>NW_026126567.1:24974375-26237500 GCF_943737965.1 Phodopus roborovskii
TGTTCATTCTCCTTATCAATTTCTGATAGCTTCACTCTGGCTTGTTTAGAACCCCAAAACAACAATTTTTAAATTTACTACTTCTCTTTAACATTTTAGATCTTACTTAAATTTCATCTTTTAAAAAATAACTTTAGTAGTAGTGTAGTATAGAGTTAGTCATATTTAATTATTTTTAATTTTAATACTAACCAAAGTGAATACGATATATTGGAACTAAAAAAGAATAAAAACTAAAGTAAAAACATACATCGACTTGTTGACTGACAGTTCACGTTTAGTCCAGCTGTGAACTGAATCTATTATGCCAGTAGGTGCCAGTCTTAGCTCACAGAACAGAGACTGAGGCAGTTGCTCAATGGTAAATTTTATTAGAAGGACTTCATTTTCTTTTTATTCAGAGTGTAAAGATTTATGTCAAGAAGTATGTTAATAAGCATTGTAATGTGAAAATAATATAGAATATTAAACAATAATATAACAATGAGAAACATTGATAATAATTTGGAGTTATGAAAGGTAATTCTGTCCACTAATATGGAATGAGGAAAAAGAATAAGTGGTTAATAATTGCCAAAATTTTTATTAGTTTTGGTAACTACACAATGAAACTATATTATGCATTCAAGCTGGAAGAAATGTTATTTTCTATTCGAACTAGAATAGAAAGAAGTTCTTGAGTTAGTCAATGAGGGCATGAGTTGAACATGGTCTTTATCAAGTAGATCTTATATCATGGAGGCAAGGTTTATCTATGCATTCAAAAGCATCAGTAAGATTATTTTTGCAAAGCTTGACTATGTCCAGTATAGTCAACTGAGACACTATTATTATAAATTTTTTCTTGGGATAATAAATTACATTGGAGGTAAAATTGTGAATTATTTCTTTATTAAATTGTGCTGAGGCATTTGTAACAGCTGGCTTATTAAGGCTTTATATGCAGGCTCCAACATGAAAAGGTCTATAATATTTTTTCTATAAAGCTAAAGTTATTTTTGATAGAACTTATATTTGTCCCATAGTAGGAATGCTGATGTACAAGGGTTTTGATTTTATGTATAAAAATATCCATGCTTTGCAAACCAATGATTGTGCTCCGAGAGTTCCAAGCCAGCCTTCTCAGTACAAGAGGGGAGTAAAGAATTATACTGGGTTGGATAGGAGGGATAGCTCAGCCGTTAAAGGCTAGGCTCACAACCAAAAATATAAGAATTATATTTGCAAAGTATGAGGCTGCCAATTCACTCCAGTATATCGCAAAACTAATACGCATCTCACAGTTGACTATGGTATATAATCATTGTGAGAAATGAGTGTGGTTCATTTAAAGAAAATGTCCTTATTTAAAGTCACCTTTATGGATGCATGGCCAAAAGAAGTGTTGGATTAACAAGAATAAAGATAACTTATTTCATACATATCAAATCTCCTGAAAGTTCTTTTACCTTTCTTTTAACACTGAAATTAGGATGGAATTAAGAAGGGAATATGTTCCTTAATTTGTAAAAGCAAAAAAAAAGATAGTAAAAACCCATGAAAATCAGGTTTTTATTTAAAGGGTACTCAAACTAGCCTGGGTTTTTAGGCACTTAGAAGAGTTTCTCTGTGATCTGTTCAGAAAAAAAAGGAAGAAAAAGAGAAAAAGAAACATGTTTTAGTAAATGTAACAAAATATAACAAATATATAGCCACATAAAGTAAGCTATCAACAAAGAACTAATCTCTGTACCTGTAGTGTGTTTTAATAACAGACATTCAATTTGAATTGTGTAACTCTGGGGAAACCCTGAGTCCTGGAAATAGCCCACAGTTGCCTGAAATGGGCAGTGCATTTCAAGTGAAATTCTTTAAAATTACATTCTGTCTGCACTTTACTGAAACAGCAGTTTTTCCTTAGTTTCCCTTTGGGGGAAAGTTTTGGTCTTTCTTTTACATTATCTTTCTGAGAATTTCATCCATGAGTATGATATTTACATCATCTCCACTCCACCACCTTTTCCTACAATTCCTCTTCCATGTTCTTTCCATTCCCTCTCAAATTCATCACCTTATTTTGTTTTATAACACAAACATGATCATTTATCTGCCCTTCTATATCAGCCCTACATCCATATAGCCCCCATGCAAGAGAAAACAAGAAAACAGAAAAACAATAGAACAAACTTCCTGCTGACCCCTCTGGTTAACAACCTGATTCTGCTGCCCTTCTCTCATACCAGCCAGAGTTATTGTGTCTCAGCTCCCCCATCTTTCCCACATCTCCATCACCATAGTTCCTCATGATCTCTTCTTTAATTATATCATTTCTCTCTCTCTTCTCCACCCGTGTGTGTGTGTGTGTGTGTGTGTGTGTGTGTGTGTGTGTGTGTGCATGTGTGTAAAATCCTTGAGTCTATTCAGTGTTTATATATGTACTTAGGGAATGGATATCTGATTAGATGTTGCTCTCTGGAGAAGACTGTTTCTTCTTCTCTTAGCTCTGTTAGCTTCTTATACTTTTTTCCTCTTTGTGTAGTCCTCATGAGATTTCCCCTTCCATATCCTCATAGGAATGTTAACTGTTGCTGTTATTTGGCAGCATATTGTTGAGAATTCAGGAGTCCAGTTCCCTGTCATATGTAGAAGACACTATTACTCAGCAGCTATACTGCTTAGGTGGTTCTTAAACAAAATTTTCTCAAAACCACTTATAAGCCCTACACCTAAGGATCAAGGAATGATGAAGCAAAGAAGGGTGGGGTTCTTGAAGGAAAAACCACAATGACTGGTGTAGATTTTGGTGACACAGTCCTACTTTTATTCCTTGTCAGTTGCATGGCTTTCATCCACCCCTTTCAGCTCCAAATGTACGCCACTTCACTAAAGTGGTCACATGTGTCATCTCAGTGCTGGCTTTCCTGAAGGATGCTACTCTACCATAGAGACCACTCTCAACAGAGCTGTGCCCATGACTGTTTAGAGCATACTGACAAGACTTAAGGGAAAATCTGAGGAGAGATTTTCCACTAGAATCCACTTGAATGCTGCAATGGTGTCTTTTCTCTCAATTTAAAGCTTTTTTCTTTAATCTTCAAATACCACAAAGAAATGGAAGGAATATGAGGAGAGCATGAAAAATAATGAAAGATCTGATATATTGACAATAAAAACATAAATTTAACTTTAATCAAATTACATATCTTGTGAAAATATTTTGTGCTATACAGATAAATACAAAGGGAAACCAAATTTTATGCCTGTAAATTTATTGTCCTTGGCATAATTTAGGATCAATAATTTAGGTTGTGATAGTTTTGAGAAATTTTTGCAAGATAAACAGGACCAGGATTGCTTTCGAATAATAGTGTCTTCTTCTTCTATGAATATATATATATATATAATTAAATTAATATATATTTATGTATTAATATATAATTATATAATATATATGTATATGTATATATATATAGTTGCCAAAAAAATCACACAATAACAACTAAACAACAGTTAACATTTCCAAGTGGACCTGGAAGGGCCAGCCTAGATGAAGAACTGTATGATGAGATATTAATATGCCTATATATCAAATATATATTTATTTAATGTATCATTGAGGAGAAATCTCATTGAAGAATTGTGTATATCAGGTTCGCCTGTGAGCTTGTCCAAGGTGACTATCTTATTATGTTAACTGATGCATGAAAATCCAGTGCACTGTGTAACATTCCTTGTTTAGAGGCCCTGGACTGTCTAAGACTGGAGAAAATGAGTGTTAATGGAGTCCTTTCTTCTGCTTGTATGTGATGTGAGTGGATGCTTTATCATCCCTGGTGCTTAAACAAAAATAAATCTTTCTTTCCCCCTATGTTGCTTTTTTTCCAGGGTATTTTATCACAGCCATGGAATCAAAAGTAGGGCACTATATTGCTAACGTTATGGCTGTGAGTATTTTTAAATTCTTCCCCAAGGAATAAGTTCCCAGCATCACTAACCCTGGTGCATACTTCATTATCTTTTCCTAAGAACACTTCCATGTGAGCATCATCAATGAGTCGACTTTTGATATTCTCACTGACACTATTACACAGCTGTATCTTTATTTGTAAATTTATATAAAGTTATCAAGAGTTACAGTGATTTTCCATTGCTTTCTAATAAAATCCAAGCCCAAGACATGTGTAGCAGTCATCCTCAAGTCTTGGTCCTATCGTACAACCCTGGGCTCTTCATATGTATCCCTTCCTATTCATGTCTTACTTTGTGTCACATAATGAAGAGCTCAAAGACATTTTAATATTTTTTCATCTGGAGTATTTCTGAACCTCCTTTTTTCTCTACCTGAAAAACAGCCTTTTAAAATGTGTGCATAGCTCACAAGAGACCAAGAGTATATACTGGGCATAATGGAATCTGTGAGCATGTGTGAATGCTTGTGTGTGTGTGCTTGTGTGTATAGCAGGGTTACAAAACAATAACTATTCTTATCCATACTGAATGTGACATCTTTTTTATTTAATTATAATAATTAATCATTTGTTTTACTGAAAATAATACGTCTTGTATAGTTAATGGAGGAAGTATTTGTGAAGAAATTTTAGAGAAAAAATGGTTTTAAATAAGCAGAAACTTAAATAGTTATTGTTTTATTTGGCACATAAATCCATGAAGTATACTTAGCAATTGCCCTTCCATGTGATGTTTTAGCATGTGCATATAGTGTATAATATTTGTTCCAGGTTTAACATATTATTCCACACCATTCATCATTTCTTTATTATGAAAACTTTAAA
The DNA here is from genome assembly GCF_943737965.1 of Phodopus roborovskii. Taxonomy (NCBI): domain Eukaryota; kingdom Metazoa; phylum Chordata; class Mammalia; order Rodentia; family Cricetidae; genus Phodopus; species Phodopus roborovskii. The sequence goes on from NW_026126567.1 coordinate 24,979,148, forward strand.
AATCTTTTCTATTTTATAGCTATTGCCTAGGTTGTTTTTAGTTTGTGTTGTTTTTCTGAATAGAACGTCCATTTCCAGTTAGGCAACCAAGAACACAGTTACATGATCCCTTTTCTAAGAGTTTCTTAATGGGGTGATATAATTAAATTGTACAGGATAGCACAAAAAATCATTTGAGAGGTAAATAAAAGAGCTGAATATCAGGGTGATGAAGATTGATCTTTCTTCCTTTGTGGACTGTTTACCTGACTGCATGATTACAATTCTCTTTGACTATTACCTTGGAGGAGGAATCCATGCAATCAAAGAGGATAAAGCAAAAAAAAAATATATATATATATATATATAAACTATTATAATAGTATAATATTATGCATAATGTTTTTATAATATAAATCAACATTTTAATATTATATATCACACATATAATATTAATACATAATAAAGAAATATTGTTTTGAGGAACACATTATTAAACACAAGCTTTATTTAGATTCTTACTTGTTTTGATATTTTCTTTTTGCTGTTTTTGCTTTTGTTTTGTTTTTGAGACAGGGTTTCTCTGTATTGCTTTGGAGACATTCCTGGAACTTGCTCCGTAGACCAGCTGGCATCAAACACACAGAGATCTGCCTGCCTCTGCCTCTAGAGTGTTGGGATTACAAGCATGTGCCACCATCACCCAGCTTGATATTATAGACAATTGTACCCAATCTCTAATCTTTTCATATATAAAATATGATGCCTCATTTGCTGTGTCACAGATAAAATTTATCCTGTAACAAAAACCTCACACATATTCTTGTTTTTTCTAGAGTATATTATTGTTCATCACCTACTCTTGTTCAGCCCTCACATGTTGGTATTCCTATACATATCATTGATTATTTCCCTTGAACATTTTATGTTTTGTAGCTTTTGTTGTGACTTTTGTCATCATCTGAATTAGTAGTTAGCAGTGAATTTTACATGTTTGCCATGCTTCATCTCTAAATTGCTATGATGTGGAGAACATTCTAATTAATCTAGCAAGCTTCAAGAGGGTATGGATAGGAATTTTGATTTTTATTATCAGCTGTTAGTTACAGCTGCTTTGATGAAAAGATAGTTTGTCCACATGGGTGTAAAAATAACTCAGATCTGTCATACAAATTCATTTTTATGATCATTCCTTGATCCCTCATTTAGTTGTCTGTCAACCTAATTTAGCCTGTTGCTTTAGTTCATAAATACCCAACTCTAATTAATATGCTCCATGGTTCTAATTATAGACCTATCACATGAATCACATAAATGTTTGTTCCCACATTTCCATAGCCAATCCTTTGGTTTCCTGGTAAGTCTCTGGATGATACTTAATTAAAAGTATATTTAAATTTTTCCCATCCATGTTGGCTTGTCAGCTAGTGTTGTCCTTATCTATGCCTCAGTTAGGTAACTGCATTGCTGAAACATCCTGGACACAGAATACATGTCGTGTCTAGAAGATACTGTGCAGTGAAATATGTGTGTCATGATCAATGTTGATGATTATGACAATCGAAATTGGCAATGTTGATGAACTAAATAGCCAGTTTTACAGAATAAGTCATTATATTTAGCAATTAATTTCATTTTTTTAAATTTGTATCATGATTTTGTCTGAGATACTTGGATATTCAGTGTCTGAACCCAACTGAACAGAAGTTCACATAATAACAGGCAGTCTCTTATAACATAGGCAGAAGCCATCTTAAAGCTAGGACATCTGGGGCTTATGCTGTCTCAGCAATAGAGTTCTTGTTTAGTATATGGAAAGCTCTAGGATTAATACTAAGAATCACAATAAAGGTATATGTTGTATAAATTTACCTTGAAGATAATGAGGCCCCATTATTTTATTAACTAAAATTATTCATTTATGTTATAGCCCAACAACAGTTTGTCTTCCCTCCTAACGCTGCCAGTCACTCCCCCAACTGCAACTCCACACCCTGCCCCATGATTCACCCCCCCCCTCTGCTTCTGTTCAGAAATGGGCAGGCCTCCCATGGGTATCATCACAGCATGGCATATTAAGTTAAAGTAAGACTAAGCAACTCCCCTTGTATTAGGCCAGGCCAGGCAATCCATTTTGGGAAACATGGGCTCCAAAAAGCCAGCCAAAGTGTTAGGGACAGCCCTTGCTCCCTACCTTGTAGGCTAGAAGTCCTACAAGTAGACCAAGCTACTCAGCTGTCACACATTTGTGTGAAAACAATTGTTAAAATACATTATAAATACAATCAGAAAAAAAAATCAAGGACAATAAAAACAAACAAACAAACAAACAAAAACACTTTCCAAACTCCTGATAGAGTCAACATTTTAAAATTATGAATTGTCTGTTAAACAATAGAACATTTTACCTAGAATGAAACCTGGCTTGTTAAGCAAAGTGTAGAAACTTAAATACCTGGAAATTAAATAGATGTTTTCATGTGATGCTGGATATCAAAATCAAGGCCTCATTGAGCGCATTCCCAGGTCTGAATATTATGACTAGCAGTTTAACAAGCCAAGATCATTTAAGCACCAGCACTAACTTACTGAGCCAAGGTTACCTGATTTCAGTCAGAAGGAATGTCATCAGGCCAGGTCAGAGGCTCCCAGCAAAACTGAGGCTGAGACAAGTTTATTACAAGCAATCAGACTTTTTATACCCTTATCAGAAACAGAGTACAATGGCGGGTGTCAGGAAGAATACAAATGTAGTTTCAGAATATAGTGAGGTTTGCAAGCTATACTGGGCATGTAAGATTAATGTCTAAGCCTAATTGTTCTTCCAAGCTTTTATGTGCTTTGCTGACTTCTAGGGACCACAAAGATGCACAGGTGGCTTTAACGTTTCAGTGCCTGAAGAAGTGCCACAGTTGGTCAGTACCTTGGGGCACTCAATACTCCATGAGGCAAGAACTCTAACCTGACACATACCTCTCAAGGCAACTAGATGAGGCCAACTCCGTGATTCCCTGCATGACTGTATTAGAAGTGCCACACATTTTATAGTCAACCAATTTCCTTCCAATGTAGAGTTTAAGTCATTTTTGATTTTTTTTTTTTAATTAATAGTTGCATTGTCACCAGAAGGCTCTATCCAGCCACTGACAGACGCCGACCCACAGTCAAACATTAGGCAGAGTTCATGGAACTGCAAAACGATGGAGAAAGGATTGTAGGAATCGGACCGTTCAAGGGCACCGCAAGAAACGCCCCATAAGCAACAACTTGGGATGGTAGGGGTCCAGAGACTAACCTAGCAACCAGAAAGCCGATGTATGATATTTTGTTTGTGTTCTGACAAAGAAAGCTTGCCTGGAGATCAGAGGGCAGAGCTAGCCACTAGTTAACCACAGAAGCTGAGCAGTGGTGGCTCACTCCTTTAATCCCAGCACTAGGGAGACAGAGAAGGAGTGATAAACTGGGGGCAGGGACAGGATCTCGCCATTTGCATGAAGAAGACTGGTAGGAAGCAACTGATGGCTGCTTTTGGTTCTACGATATTCCTATTTTTTATACCAATATCTGACTCCTTGTTTTTATTGATTTGATTAATTAGATTAATGCTTCAGGAGCCTTAGGGTACTGTGTGTTACAGTGGTGTAGCTTGGTTAGAGGCTGTCTCCAACTACTTTCTGGATTCTGGGAGCCTACTCCTCATACTGAGTCACCTTGACCAGTCTAATACATGTACAGGAGCTTAGTCTTAACTGCAAATTGATATGCCATGTTTTCTTGATATCCACGAGAGAATCCTGCCCTTTCATAAACAGAAATGTAAAAGGAATGGGGGGGGGCAGAGCCGGGCATGGATGGGAGGGACTGTGGGGAGAAGAGGTAAGGGAAACTGCAGCTAGGATGCTAAATAAATAAATAGATAAATAAATGTCTCATAATACAAAATGATAATTCAAGAGAGATGAAAGACAATGCAGTGTAATATAGGAACATAAAAAAGAGATGTCACTGAGAAAAAAATATGCATAAAAGAAACACAACTTTCCAATTTCTGTGAGTTATTTCCATAGTTAAAACATACATAAAAAGAATATCATAAATAAATGTATACTCTAGGGAAGATAAGGAAGTTGCAATGCATAACTACAACTGCCTAGCATGTAGATTAATATATGATAATACATTACACTCAAAACTTAAAAAGTAAAGTATTTTCACCCTCACAATACCCAGTGTTTCTCCCAAGAGACCCTAGCTGGAGTGAGAATGTTCATGTTTCAGTCATGTCTAATGTCTGAGCAGAGACCAGCAAAGTAGAACTGAACTCTGCATCCTATTCTTGAGATCTTCAGGTACATATTTCTGAACCACAGAAGATTCCGCAAGGGAGGTTATCCTGAAGGAAGTAAGGATCACATGTGTAATCTCAACAGGATGGGAGCAGAGGCAGGAGAACCAGAAAAATTGAAGAGCAGTAGATACAGCAGCATTCTGCCTCAAAATTATAAAGAAACAATCTGAAAACAAAGAAGGTATTAGCTTAGTCATTAAAAGTGATTGTCTATGGGATAATTTGTTACTTGCCAACAACTCTACAGTGTTTAAAATAATCAGCTACACATATTTGTGGGAAATGTACAAATGTCATTTAATGTCAAATTGGAGTTGGATTGTTAAGACAAGTATTTGATAATTACTATCATCAAATAAAAATAAAGCAAATGAATAAATAGACTACTTCCTCATGGTGAAAAATGAAAGGCAATTGAGAATTTATTTAGTATAATTGGCTGAGTAGCCATAAATACACATTACATTTTATTTTACTGTGGTCAGTCTCTCCAGGTGAAGCTATATCAAACTGTCCTGTACTGTTTCCAAGGCAGTATATTTATATATTGCAAGCTTAAGTAGAACATTAGAAAAAGTAAAGCACACAGCCTTGTGCTGACAGTGCAGTTACAATGAGGTCAGGGTGACTTGTGTGGTAGTCCACAGGGCTATACTCATTTCTCTCCAGGAGATGTGTTCAGAAATGACCCGAGTTAAATGACTATCTTCTTTAGCTCATATCAAATGTGTGTTATTGGTGACATTTTTCTCACATTACCTGAAAGAGCAAATTTGTAATTCATATCACTAATTTCCTAATAAACTACCTCCATTACAATATAAAGTTTACAGTAGGAAACTAACCCAATTAGCTATTTGAAGCATACTTTGCAGTTTAAAGAAAGACTAACACTCTTTTTTATTGCATATATGCTATTTTTACATAAAGATATTATACACTAATTTTTAAAGCAACCATAATAAAATGTTAGCAACAGAAACTAATAATGCATAAAACATTTATATTGATATAGCTTAATAAAATACAGCCAGGCAGTCCTGGCACATGCAATTAAGGCAGAGGCAGGTAGAATTCTATGTTCAAGACCAGCCTGGTCTACAGAGAGTTCCAGGACTGTCAGGGATACACAGAGAAACTCTGTCTCATAAAACAAAATTAAACAGCTATATGATACTTTTTATCCCAAAATACCTTGCCATATTTTTCCCATTCTTCCTTTTGGAATTTTTGCTTTTATGTATTATTCACAAACTTATTTTCGTCATTTTAACAACATCATGGTATGGAGAACTTATGGCATTTCATTGAATGTATGTAGTATACATTGTTCATATTTACACCCTCTGTTATTCATATGTATGTTTCTTTTTCCTCCCCTTCTCCCAGTCTAGTAGTGCTCATTTTACTTTTAGGTCTTTCCCACCATCCCACACAGTGACCACATACAGAAAATCCTGCAATATGTGGTTTCTTCCTTTCTTTCTTTCTTTCTTTCTTTCTTTCTTTCTTTCTTTCTTTCTTTCTTTTTTTCTTTAATTACTCTGTTGCTCTTTGGAAACCTGCCACCCAGTTCCCAAATAAATACAAAGACATATATTTACTTTTGAATACCCAGTCTTAGCTTGGCTTGTTTCTTCCCAACCTTCTTAAATTATCTCATCTATCTTTTGCCTCCAGGTTTTAAACTTTCTATATTCCTTTCTTTACTTCTTACTTCACGGCTTGCTGTGTAGCTGGTCCCTGAAGTCCTCCTCTCTTTCTCTTTTTTCTCGCTCCTTCCCCTTCTCCCTTTTCTCTATTTCTCCTCCTATTTGTTCTCTCTGCCTGCCAACTTTGCCCATTTCTCTCTCCTGCCTCAATGCGAGCCAGATTAGTTGATTCTTTGTGTTTTCTTGTGGTGGGTGTCCTTGACCCTTCTAGCTCCTAAAATCCTTCCTCCCTTTCTTCAGTAGGATTTCCAGAGTTAAGCCTAATGTTTGCCTTTACGTCTCTTGCATCTCTTTCCATCAGTTAGTAGATGAACATAAAGCCTAATTCTAATGTTCAATAAAATAATTTGTTGCACTACTATGATGAACAATAAGACACTTTTATTATATAATATTCAGCCAATAAATAAAAAAGTCATATCAGAAAAATTAGAATATACATGGTATTTGTTCTTTCTTAAGAGGTAATTATACAGGATACAATATAGGATGAAATACGAAACTTCATATGAATTGTATTTTTATATTTAACAATAGTAATTAAAAAATAAAGGCTCATGAATTTGAAATGCAGAGGAATGGGCTCTATTACATGGAGAAAAAAAGAGGGGGGAATTATATAATTAAGTCTTTAAAATGTAAATTATAACAAGACATTTCCAATCTTGTTTATTAGTAATAATTGTTTTTATTTTATGAAGCATTTATCAAGTCTTAAAAACGCCTGTTTTCAGTAGATATTTGAGTAATCCCTATTGTGCTCTTCAGATTATTATTTGTAGTATAACAATTATCTATTAACAACAGAAAAGACTCCATGTGCTCATAATTGTCCTTTTTTTCTGTGGTTTTTGCTTCTGGTTGAATCTTTAACTCATGTTAATCAAAGCAAGGTCTGAAGATATTAAGTGTAAAATGACAAAAGTAATCCACAACTTTAGACTAAGTAGTATAATAAAATCTGTGCACTATTCTCCTCTTTCTCTTCAAGGACTCAAAAGCTGTTTGTCCTTTACATACATCATCTGCCTATTTGTCAGTATCTATATGACCTATCAGGTCAATTTCTATTGAATCATGATGCTTTACTGTTTTTATATTTAAGACGATGACTTACATCAACTTAGAGGCGTTCCATAATGTCAATGGGTAAGCAGATAAAAAATAGAGCACTTGTACACAATTGAGTTTTACCCAGTTATAACAACGAATTACTTTTCTAAGAAAATGCACAGAATTGGAGGGTTCCATATTAAGTGAAATAAGCCATTCTTTCAAACTTGCATGTTGTGGAATATTAGCTTAACATGTGTTATATTAATTTATGATGTGGAATATTTGTTTAGTGATGCAAAGGTATGCTGCATTCTTTTATATTGCATTTGTTTAACTCTGTAAAGCTGTGTTACTTTGCCTGTCTAAAACACATGATTGGTCTAATAATATTGTTGATAAATAACAAAATATCCCATAGACAATCACTGTTAGTTACAAATTAAGTATATACCTTCTTCTTTTGTTTTCTGACTGTTTCTTTGGAATTTTGCATCAGAGACTGTATTTCAAAAGTTATGTGGCTAGGCTAGTGACCATTTTTATGTAATTTAGAAATTACAAGGATTTATATTGTTTATTACAGAAGCCTAAATTTCACAGCTACATGTGAAGATTTGGTCGATTATTAAACATTAAAAAGTTAAAGGAACATGACTTTGGGGAAGAAATGTCGCTGGGTTCTCAGAAGAACTAGAAGGAAGTAATTGTGGCAATTACAATCAAAATACATTTTGTCAATATGCAGACATGCGCACATTAAATTTTCAATGGCAAAATAAAATATTTTAAAACCCCAAACATATTTCAAATAAATGCTTGCATAACTAAATGATGGATTTGCTATTTGCATCATGAAAAAAATAGTATATATTTGAGTAGCATTCTTCATATCTATTGATAGAAAAGAAATGTTTCATTCAATAGAGCTAGAGAAAATTGGATCTATTTGTGAACTATGTATTGTTATAAAATTTGATTATTTATTTTTAAATATAGCTACATTTTGGTAAGCTAGAATATATGATCTGTTGGGTGGTAGGTGCCTTCTCCTCAAATAAATGGTTTATTAAATCATTTTAATAAAGCAAGCATATTTTATTTCATGTCCATAGACCAAACCATTAAAATGAATGCATAACCAATTGAGAAATAAGCAAAACATATATCAGAATGAAGTGATGTATCAGCTAGCCTATTGGACTGTGGGTGTGTGACTGACTAAAGAACTTTAAATGATAAAGAAGGGAAATATGATGTGTTTAAGATGACTGTGACAGTAAGTTTAAAGCATTTATTAATCTCTTCTTTGTGGTGTCCGTAGTTACACACTTTTAAAGAATGTATTGAATTTCTAATGTGCACCACAACGTGTTACATATTAGGTATAACACAAAGTGTTACATTTAAATAAGTACCCAAATGATTCTTAATCAAGGAAGAGTCATGATCACTGTTCCAGGGAGCCTTCTTTCTTGTGCCAAAGCTGGGTCCCAAAAAGTTCTACAACAGCTTCTACGCATTGTTTTAAATTTTGAAACGAAGTTCCCTTAATTTATAGCTTGGTTCTACACTATTACTGAGGACAGCTAGGAGACTGTGCTTTTCTTCTTAGTATAACTATTTAAAATACAAAACAAATATAATATTTCTTTAAAGGGTAATTAAAATGGGACATAGATCAATATTTCTCACTTCCTTTTTCCTTTTCAAAGTCCAGTCAGACTTTCTTCTTTCTATCTCAAGAGATTTTAACCTATTATGACAGAAGTTTAGGATAATGTACATCATCCCATTTGAAGATGACATTTCTGGCAGTTTGAGTTCCAATCTAAAGTTATGCACTATAAGATTGATAGCTTTTTACACAATGACTATAACGGTTCAATCTGTTCTTTTCATGGTCCCTGCAGCTGTTGCTTCTAGACCTATAAGCTACTGATTTTGAAAATAGTATAATTGTTTCTTTAAAAAGAATGTCTGTCTGATTTGAAAAGTTCTGATGGAAAAAAAATTCAATTTACTGTGTCTGGTGTACAATATCTAGGTTGTATTGAAAAACTTCACTGCTATGGTTTAAAAATTGCAGCTGCAATTTTTCATAGTTTAAATGTGACTAATGAGGTAAGCTCTTCTGGAGTTGGAGGTAACTTTTGAGTATTTGAGTTTTATGGGCAATGGGACCCTGGAGTGGATGGCATCACTAGAGGAGAAAATGAACTTCAATGCATTATTGAAGTGCTCAATATGGCCTAAAATTTCATCCAAAATCACAACACTGTCTGGGAATTGTCTAATCCCAGTTTAGATTTGTGATGGCATTTTCCTTTGAGAGGAAGCCCAAAAGAGCGCGAATCTGAGTGCATGGGGTTATTCATGCTCTGAAACTAAGTACTGCAGGAAATCAGCAGACATCATTCACTCCCTGTCCTGTTTATTCCCAGCCATCTATTACCCTTAATGGGAAGTAGCAAATGGCGGAGGTTTTGACCATCCATGCGGAGTCAGTGCTTGTCAAAGCAATTGGAACCATCTAAATTTTTCTTTTTTTTTTCCCATAGCCATTAAAACCAGAGAAGTATCTGGTCTTTTGTTGTTTGTTTTTGTTTTGTGTGTCCTGATATATACTAAAAATTCAATAAGAAGTTCAAGGAGAGCTCAATTCTCTTTCTCCCAGCAGTTGTTTAGTTATCTTTAGTTCCTTGTGTAAGGGTGGGACTCTCTTAAACTTTTTTTCCTTCTCTGTCAGCATGTTCATTCCCTGAGTCATAATGTAGGAGTTGTGATGTAGATTAGCCTGTCTCAGGGATGATCCCATTATTGAATGCCCAAAGGAGAGTTGTCAGCTTTGAAACTGTAAACATACAAACAGGAAAATGAACTCCAGGCTGCATTTATAGAATTGTGTGCATATACGTACATATATGTATATCTATGTAAATGTGTGCTTAAGAATGATAATCAAAGAAAAAGAGCCCATCAATTTGAGCTTGGTGGAGGGATTCTAGGAAAGTTAGCTCAATCAGTTTGAAGTGAGGAGAATGTGAAAAGAAAAATGACGTAACTAGGTCAATTAAAAACATATTTGAAAATTAATAAGTAGGAAAATACATCAACTTTTTTTTTCTAGACAATAAAACAAAACATACCAATCAGCTCTTTCATTTCAACCTCCTATGTTTTTTTAAAACTATGATGAAGGCAATTGTGAAATACTTCTCTAAAGTATTTGACTAGGACCAAGTTTCCTCTCACAGTGCTTGGGATGTAACTTTGCTTCTTGCACACGCTGGATAGACCCCAGATCACTAAGTCACAGACCCAGACTTTGATATCTCAGAGTAGACTTCCCTTACATTTGATTTTTCTCTTAGTGTAGCTTGGAGAGAAAAGATGTTTCTTTATGCATCACTTTCCTATGTAATCAGTATCAACCCAAGTGTTTAACTTCTCTTGACATGTCAAATGGAACACCACAGAGCCACTTGTTAAATGAAGAAGTTCTGATCATTTAAGGTCAATGCATTGAATGTTTTGTATCTAATATTTGGTAAATGAGAGAGATGGAGGCAGGGACACATTTCACCTGGCAAAATACCAGACTCTGTGAAGGCAATCAAAACATACTGATTCCTGAGTAGTTGAAACTCAGATGTTCCCTTTATGTGGGTGACTTTTCCCCTGCTCTTTCCACACCTCTCTTATGAGAAATAAGCGATACTTTTCATGGATTCTTTTCCATAAAATAAAAAGCTCTCTTCTGTTGTATGTATCCTTTGCTGATACTACTTCCCTGGCATCTCCCTTGGAAACTGTATAATCAGTTCTATGCATTTTAAAATCTTATGTCATTTTCTTTTTGTAGTACAGATCTTAACTTCTGTGTTTTCACTGTAAAATGGATGAACTTGTTTGTATAACATTTAACAGCAAAACCTTTAAATGATCTGGAGATAGATATGGTCTTCTCTACTTGCCTGTGTGGCTATAAGTTTCCCTAACAATATTGCTATGTCCAAAGACAGTGTGTTGTCTGAGACTTGCAGCATATTCATCACCCTTCTAGTCTTAGCGATGAATGCTTTATCTTCATACACATCAGAAGGATTCTGATCTCATTACAGATGGCTGTGAGCCATGTGCTTGCTGGAAATTGAACCCAGGTCCTCTGAAAGAGCAGTCACATGCTCATAACCATTGAGCCATTTCTCCAGCCCCACTCCACCTAAGATTTTAATGTCCTATCTAGTCACTGTTCTGAAAAACCCTAACCCCTTTGCAGGCCATCATGCACTTTGAAACAACAGGAGTCCTAGAGGAGGAGTTCAGTCAGGCTCCTGAGTTTAGCGGCCCCCAGGGACTAAAACAGGCTCAGGTCTCCATGACTGACTCTGTTCCTAGCTCTGCCTTTGGGCCTGGTAGGAGACCTGATTTCATCATAGCCCCTTGGTCTAGACCTGGACTGGCTGTCTCATGTGCATGGCCCTTACCACCAAGAGGTTGGCCTGGAACTTGACCTATGTGGGATGTGGGTTTCATCCAGCCTAGACAAGGTCCATTTGGCCAGATGTACATGGCTCCTATTCCAGCCGTGGAAGCTGGGCCACCATGGCCTCAGCCACGGTTCCAGGTTCATAAAAGAAGAACCCAGCAGCTCTCAGATCTTGAAGAAAGAAGGAATGAATATGAATATGGTATATAGGATAGGATTCCCAAGGAAAAGGCTCCCCAGGATGGGATTCCCAAGGAATCCCAGGGGTGGGATTTCCAGGGATAGGATGCTCCATCACAGAGCCCCCCAAGAATGGAGCTCCCAAGCACTGGGTCCTCAAATATGGGGGCCCCAAGACAGAGCCCCAAAATATGAGGTTCCCAAGCCATAGCTGCCAAGGACATGGTCCACAAGGATAGGGCATGGAAGGACATGACCTCAGCAGCACTTGCTAAGGGTCCTCATTCTGCCCTAAAGAAGCTGAAGTCTGTGGTTGCAATAGCTGCAGCAACTGCTGCAACTTATGCAGCTATAGCAAACATGGCTGCCCAGACAGCCAAAGCTGCTGTCAAGGCAGTCAAAGATGTTCCTGCAACCAAAATGTCTTCTTTAGCCTCAACTGTGGAGATGACCAGGCCTTTAGGGGCCCTTGCAGATTTCCTGGGTGCAGGAGATAGCCATGGGATCACCGATGTCATACCCTTCAGTGATGGTGAGCTGGAAGACTTCCTTGAAGAGCTGACATCAGTCATTCACCCCATCACCTGTCCCAGGCCATGGTGACTGCCATGCATGCTGTGAGTCCTGAATAGAAGAAGTCTGTCCAGTACTCTATGAGCCAAATAACTCACATGTCTGTCAGGCATGACTCCCTCAAAGAGGACTTTGCTCATCTGTCAACCAGCCTTCACCAGTGCTTAAATTACCTAGGTAGCTCTGGCTAACCCTGGGAATGGCAGCAGAGGCTCAGGTACTAACGGTAGTCTGGCTCCTCAGGCTTCCTCTACAAGATCTGCATTCAGACTTTTGTTCCCCTGATTCCATTTGCTGAGTGCTGGGATTAGAAGTATACAGCACCACACCACTCACTGACTATTTTTTTTTTTTATTTGTAGACATAGCCCTGGCTGTCCTATGTAGACCCGCTAGCTTTAAACTCACAGAGTTCTACCTGCATTTGTTTCCTAAGTGGTGGTAATTAAAGGCATATACCTTTGTGAGGCATATGTTCTTTGTGAGATTTTTTTTTAAACTGTATCAGAAAATCTCCCCACCCCAAACTCACTATATCTCTTTGAGACACTGCATACTTTTGTGAGTTCTCCTGTCATCTCCTCCTTCATCCCTTTTAATGGTCACTCCCTCATTTTACTGTTAGCTAACATGATTAGTAAGCTTGCTAAGGCCTTGAATGTGTCAGAGGGAAAAATTTGTAACCTTCAGAAAGCCAGGCTACAGGTTAGTGTCATGGTCAGAAGATGGTAGCTTGGCTTGAGCTAGGGGTCACCCGCTTGACTGTCACCTTCCCAATCAGGCTTTATTGCAGGAAAAGGACTTGCACAAGTGAGTCGGGTAGCACATCAGTTGCATTCATGCAGAGTCCATGGGCAGGTGGCTCTGCTGTCCCTGTCAGTAAGTACTTCATGTTCTGGCAGAGGCCAGACTGGTGTGCATTGGCCTTGCTTCTCTTCTAGACCCTTCCATTTTGGTGACATCAAAAGCAGAGGCCATTGTCTCTCCCATTTAGGAAGAACTTGAGAGAGTTTGGGGCTGAAGAGTCATTACAAACAGGATAGGACAATGGAAAACCTCCAGATTTCCATAGATAGATTCAAGGTTAGGAGGTCTGAGGACCAAGGTGGAAGCACTGGAGTCCTCCCTGGGACCATGAGATCCTCCCCAAAGGGCTCATAGAAGTGTCCACTAAATGCAAAGAAAACAGAGGACATTTTACTCTGCATAAATTACACTTCAATTAGGCAGGTGGTGGTGACACAAGCCTTTTAATCCCAGCACTTGGAAGCAGAGGCAGGTGGATCTCTGGTCTATAGAATGAGGTCCAGGACAGCCAGAGCTACACAAAGAAACTGTCTCAAAAATAAATAAATAAATAAATAAATAAATAAATAAAGAAAGAAAGAAAGATGAAGGAAGGAAGGAAGAAAATGAAAGAGGAAAATAAAAAATAAATCCCAGGGGCTGGAGTGATGGTTCAGAGGTTAAGAGCACTGGTTGCTTTTACAGAGGACCTGAGTTTCATTCCCATCATCCACATGGCAGCTTAAAATTATCTCTAACTCCAGTTTCAGGGCATTTAATGCCCTTTTCTGGATTCCATGAACACCAGGTATGTATATGGTGCCCATACAAGCATACAAATAAACCATTCATATACATAGATTCTTTTTTTTTTTAAAGAAAATCCCCTACAAATAAAGAAACTGGACAGTGGCTATCCTTGCTTGCCTTTTTGTCATTAGCCTGGAGGCAGAAGGACAGATTTAAGGCTTAGTAACATTTGCCAAAGAAATCAGTGTAAGAGTAAGAGGATTTCTTGTACCAGTAGCTATATGTTCCTAACATTTCCCCCTGAACAAGTTCTTCCTCCTGTGCGGTTAAGGATGGAGCTGGGTGTGTGAGGTGGCAAGTGCTAGCCTAACATCCCCAGAGTGAACCCTTAATTTTCCTTCTGCTCCTCCAAATTTGAGTGTTTATTTTCTAATCTATGGTTGTTAATTGCAAAACTCTTGGTAATATTTCACTTTTCAATTGTTAATATTATTTTCATATAATACCAGGAGTCTTTCTCTTTTATTGCTTATTTGAAGCTTGAAGATCCGACCCATTAAAAGAGGAAGCAGAAGGAAACCTCCACTTGGTCTAGCATAAACATGTCTGCACCAGAACACTGAGATTTGACATTTAAGTTCCGAATTTTGAATGCTGAACTGAGGACAGAAAAGTAGCCTTAATTTTGTGTTATTTCATAATTTAGATAGCAAAAGGATTTGTCAATTTTCCTTTACTGTCCCTTCATGTTTGACATTTCTATCCTTCTGCTCAAGTAACAAAAACACAGCCATGCAAAGCATCTGCACTTACTTGAAAATCCCAGTCATATTTTGGGATATCTGCTACTATAATTAAATTGGGTGAGATGAATATCTTGATTCTAATGTAATTAAAAATGATTATCCCCAATAAAAGAAGGGGAAGGGTATTTAGATTTCTTTCTAGTGAAAGAATTTGTGGAGGATTAATAACTGCTATATGAATCTACATATTAAGTTGTTTCACTGAGAAATATAACAAACCATTACTGATATTTGAATTAAAATTACCAAGATCTTTACTTTCCTGGCAAGTTTGCACGAATCTGTTTACAAACTGGTATTACCTCATTTATGAAATTGTATGTTTTTATTAATAAACATTAATAATACAATACTTTCCTTTACATGGAAGGCAGTGAAATGATTTTTTATTAAAATGTTGGTGTATACATTTGAATTTGCTATATAATTTAAGTGCTCTCAAACAAATTATTTGTGGATTTTAATGACAAATTTATCAATTTTAAGAGATATATTTTCGTTTTGAATTTTGTCTTGAATTTAAAATCTTGCATAAAAACAGTATTTCTTTATGCAATAGATAAGCATTTATGTGGGTGATAAGTATTAGCACTTGACATTTTAAGACTCTCAGATAGTCTTAACCATTATATTATAAAATTTCCATTGTTTTCATTTTATAGTTAAGAGAGATAAATTTCATGGCATCAAGCAACATATCCAGAATTGTGCTATTGGTAAAGCTGGACCATTGATATAATACATATTCTTAATTGTACACATAGGACTGTCTACTTAGGAGTCTCCAAGTGAGATTATTTTTACTCTGGAGATACATTCTGCACTCAAGTATATGAATATCTCCAGGAAATGGAAAATTATCACTGAAATAAACAGTGACAAGTTGGGTCTCCTTTTGTCCCAAGCTTTATTCCTAATAACCTTAGTAAGTTAAATAATTTGTAGCTGTAAGCTGTAAAATGGTAAAAGATTCAGAATACTTCATGACAACAACTTGTAGTCTTGTAAATAAGTAAAAGGTTCAGAATCCTTCATGATGACAACTTGTAGATAGTTTTGTTTGTATTCCGTGTGAGGTTCTGATCCAATTTTGTCTCATTTCCAGACGGTGCACTCTCAGTAGATGGATTTCTTTATTGAAATCTAAAGTGATAGGTTACTTCCCCCAACAAATAAAACTAACATTTTTGGGTGTGTGTTTATTACTTTTGAATTGTTTCCAAAGCTAAAAACACATCTCCTAGTGAATTCCATCTTTAATATCTAGTGTTGGCTCCTTTTAAAAGTTCGCTCCTCGCAGTATCCAGAATATTTGATTTAAATAAAAGTGTAGGCATCTGTCTTGTCATATTTTTATATATCTTGAACCACTGAGATACATACACATGACCTTAGGTTTTTAAAAGCCAAAGCACATTTGACCATATATTAAACATGTTTTCCCACTCATCATTTGTAAATAAAGCCCTGCTCTATCATATTGACTCAGTAAGCTTTCTTTTTGAAAGAAATTCATCACGAACTTTTAGCTGCTGCTTGGATTCTTCTCAGAGGACTGAAAATTGGAAAACAGACATGTAAGACTGATAGAGAAAGGAGACACAGGGCTATGCTTTATGAATGGTTTAACCTGTTCATTAGAGACAGGGGAAAAAAAAGGTCTTGCTACTGGTTTTCAATAAATACAAATTTCATGAAACATTAGTTTTCTATTTGATGCAATTTTCTCAGGGATGTCTCACTATTGAATACGTATTGTTATTTCTAAGACATATGTTCTTGCAGTTTTGTCCTCTATGTCTGAAAGACGATATCTTTAATTAACATTGAATAACATCCATATGCATAGTTATAAACTTATATTTTATACAAATTGATAAGAGTAATTTCTAAACATTAAGTACTATTACGTCCTCTAGATTATGTGTGACCTGTGAGGAGATCAAATGTTTAAAATTTTACTTCAGAATGGAAGCATATCCTAAATATTATATTGGAAATGTCAGTGCTCCATGCACTCCCATAATATTTTACTTGTTGCTCTTCATCATTCCCCATGTGGCATTTTATAATGTGGCACATAATAGGGGATTCTTGCCTGCTTTGTTCAGGGTAAAACCACTCATAGCCTACTTATTTGTGCCTCCATCTTATTTGTGTGGAAAATTATAGTTGGGCAGGCATTTAAATATATTAATACTATCTTTAGCTTTCAATGCTGACAATAAAGTTTGTGTTTTGGGGACCAGACTCTCCACTACAATTTAAGAGCAATTTTGATTTCTCAGTGGGCCTTGCATGGTGTAAGCACTGAAATGTCCCCTAATTGTATCTCTTTGTGTCTTAGTCTCACTATATGAGCCTGCTCCCCTCAAATACTCCAAAGGGAAGGTCCCAATGATATCTTACTATTTTCTGATTATACTGTGCATTCTGATTTCTCTATACTTCTTAACTGAACTATTGTCCTTAAAAGTCTTAGGCTATTAGCCTGATGGTGGCAGCACACACCTTTAGGCCTTAGTCCCAGCACTCAGGAGGCAGAGTTGGATGAATCTCTGTGAGTTCTAGGCCAGCCTGGTCTACAGAATGATGCCAGGATAGGCTCCAAAGCTACACAGAGAAACCCTTGAAAAGCTGAAAAGAAAAGTCTTAGGAAATAGATATCTCTTCATCATAACTGTACCCCAGCCCTCTCACGAACTCTTGAAAACACACCAGACTGTTTGCCATTTGTATAATAGTGTCACTTTAAAAATTAATATGAATGAGATAACACATTGTAGAAATTGTTAGCATGGGACTTCTGTTATTGCTTTCCAGAATTTAATCCTTTTCAGTGCATTGAAATTGTTTAATTATTTGCCCAATGAAGGATATGCTATAAGGTGTATATTCAGGCTTGTGATGAATTTCTCCAGTTTTGTGATTAGAACCAAGTAAGCAAATTGAACTTTTGATATTAATTAGCTTTCAGCATTTAGCAGCTGCAATGGCCTGGATCTTGAATGTCTCTCCCAAGGCCTAGGTGCTAAATTTGCATCTCAAGAGATGCATTGGTAGTTTATATAGAATTAAGGGGTGGGCCTTAATGGAACGTCTTTGGATCACCCTTGGAAGAGACCCGAAACATCACATCCTTCTTATTTCTCCTTAGATCGCTGCCCATTTGGTGAGGAGCTTATGCCACTGAAGGCCTAAAAGCAATGAGCCCATGTGATAATGAATTTGACTGCCTAAAATATGCATGTAATCATTCCATTTTTGACAAAGTTAATTATATCTGGTAAGCTATTATAGTAATAGGAAATTACCCAATACAGTTACCACAGTAATGGTATAATGACATCTATAGAAATAGAGGCTATGTATAGAATAAATAGTTATGGGCTGTCAATCACAAAAATTTATTTATACACTGTCCTTGTTTAATAGCCAGTCCATGATCCATAGAGACCCATCATCAGCCATTTATTGAAAGCACACCTTAAAGGGACAGTGGAGTTATTTGTCTGTATCAGACTCTGTCTTATGGGAATTGGACTTGTTTTTCTTACAGTAAAGTTTCAGGCAGCAACTGTCCACATATTTAAAGAATAAGTGATATACTGGCAGATGATGCCTCTTAAGATTGCTTCTGACAAGGAAATTCATTTTTCAGCAAAGGAGCTGTGGCAGAGTGTTCCTAACAGGGAATGCATGTATGCTTTCAAATATTTTACCACTCAGGAACTGCTGTCCTCAATGTTGTTGCCTAGGTGGCTTAGTTATACTGCTCTATTGCTGTGAAGAGACACCATGACCATGGCAACTTTCATAAAAGAAATAATTTAATTGAGAGCTTTCTCACCATTTTATGGGGTTAGTCCATGACATCATCGCAAGAACCAGAGAGTCATGGTGCTAGAACAATAGCTAAGAGCTTTATATACTGCTCATAAGGCATCAGTGATGGGAGATGTGATTCTGTATATATGTTTCTCATACTGGTTAATGAATAAAGCACTGTTGGCCAATAGGAAAGGAAGATAGGAGGGACTAGGAGACAAGGAGGAAAGAGGAAGTAGGAAGGAGGAGCCAAGATGGAGAGTCTGGAGAAAGCAGTATGCCGGCCAGCTCCCCGGTAAGAGAAATACATAGATCAGCAGAAATGGGTTAATAATTACGATAGAGCGGTAAGAGAAATACATAGATCAGCAGAAATGGGTTAATAATTACGACAGTGCTAGCCAATAAGAAAGTAGTAACTAGCTAACAGTATAATATCAAATACAGAGTCTCTGTGTGTTATTTGGGGCTGGTGCAGCAGTGGGACCAGACCAGGCGGCAGGAGGAAATACTCTACTCATTACATATCAGAGAGGGAGAGAGACCCTAATGACACACTCCATCCAATAAGACCATGCATTTTCCAACAGGTCACGCTTTCATAAAATGGTTCATCAAATGTGGATTAATATGAAAATATATGAGCCTATGGGAACCATTCTCATTCAAACCACTACACTGGCCAACAAAACGCAGAATGGAGGCTATGTATGATGATGTATGATGATGATACCCTGTAGGGATTCATGCCATTCTCGGTGCCACAGGATCCACTCTTTAGAGTGAATTGGTACATAGTACACAAACTGTTTTTCATAGATGTGAGAACAATGCCAGGGTTTGAAGGAGTTTTGGCAACAGTTTCCTAAGTTCTGAGGAGGACATTTTCAGGCTTTCTGACTTGTCTTTCATTTATCTGTAACTTGGTGGATACTTTCAAAGTATAAATTATGAAGTTATTGCCCAGGTGTCACCCTGTCCTTCTCTCTGTGTATGATGATGATGGGGATGCATTTTGGGTGAGGGAGTGTAGAAAGAGAAACACCACATGTATTCAATAGGATGCTATGTGAACTGGTTTCCAGTTCTTTCCTATAGCGTCCAGTGTGGTAGCTAGAAAGAAAATGTCTCTCATGGGCTCATAAATTTGAATGCCTGATCCCCACTTAATGGAATGGTTGTAAAGAATTATGGAAATGTGGCCTTGCTGGAGTTGCTATAATCTTATTGGAATAGGTATGTCACTGGGGATGGCTTTGAGGTTTAAAAAGCCTATTCTTTCTGTCTGCTGCCTGTGCATCAGAATGTAATGTTCTCTGCTACCACTCAGGTATCATACCTGTGTGCTTCTGACTGTGATGGTCATGGACTATACCTATAAAACTGTAACCAAGCCCCCAATTTATTGCTTCATATTATGTTGCCTTTGGAATGGTGTCTCCTAACAGAAACTAAAACATCAACTGTAGTACAGAATAAGAACAAAAAAGTTCTCCTGTCTAATAATTTATGCTGCTAATTCTTCTAATTGGAGGTCACAAATACCTACTTGCTCTATGGGAGAACGTATATATGGGCTTAAGACTAAAGGTTTAGACATAGGAATCTCCACTTACTACAACTTTCAGGCATCCATTTGCTGTTGTCCATTCTTTTCCCTTGGCTCTCATCTATTTTGGGATATAGATAATAATTGAAAAATATGGAATGCCATGGCAGGGAGAACCCCATTACATTTGATAGAAATACCATGTTAAGGTTGTACTTTACTCTTTGTGCCAAAATATACAAAACAACATTTCAATGACTGATTGTTAGAAAAAGTTTGAATCAGTTACAACTAAAAGTGTGAGGGGTAAACAAATTTAAAAGCCAAAGGACAGAGTTAGATTGGATTTTCTTTTCTTAGGAGATCCCTGCTCAAAACATACCCTCACATAAAGAAGTACAAGCAAGTATAAATAAAGGGCTGAGGCATATATGATCATTGGAGAAGCTCAGAATATTCCAGAACAGCCTGTTTGAAGGAAAGGCCAATTTCATCATCATTGTTTTTGTTTTTGTTTGTTTGTTTATTTGTTTTTTTCTTTTGGATTTTCAAGAAAGCATTTCTCTGTATAGCCCTGGTTGTCCTGTAATTTACTCTGTATGCCAGGCTGGCCTGGAATTCAGACCTTCCTCTGTCTCCCAGTGCTGTGATTAAAGGTATGCAACACCATGTCTCAACTCATTACCCTTCTTCTAAGAGAGCAAGTGGAGGGGAAAAGAAAGTATAACAGATTGAGTAACTCCATTTCCAGCAAAGGCATAGACAAGTATCATTATAGATAGAAAAACCTTTGTTAACCTAGAAATAAAGACTAATTTTTGCTCTAAATAATTCATTTATCTAATGTGGTCCATTTGCACAGATGTCTAAAAAATCTATAGAAAATGGGTTATGGTTAGAATTTAGATAATATGAGTGCTTTTGCATAAATATTCTAAAGGATAAAGTCAATAAGGAAAGTGAATCTGAATTCCATAAATGGCCTTGAAACCCACATTCTATGTGTGTATTCAGCAGCTGCATCTTCTTTTAGCTCTTCCTCATCTAGAAACATCCTATCCATTTTTTTTTGGCTGAGTAATGTAGGCATATTTTTGCTTCTGGGTCTTTAGTAAGAGGCTAAAGCTTATGTTTTATGTTCACATATTACTTTTCAGGAAATCACTGTTAATGTAATTTTGTGATAGATAATATATTAGTTAGGGTTTCTATTGCTGAGAAGAGCCACCATGGCCATAGCAACTCTTATAATGGAAAAGATTTAATTGGAGTTGGCTTACAGTTGAAGACATTTTAGTTCATCATAGTCATGATGGGTAACATGGTCCTGGAGAAGGAGCTGGGATTTGCACATTTTGATCATCATGCAACGAAAAATAAATTGAGTGTAGCTTGAGAATAGGAGACATCAACACCTACTCTCACAGCGACATGCTTCTTCAACAAGAACACACATACTCCAAAAAGGCCACACCTTCTAGTATTGCCACTCCCTGTAGTTCAAGCATTGCAACACGATTTCAATAGTGCCACTTTCTATAATCCATTGAAACACATCATTCCATGAGGCTCATTCCTATTGATACCACCACAAATAGTAAACACTTTAGTAACATGTTAACCTACTTTCTGATGCTGTAATAAAATGCCTGAGGTTGCACTACTTATAAAGAAAAAAGATAATGTGATTCACATTTTTTTGGATCTTCAAAATCAAATTAGTATTTTACAGGTTCTGTGAAAGACACATTCTTTGTGCTACTATATGGTAAATGATGTTATAGTAAGAAGTTGTGTGTGTGTGTGTGTGTTACAAAGATGTATCAAATCCATGAAACACAATATTTAGATGAGGAAGAGTCAGTAATAACCTCCCATTATCCCCATTATCCATCACCTCTCATTGATGCCACAGGGAAGAGAAATCTCCAATAAGGAAGCCCTTGAGTGACAAAGCACACTCAGATCACAGCATATCATTAAGCCATAGGATCTTTGTCTTTTGGCTGGTCATCAATTTGCTTGCTTTGATTTTGCTTACATGCCACATTGATTTAGAATACTATTACTCATTTATAACACACTCTCCATTTTACAAAGTACTGCTTCACAAAAGTTAAACCCCCTCAAAAGATTTCATATTTGTTTGAAAATGGCAATTGACTTTTCAAGTCATAGGTAGTTCTGGTATGTATTTGAAATACTTCAGTGATGAGAGTCATGTTTTATTGTCTGATGCTCTTGTCCATTAGGTTATTTTCCCCATATTATTTAGACAAGAAATATAGGAAGATATTCATTTTCTACTTAATATCACTGATGATATTAAAATTCTAACAAAGAAGTATTATGAAAATAACTATTCTTTTCTGGAAAAGTATATCCCTTTCTATTCCAGCATTCCTTTGTTGCCCAGAGTCCCTTGTGTAAGGTTAAAGACTTGGACTTTCACCAGTCCTCATTACCATGTTATTATTGCTGTTCTTCAGCACATGTTTAGGCATTGATGTTGGTGAGAGTCACAATCACAGAGCAAATTCCCTGTTTCTCTTGATTTTACAATTTTCCACCCCTTTTAGAAGCAGCAGTTGTTCTGTAGATATATTAGTTTGGTTTGGATGTCACAACTCTTAACTTTGATTGGTTATGGTTTTTCTACAATGACCTCAATTTGTTGTCCTTGATGACTGTGAGGACTACAATTATATATATTTACTTAGCTACAATTAGTGAAAAAAGGATACCATAAATCTGAAAGAAAAGACAGACGAGAGGTTTGGGAGGGAAAAAAGGAAGGTGGGATGATGCAATTATATTATAATCCCAAGAAATAAAATAATGGATTAAAAATAAATGTTTTTAAACTTAAACACTGTATTATTGTTGTTAGATCAGCTAAATCTAAAAATATAATTATAAACTTACTGATTACAATGTCAAAGGATGATCGTATTATTCATCATTTTTATTATTTATTAGGACAAAATATCAAATTTACAAAAAGAATTCTTTAAATCTCTCCAGCACAAACTTAAATAGATTAGAGTGATATCTGAGAAATGTGCAGGGATGCATTTTGTGAAAGATGTGTCATGTTTATATATGGAAACTTGTCTTCACATAAGATGGATAAGTTCTGCTGGATGTTATACATAAAGATTTGAGAAGTTAATGTAAAAGAAAAGAAAAGAAACAATAAAACCACATAGAATACCACAAAGACAGTAAACCAAGTCACTCTGGGCTTTCAGAATCTGAAACCTGTGATACAGCATTATTTCAAGAAAACAGTTTTGCCAATATCTTAATTTTGTTTCAACTCTCTATATTTTATTAAACATTATTTAAAAATCATGATTTTTAATTGTAATTTGAAGAGTATGTTATTTTTGAACTGATGGGTACATTTTTAAATTATATGTTTATTTCATTTCAGACCAGTACAAGAAATATTACTTATCCTAAAACATGAGAAATTTGAGATGTAAGATTCACACTCTACCTGTATGACCTTGTTACCTTTTACTGTACTCAATTTTAACAAACTTTAATATATGTTTATTGATTAGGATTAATGTAATTAATGTAATGTAATGTAACTCATTGATCTACCAAAGCAAATGAAAGCATTATGTAAATTACTATTGGACAGCTGTTTATAGGCAAATCAATATATTGCAGTATATATGCAAGAGAAATGTGTACTTTAAGCTATCCTTTCGACTTAAATACCTCAAGGAAAGCACCTTCAGGTGGCAAAGAACTATCACTTTGTTATTAAAGTCAATTTTTATGGCCTGAAAAGTGAGTAAGAAACTTGGTCAGAACCAACAGAAAATGTAAGTAAATATCTTGTCAAAATCATAGGGTTGGAAAAATGTGAATAACAGCCCAGAGAAATCTGGCATAGGTTATGAGATGGACAAACACTGGTTCAATGCCAGGCTCCCTCAGTCTTAATCATGTTAGGGAATTATGTACCTAAGAATATATAGACTCTTTTTCATCTAACACTCAGCACAGTAATGCAGAATTAAGACACAGAGAATGACCTGAGTCCTTTATCCTGTTTATGCTTGATCTTTGTGTTAGTGTGCCAGCATTTATAATGGCCTGTCCTTGGAGTTTTGACAGGATTTGTCCTCAGCTGCAGCCACTAAGAGCACTACCTGTGCACATTTACTAAGTTCACTTTGAAAAGGGACTACTTACATCCTATCATCCCTTCTTTCTCTGTCTGTGTTTCTGTCTCTGTCTTTCCTGTTTCTCTCTGTCTCTATCTTTGTCTCTCTCCTGCTGCTCCTGTCCCTGGAGGCCAGTCTCCTCCCATACCTTTTCCTTTTTTATGATCCTTTCCCTAATTTAAAAAACAAACAATCAAACAAACAAAAACTCCACTTAAATGTGACATCTTTCTTGTACTACTCTTTTTAAATTGCAACACCTTGTCTATCCCATAGTTTCTTTCCATATAAGGTAATGTTTTTGAGCTTTACTTGGGTTGTATGCAATCATTTGAAATCAAAGCATCCCATTTATGGCCAAGTTTAGCATATAAACAATATTTAAGTAGGAGTAAAATCAACAAGTCACAAAATCAATTTTTTAATATTCAGTAACCAACTTTAATTTTACTTTTGTGATTATCCAAAGAGATAGAAGGTGGGAACTCATAGTGTAAGATACATATGCATCCATATTCACCATGAGTAGGTTCTAAATCTTTTACCTTAAATCTGAGTGATTGTTAATATTCTGAGCATACCTATTGCAAATAGGACATTAGAACCCAGTTTCTAAAGAATGAACTTTGAATTCAACTCATTTTATGGTCTGTGATTCTACTAGCAGTGATCATTCTCTGGTCATTATCTGCCAAATACTGACTAACTTTTGCCAATTAGTGCTCTAAATTATTGATTAAGTATAGTGGCCCAATATTTAATATCTCCTGTCGAACCATCTAAAATCTAATTTCAGTTATGTATTTTCTAGAGTGTGTATATTAAATAAATTCTAAAAATTAAGATATTTTGCATAAAATAACATCAAGATTGTTCATAAATTAATTTTGGCCTCTTAAATATTTTTGAGTATATAATTTGAAAGATTTTGAGAAATTGTTTTCAAATTGACTTTCCTCTATTTCTGTACAGATCCCCTTTAAAGGAATAGAGTCATGTAAATATTTCTATTCAGATATGAACCACATGACGAAAGATATAGAGGTCTTTCTTTTATAATAAGATTTTTATTAAGAATTGGAAAAAAATGTCTTTGGGACTCCTCTAGACCTTTCCTCTTTGCTCTCATTTCCATAACCAACTAACTTCGATTTTCCTTGTTTTTAAATTAACTAACAATTTCCCGATCAATTTGTGTTGCCTAACTACTTTTGATCAGTGGCCTTCACTGTACTATTATTGACTTGGTAGGTATGACATCATTAGATATAACTGCCATCCAGCAACTATAAAAGGATAGAAGATTTTTCTGCTAGTGTTAGGATTTTAGGTCTACTTCCAATGCTTCATGCTGAGACTTTACCTGGCTTAAGTTGGTACATAACTTGTGCTTGCAGTTACAACCACTGTGACTTCATAGATGTAACTACTCTGTTGTTTATTGAAAAGATTGCTTCCTTGAAGATCCACCACCTCTGCCTCTTGTATTTCCACTTCCTCATCTCATATGATCCCTAAGTTGGAGAGAGAGGTGAGAGGTGTGGTATGTGTGTCCCTTTAAGGGCTGAGGATTCCTTTCTCTCCTTTTTTCCCCAGTGACAAGTTGAATGGCACAGTTAAATGCCACCTGCTTACAAGAAATAGCTTCTTTGAAGTGGGCTGATAGATTCATTGATCTATAGAAATACCAATAAGTCATTAGGAGCCATTTTAATACTGAACATATAGAAAAATAATAGCATTAGATATTCCCCTAAGTCCTACAACCTACCTAGCCACAGATTCTTGGTCCTGGTTTCACGGCCATATATTGCCTCTAGGTCATGTAGGAGGTATTATATCCAATCATAGATTAGTTGATCACTTTCACTGAAATGGACAGAGTTCAGCAGAGAATATTTTAAATAAACTGTGATTATACAGATTGTTTTTCTCATGACTGTGACAAATAGCTAGCAGAAATATTGAGAGTAGAGTTTTATGTTAGTTCATGGCTTTGGAAGGCTCAGTTAATCATGTTGGAGAGGCATTTGAAGGAACAAAGCATTTAACGTCACATTAACCCAACAACAGAAAAATTTGGGGATACAAGAAGAGGCAAGGGCAAAATACAATGTTAATATTTGAATTACATGACATCACTTTTCCACCTAAAAATAATACTATCGGTTTATGAATGCATCAAAAAATTAGTTCATTTAGTAGTTTAGAGCTCTCATGGTCTGATACTGTCTTGAAATTTAATCACAGACACAAAACCTGGTTTTGTTTATTTTGTTTTACTTCTATGGGAAATCTCTCAATTCAGTCAAGTTGACAACTAAAATTAGGCATTATGATGATTACAAAACTTTAATGAAATAATTGTTTATGGAAGTTCAATGTTGCTCTTGGTATATTGCATATTATAATGGATTTTTACTGTTGATAGCACATGCTTCCATGACCAATTGAGATAATTCTGAACAGGTTTTGGTGGGGATACCCTTCTTCATTGTTTGCTGAATTAAAAGTCCATGGATATATTTTGAGTGAACAACATCAATTGTAAATTTCCCAGAACAACAACAAATATGTAAAACTGCCAGAAGAAAGATATTGAATGAAATATTTTCTTTACTATTCTTATTTAATCCAGGATAAAAAGACTTAACTTGACAGCTGCACAAGAAGTGTGCTACGATTATGCCTAAGAAAAATGAATATCCAATTAAGTAAAAATTTTCAACTTACATGACAAATTATACTTTTAATATGTTAATATAGTTGAGGTAGCAGCTGGGGATTAATAAAAGGCAATAAATAAACAGATAAAGGGAATATGCCATGAATGAAAGTGACAAACTTTATCTAAAATGAAAATGAGCACCTCTGTCCGTAAGAAAATATATAACAGAAGCAAATGACATGCATGAAATCTTCAGTATTGTGTAGAATAAACATTGTACTTCTCAGTGATCAGGATCATGGCTGAAATTCTTCCCATTTAACTTATCAGTATTGTAATTTAATCTGTATGTACATGAATGCAGATAGTGGATATAGTATGGGTAATATTAAAAATGTGGTGAATGCAATGCAGAGGCAAATAATACTACTTTTATAGTAACTTCATGTTAGGATCCCCTAGAGTATACACTTACATTATACTTTGAAAACGAATCCGTCATGATCTGAAATAGGCTATTTGCCAAATTCATTTCAGTGAACTTCTATACTTCTATGGAGTGAAGTTGGGATTTACCACTTGGCTTACATACTATATAGATTTGCTCAAATGTTATTTCAAGCATGTAGCCCTAGAGGTCACTCAATTTAACTGTCTCATGAAGTTATAATAATTGATTATAGTGGAAGTCAAATGGCTAGCACTTGGAACTCATAGCCATAACTGAAAGCCATTAAATATATTCACAATGTCAGAGTCAATTGCTTTTGGAGGTGCTGTTCCTGTTATCATGTTGATCAAAAGGTAATGGGAAGTGACAAGCAATATCACAAACACACCATCGTAAACAAAATATTCTTCAAACACTCAAGTGAGCATGGTGAAAGCCCGTTTTCATAACCCAACAATCTTTTACAGCTTTCAGAAACATCCTTGTCTTATAGAAGCAAATCTTCCCCTAAGGACTTTTAAATCGAAGCTGATAAAATACCTGAAGAATGAAAGCAAAGAAAAATTAGTGTATAAGTCAGTGTATGAAGCAGACTTTCACATGCAGCATACATTTTTGTCCTCATTCCTTTTTTAATATAAATAAGAGTGCCAGTGATGTGAATAGAGAATCTTATCCTTGGCCATATGCATTTTCAGGGTTTTCAGAATTTATTGTTTTTTCCTTGCATGGAATGACTACCACATGATTCTTGCCCCTGGAGAGCATTATGTCTTTTATAATTTGCCTTGAATATTCCTTTAGTGCTTTATCTAAGCTCTTAACTCCTAAAAGGTGGGTTTTATTTAAATTTTGTAGTATAAAACCATCCAACTCACTTATTTATTACATACACAGTTTGCTCAGAAAGAACGGAATTGGACAAATATTTCTTCTTTTTCAAGACCATTGCCAATTCCCCAATCAATTTTCTGTTTAATCAGCTTGGAAGTGTTTAGACCACCCTCATTTTGTCTTGGTGGAATTTTATTTAGTTTTTGAGATCAATTCTTTTCAATTCTTGAGATTAAATTTTGATTACAACATTTATCCCTTTTCCTTTCCTCCTCCTAAACTCTCTCATATACCCCTCCTAAATGTCCTTCAGACTCATGGCCTCTTCTTTTTTCCACTAATTGCTATTGTGTGTGTGTGTGTATATATATATATATTCCTAAATATAATTTGTTTAGTATGTAACAGGTTACTTGTATGTATGTGTTCTGGATGGATCATTTAGCATCAAACTATCAATTTATGTGACCTTCCCTGGGGGGGAGATAACCTCTCCCACTCCCAGTTGCCTGTACTTTGTGTAGAATTGAGGCATTGTTGGCTTCTCCCTTGTCATTTGGCACATTGACTGGTGTTACAGACTAGTCAAATATACAAAAACATACCTAATCAAAATGCAGAGGTGTATAGCCTAGTCACAATGGATACATATACAGAATGCTCCTGCTCTTGAATCTCAGCAAACATTGCAGAAGATGGGGTGGAAAAACTCTAAGATCCAGGTGTTTGGGTAGTTTGCTGTGTGATTGTTCCTCCGTGTGGCATCAGTAGTTACATGCACAAATTCTCACAAATGTGACCACCAAGGCAAAACTGAACAAGGTAGACTCTCTCTTCCAATAAAACCTTGGAAATTGCTAATCTCCTCCAATTATGAGCAAATCTCTTCAATGCTTTTTATTATTGGAACTTAAGCCTCTTTAATTTTATTTTGCCAACTAGGTCACTAATATCAGACTAATATGAACATGACACCTATGCAAGCCAACCTAGAAGGCATGACTCTCTAACTGATTGGTCTGGAAAAATGGCTTCCAGCCATCTATATTTGTCAATATTATCGTTTAAGTAGCAAATGTAAAAATGTAATCAGATGATACCATCAGTAACACAGAACTAAACATTTGAAATATTAATCATTGTGTGTGTGTGTGTGTGTGTGTGTGTGTATGTGATGATAGTTATCAATGTCTCCTTTATCCTGTTGACTACTTTAGAAACATCCAATAACTTTTTAAATACTTCCTATAATGCTTTCTACATTAGTTCTATTTTTATTTAAATTTCTTGAATAATTTTGATTCTTTATATATCTCTTTTTAAAACAATCTAGCCACTCTTTAAAAGTGATCTCTTTGTTCAAGTTATTTTGAATTTATCTTCAAACTATATACCTGGTATAAAACACAGACTTATGCCTATTTGATTCTTCCCTTGAGTGTTCAATAAATTTCCAAAACCAACACAGCTAAAACTTAACTACCAGTCTTTGAAGATAAGCCCAACAACACTAAATATTGAATGTATTGATGGCTCAATACTTCCTGTTAATCAGTCCAAACACTTGGAACTACCATGGCTCAACCTTCAGACTTAACAATTCTCATGAAGCCTTTTAGTAATCTGTCAAATTTTCTCAATAATTATACAGATAAAATTTGGCAAAATACTATAATATTTTATGTAGATATGGATGTATGCCTTGTTATTGGTAATTTTCATCTTGTCAGAAGTTAGAATTACAGGGCTATCAGCAACTGGGCATGTGTATGTGGAATTCACTCATTAATTGGGGTGGAAATGCCCACACACTGTGGGTGACACCATTCCTTAGACCCAGGTCTCTGGAGTATGTAAGAGTGACAGAAGAGGACAAAATGCTTTATACATGCATGTTGTGGTCTCTGTTAAGTTATAAAGTAAGTATGGCTAACTGCATTAAGTGCCTGTTACCATAAGTTCCCTACTATTGTGGATTGCTTTTGTCAGGGTGTTTTGTCACACAAACAGGAGATACAATAGTTTCCTGATAGTATTACCTTATTAAAAAAAAAAACATGTTCTGTTAATTGTGAGTTTGAAACACACAAACACACATACAATGTGCTTTGGTCAAATTTACCCCTATGGCTTTCCTGATCTGCCTTTCGTCCAAATTCCTCCCCTCAACTTCATGGACCTTTGTTGTTTTTAAATAAATGATCAGGTTCAATTTGGGCTGACCATGAATTTATGGATACAGGTCCATCTACTAGAGCATAGTTAACCTACCATTGAGTGACTACAGATGGCAAATTTTTAATCACTAGTTCATGAATATTATCACAAATAAGCCAACTAAAACAATAAATGGATACTCACAGCACAGATGCATTGCATTTGCTACACTTACTCAAATAGTAATTAACCATTTTTTGAATATTTTTGATGTATTTTCTTATATGTCACCAATACTTTATTCCCACTCTGACATCTATGAAAACGGCCCTAAAACTTCTAGTCTATGTTTTCATCCTTAAGGTAATTAAATCAAATGAGTTTATAATTCCATTTAGACTTCATATTATTACATTAGTTCCAATAAGCCAGATAATTAAGGTCATTAAATGCCTCTCTGAAAAATAGATGGAATTCAGATAAAAAAAAAAAAAAAAACTTAGACATGGACAGGCTACTTTTCATTTCAGAAATTTTCTGGTTTAAACATGGATATACACAATACTACATTTTTAAGTCAATCATTCATTCATATAAAACCTATGGTCAGAGATGTAAATCTCATCTTTTCTGAAGGAAATGGAAGAGGAGGGGGATCTGGGAAGAGGGGAGGTAGGGGTAGAATTGGAGGAGAGGAGGGAGTGAAAACAATCAGAATTTGTTGAATGAGAGAAGAACAAAATGTAAGAAACTATAAAGAAATAATACATGGACTTACAGGACGTAGATGAAAACACCAGTTTCTTTTCTTTCTTTCTTTCTTTCTTTTCTTTTTTCAAGACAGGGCTTCTCTGTATTGCTTTGGAGGCTTTCCTGGAACTTGCTCTGTAGTCCATGCTGGCCTTGAGTTCACAGAGATCTGCCTGCCTCTGCCTCCAGAGTGCTGGGATTAATGACATGTGACACCACCACCTGGCTTCATATCTCTTAGATTGGTGGAAATTAATATAATATTAAAATATTAATATTTTAACCATTTCTTATCTGAATCTAAAAGTTTGTAATTACTGACCTTATATGAGAAACTAAAAGGAAGCACCCAGCTATAATTTCTCTTCCCTTAAACTTCAAGTATTGATTTATAATATATTACATATTCATGACAAACCTATTTAGGGTTGTTATTGCTGTGATGAAACACCATGACCAAAAACAACTTGGAGTGGAAAGGATTTATTTGCCTTAAGCTTCGACACCACTGTTCATCACTAATTGAAGTCAGGACAGGAACTCAAACAGGTAAGGAACCTGATGGTAGGAGCTGATACACAAGCCATGGAAGAGTGCTATTTACTGATTTGCTCCTCATGACTTGCTCATTCTGCTTTGTTATACAATCCAGGACTAACCACCCAAGTGTGACATCATCCTCAATACATTGTTCTCCCACATCAACAACTAATTAAGAGACTGCTCTACCGTTTGAGCTAATCCTTCAGCTGTTACCAATCCAACTACAAAACCTTCAAACTACGACCTGTCTTGCTTGCAAGATGCACTGGGTTAATGTGACTCAGAACTTTTGGGAGTGGCCAACCAATGACTAGCTCAAATTAAAGCAGGAGCTATGATACAGAGGCCACACCCAACACTGCCTGGATGGCCAGCAACCAAGGGATAAATATTCCAGAGACCCAAGATACAACTAAATCTGACTGGGAAAAGTTTTCCATGAAATGATTACTAATAATATTTTGCTATACCCATATCCCAATTATCATCATACAGGAGACATCCTGCAAGTGAGGGGAGTAGATGCAGAGACCCCCCAGCCAAACACTGGGAGTAAGAGGAAACATTCAAAAAGGGATAGATTTCAGAAACAGGTCAAAAACAACATAATTTAGCACACCGAATCAACTAAGTAGTGATCATAAGGGATCACAAAGACTGAAATGGCAGTCACAGCCCCTGGTCCCTTTATGCATGTGACCTAGGTCCTCGGTATAGACCTTATGGTTGTGTAGCTGGGTGTTCTTATGAGATCCCTAACAGTGAGATTGTGGGTGCCTTTGACTCTTTTGCCCTCTCTTAGGAACTATTTCCTCATCTTGGGTTGCCTCATCCAAACTTTACTTAAGGGTTTCATGCCTCATCTTCTTGTAACTTCTTAGAGCGTGTTCAGTTAATATCCATGGGAAGGCCTGCTCCTTTTATTTATTTATTTATTTATTGATTGATTGATTGATTGATTGATTGATTGAAGATAAATGGAATAGTGGATATGGGGGGAAATGGGAGGTGGTAAGGAGGACTGAGAAGAAATGAAGGAGAGGACATTGTGGTTGGGGTCACCACAACATGAGGAACAGTATTAAAGGGTTGAAGCATTAGGAAGGTTCAGACTGATTATTCTAAATTCTCTCTCTCTCTCTCTCTCTGTTTTTATGTCAAGAAAATCTACAACTGTCTCTTAAAAAAAGAATGTGGTATTTTTTTCTCCCTTCACACTCTCATTTTCCTCAGCCCTTTCAACTGTTTCATTCTCCCATATAGTCAGTACCCTTTCTACTGTCATGTTTCCATATATACATGTATATGTACGTAGTTGACTGAAGAGTTTTGAGATATGGTCCATTAGTAAATCTAGGCTGAACTTAATATGTACCTGCTTTGTCTCCCTTCCTCCCTCTTACCCTTTCTCCTCCCTCACATGCACCCTGACCACCCCCTTTCATCCCCCCCACCCCCATTCCACATGTAGGGCTATGCTATCCAGGTGGGGTCATGTAAATCTGTCAAGTCATTTGAAGTAGACCACTTATATTTAGCTTATATTAGCTTTAGAAGTCTAGAGAATCTGAAAACTCTTATATAAAGTATTCTTCACACTTGAGGGGAGAAGTGAATCTGTAAAGTAAACAATACAACTTCACAACAGCTCTTTTGAATTCTTCCATTTTATGAAGGAGATAGAATTGATTAAATTAACCAAAATGATTTAATACAAATTCCTAATATCATATTACAAAAGTATATATAAACAGTTGATTTTTGTCTCAAAATATGTGATATTGTACTTAATTGGGGTAATGCATATTACTTTTCTGGAGGTGCTTTTTTTCATGAAATGTGTATTTTGGTGGTATAGAGTTTTAATTAAATCAATAATAAAAGTTCTTACCCTAAAGACAGCCTTTGTCCTAAAATCAAGAAAATCATCTGTACAAATCTGTTCATTTGATGACCACTTTCTTATTGATAACTCATACAAATTCAATATGAGCTTACATCATTAGAAGCTATAAATTGCAACAGAAGGCATATTTCTTAGTTTCGCAGTTAACTAAACCTAGAATATAAACTGATTGTAATGAACACAGTTGTACTGTCAGCTTTATATACAACTATATTCACAAATAAATGACACAATACTCATAAAGCACTGACTAGAATATCTACAGATATTAGAGTCTCATACATATGTCATGCTACTATCATTTTTAGTGGTTAAGATACAGGAGAAGTAAATTACTTTAATGGAGTTAAATTACAGCTTTTCAAAGCATCGCTCATCATGCCTCATCCAGCTTGAGTATAGACACCAGAGGAAGCTTAATGGAGGTTGTGAAATGTCAGATATGTTTTAGTGATACATGCATAGCTATGGCTTCTTAAATTATCTTTCTGTTTTCAGTGGTCACATGAATGTCTATCTTGGATAGATTTTTGGTCATATGTAAATTTTTGTTGCAAATAAATGTAGAAAATTTGTTTTAATTTGCAGATTCCATGATAATATATTAGGAAAACATTCAAATATGTAATAAATGAACTAATTTATGACACCTTCATCGTGTGTGGTTTGTGAGACATTACAATGTAATTTTGATAAATGAACACAATGACATTTTCAAGTGTCAGGTCTATTCATATGCTATACAGGAAAAACATGAGCATTTGCAAAGAGATATTACTCCAAAGCTTTCAACCATGGTGACAATCGTATTATGATTGCTACTTTTTTGATATAATTAATATTTCAACAGCTTGTAGGTCTATACAAGGAACTGTAAGAGTATGTACCTCTAATCTGATATTTGAAATTATAGAGCAAAATACAGTATGAACAGAAATTAATAAAATATGAAATGGAACTGAGAAAAAACCCTTTTACCATCAGACTTGACCCATCAATACATGTTTTTCTACCTTCCTCTATTATATTTTCTTTTCTTTTCTCTTATTCTCTCATTTGTTCATAACTTTATATGCAATGAAGAAATATAATCCACATCTATCAGGGGTTTTCCCTGTACTCAGCCCATCTATTTAGCTGCTGAGCCAATATATAATTAGTGGCCACTGTCTATGACATTACAGGAAGAGTATCAGAGCAGCCCCTAGGTTTTATATATGTTTATTGTGTACTCTGACCTATTTTTTTTTCATTGAATTCTATAATTGAGTTTGCATATAAGCTTTTCAGCTTCCTGTGTTCTGCTGAATCATAGCTCAAAAATTGTGACACAATGGGTTTAATTATCAATAGACTTCAGCCCTCATATGTCCTTTATCTAACTCCTTATTCTTTATGAAAGAGGTTCAGAGAACTAGCACTGTAAGTTGAGAAAATAAATAAAACAACTCAAAGAGGAAAACAAATTCTGTGTGTAATTCCTTGGAATAAATAGGAAAGTGTTTCATACCACATTTGTCTGAGCTTATATATTTTGTTGTCAATAAGTAAAAAACAAATGTATTTATTCTGATGACAGAAATTATGACATTTTGTATGAAAACAATATCAGAAACTCTATGAAAGATGAAACGGGACTCCCTCCCATCTCCATTATACTTCCTCCTCCATATTAAACACCTTCCCATATTCGTGAGTTTATTTGTTTATTTTTCCTTTGAAACTCACTGGATTTATTCAGGAATGTCTATTCAACTACAGGAAAGGAAATATCATCTTCTCACAGTGTAAAAAAAATTTTGAAAATAAAGACTGCCTCACCCTCAGGATCCATCAGTAGTGAATATTTCAGGAAGAAGAAATAACACAGGAAACTCCTCCCATTCCATTACTGAGTGTCGACAGACTCAGTTATGTGTGTCCCATTGTAGTGAATAATAGCTACCATGAGGTCAAGACTTCATTAGTCATAATATGTTCAAAAGACAGAACTTCACAGCCCTTCTCTCTATTTTCCAGCTCTTAGACTCTTTTCTGGTCCATCTTACACAATATTGTGTGAAACTGAAAGCAGTGGTATAACCCTTCTGAACGGAACTGACAACCTAGGCATTAGTTATTTTTACACTTTACACAGACAAGTTAAGCATTAACATCTACACTTCCAACCAATGTACTAGGGTGACCTCTCCATTTCATATCATTATTTTTACTTCCTTCATTAGTGTTGAAATTTCCTCCTTCCCGACTCACCCCAAGCTAATGGATCCAACTCCAGAACTTGGGATATTTATGACATTTATTGCACATGTTATAAATGTTTTAGGAATGGCTTTCTGATCTTTGATAGAATAGTGACAGGTATAATACTAAGGTGACTCTACAAAATCTTGGAGTTTTATATATGATAAAATGTGAATGTGATGAGGGGGAGGAAAAAATACAAAATAATACCACAAGAAAGACAGACCAGTATCTGTTACAGTAGTGCATTGCAGGCTATTCACCATCATTGCCTCATCTTACTGATGTATTTGTTATCTTCATATCAGGCCTTAGCTCTTATTTTTTTCTGCCTTGTTCTTTCAAGTCTCAGTGGTAGGCTTATTCTTTCCTTCTCCCAAAGAAATTCTAGTGTTAGATTTTAAGTCTGTAATTCACCATATCTAGTGTTTGATCATGCTTAAACTATTCCTTCTGTACTTGACTTCACCTACCTGGGCATGTCTTAGACACTTCAGGTGAATTTGTAAGTAAGTGAATCAACACTAAAAGAATGACCATTATTTTATATTATTCCATTTCCTGGCCCTTATTGGCTTTTGTTCACTTTACTGGTCTTTGAAAATCATCTGTGTCTACAAATATTCTCTATCTACTAATGGGCTATAAATTCCAAATTCTCACTCAGTATTTGCAGAAAGTGCAGTGACACCATCCATGTGTAAATCTTGTTATTTTGTGTAAAAATTGATCATTTTAATCCATATACTTTCTCCTTTCTCTATAGAGGTTGACAGATGGTAAACACTTGTGCTGGCTAATTTTATGTCACTTTGACTCAATATAAATTACCTGAAAGGAGAGAAGGTCATTTGAGAAAATGGCAGCACAAGATCTGATAAGAAGGCATTTCCATGACTAATGGCTAATGGGGAAAGGCCCAACCCATTGCGGGAGCTAGAGGGTTTGAGTTCTATGGTAAAGAAAAATGAGAAGGCCATGGAGAGTAAAGTAAGCCTTACTTAGTATCCCTCCTTAGACTCTAGATCCACTCCTGCCCCCAGTTTCTACCAAAGATTAGAAAACCATTCATAAAATATTTATAACATGTGCAATAAATGTCATAAATAGCATGAGTTCTGACGTTTGAGTTCCAGTACTGATTTCCTTTGATGATAAACAAAAATATTGAAATGTAAGCCAAGTTTGTTTCCCAACTTGGTTTTAGGTCATGTTGTTTTGTAACACCAATAGAAACCCTAACTAAGACACCACTTCTCATAAGTCCTGGTTATTATTGTTACATAGGACTTATTACCTTTTGCTTTCCTTAGTTAAGGTTATGCTTACTTTGCAGAGTATCTTCCTGACTTTATTTTTTTTAATGAAATCTTTACCTATAAAGACTTCACACACAAAGTATCCTCATTCATAGAAATTAATGTTTTTTGATATAGTGGATACATATGATTGTGAGCACATCACAACTTTAGATTTTCAAACATCTTTTTACAAGGGCATTTCTACAACCCTCTCCACTATCCAAGGAGTGCTGTAGCAGACAGAGTAGAAAGATGTTAACACTTACTATTAAGGGAGATGTGTTATATGACATTGACTTCTAGGGAAGGAAGGACTGTAGGAGACAGGGGGGTCAAGAACACTAGGACTCCAGTCTGATAGCTGGGAAACCATCAAGGACCAACCCAGATTCCCTGAATGAACTTTTAGTGTATGGGACATGTGGTAGTGGATCAGTATTTATCCCTAGTGTACAAATGGATTTTGGGAGTTCATTCCACATAGAAGGATATCCGGGAGGGCCTGGGCTCTGCTTCAAATGATATGACACACTTTGAAGACCCCCTCCCTGGGGAGCAGAAAGGGGATGGGATAAGGGTTGGTGGGTGATGGGAGCATGCTAGAACTTGTATTGACATGTAAAACAAGCTTGTTTCAAAAGAAAAAAAAAAACAAAGAGCTCTATAACAAGGCACACAGAATCAGCTCAGCAGAGCTCATAGGAGCTCACAGAGACTGATGCAGCAATCATGGTGGCTGCTTAGTCTATACCAGGTTCCTGACATAATGCTGTGGTTCTCTAGCTTGGCCATTCTGTTGGATTCCTAACAATGGGAGTTGGGACTCTTTTGCCTGCTCATGGGGCCTGTTTCCTCTTACAGGGTTAGTTCATCCAGCTTTGACATGAAGGTATATTATCTAGTCTTATTTCATCTTGTTATGCCCAGTTGGGTTGAGCTGATTTATCACTGAATAGCTGGGAGGTAAGGTGGGAAGAATTGGGACGTGCGGAGGGAGGCTAGGCTGTGGTTGGAATGTATTGTAGGAGAGTAGACTAAATAAATAAAAGAAAAAGAAATGGGAAATAACACGATTTTGAGAAATTTACTGGACAACAAATTCACAGTAGAGTGGCATATTTGTGCTTGAGGTCTAGAGCTGGTTCTGCACATATCTCACTTTGTAATTCTCAAGGGCAGCTTGAGGTCAATTTGCATTTTGTTGTAAAATCCCTATAGAGCTTAAACATTGCAGGATGTGTATGGTGATTGACATGCCACTTCCCTTGACCTCCTAGACATTGATACACACAATCTGTCAGCACACACATAAGCAGAATTCAGTAAAATTGAGATGCACTACTTATTGTGCATAAAATATTGGCATGACAGACTTTTAAGACTCCCCATGGAAGGCCTCACCGTCCCTGGGGAGCAGAAAGGGGATAGGATGGGAGTTGGTGATCCAGGGGCATAGGGGAGGATGGGAGGGTGAGGAAACTGGGATTGACATGTAAAACTAGCTTGTTTCAAATTTAAATAAAAATGAAATAAAAAAAAATACTGACAGGATAGAAGCTGGAAAGCTTTGAAGAATATGTCAGTGCTGGAACTTCTAAAAAAAAAAAAAATAACCTAAGTCTAAGGCCACTGAAGTGGATAATTTAGTATATACATTTCATCCCTTAAATAACTTATGATATTATTATTGAAAGCAAAATTCAGTCAAACTACTTAAATTCTGATCTTTTTCTGTAGGGAATGAGATATAAAGTCAAGCTATATCATCAGAATATCCAGGAAAAAATAGTAAAAGAAAATTTACAGGTTTTCCTAGTCCTTGATCATTTTAAAACATTTTAACAGTTAATACTATTCCAGTTCAAATCTCATCATAACTCACAAAAATCATTCAGAAATTATTATATCCTTTGTTTTAAACTTTCTGAGCAAAGTATGATAGACATTTGAGATTCTCATGGAATGTCAATTTCCCAAAGTATTTATTTGAGGACTTTATTAGAAAAAAAAATGTTTCTGTTACTATGGAAGTTAAATTGAATTTATATTCCCAGGGTTTAGACATTTTCTATGTTCTACTGATAATTGTACCTGGAAAAGAGCTCTCTTAGAGAGGCTGCTCAGCTTCTATGGCAATATTGATGCCCTTGAGTACAGACAGCCAGATTGGAAAGAACATGGTTTTCCTCTTTAAAAACATGAATATTTGAAAGTGGGTGATGGTATATATCGTAGTGGAAGACAAATGACTATAAATATATCTTATCATAAGTTTGATTTCAAGTACTTATGTGAGCCTCAAATCTCTTTTTTTTTTCTTTCTTTCTTTTTTTTTTTCCATTTGAAACCTCCATATGCAGTTGTAGTTTCATTATAGATACATTGGGACACCGGCATGCAAAGTTCTAGATTCAATGATGTAACTTTTAATTTAAAATAACTTAATAACCTAAAAAGGTTATTTTTCTGTACTCTAAACTTACATGCTTTGGTTGCTACAAATCAGCAAACACCGATTGTACTGAGAAAGGACTGAGCATTTATAATTTTAAATGTGTCTACATAGAAGGGGAACTAAGCAATGTGGAATTTATTTAAAGAGCACAGAAATGCTAGTGCACAATTTTGACAATTATAATATCGCCACATATCTTTGTTTTCTATTTCTGTGACAAAACACCATGATCAAAGCAGCTTACAAAAGAAAGCATTAATTTGAATGCCTTCTTAGAGTTTCAGAGGGTTAGTCCATGATCCTCACAGCAGGAAGCATGATGGCAGTCATTGCCCTGTACATCAAGCTTACCTCCTGATCCACAGGTAGGAGACAGAGAAAAGTGAGACCAGGCCTGGTGTGGGAATTTGAAATCTCAATATGTTTCTTGAGTGACACAACTCTTCTAAAAAGACGATACATTATAATCCTTCCTAAGCAGTCCAATAGCTGGAAAGTAAACATGTACATATATGTTCCTATGGGGACCAATTTTATTCAGCCCTCCTTACCATATTAGTATATGAATACCCAAAGAATGCTTAAATGTATAATTTATTTCCATGACTAAAACATGATACATTTTTCCTATGTGTGTAAAAGGTAAATTATTAAGGTCATGAATATTACTTTAATAGAAAATAAGTTATACCACCTAAAATAAATAAATATAAATGTGCAATGAATAAAATAAGATGCCATTTTAATATAAAATGAACTTCCTAGTTTGGAAGGGGAGTAACAATGCATTTGCTTTGTGATATATATATATATATATCTATATCTATATCTATATATATATCTATAACAAATATATTAGTAGCAAGAGAAGATATCATTCAATACCTGAATCTTGATATTAGTATATTTTGACAAATATGCTCAGATTGGATCTTTGGTTTATGTTTTCATTTTCATTGGCATCTTTCAAATGAATGGCAGGATAGTTTCCTTATGAAGAATCTTCGTCTACATTTCCATAGTGATTATCACCATGAAACTGTGTCAAACAATTCTGTATAGAGGTTCTTGAGATTTAAGTTGGGTCAGTCAGAGTCACTGCTAATATTTAAGATGAGAGTCAAGATTCTCATAAATTTTAAAAACATGGCTCCAAACTTGACCCTGTCCAATTACTTTTCTGTGTTGAAAGTCATTGCAATACTGGCTCATGTCTAGACTGCTCAGTGTAGGTAAGATTTTTAAAGATATTTTAAAAATATA
This sequence comes from Phodopus roborovskii, assembly GCF_943737965.1. Taxonomy (NCBI): domain Eukaryota; kingdom Metazoa; phylum Chordata; class Mammalia; order Rodentia; family Cricetidae; genus Phodopus; species Phodopus roborovskii. The sequence goes on from NW_026126567.1 coordinate 25,019,960, forward strand.
TGTTGCCTTACTAGATAAATACATTGTGTGATCATTTCTTTGCAATTTGCTGGCACATTTTGAAATAGAAGCAAGGAAATATTCTGTTTTCTTATTTTTTAGAACCCCAAAATGATACATTTAAGTACCATTCTCATCAAAAAGAAAAATGTTCTAGAGCTTAACTCTTTACATTATAAACAGATATATCAGGAATAGTCTCTTGTGTGAATACTTTTTCAATAGTTGGATTATAATTAAAGAGAAATATACAAAATATTTTGATCATTAATATTAACCTTAGGTAAAAGAAAAAGATATCATCATGGACCTTCATGCAAAATGAAAATATTAGCTGACTACCCATTTAATAGATTACACAAAGCCTGTATGAACCAAGAATTACTAATAGTGGTGGTAGAAACATAACTCAAGAGTTAAGAACACATAGTGCTGTCAGATGACCCAGGTTTATGGTTTATTTCCCAACACCTACATAGGAAATCATTTTACAATTCCACTGGACCAGACACACTCTTTTGGCTTCCATTGGCATGCACTTGTTGCACATACCAATATGTAGGTATGTGCATATACATAAAATTAAATACATCTTTTTAAAAAATGAAACTCTAGTTAAAATTACCTTTTTTATTAAAATACATTTTTTCTCACACTATATGTCCCTATTATAACTTCCTCTCCCTAAATTCCTCCCAGTTATTCCCCACTACCCTCTATTGGGATCTACTTTTATTCTGTCTCTCATTAGAAAAGAACAGGCTTCTAAGATACAATGATAAAACACAAGAAAATAAAACACTATAAGATACAATCATCACTTGGGAGATGCACAAGGCAAACCAATAGAAGGTTAAAAAAAAACCCCAAGGGAAGTCTCAAGAATCAGATACCCACTTGCTCACACATTCAAGAGTCTCATGAAAATACTAAACTGAAAGCTATGATACATACATACATACATACATACATACATACATACATACATGGACCTCGTGCAGAGCTGTGTCAGCCCTTTAAGTACATATGCACCTGGTATAATTGATTCAGAAGGCCTATTGCTATTGGTGTCTTCTCTCCTCTTTGGTTTTTACACTCTCTCTGCCTCCTTTTCACAGAGGTTCTACAGCTCTGAGGGGAGGGGTTTGATGGAGAAATCCAATTTACAGCTGTGTGTTCCAAGAAGAAACCTTAAGGTGTATACTACAATTTATTTGAACGGAAATAAACTGCCTAAATGGGACTCCAGTATATCAGAAAGTTCAACAATTGACAAGTGAGATGTAATTAAACTAAATAGCTTTGTATGGGAAAATAAATCGTTGACTGAGTAGAGAAGCAGTCAACAGAAAGCACAAAATTTCTTTGCCAGAGGAACAGGTGACAAGAATTTGTGTCTAGAATATACCAGGAAATAAAAATTTCTAAAGATCAAGAAAACATAACCACATTAAACAATGGACACATGCTTAGGAGTATATAGGTAACAACATTTGAACTTGATGGGATATTAAGAAAAAAGAAATTTGAATTTATGGGAAATTTGGGAGGAGTTAGTTGGAAAAGTGTAGTTGAATATAATCTAAATATGTTCTATGACATTCTCAAGCTATTTTTCATTGAGTTATAGAACTGAAATAAAATCACCAGGTAAATACTTCATGAATTTAATTATTTTTGTGTTTTAGGTTCTTTACGTTCATATTTTTGACAAAACAGAAAATAATGTAGAACCAGACAACAGAGAAGGTGGAGATATAGTGGGAAGAGCAGGAGGAAAGGAAACTCTAATCAGAATGTATTTTATGAAGAAATATTTTTAAAATAAATTGAAAAGTCTTAAAAATAAATCTGTTTTATAATTTCATATGTAAGCACTCTATTTACATTATATTTATATTATTTCCAACTCTTCCTCCTACTCTTTATATATAAGTACAGTATTTTACATTATATATATTATTTCCATTTCTTCTATGGCCTATTGTGGCATGTGTGTGTGTGTATTTATTCCTTGCAAACTTGGGTTCCCATCCATCAAAGGAATAATTTCCCTGACTTGACTTCCAGCATAAGGAACATATTGCTACCTATGACTGTATATTAAAACCCACACTAGTTTTTATCTAACTGCCAGAAACTCTCCTATGGTCCAGCTTTTACTGCCAGGGCCCTAACACTTAAAACTGATCAACTTCCAGTAAGTATTTGATAACCTATCAGGGAGCTCACCTTGAAAAAAACTTGATTAACTTTAGCAGCCTTAATCATTAGGGTAATGTAGATTAAAGCTACTTTAAGTTTCCATTTCATAACAGTCAAAATAACTATAGTTGAGGATAAAATATTGATATAGATGTGTCAAATGGGAACACTTATAAACTGTGGGAGTATAAACTAGAGTAGTCACTCTGGAAATAAGACTATAGCTGCCTCAAAATTTAGAAATTTTTCTACAGTGTAGCCTAGAATATGACTAGAGGGATATCTGACTATGGAGACACTTGAATTTCCATGTTCCTTGTCACTCTAATCACAATAGCTAAGAAATCTAATTAGCTTTGTTATTCACAACCAATAGTAAAAACACTGTATATATTCACAACAGAATGCCATACAACTATAAAAGAAAAATGAAACCATGAAATTTGTAGGACTAGAAAACTTGTATAGAGTGTGGTCACCCAGTTCCAAAAAGACAGGATTACATATTAATTTTGTATGTTAGGATCTTATCCTCTAATCCTTTCTTTTGTGTGCTTGTCATGGAGTAAAACAGAATTAAGCAAATTAAAAATATCACAAAATATTACACTCCTAGTGGTGAATGCATTTAGAGGGGAAACGGCAAACATAGGTGAAATAATTTCTATGAGATATGAAATATTGGTAGTACAAGTGTTCAAGTAGATATTGCAATGATGGGCATGTGTAAAGTTAGAGTCATGAAAAGGGTTGTATAAAATCTATTGTATATGAAGAGGCAACCAAGGAACCCATAATCTTTCAGTTAGAGTAAAAATATATAATTTATGGGGACAGTATAATAGATGAGAGAATAGCGAGAGAATACTTGGAGCTAAAAGTTTAAAGTTGATAGTAGTGGAGGAAGGGGAAAGAAAGGGTAGGGCTGTGCTAACTCAAACCAAGGATGTATGAAAAATAGAAAACCCTAATAGTTATAAGCTAATTAAAAATATATTTTTCTAGAGATAGGAGTTTAGATAGAAGTACACAGCATTAGTGAATGTCATTGCTCCCAGAAGACATAGGTTAGATAGGTATGGATTACTTCCTATGAATTATGGACTACAGAGTTCTAGAGAAGCCAAAACAATACAGAGTATTCTAACTGACTGATAAAAAAGATGATAAGATCCTGTTGAAATATTTTATTTATTGATTAAGGTTTAATTGTGAATGGCTGACACATCATTTTACAGGATCAATATCGTCTCAATTCATGTTTTACCTCTTATTTCAAAAATTGAAAAAAACCATTTGAATGTCTAAGTAGTTAGTCTTCCTACAGCTTGCTATTTTTGTTTAGTAACATCATGTTCATTTTTACTTTCCAACAGAAGACAGTTTGGTTATTTTTTCCATGTGACCTTTGTCTACATTTGACTGTATATTCAGTGTTTTTTTTTTTTTTTCTTGGCTCACATTTCTGTTTTTGTACCTCCCAATTTTAAACTATGGTCATTTTTTATCTTCAAGAGATTTACTTCTAAGAGTTTTCTTTAGAGGCACTTTGGTAGCAAATTCTGTTTTTGTTTTGTTTTGTTTTTTTGCTTAAATTAAATGTAGTTCTATTGGTTATGTAACTGAAAGTTTAGGATCCATAGAAATATTTTGACATAATTATTCAAATATGGGCTACTTATTGATATAATCATTTAAAATTACTCTGTTAAAAAAGATTTCCTTGTTGATTATAACGCTGTTTTTATTTTAATGATATTTTAAACTTTAGTACATCTAGAGTACCAATGTGAGTACATACTTTGCAAATTTATAAGTGTCTGTTGAGCTCCATTAAAGAAAGGGGAGAGGATACTATATCTTTGAGAAAAAGTGGACACTATCTCCATAACAGAAGCTGTCTATAATTGATAACCACTTGCAGATGAAAATTAGTTTTCTCTAACATAATCTCACTGGATATATAAACCATTCTTACGGACAAGTCCCACACATAGAGGTAGATGTCTAGCCCAGCACAAAATGAACTCAATGACACCTTTGAAGGTCCTTTGACTCCTAACTTTTCTTTTAACTGTATGGGTCCTTTGTGTGTATATTATGGTTTCCAGGGTTATGTTTTTTATAGAGTTGCCAAGTGTGTCTCTGTCTCTATATGCATTTGTGTGTGTGTGTGTGTGTGTGTGTGTGTGTGTGTTCTTTTTCTATGGCTCTTTTCCTTTTGTTTGTTTTATTTTATATCATTTTTTTGTGTGTGTGGTGATTTGGACCTTATTTGTTTTCTAAGGAGAGACAGACATGGTGGGATGCTAATGGGAGGGAAGATGAAGAGGATCATGGAGGAGTGGTGTATGAGAAACCATAATCAGAATATACTACATGAGGAAAATCTCTTTCCAATAAAGAAAGTAGAAAAAAATGATGTAAGTTACATAGAAAACCTTTATTTATATATAGTTACATATGCATGCACACGTATGTGTGCACATGTACTACATATGTATATAGATTTTTATATAAATTAAATATAAACCAGTCATACAACCTATATTGCTATCCAGAGGAAAACAGTTTTGTCTTTATGGAAATAAGATGTAGTAATTCGCAATTAAAGCCTACCTAAACCACTCTCTGTAGGAAACAAAGATCTGTTAAATAGCTTTGTGATTTCACCCTTTTGAGCATTTGAGCATTTTCTGGCCACTGTAAACATTATTTATTTTCAAATGTGCATTGATAATGTACAATATCAAAAGTGTGACTTCCCACAAAATGCATAAAACTTTACTAGTGATGCACATCTCGTTTGGTTGGATTTGCATGTTGTTTTCTACTGAATAAATACCAATTTACAAAATGATCACTTACAGTATTTAAATTAGTTCCCCAACTGCTATGCATTTTTAGGCTTTTAAGTCTAAAATTGAAGATAGTGATTGGTGGGAGTTGATGGTGAGGTTGGTCTAGATTAATATTCTTACTCAGTGAGAGATGAAATCAGTGTTTGGAACTCACATTGACTTTCAAAAATAATTTTTTCTCTTTCACTGACTTGGTCATTACATTCAATAGAAAGTTGTCTCTCAGTTTCAAGAAAGAGATACTCTAGCCCTGTAAATATTTGCTGATTATACCACTTTTTATGGACCTTGTTTTATTAATTTACGTGAAATTTGTTGGAACAGGTTTTATACCATCCACGAAGGAAAAACAGGAAACAAAACTATAGAAGCTTGGTGAGCATGAGAACCTATTATACCTCTTCAATGTCACAAGTGAAAGAATAGGCTAAATTTCCCAGCATTTCTGACATGCTTTGCTTTTGATACACTCCAGAAATGGTGCCATAGTGTCTTTCTTTGAATCTGGTAAGCTGTAATTTTTGTTAGGAGAGCAGTTTGAAGTACTCCTTCCCTTGTGCATATGAAACAGAAATATAGAAAATTCCTCAAATATTATTATTATTTTTTTTACTGAAAGCTGAGGTTATCCTTCTCCATAAATGAAAACAGGAGAGTTTAAATTATATTTATTTTTAAGGGTATACTGATGCCATTTCATTCTCACATTACTTTTATCCCTATGAATATTACCCATAAGAATCATATCATATCTAGGTTCCTAAATATAGTTAAACAAAAATAGATTTATGTTTTCCTAACTACTGTCTATATTCTTTTCTCTGTGATCACTGTAAATATGGTGATAAATCTAAACTATTACTAAGCTCTTAATTTGAATACATATGTAGATGTCATATGATATACATACATACATATATACATATACATATATATATATATATATATATATATATATTAGAAAATCAATCACACAAATTTGATAGTTGGTGTGGTTAATTTAATTTAGTTAAAAATTTAGTTAATCTAATTGTTTCCTTAAATAAAATAAGAATTCCTTGATAAAAGTACTATTTCTGCTGTTTATCTTGCATTCCTTATTAGGAAGTATCTATTAAATATTAGTTATGTAAAGCAGCATACAATGAAAATATATCTTTTGCTCCACAGCAGTTATAAAGAAAGATGCTAACTAAAAAATATACAAGCCAACCAAAATAAAATCTGGGCCAAGTATCTAGTTTAGAAACATGAAAATTAATTGTATGTCTTCGCTTTGGGAAATTGTGAACATGTTCAGACACATCAAAAATGTTTCTTGCTCTCTGTACTCTCCTTTATGTAGAAACTGAACCCAATCCACAAGGCTTTGCCCTTGTGAACTAATTATGTTCCAAAGGGCTCATCTTTTAATAATCCTTGAGGTTTAAGAATTCAGCAAGTGATGGGGGCAGACAGGTCACAGGCAGCATGTCATTCTGCCTCCTAAGAAAAATATGAGATTTCTCTATAGCATATATAGTAATATGAAATTAGAGTATAGTATTAAAGTTTGGGTTAGAACAGTTATACTTTTATACCATATGTGTGTGTGTGTGTGTGTGTGTGAATGTATATATAAATACTTTGTTATATATTATATACTTTGTGTTAACTTAGACTCTCAAGAATGCCAGGTAAAGCAGGAAGTAGTTTGGAAAGAACAACACCCAAATTCCCAAATATTGTCTATAAATTTTGTTTGTTTTCATTGAAATGGACTTGGTTATATAAGATAAATAAATAAAAAAGAGAATGCCAGGTGAAAGTTTTACCATGCAGTTATAACTTCATACTTGGAGGCCCGCTCTTTACTGAATAGGAAACCTTATGACAGGGGATCTAGAGGGAAGGGGAGGTAAAGTGTATTTGCTAGGAGTGGGGGAATGGGAAATTGTGGCCAGGGCTTATTTTTATGTTGATGCTTGGGATCCATTTGTAGTTGAGTTTTGTGCAGAGTGGTAAGTATGTATTTATTTGGATTCTTTTACATGTAGCCACCCTGCTGAACATTCACAATTTATTGAAGATGCTGCCTTTTCTATTGTGCATTTCCGGCTTCTTTATCAAAAAACCAAGTGTTTAAAGGTGTATGACTTTATATCTTGGCTTTCCATGTGATTTCATTGAGCAGGATGGCTATTTTTGTATCAATAACATCAAGTTTTTATTACTATTGCTCTGTAGTAAAACTTAATGTTGGGAGGGTCATACCTTCTATAACTGTTTTATTATTGAGGATTGTTTGAGCTATTCTAGGATTTTTAAGTTTATATATGAAACTAAAATTTGCCATTTCAACATTTGTGTGGAACTGCGTTGAACTTTTGATGTGTTTCAATTAATCTGTAGACTTCTTTTTTATTATGATTGGCATTTTTCCTATATTAATATTAATACTTCCCATTCATAATTATGAGACCTTTCCATCTTCTCATATTTTCTTCAATTTATTTCTTTACTCTTGATTTTTTTTAAAATCATAGAAGGTTTTCACTTGATTATTTACAATTACTCCATTGTATTTTATATTTTGGGGGCTATTGTGGAAGGTGTTAATTTCCTGATTTCTTTCTCAGTCCATTTGTCATTTATATATAGGAAGGCTACTAATTTTTTGTGCATTACCTTTGTATTTAGTTATTTGGCTGAAGGTGTTTTATTAACTTCAGGTGGTCCAAGTGTAATTTTAAGGATCTCTTAAGTATACTCTGATATAATCTGTGAATAATGAAACGTTGACTTCTTCGTTTCCAATTTGTATCCCCTTGATCTCCTTCAGTTGTCATATTGCTCTAGCTAAGACTTTAAATACTCTATTGAATAAGTACAGAAAAAGTGAATGACCTTCTCCTTTTTTCTAATTTTACTATTTCTCTAATGTCTAGTGAAATTATTTTCATAAGAATGTATTTGGGTCCTTTGATAACTTTTGATTAAGTTGTGCAATGATCTGTTAGTAATTAAGTGATATTTACCTTGGAGGTCAATTCTTTGTCATGTTACTTGAATACAATTAATTCCATCACCTAGGTTACCTTTTCTTTATAGTGATAGTTAACATTAGTTTGATTATGATTTTTTTCAATGAAGTTCAACTTATATTCTTTTTACCTGTACATTTATGAAATATTATGCCCAAACAAATCCCATCCAAATCTCAAGTCACAATGTATACCCAGATATTTTCCTTTCAGAATTTTTCTCATTCAGTCTTGGGATGTATTCATGTAAATAATTGATTTTTCAAAACTAGGTTATTAATGACTGAGTCCAAGAAATGCTGATTGGTTTTATATATTGTATATATTCTCAATATTAGTTAATCAGTAGGAATTTGGATATTTTTGTAACTTTGCTAGAAAGAATAGAGGTGAAAATAGTTATCTCTTCAATATAACAAATATATATATATATATATATACACATGTGGGTATGTGTGTAAAGTTACTGATACATGTATTTCTGGGCTTCCTGGAAAAATAACCCTGCCTATGGGACATCAAAAATGTTGATGATTTTTTTTAGCTACTAGATTATAGAGAGCAAATATTGTTGACAAATATCCAGTATAATATATTGTATTATGGCAAAATAGAAAAACAATGTAAAGATAGCAAATTAAATAAATTTTATCACTTTTCAATCTCATACTAAAATAAACAAAATATTCGAATTTGTTACATAATTAAAGTTAAACATACATAATTACTCAAACTAAATAATGTCAATATTAAAATTGCACTATTGAATGATTTTGTTATATAGAGTATATTATATTATTTCAAAGCATCATGATATGTTATTATTTAATTTTAATGTCTCAATATAAAATAAAATGTAGCTTACATATGTTGTTTTGCTTATTTCAATACATATATAATTAAAGTAAAATTACATCCCTTCCATCATTCTCTTTATTCCATCTTTCATTGATATTCATAGATGTACATAGATGTATATATGTGTGTGTATGTGTGTGTGTGTGTGTGTGTGTGTGTGTACAAGCATGTAAAAACAAGCTGTTGAGTCTATTTTGCTGATTGTGTACATGGTTTCATGGCTGATCATTTTTTTATTGGATATCCAATAAAGTGAATACTTAAAAATTATTTTGAATGCATGTATTACTCAAATGAATTAAATACTACTTATTACATGACTATTTCCCCAGATGGGAAAAAATTGATAGTAGAAAGATAAAAAAAAGTGCTTTACTTGAGGAGGCTGAAATGTGATGTACATATAGATAATTTGAATGAGGTAGAAAATATTATTTCATAATTAAGTGGTTAAGTTAAAAGAAGTCATTCATTGAGTATGGGTGTTGATGGTAGCAAACACTATTTAATAAACTCCTTGAAACTACATTTAATAAAATAAGTTAACTTTAACCAACTTTGTATCCCAAATGTAATTCTCTATTCTTTTATTTAACAGAAGGAATCTTGTACCAAAAAAAGTCCCAAGGCTTTTTCTTGCTAGATTTTTGTTAGTTAATTACTAGATATTTAAGTTTTTAGCAACCACTTTTTCTCACTATTGTAAGAAAGAGTATTATAAAGAAAATTACTAATCAAAGATTTTTCCTCCATAAAATATAATTATAGTGATTTTTGCCTTTAAATTGATGCCTTCATTTTCATATATTATTTAGCACCCTAGATTATAATATCTATATTCTTTTAAAAATGTACATTTTAAAAATCAGCATAGTGACATGCAGTTTTTAACACAATAAATTCATGAGGGGACTAATAACCCTCCAAGCTATTAATTTTTAGTCTGCTGTTTTGTCATTCACTGTGTAAGCTTTCACTGCTAGTAGGGGGATATAATTTCTTTCATTATTCAGAGAAAAGGCAGTTCTTAGAGTTGTGTATTAGTAAGAGTGCAGAAAAAGTGATGTAATGGTCCAACCTGATGTGCACTACTTGAGGAGTATGTAAATATTCTCACCCTGCTGTCATCTCCAGTGATTTCTGAACAAAAACGTTATTATGGATATGAAGAAGACAAAATCAACATGATGGACTTAAAGATTTATAGTTTTCTAACATGAAATATCTGTTATCTCTTCACACTAGACCAATTTAACTCTGAAATTTCCATTAAGTTATGTACATATACATATAAGTATATAAGTACAAGTATATGTATCTCTCTACCTTTAGTAATACATAGTTATACATATAAAACTATTTACACTTCTGTCTCATTTATGTAAACACATAATATGCATACATATTTCCTTTTATTTTTTATGAGATATCAGAGCAAGGAATTGGCCTCCATTAATGTAACAAAAATGTTTTATATCTTTGAGCCAGTCAGTAGTTTTGTCTACAGTGTGGGTATCCAATGTACTAAGGGCAGATGAAGTTGTGAGTGAATGTGTGGTGTTGTCATTGCTCATCCTGTGATAAGGAAAATGTCTCAAACCATGGGAATTCGACAGCTGCTGCTAGTTTTGAGTCTCACAAGAGCGGCAGAGGCTTACTTTGGTCTGAGAGTGAGAATTTCCATTAGTGAGAGTATGTTTATTGATTAGCCCACATGGTGATTTTGTGAGAACCAGTCTCTATTATGGATTCTTTCTCCAGCTTATCTTGGTATACGCCATATTCCCTCTGAATTCTATTTTTCCTTGTTTATTATTATTTTTTTTCTTATTTTACATATCAATTCCAGTATCCTCCCCTTCCCTCCCTTCCCTCCCCCCCCCCCCGAATTCCTTCCTGTCCCTTTCCTCATCCACTCCACAGGGAGGGTGAAGCCTTCCAGGAGGGATCAACAAAATCTGTCAAGTCATTTGGAATCCAGTCTACACCCTCTCCTGCCTCTAGGCTAAGGGATTATCCCTCCATGGGAAATATGCTCAAAAAGTCCTATTGTGCACAAGGGATGCATCCTGGTTCCACTGTCAGAAGTTCCATAGACTGCCCAGGCCTTCCAACTGAGACCTATGTTCAGGGGGTCTGAGTTGGTCTAATGCTAGTTTCCCACCTATCAGTCTAGGAGTCCATGAGCTCCCCCTTGTTCAGATTAGCTGTCTCTGTGGGTTTCTATAACCTGGTTTTGACTGCATTTCTTATCATTCTTCCCTCTCTGCAGTTTGGCTCAGTATTTAGCTGCAGGTGTCTGCTTCTCTTTCCAACAGCTAATACATGAAGTTTCTAGGATGACATATTAGTTAGTTATCAATCTCATTACCAGGGTAGGTCATTCAAGCTAGCCTCTCCACTGTTGCTCAGATTGGCATCATCCTTGTAGGTCTTTAGAAATTTCTCTAGAGTCAGTTTTCTCTTCAAACCCATTATGGCTCCCTCTATTATGGTATCTCTCTCTCTCTCTCTCTCTTTTTTTTTTTTTTTTTTTTTTTTTTTGTTCTCCTCTATTTGGCCCCCTACTCAATCTTTCTGGTCCCACATGCTCTCCTCTTCTCCCCTTCTCTTTCCCTGAACTCCCGCTCCTCTCACTGCTCCCCCCCCCCAATATGCTCAGGAGATCTTTTTCCTTTCCCCTTCTGTGAGAGAACTTGTATGAATCTCTTAGGTCCTTCCTTGTATCCTAGTTACTCTGGTGGTCTGAACACCAGCTGATCCTTTGCTTCATGTCTAAAATCCATATAATGAGTGAGTACATACCATGTTCCTCTTTTTGTGACTGGGTTACCTCTCTCAGGATGGTTTATTTTAGTTCTATCCATTTGCCTGTGAATTTCAAAATTCCATTGTTTTTTCCCCCCTCTGAGTAGTATTCTGTAACTTACTCTAAACAGACACACAAACAAGGCAAGTCCAAGCCATAACATTACTTATACCAAAACTCTTGGATTCTCATTTAAGAGAGTTAGATTAGATTAAGTTGTATATCTGAGGAAATCTTTGCCTTCCAATTATGTTCATGCTCTCCTATTTTTAAACAAACAAACAAACAAACAAATACCAGTAAAACATTTGTTCTTCAGTGGTCATCTAGTCACTGTAATTTTTACATGTGATCATAGCTGTCAAAGCAATCTAGATATGATTTATTCTCCTAGGATCAATACCAGAGAATAAGGTTAAAAAAATCATTTGTTTGAGACATGTAAATTCTCTTAGTTTACTAATACAGATTTTTATGCATGTATAAGATATGCCTCTATACAAATTAACAGATAATATAATTAATTAATTTTTCAAGAAGAAAGTATTTTCTCCAGATTGACAGGTGGCAGATGATATCTTAAAAAGCACACTTTGCACACAAGCAATGAGGAAATCTTATCAGGAAAGTGGAGCTATATTTAAATATGGAAAATGATATATAGATTCTTTTCATGATAATTGCCAATATTACAATTAAATAAAAATGTTGCCATGTATATATAAAAACGATCCTAACTGGAAGTAAAATTTGATAAAATTGTCATAATGCATAAACTTTTAAGAATTCACAGGGAAGATCCTTGGCTCTGCTGGTTTCTCTGCTTGGGGTATGCATTTCACCAGAGCATGGGTCACAACCCCTCCATCTCCTTGGAACTTCCTGGGTTGGCTCTGCACATAGTGGACCATCCTATCTACTAGCGACCATTTTTAGCCTGCACTCACCTGATCTTTGGGCCTAATCTCCTGCCTTCTGCTTGAGGACTTGAGAATATCCTGAGCCTTCCTTCTTCACATCATTGGCTCTGCTGTGTCCTCTGCTTGAGAGACATCCAAGAGAACTGGGATCATCCAGAGTTACACACATCAAACTCCAAACCCAACTATATCTACCAAGAGAGCAGGAGAGAGAGAGAGAGAGAGAGAGAGAGAGAGAGAGAGAGAGAGAGAGAGAGAGAGAGAGACTCCCACTGGAAAAAGATAAGGGAAGATGGCAATACAAGAAAACACCCAACAATAGAAAGACCAGTATGACACTACCAGAATCTAAGGAATCAACACCAACTAGAGATGAACACACCAAAGAATATGAAGCAGAAGAGAACGACTTAAAAATTGATTCATTAAAAAAAAAATAGAGCCCCTATTATGAGAAAATCCCTTAAAAATGGAAGAAAAAAACAACAAAAAAAAAATAATTAGAAGAAATAGAGGAAAAGACCAAAAAGTGCAAGAAATGAACACATCTCTTAAAGAAAGTAAGGAAATCCAAGAAAATCAATTAAACAGATGAAGGAAATAATTCAAACCGTTCAAGACCTGAAAACTGAAATGGAGACAATTAAAGAAAACACAAACTGAGGGGATGCTGGAAATAGAAAATTGGGTAAACAATCAGGAACTACAGATGAAAACATAAGAACAGAATACAGGAGCTTGAATAGGGTATCTCAGGTTCTGAAGATAAACTAGACGAAATAGACTCATCAACTAAAGAAAATCTTAAGTCCAACAAATCCTTAAAACATCCAGGAAATGTGGGACACTGTAAAAATACCAAACCCAAGAATGACATGCATAGGAGAAAGCAAAGAAGCCCAGCTCAAATGGGCAGAAAATATATTCAACAAAATAATTGAAGGAAACTTTCCCAATCTGAAGAAGGACATGCTTATGAAAGTACAACAAACATACTGAACACCAAATAGACTGCACCAAAAAAAGAAGTTCCCTTGCCACATAATAATCAAAATAATCAAAACACCTAAAATACAGAATAAAGAATGACTATGGTCCTGAAAACAGCTTAGTATTGGCACAAACATAGACAGGTAGACCAATGGAATCAAAACAAAAATCCTGACATTAACTCACATACCTAAGAACATATGATTTTTTGATAAAACAGCTAAAAGTATGCAATGGAAGGAGGAAATCATCTTCAACAAACGTGGCTGGCACAACTAGATGATGGTGTAGAAGAATGCAGATAGACCCATGTCTATCGCCATGCACAAAACTTAAGTCCAAATGGATCAAAGGCCTCAGCATAAATCCAGCCACACATAATCTCTTAGAATAGAAAGTGGGATGTACTCTTGAAGGAATTGTTACAGAATACCACTACCTGAACAAAACACCAGTAGCACAGACACTGAGATCGACAATTAATAAATTGTATTTCCTGAAACTGAGAAGCTTTTGTAAGCAAAACGGACTGTCAACAACAAGACCAAATGGCAGCCCAGAGAGTGGGAAAAAATATTCTCACATGGAACAGGAAGCTGTTCTACAAAATATACAAAGAACTCACAAAACTAATCATCAAAACACCAAATAATCCTATTCACAAAGTGGAGTAAAGAACTGAATAGAAAATTCTCAATAGAGGAATCCAAAATGGCTGAAAGACACTAAAAAATGTGCTCAGTATCCTCTGCCATAAGGGAAATGCAAATCAAAACAACTCTGAGACACCATCTTACTACTGTCAGAATGGCTAAAATTAGAAACACCAGTGACAGTTTATGCTGGAAATTATGTGGAGCAAGGGGAACACTCCTCCACTGCTGGTGGGGGAGCAAACTTGTACAGCCTTTTTGGAGATCAGTGTGGCAGTTGCTCAAGAAAATGGGAATCAGTCTACCACAGGACCCAGCAATCCCCCTCTTAGGCATATACCCAAATGATCCACATCTATGTAACAAGGACATTTGTTCAACTATGTTCATAGCAGCATTATTTGTAATAGCAAGTACCTGGAAGCAACCTAGATGCCCCTCAAGAGAAGAACTGATAAAGAAGATGTGGCACACAGTGGAATACTTACTACTCAGAGGACATTTACTTCAAACTCACTAGATTTTACTTTTGTGGATTTCTGGCCTCCCAGCGAAATTAAGAAAGGGAAACATGTTTGAAGTTCTGTATGGACTTCTATACATTTAGGATTTGAATGCATTTTTATTTTAGCTGAAATCATTCCACAGGTGATGGCACTTCTAGTTTACCAAGTTATCATTTGCAGTGTGCAGAACTCCTTCATTTAAAGAATGTATTTGTAAATTCGATGATGTAATCAATGGTTTTCACACTTAAAGTTGTAAATCTTGAGTAAGCAATGTGTGACTTTAATGTTTTAGACAGCTTCATTACCCAAAAAACCATCTCTGCAGAGTCTCAGTTCTGAGATTATCATGCAGTTGGGAAACAAACCTCCTCCTAGTCCTGATCAGCTCCCTGCTGAGTGGGCAGGCTGATTGCCTTCTTGAACATGTCTTAGTGTTGATCACAACTTAGGCTAGTGTGTTATTAATTTTTTTGGGAACTTGATTTGGTTATGCCTTTATGTCAGGCTTTTTGAAAGTCTCTCCAGTATTTACATAAAGAGAATTAAAAGAAGGATGACAAAAACATCTTGAGCAATAACTCCACAGGCGGTTTTGTTGAGTGACTATCTTCAGGACTCTCTGGGAAAATTATATCATTTTCAGTGAGTGAATGTTATTTTCTCAAATTGAGTTATTTCAATAGATATAACTGTTATCATGAACAAACAAGATTACATCTGTACGTGGTCCAACTTAGCATTCAATTCAAAAGATATAAATTACATTATGGTTCATTGTCTGCTTCAATATCATCTCCAAAGCAAACAAATATTTGTGCTTGAATTCTTATCTAAGAATATCATGTGTGTTTTATTGCTAAAGATAAAACATTTTTCTCCTTATTTTATTTGGAAGTCAAGTGTAATGACGAAGTTTATTCCCATGATCAATAAGAATCCCTTAGGTCATGCTGGAAAATAAGAAGTCCAGAAAAAGGGGTGTAAATAAAACATTATTAAATTTTTCATGATTTGTATTAGAATTAATTATCTTTAAAAAATACGTAATATTAAAAAGCTAGTTGAAACTTATTCAAGGTAGTTTATTTTTTTTAAAGTGTAAAATTTTCTGTCTTTTCTGTTACTTCTTTTTCACTTACCCATCAAGGTATTTATTTGTATTACATTGAAAATTGAATTACAACATATAAGTGAATTATTTATCAATTAGTAAGTATATTCATGTACATAATATATGAATATATGTAGTAATTTTTAAGCAATTAAGATTAGTTTAAAAAATAAAAGGGAACACTATCAAGAAGTGACTGAAGGATGGTAATATTAAGAATAAGACCTAGATTTATTCTTTTTTTTTATTTTTATCCTGAATTCTTTTTTTTTATTTTCTTATTTTACATATTGATCCCAGTTCCCTTTCTGTCCCTCCCTCCCACCTTCCACCCTCCCATGCCCCCGACCACCTTCCCATCCCAACCCCCCCCACCTAGATTCATTCTATTTAAAAAATGTATTTTTTTTTTATTTTACATGTCGATCCCAGTTCCCACTCCCTCCCTTTCTCTCTCCCTCCCTCTTAACCTTTGTCCCCACCTCACATGCACTTTAACCACCCTCCCTTCCCACCTACCCCCCACTCCACATGTAGGGCTATGCCATCCATGTGGGGGTCATGTAAATCTGACAAGTCATTTGAAGTAGGGACTAGCACTTCTCTCCTGTCTCTAGGTTAAGGCAGTATCCATCCATGGGGGGATGTGTCTGCAAGGTCCTTTTGTGCACCAGGAATACATCCTGGTTCCACTGTCTGAGGTCCCTTAGACTGCTCAGTCCTTCTAGCTGAGACCCATATTCAGGGGGGTCTGAGTCATTCCCATGCTGGATTCCCAGCTATCAGTCTGGGGGCCCGTTAGCTCCTCCTTGTTCAGGTCAGCTGTCTCTATGTGTTTCTGCAACCTGGTCTTGTCCTCTTCCTCTGCATCTGGATTCTAGTTAGACTCAGTGTTTAGGTATGGGTGTTTGCTTCTGTTTACAACAGGTACTAAATGAGGTCTCATGATGGTGGATAAGTTAGTTGTTGATCTCATTAGCAGGGAAGGGCATTTATGGTAGCCTTTCCAATGCTGCTCAAATTGTTAGTTGGAGTCAGTCTTGTAGGTCTCTAGACATTTCTTTAGGTTCAGTTTTCTCTTCAAACCAATAGTGGCTCACTCTTTTATGTCATTCTTAATGGATCCACAATGTTGGAAAATGCCTCAGCTTCTTTAAACCACAGTTTTGATTCCTTAAGTTCGATATTGTAGAGCAAGGAACTATAAAGATAAGGTGTCCTGAAAAGATTTTTCATGATAAAATTTTTATGCACATATGACCTATTTTTGTTTATATTTTTCTTTGCCTTTATTCATAAATCTGTTCTCTTACATACATTAATACATCTTAAAATCATAAGTTTTGTGATCTACCTCAATTCTATTATATCATTTAAACACAGACAAATGAACCACCAGGAATTAGAGAACTTTCACAATACCTAGGCACAGTAATTATGCTGACATTTGAAAAAATTTCTAAAGAATTATGTATTTGATTTTAAGTATTTTTACTTAAAATTCATTTTAATGCTGATAAATCACAGCTGTGGAAATATTTATGATATGTAACATTTTAGTAAGTGACTTGCTGAGGTTAGTATATTATTGCTTAGGTGAGTGAGGTTTTTTTTCTGTTTTTGAAGTTTAACAGTCACTTCTCGTAATTGATCTTGTGATACATTTGGTAGGATAACTATAAATAATTAGTAACACAAGTAAACCTAGCATTTAATACTTTAAAGCAAAAGGATAATTGATCATGTATTTATTCTTTCATGTAAGCAGTATTTATTGAATATATCGCCTATCACATTTTGATATATTTAATGGTGGGATTTTTTGTTCCAAGTTAGTGTTTTGGAGAAAATGTTGATTATGCTTTGCAAAGGGATAGTGTTATTTATCATGCAATACAATAAACTCCTGACTTCCATTTGAAAAGAAAAATAGATTACTTTCAGAGAGTCCATGATATGCCATCTGTCTTAGTTAAGGTTTCTATTGCTGTGAATAGACACCAGGACGATGACAACTCTTATAAAGAAAACAATTAATTGGAGTAGTTCTCTTATACTTTCAGAGGTTCAGTCCTTTAACATCATGGTGGGGAGCATAGCATTGTGCAGGAAGGCAGGGTGCTGGCTACATCTTGATATGTAGGCCGCAGGAAGATAACTGACATACTAGGCAGTATCCTGAGCATAGAAAACTTTAAGCCCTGCCTCAACAGTGACCACATTTCCAACATGGCCACACCTATGCCAACAAAGCCACACTTCCTAATTCTGTCAATTCCTATGAGAGCCGAGTACATCAAAACTACCACAGTTTTAGCCAAGTGTAGTGTTGAATGCCTTTATTCCCAGCATTTGGGATAGAGGCAGGTGAATATTGTGAGTTTGATATTAGCTGTCTATAAGATACACACAGAAGTTTTTTTTACATGTTTTAATTCTTACTGGGTCTGTATGATTTGGTGATTAATTACGCAAGCTAAAGTAATACCAATTACAATAAGAAAATAATATCACACTAAATGTGTAAGTTCCAAAACTCCTGAAGCTTCTTCTTTAATTGATAAAGATGATCTTGGTTCAGGAGAATAAACACACAGGAGATAAACTCAGTAACAACCTATGATCAATAATAAACCAGATATGTTTCCATTTGTGCATTTCAGGTGTCAGTAAGTAACACTTTCATGGGCATAGCAAATGATCCTTTAACACTGGGTATTTATTTTTCTCTGTCTCTGTCTCTCTCACTCTTGCTCTATCTGTCTTGCTCTCATTCTCGCTCTTGCTGTAATTTTCCATATCACTATTCATTGATACATTTTCTTTCCACTCCAGGTTTTCTTCTTCAGCAGCATATAAATAAATAAACCTGCCTCACAGATTTGTTCTGGCAAGCAGCTGTGCCAATATGGCATAGTGACAAAGTCTGTGTGATTTGCATTGGCTTAGGTAATACTGTTGACATTTTATTAGAAGCCAAGGTTGATGCATTATCTCAAAAATGCCTAAAAGTCCTCTCTACACATCCGTGATTCTATTGACATTTTCTGATAGACACCATCTGGTTAGAAAACAGCTAGTGTGACTCCAGGTATCATGCCATCCAAATAAATAAACAGAGAGAATGGAAAAGAGAAGAGGAATTGTGTGTCATCTAGAAGGACTACTGGATTGACAATTCTTTAGTAGTGTTTGCCCAGGACACAAGTTAGGATACCAGCATTCTTGGAAAAAGGTAGACACAGACAACACACATTTATAAGGCCAAATCTTTATAATTTGGGGTTTGTCTGCTAGCCAGCAAAATTATATAGGTGAGATCATGTTCAGTGAGACACTATTTCAAAAAAAGTGACATAGTTTGAGGAAGAAAATTTATTTGTTTCTAGCCTCCATATGCAAGAACACAGGTATGCACACCTTGACACATTGTACAGGAGAATTTTCATAATTTAAATATCAATAACTAACACAGATTTTTATTATGCCCCAGACTAGAATAAATAAAGTTATTGTATCTTAATAATGATTTTAATACCCTGCACCTAGTAAGATTATTTATCCAAGAAACTGAACAAATATAATTTATTGTTTGTTGTAAAAACACTTGCTAATAGAAATAGTTTCTCAGCTATCAGACTGGAGTCCATGAGCTTCCCCTTGTTCAATGTCAGCTGTTTCTGTGTGTTTCTCCAGCCTGGTCTTAACCAAGTTGCTCATCACTCCTCCCTGTCTGCAACTGGATTCCAGTAGTTCTGCTCAGTATTCAGCTGTGGTTGTCTGCTTCTGCTTCTAGCAGCTACTAAATGAAGGCTCTAGGATGGCATATAAGGTAGTCATCATCTCATTATCAGGGAAAGGCAAGTAAGGTAGCCTCTCCACTGTTTCTCAGATTGTTAGCTGGGATCATACTTTTAGGTCTCTGGATATTTCTCTAGAGTCAGTTTTCTCTTCAAACCTATAATGGCTCCATCTATTATGGTATCTCTGTTTTTGCTCTCTTCTGTTCATCCCTAGACACAATCTTCCTGGTTCTTCATGTTCTCCTCTCCTGATCTTCTCTTTCTCCCAACTTCCTCTTGACTCACTGCCCTGCCTTCCCCCACTTCCAACATGATCAGAAGATCTTGTCCCTCTCCCCTTCTGTGAAGGACCTTGTATGAATCTCTTAGGTTCCTCCTTGTATCCTAGTTCCTCTGGTTGTATGAATTATAGGCTGGTGATCATTTTCTCTATGTCTAAAATCCATATATGAGCGAGTACATTCCATTTTCCTCTTTTTGTGATTGGGTTACCTCACTCAGGATGGTTTCTTCAAGTTTCATCCATTTTTCTGCAAATTTCAAGATTTCATTGTTTTTTTCCTCTGAGTATTATTCCAATGTGTAAATGAACCACACATTCTTTACCATTCTTCAGTTGAGGGGCATCTAGGTTGCTTCCAGGTTTGTGCTATTAGAAATAGTGCTGCTATTAACATAGTTGTACAGATGTCTTTGTTGCATGGATGTTGATCATTTGGGTATATGCCTAAGAGGAATTGCTGGGTCCTGTGGTCGACTGATTCCCGCTTTCCTGAGGAACCACCATACTGATTTCCAAAGGGCCTGTATGAGTTTTCTCTCACACCAGCAGTGGAAGAGAGTTCTCCTTTTTCTACATCCTCTCCAGCACAAACTGCCATTGGAGTTTTTGATTTTAGCCATTCTGACAGGAGTAAGATGGTATCTCAGAATTGTTTTGATTTGCATTTCCCTGATGGCTATGAATGTTGGGCACTTTCTTAAATGTCTTTCAGCCATTTTAGATTCCTCTATTGAAAATTCTTTATTCTATTCCCCACTTTTTTATTGGATTATTTCGTGTTTTGTTAACTTGCTTCTTGAGTTTTGTATATTTTGGAAATCAGCCATCTGTCAGATGTAGGGTGGATGAAGAACTTTTCCCATTCTTTGGGTTAAATATGTCCTTTGCCTTACAGAAACTTTTCAATTTCAGGAGGTCCTATTTATTAATTGGTGATCTCAGTGTCTTTGCTACTTGTGTTATGTTCAGCAATTGGTCTCCTATACCAATTTGCTCAAGGGTACCTACTACTTTCTCTTCTCAGAGGTTCAGTATTGCTGGATTTATTTTTGATCCATTCCTACTTAAGTTTTGTGCATTGTGATAATATGGATCAATCTTTGGTCTTCTTTAAATCAGCATTCAGTTAGGCCAGCAACATTTATTGAAGATGCTTCTTTTTTCTATTGTATAATTTTAGTTTCCTTGTCAAAAATCAGATGTTCTTGGGTATGTGGGTTAATATCAGGGCTATAGTCCTGACAGCTTGGTAATCCTGTAAAAATAGACAGAATGACCAATAGAATCAAATTGAAAACCCCAGGTTTTTTTTTTGTTTGTTTGTTTTGTGTGTGTGTGTGTGTGTGTGTGTGTGTGTGTGTGTGTGTGTGTGTGTGTGTGTGTGTATATGGTGATAGTGGTTGTGGGAGTATATGTGTGTATTTCCCTGGTATGAAGTTATTAATTTTCTTTATTTTCTTTGGTTTGGTAGACCTCTCAATTTTGCTGGTATAATAGTATGTACTGGCATCTGTAGTAGTTACTTATAGTCTACAGTTCATCTAACCACACCTTTCAGGCTCTCAAAGTCTTCAGGAAGAAATCAGACATTTATTCTAGTAAGTCTATCTTTATATATTGATTGGTCTTTTTCCTCTGAAACTTTTAAAATTATTTCTTTGTTCTATAAGTTTAGTGTTTTGATTATTATTCAGTGGAGGAAACTTACTTTCTTAGCCAATCTATTCTGTGTTCTGTATGATTCTGCGCTTTGATAGGCATCTTTTCTTTAGGCATGATTTTCTTCTATGAGTATTTTGAATATATTTTTCAGTACTTTTGACCTTGGTTTCCTCCATGTCCTATGTTCCTATCATATTTAGTTTTAGTCTTTGTACAGTGTTAAAGATCTTTAGACTTTTTCATGTCATTTGTATTTGTTTTGGTTTGTTGTTTCTTTTTATTTAACTTTTTTTTTGAAACAGTGTATTAACTTTTTCTATCCTGTCTTCAAGTTCTGTGATTTATTTTCTCTCCTCCATCTCTTGTACTTTTTTGGAGATTATCTCTATGATTTTAGTTCTAGTACCTAAAGTTTTCATTTCCTTATTTTTCTGTTTGAGTTTTCCACATTGATTGTCTTTCTGTTTTCAGGTCTGGAATGGTTTTAGACATTTTTTCCACTGTTTGTTTATGTTTTCATAAATTTCTCAAAGGTATTTACTTGTTTTTTTCCTCTAAAGAAGAGACATAGTCTTCATATTCATAACGGCTACATTTATGGTCTTTTATTCATGCTTCAACTATGTTAGAATAGTCAGGCCCTATTGTGGTAGAACTGCTAGGCTCTAGTGAGGATCTATTGTCCTAGATGCTGTTGATTTGCTTTTTAAAGTTGATATCTATTTGAGAAGAGAAATTCTAGGTGCTGATATCTGGTCTTATTTTTGTTGGGTGGGTGGTTTGTTCCTTGGTTTCCTTTCCCTTTTATAGTGCTTAGTACATTGGAAAATCTCCTGAGTTCCTGATAGCTGTGTGCACTGGGGATGTGTTCTGGGTATTTGACCCAACACTGAAATGGGTATCAGTTTGGGAGAATAGAAGGGATTCACAAGGGGATGGAGAACAGAATACTCAAACTGGATCAGCTTAGTTAGTCTCTTGGAAAAAGGTACAGGAAGTGAGCAGAGGCCTCAGGAGAAAGTCTGCTGCAGACCTGGTAATTAGAACAGGGGATTAGACTTGAAGGAATGGACAGGGAGATTAGGAACTGTAGTTAGTTAACTTACTTTCCTGCTCAGAGTTGTCTATGCCTTCACAGGGAGTGCCTGCTGGAGTTGGGACCTGGGGCAAAGCAATGAGTTTGGGGGAAGAAATTTTGGAGGGCAGTATCTGTGTAATCCATTGGAGATGGGTATAGAAGGGCAAGGAAAGTTTCTTGTAGAACTGAGCATGAGATTGGGGAATTGGACTTGGATGAGCAGAAATGGAGATGAGTTACCCAACTTGCTTCCCTGCCTGGAGTGGCTCATGTGTTTCCAGGAAGGACCTAATGGAGTTCTTGGCAGAGATAAAGCAATGAGTGGGAGGGTTGAGTTAGAAGGGGAAGATCTATGGAATCCATAGGTGATGGGGGATGTTGGACATGGAAGGCTGAAGCATGAGTTCTATTGTAGAGCTGGGGAAGAAAGACTGGAGATTGGACTTAAAGAACAGAGGCACAGGTGAAGATCTGCAGATAGTCCTGCTGCTTGCCTGACAGCAGTGTGTGAGCTCATTTCAAAATGCAACTTAAAAAATGTTTTGGCAATGCCGTTCTCCAGAAGATATAGACAATTAAATTTCAATCCCAGTGCAAGAAAGGGGTATCTTCTGTGTTTGTTTGAATGAGAATGTCTTTTAAAGGAGTGAATGTCTGAATATTTGTTTCCCAATTGGTAGAACTATTTGAGAAGGATTAGGAAGCATGGCCTATTTGGAGGAAGTGTGTCACTGGGGCTGGCTTTGAAATTGTAAAAGCCCATAAAGCCTTATTATCCCTCGATATATATATATCGAGGGATAATAAGGCTTTATGCTTGAGATAAATTACATAAAATTCTCAGCTACTGACAAGCTCTCTGGCATGATGACATGATTGTCATAGACTGTAGCCCTCTGGAACTGTGAACTTCAATTTCATCTCTTTTATCTATTAGTTGCCTTGCCCGTGTTGCCTTGGCAAAGAAATTGCTACGGTCATTGGTAACCCACCATAACTTTAAGGTAAGACCCTATTACTGAAGGCACCTTATATTTGGGATCTAGGAAACTTTCTTTTTCTAAAATACCTTCCTGTAGTCTTGTATTCCAAGTTTCTTTGTTTCCATCATGAATAGCTTTTACTGACTCTATATTTTTAGTCTAGAAATAGAATTATTCAATAAAATTGACCTTAGTTTATTTTCATTCAAGCCATCACATGCATACACAACTTTCCGCATACAAAACTTTTCCTTGAGTAGAACTACTATAATGAGAAATAGAGCATTCAATGTGATAATATAGCAATATAGGCTTTTAAAAATAATGTATTCAACTATGTAAAAAAGTACTGCTAACAATTTATTCCAATTAATAACACAGAAATATGTATGCTGTCAGCTGCATTCACAACAAGACACTTCAAGGAAATTTACATTCTAATTGCTTCATAAAAATATTATTAAAAACAAAGAGAAAAGTAGCCTAGATTATTTTAAAAACATAATTATAGGCTTCAATATAAAAAGAGTTTATGGCTAGAATTAAGCTACAAGATTTTGTTTTAATTTTTTCTTTTCTTTTCTTTCCTTTCTTTTCTTTTTTTTTTTTTTTTTTTTTTTTTTTTTTTTTTTTTTTTTTTTTGCTAAAGGTATATTCTGGTATTTTCAGTTAATGAAAGACAAAAAAGTTCTTACTTTGTGTATTACTTACTTTTCTTGTCTTTCTGAAAAAAATTTATGAAAAAAGACTAAATATTTTCAAGGGTTAATCATTTATTTTGGCTCAAAATTCTAGATGTAGAAAGATATGTTCAAGCAGAACATATCATATCACTGCAGAAGAAGGCAGAGGAAAAGTCTACCTGCACCGTGGTAGCTTTCTACTTATCAATCATTTATTCCATCTGGTTATCCCAGCTTACAAAATATCCCTACCAACATTCCGGATAGGATTTCTCTCTTAGTCAAACTACATGGGTAGTATGATTTATACATACATACAAGTGTGTGTGTGTGTGTGTGTGTGTGTGTGTGTGTGTATACAAACATAGTATAATATATACATATATATGTTATATATAGATATGCTATATATAGACTACATGCACAACATGTAGTCTTAATTCAACATGATTATTCTATATAATGTTACTTGCATTTTCATTTTTTAAGGTTGACTATTCAGTATTGAATAATCACAAATTGTGATATACCCACAGATCAGTGTAGCTACCACTACCTCATTAAAGAAATCTGTCTCTACGACAAATGGAGATCATCACAGAAACTACAATCAGACCCAGTATAGAGATCAAAAACTCATGAGGGAGTCAGCGTCTACATACATATAAATATTATAGGTCTCACACCTTTGTATCTGAGAATATCATAAAAGAGGATACAGAAAGATTGAATGAGACAGAACCCCAGGAAATCTGTTGTAAGAGTCTCATCTAAAAATGGTTGCATAAACAAGATGGGAACAATGATAATGTCAAAGGATGTGCTAACATGGGATTGAGAAAGTTGTATAGGTCCCCTTCACTAAACAAAGAACTACAGATAAAGAGGTAGCTTCCCCCAAAGGATGAGCCTCCTTGTTGGTTATTCAATGTAGAGTTGTCAGCCTTAAAACCATTCACACACATGGAACAACATGGAATCAGCAGATTGAATGCCAAAATATCCCCCCCACATACATATCAATGATAAAGAAAAAAACAGCTATCAGCTTGAAAGAGGAGAAGACATGGAGGAGTGAGTGATGATAAATATGAGCTTCAAGGAGGAATAGGTAGAATAACGTGATGTAACTGTATTTCAGAAAGGAAAAAAACTGAAAAATCCAAAAACTTAAGAAATTATCATATTAAAATAAAATCTAAATAAACTATAAGACATAGTCCCTTAAAATCCAGGCAGAGCTCTGTTGTAGCAGTTTAAGTGTACACAATGACTGGAGACACTAGAAAAATTTCCAAGGAATTATTTCCTAATTATTTCACTATTGTACCTATTTCTTACCTATGTTTTTAGAGATGATTTTTAAATGTAAGTGTATTTTAAAGTTTTCCTCATCTTTTCCCTCTCCTTAGCCACCACACTTTATTATTTCTCAAAACCAAAACCCAATAAAAGAATAAAACATCCAAAAACCAAGAAACAAATAAAACCACCACCAAAAGAAAACTAAACACAAAACTTAACCAAGTAAACACACACACAATCAAAAAAAAAAAAAACAAAACAAAACAAAAAAAAAAACAAAAAATTTGTGGATTCCATTATATGTTGGTCAACTACTCAACTTCTGAACATGAGGCTTGTCATAGATGGTTCATATTTCTAATTACTTTCTAATTAATGGATTGTATTCCTAGATTAGATTTAGAATTACAGGTATATAGAATAAAATCAAGAATCCCTTGCTCCCCTCCCATTTTCTCTGTCATAAGCATTTTGTGTTATATGGTACATTGGTTACAAATAATACAATATTATTGATGTTTTATTGTCTAATTCCACAATTGAAATTTCTGCTTGTTTTGAAAAGTTTTTATTAATTTAAAATCATATATGGATTACAGTAATACAGGATAGTTTGAATGATATTGAATTCTCTGAGATCCCCCAATCTTCTTTTTCGTTTTTCTGAAACCACAAGCAATAACTGATTTTTACCCTTAGCAAAATTGCCTCCTGCGAGGTTCTGTCATTGAAATCATAGTGTACCACCTGCTTGATTGACTCTTTCATTTAATAACATGCATGTAACATTCCTACATTTCTCAAGAATTGCTAGCTTATTTTGCATTAAATAATGCTTAATTTTCCAAATGCAGTCTGTATCAAAAATTGTGAACATTCTACCTCCTTTCTAGGTTTCTGAAAGTTCAGATCCTGAAAGTTGTTAGCTTTTAAGAAGAGCCTTTAAAGGCTCAGCTGATAGGAAACTTTGTGCTTCCTTCTAGGTCAGTTGCTATGATAAGTATTTATATGTTTTCTACTTAAACTAGCCTTACCAAATGTCTGGAGTGAATGAACCCTAGTCACTCTTAGAGTGTAGTTCTTTTGTGCACACTGGGATGCAATTTGACAACATTTTGGGGAAGATTTTTCACATGTACATTTAAGCATTTTGTGGTTAGTTTAGGAAATTCTAACTTTGATTTTTGCATTACTACAAATCTGACTTTGTCAAATGTGTCTCTAACTGGCACCTCAGTTTATAATTTTTGAACAGATGTGTAAAGAATCCAGAAACTTGCTTGCCATTTATTTTTGAAATTGCAAGCTTATAATATTTTCTCAAACTTAATATATTAGGAAGTAATTGATTACTGATTAAGTTTCGTTAGTCTATACACATCCATTAAGTTTATCTCTGTCTCATCATCTGAGAGGCAGTATATTGTATTCTTTACAGAACTGGTTAGTGTAGGCAGATTCTTATATTCTGGGCATTGAGTGGTTGATAATGTTTACTTTCCTTTCCATGCCCATGCAGTTGATACTAACATTTATTCCTTAATATCAGCATGCACGCACGCACGCACACACACACACACACACACACACACACACATACACACATACACACACATTAAGGCATTTTGCATTCTTGAAAATTTAGAGCATTAATCATTGGCTAAATGCTCTTCCATGTTCCTAACTATTTTTCTTCTACTTTTACTTTTGTATTTTTCTTAATTCCTTTAAGCTGTGTTAGCAAAGCATGTATTTATAACTCCAGAAAGTTTTCTTACATATATATTTTTTTTCTGAGAGACAAGACAATGTTGAGTCTCTCTTTTGTATTCAGGACATTTCCTATCTCTAAATGTGGAGATTTAAATTATTCATATATTTGGATTAAAACTGCATATGTTGGAAGTTTAATGCTCACTACTCTCTTATTTTTCTTGTTTTCCTTGTTATTTGCAACAATATTTTTTTATAAGTTTAGGAATTTTATTTTCTTTCTTCTTCTGCTATGACAATTATAGCTTTCAAAATACTTTATTTTTTATGAGGAAAAATTTATTTTCCATAAAAGTAATAATAATAAAAATAATTAAATTCATTACAGATAATTTTCAGGGCTACCATTGTAGTCCACTGCTATTTTGTATATTTAAAGTAGGAATCTAAAAAAACAATACTTAATTTTTAGAAATAAAACTTACTAAAAAAACAGAACAGGTTACATTTTAAAATATATGTATGTGCATATATATATATATATATATGCATGTAATAATATTTTTAATAAGGCCATGAGCTTAAAGGACAACAGGGAAAGGTATATGGGAGGGTTTGAAGGGAGAAAATTGAAGGAAGAAATGTTGCAATTAAAGTATAATCTCAAAAGTAGGAAAAACAATAGGATCAATCATTATCCTACATGCCTGGATATTTGTATTGAAGGTCCAGAAGAACATGCCAGTCACTCATTAGACTGCATGAGAATTTAACTAAAGCAATATACACTAAAATGAACCCTGGGAACTGATTTAATGTCTAAGCCTCAGAAAATGGAACTTTGTATAACCACAAATGTAAATGTTGTTCAGAACTGCACTGATAAACAGCGAGAAATACCCGAGGGGGCACAAAATCAGAAGACTCTATGAAAATATCAAGGAGTTACATCAATTCATTTGGTGACTGTTTCATATTCAGCAAGTTTTCAGTGCCTCCAGTATATAAAAAGGAAATGGTAAATCGTGTACTAAGGATCAGGGCATGACTGAGGATTTTAAAGTCATCATGAATGGTGAAATATATGCTTTTAACTAATCCAGGTTTCCTTTTAAATATAAAAATCTCTTTATTACTAATATTATCTTTAGACAACTTTCCAAATTGTGCTTTTATTCTCCAGAAAGTCCTGACATGTGATTTACTGATCCATGTTCTATAATTTAAACTGTACATCTTAATACTTTGTAAAAACTCTTACATATCTGATCACCTAAAACTTTTCATGCATTTTTTAAATCTGGCATTAATTTCTTTAGCAAGTTCCCCATCCTTTGGAAGAAGATCCAAGTAGATCAATTCTATCATTTTCTGTTTCATTGAATTTGTTTTAACATTTCTAGTTGTGCATTTTCAGTGGTCACATAATTTCGTTATTTTTTAAAACACCACATATTCCATTAACCTCCAAAGAATATTTCACAAAACCCAAAATATTGTGTTGACAGTATTTTCCACCACTTCCCTTTCAATATTTTATTCTTTTCTTTTCTAGACTGTGTGACTATGTGATAGAAACTCAGTGTAATTCTTATCCCTTTTCTTCTGTAGGTATGGTGTCCATTTGTTTTCCCAATGACTTCTTTGATTTTCTGCAGGGTGAAAATGATATACTGAGACACGGATCCTTTTCAGTCTTCATAGTGTACTCTGAGCTTCTGCAATTTGTGATTTAGTGTTTGGTATGAGATCTAAACATTTCTCAAACATTATTACTTAGATATTTTTTCTTGTTTTTTTTTCTCTCTTTTCCCTGTGATGTGTTCATTTTATGGCTTTAGACTTTTATATGGCTTTAGACTTTAGGCTTTTATAATTACCCCATCATTCTTAGACAGTCTGTTCTCTGATCTCTCACTTTTATTTTCTTTCAAATTTTCATTTGGAGATTTTGTACTGACAAAGCTTATTTTCTTTTATTCCATTTATTATTTCCTTCTCTTTGTTATGTTACCAAATGTCTTCTGGCATGTTTTATACTTTTTCATGTGCTTTAGCTTATTCATCACATTTATATTAAATTTCTAGACTAAATACTCAAAATATCTGCCAGTTTGAAGTCTAATATGAATGAATATTTTGCACAATGTTTTATCTTTTACCATGACTCACAGTTTTTATTGTTGTTGAACACTATTTTGTTTTGAACTAAAAAAATATGGAATTCAACATGTTCATTTGTTTAAATAGCTAAAGTCTGTGTGTGTTTTCCTGTCTGCAGCAACTGCTAAACTTTGCTTCAGTGCTTTCCTGTCACAGTCCTCTCTGCATTCAAATTTTCTTCATAGCTGTGGACAAGACACAGCCTGTGGTTCCCTAAGAGTTTGTCTGTATGTGGGCAGTGATGCTAGACTGTGTAGTCTTATGATTAAATCTTTGTCTTTTAGTAAGCCACAAGTGGCTGTTTCTTTTTGTCCAAATTAAAGGATAAATTGATTTAAGGTACATGGAGGGATAACTGCCTTAACCTAGAGACAGGAGAGAAGCCCTAGTTCCTACTTCACATGACCTGTCAGATCAACATGACCCCAACTGGATGGCATTCCCCTACATATGGAATTGGGGTGGGGGGATGGGAAGGAAGGGTGGTTAGGGTGCATGCGAGAGGGCAGAGAGGGTAAAAGGAGGAAGGGAGGGAGAGAGGAAGGGATGGAGGGAGGGAGGGAGCAAGGGATGGATGGAGGGAGGGAGGGAGGGAGGGAGAGGGAACTGGGATCGACATGTAAAAGAATAAATTTAAAAAAATGCTTTGACTACAAAATTTAAGTTCAAGGACAAGTTACTAATGTGGTTTGATCAAGCCAGACTGCCTGAAACAGAGTACCAGGTGATCCTACATTCAAAAAGTTGGACAAAGCAGCCTTGCAGACTACAGCCAGGATTTCTGCATCTTCTTAGAATCCCCCATGGCAGCGCCCCTTACCAGCAGAAAGTAGTTTGGAAAGAATGATGCCCAAATTCCCAAATATTGTCTATAAATGTTTGTTTTCGTTTAAATGGACTAGGTTATAAAAATTATTTGTCCTTATTTTTTAAAAAATAATCTGTATTTTTTGCTATGGAAGAGAATACTTTCTCTTGAAGGAAGCCCTGATAAAGAAAACCAAGATCTTTGAATGTATTTCGAGATGGCTACTTCTTTAAATTTTATGTATTCTCTATTTCTGGTTGCATCTTGCCTCAGCTTCTCTCTCTCTCTCTCTCTCTCTCTCTCTCTCTCTCTCTCTCTCTCTCTCTCTCTCTCTCTCTCTCTCTCTCTCTCTCTCTCTCTGTCTCTCTGTATGCCTCTCTCAGTCTTTATCTCTGTCTGCTCTCCTCTCTGTGTATGTTTGTGTGTATGTATATATGTGTTTGTCTATCTGTACTCTCTCATCTCTGTCTCTCTCTGTGCCCCTCTGTCTTCATCTCTTCTGCTTCCTGTCCATTACCTATCTATCTATCTATCTATCTATCTATCTATCTATCTATCTATCTATCTATCTTATATCTAGCTATGATGGTGGGAGGATAAATGCCAGTGGTGAACAACAGGTATTTCCCTCAAACTCATTTATATTTTAGCTTTTGTGTTGGGATCTCTCAACAAACACCAAACCCAAAGGTCATCTAGACTTGCCAATTACCAAGCCCCAGGAAATCACCTTTCTCTATCATCTTGAACCAGCATTACAAATGCTTGCCACTGGATATAACAGCAGTTTTGTGCATGATGCAAACCTGAATTCAAGTCTTCAGGCTTACATGTATTTAATGGTTTTTGGGGCAAAATGTTTGATGAAGACAACTGATGGGAGATACCATTATGTATATATGTTTCTCATACTGTTTAATGAATAAAGCACTGTTGGCCAATAGGAAAGGAAGATAGGAGGGACTAGGAGACAAGGAGGAAAGTGGAAGTAGTAAGGAGGAGCCAAGATGGAGAGTCTGGAGAAGGCAGAACAGCCAGCTGCCTCTTGCTGGTAAGACCACGTGGAAATACATAGAAATGGGTTAATACTTAAGACAGAGCTATAGTACCGGGCCAACAGAATTATATCTAATACAGAGTCTCTGTGTGCTAATTGGGGCTGGCGTGGCGGCAGGACAAGACCAGGCGGCGGGCAGAAAAACCCTACTCTTTACAGACAACTAAAGAACAGGTTTACTGTCTTTGGCTTAAAGTTCCAGGAGATATTGGAGAGAAGCCTGTGCTCAGATTGTATTCCCCTTTTTATTTTGTGTGACATATCGCAACACATAGAGTGATACTAGCTGTACTTTGGTGAGAAGAGACACTGTCATTTATTTGTCATGATTCTTTACAATCAAGTAGATAATCAAAATTAAGCACACACAGGGTAGGCACTATCAACCTAGACCATCTCCCAGCTCTTCAAACTCTCACTTTATATTTGACCTGTGTTGATCTACAGTATTTGTGACAAGTTGGTCTTTGATGAAAATTCTAGGATGGCTTTAAGAGGAATTGTGAATTTTTTGTTTATTCTTCCAGACTCAGTACACACCAGAGTGCAAAATGGAAGCCTACATTTTGCTATTTTTTGCATGTGTATATTGAAGTGTTTATGTACATATGGGTATATATAGGCATGAGTGTGTGTGTGAGTGTGTGTGTGTGTGTGTGTGTGTGTATACACATATATGAATTCGTATATGAAGGTCTAAGGATGACATCCTGCACCTTCCTCTGTCTTTCAACTTTGATCTGAGTTATGGATTCAAATACATTAAGAAGTAGACAGCCTGCACTAAGGATTCCGTCTCTGCTTTCTGACGGCTGAGATTACAGACAGGCTACCACAATAGTCTAGCATTTATGTGGATTCTTTGGCTTTCACACTTACACAGCAAGTGCTTTACCCATTCTTCCATCTCCACAATTTCAGTCTACAAAGTAATTATAATGCTAAAAATAACTATGGATTCATGATTGAGGAGTTTGTGAATTTCTTTGTATTGTTTGAGAAATTAGCTAATATTCATTGAAATTTACCATATAATGCATAATAAATGTCATTTATTTAGGGCTTTTATAAAAATTTTAGACATAATTTTGTCACATGAAAGAAATATATCCTAAGACATTTTACATATTTCATTCATCCCTGGCATAAATATGAATTAAATTTGCCTCTATCTCTCTGCCACTGTCTCTCTGTGTCTCTCTTTGTCTGTCTCTTCCCTCCCTCCTTTCTTTCAGGCCTCATGCAGCATGTTATGGATTGATGATTGGGAAAGTCCTGATTTATCCTAAGATGTGTAGCCCACAGCATTCTTCCCCATGCTTTATTCTCCAAAGTCTTTCCATGTCTGGTCTGTGATATTCTCTTCGCCTTGTACTGGGTGACAGAGACTTCTTGTTTGGGGCCAAGCACTCAGAAGTCATCTCTTTAGGTAAACCTGTCTAGAAACACATGGATGATCATCAAGGGATCTCTCTCTCTCTATCACTTCCCTCTTAGTAGTAAAAATATTCTCATATGCAAACTACTTCTCTGTTCTTTGCTTTAGACTCTCCCAAAGTTTTTACCCTTTTTAAAAGCTAGCCCTGGCTCAAACCATACTTCTTCATCTGCACAGTTCTCATTGGCATGAGGTAAATTTATGACAAAACTTTTTTTTTTTTTTTTTTCAGTCATGGGGTTTGAAATCAGGGCTTCACATTTGCTGGGCAAGAGTTCTATCCTGAGGTGCATCCACAGTCACCTTTGGACTTTTTTGTTTTAACGAGACAGGATTTCATTATGTTGTTTCGTCTGCTTTGAACTATGTACTCCAGGCTGGCTTTGAACTTCCTGTCCTTCTGCCTCAGCTTCTCAAGTAAATGGGATTACCGGTCTAAATGGCATGGGCCTTTCCAACATTGGGAGTCAAACAAACCTTGTGTCACATCCCACCATAAGCCCTCAACCTTGGAGGTCACATTCTTCTAGCACTGTCAGAGCACTTGCTTGGCAGCACTGTTGCTGACGTTCTCTGCAGCTGCTTGCTCAGAGAATAGGTTTCTTTGCTACCATTAGTTCCTGTTCCTTCAATCTTCCTGGATTCACCCTATCAGCAAGTGGTTCTTTGTGGCAGACCTTCATGAAGGTTAGGGAATTACAAAATGTAATTACCAAAAGCAGCTGGAAATAGCTGTAAACCAATATCAGCCATCACTCTCCCTAGAAATGGATCATGGATTTCTCAATAGGGTAATTTTTCTCTGCTCACTTGTTTTCTTAAGGTTGCAGCCTGAGAGGACTGTAGGTGCTCCTCACTTTCCCTTTGTTAGGACCTACTGCATATCCTGGTAATTACGTTTTTTAATTTCCCCTCTCCTGATAGTGTCTATAAATTGGCAAGTCATATTTGCCTCAATAATAATATCTTGAGTATTTATATAATTTAGCATTATAAAAATGTCCCTTTAAAAATGTAGAACTTTCTCTTCTAGGTAAAATGAGTTTCCATGATGATATACGTAGAATTTTAAAACATTTATCCTGTTTTATATGTGTGTGTGTGTATCCCTATATATATTGTGACGAATTTTAAATACGAAAGTATTTAAAAGATAAGTAAGGAATGATGGGAGCATGAGTTTACTTATTTTATTTTCATTTTCAAGGAGAAAAGCACCAAACTTCACTGAGTAAGCATTCATGAAAGTATTCATAATAATTATCAACTGAAATGTTAAGAAATAAAAATGTTTTCCCAGAGAATTATTGATATAAGATGATATCATTACATTATCTTGAAGTAATAAAAGTATGTATTAATTTTTTTCAGTATATGTGAAATATTAAAGAATACATGTCTTGGATGTTAATATAATCTTAAATTTTCAAGCATTTGTATGCAGTAAATAAAGGAAATACTAGACAGCCTATGGCTGGGTAATTGTCACTTCCAGTTAATAAATGACCCAAATTGGAATTACTTTATCTTGTAACTATCAGAGAAACATCTATGATTAATCAGGACAAGGAGAGGATCTTGGTTCTAAAGCAATGATTTGCTAATACATAAGACTACAAGGCCAACTCAAGAACTAGTAGACCTTGGTTATAGAACTTCACAAAGCTTACTAAAGGTTTTAATAGCAGATACATAATTAGGATAACATTATTTGTAAGGAGAAAAGATTGTCTTTCTGAGACTGTCTCTAGCCAGACTATGTGGCATAGATGTTGTTCTAATGAAAGCACTTGTTCATTAGCATCTGTAAGGAAGGACATGAAACCAGTGTATGCTTACCAGGATTGCTGTCCATTAAGGGAGAGGCAAGACATGCCTTTGTGACTCGGTTTTTGACCAAATATGTTAGACTGAAACTTGATATCCTGTAGGTAGTGAGTTAGTCATACCTTGAGAACATCCTATTTTGTCATTTGAAGAGAAGTTAGGAAGAGAAGTGTCGTAGATGGCTTGTTTCTTTATCTTCAAACATCATTACTTTTCTTATCCCATACTTACAACTTATTCTCCCTGGAGGGTTTTATGTTTCTGACTCCAGGTTAGTTCCGGTTTCTTTCATGTCTTCTACATCCCCCTCCTTTGATTCTACCTTTTGATCTTTCAATGTCTTCACAAGTCTCTCATCTTTGCACATGCTTCTAAACTAAACAAAAGAAAACAACATTTTTGCTGTATACCTAAGCTGCTTTCATTCAGTTATACAATGAGAAGGTCTGCAGTGTTGGTAGACTTTTTATCTTTGGTTTTGTGTGATAATTTTTTAGATAATACAGATTACAGTGAATCTTGACTTTAGTAGTTTATTTAATTTAGGTATTGGCACAGCTTACATGTATTAAAGGAGAGGAAAAGTGTCATGTTGTAGGAATAACTAGACATGGGTTGTGGAAAAAGAAATTGAGTCCTTTCAAAGAACAGTAAGCATTCTAATAAAGACATGTATTTCTAAAAATGTTTTTTTTTATGTGTGAGAAAAGATGCCGTAGACTTTTATAACTATTACATATTGACAGCAGACCTATGTAGAATTTACTAAAATGAAGGTTGATGGCAAATATGGTATTGTAAACTCTACCATCATATAAAAACTTTCATTTGCAATTTAAACTAAATCATAAGTACAATAGAAAACAAAAATATAGTGTGATCTGTTTCCTTTTCCCTCTACCATAAATTCTACTTTAATCTTTGACACTACCATTCTTAATCAGATTAAGACACAACCTTAAGAAATAGTAAATATGTCTGCCTTCCCCGTATGTTATTTCAACACTGTCTTTGCCACCATCATATAACACTATTGCCTATTTTTTAACTAAATAAATTCACAAGTGCTCTGCACACGGCCACACATCAGCATTCTTCTCCATTTTATGCAACAATATATAATTGCATATTTTAAAGTGTGTAAATATTCAAATGAAGAAAACAATTGCCTGTAATAACATAAAGGGTATGTTTGTAACTTGGCATAATACATGCATAGTTACTAAGGGCTCATTCAATTCCCAGAAAGAAGAAAAAAGAAAGTCGATGTCAAGTCGGTAGGTAATAAAGCATGTCTAGAAATGCTAAAATAAATCACCACAGGAAGATGGATTGTTGAATGAAAGGTGAAAGAACAGTTCCTTGTACAACAATCAGGAATTCACTGAGCAAAACAAATTATCCCCTGTCAGCCATTTAAATAGTGGCCTCAGAGAAATGAAAGGCTTTTTAAATATAAAAATCACCTACAAAATGTGTACTGCACTTTGCACATCAGATAGCATGATAATAAATCTCATACTTCTTAATCTTACTTCAAATAACATTCTCCCACTTTGCCTATTTTATTAAAAATAGAAAGAGCGGGAGCTTTGTTCCCCAATGCAAGCATCACTGTAAATTTGTTTGTCCTTGAATAAATAGATACTGCTTGGAAATTACAAATTATTACAAGATGAGCTACTCAAAGTTACAGCAAACAGCCTGTATGTGTTGTTTTAGGGGTAAAACAAATTTATATATCATCTATAATACCATAATGTAAAGTCCTGAAAAGATATTCTAGAAATAATTGGGGTGACCATGTTTTCATAACTGCAGTAAAATAGAGCCTCAAAAAGGAGCAAGCCAGATTGTAAGGCTCTTTGTGCTGTAAAACCAATAACTTTATTTCACTCTTTCTCTTTTGAGTGGCTGGAAATGAGTGCGTACATACTTAATCTCAGAAACTACATCTCATCATTTTAGGGGGATCCTAAAGTGTTTCTGTGTTCTACTGAAGGACAGATGCAAGTCCTACTTGATTCATAAACTTAACTCACTGAGGTAATAGATTCTCCCAGATGGGTTTAATATGTCTCTGCAGTTGTAAGCATTCAGTCACTGCAAAATTGATTTGGGTTTTCTGCCTCAGACTTAGACTGACCTTGGGTTCTGTAGGACTCTCGAATAGACGAATCAATTACACTGCTCCAAAATCACCTTGGCTCCCTCTCCCTTTTTCCTCTTGTTTATGCCAAAATGCTTACAGACAGTGAGAGAGCGTGCCTTGAAACGCTAGACAGAGTGTTAGGCAGCCATGACTCTTTTGAATTTAGCATTCTGAACTCAAATGAAAGGAGTTCTATCTCCCAAATAGTATATTAGTTCTACAATGCCCCCTTCCATACTCTCTCCTCCTTGACATACACAGCGACACTCAGGATCACAATGGTGACCATTTAAAAAATATCAGGATAGAAATATGTAACACATAAAGGCATAGCATTTGCCTTGAAAGGCCCTAACACTGTGTTACATCTGTTTTTAACTATTTTATGTGTAGTATTCTTTAAAATTTATTATTAAACATGACCTATATATGTGTTACCTGATGTTCACTAGCTCAAATAGTTCCATAGAAGGAAATGCAGACAACTACCAAAGTCATTATTAATTCTTGTTTGCTTTGTTTTCTGACTTTGTGAGACATAATTTCACTTTGTTGGTCCAGCAGGCCTAGAACTCATAACCTCCTTCAATAATCCTCCTCTGCCTACCACTGGGATTACTGATGTGTGCCACCACAATCAGCTTTGACTCTTTTTAATCTTACTTTATAGAAGTCCTCTCTCTCTCTCTCTCTCTCTCTCTCTCTCTCTCTCTCTCTCTCTCTCTCTCTCTCTCTCTCCCTCCCTCCCTGATCTTTCTCACTATCTTCAGAGCCAGTATTGCAACTTCAGGAAACATTCTGTGTATATTGTATAATATATTTTAAATGCAATTATAATGGGTACCATTTTGTTTCATATATTAATAGAACTATAATTGTTTCCTCAAAAGAGTATTAAGTGGGTATTTTTTTTAAAGTCAGTGAAATCTATATTATGGCTGAGTGATATACTTTTACAAATAATTATCCTCTCTCTTCCTACAGTTTCCAATAAAATTTCTGATAAATGCCTTCACTGAATGGTGATAAAATTTACACCTTTGATCCTTCTATCAAAACTGATTATACAGTGTGTAATATTCAGAACAATTTCCATGTAATTATTACATTGACATTTATCAGAATAATGTTCCTTGACATTTACCCCAAATTGTCCTATTTAGAATCTGTCCCTTGAATTCTTCTTTGAAAGTAGCCTCAAAGTATTTGCTGTCAGAATAAATTGTATGTATTGTATATGTCCTTTGATTAGTTTTGCAATTTTTCCTTGATTTTGAGTTTCATAACTTTGTATAGTACAAGATTAGTGAGAATTTTTATTGAACCTGGCATTCCTCTGATAACCTCTGTGTCTTAGACTATGGCCAACTTCCTCACATACATTAATTGTGTGATATCTTTGAACATACCTTGTCATTGTAACATGCAGATCAGATGAAACACCAGAATTCTCTCTCCAAAGCTGTCAAGGAGAAATAATGAGAATCAGTCCCACAGGCCATACATACTTCTCACAAGATTTTAGGGTTTGTTGATTTGAGCTCTGCAGTTACCTTTTAAAATTGTACCAAGTCTCTGTTTAGCAGTTTTATTATAGCAATATACACAGTATGATGGCATTTTGAACACTTTGTAAAAGTATGTTTGACAATAGCAGCATTTTTTAAAGCCACTCTTAGAGGTTAAAAAAAAAAAAATCACTCCATATAATGAGAAACTGTAGGAGCAGATGAAAGTCAAGGGGACCCTGGAAAAAGGACACCTGGATTCCACACATAGGATTGCAGCTAGTAAATACGCTTTATTTGAAAAATAAAGCTGTTTATGTATTCTCTATATTGGTTAAAACTTTAAGCTTAACAAAGGGTTAAATGTGGTCAAATAACCATGAAAGACTCTAATAACTGTTTTGATTTTTAAATTATATTTATATTAATTTTTAATTTAGTGATTTAATTTTACATTCAAACCACAGTTCTCCCTCCTACCCCTCCGCCCACCACCTTGCTTCCTCCCATCTGCCCCATCATCACCTCTACCTGGCCCACCAGCAGTCCACTCGTCTTCAAGGGTAAGTGTAAGGACTCCCATGAGGAGTCAACCTAGTCTGACATAATAGGTTGGGGCAAGGCCAGGCTCCTCTGCCAGGCATTAAGACTGAGCATAGCACCTCACCATAGAGAATGGGCTCCAACAACTGAGCTCATATACGAGGTTTGTATTATGGTCCTACTGCCAGGGGCCCTTCTGATTTGAGAGATTCACAGTTGAATTATCATGTATTATTATCAAACTTAACTTCCTGGAACACTTCCCCTAAATCCTCCCATTGAGTCTTTCTTTCCAAAAGGAAATGGAAAGGTAACAGTGCCAGAATGACTAATCATGCTAGTTCATGGATATAGAAAGATCATTCAGTTCAACATATAGTTATAATTTCCTGTAAAATGACAATAATAGAAGGTGTAAAAATTTGTGGTGTTATGCTATCATAGAACTTGCAGATTATTTTAAAAGACAGCTTTATTTTGAAATTTTCACATGTGAAAGACAATAGAGACATACTTATCTCATTTTCTACGGGGTACTAAGAAACTTCAGTAGAATGCCATAAGAAATAAAATTTGAAGTGTTAATTGAGGTACTGTGCACAGGTAACTAAGAATTAAAATACTATTTTTCTATATGAAACACCAAAGGAATGAAAACTCTCATTGTTGTTATTCTTTTAAAAAAAAGTTAAAAACATTACAAAATTGGTTTTAAAATTGGGGACCTGCAAGATGGCTCTGTGGGTTTGGGGACTGCACTCATTCAGGACTCGCCTAGTCAAATGAGAGAGCCAGCTCCTGGCAAGTCAGATGAGAGCCAGCTCCATATACATGTGGACATATGGACCCTCCCCCCCACAAACAATAATATATTTTTTCCTACTGAATATAAAATAAATGAATTATATGTAAAGCCCAAACTCATCTTGTTTCATCTGTGCTGCCTTTTTCAACTTGATTGATTTGAATTCCATTGCTTTCAATCTAAGTATCACAAATAAAATGTACTCAGCACATGTGAGTTGTGCTTAACATATTAATGTTGTGCTTGGGCTTAACAGAGTAAACATTCTGTTCCCTCATCTTTGCCTTCAGACTTACAGAAGAAAGGTTTTAAAATGTGTTCCAATTTGAGAGGACTATAGTCAGGCTATTCCCTATTCATTGAATTATAGAGAATACAAAAGAAAATTCACACTCACTCTTAATAATCTGTTCTCACTTAATAAATCACTGCAGTATGCAATTATCATCCATCTATTAACATACTAAATCTATACCAGGTAGATCACAATTTTTTTTCATTGTCCTTAACTTGCTGGATCTCATTTTACAATGTACTATGTTAATTTTTCTAAAAATGCATTCATGAACACAATCTTTTTGGTACATAGTTGTGTTTTAACATGATTAAAAAGGAATACGGACATAGCAAACATACTATTCACCACTGATATTAGCCTCTACTTGTTTTCCCCTTTCAATTAATATTGAAATTAGGTTTCAATTTCTGAGCATAGCTATAAAGGATGGAAGACAGTTTATAAGAATGTTGCTTTGCTTCAGAGTGTCTTCATCTGGATAACAATACAAGCATGGGGAAAATGTACCTGTACACAAAACACATATTCAACTGCCTACACATAGGGTGTAACATGTGGAGATCAGTAAAGTGTACACTATTGACTTACCTCACAGAATTCAGCACCAAGCTCATTTGATGCCATGATCATTCTATTGTGACTAAAACATCAACCTCCAGAGAAAAACTAGTTTTCTGAGAAGAAAAGAAGGTAGTATTAGCTATATCCTTGCTTTTACCATTGAAGAGCATGCTTGATACTGATATCTTTTGAAGCAGGACCATCAGCATTGAGCTTTGATATACAAGTCATTGCATTGCTCTGGTAAAAGTTCTATACTGGTAAGTGGGGGGCAGGATTAAATTCATTAGATGGCGAGAAAAGGTGAATGATACCAGTATTGAAAAGACATCAGCGTGAAAAGTTATGTGAGAACAAGAAGCAATGTGATCATGTGCTGAGTTAGCAGTAACTAAGCTTCAGTCTGCTGCCTATTACCATACATCTCCTTCAACAAGTGAGCTGGTCAATTAAATCAACACAATTCAGGCAGAAAGCACTCTAGGATTCTCTGAGATGGATTTGTTCTGGCCCGAATACAAAATGACTTTGTTGTTTCTCTGTCAGTTTTCATTGTTCTTTGCTGAATTGTGCTGATTTTATTTCCGTGCCCTGGAAGGCTTATTCTCTGGCTTTTAGCTCTTACCTTAATTCTTCTCAAGTGTGTTGTAACAAATAATCACATTGAAACATGAATAGTCAAGTGAATACTGTTTGACAACAGGGTAAGTCAGTATGCACAGCACAGACCACAGGTTCTTTGGTTCTTAGAAATAATGGACAGAATGTTTGTGCTAGATCAGGAAAGATAACAATTTATTCATCTTCTCACTAGAATGTTTTGAAAGTCACTAATTATGAATTCTGAATATAGTCTTTGTCACACTCAGTGATTCAGTCAATGCAACTGAGAAAGACATGATTAAAATTTTAATTCTCTTTCTCTCTTCCTCCCTCACTCCTCTCTCTATACCCCTCTTTTAATTTCATTTATTTTTGGAGAACCATATTATGCATATCAAGTGTTATGGAATTAGGTCAGGAAAAAAAAATATCAGATGGCATTGGAGATATTTGGTTCTTTCCAAATCAGTGAACTGTTGAAATGTCCTTTAATAGAGGAGACTCCTAAGCCAGCAGGGAGATGCAAATTGAACTTTAAGATTCCATCTCACTAGAGTCAGAATGTCCAACATCAAGAAGTTTTCAAAAGAAGAATTTTGAATAGCTAGTAGAAATGTTAAAAAGTATTAAAAATTCATAGTCATCTGGAATTTTCAACTTAAAAGAGTTTCATGAATCCATTTCACCCCAAACTAAATGGCTATCCTTAAGAAAATAAATGAGAGCATGCTGGCTAAAACATTGGGAAAGAGAAACTCATTTGTTGCGTGAGGGAATGTAAACTTGGGAGACTACTTTAGAACTCATGGAGATTCCTCATGAACGTAAAACTAAAACTACCATTTACCTAGCTATTCCATGCTAACTTCCATTTCGGAAGGATTCTTAATATTAGAGACACTGTACAACCATATTTAATAAGGGATTCGTCACAAAAGCTAGATGTCCATGAGCAGATGAATAGATAGAGTCCTTATATTGCAGTGCTGAGTGACTGGCCTCCCAGCCAAGTAACCAACATCTTGGGACGTTTATCTCTGTCCCCTTGCAAAATATCATACCAGCTATGATTGACAGTTTTCACACACACACACACACACACACACACACACACACATGCACACAGGCTTTTTACTAGTATCTAACAGCTGCTTTCTGTCACCTGAAAGCTCATTATGTGGTTTGTGGGAGGGGCTAAATTTTATAAAGGCCAGGGGGGAGGATTAGAGCTAGTGCTCAAACTATGCACCTGTGGAGAAGCCCAGGAGCCTGTAGAGAAAGTCTTCCCAGTTACCTGTTATAGGAGTACCCACATCCTTGAAAGTAATCTCTCTCCCATGATCTGCACAGAAGCCCTGTATATGCATGGGTTCCTCAGATTAAGTTTTTTTGGAATCCTAACTTGGTTTGGTGTTGGGACATTAAAAGAGAGGGAGACATTTCTTAACTTTTCTCCTAGGAAGGGATTTTAGCAACAGCTGTATATAAAAAGTGAAATTTTTTTCAGCCATGAAGAAAAAGAAATGATGATATTTGCATAGGAAAAGATAAAACTGAAAATTATATTAAGTAACTACATATATATATGTATTCAGAGGACCTGTATGTCAAAACACAAAACAGAAAAAATAAAAATGATTTTAAAAAGAAAATATAAAGCCCTGACACTTCATTCTGAGGTAAGACCTCCAAATATGCATTCAATTTGTGTTCTGTTGGCCATATACTTATGGGCAAGTATCTGCCCTTAGGAGTAGTTTGTTTCCCAAGTAAAACGTTCTTAAAGGAGACAGCATGCACAGGGTTTGCTTTGGTCTGCACCAGATGAGGCCTAGAACCAAATGAGAAATGCACACATATTGCCATCCCTAATCTAGACTCTGTCTCCAATAGATCACTACTTGAAAATAAAAATTTAGTTTTATTCTTTATTTTCTAAATCAATAAGTCATCAGTAGTAGATTTTTTTTTTCATGTTTTGGCAACTGTATAAATGTTTTTTATCCATGGTTTAGAACATACCCAGATTTGATTCAGCATCCTAAACATTCTCCTACATTTTTCAGTTCAAATATTCCTTTCTTCCCCTTATTCACTGACAACCAATGACTTCTATTTACATCCTTATAATATTGTTCTCTCCAGCACTTCTGGTGTGTTTTCCAAGTTAGTTTACTTCAATTAGGAGTATATATTCACTTTAAGCTACATAGGCTAACGAGACGTTTCTTTTTACCACCAGATAATATTTCACTGCATAATATATCAAAATGTATCTTTTATTAAGTGTCATTTGTGTTTTTTCCCTTTTAAAGTGAGTGTGAATAAATATGTCAACAAATTTATATAGAAATTCCCCATGGACATAACTGCAAGTGGTCGAGGAGGAAAATATGTAGGGCACTTTTCTTAATTATATAGTTGTCTCCATTTAATTGTAAAAGTATTGCCAACCTGTGGGATACAGTGGGACAACCTGTGATTCTAGCTCTCATAACATGAGCTAAAAGGAGTATTGTGAGTTTCAGGACGACTTGGGATAAAGAATGAGATTGGGTG
The DNA here is from genome assembly GCF_943737965.1 of Phodopus roborovskii. Taxonomy (NCBI): domain Eukaryota; kingdom Metazoa; phylum Chordata; class Mammalia; order Rodentia; family Cricetidae; genus Phodopus; species Phodopus roborovskii. Next base: position 25,063,731 of record NW_026126567.1, read on the forward strand.
CAAACTGAAAACAGCTAAGAACTGGTAATCTGACGTTCACTCTTTCTCCATATGCCATGAACTTATTTATTTATTATAATTTATTTTAATTTATTTAACCAGGGTTCTTCCTGTGACCCTTCCTCATGACACCCTCACCACCCCACAGCCCATACCCACCCAGTCTACTCCTCCTCTTTGGGAAGGACTCCATCAGAAGTCAACAAAGTCTGGCACAATAGGTTGGGGCAGGGTCAAACCCCTCTTCCAAGGGCATGAATTTATAACTGATGGAAGTCCTACTGGTTTGTATCCTACTTGGCAATTGTGATTATCTGGCAATTAGATTTCCAGAAATTCAATGGATGTTTAATGATATTTCATTATTTATATCTGTAGTTCTACTACATCACACACTGCTTATAATTATGTTTCATAACATTATTGTATGAGTACTCTTTTAATAATTTTTAGATTATTTTCTAACGGACCTATACTTTTATTTAATATACAAGATATTTTCATATATGACAATATACTTTGAAAATATGTTCTGGTAGCTTGTTATCTAACATTTTAACCCCTGGTACTATCAGATCAACCAGAGAAACTGAACTAATGATCTTATGTGTAAATATATACTATTTGTCTGTTTTGTATAGATAGAATGATAAATGGGACTGTAAGACAAGACCAAAACTACATATTTTGGTGAAAGTAATCTACTTTGGCTGCTTTATCAATTCAGAAGTTAACCTCATTCAAAAAATATCCTTCAAACATACAAAATAGCATTTAAGTTATTAATACGTAGTCATCCTATGTCCTACTCAATTTGATGAAAAGAGATAAATATAGTAGTTTTTAGAGTATGCCTTCTTTCTAGGATCTTTTAATTGTCAAAAGAAAATGCTATTATACACCATCATTGTAAAAGGTTAAAAAAAAAATGATAATGAACAGGAAAATGTCTGTGAAAAGGAGAGCCTAGAGACAGAGTCAAAGAAGTGTGATCTTGAGATTTTTCAGAAAGGAAGCACAGTAAAACTCTGAAGAAAAGAAGATTTTCAAAATTAATTCAGTACAAAAGCATTGTGACAGCTATATGTACATAAACACAAAGATGAATCACAATATATATTTTATACTTTAATAAAACATAAGTTAGGCTGGAGATATGGCTCCATGTGTAAAGTGCTTATTGAGAAAACATGAGGACCCAAGTTCAAATCCCCAGAATATGTACACAGTCTAGTGATATAAGATGTATCTATAATTCCATTTCTTTTATGATGATATGAGAGATAGAAACTAGAGAATCTTTATTCTTGAGGGCAAGCCAGTCTAGATTACACTGTGGTAAATAACAAGAGACTTTGTCTGAAAGGAGATGGGATAATATCGAAGACACTCAAGGTTGTCCTCTGACCTCTACACAAGAGCAATGGTATGTATGCATGGATCTGAACTCACACAAAGATGCAAACACACACACACACACACACACACACACACACACACACACACACCATCTGCACACATACAAACATACTTTTAATATAAGTAAAAAATGAGCCAGACGTCAATGAGCATGCTAGACTACAGAATATTTAGAAAAACACAGATCAATAATTTTATGGCAACTCAGATTAAACAATGATTATTTAGATAAAATATCCAAAATGTGAGCCCTGAATATAAAACATTAGCAGCTTTATTAAAAATTACATATTCCTCTCTTTTATTTTTGTGTTTTATTTACAAGAGAAAATCATACATCTTTTACTATTCTTGAAGTACATGAAAATCCCCATGAGAGACTAAAGATTTTAAGAACAGGAAACTTTTATATCTTTTCAGACAAAGAATCATAAATCTGTGAAAAAAGATAGGACCAAAGGCTATGAGTTGGGGCAATCCATTCCAGGACATCACTAGAAGATATAGGGGAGTTGTAAAGCTGGTAGCAGAAGGGTTGCTTCAGGAAGGATATTTGTGCAGGTTCATTGCAATGATTCTCTGTTGCTGGTGATTAAGGGTTATTTTTCTTCTTGGTACATAGAAGGCTGCCTCCCCAAAATGAGTCTTACAGTAGGGGAGAAGAGACTAGTGAGCCCTTTCTACAATTAAAATTTCTTCAGGAGCTCCACTGAAATTATTAACAAGCCAAATGGACATAGATGGGGGTAATCTTCCTTATTCCACTCACATGGTACCCATAAAATGCTGTTCCATCTTCAACCTTCTGCATAATTTGTGCTTTCCTGTGCTTATCTTGTATTTGTTGCCTCCTGTAGAAAGGGGCCTATGAGATCCCTTCCACCTGAGAGTTATATGAAATAACAATGCCATTTGTAACAGTAAATGAATTCAGAGCCTCTTACCCTTCCAAGAGTGATAAGCATTTAATGAATTACCTCTAAGTTGCTCAGTAGCCCTATGAGATGAGTGAGATTTTTGCTCTCTGCCTGGAAAACTGAGTTCTTGGGAGGCTGACTCCCAGGAACAGATAGGTCTACATGCTGTCTAACAGTCAGTACTCCTGGCAACTACACTCAGATGTACCCCACAGAAATAATGGAGTGTGGCTAGGTGTACTATCAGTCCAGGATGGGGAGATTGGACTACATGCCATGTTTTAGAGATGAGCATGAACTATGGTGGTACCAATATTAGCCAAGGACACTCCTGGAAGAACACTAATGGCCATAGCAGCTGCATAGTAGGATTTCCCTTCCTGCATTAGCGCCCCTGGTATATTATAGCATCTACTGCAAGACTACAGACAGAAAAACACAGAATTTCTGTAGAGTCACACAGTTTTAAGAGTGTGTGTGAGGAAAAAAAAGAGATACCATACTAGAGGGAGCCATTATAGGTTTGAAGAGAAATCTGGCACTAAGTAAATGTCCAGAGATCTACAAGGATGACCCCAACTAACAGTCTAAGCAATAGTAGAGAGGCTACCTTAAATGCCCTTCCCTGATAATGAGGTGATGACTACCTTACATGCCATCCTAGAGCCTTCATCTAGTAGCTGATGGAAACAGAAGTAGACACCCACAGCTAAACACAGAGCCGAACACCTGGAATCCAGTTACAGAGAGGGAGAAGTGATGAGCAAAGGGGTCAAGACCAGGCTGGAGAAACCCACAGAAAATACTGACCTGAATAGGGGGGGAGCTCATGAACTCCAGACTGATAGCTGGGAAGCTAGTATAGGACCTTCCCAGATTCCCTGAATGTGGTGTTAGATGGGAGGACTGGGCAGTCTATGGGGCCTCTGGTAGTGGATCAGTATTTATCCTTAGTATACGATTTTGGGAGCCAGTTACACGTAGAGGGATACTCCCTCAGTCTTGACACATGGAGGAGGGCCTGAACACTGCTCTAAATGATGTGACAGACTTTTAAGACTCCTCATGGAAGGCCTCACACTCCCTGGGGAGCAGAAATTAGAATAAGGGTTGGTGGGGGAACAGGGGAGGGCAGGAGAGGGCCTGAACTGGGATTGATATGTAAAACAAGCTTGTTTCAATTTTAAATTTAAAAAGGTAGGGGTGTGTGTGTGTGTGTGGGTACTATCTTCAGGGTTAGATTCATTATATGGCATTTAAGAGAACTCTTGCGTGTATTTCTTTTGTATATTTTATAAATATTTCTGATCTTTGTTTTAACCTAGCATAGAAAGTGAAGTGTTTCATTGTGGCTTTTTCATTGTGGACTCCTGAGTGGGGCTCTGCATCTGGATCTGCTCCTTGTAACTCTTCTAAGGCCCTTTCCTTCCACTTGTTTGTTTTGTTCTATTCCGATGTTTTTTACTTTTACAATGGTTTCATATTTTATTTTTATTAATGACCTTTAGACACTTACTTGTTTTCTAATAAAAGGAAGAGATGAGTCAGAATGGCAAGAGACGTGAGAAGGAAATGAACTGGGAGAAATACAGTTGGTGAAATCAAATTTGGATATAATGTATGGAAAATCTATTCTTAATAAAAGGAAAATAACAAAGATGTAAAAGTTTTTAAAATAGAAAATGAAAAAAGAAAAGAAACATCATTGTAACAGCAAGGAGAAATAATGCCATCATTAAAAAGAATGGGAATATGAGTTGCTATATTCAAAACATTTGGAAGTCATAGGTTTCAATGTAAAAGAAATTGCAGTAAAGCAGTGAATACTACTTGAACATACACCTTTATACTAACTGTACCTGTGATTTAAAGTTGAAAACTGACTATGGTAGAATATAGATACTACTATTCTCACTATTAGAGGGACTGAAAATAAAAAAGGATCATAATAATAGCTATATTATAAATATGAGCTCTTGAGTATGAAAAGATGCATAATTTCATAGAAATACAAGTGGTTAAATATAAAAACACAGAATATCTTTGCATACACAATACTGTTTCCTCCCTTTTAACTAGAGGTGTCTAGAAGTAACAATATATCAAGAACAGTTTGTACATAAAATGTACCAGGGCTCAATGAAGACATGCTTTGGTCTTGAATAGAACAGTCAGTATAGAAACTTATCCTGCAGTATTTTCCGAAGTCTGGATGTACGAATGCAATTATAAAGACTCCACAAAGAAAAGAGTATATCAAATATTCACAGCCACCACTGGAAAGAAATCCTGAAGTCCAGGTTTTGCAACTTAGGCAAAAACCACAATGTAATAGTGCTGGGTTATAAAGTAAAGTACCAATATAATATCCAAGATACCTTAACAGAATAAATTAATAGATTAATAAACAAATAGATAAAAAAACAAAACTGTGTTATGTAGTCTCCTCCCAAATATATGGAAGCTGTACAAACAAGGAGTGCATTTAACTGTATTTATGCACAATCAATTCTGGTAAAGTGCATATGTGGAAAGCACAAGGTAGAATCTATAATGGAGAAACCTGGCCTTTATCACTTCAGGTGAGAGCTCCAGATTATCAGCCATGATGATGTCATGTTTATGATAGGAACCTTTGGATTTACAATTTGTAATTTTCTTTCCTGAAATGTAAATCCAGTGTAATCCTAAGAAAAACAGCACAATGTCAATTCAAAGAGAAACTACTGTGTTCAATGTCAGAGCTATTAAAAATGTCAATGAGGAAAGCTAATTTTTTTTCTTATCGCAACCAAGATAAGCTACAGAAGACATGAACACCAAATGGCTATGGAACACTAGGTCATATACAGGACATCAGGCATCCAAAAATTCAATCTGAACTAATGTGATGTCTCAGTTAAGATGACCATGTGTGTGAAGTCACCCTGGACTACATAGTGAGATCATATACAAAAAAAAGCATGTCTGATTAAAATATGTATATGTCTGATAATAACGTTACCATTACTTCATTTCTTATTTGTGGTAAGTTAATATATTAGGAGTTTAATGAGGAAGGAAAATAGAAACTGGATATTCATGATTAGGAACACAAATAATCAATTTTTCTATAGATATGAATCTCACATAAAATATAGAAGAAAGGCAGAACGGGGAAGAATAAACAGCAAGAGAAAGAGAGAAAGAGGAAGGAAGGAAAGATGATGGGAGGGAGAGAAGGAGAGAATGTAGGAAGGAAGAAAGACTGAAAGAAAAGGAAGAAAGGAAGGAAAACCACCTTCAAATCTTCCGCTTCATACAGAGGCTGGCGAATCTTTTTCTCTTTTTATTTACTCTTCTCTCATATTGCACATCCCAACCAGAGTTTTATCTCATTCTACTCCTCCCAGTCCCTCCCCACCACCTCTGCTGATCCACTGCTTCTACGTTTTCCTTCAGAAATGTGCAGGTCTCCTAGAGATTTCAACCAAATCCAGCATAACAAGATGCAATAAAACTAAGCACAAACCTTCATACCAAGGCAGGACAAGGCAAACCATTAGAACAAGATTCCCAAGAGCAGGCAAAAGAATTAAAGACACTCTCCACTCCCAATGTTAGGAGACCTACAAAAATCACCAACCTAAACAACCACAATTTATATGCAGAGGACCCAGTAAGCTGGGAATCTTAATCATATCAAAGCTTTTGGATATGGCTAGCCTTGAGAGCCAGTTTGCCCTAAGGGTGTCCTGGTGCTACTTTCCCAGACTAGAATTACAGAATAGCAAGTCTACCAGATGCTTATGTGGGCTCTGGTTATCCTGACTTTTCCCTCACAATTGCCTGGCATAAAAGTATTTTACCCCTGCACAATCATCTCAGACTTTAAAACTGTTATTTCTTATCCTGAAAATATTCAAAGAGGAACCTGAGTGTGTGGCTCAGCCATATAGGTGATGCAGGGTGTAGAGGCAGAGGGATCACAATTTCAGAACCAACTTGGGTAACTTCTTAAGTACCTGTTTTAAAGAAAAAAAAAAACTGGTCTGGAGAGAGCACTTGCCTAATGTAGGTAAGCCCTTATAGTCAATCAATTTTCAGACCATGGAGGGAAAAACTGTATGTATTTATGTATGTATGTATGTATTATACTTCATACATACATACATATATATATGTACATATATATATATATATCAGTGCAAACAAGCATTCTTTATACAATAAAATAAACATTGAATTGTCTCATTGGAATACACTTATATGTCATGTGTTTGAATTCTTACCCAGTTCTACTGATATGATTGCAGGAAGGATACTGATTAATATGAGTAATACTCTCTTCCCTAATAATCCAACATGTTCTCAGAGTTCTATATTTTGAATTCCCAAGGATGTAGTGATAAAATCAGAATTTTTATTCTCACCTATGAGTTGTTCAATGCCTCGGTGTGACCAAGTCACCAGGAAGCTACATTTTAATGGAATCACAGGAGATATGCAAAAATTAATATTATATCCTTATACACATTAATCTTGGTAGTTCTGAAGCAAATTGCAGAGTGTGTAAAAGGGAGGGTTAAATTTTACTTTTACAGAAAATAGAATTTTTTCATACAATATATTCTGATTACAGTTCCTCCAGCTATTCCTCCAATATCCTGCCCACCTCCCCTCCCATCTGAATTGAAACTATTTCTGTTTATCCTTAAAAAAATGACAAAACAGAATAAAAATAAAATAAGATAAATAAAAATACTAGAATAGGACATAACTAACAGATAAACAGAAGAAAGGAGTCCAAGAAAAAGAATGAGAAATGCATACAGACAGAGATACACATATCTTCATAAATAGGAATCTCATAGAAAATGGAAAAACTGAAGCCATAATATATACACAAAGGAACTTTGCAGTTAATAAAATGCTGTGACTCACCATTAGGAGCCAAAGAATCTCCGAAGTTGCCATTGAGTTTGTTCTGTGTTACCCATCTACGACTGTAAGTAGAGCCTGGTCTTATGCGTGGTTTGTATCGCTAGCAAAACTCCATTGGAGAGGACTAAGTTTTTATTTGCTAGTGGTTACCAATAGGAGATAGCTTCTGTGTTAGGGATAGAGTTTGTCTTAAATTCTCACCCTAGCACTGGGGTCCCATCTAGCCTATACCTATGCTGTCTTTGTTCATAATGCACAGTCTTTCTAAGTTCTTACGTTCATTGGCCCTGCTCTGTTTAAAGAGCCTTGTTTCATTTGTCTCCTCCAAACCCTCCAGCTCTTAGAATTTTCAGGTCTTCTTTTCTGAAGGGTTACAAGAACCTTGAGGAGAGGGAATTGATGGCAATATTATATTTAGAACAGAGTGTCCTGAGTTCTCTAACATTCTGCACATTTTCTCACTGTGAGTCTCTATATTTTTTCCCAACTACTGCAGGAAGTTGTATCTCTGATGATGTCTGAGAAAGTTAGAAATATATGAGCATAAGGGAACATTGTCAAAACTTGTTTTATGGCTACATTTATTTAACTTAACAGTAATATTTGTTTTTTCCCTAGCCCCATGTTCTTCGTGGTCTCAGGTCTTGGACACATGACAGAGACAGGTTGCATGTAGTGGATAAGGTCTTAAATCTAATCAGCTTTAAGATATTGATTTGTTTCTTCCACACAGTATATGATATACTGCTCTAGATTATTTTACAGGCACCTTATCACTGTAGATAAAAGACTTTGAAACTCTGTTGGTGTTTTTCATTTGGAAATCACATATAGTAATCTCCAGTAACATGAACACTAGTCCAGAGGGGTCAAGGTGCTTGGTGGGCACCCAAGTGACTTCTCTATGTTCAATGAGCTGTGGAGTTGTCTTCAGCATATTGGTCTTATTATCTGTTTATAGAAGCAGCCATTCATGAGATACTGACACAAAACTATATTCTTTTGTAAATGGGAAAAGTGTTTTGCAAATTTCTTTTAGAAACACTTAGTTTATGATATCAGTTGGCTACAGTATTTCTCTGTTTGATTTTTGTCTAGATGACTTGTATGTTGTTGAGAGTGGGAAATGAAATCACTCACTGTCATTGTGTGATAGTTAGTGTGTTATTTTTTGCTGTATTAGTGTTTCTTTTACAAACTTGGGTTCTCTTGTATTTGGTGAATAGGCATTTAGCACCGCAAAGTCCTCTTGCTTTTTTTTCCTTTGAGGAGAATATAGACTCTTTTTCTTTGCTTTCTGACCAGCTTTTGTTGAAGTTCATTCTGTTGGATACCAAATCGGCTATACTGACTTGCTGCTTGTATCCATTTTCTTAAAATACATATTTCCAACCTTTTATCCTGATGTGATGTATACTGATCATGGGATGGTACATTTCTTGGATGCTGCAGAAGGAGTTATCTTGTCTTTATATCTAACCAGTTAGTATGTCTTTTTCTTTTAATGACTTCCTTTATTCTTTGAAAGTTTTCATACATGTCTACAATGTATATTGATCACATTCCGTCCTACATTTCCATTCCAAATTCCCCCTCCCAGGACCCTACACACATTTCTCACAACTTCACATCCTTTTATTTATTTTTTTAATAATTCACTGAGTCCAATTAGTGTTACCCATGTGCACCTGTTATGGGCCTATCCACTGGGGAATAGGCAACCTACCATTGGCTTTTAGGATACTTTTTGTATTCTAGAAGCAATCAGCTTCCAATATCTACTCAGCTGCAGGTTGGACCTCAAAGCCCCACCACTATCCATCCTAGAAGGTTGTCTGGCTTAGTCTTGTGCAAATAACTATAGCTGCTTTGAACTTGTGTGTGACAGCCATGCATATCCAGAAGATAGCATGTCATAGCTCTACTCCCCATCTTCCTGTTCTTGTGACCCACCAGCCCCTCCCCCAAAACTTCCATGCAGAGGTAATAAATGGAGCAAAGAGGGGAAGTGGGTGCCTTGTGGAAGAAGCCACAAATTCAGCTGAGGCTGCAGCATGAACGAGAGTGAGTCAGACCCAAGTGGCCCTTGGATGGCCTTCAAGCCATCCTCACAGTACCACATATCCTGGACATCTGCCTAAGGATACTTGTCCCAAACAGGGGAGAGGGGCATCCAGGAAGTGCTATCTCATCCTTGAAAGTCATACTCAAGACAGTAACAAAAAACAGCCCAGTATAGATGTCAGCAACATGTATTTAGATCAACATGGGCTTGGGACAGTGGCATTATGCCTGAAATTTTCAGCTAATTTTTAGAATAACAACAAATTACTAGGATAATAGTAGATGTTGATAGAACCCTTAGCAGTGAAGTGGAACCAGAATGTATTCCTGGTGTACAAAAGGACTTTGGGGGCACATCCTCCATGGAGGGATAATCCCTTAACCTAGAGACAGGAGAGAAGTCCTAGTCCATAATCCAAATGACTTGACAGATGTAGATGACCCCTCTGGAGGGCATCACCCTACATGTGGAGTGGGGGGAGGGATGGGAATGGAGGGTGGTCGGGGGCATGAGAGTGTGGGAGAGAGGGAAAGAGGGAGGGAGGGAGAGGGAACTAGGAATACAAATAATAATAAAAAAGAAACACTTTAAGAATATAATAGCCTGTGTCGTTTTATCAAGAATTGTGATCACTGAGGTTAAGAATTATCAATGAGCATTACTTATTGATTCCCTTTATTTTGTTTTTTTAATGGGCAGTAGTTTCTGCATCTTTGGAATTTCTCGTCTAAGATTATTCTGCCTTGTGTTTTCTTGTCTATGGTTAACTTACCAAATTGGAGTTTTCATTCTAACAGATTTGTAGAGCTAGGTATTGTTTAAATTTAGTTTTGGAAATCATGAATTATTTTACTCCACGTATTTGGTATTCTGGCTGCATTTATGTCAGTGTGACAGAAGCTAGAATCACCAGAAGAGGCAAGAGTCTCAATTAAGAAAATGTCAACAGAGGATTCAGCTATAAGGTATTTTCTTAATCATTTATCAATGCGGGAGGACCTAGCCTATTGTGGGTGGTGCTATCTTTGAGTAGGTGTTCCTGGGTTCTTTAAGAAAGCAGGCTGAGCAAGCCCTATGAAGCAAGCCATTAGGCAGCACCTCTCTGTAGCACTGACCACGCCCATTGGGGGGGTGGAGGTATGGCGGAGGTGACCTGAGGAAGGAGGTCGGAGGGGGCCAGGAAGGCGCTCTCTCTTTCTGGCGTGACTCAGACAGGAGAGGATCTGGTTGAATTTCCTGGTGTTCATCTGTCTAGGTTGTAAGTTATTTCTCCCTGAATAAACATCTATTCGGCCTATTTGTTTATCCTGATCCTTATTTACCGCAATACCTCTCTATGACTTTGGGTCTGTTATTTAAAAAAATGAAGAAAGCAGTTTTTTTTGGAGAATCAGTTATATTTGGAGAAAGGCCATGCTGTCTACAACACCAGGTAACAGCTAGTTTAACAAAAATAACAGTACCTTTCTTAAATACATTCATAGATTTTTGTGAGATATAATATAATCACAACATTTGAGAATACATCCTTTGGGAATAGTCTATATAAGAGTCAAGCTTGATCATGACCCAAGAAAAGAACTAGAACTAGAACCCTAACCCAACCCTAACTATTCTTACTCAGTGAGACTATCCAAAATGCCTTAACAAACTCTAAATTATGTACTTGATTTTGATACATAAAATAAATTCTTATTGTGTAATACATACTTCATAATACAATTTCCTAGAAAACACAGAGTACGAATGATAATTTCTTGAATCTTCAGGAAGTATAATGGGACCATGAATGGCAGTTTATATTGTTTGCTAATACAATATGAATACTAATTATTCTCTCCCAGGACCATATGCATTTATCTTGCTACTGCCATTCCCACAGGCATAAGTGCTAATGTTCTCAAGTCTGAAGAAGAATTTATTTACTTACAATCGACATTGATGGCTGTGACTAGTTTCCATTCATCATTTCCCATTTTCATTATGTTTAAATTCCAGATAAATTTGATTCAAGATCAGTAGCCTATGGCAATTTCTCTGACATGAAGTAAGATGAAAATAGAAAGATGAAAAATTGAACTGACAAGATTGTGTGGAAAGTTAGTGATGTACAGTCACTAAACTCTCTGCTCAATTTCATAATCATCTCACAGAAGGGCTGTAGATTAGAAGACACACAGCCTGTACTGAGCAATTCAATATACACTTCATTATACAAAATTCAGAGTGTTCTCCCATCACACTACTTTTAAATGTCTTAAGAAAGATGATAAATACAAATAAATATATTTTACATGCCATTTGCAAATAATTAGGTCATCAATAATGTATTTGGAAATGGTAATCATTAGAATCTATGAAATAACTGTACAAAAGGCAACATTTTAGTCACAAAGATTTGCATGTTGAGGTGAGTCATCTTAATGTTTTGAAAACTGGAAAGTAAATTATTCATTTGCTCACTTACTCAACTCTTATTTATGGATTGCTCTTGGAGTATAAGAACTGGCATTGATCTGACTCAATAATGGACCAAATCTACACTGTCCTTGTTACGCTGAGCTTGCAATCTAGCAATTATTGTAGAAAGCAAGCTATCCATATGCCAAGGATGATACACAGAGAGGAGTCTTCAGTGTGCTAAAAGAATAGTTGTGGGTCAGTAGTTCATGTTTCTGGCTTGGGTGTGTTCAAGGTTATCCTTATTTACGTATGATTTGCAGACTGAAACCAGAATAGAAATATGTATTTACTAGACAAGGCTAGAGAATGATATTTGTCAGTAAGCATAATCCAGATCATAATGATTTTTATAAAGAACTTTATTACACTTATTTTAACTAGAAATAATCATTAAGAATTTAAACATCGAGAAGTAATCTTCTTTTTTACTGAACATTGTAGTTACAGTTTAAATGAGGATAGAAACTCTTCTAACCTGCCTGCATAGACCAACTGAAAAGGTTTAGAGTTTGAATGTACAGAGAATACTGGAAATAGTAAAATGTGAAAAAAAAAATAGAAAGAATGATAGTCATTGGAATTCTCATGGACTTGAAATTAAATTCATGTCCTATTTATAATATTTTTCACTAAAGTAAATGTATTTGGTAATCAAATTGACAGTGAAATAGCTGTGAACTATGTTACTGAAATAAGCTATAAATGGAAATTAGGTTTACTGTGTGCATATGTATATAGTGTTTTAAAACAAGTAAAATTCTTCTGACTTGAATTCAAAAGAAAACACTGAAGCTGAAATAATAAAACTGATGTATTCTTCTCTGAAACATTTTTTTTTTTTTAGTTTTGATTCAAAAGCATCATTAAAGTGAGTCCTGCAGACTCCCCTATGGTTGGGCATATTTTTTCATGTTTCTGCTTTCTAGATTATGTGGCAGGATTATTGGACATTATGCCACAATGCAGGAAAAATGCACCTTCCTTCTAAACCACACATCACACCACATATCCTGACATGAATGAATTGTACTGAATGCATGTTGACTTGTAGAATATTATTTAAATATGTATCTTTAAGTGAATCCAATAAATACCAATAGCAACAAAATGGAATTATTCTTAGACTTTAAACATGTTTTACAAAGAAAATATGTCTTCTCCTGAATTATTTTATGCCAGCAGTTATATTTTCTTTCCTACCATTTTGTTGTTGTTAAGCTTGACAATGAAATGCAAGGCATGTTAATCATTGGAAAGCTGTAACACTGAAGAAAATCTCCTTGGTCAATGTCTTTTAGAAAAGAAGATAAAACAAAGGCCATGACATGTGCATTTTCATGAAGCTGCTTATTTTTCACACCCAAATACCACCTATGTTGCCTGTATGTAAACACATACACACACATACATATACATATAACATAGGAAGTGCAAAACCTGGTGTTTAATGGTCTTTTATGAGGGAGTGGGAGAGTAGAGATATTGTCCCATAAGATAATGGGTCCAAGTAAACTGACATCAGCAAAGTACACTAGGAAATGCTACATTTTTACACATTTCTATGTGAGACAAGTGTTTGTGAAGTCCCCAGACCATTTATGGAGAATACACTTTGGAAGAACATTGGAGAACGTGATAGTGGCCTCTTTATGGTAGCGATCACTATCTTGCCTATTCTATAGCATTTTTCTAACTAAGGCTTTGCTGTTTGGAATAGCCTATTCTTTGATGGAGTTAGAACAGATTTCTGGTTATCTAACATGACAGGTAACTCTCTTAGTACCCGTATTGTTTACTTTTCTCATTGCTATGAAATAATAGACATTATACTTGGCAGTTTCCAGTACCCATGAGTTGGCTCACAATGTAACTCCACCTACAGTGGATCTGGCATCTTTTGACCTCAACAGCACCTGCCTGCATGCATGTGTGCATGTGTAAGTGGTATACACTAACACACACACACCTAATAATAATAAAATGGAAAATCCTTAAAAGTTAAGTTTAACGCTAGGAGTACTGATAATGAAACATCAATTAAGGCAATTTATCTAAGAATGCTGTTTTTACTATCTTAATCAGAATTTTAGAAAAAGTGTAATTGCTTCCCATGTTTCAAGTCCTCTTAAATACTTTTTCTAGTTTATAGTTATATGTGAAGAAACACTAGATTCTGCATGTTTTCCTATTAACCTATCATTTATTGTCATATAAGTCATTACAGAGTTTACAGCTAAAATAAACAGTATATAGACACAAGTTATTCATGTTGACTGTTATTTCAGCTATTATTTCTTCTTATTATTTATAAAGTAAGAGACTTGTTTGAAACACTCCCATAGGTTTTTTGTTGAAAAGTAGAAATTCTTACTCATGTTCACAAGTGTACATGCAAAATCTTTTTCACATCAAAGTATTTTGATATATTTGAATATATATATATATATATATATATATATACATGCATACATACATACATACATGCACACATACTACATAATTTCTAGACTTCTGTATCAACATGACCATCTAATTATCATTTTGGCAGACAGCATCATTACCTCTTTCAAAAAAGATCTTTTCCTTTTCTCTCTACATTTGCTGGAGGTCATTCACTATCTAGTCGCTATGTTCATTTTCTTTTGACATATATATCAGTGTGCCAGATTTCTGTTCCAAATTCTCTAATGGCTTCTTGTCTAAGAGGAAAAGCCAATGTGTTCATGTATATAGTTTTCAAATTTGGCTCTGTACCAGGATCACCTGGGTAGATTTATAAATTGTCCATGACTGGATGTTCGCCCAGATCAATTGAATTAGAGTATCTGAAATTACTGACCAGACAAGAGTACTTTTTGCCTGGGAAACTTAATTGGTAGCTGAAGCCCATTAGACAATTATGTCTAGCTCTGACTTCCCCCTCACTTCATCTTTTTCTTTCCTTAGACTCTTCCACACATAATGGCCTCCTGGCTAGTTCTCAAATGGCCACTGCCGTAAGACTTTAGAAGTGCAGATAAGCTCATAGCTGGATATTTTCAGTGATCAAATTCTGGCCTTCCTCCAATTACACATTTTCCAGAAATGGGAGTTTGTAAAGACAGGAAGAAGAGTATATATACACTCTTATCATAATTCCTTACTAAAAGATGACTCACCTCTCATCTCTAGATCCTTTCCATTCATTTCCACTACTTTACTGAAGATTTGGTTTGAGGATATATTTATGGAGCAATGGAAAACTAGATATGCGAATATTTAGAGCCATCTGTAGGATGGTTCAAAACCTGAGAATGTGAAAATAGGAGAGCAACAACAAACAGCATAATTTAAGGGCTTGCATATTTAGAATAATATATGTTCTGTGTGGAAATCTATAGTAATGGATAATTTAAAAGTATTATTTGACAAACACATGTACTAATTTTTAGCTTGATTCATGCTTTTAATTTTTAAACACATGCATTATAAATTACTGAATTTACTCATTTGTCAAAGTCAGTTAAGCATATGTAAGCATATCTATGTATTCATTCTGTTGGATTGCAAGAACAAATTGTTCTCCTACATGAGCAGACTAGTGCAATTGCATAATTATTCTTGGGTTTACATAATTTCTTACAGATAAAAATACAAAATAATAATTATAGTCATATAGTAGTAATAATATAATGAAAACCCCATGTACATATTAATATAATTATTAAACTACATATCTATACAAATATGTATCCAAAATGTGTTACATTTAGTATTTATAAAAGAATCAAATCCCATATTTTTGTTTTTCTAAAAATAGAGATAATGTAAAATATATAATTCCATTTTATAGTGTTTAATTTAAAGTATTTCTTTATTGTAACCTTTTTAGTCTCAATAAGAGAAACACAATCAATGAGAATGATTGATAAAGTAGTCCATAAGTCTGTAGATTGTTGATCAAGTTTAATGAAGGATAAAACACTGGCAAGTTAAAATATGAGAAGACTTTCCTAACTTTAGGTTAGGAAAATACAGCAGTACTAACCTCAATGTTGATTATTTAAGAGACCACCATAGAGTATTAATACACTTGATCATGAAGCTACATGCACATCATTCATATGATGTAGAGAAGCAGATGAAAATTAGTGGGTAGGAACTATATAATGTGGCCATTTCTCAAGGTCTACAAAAATGAGAAACACAATGTCTACTAGAGCTATGTTGCAGTAACACTTCACTGTACCATATGTTAATGTGGTGGCCATTATTTCATGTAGTGAAAATCATTTAGATTATCTATTGACAATATCAGCATTAACCTAGTCCTATTCATGGAAGGCAGTTAAGGAAATAAGTGTTGAGCTGAGATAAATCAATAAACTTCTAAGTTCCCATGTCCCATTTGTTGCCACCTTGTTTTAAACAATTCAAAACTCTCAAGAAGTGATAACAGGAAGGTGATGAGCTACTATAACTGGAATAATGCAACCATCTATTACACAGTTGAAAACCAGAATATACCCTTCTCCAAAGTAGGATAAAAAACCACTTATGTACCTTTGTATGCTGCTCCCTCCCCTTCTAGAGAAACCACTTTCTCACAGTTTCATTTGGCTCAAATCCTGAGCTACATCATTAGTCTCTATGAGAATGTTTGGTAGACAGATGCATATGACAAGAAATAGTTATGCATATATCAAAATGCGTTCACAATAATAAAATAAAAATGTTTAAATAAATGTTGGCCTTATTTCTGAAGCAGTTACTATAATCACTTGTGTTTAGAGATGTTTTATTCTATACTTCTTCACTTTCCGCCATGGATTTATGTTCTTATCTAGTAGATAGAGCCAAACTCCATTCCAGAATGTTCTGGGTCTTTAGTTTTGTAGTTTCATTATTTTTTGAAGGTGGCCTATAGAAGGTATGTTTTCTGGTTTTTTTTTTTTTTTCAGTCTTGTTTTACATTTCAATCGCAGTTCTTTCTCCCCTCTGTTCTCCAGTCCCTCACACCTTCTCCCCACACTCCACATCCACTCTTCACAGAGGGTGAGACCTCCTGTGATTAATGCACCCTGTATGTAACATCACTTGAGGCATGACCAAGACCCTCCACACTGTATTTAGGATGAGCAAGATATCTTTCCATAGTAAAAATGGGCTCTAAAAAGCCAGTTCAAGCAATAGGGATTAAATACTGGTTCCCCTGTTTGTGGCCCCAGAAACTGCCCAATAACTGATGGAAGCAGATGCAGAGATCCACAAGTAAGCACTGGGCAGAGCTCCTAGAGTCCAGTCATAGAGAAAAAGGGGTGATAATAACAGCATTGTATCAAGACCATGATGGGGAAACCCACAGAAACAGCTTACTGGGGCAAATGGGAGTTCACGGATTCTGGAGTGTTGTAGTTTTAAACTAACTATACATAGTATACAGGGCTTTTAAAAAACTCTTCAACAGATTCTCCTAAAATTCAACAAAATCTCTCTTATAACATTGTTCTATACAATACGATTTTCAAAGATGCTGTATGATCATTCATTCTGATTATCTTTACTAGCCGAAACTCCTTCTTTGACCAGTAATTAATTGACATTAGGAGACTGAAGTGGTGAAAAGGCCAATTCAAATTCTTACTCACTAAAATCCTGTGTGCTATATTTTTTGCTATTAGATGTCATGTTCAGAAGCAATGCCTCACTGAATATTCCAAGTACCATTAACTTATTTTATAAATCTCTGAATGATAGGTTTTACTAAGGAATGTTAGAGAAGGTAGATCACTATCCACGATTAAGTGCCTACTCCAGAGAGTCTAGGTCATTCCTTGTCCATGGTGGAAACTGTTTGCTAAGATTATCATGACAACAGAAGACTTGTTGGTCTTCCACAAAACATGTTAGAACAGGTTAGTCATTCAGTCATAGTTAGTGTGTCTGCCAAATTCTATAATAGCAAACTCGAGATCACATCAAGCTCTATTGCAATAAGCAAAAAATTTGATGTATGGTGAGACAGAACAGGAATGTCTAAGGAGACAAGGGATTTATATTTGCAGAATGAATCATTTTTTTTGTCCACATAGTTTTGATAGTTTCCTATTCCAAGATGTACTTTTTTCCCTTTTTTATATATACCACAGATGTCTTCATACTTCGTGCTCATTCAGAAAAGCCTGTCCACATAATTCTTCCCTAGAATCCTTTATCACCAATTTTCTAATGATGTTCTTTCCCTGTCCTTGATTACCCAAGCAAATAATTTACCATTTGTCATGAATCAATTTACATAATTATACTGCACACTTTCTCTTTCTCAAGATCCTAACTATGTGAATGATTTTATTTAATTTCCTTTAAAGGATATTCTAGAAGGAAGCTATAATTCTAAAATTTTCCATTTATAAATTCTATAATTTAGGGGATACCATAATTTTGCACTGAATCATTAATGAATGTCTTAAAATAATTTTTCAGTTTAATGGGCAATAGAGCCACTCTCAGGATTAAAATGAAATAGCTAGTGCAATAGACATATCAGAAGTGAAACGAACATTAAAAGGGGAAACAAAATAATGAATGAGATTGGAAAATAAGCTTGACATAAAATGTTGCAAAGTCTCTTTCATAGGCTACAGTAGCTAGTCATTCATTTAAATGTGATAGAAAAAATTAATTATTCTGAGGGTACTTATGGGTATAGCATAGCCTTAATAACCTTTTGAAAGTCACCCTGTTTTTGGTGAGTAGAATGGACAGATTAATGAACTATAGATAGAAAAATATCAAGGGAGACACTACAGAATCTCCATTTTCTAAACGTAGTTAAATGAAACTGGTTTTTGTTCTTATACTGGAAAGAAACGACAACATGATATCCTGAAATTAGAGTGTAGTTTACTGGTATTCTGAAGGTATGTGTGAGGGAGAAAAAATCACAAGTTTCTTCCTGATTTTAAGTATTAACAACAACATGACAGGGTTGCTGCTTTACTAAGAGGAACATGTTGGTGATTAGTAGCTTTTTTTTGATAATTTTATTTAAATTTGAAACAAGCTTGTTTTACATGTCAACCCCAGTTCCAGCACCTTCTCACCCCTATGCAATCCCCTTCCAACACAGACATGAGCCATTTTTTTGCATTGTGATTTTTTCTATCGTGATGGCCTCTATTCCTTCAAATCATGAACCAAAGTAAAGCATTTCCTTAAAAGTCTTCAATCTGGTATTCATCACACAGAAAGGAAAAGTAATTAATACAGGATAATTGAAGGGGTGTTGGAGTGGCAAATAGGTGTGCTGTGGAATATTAGTTTAGCTATTGAATGATATGTGATGTTTGTTTATGTTACGTTTGTTTGATGATGTAAAGATGTGCTGCATTTGTTTTTACCATGACTGTCTAAGGCACCTGATTGGCCCAATAAGAAGCTGAGCAGAAATAGCTTGGCAGTATAAAGATGGGAGTGGCTAGCCAGCAGAGAGACTATGTAGGAGGTGAAATCTAGGCGTGGGGGAGAGGAAAGAGAGAGGAGAATGAGTGAAAAAGAAAGGGAGATGTCCAGGTCCAAACAGCCAGATACAGAGTAGGATATACAGAATAAAAGAAAGGTAAAACGTATCAAAGCAAAACATCAGTGAAGAGAAATGTTTTAAAATAATGTATAAAAGCTAGTGGGGCAAGCATTAAGATAAGGTTGAGCATTCATAACTAATATTATGTTTCCATGTCATGATTTGGGAGCTATTTGGTAGCCCATAGAAACACTGCCACATAGGTGCTATAATCAATTTTTGTGTAGGCATAATTTATGTTACCATATAAGTAATGATGAATTAAATCGAGCAAGAAGTACTTTAATATTCAAAGCCTAACATGGAACAGCAGATTGTCCCAGCTGCTTTGCTAGTGTGAGGTAAGGGAGAAGGTCTATAAAATGCAATGCCATTTTTAGTCAAGTATATCATACACTATTACTGTATTTATCACCCATCAAATTCTGTCACCTTCCATCATTTATTTTTTCATTTTGGCAGATTAAAATATTCTTACCAACCTCTGCAGGACATAGGGGTACCATTATTTAAATAATTGTCATCAACACTTTTAAGGTTTTTTGGGGGGTGGGGAGGAGGGAGGATGAGCAGATAGTCCTTAAATTGAAAAGATAATAGCTCTAATCATAGCATGTATTCTAAATGCTAACTCTTGGTGTTTCTATTTAGAATATATCTTAATAGGTATAAGATACCACTTGGGGAATATATAAATTTATTTCCTGCCTAGAAAACACACTCAGCATAAAATGCCAAAGAATAGCTGAAATAATCCGTTTGATATATGATCAGTCTCTAAGAATTTATATATTTGTTGTTTTTTGTTTAAATTGCACATGTGTGCACTCATACTGTGGTATTAATAGTATAAAAAAATGAGACACACAAGAGTCATTTTTGAAGGAAGGGTTTGTTTTCTTGCACATTTTTGTGTGTGTTTTAAAATTCAGGTTACTGGTATATGAGCTAGCTTTTTGGAGCCACTCCCTATGGTGGGAAATCATGCTCAGCCTTAATGCATGGGAAAGGGGCCTGGCTTTGACCCAATCTATTTTACCAGACTATGTTGACTCCTCATGGGAGCCCTTACCTGTGTGAAGGAGTGGACTGGGGCTGGGTTGGGTGGGGACAAGGGAGAAAGAGCCAAGGTAGTGTGTGAGGAGGTATGAGAGTCAGAATTATGTTTAATTTAGAGATATTAATTAAATAGAAATAAAGATAAATAAAAATAAATCCAAGTTATGGTGTAATATTTCTGGGTAATAGTAGAAAACCTCAGAGTCTAGGACAACTTGAAGCTGCATAGTAAGATACTTGTGTTTATATACGGGTATCTCACATTGAAAAATTATTACAGGTTTCATGAACTGGAAATAGGTGAAAACAAAATTTCCTAGATTGTTTTCAATAAGCAATTGAGAAATGCATAGCAGAATCCAATCATGATCCCAACATTTTGTCTCAAGCTAAATATAGTGATTTAGCACTGGTCAGAAAATTAAGCAGGAGCATGTGTAAGGAGACAAAGCAATGCAACACACATCTATATGCCTTTCTGAGTCTTTTTCCTTTGAAGGATAATGTGGTGAAGTGTGAGATATTACAGGATTATTGTATACATGTAATCATAAAAATGGCATCCATTAGACATTTGGATGAAATTATTTGTGCATTAATTAATAAAATCAATAAAACATAATGGCAATTTAATGTCATGAACAAAAATTCTAGTTCTGTAATTCAAAGCATTGTCTGATGTTGTGATGTTTTGACTGCACACAATTACCTCGGTTTCCATTTACTTGCTTTCAAGATTACATAATGAGTTATTTTAGTTTAGTGGGATATTTTTGTTTTTAAATCAGAACACCTGCATCTAGAGTCTTACATGATTTTGTTATGCTAAATATATTTAAGCTCTTCAGGCTTCTGCACATACACTGCAATGAGTGTTCTACGGTAAATACCAGTGAGACAGGTGCCTTGAGTCAGCCTGCTCAGTTTGTCGAGCTGAAAACAAAACAAAATACTGTGCCTGTTTTGCATTTTAAATATCAGAGAAATACCACATTCAAGGTTATTAAACCTTGAGAGCTATTTTAAGGTGTCTTTGGTCTTCTTTGGAAAACCTTCCCACTCATCTATTTTCTTGGCTTTATAGCCCCTGAATAATTGTTCCCCCCAAAAGAGGATCTTTGTTTTATGCTGGTGTACCACTGTGTGAATGTCTAGCATTGGTTTGGTTACAGGAGTTCTGTAATGTAATGGTGTTACTACTAAATCGTATTTAAGATTCGTCATTTATTTAATGAATTTTGTATTAGTATTAAAGCATTGAATCTTAGGTTAGTAAAAGTTCAACAATTTCTGTTACAACACATGGAATTTTCCATTTATTGGAAAATATCACATGTCCCATATCACATGTTCCTGACAAATTAGAACCATGTCACTTTTGCTCAGGAAACAATGTAACTTAATTACTCTTTCTCTCCCTTCTTTTTTCCTTCTCTCTCATTTTGTCTCTTTTGTCAACATTCTTGCCAGTTTTCTATATATTTTATTTTCATCTTTGACTATAATTAGTTTATATATCTATATATGCATTTGGATAATTTTAATATTTGTGTTTATATATTCTACAACAGGTAGAATTTGAATAAGACACTTTAGCTTTTAAGATAGTTTAACATTATTGTAACTGACAAGAAAAAAATTGTCCTAAGTAGAATTTGCATCCTATGGGCACTTTTCTTTCAATGGCTAGTCTCGTTTAAAAGGAATGCACAAACCCCATGTGGCATAGTGTTGGTTTACAGGATTATAATTCAGTAAAATCCTAGCTGAAAGAAACAGAAGTTGGAAATGGTAAACTAGAAATATTGATAGTCTGACATTTGTATTTCTGATACCTTTCAGTGGCTTTAACTCTCAGCTATAAATTTATTAAATATTATTCCCAGATCATACTTCTACTCAAGTTAATTCACTTATGTGACACAGTAATTCTGAAACTTTTAACATTTAATGAAATTATAAAAGACAAAGTCAATAAAAAAGAAGAGGTAAAATTAATATTGTTCATATTTGAAAGTCATGAAACAAAGGAAATAAATTTGTCTGCAAGGCTGAGACTATAGACAAGACTTTCTACTTTGCTTGCAAGCTTCTTCATAACAAAGGAAAAGCATTAAGAAAGCAGGTGTTTGATTAGAAAAGGAGGTGGGGAAAAACCTTGGAAGCATGAGACTATTGCTGATTTTAACCATACATGAAAGCCGGGGTAAATTGGGACTCCAGCCAAATGGAACAGAACAAGGCAAGAGAAACGAATCGTGCTGTGCTTCTCTGAGGATCTTAACAGCTTGATAATTGTGCTTGAAAATGCCTTCCTTTATTTCTGTCTAATTGCCATTAAATTCATCATTTCACACAGAAGGTAAAGCCAGAATGCAAGGATAATCCAGAGCCATGGCAGTTCATTTTAGCACTTGTTGGTATGTTTAAAATCAAGCCAATTTTCTACCTTAAAAGTCCTTAATACCAAAGAAATGATTAAAATGACCTGAAAGAAATTGTAGGTTAGGTGCCAAAGGATCAGTCATGCCTAGTTTTCTGATAGCTTTCTGTCGATAATATGAATTAAAGACATATTTTTCCCATTTGAATGCTGAAAATATATATTGGTGATTAGTGAAAATGTATAGGTAGGAAATGACAATCAAAGATTCTGAATCTTGGTGACATACATTTTTAACCAATAAATGTTACTGAGCAAATAAATTTCCCACACATATAGGTTTTTAAAAACTATAGTGGAATTAAATTTAAAAAGTCATTTCGAAAGTGGAAAGATGGTGTCTCTTCTCAGGGGTTAATACAAAAAAAGGGTATGTCTACACTCAAAAACTCCATGATTACGTTCAATCTTAAAAGCCATGTCCCTGGGCAAGGAAGCCGAGTCAGGAAGTCACAGAAATAAATAAAACCAATATTTTTTAATACCAGGTTAACACTTGTTTCCTTCAAACTTGTGATGTGTATAGGTTTTGAAAGGGATCTGAATTATGATGGATGGTTCTACCTGGTAGCAATTCAAGGTAAGAAGTCTCTTCCTTTTAAAGAATGTAGCCTTGTAGGTACATGAATTCCTCCACTTTGGATTTTTAAGATCCCTGTCACCTGGCACAAAGAAAACTCAGCTCTAATGTGTCCTCTGACTATGCCAGTAGGAGTCCCATATGTTGGCAATGAAAACTAAACACTTGCCAGGTATTTACTCAGAAAAAGAGATTGCTGTCCCAACAGTCTTCTAAGAAGAACGGTCCACATGAGAAAAGATTGTCAAGTGAGATATAGATTCCTTTTCCCTGTATTCATGAATATCATACCATTTTCCTTTCATTGTATATCGCTAGAATGTGGAATTTGTTCAAATATTATAATCTAGACTAAAAACAAGACTAATTTAAATTGGAAAGTTAACAACTGAGGTCCGCAAACTCTTTTTGCACTTTCTATATTAAGCATAAGGTTTAAAAAAAAAAAAAAAAAAAAAAAAAAAAGAAAGGTATAACCCAAAAGTTCCTCCTGAGAATTCAAGTCAGGAACAGGAGGTCCAGAAAGCTTAGCTAAAGATTTCAAATAACCTTAAAAAATTAAATTTGCAGCACTTTTTTTTTTAAAAATCTGGGAACCAGGATCCCTTTACTTCATTAATGAAAACTCTATTTTTCTATTATATAATAAATGTATTTCAAAATGTTTTGGTGTATACAACTTCAAAGGATTGTATGAAATTTAATCATGAACCATATCTAAACTGATATACTTTATAAAGGCTCTAAACATAATAACATTTTTTTGAATAGTAGAATAACAGAGCATTGTTAAAATATTGTCACTGGAAATATCCTATGTAAAACATCTAATGGTTTCTTTTTGCTTGTTTGTGTTTTATTGCAGTTGTATATGCTGGTAGCAGAGTCTTAACTCTCAGCAATCTGTAGTTCATGCCTCTTCTTAGGGTATCCTGTTCCCAATTACTGGTTGCTTGGATGAGCCTGACCTGATTCCAAGGCTGTTTAGTATTAAAGTATCAGCTGCAAAGTTACCCATGGGTTCTTCCAGAACCATTTTATAATAGAGCTTTCTGCTCTACCCAACACACAGATTGTTTTCTAATAAACTTCATATTTTTAATCTCCAGCATAGACCCTACTTTTGGAATCTACCTTATACTCTAACGCAAAAAGATTTCTGAGGGCTCATGGAGGTCATGCTCATTGGTTGATCTCCTTGTCTGGATCTTTGCTTTAATTTCCAAGGATTCTTGGAATAGTTTCAAAAATCACTCCCAGATCTTTATCTGGGAGTCAATAATATTGTACATAATTCTGATCTAGGAGCTTCGTGGTCTAGTCCAGGTCTCTTAGTCAGAAGCTGGCAAACTTATACCAATTTCAGACATACTATTTGATGACATAGACAATACAAAAAAAAAAACATACAATCGAAATTTATTCTGAAACATGTTTATGTCATAAAACTATATGAGTGCTGAAGCAGTCAATCAATTATTTTATTAGTTTATTTATAGACAGAGTAACAATATAATTTATCATCCAAACAAGCACAATGCACCAAGTGAAAAAGGCCAAGTTATCAATCAACTTAACACAACAGGCGTAACCCAGAATTGTATCAGACAAGCAGACATTGTATCTGCTGTATGACATGTACTTTTTCAATGACAGGATGTGTGCTCAATTATTATTATATGTCATTTCATAAGAAAGAACAATAATAATTCTCCCCAATTTTAAAGTTATCATAGATGGGCATGTATTTATTTCAGGTTATTCATTGGGCATATTAATAATAAATTAAAGGTTAAAATTTGTCCTGGTTTAATGACACTGAAATATGGTCATTAGGCCATAGGTCATTAGGCTTGTAGTTTTACTATGTGTGTACCTAATTTGACAATGTACATTTATATAATGACTTTGTTTTTCAAGACAGGGTTCTTTGTACCTCTCTGGGTTTTCTGGAACACTCTCTGTAGACCAGCCTGGCTTCAAACTCAGACATCCTATCGCCTGTGCTTTTCAGGTATTAGAATTAAAGGCATGCACCACAACAGCCTGGCTGACATATATTTCACACACACACAAACACACACACACACACACACACACACACTCACTCACACACTCACACAAACGTTCCTGCTATGCTAATAATAATGCTTTTGGCCAGCATGAGTCATTCCAGTATCCATAGTCATATTAAATTCTAGAAATATCCATCCTTTTAGTGCTTTTTATAGCCATAAAATCAGTTAACATGTGGAACTGAAGTCCATTGGATTCATCAGAAGAATTCACCATACCTCTGCATTGCTTAAGAAGTAAGACACAGACAGTGGCAAAGACCTTAGCAAAGCAAACAGCCTGTTCTTGTTTTGCTTCCACTGTACCTACCTATACCAACTGGTTTTCTTATCTTTTCAACAAATCCCAGCTTCATAACCAAGCTCTTCTTTTTGAGCAACAACATTTTGTTTTTGAAAACTGGGCAAAGTTCTAACCTGAGAAAGGTTCACAATGACCTTTTTTTTGCAACGTGGTAACCTTCTTCTATTGCCAGAAAGTCAAGGCATGACAGATAGACAATGTCTAATTGTTGCAGTTTAACATTAGACTCTTTTAAATGTATTTGTCAGACACCATTCTGCAAATGACAGGGTTTGGCTTGAATCAATTCATTTTAACTCAACAAGGGATCTTGGATGACTCTTCCAGAAAGAGAATGAGAGGGAACAATGACACGATAAGGCACAGTGACTAGCTCAAAATAATAACCTCAAGTATAAGCAGAAATTTTCTTCTTTTTCTACTTTCCTTTCTTCTTTCCATTATCAAGTATTTTTTGATTATTTCAATTTACTACAGGGAGTCAAGATAAAAATTGTTTTATGAGACATAAAATCTATGATGAAAGAGAAAATTCAAAAATCATGTGTTCATACTATACAGATGTAAGCTCTGAACACTGATAATCACTACAAATCACTAAAGGAACATGTCTATTTTGGTTTTGATGGTTTTTGTTTTTATTTTGTTTTTTTGTTTTTTGGTTTGTGTGTGTGTGTGTGTGTGTGTGTGTGTCTGTGTGTGTGTGTGTGTGTGTGTGTGTGTGTAATATGGAGATTGTGGGAAAGTTTGATTATTTTTTCCTGAGAAAATAATGGAATGTAGTCTTAAGTAAAATTCAATTTAACAGTTAATGAGGGATGCATGAGAAGATTCTTCCAGTAGAATGGATAGAGGCAAGAGAACAAAGGCAGGCTGAAACAGCAAATAAGGAAAAGATTGAGAAAGATTAAGGTACAGAACGTGTGTTAGTAAATGCAGCGGCAACTAACTCATGCCAACATGGGTAGTGGGAGAATTAATAAATGAACCAAAACCCAGAAACTTTTCTTGGCCCATAGAACATCCATAAAATGTTATTTTATTATTGTAGTTATCTTTCTTACTTTAATATTATTTTATTGTAATTATATGAATAACACTTAATATGTTAAAAGTTCATTTAGTCATTGAGTAAAATACATATCCTACAGTTAATTTACTGTTTCTTTGTAAAGAATGTAGTTAATGAATAATATGATCCAAATAAGCAATTTCTACTGTAGACTCTGATGAGCCAGCACATTTACAATAGTAGACAGTTAAAAAATATTACCTAACATCTAACACACATTAGCCAAACTTCATTAGAGGCACAATGCATATTGTTTCTCTGTGTATTTTGCAATTCACTGAACATATTCATCATCTAATGGCTTGTGTTCTGTTCACAGTCATATTCAAGAGCACAGAGAGGTGAAAAACTGCTCAAACTCATTAGTATTGCCTGGGACTCAAAGTTTGCCTAGAAAGCACATTAGTCAGGGAAATGGATGGGAGTCTAAATGGGTAATAAGAACAGGGTAATGTCTTATTACTCTGGTTTAAAGTGTGAGAATGTGTTATACCTGACAGACAACCTCCCTCCTAACCAAGAAGAGATCTAGAACAGCAATCTCACTTTAGCCATTGCCATAAACAATTATTTTATGGCACTGTACTTAGTATGAATGGCCATGCAAACTACAATTTGACTATTTTGTCCTTTCCTCCATCCATTTATTTCCTCTCTCCTCCTTCACTTGCTTGCTGGGAGTATTATAGTATATAGCAAGCTTATAATGATGCTATGCTGAATGGGAGGGAGTGTTTCTGAAGATTCTCAATTAACGTAAATAGTAAATATGTATTTCAGGTAATTTCACTAATTCAGAGATAATTATCAAGACTTAAAACACAAAAATTCTCAAGTACCATGTATTTGTTGTTATTCTTAGGGCATAGTACTTGCAAAATAACTACAAATTTGAGATTTGGATATAGCATTATTTTAGATGACTAGAATAATGACTAGTAATTTCACCAATTCCCATGAGTATATTAAACAATACTGATTGTTTTCCCCTAATATAATTAAACAGTGACTGTGGAATGTGGGTGAAGTCCTGAGTGAATGTTCATCATTTATATAACCATTATGATGTCAACAAACCTAATCTATCTGCCATGAGAATTGTAGAGCCTTCTACAGGCCATGCTCAAAGAAATGACAACACCTTCCCCTAGCCATGTATAGATATTATGAATGATTGTTGGGAAAACCAGAATATGCAGAAAATATTAATTGCAGAAGTCTCCTCCCTTATGACTGCAACTAGAAGTTTCTCCCCTACAGAGACCTCCCACTGAAATTAGATAACTCATCTCTTCATTCATCTATAAATAGTAGACCCTCCTCCCATCTCCTTTTGGATAGGATCCCAGAAAAAGTATGTGATCTGGTAAAATTTATGTCATTAAGCATTTTTCTCATTGTAATCATTTTATTTTGTTTTATATTTTTGCATGCATTTGTTTACCTATGTGCACCTATGCCTATGTCCATGTGTGTGGTACTGCCTCCTTCATGCATATGTACACCTATGTACATGTATGTGTCACTGGCTCCTTTGTGCATATATGTGCCTGTATTCATGTATGTGGTACTATTTAAGTTGATGGACTGTTTTCACACAAGAAGCAAAATGTTATCATTGTCAATATACCACTGTATCCTTAGGGCTCGACACACAGCATATGGTCCAAATATATTTGAACAATTAAAACTTCTTTTATAACTTTTAAAATAATAATCTAGTGAGCAATGTTTTAGTAAAATATGGACAAGTCCTTACACAGATATTTTCCATGATAACTTATGTATAAAACATTTAATATATATATACATATATATATATATTATATCACCTAAATTTTGAGAAATCATAACTCTCCTGTACAGCTTATTTTAGTTTAGAATAAGAAATCCAATTAAAAACATATTTTATATAATAAAAGAATATCCTTGAAGTAAATTTTTTTAAAGTTTTATAGGCACAAAAGGAAATTAAATATTAAGTAAAATTAATTTGATCATATTTATGCTTGCTGCTTTTACAATGAGAAGATAATTTAACAGCATATCTGGTGATTGATTATATTATTGTTGCTTCTCATAAGTATAATAATCTAAACATAGTAATTTAACAATTTATTGATTATACCCAGGTATTATGGATTTG
Organism: Phodopus roborovskii; assembly: GCF_943737965.1. Taxonomy (NCBI): domain Eukaryota; kingdom Metazoa; phylum Chordata; class Mammalia; order Rodentia; family Cricetidae; genus Phodopus; species Phodopus roborovskii. The sequence continues at coordinate 25,092,758 of NW_026126567.1, forward strand.
GGGGTATTATACTACTTAGAGAGTTTTTAACTTCTTTTTTCATTTATTCTTTGTGTCTTTCACATCCTGTATCTCCATCCCATAATTAAATTTTGTTATTACACAGTTTCATGCATATGTAGACAATATATACTGACCATCTTTTGTTTTCATTATATATTGGGTTTTTTTTTTCCTTTTTCTTTTTTAAGACAGAGTTTCTGTGTGAAGTCCTCACTGTCCTATAACTTGTTTTGTATACCAGGCTAATCTCAAACTCACAGAAAGCCTCTTGCTTATGCCTTCCAAATGTTGAAATAACAGCCATCAGCCCATAGTTACAGACAGGTGTGAACTGCCATGTAGCTCCTGGGAATGAACCCAGATCCTCTGAAAGAATAATCAGTGCTCTTTAACACTTAACCACCTTATTTTACATATAGATCCCAGTTCCTTCTCCCTCCTTCCAATGCCCCTTGACAGAAACTCCCTTCCCATTCCCCACCTACTCCACAGCGAGGGTGATACCTTCCAGGAGGGATCAGCAAAATCTGTCAAGTCAATTCATTTGGAGTAGTGTCTAGGCCCTCCCTCCTGCCTCTAGGCTAAGGGAGTATCCCTCCATGGGGAATGTGCTCCCTAAGTCCTTTCCTGTAACAGGGATACATCTGGTTCCACTCTCAGAGGTCCTTTAGACTGCGCAAACCTTCTAACTAAGACCCATGTTCAGGGGGTCTGAGTTGGTACAATGCTGGTTTGCCAGCTATCAATCTGCGGGTCCATGAGCTCCCCTTGTTCAGGTCAGCTGTCTCCGTAGGTTTTTGTAGCCTGGTCTTGACCAAGTTTCTGTATTTTTTTTTTTTTTAACTTTTTTTAGTTTACTTATTTATTTATTTATTTATTTATTTATTTATTTATTTATTTATTTATTTTACATACTGATCCCAGTTCCCTCTTTCCCTCTCTTCCCCATTCACATGTACCCTGACCACCCTCCCCTCCATTCCCCCCAGTACACTCCACATGTAGGGTGATGCCATCCAGGAGGGGTCATCTAAATCTGTCAAGTCATTTGAAGTAGGGACTAGGACTTCTCTCCTGTCTCTAGGTTAAGGCATTATTCCTCCATGGGTGACGTGCCCACAAGGTCATTTTGTGCACCTGGAGTACATCCTGGTTCCACTGTCTGCTCAGTCCTTCTAGCTGTCGACCCGTGTTCAGGGAGTCTGAGTCAGTCCCATGCTGGTCTGGGGGCCTGTTAGCTCCTCTTTGTTCAGGTCTGTTGTCTCTAGTACCTTTGGAAGCAGAAGCAAACAGTCACAACTAAACACTGAGCCAAACTAGAATCCAGATGCAGAGAGGGAGGACAAGACTATGCTAAAGAAACGCATTGACCGCATTTCTTATCACTCTTCCCTCTCTGCAACTAAATTCCAGGAGTTTGGCTAAGTGTTTAGCTATGGCTGTTTGCTTCTGTTTCCACCAGCTACTGGATGAGAGTTCTATGGTGGTATATAAGGTAGTTATCAATCTCATTATCAGGGAAAGCCTCTCTCTCATTCTCATTTTCACAACTATTTATTTTGGGTTGTCAACTCTGGGTTCCACCATTTGTGAGGTCACATGGTTAGAATTTTCTGTTGGAGCCTTGTAATAGCAGCCTCGTAATAATATGGGAGACCATTATTCATATCTTGCAAGAATCTATTAGTACTCAATAGATCAGCCTTAGAGGATAAGACCCTGTGAAACACTCCACTCCATGTCCTTTGTGGACACATTGTGGGTAACCATTATTTTGTGATTACTGGACATTCCTCATTCTCTGCATCCAGGACATTAAAAGAGAAGCTCTCTGACTGAGGCTTAGAGAAGCTGTTGTCTATCACCATAAGCAAAGGAGTTTATAAGCCCTTTCCCAATGTGCGGATTTAGTTAAATAATAGTGATTACGTTTCCTACTTGGGCATATGTCTTGAGTTGTTAGCAGGGCTAACAGGGGTAGTATGTTTATGTTGTGGGTTCTTCTCTGTATAGTGGGATTCAAATCCAGTCAGAAGACAGTTGGTTATCTCCACAACAGTCAAGTCACTATTGCACAAGTCAGCAAATTGGTCTTTAGTTTCATAAGATTTTCATATAAGCCTGCACATTTCTCTAGTGCTTTGAAAGCTATGTCACAGGGATAAGTTTCCCACTCACCTAGGGGCATTCTTAAACTGAAAAGTAGGGGAAAAAAGAGAGAATGTGTTTGTAGTGAGTAATAGACTCCTACTTAATAATGAATATTTTAGCTAGTTAAATAATATATGTAAAATATCTAACATATGCATGTATGAATGTGTTTCAAAAATTTATCCAATATCTATCTTCCTCTATGGAAAGTTTAAGATTTTATTTAAGACAGTATGGGGAAATTGCCTTTCTTTTCATTCTATGGTACATGAGTATTATATCTAAACATTTCTACTAATAGGGAAATTACTATTTTCTATTTCTGGTCTTCTTTGAATTTTTGGCATTGATATCATAAAAACACTTTGAAAAGCAATGTTGTATAAATCAACATCTTAAGCTTTCTTACATATTCATAATGATCTCTGGGAATAGTTTTATCCTTTTTTTTTCTCCAGGTGTTTGTAACGCAGCATAATTCCTCATTTCTTTTTAGAAGATGGAAGATTTGTAGAAGACTCTTTATTTAAAAAAATCAGCTTTGACACTTATTTCTTCTCCATTTTTGCTAATGGACATTAATTCTGGCTAAAATTATATAATATTGCATTTTAGAAATTTCCTGTGAATGCCACATCTTTCTCCAATATTTCATTATCATTCAAGATCAAGATGATATAAAATTACAAGAGAAAATATGATTGCCCATTCTTCCAGCTGTAGAGTGGATCATTAAATTTTTAGTGTTCTTTGTGCATGTATTAGTTTTCTGTTGCACTATAAACATAGTTCAAGATTTAGAGGTTGAAAAACAAAACATTAAAATTATCTTTTAAATTGAAAATCTTGAATTTAGAAGTAATTTTTCTGGCCACATTGGTTTATAGTTTATGTCCAACATGCTTTACAGTTACTTGAGGTTTGACAGTGGGGTTAAAATTCTGGAAGTCCAGTTGTGAGCTGAGAGAAGGGCGGTAAGACCCCACCATTTAAAGAAGTTTTCAATTATTTGCAGACATACCTTAAGAAACTTCTGTTATGGATAATCATCAAGAGAATGAATATGTTTTGGTAGGTTTCTCCTCTGAGCACAAAACTTAGGGTTTAGCACACAGTAATCTTCAATAAATGCTTATTGGAAACTGAAAATTCACCTTAGTGATTCATAATGGCAAAGAATAACACTATCTTTGTTTGTTGGATATTCATCTGTTAAATTTGTTTATTGTGTCTTTTGTTAAATACTATCAATTATTTTGATGTAATTAAATCTATCCATCTTTTGTGAGATTTTGTAATTTAAGGGTTTAGTTTGAAAAGGGAAGTCTTTAAAAAGTTCCCCGTTACAATTCTGTTGAGGTAAAACAGGGTATAAGAAAATTAATGTGTGATGTTGGTTAAACAAATCTTTCAAGAATATTTTGTCCACAGTAGCACTAACCAAATCAGAAACATAGAAGAACCTATTAAGTACATAATATAGGTAATTTGTTTTCAAATGCTCATCAATTGTATAATAGGAGGGATAAATTTGCCATATTATGATTAGTATTGTATGCTTTAACAGTTTATCATTCTATATAATTTATAAATATAATTATAATGACATAGGCAAGAACTATAGTCCTCGTTAACCCTACAATCTACAATATACATGATAGATACTTACCTAGATGATAGATATAGATAGAAAGATACGTGATAGATTTTTACAGAATTTTTCCTTTTGTATATAGATATAATATGTCATTGTGTTCATTTGCTTCTCTTTAATTATCAGTATAAAAATTTTTAGGCTATTCCTCAAATATTGAACAGAAAAGAGACAGTTCTGTATTTGTAAAAGAAGGATCTAAAGATGCTACAGTTTATCAACAGAGTTTATTTCAATTTATTCAGATGTACTCCTCCTTAATGTGATTTCGGAAAGTGATGTTTATTTGTTGTTTTTCCAAAATGCTTCTGTGAAAATAAGTTCAATTCATATAAAACTAAAACTCAAAACTATTAATAATTGCTAGCAAATTATTTGACTTGGGGTAACAATTTTAAATGTATACATTCACACTTAAATACTTCTGTGGTTCTCAGAATTTTTAAGACACCGAGTTTGCCTCTCATGTTTGTATGTATAGACAATGTTTGTCAAGAATATCAACTTAGAACATCTGTATATTTTTTTTGTGAAGAGTAAAGCACACATAAAGCAAAAGCATAACTTACAGAAAGGGAAGATTCTGGCTCTAAACTTACTTGAAAGGATTCTAAGGCAAAGCTAGAGCCAAAGCCTTCTGGTAGACAGGACTGCATTTCTTGACTAATTTACAATTATATACCTGTTGGGCTGTTTAGCTCTCAGAGAGACATGTGATTCCTCAGGGAATGACAGTGAATCCACTTGTGACTATAGCAGCTCTTTTGATGCTTTGGGTTGTTATGTCAAAAATACCTGCGGCCCAGAGGCTCATTGGAGCAGAATATGTATTCCTCAGAGTCCTGAAGATCAAGCTGAAAATAAGTTCATGGAATAAACAGATTCTGTGTTTGATGAAGGCTCTCTATCTGGTCCACAGAGGACACCTTTCACTCCTGCTCATTTGTTGTGAGTCACCTCTCATCCATTCTTCCATAAGACAATAAATGCCTCCCTACAGCATTATGCTCTAATGTTTTATGTTTATGTTTATTGAAAATAGATGTTTTTGTCATATAATATATCCTGATAATGATACTCCTTACTTTGCTACTCTTGGCTCCTCTCTTCTCCCCACCTACCCAGATCTATTCTTTTTCTTTCTCTCATTGGAAAACAGTCAGGATTCTATAGGATAATAATAAAATATAATAAAACAAACAATAATACATCAGAGTTGGACAAAACAAACAAACAGAAAGGAAACATCCCAAGAGAAGGCAATAGAAAGAAAAACTCACCCCTGGCACTGAGGAATACCATCAAAACCCTAAACCAGAAGCCATAATATATACACAAAGGATCTTTAGGCTAAATAGAAAAAGAGAGAAGAAAAGTATACAAATAAAATAATAAACTTTAAAAGGGGTGGAGGAGTGTGAGCCCTGATATGGCATAGTGAGACAAGGATGCTTGAGTTCAGTTCAGTTAACCGTATACTGCTGCTGCTTTCATAATTTAAATAGTCCCCAAATACTCCATCACTGAATGCCATCACACTGACAATGTCACCACACAGATGAAACTTGTGTGACATAAGCATTCAGACTATAGCAACAGCTGTGTGACATTACAAAGATGTAACTGAGGTAAGGATTACACTAAAATATTTATAGTTAACCACTTCCTGTCAAGTTGAGGTTAAGAAAATCATTATGCTTCTCTCACACTCCTCAGTGAATTATTCCAAAAGGATTGCTGGGTAAAATGAAGTTATTCCAGAGAAATTACTTCAAGGAATAACCCTTTTTTTTTTTTCAAGTTTACCTGAGAATGCAAATTTCATTCTCAAAATTGTATAGTATATATTTATGATTATGTCTCAGCAATAAAAAGATTGCAAAACTGTATTTTCTGCCTACTTAATCTCTAATGTCAATAAAACCTTTACAGATTATAAGGTTAAAGGTCTATGGGTATTGATCAAGGAAGAACTTAGGCAGAGACTTAGACAAATCCCCAGACCAAAATACACCAAAAGTCAATTAAATCCACTGTTGCATCATATGGTTGAGGATAGAATAGAGTACCCTACTTAGCAATTTCTATTATTGTCATATGGAGTTTGTTGAACATTAAAGATAAAGATAATAAGTTATAAGGATACAGGACTAGTGAAATGTAGGAAGTTCATGTAACAGGAAATAGATTTTCAATGTGAGTTTTTTTACATTTGCTAATTTAGGAGTTTGTATACTCTTACAATGGGAGAACTAAATAGTCTATAAAGAATCCAAAGGAATTAAAGATATGAAGTAATGAAAGCAATCAGGCTGAAACAGAGATAACAGTGTCACACACAAAATGCTAAATTCTACAGTACTGAGTTAAAACATTACAAAGAGGCTTTATCTAAAAGTGCTAAGACAGAGATTCCTGAATCTGAATTCTATTGAACTGAGCATTAAGACATACAAGTGACACACAGAGCTATGATTCTGGTCACAAGGGCAGTGCCTCTCCAACATCAGTTAGATTTTCTAGCAAAACACAAACAATATTAATATGTCAGAGCCATTATGGTAGTCATTCTACATTTGATATTAGGAACACAATAGAATGTGATGTTTGTTTCCCTAACACTGCAGTGAATCTGATTTTAACCATGCTTTGTACTTGGAAAAATGTTCGAAGAAATCACAGTGAAGAATGAATTTCTCTACATTGACCTTTTTGGTTACTGCTCTACCATTAGGCTAAACTTTGTGTAGAAGTTGCTAGAAATTTTAACCTGTGAGAATTCTCATGTTAAAACCTTCTATGATGCACCAGCATGAAGACATAGGTTCAATAACATTTCATCAGCACAACAGAAGGTTTCATCTTTCCTTGAAATTGAATGTCAATTGCTTTTTCCAATTGCAACATTATATATTTCCTATTCACTGAAGATTTGTTATTACAAATAATTTCTAAGCTGTTTTCATGAGGAGAAATTTTTGGAATGTACAACTGAATGACATCCAACTGTTTCTTTCATTTTCTCTTAATGTTTGTTCAGGGTTTTTTACTATCATTTTTGTTTAATATACTGTGTTCATTTATTGACACTATGTAAAAGACTGATATTTTTGGGGGGTAGGGTTGTTCTTGGTAAGAATTCCTTTAAACCTGTAGTACTATAGTTTATGATTTTCCAATGTGGTGCTCTGTCAAGCATTGGTAGCTGCTTCCTGCTGTTGTGTTCTTGAAATTATTCATTGGTGCAAGTTTGAACACCAATGAAATTGGTCATTAACATTCATCATTAAATTGTTTATGCATCTGCAAATAAGCACCATGCTTTAATGAGCTATATGAATTATCAGCTTGACAAAGACTTTCTCTTTAAATTACATAGTTTGATTTGTCCTTGGGAATTCTAAAACTTAGAAATAGTTTTCTTGAGAAGTCAGTTATTTTGGTAGCACTAATTATCAACCTATATTTGAAATGAATAATAATAATACCTGTGACTCAATATAAACCAGCAGAAACAATCACAGTACTTTATAAATCAAATAGTTAATATTCATACTGTATTCCAAAATGAGAAATTACATTTATTTTTAATGTCCAAATCAGGTTATGTCTAGGAAAAACAAAACAAACAACCAAAACCAAAATCATGATTTAGAATTTTTTTACATGAATGTAGATGTATCACAGGAGGAAATCAAATATCTCTTTTATATTTTGTGAAAAAAAAATGTCAATTGCCATATTCACAGTGGTAAATACATAGGTAGCAAGGGATCATGGTGTAGACAATTTATCAAAGTTATTACAGTTTTCCAAAATGCCTTAAAGTGAGTACATCAAAACTAAAAACATAATATATGCAATATAGTTACTTAGCTAAGTATGATTCATTCTAACACCTAACAAAATTCTTAAAGTTCTAATTTCAATTTCTAGATTATTGCTTTTTAATTCTGTTTGTATACCCACATGTATTAATTATTCCTTTTATTAAGTAAGACTTGGATGAAGAGCACAAAATTTGAATTATAATCATTTATTGTTCTAGTTAACATAACTATTTTTCAGGAACTACATGGCTTAAGATAGTTAATATTTTTAACAGTTGCATTCAATTATATCTTCATATCTTAATAGGAATATGGGAATATCTGTTTTATTTTGTTACTGTTTGCTAATTTGCTCATGAAAAGTTTATTCATTTTTATACTCATTGGTAGTATCTGGTTCCAGTTAATGGTTCCGGACTCAGGACCATACATGCCCCTGGCTGGATTAGATAAGTTATAGAATAGAACAGATGGTCACAGATTTGGGAGCAAAGTTAAAGGCAAGTTAAGATGGACAAGGGGAAGAAAGAAGTATGCAAATCAATTAAAATGCATTGTTTACAAGTATGACATTATCAGTTTCTTGTGCTTTGAACTTGACAAGCTAGTTTTAGAACACTTAGACATTTAGGTTTGTTCATTTTGAGTATATTCCTTCCTTATTTTTTGAGGTAGTTCTATTCACACCTGTTCGAGCATGCATGCAGCTGTTGAATGATACTACAATTTCTGAAGCTCAGTGTGAATGAAATATTAAATTATTTAATAAATTCTATGAGTTCACCATCAAATCATCTAGTAGTTGCTTAGATGCTATTCTTCATTTTTTCCAGACCAGAGTATTTGGCATTCAGTCCTGAATAGGTGTTTCACAAAGATGAAGAAGATGCTTTACAGAGTCCATAGCATGTTCAGAGAACAAAAGCAGAAAGAGCAAAGCTCAGTATTTCAAAATAATTAGGACCATCAGGTATAGAATCTGTTAGAAATGTAAATAAGTTTCTGACAGATTAGTTTTATTTTATTCCACATGCTATGTTGTACATATTAGTTTCATATATATATATGATATCTGCAGTTACCATTTCTTTGGAAGATGTATTTCAGTGGTTCACAGCGTTCCTAATGCTGCTACCCTTTAATACAGTTCTCATGCTGTGATGACCACCAACCATAAAATTATTTCATTGATGTAATTTTGCTACTCTTATAGTCCAAGTATCTAATAGTATCTAATATGCAGAATGTCTGATATGTGACTCCTCCCCTCTGAAATTCACTAAATTCTATTCTAATATATCTAAATAGTGCCTGTTTCTCTTGTGAGGCTCTTTCTACCTGTGTTACCTGTTGGAAACCAGCAGTCTGCTGACCCTGCCCCATAAAGATGGTCTGGGCACACATGGCCATGTCACTGCTATATCACTCAATAGTCACTCATTACAGGGCTGCTTTGGTGACTCAGTTATGCACGAGTTTCCCTTTGTAAGCAAGTGTGCCCCCCTCTTTTGCTGTCTCTCCTGTTTTCTGTTGGCCACCGGTACCCACTCTTCTTCTCTTCCCCTTTCTCCCCTCGTCTCTCCTCTTATGTGCCCAGTGCCTGCATGTCTCTTCCCTTCCCCCTCACTCCCCTTTCTAAATAAGCTCCTCATTTAAGCTCCATCTGCCTGGATGTTATTCCCTCCCTCCTCAGTCATTTTCACCTGCTATGGAACCTGCTATGCTCTCCCACGTGGTCCCTTACCTCGGGACCCTCACTTGGGACCGTCCCCCTCGTCCCTTCTCTAGCTATTTTTTTTTTATAACTGTAACTAAAGAACAACATTACTTTGTCTGAAACTATTTTTTCTCTAGATTGCAGAACACCAGGAAAGCATGTAGGATGTCAAAAATTATGTTGTATATCATTATTGCCACTGTTGTTTCTCCACTTTGCCTTCTAAGAATGAGGTATTAAAATATAATAAGGAGAGATGATAGATAGGTGAATGGAAGACACATAGATATCACACACAGTTTGCCATTTAAGAATGTGGGATTTAATAGGATTTTTGTACATTCAGAGCTCTGTACCCAACCATCACCAAAAATCAATGTTTGAACACTTCTGTCCCTGTCAGAAGAAATTCCATAACAAGCTACAATGTGACCCAGAGTAACTTTCTTTGGCTTTAGAAATTCTCTACTGGGAGCAAATTTCCCGTGGATATATAAAAGGGTTTCTTCTTACATTTATGCCTTTACTTAGTTTTGTATGCAATGCAGATATTAGCACTTTTATATACTGCTGTAACACAGTACAACCATACACATATCTACTACAAGTAAAATATTTTATAGCAGATGTAATTCTTTTGATATCACTAAATATATGGTATGAAAAATTTAATGATTTTTTCCTGTAAGATGACCTCCAAGCATTTCTGCAACAATCGTGTGTATATCTAATTATGCAGGTTAGTTTGATTAGTTAAAATTTTCAATGTTATTTACCACTGAGTATGATTTACCAAAACAATTAGCAACATACCTAATAACAGTTTTTCTTGTAAAAGAAATGAAATGAGCCTATTGTTGGGGCCCGAAATCAACAAGTTTCATAGTGTGTTTCAACTCAACAGGGAAAAGAAATTATGAAAAAAAAAAAAAAAGCTTTAACACCACATGACACTACTCTTTTAAATTGTTTCTACTTACAAGTCTAAGATTTGTTTATCATAATAATGTGTCACTTTCAGAGAACACCTTACTGTCAGAAAAACTTAATTTTTTTTTCTCTTATATGTGGGAGATAGCTAACTCCAGAGTTAAATTCTTAATTTCACATTAACTACTTGTGCCTCTAGAAGAAAGTATCTTCTAATAGTAACTTTATAATGGAAAAAATACAGGGTAGAGGTCATTTTCAAGAGCAAATTGATACATTTTGTAAATATGGCCATTGTGTACTGGTGTGCCAAGTAGAGGGCAGTCAGGGCATTCAGTGGTATTCAGCCTTCACACACACATGTGTTGGTTAGGATTCCCAGAACGATACTTAGAGCTGTAGAAGCTATACAGTACCCATAGGAAATGGATGACTGATAACACATCTTGTTAATGGCCCAACTCAATTATTACCTGGGTTGTTTTAGAGACCAAATAACTAATTTAAATTTTATTGGGAACTGCAAATCACTCTTAAAAAGACAAACAATGCCTGCATTAATATTGCTACAGTGTGGATTATATTCCCAACATTTACACGTAAAACATGATGGGAATGGGGTTATAGACACTCCATCTCTATGTATTACACTACTGTTTCCTGATATTAGGAGTCTCCAAATTACTTTGATTTAACACCTCATCTGGGATTAAACTTGAAGCTTGTTCCCTGCTTCTGAAACAGATGTTGACTGCAGGATATAATTTCTCGCTAAAGCAGCCAAGCAACATTGCCTCCAGTACACGAAACTGCTATCACAGTGGATAATGAACTGCCAGAGAGCAGGAACCTACTTGGAAAGGGAGCTTATAGATTTTTTCCTTAAATAGGAGCTTTGGCTGGTAATACAAGAATATACATCTTGCTCCCAAGTCACAATTATCTAGGCAGTGCATTATCAGTGAAAAGACTCAATTTTTACTATATCTTCACAATTTTAAACACTTCCTGTATAAGTATTATCTTGTGCGATAGTTAGAATATCCTTTACAAAATATAAAAGTGAGAAGTTTTGTTGAAATTCCAGTTTATCTTTAAGCATGAAAACGAGCTGATTTTAACTGAAGATTTTTATCCCAAATATTTTTTATTTTTAAGTGTTTTAGTTTATAAGAAATCAACTTATCTTTAAGTGGATAAATATTTAATTTAGTATTTGTTAAATAATACAAAATAAATAATCTCTTAAAACATAGACAATAGATACAGTAAACAGATGCAGGGGATAAAATACATGTGCTAGGATTTTAATGGGGATTGCATTGAATCTATAGATTGCTTTTGGTAAGATTGCCATTTTTACTATGTTTATCCTACCTATCCAAGAGCATGGGAGATCTTTCTGAATCTTCTTCGAATCCCCCTTACCAGTAGGAAGTAGTTTGGAAAGAACGATGCCCAAATTCCCAAATATTGTGTATAAATGTTTGTTTTCATTTAATTGGACTTTGTTATAGAAAATAAAATAAAAAAAAATATTTTTCCAATCTGAATAAATTATAAAGGATTCATTAAATATAAAAAATACATGTGCTAACTAAAACTGAGAAGTCAAATTATACACCATTAATATTCATGAGAATGTAAATTCAACTATGCTGAAAGATATTTGACAATGACTAGGTAGGCCATAGCCAAAGTTAGGCAAAATGAAAAAAAAAAAAAAAACAGAAAATTAAAGGATTCCCAACAGAAATGCAATCTGCAAAACAAACTTGAGAAATCATTTGAACTCACTGAAAATGATTGAACAGATAACCAAATTAGGACTGGGTCACATGGAAAAGTTGCATTGCATGATCCATGGGAAAATCAATAAGTTACCCAAGCACGATGAATTATAGGAAAAGGAAGCAGGAAAAACATTGGGGCCATTTTAAGCACTTATTAACAGGGAAATTATTAACAACATGCTACAGAATACAATATAACAAAAAGGAAAGAAACAAAAACAGCTTTACAAATAAAGGTGATTGCAAATCAATGACAAATAGAATGTTGAGAAAAAATGAAAGTGCCATGGTATTTTCATTACTAATAAGAATAATTCAGTAAAAAGAATTTTTTATGAGTACATATGTGTGTATCTTCCCTTAAATTTAAAATAGTTTTGTCTTCAAGATGGTCATAAACAGTAGTATATGAGAATTCACCCCTGAATTTTATATATGTCATTATATATACATACACACATATATATAATATATGTATAATATATCTATAATAAATGAGTATAATGTCCAATATACAACAATATAATCAAAATAGGAATATTTGTTCCCTTCTAAAAATTATAAATCTCAAAATCTACTAATTTGTTATTTTCAATGTCTGACTTCTGGCATGTGGTTTGATTTTATTGAAATGTACCACTACATGTAACATCATTGTCACTTATTTCCATCTAAGTGCACTGAATTTCAGTCTGAGTTCTTATCTAATATTTTAGACATATTTAAGAAGTGGGATTTCTTATTAAACAAATTCTTGTACCTTAATATTATATACTATTTGATTTGACTTGACCATTCATTATTAAGGAATAACTTTGGATTAGAGTTAGTTTTTTTTCATTGAGAATTTATGCTTACAAATATAGTAAAATAAATTTGGAAGCACATATAACTTTAGAAAGTTGTGGACATCATTTATGACCTTCTACACTGCAGGAAAGATACAGTATTTCCTAATTTGAATTTTGGAATGAATCTTGTGGGTTTTTTGCTAGACTACTGTCATTACAGATGTCACTATGTATTTTGCCAGCTTATTTAGTGATGTGTTAAAAATAAGTCTAAGCTCTTACCAGTTGCCTTTTTTGTCTTTGTCAAATTTTCACAAAATAATAAATCCTTCTTATGGCACATACACAAAATTGCAGAAACTAAACAAAATGGGGAGGTCAACACACCTCCATGTCTTATCCTATAGATTTTATAAATTATCATTGTGCTCATTCTTTTCATGCAGTATTTTAATTAAATTTAAAATACACTTTTCAGTAGATACTGAAATGGGTCAAAAATATTTTTTGTGTGTTCTTTTCTTTCACATACAGTTTCTCTTAGTATTTGTTATATGACTTTGAAGATACCATGGCAAAAGCATCTGTCATGGCAGGAATTATGGAAGCACAGATGACTCTGGAGCTGTATCAAAAGTAACATCCATCTTAGTCAGAGAAAGAGAAGAGAGACAGAAAGATGAGGAGCTTGACCTAGCATGGGCTTTTGAAACCTCAAAATCCATCCCACTAGTTACAAACTTTAATCAACAAGGCCACACATCTTAACCATTCTAATTCTTTTCAAATAATGCTACTCCCTGATGGCCAAGCATTAAAAAATATTAGTCTTCGAAAACAAAAATTCAAATATATTCAAATATATGGGGGACATTCTCATTCAAGCTACTTTACTAGTAAATAAAAATTTTGAAAAAGTTAATATAAAGAAATGGTAGCATTGTAACTATTAAGTGAGCATTATTGTTATAAACATAAAATCATAAATATTAAAAGTTTATAAAAAACCACTGCACAATTTATGGTTATTGAATAACTGTGATAGTTTCTCAGAAAAATAAATGGAGTATGTAAAACAATAATGCATAATGGCTTTAACTACAGTTTTTCACACTGTATTTATGACACTAATGATTTTTTACTTAAAAAAAGAAAATTTAATGTAAGGCAAGATTCTACATAAAATGAGATATGAGAATCGATCGCAGCCAGGACTATGAGCAGGACCCATAGATATTTTGTTTCCATATTCCTTATTACAGAAGGACACATTTGGGAAATGAGCCTATTGTAATTATCTATTGAACCATAGTAAATGTGAGTGATGCCTGTGGACACAGTCGCCATGATTTTTGCTTTACATCCTTGTAATTTCTCTTTTTAAACTGGATGGTGGCTTGGCCAGGATCTTTGCTTCACCATAGTTCCTCACCTGGCTGCAGTCCTGAGTCCACCACCAGGGCAACAATCAACAGGGAACTCGCACAGTGAAGAATCACTTCTGTCCTCACTTCTACTGCTTGCGTTTTGTTTCTCTGGAGAAGCCCCTTCCTTAAGCTGTGTTTTGTGCCTCTCAAATTGCCATAACAAATTAGTAAACACCATGTGGTTTACAAATAATAGGATATTATTACTTTTCATTGTTGTCGAAAGGAATTCTGTGATACTGCTGCCATCAAGTTATATAAAATATAACATATAATATAATATATAATGTTCCTGGAGAGATGGCTCAGTGATTAATAGCACTAACTGCCTTTCCAGAGGAACAGGGTTCAAATCTCAGCACCCACATGTCGGTTTAAAACTGCATGTAATTCTGGTTCCAGGGAATCTGACACCTTCACACCAGTGTACATAAAGCAAAATTATTCTAAGTACTAGAAGAATGTAACTTGTAGTGTGTGGTTTCATTTTTAGTTAAGCTATGATTTACATAGGAGAATTAACTATACAAACTTAATGAAACTTACCAAATATTAGATTAAAATTCCCATGTTGAAATTCTAATATGAGCAAAAATGAATTCAGTGTAAGTTAATATAAAAATATTTCAAAGAATTTAGACAGGTTTATATTTATCTAAGTAAGTATGGCTACCTAACAGGAAAATGTATGCATTTTTAAGATTCATGGATGAAAAAAAAATAGATAATACCAGTATGGGTTGAGTGTTGACAATAACCAGTGAAAGTGACAGCATATACGATCGCCTTTTTGCCTTGACTGATGCATAGATATTAACAATGTGCAAGAACTAGAAAGTTAAATGCCGGCTTTATTTCAGTGGTCATGAGATTATTTTTTTAACCTTGGAAAATAGAAAAATTCATTTTTCTTTGATTTTTGTAACATCAGCTGGTGTAATTTTTTATGTTCCTTGTCTTTCTCTCTCAGAGTTGGTTGTATGAATCATTTTACTTTTTTGTCTTCCTCTGTAAAACAGATGGGTTTTCATGTGTAAATATTCATAATTATAACAGCCTCAGGGCAAAGATGTTAATTATGGATCTGCCAGTAAAATATGATACCAGGGTCAGGTTCAAGTCTAGGTTGTCATGTCAGTTATGATCATTAGAACCTGCAGGGAAATTGGGGCCTTGTAAAACAAAACAAAACAAAACAAAAACAAACAGACAAAAAAAAAAAAAAAAAAAGATTAAGGATCCTAAGAGTGCATGACCAGGATGGAATTGCTTTCCTGGTCAGAAAAATCCAAGAATTTTGTGGACATTTTCCTCATCTCATCCTAATTGTCAGAAAGAAGAAATTTATTTGACCTTACTTTTCTAAGTGGTCCTTCCCAATCTGGTGAAACCCATTTGAAAGTATAAAAACCCAACAATATATTTATGAGAATTACCTTTTTTGAAAATAATTTGATACATAATAAAACACAAACAAAAATTAAACACATTGCAAAACTATTCATTTAGTTATAGTTTTTGCTTTAAATCTGTTTTGCATTGGAAAGTATAGAGATAAAAAAATTCGTGGAAGCATATTTCTGTACTCATATTTGTTATTTCTGTCATTGAGGAACAAAGCAAAGGAGGGGAGATTTACTCCACCTCATTTCTAATGGAATTAATTCCATCCTAGTGCCATGGAAGACATGGCATTGGGCCCATGCTTTAAAGAATTAGATTATCACAACAGATTAGAAGCAGGAGGCAAGAGAGGATTCAAAGGTAGATACTGCTTCAAAAGCCCACCCTTGGTGACGTCTATACACCCACCTCCTCAGTTTTACAGCTTCTCCCAATAGCACCAAAAGTAAATATAGTGCTCAAAACAACAAGCCTTACAAAAACATTTATTATCTAAATTATAACAGTGACTGTGCTGATATGACCTTTAAATGTGTATAAAGGACATGTATGTGCGTATGTGTGTGCAAGAGTATCTGTGTGTATGTGTGTGTGTGTGTGTGTGTGTGTGTGTTTATGTGTCTGATGGATGATTATGTGGAACCCCAGTTCTGGAATAGCTGAATGCAAATCATTTGTGTAGTTTGAAAACCAGTGAATGTAAAAATGAATGGTGCGTATTTTAATCTGAAAAACCTGAGAGTTAAAAATTGTGGGTGTAAGCAATCAATGCTTTAACTTAAGCAGTTGGGCTAAATGTAAACCCAACCTTCTTCCTTTGCAGGCATTTTAGAGTAGCAGAGCTAGATAATTTTCATCTTCACTGCAATGACCATCCCCACTGGGAGAACCATCTGTTTAGTCCATTCAATCTATTCAATTGTGGATTTCTTTTGCTTACACTGTCACAAAAAAATCTGTAAGTAATAATTTAACCAGATATCCATGCTTTTTTGGTCCCAATCAAGTTGACAAATATAATTAATCTCACACTACTGAAAAGTGACTCTAATTTATCTTCTGTTCAATCTAAGATGGCACCAGTGACTTGTTTGGTCAATAGAAACAGGAGTGCTGTTATGTAATTTTTGAGACTAAGGCATGAAAAGTTTATAACTTAGGTCTAACTTCTTATCTAACTATCCTCACAATGCATTCTAAGTAACTTACTGCACTAGGACTGCTGTAATTTAAGTATCCCAAGCAACATAGAAGTTCTTAGAAAACCAAACACCATATTCACAGAAAGAGAACAAAATCATGCAGGCACAAGATTTAGAAGCATAAAAAGCAGTTTATACTGGAGTCCTTCAAAACATATCAACATAGGTTTGGTGACTGTTTTGTGTTGCCACCATGAAATAGCCAAAAGCCATCATGCTGAGTAACACTGTGAGGGATTTTTTTTATTGCTTTATTTTATGTAGTAAGACCCACCATAAATTTAGATATTTTTTGGGTAGAAATACCCACCTTAAATCTGGAGTACATATACTGCTGGCAGACCACAAAGAAGACAAAATGCTAATTTCCTGTTTGCCTATTTATCTCTCTGGAATGTTCCTTTCTCCACCAGTACTAGAACCCATTTTGGTGTTGTTACAGCATATACTGAAGATAAGCTGAGACATCTACAATCCTGGACCAATCAACAACTAGATTCTTTGAAATTCCATCATTAGATAGCCATTGTTGGAATAGTCAGACCATAATCTACAAGCCATAAATCCCACTGTTAATATGGAGATTCATTCTATCAGTTCTGTTTCTCTAAAGAACCCAGACAAACACAGGATGAAGCATTAATTTTAGAAGAACCACTCAGAGAATCTTTCTTTTTCAATTACATGATCTACTGTTATTAAAATTTTGGAATGTTTGTTCCAAGATACACAGCCATAACATATATGCAGAGGACCGAGAGCAGATCCATACAAGCTCCACTTGGGTCTCTGTGAAACTTTTTGAACCCTGCATAGTTGATTTTGTGGAGTGACCTTGTTCTTCTGATGTCTGCTACCCCTGGCTCCCACAAGCCTTCCTTTCAAACATCTCAGTGGTTCCCGAAGCTCCACCTAATGTTTTGCTGTTTTTTGTTATCTATATCTGTTCCCATCAGTTGCTGGACAAAGTCTTTCTGATGATGTAATCTATGCACTGATTTATGAGTATAGCAGAATATCATTAAGAATCATTTCATTGACTTGTCTGTCTTTTTCCCCATTCAGGTTTGGTTTGATCCTAGGATACTGTGCTATTAAGCTTCTGGGTCCTGACCCAATCTAGGCAGTGTTAGAACATGGATCCCTTTCATGATGTGTGCTTCAACTTAGACTAGTAATTGGTTGGCCACTCATGTGAATTTCATGCTATTATTATGCCAGCACAACTCGCAGGCAGGACAAATAGTAGGTTGAAGGTTCTGTGTCTAGGTTGATGTCCTGTAAGTGGAAGTTTCCTGTCCTGACCACCCAGTACCAAATAACCATTCTGAGGCTTATATTTATCACAAATGCTAAGCCAGTAGCTCAGGCTTATTAGTACTTAGCTCTTACAACTTAAGTTAAGCTTAAGCCATATTCCTTATTTACACTGTCATACAGCAGTACCTTTATTAACATGGCACAATCATCTCTTATGCCCTCTGCGTCTGCATGATGACTCCTAGACTCTGCCCCTCTGAGTTCTCAGTTTGATTGTTCTGCTTAACCTTATCCTGCCTTGCCATAGGCCAAACAGCTTTTATTATTAACAAATGGAAGTAATACATATTTACAGCATACAGAAGATTCATCTCACAGCAATGTCCCAGACCCTACACTGGAGTACTTGCCTGATTACAGAGGATGGCTGGTTAAGGCTCCTCATCCCCATCAGTAGTAGTCCTTGCTAGGATTACACTCATAGAAACCAGGGTGTTTCTACTGCATTACTGTCCATATCACCACAAAACATCCCCCAATTCTAGTTTGTTCCCAGTACTCTCACCCTCCATCTCTCCCCATCCCCCTCTACCTGATCCCTCCTTTTTCCATCTTTGCCCACACATAGTCCACTTTCTCTTCTCAGGGATATCCATGTGTCCCACCTTGAGCCCTCCATGATATTTAGCATCTCATAGTCTATGAATAGTAGCTTGATTATCCATTCATAAACAGCAAATATCCACTTATGAGGAGTACATACCATGTTTGTCTTTGTGAGTCTGGGTTTCCTCACCGAGGGTGATATTTCTAATTCCATATATTTGCTTCCGATTTTCAATGTTATTTTTTTTAACATGTGAGAATACTCCATTGTGTAAATATACATTTTCTTTTTTCCATTATTTAGTTGAGGGACATCTGGATTGTTTCCGGGTTAGGGTCAAGTGTCCTTGTGTTAGTATGGAACATCCTTTGGATGTAAGCCTAGAATTGTTACAGCTTGGTAGATTGATTCCAAATTTTCTGAGTAACTTCTATAATGAATTTAAATTGCATTTGCACATACCCACATGCATTTATCTACAGGTATGCATGTATTAAATGGTAGACTTTACTGTCATAATAGGACATATGTCATGAAAAGTCTAAAATATTGTTATCCAATTTACATACACAACTTGCTGTTGGACATTTGGTGGTAAAATGATGGACTAGTGGTAGTCTCTTTGAGATCTTGTAAACAAGAAATATACTCTATCCCAAAGCAATTTAAAAATGAACAGGGAAAAATACTTTGTAAAGAATTGCATCAACCTCTTTCTACTATTAGCATAAGAAATGCTGTAACTCAGGTCCTGCAAGAAGCCTCAACAGTGCTGCCCACCACTGACAAACCAGCCTGGAATCTGTGTTACTCGGTGTTTCTTCATAAGACCATGTCACTTTCTCCTCAAACCATATCAGTAGCATACTTTAGGTCTAGCAGGAACTTGAAAAACTTGTGATTTTGTTGTAGTCTCTCCTAGCATCATCAGGAGGACAGTCATGTCTACTCAAATAACAGTAAAGTAATCCAGTGGGAGCCATACTTTTCTACAAACCTAGTGATAGACCTAGCAGCTACACTAATCCAGACCCTAAAGGGAACATCATATGGTAATATATCAGGAAAGATTACCATTCACCCCAACCTTAGTAACATAACAAGCATGTGTACAATCCTCTCAAGACACAGCAGAAGCCATGTGTGCAAAATTACAATTAGAAATAAACAGTGAACAAGACAAAATTAACTCACTGTGTATCTTTAGAATTACTGTGAAGCTAATTGTTTTTATTAGTGATGTCTTTCATGATTCTACAATTATATTTGTAATTCGGAATATTCACAGAAAAACAGAATGCAAGTAAAAAGAAGGTTCAAAAATGTACGTATAAAAAAAGAAAAATTCAAGAGAAAAAGTATAAACAGACAATTACAACAAATAATTTTCCACAGAAATGTTTTAGGAAGAATCTTGACATGTTCTACAAACAATTATATTTATATTTATAAATTTATACCTTTTTACTAATAAAGTTAAGTGTTTACTAATTATAATGAAATTATCTGTAGTACAAATCTTTATTGTTTAATCTAAAAATTACTATAATAGATTTGTGAAAATGGTCTAGGAATAATTATTTTATGCTAATGAAAGAATTTAAACATGAAGATGTTAAGTATGCTGAGTGATAATGAACAAAAGTGAAAGAGTTTGTGAGAATGTCAAAATTATCTGCTCCTATTTTAGTTATAAAATTTCAGTAGTTGGAGGCTTGATGATAGAAAATACATTATAGGTAATTTCTCAAATATTAAATGTTCAAGTTTCACCACATATCCTTCACTACTTATGATAGAATGGGTATCCTAAAACAGTAGGAATACACCTGAAATGGATTCGTTTATGTGAACAGTATTTTAAGATGTTGCTAACATATTTCTAATATATTGTGATGTCATAGATTAAAATTAATAATTAAAAAATGAATTCTGTAACTGATCATTTATCTTTCTAGACTCTTTAATATATAGGTAGATACCATGACTGAGCGTACTATCAATTTACAGTGTTGAGAAAGGCCTATCTCCATGCCTCAATGATTATGTTAATTAGATGTAATATTTAGCAGTGATTCATACATAGTTAAGAAGATAATTCAATTGGAAAATTCTTTCATTGCAAGTATGAGGACCTGAGGACAGTTTCTAAAACTCATGTAAAAAATACACACAGTCACACATGGACACACACACACATGCACACACACACAAACACACAGGTTTATTTGAACATACCTGCACTCCTATAGATGGACATGTAAACACAGAGAAATACACACATGGGTACCACATACCTGATTCATAGGTAGTAGAAAAATCAAGCTGTTACCATCCTGGAGGCCTCACTCCTACTGGTCATGTGACTATGGGGAAGGAAAAATCAATGGTCATAACCAGCTGTCATAGCCTGATACCAACTATTTCTATTGGGTAAGATTGTATAACTGAAAATCCCACAATCTTTGAATGCAGCATATACAGAAAAAACAAAAACAAACAAACAAAAAAAGAAAACCAACTGGAAGAATGGAAGAAGAAAGCTTCTAATTCAGTTCCATTTGGTTTACTTTGATTTATTTTTGCCTTTCTTTTTTTATTATTATTATTTATTTTTCCTATTTTACATATCAATCCCAGTTCCCTCTCCCTCTCTTCTACCCTCCCATGCCCTCTGACCATCCTCACATCCTATCCCTCCCCCACTCCACATGTAGGGTGATGCATTCTTGGAGGGGTTATCTAAATATGTCAAATCATTTGGAGGAGGGATTAGGCCCTAAACAGGTGTAAGGGGTTAAAACTCGTTAAAACTCTACCTCAGCTGTGGACTATAGGAGACATAGTTCCAACCAACCAAACAAGATGTTTCCAATAGTTAAACAGTGGCATAACCTTTATGGAGTCAACCGATTACTTTCTGGTTAGATTTGAAATCCACTCTACAAAATGATCAAAACCTATGGCTGGGAAGGCCATAAATCATCACAAGAAATCAACTACTGCAGTTTTCCTAGAAGTATATGTAACCAAATTGCCATCTAACTATTTAGATTTATTTTTATATCTTGGTGTTACTCTTTAGTTTAGCTAAAAGAGGTTAAGTTGTCATGGGTGACATTTAATGCAGAGAAGCATAACTTCTCAAAAACTGAAAATAAGTAACTATTGTGTGCTCAGCCACAAATGGGACGTATGCTTCAATCCTTCCATGGCTCTGGAAATGTAAGAGATGGCAAAAAAGACTATGAAAAGCAGCATTGACAGGATTGATCAGTAAATAAAGGTGATGGTGCCAATCATAATGAGCTAAATTTGATGCCTGTGCCACACATGATAGAATGGAGAAAACCAAATTTGCCAGTAGTCCTCTGTTTTTCACTAATTTATTAATGAACCTTTAAACATTTATTCATGGGAAAATGAGTTTTCATGCATGTGAAGAATGTCTCAGACACACACATAGCAGAGAGAGGGAGAGAGAAAGATAGATTATGGCATACTACCTTCTGGACATAATGTAGTTATAATGTCTATTGTATCATCTGTGTTTATTTTTCCAAAATGGAATATATCAATATTGTCTGATGGATAGGGCAGAGGATGGTCATGTTCTACCACTTACCTGTATCTGGAGTGCCTATGGAAGGTAATGCTATTTGGGGAATGGTAAGTGACTTTCTTTAGTGATGTAACCACTTTTTAAAATCCATGATCCTATATACAAATATATATTATTATATCATATATTACATATATATCTTATAACTTAAAAATAAGAGGCCATGAATCTGAAAAGGATTGAGATTGTAAAAGTTGTGAGTAGATAAATGATATAAATCCAATATTCATTTATAAAATTGTCAAAACATATAAAAAAGAAACTGAACCAAAACAAAGTATTTCCTCCTTTAAGCTCTTCTGTAACATATTCTATGCAGACATACAAAATTAACTAAATGCCCTCTCTTAGGATAAATTTTATGCTGGTTAATCAGTCAGATTTCCACCAAAGAGGTAGAGACATTAGAAAAATACAGGAGACATTGGGGTGGGGAGATTTATTGTAAATAATTATCTCAGTGAATACTAAAAACTTGACTTCACAAGTGGGTGTCCAAGTCCCATAATGTTGGTGCTGATGGAAACTATCTTCCATTAGAACTAACTGTCTCTCAGGGGATCCTGGCTCAGTTTGGCAAATCTTGTTTACCCATGATAATATCTCTCACTTAATGTCTGATGAGCAGGTGATGGACTTGTAACTGGAAGATACAGCACAACATCCACATGGTTGGAGGACTAAGCAACTGCAGACTTGTAGCTGAATAAACTGGCCCATACAAACACGTTTTTGGAAACAGATGAGTGATTAGTTGAGTTTGTTAATGTTCTTAAAATACAGTTATCCTGCTCTAATAATTGACTAGCTACAGAATTTCTGACTAAGCAATTAATTTCCATCATAAACCTGGAGATTACGTTATTACATTCGTACTTTTATATTGACTGGTGATAACTCTTATACCAACTAGATTTCAGACCTACCTAGAAAACTATTTGTCTTTCTGGCATGATTTCTTTTTTTAAAGTCTGTTTTCATGGTTCTGAAACTCCTCATTGTATTGAATATGTGTGGATAATTTAGCTACTTATTTTTTAAAAATTTATTATTCTGCTATATTATAGAAAAGTAATTTGGAACTCATCTCTTTTCAACTTCTATAAATTACTTTTTCCTCCCTTTGGCAACAGTCTCCTTTCCATTTTCTCTATTAACGCTCTCTGGGACTGCTAGTAATTGAATGTTTTATATCCTGAGTGGACAGTTACATCTTTCAGCTGAATTTCCTACATTCTTTTCAACAGCTTTATCCTCCCCTTTGGTAAACTTGAGAATTTATTTAATTTTATTTTCTAATATTTTCCCTTTGCCTATCACTTTCCACATCTGGGGTTATTTTTGTCTGACGGTTAGTACTATATTTTGGTACCTCTGTGTGAGACTTTTTCAAATTACTATTAAATCTCTCTCTCTCTCTCTCTCTCTCTCTCTCTCTCTCTCTCTGAGTGTGTGTGTGTGTGTGTGTGTCTGTGTGTCTGTCTCTCTGTGTGTGTACACATGAGTGTTTGTGTGATTAGACATAATCTTGTTGCTCTAATAATTACTATCTTAATGAATATACACCCAGAGCTCTTATTTTGATTGTAAATATCATTTATTCACATTCAGTTTTGTGTTATAATCACTTGGGGTTACTCCAGCCAGTTTGCCCTGTTGATATCCTGAAAATCCATGGGACACTATGTAATAATTTAGCGCTTTGAAAATTCTTCAGGCTGACTTCTAATATTCTCACCCACTTTCTTTCCTGTATGCTCTCACTTAATCTGGGCATTAAAACAACTACTATCCCATTTTATAGGTTTTATTTTCACTTCACTAATTTTACATAAATATGAACATAGAAGACATAATGCATTGAGATTAGTCATTATCATTTAACAAGTTCTGTTGTTTAAGATCACTAACCAGTTCTTTTATGTGTTTTGTTAGTTTGCTATAGATGTCGTCTTAAGGTTTCTATTGCTGTGCAGAGACACCATGGCCAAAGCAAACGTGTAAAAGAAAACATTTAATTTAGGCTGGCTCAATGCTTTAGAGGTTTAGTCCATCATCATGATGGGATATGGCAACATGCAGGCAAACATGGACCTGGAGAAGTTGCTGAGAGTCGTACATCTTGCTCCCTTGCTCCTAAAGCAACAGGAAGTGAAGTGAGTGCCACAATGTGTGTATCTTAAGCATAAGAGACCTCAAAGCCCATCCCCACATTAACATACTTTCTTCAACTAGCAAATACCTGATCCAACAAAGCCACATTACCTATTACCATAGGTCCATTCCCTATGGGGGCCATTTTCATTGAAACCACCAAAGATGCCATTAATAACAAACAAAAAACTCACAGACTAGCCAATTTAGAGAGCTACTTACTTTTCCTCAGTGTTAATCGCTAAACTGTGAAGATCAATGTGCTATAATTTTGTTATTTTCTAGGGTTCTCTCATTTCCTTGCAAATAATTACTGTGTATTCATTTGGTGGTTCCTCCATGGGTATACATACATTGCCCCTTTGTTAGTGAAAATGTACTCTTCTGTGGCTGAAAAGATGGCTTGGAATTTAGGAGCACTGCAAGTTTTTGCTGAAAACCTAGGTTCCATTCTCATAATTGAAATTAAATGGCTTCTATCTAACAATTAATTCAGTTTCAGAGAATTTGACTCCCTGTTCTGGCCTCCACAGGAACCCAAATATGTGTGGTGCCATAAACTAATACAGACACACACACACACACACACACACACACACACACACACACACACACACACACAGTTCCCCTTCTAAAAACATCAGACAGATTTCAGTATTTCCTCCCACAAATGGCTTTAAAGTCTTAGTTTATGGTGTGTGTGCACATGATATATATGCATGGCTGTATGTGCCATAACATGCACGTACAAGTCAGACTTTCCAGTAGACTCAGCAAATGCATTCCTTCACCTTCAAATAAACATCACTCCTTTCTCTTCTATGTTTCTGTTGTTAGTCCTCTCCACCTATATATTAAGAACTTTTTTCCCTGTCATAGCTTCTGTTACCATGGACTATACCTACCCATCTGTACACATACATATTCATGTGCATAAAAATTAAAATCTAGAGGCTGAAGAAGAGTGAAAATGTGGTCATTTGTCTTTCTTGATCTGAAAATCATAACTCAATATATCAATGTCCATTTCTTCCTACTTTACCGCAAATGTTACAATTTCATTTCTCTTTACAGCATAATTCAGTATTCCATTATGAATTTGTACAACATTTTCATTATGGATTCATTTGCTGATTTGTCACAGCTGGTTCTAGTTCTTAACTATCATTAGGAGTTTAGTGACAAGCTTAAAATTTCCCTGTCTTGTTAGGAGCCCCCTTTCAGTCTGTTGACTACAGATGTAACCATTTGTGGGATTTTTCGGTTAATAATTTGATATTTTTCAGTGCAATTTTCAGCAGCTCCAAGAAGAACAAAGAAAAATAAAAGATATCAACCATGTCATTCCTTAGGTCTTGAAAAACCAAAGTTCCATTCTTGACCTCCTGAAACAGAGTACCAGGTGATCCTACATTCAAAACAGCTGGACAAAGCAGCCTTACAGACTACAGCCAGGATTTCTGCATCTTCTTAGAATCCCCCATGACAGTGCCCCTTACCAGCAGGAAGTAGTTTGGAAAGAACAACGCCCAAATTCCCAAATATTGTCTATAAATGTTTGTTTTCATTTAAATGGATTTGGCTATATAAAATAAATAAATAAAAACAAAAAAATCTGTTTATTGTAACTTGGGCTTAATATACTGAGGTCTTATTTTATTTAGAGTAATAAGTATATTATTATATTTCACTTCATTTTATAAGTAGTTCCCTTGATATAATTATTTATTCATTCATTTAGATCTTTCTTCATCATGCAGCTGGTTACCGTTTTAGTACAGGTTCTCTTTATTGATTAGCACTCATGGTTATTTGTGAATGTTCTGGATACACTGTGTACAGTGCTTTATGATAAACAGATTATCTTTGAGCTTGTTTTCATATATGACCTCTAAATTACACAGATGGCTTTCTTCTTTTCCTTTATGGGACTTAGCCTCATTTGAAGTGAGAAATCCATGTCTAGAATCATCACCTGAGAGAAGATGCCTTGTCACTGAAACCCAGTATGATAAATCATCATGATCAAGGCAACTAATAAAGGAAGTGTTTATTCTGTTGCTTATGGTTTCAGATGCATATAGTCTAATATGGCAAGATAAAGGCATAGTAATAGGAATAGCGGAGTGCTTACATCAAGTATGAGGCAGAGAGAAACACACTGAGAATGGCATTGTCTTCTGAAACCTCAAAGCCAACCCTCCGGTCATATACCTCCTCTAACAAGACTATGCCTTTGAATCCTCCTTGATCAGCAACCACCTAAGATAAAATATCCAAATGCCAAAGGACTACAGCAGCAGATATCACAGTGAAATGATAGCATTCTACTCCCTGGCCCCCATTGTCTAGTGGCCATCTTATAACTCAAAATGCATTTAGTTGAACTTTAAAAGAACCCATAATATTTCATGATGTTCCACAGACTTAGCATCATTTAAAAGTCCAAGTCTTTTCAGGGATGGGAATAAATCCCTTATTATAACCTACTGCAAAATCAAAACAAACTACATACTTGTAAGAGGCACTAGCACAGAATTTATGTTATCATTCAAAGATAGAGGAATCAGGACAGAGTCGGGAAATAATAGAACAGAACCAGCAGTACAAGCCCCAAATCCTGATACCTAAATCTGATGTCAAAGTGATTAGTTCACTTTAACCTTCCATCTTTGCTCCAACACAACTCAGACAACACTGCCATCATTACATGCAGTATCTTTTTAGAGTGCCTGGAGCTTTCAGGACCATCATATAGGGAATTTTATACCACACACATTCCTGGCACCAGGGGCTCCCTTAACCATACATAAAGATTCACAACCTCTTGTCTTGTGTATCTATCATGACACTAATGACAGTACCATGTGGGAAACTCTATGTATCCAGCTACATGCTTGAGGTGGAGACTAGACACCTTGAATTATAATTTCAGTAGTTTTGGTTAATTTCCTAGCTCTTTTCCATTCAAAAGTTGAAAGCTTAGCTGGATGGCTCTTTTCCTGAGTTCAAATTTTCCTTTTCCTATTTTTTTCAAAGCAGATTTA
Organism: Phodopus roborovskii; assembly: GCF_943737965.1. Lineage (NCBI taxonomy): Eukaryota > Metazoa > Chordata > Mammalia > Rodentia > Cricetidae > Phodopus > Phodopus roborovskii. The sequence goes on from NW_026126567.1 coordinate 25,120,350, forward strand.
GCCTTTCTTATTTTCTTCATCTCTTTTATAAGATGTTTTGGCTCTAACATTCAGTATTCTCATATTTACTCTGTGTTTAGCAGAAAATTTTTATTTCTCTCTGCCACCCATTTCTTTTTCATTGTAGGCTTGGATAAGAATGACTACTAACAACAACAGCTGACTCAGCATTGAAATCTCCTTTATCAAAGAAATTAGTTCATTGCTTTTTAATTTAGCCTTAGTTAAATTCTTCAAGACAAGGCCAGAATGTGATCATATTATTTGCCAAAATATCATAACAATAACGTCTGATACAGAGGTCTAGAGTCTTCGTCTGTGTAATCCCATGACCTAGGCCTCCACAACCTATAGAGCTCTCAGATCCCCAGTCTTCCAGTAACTAACTGGTATTGCCCATTAATCTCTGGTTAGAGTTGTAAATAGAGTATCCCAGTCTTTCACATTTTTCTAATGAACCCTTTAGAAACTCCAACAGAGATTGCCACTTACACACAGTTTATAGCCAATTGAAATCTTTATTCCATCAAGGTGGGACTACAGTCATGAATGAAGTATAGTTTGCTGTAGTGCAGAGTAGCTAGGAAATAAGGAGGCCCCTACGAGAGACACACATAATACACCTGAGAAGGGAAAAGGCACGAGATTTTCTTAGCAAATTAGGAGCAGATGGAGGGGAGAGGGAGTTAGGAGAAAGAATGGGAAGAAGACAAGGGGAAAGGAAGACATAAAGGAGCAGGAAGATAGAGTTGGGGAAAGAATAGAGGAATGCAAGAAAAGAGATACCATAATAGAAGGAGTTATTATAGGTTTAAAGAGAAATCTGGCACTAGGGAAATGTCAAATGATCTACAGTGATGACCCCAGCTGACAATCTAAGCAGTAGTGGCGAGGCTATCTTAAATACTTATCCTCAGTAATGAAATAAATGACTACCTTATATGCCAGCCTAGAGCCTTCATTCAGTAGCTGATGGAAACAGAAGCAGACACCCACAACCAAACATTGAGCTGAACTCCTGAAATCCAGTTAAAGAGAGTGATAAATGATGAGCAAGACCAGCCTGGAGAAACCCATAAAACAAATGACTTAAATAACAGGGAGCTCATGGACCCCAGACTGATAGCTGGGGAACCATTATTGTACTGATCCCCTGAAAGTACACATCAGTTAGGAGGCCTGAGCAATCCATGGGGCCTCTGGTAGTGGATCAGTATTTATCCCTAGAATAGGAATGGATTTTGGGATCACACTCCACATAGATGAATACTTTCTCAGCCTGGACACATGGGGGGAGGGCCTATGCCCTGCTCCACATGATATGACAGACTTCGAAGATCCCCATGGAAGGCCTCACCCTCTCTGGGGAGCAGAAAGGGGTAGCATCGGGAGTTGATATAGAGGAGGGGAGGGAGAGGGAACTGGGATTGACATGTAAAACAAGCTTGTTTCAAAGTTAAATTTAAAAAAGGAAAAAAAAATATAGTTAGTTTGATACAAAAAAAAAGAAATGTTTTAATTTGGAGCATATTATCAGCTGGTTAGAGTTCATGATAGTAGTTCAGTCGTGGTTGAAACAGCTGTGAGCTTATACTGTGATCTTCAAATAGAAGAGAGAAATACTGGGAATATCCCTGAGAATTTTGAACCTCAAAGCCCATCTCCTGTGGCACACCGTATCCAACAAGCCCACATAATGAATCACCAACTATGAGCAATTATTCAAATCTTGTGAGGGATACTGCATATAAATCAACATAAACAAAAGTTTAGTAATTTCTAAAAAGTCAAGCTTTTTCTACAAGAAAATTCCATGAGGAGCATTGGAGTTTCTAAGTCTTGAGGAATTATTGCTCTAGTAATCTAGGGATAGTTAGTTTGTAGAAAGGTTGGATAGTTGGTTGGCCCACAACTCTTACAGAACACATCCCACTGTGTTCTTGAACTTGTTGAAAAATCTATCAGCAGGGACCATCAGGTTGGAGAAAAATGACAAGGCCCTGCTATAAGCAGCCAGTCTTTTGCTCAAGTCAAGAGGGTGATGAAGAATCCAGCCATCTTAGAAATTTGTCACCTGTATCCTGTAGCCATACCCCCTCTATCTTTCTGCATACAAAGAATTCTGCCTGCTTCCTAGTGACTGTGGGTGTGATATGACTATTTGTTCAAGGTTCCCATATCTTGACTTCTTGCAATGATAGAACATGAACCAGAATTGTGAACCAAATAAAGTCTTTGTCCTTTAAGTTGTGATTATTGGGTATATTAGTCACAAGAATGACAAAGGAAACAGACAACGAACTTCATTTCTTTTCATGTTTGAAAAGACAATTTGATAATGGCTCCTAGCAATGAAACTTTCAAGTCTCTGCTCCAGATATCGGATTATGTAGCAAAAAGTGTTTTCTTATGGAATGGTAGAGATAGAGAATGAGACAAAAACAAATTTCCAAATGATGTTTAAAGTCTCTATTTGCAACTCCATGTTTAACAGTATCCAGTTCACATCAGCTACATGATGGAATGTTTTATGAAACCATGAAGCATTATGTGTCTACTATAAATAGGAGCACTAAGTATTAAATTTCAAAGATCTAAATATAGAGCTTTAAAGAACATGAGAAGGGTGAAAGTTGGGGAAGAGGAATATTTCCTTTAAATCTAGCATTATGAGTAGATATGAGGAAGACACTCCAAATTGAAAACTAATGACCATCAGTGTTTATTCACCTAAAATTGTGGGAAAAGTACAATTTTAAGTTACTAAGTCTGACACAGCTGTGAAGTATGAAAATAATATTAACTTGTAAGTTCATATAGATCTTAAGTTTAAAACAAAAAAAATTAACAGGTACATAAACGTACTCAATATTACATTTCATGGCTTCACTGAACTTATATTAAGTGCACTAGTGGTGATCAAGTCAGGAAAATAATCACAGAAACCCCTAATGCTTAATGCTCAAATTGCTAAAGCCAGAACTGTTGAGTTGTAATACAATAAGATGGAAATTTGTCAATTACCCAGCTTGACTAATTATACTTATGAAATTTACATTAACTGCCTGCTTCCTAATGCTTCACTGACAAAAAACATTTTGTTTTAAAAGGCAAAGGAAAGCCACCCTATGTCCAATAGCATCTTAAAGAAATTGCCCAACCATGTATTGACACGCAGATAATGAAGTAGAAAATTAAGATAATTACTTAGCTAAATCGAGTGAAAAAATAATACTAAACTCTGCCCCAGTTAGTTGAAATTTTGGGCAGCTAAAACAGTACCTATGAAGTCAAAACAAATGTTTCAAAAGTCTTAGCCAATTACAAAACAAATTTATATGACCATTTGTTTTTATTTAGAAGGACAAACACACTAGGAGTTTGCAAACCTTATATGCTAAATACTTCATTGTGTCCTGTTTTGGTTCAGTGCATTGAGAACGTAATTAAAACCCCCAAATTTCATAGTTTTAATTTTAAATTTTGTGAACTTAGAGTTTCCATCTTTGTAAGAGGGATAGCTATAGTTTGTAAAAATAATTTTAGGAGTGTATACTATGAAGACACATGAAATACAATGAACAGAGAGCCCTGTTTCAGTATATATTAGTAAAATAGTCATTACTTTTAGAGACAACATTATCACAGTGAAAGACTGTTATGCTGCATCCTGCAGTAAGGAATAGTCACTGGTCACATGATTTTCATATGACAATTTTTCAAGTCAGAATGGATAGTATAGAAATAAATCATAGTTATGTGCAGCTACTGTTTACTAGAAATTGAAGGGTAATCTGGTATGGTGAGAAATTTGCCACTGAGAAATAGAAAACTCACATTGAGAGGTTGTAGACATTTATGAAAAGTTTTGCATATGTTGTAAGAACCAGGGGAGCCATTGATTACTTTTAAACAAGGAAGCCACTCCCTGTGTCTTTAAACTTGGAACTACAAAAATCCCAGATCAACAATACAGAACCAAATTATTACTGAATAGAAAAAAAAATATTACCCTATAAACTGGGATATTGATTAAAATGTAAAGCATGCTTTAAAATGAACTATCAGTATGGATATGATTAGTAAATATTATATGTTTTTAATCCTTGCTCATCAAACCGCCTACTGAGTCCCTAAAGTGGAACATGGCTGGACCACTAATGGAAAAAAAAGGAGGACAACTACTTTGAAAAAGCAAAAACAGGCTCAGTCGTTAAGAACATTGGTTGTTCTTCCAAAGGACCTGCTTTCAAATTCTAGCACCTACATGGTGGCTCAGAGGCATCTATAATGGGATCTGATATCCTCTTCTGTCATGTACATATAGAGGAAGACAGAGCACTTATATATATTTATAAATAATTTAAAAAAATAAAAAGTAAAAACAAACTACAAAAAAGTATTTTCAGGAGAGAAACAAACAGAAATTGGATGAAAAGTAACTCTGGATTTAAAATAATTGATGCTAAGTATGAACAAATTATGTTAGACATAAAAATAAGTTACATTTTTTGTTTATTTGTTTGTTTTTGGTTATTCGAGACAGGGTTTCTCTGTATTGCTTTGGAGCCTGACCTGGCACTTGCTCTATAGACCAGACTGGCCTCAAATTCACAGAGATTTGCCTACCTCTGCCTCCCAATAGCTGGGATTAAGGACAAGTGCCACCAACACCCAGCTAACATACAACATTTTTTTTAAAGTAAAGTTTCACCATTAAAAATTAGCAAATTTTTTTATGGAACTAAAATATCATGGTATTTGTTGACCTATGAATATTTAAACTTTCTGAAAATTTTTAACATTGGGGAATAATGAAAAACAAACATTTTCTAATAGAATACCATTTACTTGGGAAATAGTGCCAATATTGAGACAAGGGACTCTAAGAAATTAAAAACCTTTTACACAGCAAAACAAATGGATAACTGAATGAAGATGCAGGATGGAAGAAAGTCTATGTTGATGACACAGATGACTGGCAATTAATAACTACAATATATAAAGAACTATGAAAACTTAGATACATAGAAAACTAACAGCTCAATAAGTGACCTAATAAAATAAACAGACATATTACACAATATGAAGTACACACGGCAAATAAACATGAAAAGAAAATGTTGAGTGTCACCATCAGATAAATGCAAGTTAAAATTTCATTGATATTGTATTTTGTTTGATTATAGTATGCTTGTATTATATTTTGGGAGTTAAATTTTTGCCTCAATTGTAAATGCGACATAGCTGTAACCAGTTTTCTGAAATGGATTTTCAGTATCACTTTTTAGGTTTTCTATCCCATTTTATTGCTGTGATAGATACCTTGTTCAAAAGCAGCTCAGGGACACAAAGATTTATTGGTTTAGACTTCCAGGTCATAGTCCTGGAAGTCAGGGCAGGAACACAAGCAGCAACTTGAAGAATAAACTCTACTGGAAAAGTGTTTGATAGGTTACCCATAGACTAACGCTTAACTAGCTTTCTTATAAAGATCAGAGCCTCCTGCTCAGAAAATACCACCACCCATAGAAAACCTGGCATTTCCCACTACAGTACAATTAATACAGTTCTTCAGAAGTAGCTGCAAAAGCCAATTCAATTCTGAACACCCCCCAATTGAAAATGACTTCTCAGATAATTCTAGACTGTATCAAGTTGACGGCTAAAGCTAACCAAGATTGTAGGCAACTAATAAAAGAGAATTCAAGACATTGTTATAATGGTGAAAGGGATCAGGACCCTGGAGCAAAAAGGGAGGCAGTAATTTTCGAATTATTTCTTTTCACTGTGTCTTTGAGAGTTGAGAGTTTTTTAAACCTTTTTTATTATTTTATATAAGTGTATGTGATTTAATCAAACCCCCATATCCTTATTCTTTAACCCTTCCCCCTCTTCTGTCCTTTTCTCTGTGATGTCATGCGCTTTGCGCACACACTCACTCATTCTATGTGGAGCCCCTCCTGAAACACATCTTCTTTAAAATCAATGGCCACCAGTCATTAAAGCTCCATAGGTGGAGGTGGAAACGTCGAGTCCTTTCTGCTTCTCTATTGACTGAATGATATTGCAAAGATTTTAGAGTTGCTTATACCACTAGTGAGGGGAGAAACTAATCCTAATATTCTCCTAAATGGTCATAGAAATAAAATTTCCACTAAGTTTTTAGCCGTATACCCACAAATTTGCTTGTCTTTAGCTTGCATCACAGGAGTTTCCTTTTGCGGTAGAGGGTGATTAATATAGAGACACACAGACAATCAAGATGCAGAAAATAAGACTACAGAAAGCCAGATCTAGACTTCTGTATCACATACCCTTATCCCAAGACTCAAGGACTATTATAGAAGAGACAGCAAAATTATTAAAATTATTGTAAAAGCCAGAGGCGATAAATGTCTCCAGTGATGCCATATTTACTCAGCATGATAGGAATATTTCACACACAAACTCAAGTTGCTGTGATTACATGCTCAAGATCAACATGAGATCAAATTATATTCTGAAATTCTCAATCCATTAAATAACAAATTTTGAGAATTCACAATATAATAATCAGGCCTTATACCACAGAATGTTAATGAGATACAAGCAATATTATTTTTATTTTGTGTAATTTTCAAGTTATGGAAGAGTCATAATCTTAAACTCATGGCTGCTATCCAAATGAATGATTACAAACTGAATTCCTGGATTATAATTCTGACTTAAATAAACTGTTTGTTTCCATTCAGAACTACTTCTTTTGTATTGACCTCAAGACATATGGCAACAGTTCTGTACTTAGTTACCAGGACAGTCCTTCTTCCTTGGTAGAAGATTTGCAGTCCTTTTAAATTTACAATTATGAGTTATTGATATGACATTTTAAAAGGTAATTTGAGGCATACTAAATCTGGATGTTTTTAGCATATTTTTCTGCCTTAAATGTTTGTTCCTTATATTAATTTGTTAATGTGATAATGCATAATATAATCACTTAGAATGTCTAGAGCTTGACAATATGAAGACATTAGATGCCTTTCTCACCTAAGTCATGAACAACTGATAGAAGTACTGAAAAGACATAGGATTTGTTCTTGTTGGCCACTTGAGAGGGTACAGTCCATCACTGTGGGAAACGCATGCAGAGTTTACGGCTCTGCAACATGCTTGCACTCTTCATATCATAGCAGGAAACCAAAAACTTGGGGCAGAAACAATGGTAAATTAAAACCTTCAATGCCTGCCCCCAATGACACACTTCCCAATTCCATGCCTTATGTCCCAAGGAATTACAACCTTCCACATCAGCATCCAGAGCTTAGGACTTAGTATTTAAACACATAAGCGTACATAGGGCATTTAGCATTGAAACCACCAGAAGAAATAAAAATCTATATAGTTTATAATACAACAATCTTGAAAAACTTAGTACTATAAAATAACACTATTGAAATAAGCACTTGCATATATAAATGGAGATAAGAAAATGACCCTGAACCTTACATTTTAAGTTTTTGTAAAGTGCGTTCAGTGGGAGAAATAGAAAGTTAGCATGCATTATAAAAATGTATAAACTATAAGTTCTTTATTCTCATAATTTTTGGAATACTTGGCCTTGAAACAAATTGCTGGCAATTAGTATTTTGAACTCCTTCAAATTTCTTGACTGTAATAACAGTGTATGACAATAAGTAGCAATATGCCAAAGGAATAATATCTTTAAATAAACTAAAAAGATGTAAATTATAAATATTTATGAAACTATTTCTAATTTTTATAAGTGCTTATAATTATGGTTTTAGGATTAAAAGCCACCTACAGGACCTGTGGTGTTTGCTGTTAAGGCTGAAAATCTGTGATGTACATGGTAGAAGAGAAGCAACTACAAAAAGTTGTCCTATGAGCACTGCTTATCACTGCAGCCGGCACACCACCAACAGCAAACACATGAATATATATGTAGAGACAGATAGATGATATATATACATATATAGATGTAGATAGATGATATATAGATACATAAAAAGACAATAAATAGGTGATAAATGATACATATAGATAGTTGATAGATGATTATGATAGGTAGATAAATGATAGGTAGGTAGACAGATAGATAGATAGATGATAGATAGATGCACAAAAATAAAAAGCATCTACCATATGAATTGATTTTAGAACTTCTCGGGAGCTTTGTGTGCAATAACTACATTTTGTTGTTCGTTTTTATAGTTTCTTTTATGATTTGAGATTATAATATAATTGCAGAGGAGGCGGAAAGATTGCAAGAGCCAGAGCACATGGGAATTTGCTTTGGGAGTGTGTTTGTGTGTTTTCTAGTAATGTCAGAAGTTGAAGACATACTGTCTCACCAACATAACTGCCCAAACATAAGCTGAACAAGGATGACACTGATAGACATGTGAACATGGATTGGTAAAAGTCGCTGATGTCTCAACCCTACATAATGAACTACAGGCAACTAAAAATTGCTGAGAGTGAGAGATACAGTCTTCCCCAAGGAAGCACTCACCCACTGTTTGTTGTGCTTTCAAACTGTCTTCGTTCACACATTTCATTCACTCACTGGAATTTGATGATGAGCTTAAAGAAATGATCTATTTTCTTTCTTGAAAGCTATTTTCCTGTGTGAAAATTTCTGTGATGCCCTAGAATGCAAGCATGACTACATTTAAAGATGAATTATTTCTGTAATTGATGAAAGTGTATCATTGCTGTAATTCATACCTGTCAAAAACTGCTGGATCCTCTGGAAGAAAAAATCAAAAAGGAACTGACAGACAGGAACACAACCTGCATACAAGTACTTAATAGTGCTCTGCTGCTCACTGTGTCTAATCTTATCCTGAAGTGTCATCTAAATATAATAAGCTGGTGAAATCCAGCCCATAGTTTATTGAATATTAAAATATAAAAACCACTTGATATTCAAATTATTAATAAGTATACATATTCTTTTCTTGAAAACAGTAGGGGGGATGGAGCAATGTATAATATAGTGTCAGGTTTTTCATGTGTGTGTATATGTGTGTGAAGGTGTGGAGGATGTGCTGTAGGTGAAAGTGGTTATGGGGAGACAAGAGGACAACCTCATTTGACATGTCCCAGATACAACCCAATCCTCAATCTGTGGAGTCATCCTTAACCTGCCTAAATTTAGCAAAAAAGAAAAAGAAATGTGAGAACCATGCTATATAATCAGTGTAACACAAACTCTAGCAAACACTCACTGCAGCTGAGTTAATCTTGGCAATATTTACTGTCACCTGGGAAATGGGTCTATGAGCATGTCTGTGAGAGATCATCTTGAATAGGCTGAGGCAGGAAGACACACTAACTGGAGTGGAATAATCCCTATTAGGGATCATGAGCTGGAGAAAACAAACTGAGAGCTACCATTCATTGTTCTCTACATCTTGACTTGGGTTCAATAAAGCCATTGTCTTCAGTTCCCACAACATTGACCACTTCACCACCGTGGGGACATATGTCAAACTTTGAGTCAAAATAAAATTTCTTTCTCTTAAAAATAAAATAATAAAAATAATAAAAATAAAAAAAATAATAAAAAGAAATACACACATCTATTAAATACCAAATTCTCCAAATCAAGGACAACACACATTTCTGTATAATAAATGTGCTTTCAGACGTGTAAAGAGACTTTTAGAGTGTGGACTTAACCTTTGATCATATCCTGACCAATAATGGTGCTACTAAAATTATTTAGCAAGTTTCCTGGGACCCCTGTGAGCTAAACGGCACTTCCTGGAAATGCTTTTATTCTAGCAATTTCTCAAAGTGAAACTGAAGTATTTTTGCTTGTAACATCCAGTCTCAAAATTCTATGAAATTACCTTAAGTCTTCTTATCACTATACAACCAAGAGAGGCTATTTACAGTGAAGAGAAGAACTGGGATGAACTATGTCCATGCCTTCATAAGTCGTAGATTTCAGACTAGGCCCAATTATACCCAAATACTTCAAGTTTGGCAGCAAGGTTGTTCTGGTTAATGGCAGTCATATTTATCCTCTAATTTATAATTTCCCTAATTCAAAACCAACTCCAGTTATCCTATCTACTGGAAAGGATACAGACATTATATGATAAATAAGAGGGGAATAATTAAGGTATAAATTTCTTATGATATTGATTCACAATTGATGAGGAAGAATCCTTCTGAAGTTTATGGTAAAATTATTGAAATGATTTTAGATAGCACAAGTGAGACTCATTCCTGCAACAATGAAGAACTATGAAAACCAGGCTAATTATCTCCAGAGGTGCTCTATATAGTATACTATCCAATAGTAAGAAAAAATATTGCCTGTACTTTTCAGACATTTTGTGATGGGAAAAGAACAACCAAAATGAGGAAGGCTGTAGCCATATTTCTAAATATATTCCTGTCAAGCATATAACAGCAAACAAGGCCAAAGCCAAGATCTGACAAAGTCAGCCAAGGAAATGCACCAAGGCCCTTTTTGATATAGACAGTTCATTACTCACATAGCCAGAGCAGCCAGAGAAAACAACTCACTACACTGTCTAGCCAAGGCGACAGAGAAGGTGTGCTAAAACAAAAAGGGTGGTATGACAATACAATGTAAGCTTTGGAGTGTCTTGTTCCTCAGGAACCAATTGCACAAGATAGTTGAACATATTTATAGACTGCACTTATAATCCTAAGAAGTGCAGGAGGAGAAGGCTGCTTGCCTCATCAGAATCTGGGGAATTGTGCCAAACCAAGGCATGTCAATCTCCACAGGACACACAGAGGTGAATAGATGAGCTCATAGAAGATCCCCACAGCTGTTTGTGTTCCTAGAAGTTCATAAAGATTCCCACCAAGACTAAGTTCAGCTGACCTGCATATTTTGGCTGAAGTGACCTATCTCACATGGAAGCATGCACGGAAATGGTTGGGTTGCTAAAATATCTAAGAAAGGTAAGTACTCACCTGGATACATTCTCCTAGAGTATGATTTTGTGACCTTTCATTGTCTTTGCACATACATACATACACACAAAGACACATGTACACAGAGGAATACAGATACAATATAATTTTAAATGCAGGAAAAATACTCACAAAATAGCAATGATAGTCCTCGCAATTACATTTGTCAGTAAGTAATTTCAATGTTAAGTCTCAGGTAATAAGATCTTGAAATCTTTGTATCATCATTTAATAGGTTACAGCAGAAATGTCTACCTCTCTTATAGACATGAACATTGCAAAGATAATTATTTTTCATTCTTAATTAAAGTAGAAATGTCCATCTCCTCATGGAATTTATTTTTATTTCATGTAGGCACCATGGAGACATAATATATGAATGCTGAGCCACAATATCAAGAGATGTAGCATCTTCTCTCTTCCTTCAAACTTGGATACCATCATAGGTGGATTGCCTAATATTAACTAACATATCTGAATTGCACCAGGTGTCAAGCAAGCAAGCTGTACTTACATGAATGAATCAGTATGGTTATAATCTACTCATCTCATTTCACTCCAGCTATGGGATTCTGGGCAGTGGCTGCTTTAAACCAATACAAATTGATCTTGTTTGTTATGGAGTTAAATGTAACTGATAAATGCATTCATTCTAATAGAAAGAAAAGAGATGCTCAGAGTACACTGAATATTTTATGTTTGGCCCTTATAACCTGGGTAGTTTCTACATTTTTCATATATATATATATATATATATATATATATATATATATATATATTCAAAGACAATTTCATAATTTTCTAAATTAATCACTGCAATGAAGACAGAGTTCTGTTTTTATAATAGAGATGTCCAGTGTCTTGTTCCCTTTTTAATTGTGTGAATGAAGCTCTGTTTTTACAGCAATGATGGGAAAAACCCTGTGGTAATTTTAATGTGTCTCCCACACTGTACTTAATTTTTCTTAATGACTTTGAACATCTCAAAGTGTGACTTAAATAACAAATAATAAAAAGGATACCCACTCCTGTTTTATTGTGCAATGAAAGTCAATGACCTGCAAGAGGTAATGTAATGAGTTAAGACACCAATTTATAGGTAATAGTATAATGGCTTTTCAATTTGTTCTACAATTTTAACAATAAGATATCCCTGAATCTCTAATGAGAAAGTTAATTGTGAATTTTGAATTTTGTATTTTAATATTTAAATAAAAAGATTAGCAAATAATTTAGCATATACTTTTCATGTTTATAATTATGCTGAAACTTACATAAAATGCAATTAGAGCAGTACTTTCATTGTAGAGAAGCAGCACTATATATATATATATATATATATGTGTGTGTGTGTGTGTGTGTGTGTGTGTGTGTGTGTGTGTGTGTAATTTGTATAGCTGAAGAAAACAGACCATTGATTTAAAGTATACTTTCTGTGTCAAAACTAATCAAGATAGATATGAAGATGAAAGACAAATTGTCAAAATGATCCAATATTTATCTACCACTTAGTTATATAATTGGATTTTGGGTTTACAAAAACAGACAAAAACAAAACAAAACAAAAAACCCTATAGCTTCAAACCAATATTGGCTCCCTCTTTTATGTTCTTTCTCTCTCTCTCTCTCTCTCTCTCTCTCTCTCTCTCTCTCTCTCCATCTCTCTGTCTCTCTCTTTCCTGTCTTCTATTCCTAACCAGGCTCAATCTTCCTGGTCTCACATGTTTTCCTTTCCTCACCCTCGTTTTCTCCTACTTCTCTCTCCATTCGCTGCCCCCTCCCACTTCCCCTGAGCTCTGGGGGACTTGTCCCTTCCCAGTTCTGTGAGGGAATTTATATGAATCTCTTAGAATACACCTTGTATCCTAGTTCCTCTGGTGGTGTGAATTATAGGCTGGTGATCCTTTGATCTAGGTCTAAAATCCATATATGAGTGAGTACATACTGTGTTCCTCTTTTTGTGACTGGGTTACCTCATTCAGGATGGTTTCTTCAAGTGCCATCCACTTGCCTGAGAATTTCAAGATACCATAATTGAACACAAAGAAAGGGCTAGAGAACTACAAGACTGCTGCCAACTAACAATTTGAGCTTCTGTGGAAAGTCTATCATAAATGCCCTTCCTGGAGAGTGAGATCAACAACTAACTTATCCATGGAGCCCTCAACTAATGCCTGTTGCAAACAGGAGCAAACACCCATACATAAACACTGAGTCGAATTAGAACTCAGATCCAGAGGGGGAGGATAAGACCAGGCAGCAGAAACACATACAGACAGTTTTCCTGAACAAGGAGGAGCTAACAGGACACCAGACTGATAGCTGGGAAGCCAGCATGGGACTGACTCAGGCCCCCCTGAATATGGGTCTCAGCCAGAAGGACTGAGCAGTCTAAGGGACCTCAGACAGTGGAGCAAGGATGTATCCCTGAGGCACAAAAGGACTTTGCGAACACATCCCCCATGGAGGGATAACTGCCTTAATCTAGGGACAGGAGAGAAGTCCTAGTCCCTACTTCACATGACCTGTCAGACCTACATGACCCCTACTGGATGACATTCCCCTACATATGGAATTGGGGTGGGTGGATGGGAGGGTGGTTAGAGTGCATGTGAGAGGGCAGAGAGGGTAAAAGAGAGGGAAGGAAGGAGGGAGGGAGGAAGGGAGGGAGTGAGGGAGGGAGAGGGAACTGCGATCAACATGTAAAATAATAAATTAAATTTAAAAAAATGTTTTGACTCCAAAATTTAAGTTCAAGGACAAGTTACTAGGGAAAAGGATTTCTATTTTTGTTTCCACAGAAAATGAAAAGCTGTGGATTCCTTCCAGACTAATGTGGTTTGATCAAGCCAGACCACCTGAAACAGAGTACCAGGTGATCCTACATTCTAAACAGCTGGACAAAGCAACCTGACAGAATAAAGCCAGGATTTCTGAATGTTCTACGAATCCCCCATGACAGTGCTCCTTACCAGCAGGAAGTAGTTTGGAAAGAACAACACCCAAATTCCCAAATATTGTCTATAAATGTTTGTTTTCATTTAAATGGACTTGGTTATATAAAATAAATAAATAAAAACTTCCAAAAAAAAAAAAAAACCCTATAGCATCATTCAACAAGGAAAGTATATGTTTTCTTTCAGGTAGTATTATACATTACAATAATGAAATAACCAGAAACCAGAAATCAGCATGACTAATTACTTTCTTTTAATATACTACTTTTTTTTTTTTTTTTGGTGGAGAGGTGGACTGACAATTAACATCATTGCCTGCTCTTCTAGTGGGCCCAGCTTTAATTACCACTACCCACATAAGAGCGGTCAACCTTCTGTAACTCCATTTCTAATATATCTGATGTCCTATAGACCTTAGGCATCCACTTGGTGCCCAAACTTTCACATAAATAAAGTACCCATATACTTTTTAATTTTTAAATACTGTTATGTTTTTTTCCCTAAAAACAGTCTATTTAATATAGTGATTTCAGTAAAGTTAGAAACCGGAAGGCCTTTTTCCAAAACTAGCTCTTTCACTGTTAACAATTATAGTTTTTGAGAATTTTAATATGTAACCCCTTTAAAGCACATTAAAAAGGACATAGCCTCTTGATTACATTCTGTGGTCATAGCAATTACCTCCCCTTGTGTTAGACTTTGTGTCCTCTTTCATTCATTACTGTAAATACAGTGGCGAATAGAATGCTTCATACTCTGCCATCAGCCATACATTAATTCTAGATGAAACTTTAAAGAACTGAAGGATTATGAAACAGTGTCCCCATTATTAGTAAAAGTAATATAAAGAATAACACTTGGAAAGCAAATAACATACCTTACTTCCTTATACTATAGCTCATTTTCATAAGTGAAATTAAGTCAACTCACTGTCAAAGCATAAAGATAGGCTGAATCTTCATTAACTTTAAAACTTTGCTGGGTTTCAAAAATAACTTCTAGTCTATTTTCAACACATTTAGATTTTATACCTCAAATCACTGGTACTTAGATAATACCTTGTTAAGAATTTATTGTTTGAGTTATCTCAGAAATGAACTCCTTTTTTCAATGTACATAGAAATGTATTTACTTCAAGATATGACTAAGCATATATCCATTTAAGACTATAAATCTTGGTGTATTACATACTTTTCAATAATTATGATGTTTATAAATTTTTCTCATTCACCTATCGATTTATAATTCCACAGTTTCATTGATTCTGAGCAGATACATGGGTTTTCCTAGTTAGGATCCCCCAACATGCAACGATCAACAACAGGTCCAGATCTATCTTCTCTCTCTTGCTCACAAAAGCACTGTGAGTTTGTAGGGTGTGACCCAGTCTCATACCCCACACACAATGGCTGTGCCCCATAGAGGAAGTACTGAAAGCTCAAATGACTCATATTGAATAATAAGTACAAGCAAAGCACCATAAAAATGTTCGGTGCCCTTTGGATCAGATAGGCAGTAAGAGCTCTCTGTGCTCTGTTTTGGGAGAAGAAAATATCTGCACTTTCAAAATGTTTCACTTGAACAAACAGCATTTACAAAAAGGTCTCAAGCAAAATCAATCAGTGCCTCTGTTTGTAAAGCATGAGAAAACAAGAAACTACAGAAATTGTCTCTCCAGACAGCAAAGATTATGATCAATGATTTTTGACAAACACAATGGTGTTCAAGCTAGAATAATGTCTTTTTTCTTGCCTTAAACCCTAGCTTGTGGATAACTGAGGCAGGAAGATAAGGGGTCTATGCCATCTTGAATCATCTATGAGGACCGTGTCACAATCTGAAATTATTTTATATATATACATATATACCTCTATATATGTATATATATAGATATATATAGATATATATAGATATATATAATTGTGTATTAATCATTTGAGTTTAAGAATTTGCATGTGTAATTATGTTGAATTTATTCAAAGGTATTTATTATTGTAATCAATTTCCCCAAAGTTTCAACTAATAAATATATCTATATCTGGTTTAATATTTCAAGATAACTTTAACATTGATTAATTAGTTTTATTTTATGCATATAGATGTTTTGAGTACCTATGTTTTTGTGTATGGAATGCATGCTTGATGTCCACAGATGACAGAAGAGGGCATTAAATTCCAAGGGACTGGAGCTACCAACAATGTGAACTTTCATATGGGTCCTGGCAATAGAATCAGGGCTTCTGGAAAATCACCCAGTGTTCTTAACTGCTATTAAGTACACTCTCCACCTCTCCAGGAAAACCTCCTCAACTATTCTTATAAAAATGATTGTTGGAATGTCTATGTGTTCTGACACTTTGCTGTATGTTCAAGCAATTAAAAATGTATACTGATTCGGATATTATAGGCAGAGAGCAGAAGACTTGTAGCCCAGAGACAAAGTACAATGTACTACTTACAGGAATGCACATATTCACAATAGGAGAATATTAATTGAGTTCCTAATTTGCAATCTCTAACATTACTGTGAAGTGTTGAAAGGACACAAATCCACTTAACAGGTTTATATATAGAAGGAATAGTTCATCTTGAGAAATGAAATGTTTAATAAAGGTGTTACAGGCATGGTTGCCCTTAGCTTTAGAAGACAGAACCTTGATCCTTCAAAAATGTAGATTATTGTAACACAGTAAGAGTATTCAGAATGAATGGCAGTCAGTGGCTTCCATGGAGGACACATAAAGGTTTGAGAGAACAACAAAAATCTGTCTCCCAACATTAATACTGGGGAAATAAGATACCTCACTGTTAATGCTGGGAAAGTGGAAGACTCTAAGCACTGCAGGTATTAGAAACAATTGGGAAGAGGATTCCAGAACAGTGGTTATTGTCCCAGAATAAACTGGAGGCATATGTATGTATGTATGTATGTATGTATGTATGTATGTATATAGTCATGTCTTTAAAAATGCACAAAATGGTAGAAAAAAGTGTTGATTTTTTTTTTAAACTTTTAGTGTTTCCACGGTTGCTCAAATTGTTAGTTGGAGTCAGTCTTGTAGGTCTCTACAACTTTCTTTAGGTTCAGTTATCACTTCAAACCAATAATGGCACCCTCTTTTATGCCCTTCCCTGATAGTGAGAGCAACAACTAACTTATCCACCATCATGGAGCCCTCATCTAGTACCTGTTGGAAACAGAAACAAACATCTATAACTAAACACTGAGTCAAACTAGAATCCAGATGCAGAGAGAGAGAGAGAGAGAGAGAGAGAGAGAGAGAGAGAGAGAGAGAGAGAGAGAGAGAGGACAAGACCAGGTTGCAGAAACACATAGAGACAGCTGACCTGAACAAGGAGGAGCTAATGGACCCCCAGACTGATAGCTGGGAATCCAGCATGGGACTGACTCAGACCCCCTGAATATGGGTCTCAGCTAGAAGGACTGAGCAGTCTAAGGGACCTCAGACAGTGAAACCAGGATGTATCCCTGGTGCACAAAAGGACCTTGCGGACACATCCCTCATGGAGGGATACTGCCTTAACCTAGAGACAGGAGAGAAGTTCTAGTCCCTACTTCAAATGAATTGACAGATTACATGACCCCACCTGGATGGCATAGCCTTCCATGTGGAATGGGGGTGGGGGAAATGGGAGGGGAGGGTGGTCAGGGTGCATGTGAGGGGGGAGGGAGGGCAGGAGGGAGGGAGAGGGAACTGGGATTGACATGTAAAATAATATATGTGTGTGTGTGTGTGTGTGTGTAAAACTTTTAGTCAAATTTTACCATTCATTTTCTTACCTGAATTCATAAGATTTGCTGGACATCTATAAACATTTTTCTGACATTCTGATGGATAATTCAAGCACTTGGAATCCAATGACAATGGAGTAAACCTCTGAAACTGTGATGCTCTATATGTGTCTTTTTAATAGCATTTGTCACTATGTGTTGAAGCCTGAAGACTTGGCCCAGTAAGGCAGCAATGTAGCTGAAGCAAGTTAGATCACTTGCTGAGTGCTCCTTACAGGAAATATTACCATGAGAAGAACAGCTCTGTCTCATCATGCCTTTTTGTCCACCCTGCCCTAAACCCAAAAGAATAGGGCCTGGTGACCATGGAAAGAAACCTCTGAAGCTAAGTGGTAAAGGAAATTTTATAAATAATTTGATGATGTCAGGTATTCTGCCTTTGTGACAAAAAGATTATCATAGAGTAACCTAATAATTTGTGGAATAAGAAAATCTTAGAACAGTAATCTGTTGCAATCACATGTAGATTTGGGAAGTCCTACAGAGTGTAGGAAGTAGAAGAAGAAATAGAGATTGGAGGTCTTCAGTGACAAAGCCTGAACAACGTGTGTCTGTTATGGGGTTTTGCAGACTTTACTGTTTACATTCATCTGCATTCCTGTAATTCCAGAACAATGGTTCATCAATTTAACTTGAACAATCGTATTTTAATCCCATGTGCACCATATCTAGACTGAATGTTTGTTTCTTTTCATCTTAATAATAGTTTAAAAATAGAGGCTATAGTATGACATAGCAGACATTGTGATTAGTAGAGTGATATAAGGGGTTTAGAGAACTGTATATGGAAAAAGATAATTAAATATAATGTGTTCTCTTGAGTCTGTCTTGAAAATGATAGGTTTGCCAAAAGGAACATATATATATATATATATATATATATATATATATATGTATGTATGTATGTATGTATGTATATGTATATGTTCCTTCGATGTATTTTTCTAACAAGTTTTTACATCTACATATAAACACCAAAATCAATAAACAGAAAGTATTGTTGATGCTAAAATACCACCTACATCCATTAGTAGACAGAATCCCACTAACTTTTGCCACCCATTTCATTTCTAATAGTTATTATAATTGTCTCTGTTAAAATGTTTAGCTTTAATTTTCTTCTGTATAATCTTGAGTGTAGCTTTTTTCAACTTAAACAACACTGATATTTGCTAATAGTTAAGTGCTCTATGGTTCATTCTCTAGACTGTGTGTATATAGTAAAACATTCATTCAGTATAATTTTGTTGAATATGTAAACAATTTGGAGTGAAATAAGTAAATGTTTACAGTCTTGAACTGGAAAATTGTACTAAAGGGCATTTAAGGGTTCAGAACATTCAAGTAAAATAATTTGTGAAGTGTGTGTGTGTGTGTGTGTGTGTGTGTGTGTGTGTGTGTGTTTCACATGCACCAATGTGATTTTTGTTCTTGATGTGCATCATGGCATCACTTGTGATTTATTTTTTGAAATTTCAGTGTATATGTAACTCACACACCCAGCTAGTGTTTTACTATTGTATGATGACATAAGAAGCAATGCAGATTATTTTGTTACATGCTCTTGTGCAAATAACTTGTGGTCTTTAGGTCTGAAACTGCTCTTTTGCTTTAGTATTTCTTTTACTTATTTATTTATTTATTTATTTATTTATTTATTTATTTATGTGTTTGTGAGATCATATGGGTTGCCTTTATCCTTATCTTTATCTTCCAAGTGTCTCTGCAGTCATGTTTTAAGAAATAGATATACATAGATGTTTGATTACTCTTGAAGAAGCAATAGTCTCTAAAGTTTCCTGGGCTTAAATTGCTCTTCTAACCCAGATGATATCTTCCAAATCATTGAGCTCTCCTCTCTTAAATCTATCCTTGGAATGTGGATTTCTCAAATCCAATTGGGTGTGGACATATTTCTTAGTTTTATGCCAGCTTTCTAGTTATTTGTTATGGAAACTTTTTTAACACATATACACACACTCTCTCTCTTTCTCTCTCTGTCTCTCTCTCTCTCACACACACACGTCTCTTTTCAAGACAAAGGGATTTCAGATGTGTAAACTTCAGTTGATTTCTGTAATAATGGATATGAATGCTTAAATATTAACTGTAAAGTTTTAATAAAGAATTTTCTCCAAATTCATAATAAACTCTTATGTATTAAGCCTTTGAAATTGTGATGATTACTACTAAGCGTTATTTGTTTACCTAATACAAAAACAAAGTACTCTAAAAAAAGTAATTTAAGTGAAGAAAAATTGTTTTTAGCTCTGAGTTCCAAAAACCCTGCCTTCATGACAGGGAAAGTATGGAAACAAGAAAACAGCAGGTCATAATCTGCCAGTACTTAAGAAGCAGAGAAGAAAGACTGTCAATGTCTAGCAAAATTCTTTCTCTCTCTCTCTCTCTCTCTCTCTCTCTTTTGTTTTCATTCCAGGCTCAGCCCAGGGGATTGTTCTTACCAACAGTTAGGTAGGATTTACAACCACAGTTAATCTAATGCAGACAACCCCTCACAGGCAAGCCAAGAGACTTACATCCCAGGAAATTCTAGATCCTGTTCAGTTGACATGATTAATAATCATGGGAACATCTATTTAATTTTAACCATTTAAAAGTACATCTTTTAAACATCTAATTATATTTTTCTTTGATATAACTACATTGCTTTCCAGAGTTGAAAATGTTCCATAACTAAATTTCACAAGATTATTGCTTCAGTAAGATTATATTTTATACAAAATATAAAACTGCGAAATTATTCAAACTGTACATCTACTCTTTAATTAAGATAGGGGCTTTATATATAAATATTAAAACTAAATACTCTTACTATCAGTGCTTATCATATGTAGTGACTTTTATACTGTTTGCAATCATTAAACAATTTTTTCTTCACTTAAACTTTCTCATATATTAGCTTAAACTCCTTCATGTTAGCAAATTCTTTCATTATTTAGTATCTTTTCTGATACATATATATTTATATATGTTAATGCTTTATTTTTGTCTGTGGGACAGGACTAAGTTTGAAGAATAAATTGTTTTCAACTAGATTTTATATACATAGCATATAATAGGAACTTTACTTATATTACTTTCTAGCATCAATATCCCATGACCATTCCCATTAGTACCTTCAAGAATAGTAAGTTTTAAAAGTTTCTATTATCTTATCAGAAGAAAGTGAATCAGAATATCATTAGTTTTAATCACATTATGTTCATGTATATATGTATTCCTGAATCTGTGTCTATGTGATTCAATACCTGATCTTACATTTCTTTCTTGAATTATGTATTGAAATAAATAATTTTGACAACTTAAGTCTTCAATAAAATCTTATTACATACTAAGTTATGTTTAACATCGCCATCTAGCTCATGCCAACTATTATTTACTCATTCCTCAGAGTCTCCTGAAATACCCAGTTTCCTTTTAATGAATGGGATATTTTTTTATCCTGACAAAGCAGATGAGAGAAAAGCATAAAAGAGGGAAGATTTATGTGGACCAACAGTTTCAGAAGTTTCCTTCTATGGGCAATTTGGTCCTCAGCAATAGACCTAAGGTAAGATAAAAATGGTATCAGTCATGAATAAAGCTCAATTGTCATCTTATGGAAGTTTGATAGGGAAACACACACACGCATACACACACACACACACACACACACACACACACACACACACACACACACAAAATGCATGTGTTGCACAGAAAGAAAAAGAGAGAGGAGGGTAAAGACCAGAGAAAAGACGAAAAGACATTCCATTCTAACCCCTTTCTTCCAGGTAGATAGAGGTCATCTCCTATGTTACACCTCCAAATTAAACTGTCTTAAGGCTTTTAAGGATTTATCCATTTGGTAAGGCAGAACTCTTGTGGCCTCATCACACTCTACTAGTTAGATCGAGACAGAAAAACATCAACACACGAGTCTTTGAAAGAACACTTCACTTCCAAAACAAAACATTAACCATACTGTCTTAACGTGAAATAATTAAAATTGGTGAGCAAGTATCTCAGGGCAAGATCACTGGGTTCAAGCAGCTTATCTGGCAGATGATGTCACAAAGTATGTTTCTTGGAATGGAAAGTTCTAGAGGTGAAGGATATAAAAACTGTCAAAAATAACAGAAATTTTACCATGTGCATAAGAGAATCTTCATGCCACATGATGGATGGCCAATTATGACTAGTATAGCTATAATAAACTAAAATTCTTGTGAAATTCAGCAAATTCCTAATGTATCAGTTTCCAGAATAGAGAGAGGGAACTTTTGTTAGAAATACAAAGATTTTAGTCTATGAAGTGGTGAATTTTGAGTAAAAAATAAAATAAATCAAAGAGTTGACTTAAGCTTGAACTTCAGTTGGCTAATAAAAAGAATAGGAATAATGGAATGAAAAACCCTAGTTTCAAAGCAGAGGATCACAATAAATAAGATTGTTTAGGGAGTACTGTTTGAAATTGCACACTAATATAAGTACTTATTTGCACATATTTATATACTATATAGAGAAGTCCTACAAATCACACAATATATTTTTGATGTATATGCATTATATTATAAAGTTTTGACAAGTTCAACTAATATCTACTGAATTATTTAAAATACAATGAAAGAAACCATCATATTACACTATGGTCCTTACTATTTCCCCATTATTATAAAAGGTAGTACAAGGTGTGTGTGTGTGTGTGTGTGTGTGTGTGTGTGTGTGTGTGTGTGTGTGTACAGGATAAGTATAAACACTAAAATCTATAGTAGAGGACATTTAATTTTAGTTACTCTTTTAAAATAGGAGGGAGAGAAGATTTATGGAGAATTTGTAGATCCAGTCTTGACCTTTTCTGAAACTGTAGATTCTGTGCTCCAATTTTCTGTGTTGTCTGGGCAGGTTGTGAGTCATCAGGCAGAGACTGAACTGTCTGGCTACAAGTTCAATAGACATCTTAGTTCAATTACTTAAACTGGAAGTGACCATGATGTGCATAAAGTGGCAGAAAATCACTAGCTGAGAGAGAATCTATGACCCTGGAGGTATCCTCCCGAAGCTTTCATTTATGAGTAAGAATAACTTTAGGCCAGAGGGAAAAGAATAGCAAAGGAAGACAATTTACAAAAATAAATTACCCTAATTTCCCTTAGGTGCTCAACTTTCTGATAACTTTCAACCAATCAGGACCAAATGGAGTTTGAATATTAAAGGGCATAAAAACATCTCTATTCATAAAGTGCTACTGTTTTATGTATAAGATGGCTATGAAAAAATAAAGTTGAAAAACAGTTATCTGTTTAGGAAATTTTGTTAACGTGCATTCCATATGGGAGGAGTTGCTTTGTGATCATTTCTAAAATCAATCCTGATTTTCTTTCCACTCTTTAATATTCATTAATGGTGTCTCAAATTCCATTTCTCTCTAACACTAGATACTATTACATTAATAAAATACAGGGAAAGGAGGAAAAAATACATCAAACAGCCCAAAGCAATGAAGAATAAAACATTAATGTGACATTTAATGTCACTGAAATTCTGCTACATGAGTGAATTAAGTTAAAAAACTATATAAGTAAACCTATGGTAGAAATCTGATAAAAATTAAATTTTATCATAGAACAATGAAGAAGAAACACCAAAAAGCAAAAAAAAAAAAAAAAAAACCCTAAGAGTCTCAATTAGGCTATTTTAATGCATAAGTTGGTTTACTTAATATTTTTGTTTTATTTGTTTGGGGCACTCTCTCACTCTCTCTCTCTCTCTCTCTCTCTCTCTCTCTCTCTCTCTCTCTCTCTCTCTCTCTCTCTCTCCATAGCCCTGGCTATTCTGGAACGTATTATGTATGCACACCAGGTTGGCTTTGAACTCACAGAGATCTGTCTTCTTCTGCCTCCTGGGTGCTGAGATTAAAATCATGTGCTACCACTCTTGGCTGTAAATTTGCTTTACTTTTATGTTCAACATTATTTTAATTTGACCTAATACTTTTATTTTCCATGTATGTGTGTTTATTGCTGGGATGTATGTTGTGGACCACATGCATGCCTGGTAAACACAGAAGTCAGAGAAGGTGTCAGAATACTTGAAACTGAAATTACAGATGATTGGAGCTGCCTTGTGGAGACTAGGAATTGATCCCAGGTCCTCTGGAAGAGAAGTCAGTTACTAACTGCTAAGCTATTTCCCAAGTTCGTGAACTAGAAATTTTCTTGGTTTTTAAGTCATAGAAATCCAGAAAATCCTCTGGAGACACATGATAATCACCAGCACAACATGCAAACTAAAAATTGTACAACAGAGCCCTAGTAACAAAGTAGGATATTAATCACACACAAAACAGAGAAACAGACACATAGACTAAAGAATAAATTGAAGACAAAGATATATGTCCAATCTACCATTGCCATATGATTCTTGATAACTTTAGCAAAAATCTGTATCTTTTTGAGCTATGTACCCCCAATGGCTCTAAATCAGCTCACTCTAAATATATCTACATAATCATATTACTAAGGTATGATTTCTAATAGCCAAGTTATGGAATCAGCATCTTAAATGCCCATCAATAGAGGAATAGATATATAAAATATGGCAAAAAGGGCAGTGGAGTTTTATGTATCAATAAAGAAGAATGAAGCTTTGATATTTAGAAGAGTCACAAAACAAGATAGCACAATATTCAAAGAAGTAAGCCAGTCTCATAAGGAGACATGGAGATAGCCAGGCTGTGGTGGCACAAGGCTTTAATCCCATTGTTCAAGAGGGAGAGGTAGGCGGATCTCTGTGAGTTCAAGACCAGTGTTGTCTTCAAGAGCTAGTTCTGGAACAGGCTCCAAAGCTACACTGAGAAACCCTGTCTCAAAACAACACCAACACCACCAACACCACCACCACCAATAATAATAATAATAATAATAATAATAATAATAATAATAATAATGAGAAGTGGAGAATGTTTCATTTTACATGTGTGATGAAAAGAGCATCAAACATAAGAAAATATGGAAGTTAAAGGTGATCAGTCACGGATGTGGAAGGTCACAGGGTATAAGAAAGGGTAACAGAGGTCACACACACACACACACACACACACACACACACACACACACACACACACATATATATATATATATATATATATATATATATATCATAGAGAAAATCCTTCATTGGTACTAATAAAAATAAAGAATAAATAGCTTATGTTTTTCAGGTTATACATGGGATTCAGTAGGAGAAGAGTTCAAACTAGCTTTATAATTGGTTTCTAATAACTTAATCTTATCATAGACAGTATTCAGTATTATCTAAGTGTGAACATTACCACTGATCAACAGTGGAGTATTGCATGGTTAATATTAAAAAAACAGTAATTAAAGGTCAACTATTCCAACTGTGTCAGCATCTGTTATTTTCAAAGAAAACTTGGCTACAGTTTGAGCAGCCTTTCTAAAAATGCTTTGGGCTAGTAATATTTATAGATTTCTTTATTGTTCACATTTTATCATTTGAGAATACATGTAATGAATGGTGGTACTTAAGTCTAAACAGAAATTGATTTATGTTCCACATATACCTTAACCACATGACTGAAGATAATTATATCCAATGTTTTGACTCACTTTATACACAAATCACATCTCACAGTGACAAGATTTCTTCAGTTTTGATATCATGCTGGCTCTCAGAAACTTTCAGATTTCATATTTTCAGATTGTGGATGCTAGAACTGTATTAGCATAGGGAAGGATAAGATTATTTTTGGCTTGTTAAACTGGGTAGTGTTGCGTTGACAAGATGGCTCAGCAGGTTAATGAGGTTCCTGTACAAGCATGAGTGAGTGAATATGGCAGTGACAATGGGTTCTCAGAGCGAGCCAGACTAGCTGAACTGATGACATTTAGGCATATCTGTGGAGAAAGGCACCCAACATCATCTTTTGGTCCAAATGTATGTGCGTGCATGCACACATGTGCACACATGCACACAAGGACACATGCACACACACAGCTAAACACACACATACACACATGCATGCACACAAGGATGCATGCACATGCATATGCAAATCGTCCTATACACACACACACATACATACACACACACGCAAACCCCTATACACATACACACACATGCATGCACACAAGAATACACACATGTGCACATGCAAACACGAACAAAAAGAGTCAAACAAACACACATGTGCACTCACACACATCTGGATATATATCCATATACATATGCAAACCAAAAGATGATTTTATGAATGATATTTAAACACACACACACACAATACCTTGTCCCATTCATATCATTATTAATTCATCTCTCATTCCCTCCTCAAAGTGGGATGCATTGGGGATTTGGGGATGCTTTTACCTATGGTGGCTTTTTCTTTTCTTTTCTTTTTTAACTTTCATTGTTAGAGAACCAGTAACTCATTTAAAATAGTTTCTTATTGGCCAAATAAATTACTGTATTTTAACCTTACTAAGGGCAAGAATGTTTATTTCCGTGCTTACAAATTGGCATGGATTTTACACAGTAAGTAAATAATCATTAGATTAATAAATTTATACCCCTGTACACAGGAAAATACCCTCATGATAAGACTTGTAAATGCTTCCTAACACCCACTAATAAAATTGCTTCATTCTTTCTTCACATTATATGTCTTTTGTATTGAATAATCTCTCAAAACATTTGCTTCAAGCTACTTAGAGGAATTATTCAAATAACATCAAGTAGTGAGATTGATTTTGTTTGAATACCTTCATTTTACTGTTATGAGAAAAAGTCCATGTTTTCAATGACACATGATTTCTGGTGATGGTGCTTCCATTGTGGTTGTTTGTAGTTGTACAGGCATACAAGTGGAACAGTTAATCTCCAACAGCTCATTAAACCTTGTCTATCAGGTGTGAGAATTAGAATATATCACCTTTCTTTTTAAAGCTATACACACAGATTGAAGGAGGAGGTCTACATGGGCACAGAGAGCAGAATGGCACTAGGTAGAAAAGAGAACAATAGCTTTTGGGGTGAATATTTAGTTTGCATCATGCTCTATATGTGGTTAATACTAACCTACCTTTAAGGATATTTCTTAATATTTATATTAGAACCATATTATAAAATGTGTTATTCACATCTTTTCCTTCTTAAACACAAAGCCATTAGACATAATTTAACATTTTCCTTGCTACAAAGTCTTTTTCATTAATTAAAGCACAAAAAAAAAAAAATGTTTGCAAGTCTTCCTGAGGCTTTTAGCCTTCACTTCTGCATCTTAGGGTGGCTGACCTTCTCAGCTTGCCACTTTCTGGTTGTCTAATTTTTTAAAGCTGATAAATTAGCATGAGCAGAAATACAAGTACATTAAAATGGTGCAATTCCAAAGACATGGTGTATATTTGAATGAAAGCCCAAAATCCTCTTTTGATTTTTCATTTAAAAAATTAGAAATTAAATATGCTAATATGGAGGATAAAATTTTAATTATGTTTAATACAAATAATAATTTCTATAATGTACCTTTGCTTTGAGAGAGAAATAGATCTAGTTGTAATCTCCACACTTAAGTTTACAATGAAAAAAAAGGGCAAGTTGTCCTCTGTGTTCTTTTATTTTTTATTTTCCCCCAAGAAATAAACACTATTTCCTATTATTTTCTGAGCACAGAGATCCACATGAAGGCTGGATTTCAAAGATGTACTTTATAAAGCAGAGATATAGTTAATTATAAGAATAAATTAATAATATTAATGCAAAATAATCCTTTATTTTGCCTGAAGGATAACTTTGTCTCTTAATTGAACTTCATTAAAAACTAAGTGCAAAAAGTTATTATATATTATTGCCATTTGGAATTAACATTACATGTGAATGTTTTGGTTGTTTGAATAAGAATCACTCCAATGGGCTCATATTTGAATGCTTAGTCATCTGGGAATGACACTTTTTGAAAAGGATTAGGAGGTGTGGTTGGAATATTTGTGGTCTTGTTGGAGGATGTGGGCTATAAAGTTTCAAACGTCCATACAAGGCCCAGCTTTCTCTCTTCCTCTGGCTAACAAATCAGGATTTAGCACATAGCTTCTGCTCATTGCAATGGACTGAGTCTCTGGAACTATAAGCAAGCTTCCAATTAAATTCATTCCTTAGGAAAAGTTGCATTCCCAGAACTTAGTTGGCAAAGGCAGGCAGATCTCTGTGACTTCAATGCCACCAGCCTGGTCTACAGAACAGAGGAAGAGTTGCCTTGATCATAGTGTCTCTACATAGCAGTAGAACAGTGACTAAGACAATTAATTGTGTTGAACCCTTACTCAATCTAAAATCCACATTGTCCTTTTTATTTTTGAAGATTTTTATTCAAGAGTGATATATTTAAGTTATATCTTCCATACCCTATCCTTCCTCTAACTTTTCCCATGTTACCCCACTCCCTATAGAACTCTCAACTCCTTATTCTTTAATTATACAAATATACAACTTAATATACATTGACCATATTCAATCAATGAGAATAATAGGAAGGGAAGGGGATGAGGGAGAGGTATAGTTGAATGTTTTTGGACAACCAGATCTCGAATAATAACATGGAGACTTATTATTAATTATGAAAGCTTGTCCTTAGCTTGTTGTTCCCAAATACTTCTTATATCTTAAATTAACCCATTAATCTTCATTTATACCACATAGCTGTTACCTTTCCTTAATCCAGTGTATGTACACCTTCCTCTCCATCTTACTGACCAGTCACTCACCTCTCAAATTCTTTCTTCTGGTTCTTCTCTCTTCCTGGAAGTCTATCCTCTCCTGCCTAGCTATTGGCCATTCAGTTCTTCACTAAACAATCAGAAGGTGTTTTAAGCATGTGAGGTAAGACAGAGATATCTTCACACAGTGTGATGAAATATCCCACAAGAGAGGGAGATAAAAAAAAATCTGACTATGTTAATTCATTTCCAATCTGATTCTACTAAAGAAGCATTTATTGAATGTGCAATGCCTCTATCCACACGGCTAACTCTGAATGGCAGATATGAAGACAACATAGGAAAGGCCCAACTCAAGCAAGCTATTCTCAACATGTTAATTTCAGGAATCTTAGAAAAAATATGCAACCTTGGTGGGAAAAGGGTGACTCAATATTACTATGAAACTTTACAAAAAATGGGGAAAACATAAAATTAAGTAAGTCAGAATAAGAGTAGAATCTGAAAAAATTCAAATTTTTACTGATTGTTTGAGACAGCGTTTCTCTGTAGTTTTGATGTCTGTCTGGGTAGTTGCTTCGTAGAACAAGCTAGCCTTGAACTCACAGATATCTGACTGACTCTGCCTCCCCAGTACTGGGATAAAAGGTGTCCACCACCACCACCAGATTGAAAAATTCAAATTTTTAAGGAGGAAATTTACCATGCTTTATGAAGTAAATATTCCAATGTTATTGTTAAAGAACTATTCAAATATTTATCACCTATTTAAGTGTCATAAACAACTTTTCAAGTTATGGGAAATATTTATAGTCCTTGAACCCTGATTATTTTCTTTAAAATTTTATTCCTTGGTCTTGGAGAAAAATCTCCAACATCGTTTATACCATGAATAGAGTTCTTTGTTTTTATTATTGTAACTGTTGAGTCTATCATTATTACAATAGCTTTTTTCCAGTGCTACTCATTATTTTATGTTTCAGTTACATTTTTATATAGTTTAGAATTCATACCTAAAGTTCATGATGTCAGGGGGCTAGACAGGGATTTAGAATTGGGGAGTTTTTCTAATTGTTGCCACAATGTGCCCCGATTTCTATTACTAATGTTAAAACACCATGAACTAAATTAAGTTGGGGAGGAAAGGGATTGTTTCATCTTAAAGTTGTAGGCCATCATGCATGGGAGTCTGGAAAGGAACTCAAGACAGGAACCAAGGGGCGACACTGAAGCAGATGTCATGGAAGACTACTGCTTATTAGTTTAGTTTCCATGGCTTGTTCAAGCCTGCTTTCTTAGACAACCTAGGGCCACTTTATGAAGGATTAGCATCACCTACAATGTGTTGGGCCCCACCCACATCA
Source organism: Phodopus roborovskii (assembly GCF_943737965.1). Classification (NCBI taxonomy): domain Eukaryota; kingdom Metazoa; phylum Chordata; class Mammalia; order Rodentia; family Cricetidae; genus Phodopus; species Phodopus roborovskii. The sequence continues at coordinate 25,150,180 of NW_026126567.1, forward strand.
ATCATAAATCAAGAAAATGCCTGTCAGACTTATTATAGGCCAGTCTTAGGGGGAATTTTTATTTTTGGTTTTGGTTTGTTTATTTTTTTTAATTGAGGTCCTCTCCCATATGTCCCTGGCTTATCTCAAGTTAACAAACAAACAAAAAATTTCTAATGCCCACATAGTAGATTGCAGACATGGAATCAAGTTATCAATCCAAATTACATTCATGCTACAATGAACAACTCAGGCAGAGGAGACAGAATTGCTTAAGCTGCTGAGAATATGTCTCTTCAGTACATGAATTTGGAAAAGCTACTTAATCTTTTCTGTCATGGTACACTCAGCATGACAATAAAGATCAGTGATTCAATAGGATATTATGAATCCTATTAAGATAATTAAAGAATTGCAATAAAGAATTTAATACTATGCTTCATGTCAACTAGATGCCATATACATATTAGATTTAATGACTGAAATTTCCTTGTGTAGATCTCAGTGTGAGTCCCAATCCAGTAAAACAATGACTATCTAAATAGAATTTCATTTAATATAAGAAGGTTCCTTCTAATTCTCCTGGTCTCTGTCATCAGTTAGTTGTTTTTTGTTTTTTGGTTTTTTTTTTTGTTTTTGTTTTTGTTTTTGTTTTTTAAATGGTTTGTCAACCTAAATTTCTAGTTTCTTTACCCAAGGCACATTCAGAAAGATTCTTAGAAATGTGTATGCATGATTTCTCTGAAAACAAAACAAAGCATGATGATACAATGTGATAATCTTAGAAGGACAGTTTCTCTCACCAATATTCCCCTTTCTGTGCATGTAACTCCAACATGGATGTTTCAATACATGTTCTTGGTCAACTATGTAAAGGAGCTGAAGTTACATTAGTGAAAACCCTTGGTTAATCACAGACACAGGATAACATCATATGCTTTTTCTTTAATGCCTTTCGACTATACTCAAGTACTAGAAAAAGAGCTCTGCCAAGGGTGAATGACATATTTAATTTCTGCTCATCTGTACTACTTGAAAGCCCCACAGTGCTCCTTGAAAATTCTACAATGTCCAGGTTACAGTAGCTGGCAGTACATTTGTTTAGTGCATACAAAAGTTTACTACTACCAATTTTGTAGCACATGCTTTTTAAGTGTCAAATAATAGTGCTTTTTCTGACAAGTTGTGAAGAATTTACAATTCTCAGGGGTAATAGTGATTATGCAAACATTGACCAGAAACATTGTATTAGAACATTGTGGCCATGTAAATTATTTTCATGTTTAGCCTTCTATTTTTAAATGATAAGCATATACAAAAAGAAAAACAAATCCTTACACTATAGCTGGTAAGATTTAGATCCTTTACTCTAGAGTATTCTAAAATAACTATAAACCTGAGAGCCACAGAGGCTTTGGTTACTAACACATCAAGGAGAGGGCATGAATAGAGTCAAGTTTCAGATGCATACACATATTTGACTGGCTTAGCCATTGGGCCCAGTTTCCATAAGGGAAGTAAGAATGTGTGATGCTTTCAAACTGTAGAATAAATGATGACATATTTCATGGTATGTCTACATGATTAGTCTTACAGAGACAGAGTTTAATTTCCAGATTCTCTTCAGAAGACAGAAGATAAATACATTTTCAATGTACTAAACATATATATTCCTTAATATCACAGCCACAGTCAGCATCCAAATCTACAGGGTTTGCTCAGTTTGCCTTTTATATCATCAGTAACCACCAGTTACCAAACTTCCCCAGCCAAGCCAGATGGAATTAGAATGCTTATTGAGCTTCGGTTAATCTGCACAGATTTATCCCAATGACAAATATCCTCAGGCATTTTTTATCAGAAGGCCTTGTTTTCCTAGTGTCCTCCATCCCATCTGGCTCTTTCTGCCTCTTCTTCTGTGGTATTCCTTTAGCTATGACAGGAGGGATTTGATGTAGACCAACCATTTAGACTCTCTCTCCTCCTAATGTAAGGCTGTGGGGTCTCTGCTTCTGTTCCCTTCCCATCTAGTGTCTAAGGAAGCTTATCTGATGATGATTGAACAATAAGGCACTGATTGATAGGCATAGCAGGATATAATTATGAGCCATTTTATTGAATATCTATATTGATCGGTGGTGTTTGGCTTTACCCTAGTGTTGGGAATCAGCAGCCTGCTGACTCCCCACCCCTGACGATAGGCGGGATACTCATGGCCATGTCATCACTACATCAGGCTTTACCTTGCTGACAGAGGACTCAATTACGCATGCACAAGCTCCCCTTTTAAAGCAAGCGGAGTAAGCGGGCCTCCCTCTTTCTCTCTGGCACCCCTCTCTCTCTCTCTGGCCCCCTCTCTCCCTCTGGCTCCCCTCTCTTGCTGTCTCTTGCTCTTTATCTCTGCTCTCTCTCTCTCTCTCTCTCTCTCTCTCTCTCTCTCTCTCTCTTTCTCTCTCCTGCTTTCAGTTGACTACCAACTAGATTCTCCATTAACCAGACAGTGTTACTTAGGGATTCCTTGTCATGGAGTGAGCCTTAAGTGACATCATACAATCATACATTGGTTGTCAATTCCCACCATTTTCCCACTATTACTCTAGCAAATCAGGAAAGGTTGTATGTCAAAGATTTTTTTGTGGCTGGTTAGGTTGTCATGTTTCTACTTTTAGTATCCTGCTGAATACCTTCCTATAAGAAAGATACTGGTAGGTAGGGGAGAAGAGCTTATGAAGGCACTAGCTCAGCTTCTCCATATTAATAGCTGTGTGGGTTTTGTTGTCAGCAATGGAATACCACCATTAGCAAAGAACATCCCTTTGTCTTAGCAATATTCTGGACTGTTGGGATTTCTATAAGACCCACTTGACCAACAACTCAATTGACTATAACCCAGGCCTGATACTGGGAGCCTCATTTGGGGACAAGAGATGGCCTGTTGGGACTCTTTTGAAAATACTTCATAGAGATTCCACTCATATTTTAGGAAGTTTCCACTGCACTAAATTTCCATATCATCCCTAAAATACCCCAGAATTCTAAGTTTCTTTCATCGTATTCCCTCCCTTAACACTATCTACCCTTCCCCTTGACACCTGACCCTAACATTCAGTCCCCACTCAACCTCAGTCCACTCATAAAATTTATTCTATTTTCTTTCCCCAAGGAAATCCATTTGTCTCACAGTCCCTTCCTCTATACCTAACCTCTCTGGGTCTATGGATTATAGGTTTGTTATCATTTTCTCAATGGCCAATATCTACATATAAATGAATAGCTACCATATTTACATTTCTGAGTCTGAATAATTGATTCAGGGTGACTTTTTCTACTTCTATTTTCCCCCACAATTTTCATGATGTCATATTTTTAAGAGCTGAGAAACACTTTGTTCTGTAAATGTACCATATTTCTTTATCCATTCTTATGTTGAAGGACATCTAGGTTGTTCCTGGTTACTGATTATTATGAATAGAGCATCAAAGAACATAACTTAAGCAACTGTCTTTGTGGTAGGATGGAAGAAACCTTTAGATATATGCCCAAGAATTATATAATTGTATTTTAAGGATGATCAATTCTCAGTTATCTGAGGAACCACCATATTGATTTTCATAGTGGCTGTACAAGTTTGTGCTCCTACCAGCTATGGAGGAGTGTTCCCCTTATTCCACATCCTCAACAGCATAAACTATCACTTGTGTTATTGACCTTAGCCATTCCTGCAGGTGTAAGATGGATTCTCAAAGTAGTTTTGATTTACATTTTCATGGTGGCTAAAGATGCTATACATTTATTTAAGTATTTCTCGGCCTTTTGAGATCCTTCTATTGAGAAAATCTATATGAAATATGTATGATAATGAAATGTTTAAAGACCTTTCAAGAAATGTTATTTTAAATAAGTATCCCTGGCATAATTGATTATAATTACACATACATCAATAAGACATACTATTAACTTTGATAATACCAGGAACACTAAAAAATTGGATTACTATTCCATGTTTTCTCTAGTCTCTTACTTGTGTGTTCAATTTTTTATAGTCTATTCTGAACACAATAGCCTGTGGGCAATTTCAAAATATGTTTGTCATGGCAAACCACTTATGATATTTTCCTTTTGTATTACTACTGACTGGGCATAAAAGGCAACTCTAAAAATGGCCAATACCACTATAAACAGTACAGCTTTGCAGCTACTTCTGACTTTGTCTCTCCCAATCTTCCTCTTGGCTTCCTTTCACCATTCATGCTGTTTTTTGCTGCTGTTTTACAAATATGCTAGCTCTGCTCCTGCCTTAAGAATATGAGCCACTTCCTGTAGTTTCCCTCCCGCTAAGTCCTATGGCATATTCTTTTCCTCTGAGGAACTTCACTTTGTCAACCAAGGTGTTCCTTTATACACTTGAATGTCAGCTTAATAGGGTAGGGTGATTATCCCCTTGCTGCTTTATGCTAGGCTCTCACAAAGCATCTGTTAAATGTGTGAGCTGACAGACAGCTATGTGAATAAATTAGTGGTCTGCATGGTCTGACTCCTTAAGCCTTTTCATCTTGTACATGGGTTTAATATTTTTCTCATTTTAATACTGTGATTTCAAATCATTTAAAATGAAAATGGTGATAATATATTTTTATATTATTCTCTTTATTCTTATATTTTAAAAATCCTCCTTGGTGTCTGAATCAGTGAGGAGTAAGGCATTGAATGTAAAACAATGGGTGATTGATAATGATGCAAAACAAATCATAGATATCAAATTTTATATATATTAACATTCATTTCATGTTCCTTGTACAAGTGTGTGTCCCAAAAACATATTAGTCTACTAATAAATATATCATTCATGAGAATTTGTTTCCATAGGAAAAAAAAATCTCATCCCAAAGATTACATGGATAGCACTCTTCCATCTAGTGTGGAGAGATAAGAAAGTATAAGAAAGTGACTATGATTGTGTTCCCTTTTCCTGTGGTTTGAGGACATAGCGCATTTTTAAAAATTAATTTTAAACAACTTTTACACATAGATTTTGACAGACTAAACCATGACTGCATATTATTCTTCTTGTTTATTAACATTGATCCAATGATCCCATTTTTCTTTCTCTTGAATTGGTTGAAAGTAGATGATCACCACTCCCTCCCTCAAAGGCTAGCTTCTCCAATTCTTTCTTCAAACTACACTTACCATTACTCCAAGTCATTCTAAATTGACAACTATTAATAGTTCTGACTTCCAAGCTGAGTTCTTCTAAGTCTGACATTTTATTTCTTAGGATTACCTTACTTGCTCTGTTTGATGGTTTCTCAACTTAGCAGCCTTATAGATACTTTCACCTTTCCTTCACAAGGTCAGAATGAATAGGTTCTATAAAATTTTATAGAAATTGTTCTTGACACTCATTTTTAACAGTGACTAATCTGCTTTCTGTTTCCCTGAAATTTTATAAATTGAACTAAAATTAAGTGTATTCTGAGCAAGATTCTTCACTATTTCACCCATGTTATAAACTGTAAAAGTAATAGATACCATCTTAGTTCTTTTAAGTGTAAAAGAAACATTTAAACACTTAACAGGTTAACAGCCAGTGGCAAAATTTCCATTGGAAGAATGGTAACGGTTGAGTCCCAAGTTTTAAAAGTGTCTCCTCCTCGGTGACTGGTGGTGGGGGGGGGTCAACTCCCTTTTTTCAATATCTGCTTCTCGAAATATTTCCCACAGGAGAGGATTATCAAACTCTCATGTCAGAGCAATGCAATTGGAAAGCTACATATATAAGACACAGACCCATTTTATTCCCATAACCATAGGTCAGATATGCTGTCACTTAATCACAAAAATGCCTAGTTATGATCCTCTGCCTTCTAAAATCCAAAAGTAGGAAATCCATACACAAAGTATATAGAGGTTTGTTTTCCAATGAGGTTGACTGACTGATTAGGATATTCATAAGTGCCATCGGTGCAAATACCACACACTGTTGTGTAGCATGAGTTCTAATTGGTCTTAGTACTAAAATCCCAGAGTCAGATATAGGGGTAAATGCTCAGAGAGACAAAGGAGCAAGTCATAGTCACCTCTTACCTCACCAACTTCTCATCTGTAAAGGATGAATATCTTATCTCCATCTGGCCTTATCACTTCCTGTAGGCATGTTTGTACAGAACTCCAGAACTCCATGGAGTGGCTGGTACTACCCTTTATCCCTGGGTAAGCTTTATTTGTCAGAGCACAAACTATCACCACATACTTGCTTTTTATTCCAGTTGCAAAACAAGACAAAAGAGAAAGGGAAAGGAAGTTTTCTTTGGTGAAGTATATTTCCCTAAATATTTACAAAATATAATGGTCATACCTTAAAGTGACAAGTTATATTTAAGGATAATACAAGCTCTTGTCTTATTCAACATTACATTGAAGCTCATAGAATATTGAGATGTTTGTGGAAAGTTGCTGCAGTATCTACTCTAACATATTGTCAGGAAAGACATTACTGGAGAAGTTAAAGTGGTGAGTATGCCCCACAGAGCTTCTAAGCCCATTCTTCCAGAGGTTGCTGATGGTGAAATGCTACTTATACAAGTTGAGGTTTCAGCAGGTCTTCAATACTTCAGAATGCTGACTCAATAATACACAAGTGCCTCACCAGAAGTTCTAACAACCTTACCTATGTGTTACAGAAGAGAATGCATGGCAATTAAAAATACTCTGATATTAATTACACACCTCAACAAAACCATATTTGCAATATTTCACCTCCAATGAGAAAAAGATGATTCAGTACCAATTATCCTACAATAGTACAATAATGTTCAATATGTGAGTATAAGCAATTACTACTAATCTACAAATGTAAACAGCAATAAACTTAACCGAAGGATAGCATATTTCTTGACAGCTTTACAACATTGTGTTTATACATTCTATGTTATATTATCTCAAAAAAAAAAAAAAACCAAATAAAATCTTTATAAATGGTGATGACTAGGCAGTCTATGGGGTTTCTGGTAGTAGATCAGTACTTAGTCCTAGTATAGGAATGGACTTTGAGAGCCCATTCCAAATAGAGGTACACTCTTTCAGCCTAGACACAAGGGGGAGAGCCTAGGCCCTGCTCCAAATGATATGATAGACTTTGAAGATTCCTCATGGAAGGCTTCATACTCCCTGGGGAGCAGGAAGGGGAATGGTTGGTGAATGGAGACAGAGGAGGATGGGAGGGTTCAGAAATTGGGATTGACATGTAAAACAAGCTTGTTTCAAATTTAAATTAAAAATAAAAATAAAAAAGTCTTGGAAGAGGTATTTTAGGTCACCTGTTTCTGGGAATCATATCCCTTGCCCTGGTAAGAGACCATAATTAAGCTGGCACAAAACTTAAAAAAAAAAAAAAAAAAAAAGATTTGAATCCCAAAAGGCAGAGAAAGAAATTTACACTTACAAGTATTCTAATGTAAATGCCTAAGGTCAAGTGCTTCTAGGCCCAAAGAAACTTTGTCAGCAATTTACTCAAGTGGAGGGAAATGTCAATGCAGGCTTGGTCCCTTCCCTACCACACTTTATGCATGAAAGCCTCCCAGTAATTCAAACACTGTTGTATATTGGGAGTTTGAATAGGATACCTAATGGTTGTATCAGGCTTGCTGTCTCTACAGGACTTTTATTTGCACCTGACGCCCAGATTCAAAACATCCATCTACTAAATATGCCTCAGTGCCTGACACCAACAAAGTACTCAAAATTATTTGTTGAAAAAAGTAAGTTCAGAGAGCATGTGGTACAGGGGGGGATAGGCTGAGAAATGAGTCACCGTGGTACAACTATATGACAGAAAGGAATTATCTCCATAGGCTTCTCTCTGAGTTCTGTCATCTATCTTTCATGGACACTTAAACAAATCATGCAATAAAAATGAGTATCTCCTAGGTACTACTTACTTATTTATTTATTATTTGCATTCATTCCAGTATGTGTGTTAGATTTCTGAGGTGCTTTAAAGAGACTCAAGTCAGGAAAGAGGCCATAGATTGACCTTAGAAGAAAAGACCATTTGTTTCAAAAAGCAAGGGACAGACACTCTCCCTAGGGAAAGGGGTATCTGCAAGGAGAAAAGGAAATACTTGGAGTTTATGGGGGAGGGGGTCATGGAATAAGGAAGTTAAAAACAGTTTCAGCCCGCCTACGGTCCTGCCGCTCTGGTTGAGCACCAGGATCAGAGGGTGGAGCCAACAGTCCACCCTACTTCAGAGACCTCTTGGAGCAACTCCGAACAAAGGAGACCTGACTATCCACTCGGGACCACCCATAATTTCCACCGGCTTGGTCTCTGACCCCGCCTCCAGTCCTCTGCTGGAGTCCCGGGCCCCTCCCAGAGATCCGCCTATCTCTGCCTATCCACTCGGAGTTCCTGCGGGCAAGATCCTTGACCTCCAAATCCGGGCCCTTGCCAAAGAACGAGGTCTCAGCGGGAGAGTGCCAGTTTCCAGTGAGATCCCACTACCCTGCAAAACCTTCTCAAGTTCAAGCTCAGCCCTCGTCCTCTTCTGCCGGTTATTGGACAGAGCTATTGGCCAGAGGACCACTGTGAGTACCTGCTGGCATCTTCTTCTGGACACTCATCCTTGACCCCATCCCTGGATCCCTGTCTGCAGAGAAACCTCCTAGAGAGCTTGGACCACACAGAGCTACAGATATTGAATCTTTGATCCACATAAGCCCATCGGGGAAGGACCATAGAGAGAGGGAAGAGACACCACCAACACCTACTGGAAGAAACTATGGGAAGAAGGCAATACAAGAGAACACCTAACAACAGAAAGACAAACATGACACCACCAGAATCTAGGGAATCTACACCAACTAGAATGGAACACAACAACAAAGCAGAGGAAACAGAAGGGTACGACTTAAAAATCACCATCATAAAAATGATAGAGGCCCTCAAAGTAGATATGAGAAAATCCCTTAAAGAAATGGAGGAAAAAACAAACAAAAAAGTGGAAGAAATGAACAAATTCCTTAAGGAAAGTACAGAAAGCCAAGAAAAAACAATTAAGCAGGTGAAGGAAATGGTTCAAGACTTGAAAACTGAAATTGAGAAAATAAAGGCAACACAAACGGGAGGAAGGCTGGAAATTGAAAAGCTGGGCAAAAAATCGGAAACCACAGACACAAGCATAACCAATAGAATTCAAGAGATGGAAGAGAGAATTTCAGGCGCAGAAGATAAACTAGAAGAAATAGATTCATCGACCAAAGAAAATCATAAATCCAACAAATCCTTAACACAAAACATCCAGGAAATGTGGGACACCATGAAAAGGCCAAACCTAAGAATAATAGGCATTGAGGAAGGTGAGGAAGCCCAGCTCAAAGGTGCTGAAAACATATTCAACAAAATCATCGAGGAAAACTTTCCAAATCTGAAAGGACATGCCCATGAAAGTACAAGAAGCATACTGAACCCCAAATAGGCTGGACCAAAGAAAAAAGACCCCTCGACATATAATAATCAAAACACCTAGCATACAGAATAAAGAAAGAATATTAAGAGCAGCAAAGGAAAAAGGACAGGTAACATATAAAGGCAGACCTATCAAAATTACACCTGACTTCTCCATGGAAACCCTCAAGGCCAGAAGGTCCTGGATAGATGTTCTAAAAGTATTAAGAGAACACGGATGCCAGCCTAGGCTACTATATCCAGCAAAACTCTCAGTCAATATAGATGGAGAGAACAAGATATTCAATGACAAAACCAGATTTTCCCAATACGTATCTACAAATCCAGCCCTACAGAAAGTATTGGAAGGAAAATTCCAAACCAAGGAAGGTAACTATGCCCACAAAAATGTAGGCAACAGATAATCCAACTACACCAGAAACCTAGGGTGAAGCAGAACAAATATATTCACAATACCACTGCCAACAACAAACCTAAATCAAACAAGCAACAACAATCAATGGACCTTACCCTCAACATTAATGGTCTTAACTCACCTATAAAAAGACACAGGCTAACAGAATGGATACGAAGACAGAATCCATCCTTCTGCTGCATACAAGAAACACATCTTAGCTCCAAAGATAGACATTACCTCAGGGTAAAGGGTTGGGAAAAGATTTTCCAATCAAATGGAAATAAGAAGCAAGCAGGCATAGCTATCCTAATATCTAACAAGTTAGACTTCAAACCAAAACAAGTCAAAAAAGATGAAGACGGTCACTTCATATTCATCTCAGGAGAAATCCATCAACACAAAGTCTCAATTCTGAACATCTATGCCCCTAATACAGAGTCACCCACATTCGTAAAAGAAACACTACTAAAACTCAAAGCTCATATAAAACCTCACACACTTATAGTGGGAGACTTCAATACACCACTCTCAACACTAGACAGGACCACAAATCAGAAACTCAACAAAGAAACAAAAGAATTAACAGAAGTTATGTCTCAACTGGAGCTAACAGACATCTATATAACAGTCCATCCAAAGACAAAAGAATATACCTTCTTCTCTGCTCCACATGGAACCTTCTCTAAAATTGACCACATACTAGGAGACATAACAAACCTCAACAGATACAAGAGAATAGGGATAGTCCCCTGTATCTTATCGGACCACCATGCTTTAAAATTAGAATTCAACAACAACACAAATAGCAGAAAACCTGCAAACTCATGGAAACTTAACAATGTGCAATTGTACCACTCCTGGGTCAAAGAAGAAATAAAGAAAGAAATTAAAGACTTTCTAATATTCAACGAGAATGAGGATACAACATACCCGAACTTATGGGACACCTTGAAAGCAGTGCTACGAGGGAAGTTCATTGCACTAAGTGCCCATATGAAGAAAACAGAGGATAGTCACATAAAAGAATTAACAGCGCAACTGAAAACCTTAGAACAGAGAGAAGCGTATTCACCCCGCAGGAGCAGACGCCAGGAAATAATCAACTTGAGGGCTGAAATCAACAAAATAGAAACGAGGAAAACAATACAAAAAAATCAATGCAACAAAGAGTTGGTTTTTTGAGAAAATCAACAAGATAGACAAACCTTTATCCAAATTAACGAAAAAGCAGAGGCAGAACATGCAAATTAACAAAATCAGAAACGAAATGGGGAACATAACAACAGACACAGAGGGAATCCAGACAATTTTCAGGTCATACTTTGAAAATCTGTATTCCACAAAAATTGAAAATTCAAAGGAAATGGACAAGTTTCTGGATAACTATCACTTACCAAAATTAAATCAAGAACAGACAAACAACTTAAATAGACCTATAACCCGCAATGAAAGGCAGTCATCGAAAGCCTTCCAATGAAAAAAAGTCCAGGGCCAGATGGATTCAGTGCAGAATTCTACCAGACATTCAAGGAAGAACTAATACCACTACTCCTCAAACTGTTCCACAAGATAGAAACAGAAGGTTTATTGCCAAACTCTTTTTATGAGGCCACAATAACTTTGGTACCCAAACCTCACAAAGACACAACTAAGAAAGAAAACTACAGACAAATATCCCTGATGAACATCGATGCAAAAATACTCAATAAAATGCTGGCAAACCGAATTCAAAAATACATCAGAGAAATCATCCACCATGATCAAGTAGGCTTCATACCTGGATTGCAGGGATGGTTTAACATACGAAAATCTATCAACGTGATCCACCATATAAACAAAATGAAAAAGAAAAACCATATGATTATCTCCCTAGATGAGGAAAAAGCCTTCGACAAAATTCAACACCCTTTCATGATAAAGGTATTGGAGAGGTCAGGGATAACAGGAACATACCTAAATATAATAAGAGCAAAATACAGCAAAACAACTGCCAACATCAAACTTAATGGAGAGAAACTTAAGCCAATTCCTCTAAAATCAGGAACAAGACAAGGCTGTCCTCTCCATATCTCTTCAATATTGTACCTGAAGTTCTAGCTAAAGCTATAAGACAACAAAAGGAGATCAAGGGCATCCAAATTGGAAAGGAAGAAGTCAAACTGTCTCTATTTGCAGATGATATGATAGTTTACATAAGAGACCCAATAAACTCTACCAGGGAACTCCTACAGCTGATAAACACCTTCAGCAAACTAGCAGGTTACAAGATAAACTCAAAAAAATCAGTAGCCCTATTTTTTTCAGACGACAAAGAGGCAGAGAAAGAAATCAGAGAAACATCACCCTTTACAATAGCCACAAGCAACATAAAGTATCTTGGTGTAACGCTTACCAAACAAGTAAAAGACCTATATAATAAGAACTTTGTGACTCTAAAGAAAGAAATTAAAGAAGATACCAGAAAATGGAAAGACCTCCCATGCTCTTGGTTAGGTAGGATAAACATAGTAAAAATGGCAATCTTACCAAAAGCAATCTACAGATTCAATGCAATCCCCATTAAAATCCCACCACAATTCTTCACCGACCTTGAAAGGATAATAATCAATTTTATATGGAAAAACAAAAGACCCAGGATAGCCAAAACAACCCTATACAATAAAAGAACTTCAGGAGGCATCACCATTCCTGACTTTAAGCTCTACTACAGAGCTATAGTTCTGAAAACAGCCTGGTATTGGCATAAAAATAGACAGGTAGACCAATGGAATCGAATTGAAAATCCTGATATTAATCCACGTACCTATGAACACCTGATTTTTGACAAAACACTTAAAATTATACAATGGGGCAAAGACAGCATCTTCAACAAATGGATGAGGGTGTGTAGAAGACTGCAGATAGACCCATGTCTGTCGCCATGCACAAAACTCAAGTCCAAATGGATCAAAGACCTCAACATCAATCCAGCCACATTGAACCTCTTAGAAGAGAAAGTAGGAGGTACCCTTGAACAAATTGGTATAGGAGACCGCTTCTTGAACATAACTCCAGGGGCACAGACACTGAAAGAAACAATTAATAAATGGGACCTCTTCAAACTTAGAAGCTTCTGTAAGGCAAAGGACACAGTGGACAAGACCAAACAGCAGCCCACTGACTGGGAAAAGATTTTCACTAATCCTATATCCGACAAAGGGCTGATCTCCAAAATATACAAAGAACTCAAGAAACTAGTCAACAAAACACCAAATAACCCTATTAAAATATGGGGTACAGAACTGAAGAAATAATTCTCAATGGAGGAAATCAAAAAGGCTGAAAGACACTTAAGAAAATGCTCCACATCCTTATCTATCAGGGAAATGCAAATCAAAACAACTTTGAGATACCATCTTACCCCTGCCAGAATGGCTAAAATTAGAAACACCAGTGATGACTTATGTTGGAGAGGATGTGGAGAAAGTGGAACACTCCTCCACTGCTGGTGGGAGTGCAAACTCATACAGCCACTTTGGAGATCAGTATGGCGGTTCCTCAGGAAAATGGGAATTAGTTTACCACAGGCCCCGGCAATCCCCCTCTTAGGCATATACCCAAAGGATTCAAATCAATGCAACAAAGCCATCTGTTCAACTATGTTCATAGCAGCACTATTTGTTATAGCAAGAACCTGGAAGCAACCTAGATGCCCCTCAATTGAAGAATGGTTAATGAAGATGTGGCACATCTACACAATGGAATACTACTCTGCAGAAAAAAAATAATGGTCTCTTGAAATTTGCAGGCAAGTGGATGGCACTTGAAGAAACCATCCTGAATGAGGTAACCCAGTCACAAAAAGAGAAACACAGTATGTACTCACTCATATATGGATTTTAGAACTAGATCAAATGATCACCAGCCTATAATTCACATCACCAGAGGAACTAGGATACAAGTTGTATTCTAAGAGATTCATATAAAGTCCCTCACAGAACTGGGAAGGGACAAGTCCCCCAGAGCTCAGGTAAAGTGGGGGAGAACAGCTAGTGGAGAGAGAAGTAGGAGAAAATGAGGGGGAGGAGAGGAAGGCATGTGGGACCAGGAGATTGAGCCTGGTTAGGAATGGAAAATAGGAGAGAGAGAGAGAGAGAGAGAGAGAGAGAGAGAGAGAGAGAGAGAGAGAGACAGAGAGAGAGAGAGAGAGACAGAGACAGAGACAGAGAGAGAGAGAGAGAACATAAAAGAGGGAGCCAATATTGGTTTGAAGATAAAGTTGAACACAAAGAAAGGTCGAGGGAACTACAAGACTGCTCCCAACTAACAATCTCAGCTCCCGTGGACAGGCTATCATAAATGCCCTTCCCGGAGAGTGAGATCAACAACTAACTTCTCCATGGAGTCCTCAACTAATGCCTGTTGAAAATAGGAGCAAACACCCATACATAAACACTGTGTCGAACTAGAACCCAGAAGCAGATGGAGAGGACAAGACCATGCGGTAGAAGTATATAGAGACAGCTTACCTGAACAAGGAGGAGCTAAGGGCCACTAGACTGATAGCTGGGAAGCCAACAGGGGTCTGACTCGGACCCCCCTGAATATGGGTCTCAGCCAGAAGGTCTGAGCAGTCTAAGAGACCTCAGACAGTGGAGCCAGGATGTATCCCTGGTGCACAAAAGGACTTTGCAAACATATCCCCCATGGAGGGATAACTGCCTTATTCTAGAGATAGGAGAGAAGCCCTAGTCCCTACTTCACAGAACCTGTCAGATCTACATGACCCCAACTGGATGGCATTCCCCTACATATGGTATTGTGGTGGGGGGTTGGGAGGGGAGGGTTTTAGAGTGCATGTGAGAGGGCAGAGAGGGCAAAAGGGAGGGAAGAAGGGAGGGAGGGCTGGAGGGGAGGGAGGGAGGGAGGGAGGGAGAAGGAACTGGGATTGACATGTAAAATAATAAATTAAATTAAAAAAATTGCTTTGACTCCAAAATTTTAGTTCAAGGACAAATTACTGGGGAAAAGGATTTCTATTTTTGTTTCCACAGAAAATGAAAAGATGTGGATTCCTTCCAGACTAATGTGGTTTGATCACGCCAGACCGCCTGAAACAGAGTACAAGCTGATCCTACATTCCAAACAGCTGGACAAAACAGCCCTACAGACTACAGCTAGGATATCTGAATCTTCTTCGAATCCCCCAAGACAGCGCCCCTTACCAGCAGGAAGTAGTTTGGAAAGAACAACGCCCAAATTCCTAAATATTGTGTATAAATGTTTGTTTTCATTTAATTGGACTTTGTTATATAAAATTAAATAAAAAAATATAAAAAAAAATAAAAAAATAAAAAATAAAAATTAAGGTTTGAGATAATGAAAAAAATAAAAAAATAAAAACAGTTTCAGAGAGCTACTTGACAGTCTGCAATCTTTAGTTCCTGGAATGTTTGTTGGTACAAACCTGTTTATCTTTAAAATTGTATTGCCCGTGCTTTCAGGATATGGAGAGTGGTTGAGTTGGGTTAAGCAGTGAGAGAGAGAGGATGCTGAGATTTTAACATAGTGGGTGGATGTCCACATACCTAGGGGAATGGAAAGTCTCTTGGTTGGGGTCAAGCAGAGTTTATTCAAGGCTTATGTGCAGACCATATTATTGATCTCCAAAACTGAGGACAAAAACTGGGGAATACACTGTATCTTGCTCTGTCATTTCACATTGTGTGAAATCATGTCTCATGTAATGTGACTGATGCCAAGAGGTCAGTGTTACAAAACAGCACATTGATCCACTTAAGTGCAAATGCGAAGGAAGAATGAGAACACTTTGTACAAGTCAACCACAGCCATTCCTCCAGCACAGACTTATGATGAACAACTTTTAAAGCAAATATCATGTTTTGATAGAGTCAAGAAACACATGGATCTGCAGCTGTATTAAAAATTAATACTAACAATTTTACAAAATTGACATCATGTGTGAATTCATTATCATTCTCTAAGAGCCAAAGTTACATTTTCAGTTTAAATCACTATGCCTTAGAAATTCCATGAAAGAAAAATGCCTCTGACCTGTCAACGAGGAGGACTAAAATGTCATGTGACTGGTTGGGACAAAAACTTCCATCTACATTGATCTAAAAGCTCCTTCCCCAAAGACAGATAGTTTCTGAAACGCTGGAGGATATTGTTTATGGAAGACAACAAGTCACATGACTTCATGCCCCTAAACAAGTTTGTTTGACTCATCTGCACAGATGTGCCTGGTCCCATCTCAATGGGCAGTAAGTAGGCAGGAAATAGGATATATGTTAGACCTTGATTTGACCTTATGAGAAATACAATGAATTAGGGTCTTTTCTTCTTCAGCCCTTGCCAAATTTGATTCTGGGCCATTTCCTGGCAACATGAGTATGGATCTGAACAAAGCCCATCTACCTAGTCAGTACTGAAATAAAACTTGCTTCAAAATTGGCTTTAAACTGTGGTAGTGGTCTTATTCTCAATCAGTGGGATTAATATGACATAGTGGAAAGACAGATTCATAATACTTCTATTGTAGCATCAGAAAAAAAAAAACAGACCTGTGAACATGCTGAACTTCCCAAAGAAATGAGAGATAGATAAGAATCATTTAAGGGAAAGGACACCTCATGGTGGGATGCTACAGCAGCCATTTGTTCATCATCAGATACAGTGTATGTGTGCTGGGATTACCAGGTGAGGAATACCTGATTTTGTTTTTGTTACCATAACTTGGCTCTTCTCTAGTTAATGAGACACACCCAAATTGTCCTTCATTTGAACTCCAGTTTGCACCTTGTAGAAATGCTGAAACTTTCACAACTTTGTGATTGGCTACATTAATGTCTAAACAGATGCCTTTTTGAGCTCAGGTCAGCTCTCTTCTTTGCCTTTAAGGAAGATTCTTTAATTCTAAAGTGACATCAAGTCTCCTTAACTACTCTGTAAACACACACACAAACACATATATACACACAACATAGATACATGTGTATATATATATATACATATATATATATACATACATATATGCACATATATATGTGTACATATGTGAAATGTATTGTGAGATTTGAGAGTTCATACTTGAGAATAGAATAAAACATTTGACTGCCAGTGCCCAAGGCTGCTATTGTGTGAAAATCAGAAGTAAAGGGATGACAAATAAATTGTCAAAATGTATGAATTCATTGTTATTTAATAAAACATGACATTGTTGAAAGACACAAAGGTATCCTGGTTCTAACATGGCATGCACTTAGCATGCAATAATCCAAATAGCCTTGAATATTTTGCCTCCTATATTGGTACTGCACAAATCTCTCCTTTACTTTCTTTAAATTATTTTTAAAACATGTCTATATTACTGATAATATTGTATGGCCAAAAGCCCCAGTTCCAGGCTGCTTCATCTGAAATGGTTCAGCAGAAAATAAGCTTTACCAGTGTTATCATGTCAGGAAGTATAAAGATCCAGATACTCAAAATACATCCCCAAAGTTCTTCAATATTATAGAGAAATGGGGGAGAAAATGTAAGCTTTGGGAGTTCTGTGGTTGTAATACAGGTTATCGTCTCTGTCCAACATAATTAGACATTCCTATCAGTCTTCACATCAGCCTCCATAATTCAGGATGCTTTGGTGAAAAGACTATCTGTTCACTTAATCACTAGTTTTGCTCATTTGTATTAAGTTGGCTGAATCTGGAGACCAATGATTCAAATAGAACTCAGAAAGGAGAAAGCAAACAAGATGGACACTGAATCAAAATGGCTTAAGACTATGTGCACTTTCATACCCTCAATAAAGGCACAGTAGTCTTAGTCTTAACTCAGGAAGGCTCAACTCCTCCTTCATCTTCAGAATTCTTCATACTAAGGAGAAGGTTACTTTTTGTTTTACTTAAACTTTAAGAAGAATTTGTTTGTGCCAGTATTTCAGAGTAAAAATTACTGCTGTATTTATAGTCACATAATAGGTACAGGGGTAGGGTAATTAACCCTACCCCCTGATTAGTTAACATTCACCAGATAACTAGTTGTTTCTCTAAGTCAGAAAAGAGAAAAACAAAATGGTTTTTGATATCCAAAGTAGTAATATAGGACAAATCACATTTAAAGCTTTCTAGTGGTTTGTACTTATTTTAATACCTTATAATTTAACTTTCTTAAAGTATTAAAAAACAAAACTCTCTCTCTCTCTGAGTGTGTGTGTGTGTGTGTGTGTGTGTGTGTGTGTGTGTGTGCTAGAAAAGGATAGTCCAAACTCCTACATTTTCTAAAGGAGATAGTTCCAAAACACCCTAGTGTTTCGATGTGATTATGAACATGACCTTTTAGTTTAACATACAAACAAATATAATAAGAACAGTGAATGAATAATAGAGAAATAAGTTAGTGTGTGATCTACAGATCACTTTTGTGACCTACCTGAGGAAAGATTTCCCTTTATTACACAAGGCTATTCTGCGCTGTTTAATTGCTTTCCATATATACATTCAACCATGCTCCTTGCTTTTGAGTCAGTTGTTGACTTTTTTCTTCATGTAAAAAAAATTCCTAGACATACCAGTTTACCAATAGTATCCCCTTTTTCTTTGCATCACCTTAACACAGCAATCTATTTCCCAGAGAGTTTGTAAAGCTCAAAGTTTTCTTATGTGACTACATAGCAGAAGTCCCTTGACTTTTTAAATAGCTTTGCTACTTGTCACATGTTGAAGTTGGCATAACTTATTCAAATTTACTCTTTTGTCTTGATCTTCCTTATAATATTAGAGAAATACATTTGCTTCTCATCTTGTTTTTTAAATTTAGATGGATATAACTCTGACTCTAAAAAGCTTAATGTCACACCTAGCACCTCTAAATTCCCTATAACTACTAATTGCTAAATTGTGTAGCCTACAGTTTAGGTGAGGTGGTTAATTTCAATTGTTAACTATATAGTACAGTGGAAATTAGTAAAACACTCTCCTGTCACTCGGTATGCCCTTGAGGTTTGACTAAGGAAGGGGTAAATCCCACCCTGAATGTGGGCTGGGCCATCTCATGAGATGAGATGACCAGACAGAATAAATAGCTGAGAAGTAGAAAGCCACCATAGGTAGCCTTTTGCTCTGCCTCCTGTCTGCCATGATGTGAAAAGTTATGTTTGAGTGTTCCCTGTCATTCCTACCTAATGAAATGAGACTGAGAGCCAAAATAAATAACTAACCCTTGAGGCTATTTAGTTCATTTTTTTTTCTTTCTTTCTTTATTCTTCTTATTTTACATATTGATCCCAGTTCCCTCTACCTCCTTCTCTCTCTTCCTCCCTCCCATGCTCCCTGACCCACCCTCCCATCCTAGCCCCCCCCCCCACTCCACATGTAGGGTGATGCCTTCCTGGAGAGGTCATCTAAATCTGTCAAGTCATTTGGACTAGGGACAAGGCTCTCCCTGCTGTCTCTAGGTTAAGTGAGTATCCCTCCATGGGGAACATGCTCCCAAAGTCCTTTTATGCACTAGAGATACATCCTGGTTCCATCTAAGTCCCTTAGACTGCCCAGGACTTCTAACTGAGACCTATGTTCAGGGTGTCTGAATCGGTCCAATGCTGGATTCCCAGCTATTAGTCTGAGGATCCATTAGCTCCTCCTTGTTCAGATCAGCTGTCTCTGTGTGTTTCTGTAGCCTAGTCTTGTCCTCCGTCACTGCATCTGGATTCCAGTTCAGCTCAGTGTTTAGCTGTGGGTGTTTGCTCCTGTTTCCATGAGCTACTAGATAAGGGCTCTATGATGGTGGATAAGTTAGGGGAGGAATAGATGAAAGAGAGACAGAGAGAGAGCATAAAAGAGGGAGAACTATTATAAGTTCAAGGGAAAACCAACTCTTGAGAAATGTCCAGAGACCTATAAGACTGACCCCAGCTAACAATTTGAACAACAGGGAAAGGCTACCATAATTGCCCTTCCCTGATAATGAGATTAATGACTATTTAGTTAATTTTTTTTGGTGTATTTTGTCAAGGATAGGAGTAGTAATCAATATAAGTAAGCAATGTTTTATGTTTCATTGACTTAAAATGTCAGAGTATTCAGATCAAAAAAATAATCATAAATCTTAGTTCTAGGCACAAACTTGTTTTTTTAGTTGAAGCCAATAATAACAACTTTTAAAAACTCTAGCCTTATATTCTCCTTTTTAAATATTTCTATGAAATAATTATAATTTAACTCTCCTTGAAGTGTCCTGTTGTAAATATTGCTGACAGCATAAATTCTGTGTCTTATTAATTAGAATAAGTTTTATCACTACTTTTCCACACAGTTGAAAATATTATTTATTTTTAAAAGTCTGTATTGCCATATTTTCATGTTGAATTGTGCATTTCTCATTATAGTACTTCAACAGGAAAAAAAGAACTCTTTATGCAAAAAAAATTGTTTATATACCCAATAACTTAAATGAAAGCAAAATGAGGTCAATGTTATTGAATGGACTATTTCCAGACTTAAAAAAGAAAAACTATTCATGATGAATACATAAAAGTTTTGAAATACAAAAGTTCAGGTTAAGACTTTTAGAAATAGAAAAGTTCCTGGAGTCAAAGTAAATGCTGCATTCAGCAATAAGGTCTTACCATGTGACTATGGTAAGGGTATGCCTTTGGAATTCTTTTCATTTTTCAAGTTGGGTTTCGAATTTACTTACTAATTTGTGATCAAAGACAATGGAAATAACCGCTGTGTTTTTGGAGATATCTGGGGACTCTGTTGAATGATTCATAGGGAGGTGTCTTAGTTTTCTATTGCCCTAATAAGAAACCACATCATGGCAATTTATATTGATCTGGAGGTCCTGGTTGTATGTTAAAGTCCATGCCTATCACAACAGGGAGCATTACAGTAGAAAACTTTTCCTCAAGCCTGAGTCAGATAACAAGAAATAAAATGGGCATTTTTTTTACTTCAGTGCCAGCCACCAGTAACACTCTTTCTTCATGAAATTCACACTTTGTAACCCTTCTAAAACAGTTCTACCAACTGGGAATGAAGTATTCAAACCCTCTGTCCCATGATATCTGTTCTCATGTTCTCATTCAAACTGCCACAGAAGGCATCCCCTGCCTACTACTGTGATTTTTCATTTCATTATCTATGTTTTCTGGACATGGCACCATTAAACTCTGTAAGGGAATACCTTTGGAATTATTTGATTATTTTTTAAAGTTGTGTTTCAAATTTAACATACTAATGGATTTCTATGCAGGCTTGAGAAATCAATCTCAAACCTCTGGGAAACTTCCTCATTGCTGGCTTAAAAAAAAAATCACATACAGTGCTGGGCCCTCCCTGCTGCAATATCAACCCTACCAGACAAGATATGACTCCTAGTGTAACCATGGCATGACTGTTGTGGTGTAACTTACTATGTTTGGATTTGATTTGAGGCATACTTTGAAGGAGGTGATTTTAAGACTACCACTATAATCTTTTCCAAAGTTTGTCATGTGGGGAAAAGGATATGTAGTAGTTTGAATGTTACTGGCCCCATAATTAATGACATTAATGGTAGGTGTGACTTTGTTGGAGAAAGAATGTCACCTTGGAGGGAAGAGGCTTTGAAGTCTCATATATGGTCAAGCCACACCCAATGTCTCAGAGAAATTTTTGTTGCCTATGGTTCAAGATGAAAGAACACTCAGCTTCTTCTCCAGAAACATATTTGTATTTATGCAGTCTGCTTCTTGTCATTATAATAGACTAAACCTCTGAACTCTAAGCGAGCCACACCAATTAAATGTTTTCCTTTATGAGGGTTGCCATTGTGGTCATGGGGTCTCTTCACAGCAACTGAAACCCTAACTATGATTGAGTAGCTCTTAAGTTCTCGTGTAGAACCAGCTATTTTTATATTTTTAAATGATCAATATATTAAAATTCTATTCTAAATACTTTTTTACACCCTTAGACCTGGGCAGCTCCAATTTTGGGCAGAGGGACTTTTTTTTGAACGGTAGACAATGGAGAGAAGTATAACTGGTCCAAGTGATGCTACCAAAAGACTTGGAGTTCATGTCTAAGTAGGGCATCTATATTGTCCTTCAATAACCAGGATTTATGAAACATCTCAGAAGGGGTGATAAAAAAAGAACATAAGAGCCAAAGTTTGTGGGAGTGCCATAAAATGCTAAGTTATGCATATGATGTAACTATTATGAGCATGAACTCATGGCAGCTGTGGTCACCTGCATAAGACATATGTTTTAAAAGGCTAGCTGAAATCCTTGCTTAGATGGGAAAAGAGATTTTTAGGTTTCACCTCATGCAGAAAAGCTATTTCCAGTAAATAGTTGTTGGAGGAGAGATACTCATTCTTTCCTAGAGGATTTAACCACTGGTAGGTTTCTCATGCTCTGGCAGATGGCCTCAAACCCATGTATATAAGGGTAATACTAACTGATTATTAGCAGTGTTGTGGTTTGAATAAGATTTGTCCATATATGCTCATAGATTTGAGTGTTTTATTCTCAGATGGTGGACTGTTTAAGGAGGAATAGGAAGTGTGGACTTGGTGGAGAAAGTGTGTTATTGCTGGGGAAGGAACAGCCTTATTTAGAGGAAGTGCATTGCTGGGGGGTATATACTAACATTTCAAAGTCCACACCAGTCCACGTCTAGCTCTCTAGCCTGCTGCCTTTGAATAGATGTAAGTTTTCAGCTACTCCTCCAGTTCCATGCCCATGCTTTCTCTATGCTCCTCTTCATGATAATCATGAACTATCTTAGTTACTGTTCTTTTGCTGTGAGGAGACACCATGACCAATGAAATTCATAAAGGAAAGCATTTAATTGGAATTCAATTACATGTTCAGAGGTTTAGCCCTTTTTCATAATGGTGGGGAACATGACAGCACAAAGACAGACAAGGTTCTGGAGAAGTAACTGGGAGATCTAAATCTGGAACTGCAAGAAGCAACAGAAGAGGGAAATACTAGGCATAGGTTTTAGAAACTTCACAGTCCTCCCCCAGTGACATGCTTCCTCCTACAAAACCAAACCTACCCCAACAAGACCACACCCATTTCAACAAGTCTGCACCTCCTAGTTCTTTCAAATTGTGCCACTCTGTAAGCATTCACATATACGAGTTATAAGAAACATTCTTATTCAAACCACTACATGAAGTAATCATCTGAAGCAGTAGGTAAACCCCCAACTAAATCTAAATGCTTCCTTCTGTATGTTGCCTGGGTCATAGTGTTCCTTCACAGCAATAGAACAATGACAAAGACTACTAGGTTACCTTTCTCTCTCTCTCTCTCTCTCTCTCTCTCACACACACACACACACACACACACCAAAAAAAATTATAAAGAGTTGTGAGTGATATGTGTTGTAAGGCTCTGAAAAGAGTTGGAAGAAGAAATGAGGGGCACATATGATCATATTTCATGCATGTATGCATGGTTATTGAAACACAAAGAAAAAAATTTAAATGAAACTGAAAAATTATAAATCATAGAACAATTCAGTAGTAGATGTAATGTTTCAACAAGTCCTCTGATATTACAAATAAGACACATCTTCTTCAGTTATGATGCATAATAATGTTTATATGTACATGAAAGTAAAACACTCATATACATAAAATAATAATAAATATATAACTGAGACACTGAGAGACAGAAAGCAACCTTGTCCCATGGTTTCTTCTCTTATCCCCATTTGAATTTCTGACCTGGCTTATTTCAGTAATAAATTGTGACCTGGAACTGTGAGCTTTTGGTCTGAGTGTTTCATCACTGCAACAGAAAATCGAACTACATCAGTGGGTATTCCCTTCCCAATTAACCTAATCTAGGTAATCCTGCCCAGGAGTCTGTCTCCTAGGTGAGTCTAGATCCTCATAAGTTATCAATCAATATTAAGTATTACATGATTATTTTGAAAATGTTCATGAATAGCATTGAATATGTAATATTATGTCAGTATTATAGCTATATATGACATATATCCTGAGGATGCTAAAATATGACTATTAAATAAAATAGTCATAGGAAGGTAGGTAGCATTGGAGTCACACTGTTTCTCTGTTACAAACCAGCTTATATCACCATGTATTTTACTGAGTTTTATATTCTATACATATTAATTACTATGTATAATTCACTGAAATGTAAGCTATAAAATAATGTAAATTATAGAATAACTACTAATTACAGCCCAGAAATGTAGAAAACAATTAGAAAGATAATTCATGAAAATGAAGATTTTTTTCTGAATTTCTTTAGTCTATTAATATAAACTTACTATAGAATATAACATTCCATATAGTCATCAAATTCTTTTTCAATTTGAAAACGTGTACCACTGAGAGAATGTTCCTTTTTTCATTAACTTGTGCCCCTTGATGTGTTGAAAGATTATTGTAGCATAAATATTTTTTGGGACACAGAGTATGTGAATAATACACATTACATTTACATTTAGAAAAATATACTGAAATTAACTGATTAGAATTACAGTAGTTGACCAGATGGACTTCCAAAAGTGAAAAACAGAAAGATATAGGTAGAGGAGATAGGGAGATGACTCAGTGGTTAAGAGTACTTGCTGCCTTGCATAGGGTGCAGGGACTATGGCAACATGTTTACAACCTCCATTGATTCTGCCCACAGAATATATTTTTTATTTAATTTATTATTTTACATGTCTATCCCAGTTCCCTCTTTCTCCCTCCCTTCTCCTTCCCTCCCTCCCTTTTATCCTTTCTGCCCCCTCACATGCACCCTGACCACCCTGCCCTCCCATCCCCCCACCCCAATTCCATATGTAGGGGAATGCCATCCAGGTGGGGTCATGTAGATCTGTCAGGTCATTTGAAGTAGGGCCTAGGACTTTTCTCCTGTCTCTAGGTTAAGGCAGTTATCCCTCCATGGGGGGATGTGTTTGCAAGGTCCTTTTGTGCCCCAGGGATACATACTGGTTCCACTGTCTGAGGTCCCTTAGACAGCTCAGTACTTCTGGCTGAGACCCATATGCAGTGGGTGGCGGGGGGGTTGAGTTTTCCCATATTAATTTCAGGACATAAAAACCTAGAGGCCAATCTCCAAGGTCATTCTGGTACCTATCAAGTTGCTAATACTAATCCTCACAATATGTATCAAATTGTTTACTTCTTTGAAAATCCTTACCAAGAAAGTATTATAGAACCACCCTCCTTTGAATATGTCATTTACTTCTTTGTTAATAACCTTCAAATTTTCATTTGGAAGTATCTATCTTTGTTTACTTTAAAAATTCCATTTATTAAAAACACACATAAAAGTTACCAAAAACAGCTTGAATGCTATGTACAGTAGAATTACTACAGATCATATCCTTTTATATACCTTACGTACAACTGGAAAAGACAATTTCTTTTTCTATCCATAAAAGTTTAAAAAAGATACACATATTAACAAATTTGATGTGATACATTGCAGGGTCTTAGCGCAACCACAGAAGGCTGAGCTGGGTCTGAGGAAGGTTAAGTGCCATGCTCGCTGGTTCCCCAGCTTCCCAGGATCCCAGAGACAATCAGAGGCAGAGGGGAGCCTAGTCAAGCAGGAACTCATTGCCCCATAGCAAGCATCTTTTAAAGCAAAAAACCACAGGGTAGGAAAACAGCAAACCAATGGTTTTCAAGGTGAATCTACCACCGTGCCTAGGTGCCCTATGGTTTGCCTAGTAAGCATGAACTATACATGCAGTGACATCATCTGGTTCAGTCCTGGCAAGCAATCACCCAATTTTGTAAATATCTCAGGACTTGCACTCCTGACTCCATCTGGAGCCATCTGTGACTGCCTCATTTGCCCTTCGAACATATACATATATATGTATATGTATATGTATATGTATATGTATATGTATATGTATTGATTATATATATATATATACTGATATATTCTATCATATCATACTGTTGCCCACAGATATGCACCTTTATTATTCATTAATAAAAATACTGAAATAGAAATGTTAACCACCCTGATTTGACTATTTTATACTATGCTCATACAACAAATCCTCACATGGCATTCCATACACTTTTACAATTAATGATTTATGATATAACAAAAAATGTGGGTTTGCTTCGTTTTAACCTTCCTGCATTTCTTTTTTCTTTTTCTCTGCTACAGTCAGCATTTCTCTGGATAAAGATTTAGAAAAATTTATGGCTTGGGGAATAGATTGGATGGCCTTTCCCCTTCCTCTGGATTGAATACTCATTTCTTTCCTCTAGAGCAATATGATTTCTCAACATTACCCACATGGTCATCTAAGTTCCTTTTTGGGCTAGGGGGTTGAGACCCCAAACAAAAACATAAATTTCATACCTTGTTTTTTTTTTTTTTTTTTTTTTTTTAACCATGCTTCACTTCAAGAATTTCAAAGTTCTTGTTTGGGGACATTATTTTAGTCTTTTAATCTCAAAGAGTACTACTGGGCAAACTAAACTTAATATAAATGTCATGTGATATGTGGGTCCTTTGGCCTCCATGGGGTCAAAATCAGACATAGAGTGAGTTTTGAAGTGAAGCAGCACAGAAAAGCAGCACAATGGAGTGCATCGTATTCCCCCATGCTCTTGTGCACAGTTAATTTTATGCGGAATGGCTTGAATAGATCTGTTTTGTTTTTTTGTTTTTTTTTTGAGGGGGGGTGGTTGAGACTTCCATTATGGCTATGTGCCTTGTATTTTAAAAACCAAAAATATGCCTGGGCTTTGCCAGAGATTTTACTCCACAAATATAATCCATGTACTCCAATTCTATAGTATGAAGCGTTGGATCTGTTCTTTGTTAAATTTGTTCCCTCTGTGCTGTTCATGGCTACTTGTCTTTATCTGCCTACTTGCATATACTTTGACCTGCTACAGCTGCACTATTATCTATTTCATAAACACTTTTAGCGTTTTTTCTTTTTACATTGGGGTGAATGCCACATAAATGAAAACTAACCATTTTAAAGTGAACAAATCAAGGATGTTTAGTATATCTACAGTATACTAAATCCACCACCTGTATCGTTACAAAATGCTCTCTTTGAACCCTAGATTGAAAACAATTCTTCCATTAAATATTCCTGTTCTTTTTCCTGAACTAACAAAATTATCAAGATTAAAATCGGGGTCTCTGGACCTATTTCTTTATCTACACAATTGACATTGTATTTACAGCACAATGGAAAAATATACGTAGGACCACCTGGTAAAATGCTTTGGATTATACAACCTGAGTAAAGGTATTAATTCCAACACTGTACCCATGCATGTACACTGATTATTTTATATCAAACATAATAAGCTTTTATTTTCAATTCCCTAATTTGCCAGTTCTTACTAAGAATACCATATTGCCTGCACATACACACACGCCATCGGTACTTTATGTAATTTATCTTTCAAATTTCTCTCAAGGACAAAAGATGGGCATAGACAGCAGAAAAGCAGTAGAAAAAAAAAAAAAGAATGTGGCATTTCTCAGGATGCAGAGGAAAGTTCAAAGCCACAGCGTGAGTAGGTAGCACATTTGAGACCATGCTGCAACCCTGCTTCCCGCCCAGCACAGTGCTTTTTCCACTTGGCTACCCTGCTTTAAATGAGGTCCCAGACAAAAGCATCTCGAAAATATGAAAGAATGCTAAGGGAGGAGACTCCTGGTGAGGAAAGTAAAATTTCCTAAAGGACAGACTGAGACATTAGAAAGTCACTTTCCGGGAATCAGCCTGCCCAGCAGGGCGGCTTTTCAGCCCTTCCATTTACTTATAAAAAGAAGGCTGGGAAAGCATAGTGATTAGCAGGAACAGGGGAGTGTGAATGTGCTGTAAACAATGGGACCCTGAAAAAGCAGGCTTCTGATAAGGGAACTCATTGAAAAGATGCCAGGGAACCAATCTGTTCTCAAGGCAAAACTCTGAAGAAGTCCAATAACTTTCACTGGAAATAAATTAGAAATATAGTGTGTGTATCAGTGCCTATGGTCAGTCATGAGAAACAATCTATTTGCAACTTCGTGGGAGAAGCTGAGAGGAAAAAAAAATCAACCTTTACTGTTTTCACTGTCATACAGTATTTTTTTTAAATTAACTATCTTATTCTTTGATTTTATAATATAATTACCTCACTTCTCCGTTTCTTTTCTCCTGGGAATCCCTCCCATATAATGCTCCCTCCCCCAACCCACATTCCCTAATGTAGGTAATAGATAAGACCCTTGGTAAGGATAAAGTGAAACATAAACTAAACCCCTCTGAAGTGATCCATATTACCTGGAAAAGTCGAGCATAAACTGAAATATAGCTTATCAAAACAAATGTTCAAAACAATTGCAATGATACTTACCATGTATACTGCTCCTGCTTTTAACAATTTTGATAATGTTCTTCTGCTATGAATAAATACGGTTTAGAACTATTTTCCTGGGGTTATCAATTAAACCATTTTGCCTAAAAGTGATGCTTGTTATATGTTTGATGTATAAATAATATAATATCAAAGCAATAAGATGATCTATATGTATATCTATCTATCTACCTCTCTCTCTCTCTCTCTCTGTGTGTGTGTGTGTGTGTGTGTGTGTGTGTGTGTGTGTGTGTGTGTTTATGAACAATCAAGCTTTGGAACTTAAATTTAAAAAAAATCACTGAAAAGATTTTGAATCATTTTTTTTCTTTATCAGTATGCCATTTTTTATGGGTGAAAATTTCAAAATATTGTTTGCATACACTAAATTGAGTGCCTGATCAATGAGTTTTGAATAGCTCCTTAGCTTGATCAATACAAAATTTTGGAATAGGTTAGGGTGGCCTTGAATTTACTGTTACAGAAAGCTCACCGTAGATCCAAATCTTCTGGGCCTCCACCTCTCATATACTGAGAATTCTGTGTGTTTCACTGTTGTTAAGACTTCATTATCAACAGAAGAGCAGATTGCTTGCTATCTCTAGGGACTCTGAAGAATGAAAATGTTTACTCATACCAGACCAGAGTTTAAAAATGGAAACATTATTGACTCTACTGCAAGGTGAAGCATTCAAGGGGGAACAAACAACCAGACACCTGCAGAAGGCAGTGGATTTGATAGACCAACCTATCCATCTCAGGCGTCAAAGCTATCTGCTGCCTAAGACAAACTAGACTCATTGATGGTCACAATTCAAACTCAATTTCTCAAGTGTTGGGCTATGCTCCAATTAGAACCTTAATTATGGATAGTTCTGTGCTGCTTGTTCTAGGACATGGCAACTATATCTTATTTCAAAAAGTTATTTATAACCATTGTAAGCTGAGGTTTCTCTGTTCCACTCTATGCTGTAACCACTTCTAAATAATCACTCAGAGGCTTAATATTAATTCCAAACTGTTTGGCCTATAGTTCAGGCTTATTTTAACTAGCTCTTATAACTTAAGTTACCCATTTTCTATTAATCTATATTTTACCATGAGGTTTTGACTTAACTGTGCTGTAGCACGGTTCCCTGGGGGCTGCCTGCATTTTTCTCGACTCTATTCTTCTGTCTCCCTGTATTCAGTTTGGATTTCCAGCCTTCCTTTACTCTACCTTGCTACAGGCCAATGTAGCTTCTTTACTAACCAATGAGAGGAATACTCCTGTTCACAGTGAACAGGAGGATTATATCACAGCAAAACATCTTACAACCCTACTCCTGGTTTCAGAAGGTTGTTAGGACTACCTGCTCCTATGACTAGCATTTTAGGCAACCTTGCCATCACATTACTGTTTTTTAGGAGGTTGTTAAAACTAAATTGTGCTTATCTTCTGCCGCCCATACCCCAACCAGCCTATCTTGTCTGACACACCCCCGTTTGGAAATGTCCTACCCGTGAGCTATAAAAAATTTGTTTTTCTCATGCCCAATGCTGACCTATTGAACCCTGCCTTAGAGGTAGGCATCCTATGTACATGAATAAAAAGTTTGATTTATTTAATTGCTTATTGTGGATAGAAGTTTCTGTCCTACCCAGTTCTACAGCCGATTAGTCCCAAATAAATACACTGAATCTTATATTAGTTATAAACTGTTTGGCCTATAGCTCAGATTTCATATTGGCTACCTCTCTCAATTTTTAGCCCATTCCTACTAATTTGTGTAACTTGGCTTACCAGGGATGCCTGGATCTTTTGCTTCCCTGGCAGCTATATGGTGTCTCCCTGACTCCTCATACTACCTTTCTATATCCCTGTTTAGTTTACCTGCCTGGCTAAATCCTGCCTGTCCATTGGCCATAGAAGCTTTTCTCATCAACTAATAAGAGAAACATATATTCATAACATACAGAAGGACATCCCCTACAGCATGCTTTAATTAATTTGGCTATAATGATTTAAGTCTCCTTCCATCTTAGGGTTAACAGATTGTGTCAGTTTTTATTTGGAAACTTTCTTTCTTTCTCTCTCTTCCTTCCTTCCTTCCTTCCTTCCTTCCTTCCTTCCTTCCTTTCTTTCTTTCTTTCTTTCTTTCTTTCTTTCTTTCTCCCTTTATGTTTATTCACCAGGCAATTCCTGGAATATGGATAAGAACAGTTCTGAATGGACATTTTTGACTCTGCTAAGGGGTAGAAATTGCCAAACATGAGGCCCACTTCTCATGGGTTGGTCAGAAAGAAGCTGTTGTTTGGTGGAATTATTGTGGAAGCATTACCCTAGACCAGGCTTGCTCTATGGAAATCTCCTGATAGGGCCTTATTCATCTTTTTCTCCTATGTATGTTGGTCTGCTGACCACACATTATGACATAAACTAGAGAAATTCATGCTACATTATTATGATTTCATCACATAGTCTATGATTTCTTCAACAGTCTTGCTTCTGATGCTAAAGAACATCATGGATTCACATGTTTGTTGTAAAAATAAAAACCAATTTTAACTACAAAATTTTAGGTTACAATTTTTAATTGAGAAGAAAGGAATCTGGAGAAAAAGTACAATAATGAACACTGAAACTTCAAGTTGCTATTCAGAGGAATAAAGGACATTTTAGTGAGTTCTTAGAAAGTCTGATATTTGATAGTCATGGAATTGTCATGAACAAAACCTGATGTGGGATGTCCTTCTGTACATATGTTTCTCTTATTGATTGATGAATAAAACACTGATTGGCCAATAGCCAGGCAGGGAGTATAGGCAGGGCTACCAGATATGGAGAATTCTGGAGAGACAAGTCAGCAGAGGTGAGGAGAGAAACGATATAGCTGCTGGATTATGGGTAAGCCATAACCTCATGGCAATACATAGTTTAATAGAAACAAAAATTCTCTTAGGTTAAGTGGACTTTCTGATATAGGACAAATATTGATGGCCAGTTTGTTCCTAGAGATATCCTGACATTACATTCTACTTTGTGGCTTATTTCCTTGCAAAGATTAAGACACAGAAGCAGGCAGATGTTCTATAGTGTTAACAAGTGAGAAACAAAAAAAAAAAAAAAAAAAAAAAAAAAAAAAGTGAGGCTAATAATCTTTATTTATTAGGGAAATGCATACCTAAAGCCGCTTGTCCCTAGAAGTTCCTTTATTACTCTTTTGCCTGCTTCTCTCATTTTTCTAACACTTCAGCATTAATATGTGTTTGGAATTTGGCTAAGGGTCCTGTGTCCAGTAATGAAGAGATGGATGCTTTGCCATACTGAGTAACAGGGTTCTCCAACAGATACTTTCCTTCTTCAGAATGAGATCACTATCTTCTACTGCTTTGTTCAGATCTGCTCCATGAAGTATGCCAAGGGGAGAACTTTTACTCAGCATTTATTTGGCGTATTTCTGCAGTTAACTGTAGAAACTTTGAGTGTGAATTGCTGAAAAGCAAACTCTAGGAGAATCCTTCAAACAATGGAGCATTGTAACACTGCTTTTTATGAAAAGAGATAACAATGACAGCTCAGGAATCTCTCTACAAAGTAATCTGTAATTAAATCTAAACTCCTTATTCAGTACTCTGAGTAAAGACAGTTTATATCTTATTGCTTTGTGTTCTATCAAGAACATTTAGTCATTTTTTCAACAATAGATTGATTAAATGTTTAAATACTACATTCTATATGAAATATCAATTATTACATTATACATTGTTCACATATATGTTAATATTTATTTGTTATTAAAGTAATTTCTTTTAGAAGTGTGTTTATGAAGACACGAGAATTGCTTTTATAGTCAACACATTTTCCTAAGCTTATGCAACCCTTTCTTCTTAACAACCAGATGCAGGCAGGTGCTAAACTAAAGCTGAAAAAGAAAACAATATCCTTCGGTATATTTATAGGCCATGTAAATTTGAATGCTACCTTATACTTGTACATGAAAATAGAAGTTCAAATAATA
Source organism: Phodopus roborovskii (assembly GCF_943737965.1). NCBI lineage: Eukaryota > Metazoa > Chordata > Mammalia > Rodentia > Cricetidae > Phodopus > Phodopus roborovskii. The sequence goes on from NW_026126567.1 coordinate 25,182,404, forward strand.
TTATACAGGCTGAGCAGGATGTACTTATATATTCATAATTGCACAGTCACCCAACAATTAACATAAAAAGAGGTAATGATTTGTTTGTAGCTCCTATCATTCAGGATCAGGTCCCAGCCACCCAGGTCCAGACACCAGATGGCATGCAGAAGGGCATAGCCATTGTAGATGGGCACTGTATGTGTGACCCTGTCACCAGATTCCATGACAATGCCTGTGGATGCATACAAGAATGGCACAACCTGAATGGCCACGTACATGGCTAGGGTATTAAAGGTTTCAAACATTATCTGCATCATCTTCTGTTAGCTTTGGGGCTCAAGGGGGCCTCAGTCAGAAGCAGCAGGTGTTCCTCAGGAACCACACACTGTTCATTGTAGAAGGTGTGGTGCCAGATCTTCTCCATATCATCCCAGTTGTTGATAATGCAATGCTTGATGGGATGCTTCAGTGTCAGGATACCTCTCTTGCTCTGGGTCTTGTCACCTATGATGGAGTCTTTCTGGCCCATGCCTACCATGACACCCTGGTGTTAAGGGCCCCAAAGATGGAAGGAAACATGGCTCTGAGGGATGTCATTACCAGCAAAGCCAGATTTGCATATGCCAGAAACATTGTCAATGACGAGTGTGGCAATTTCTTCTTCCATTGCGATCGGTGAAGGACCTTCCCCCAGTGACACATTTCCTCCAACAAGGCTACAGCTCATAAACCTTTCAAAAGAGCTCCATAACTGGGGTCCTTGTATTCTAGTACTTTAGTCACTGGGAGATACCCATTTTCAACAACTCCATGGGACTAAATGTTTTTTTTGTATGCTGTCTTTCTTCTCATCCAAGTTTTCTTCAGTGTCCCATCATGAGTTTTTTCTTGAGGGCTTGTGTAATCACCACTGTAAGTAATTTCTCACCTTTATAAAGTCCATAAAAAATGAACATGATTTTTTTCTCTTTTAGAATGCATGTATTTAAATGCTACATGCACATTTAATAATTTCGAAGAGATTCTTCTAATTCATCTTTAAGGTATTGACAATCAAAATACACACACAGATATAGCCACCTAATTTAATTGTTGATGTTACTTAAAACAGAAAAACAACAACAACAACAACAACAACAACAAATCCACATTACTAAATGGCATGGGCATATCTCTCAAGCTTAATACATCTAGCACATAAATGGAGTGATTTTTCACATCAAGTGTTGATTCTTACTAAACATCCACTGATGTTTCTTAGGTTTTAGAAAATGATGATACATATAGCTACTGTGTATCAGTCGCATTTTTCTGTCACCTTTGAGTATCTTTCAAAATACTGATGTCACTATACACAAATTATATTTTCAATTAAATGTCATGATTTAGAAACTTTTTAAAACTTTCTCATTACCATATACTTTTTCTCATAGTACATATTCTGATCATGGTTTCTTCTCCTCTAACCCCACATATACATCCCCAGTTGAGATGACAAAGTCTTACCCTTTACTACCTGGCAGTTATTTATTTATAAATTCAAGTATTAATAATTATTACTCTTTAAAATATCCACTTGAGGGTGAAAGCTCATCTTGGAGATGGAAGAATTTCATACACTTATTTGGTGGACATGTATTTTTTTTGAAGTATTATATCTACTATTTAAGTGAAAGAGGCAAGCTGTGTTTGAACAAAATTAACTATTATATCTTTTACAAATGTAAAGAGATTTTTTTTAATGGTTTTGTTTTTTTTTGTGGTTTATTTTTGAGATTGTGTTTTAAATACATCACCTCCCTATATTTTCTCACTCTTCACCCTTACAATACCCCTCTTTAATACTTTGCCCATTCGTGGCCCTTTTGTTCCATCAATCTTCAACAATTTCAAATATAAAGTAAGGCTTGAGGAACTGCAGAATTCACAAAAATCAAAGTGGGAGTAGGATCAATACACTGTGGAGTTGGTTAAAGGGAAATTAAAGAAGGAAACTGCAAAGGATATGAGGTGTGTGTGTGATTGTGTGTAATTGTGGATGTGTCAAACTTCACATGGATGTTTTGAGGTTTAATAATGTAGAATGGACATTGAGGTAGGATAAAAAAATGAAAATAAAGTATGACTTAAATTTTTTTTTCAAGTTTACATTTTTCTGAAAGTCTTAACATATGATACAGTTTTAACTTGTCCATTTGCTGGTTTCAGTTCTTTGTGAAAAAAGGATTCAGGAAAGGAGGCTTGTGTGGGCTGATTTTTTTATGTGATGTTGGAGAGGTAATGTAACCAGTATACCTGAAGTTGAATGCCAAAGAGGATATTGTATAAGTGTAAAAGGGTAGCTTGTTCATTGCAAGTTCATAATTGAAAATTAAACACCTTTCTTTCCTTAAAAAAATGAAGGACTAGTTCAAATACTATTTCAGAGATATCTAATCACAACGACACATAAAAATTAAGGGTAATGTCAGAATTATAGAAAGTCTAGAGGAATTTATAAAATAAAATGTATGTACTTAAACAACGAATAAATTAGAAATAATTTTTATTTTTTCTTAAAGTTTATTTTGTCTAACTTGGGTGTGCTGTATGCTTTACTTGGACACAAGCTATAGTTATCGGAGAGGAGGATATCACAATTAAGTAAATGCATCCATAAGATCAGCTGCAGGTAGACCTGTAAGGCAATGTCTTAATTAGTGATTGATATGAGAAGACCTTGTATGTGGTACCAATCCTGGGCTGATGGTCCTGAGTGCTATAAGAAAGCAGGCTGAGCAAGCCATGTGGAACAAGACAGTAGCAGCACCCATCCACGGCCTCTGTATCAGGTTCTACCTCCATATTCCTGCTCTGTTTTGATTTCCTGTACTGAATTTCCATGGTCTATGACTATGGAAGTGTAAGCAAATAAATCCTTTCCTCCCCAACTTGCTTATGGCCATGTTATTTTATTACAGCAACAGTAGTCCTAACCTAGACACTTGGGGAAAATCTGCAAACACTATGAAGCTCTTTATTCATTCAGCTATTATTTTTTTAAGGAAATACTCAGTTTGAAACAGGACTTATAATAGTGTCATGACATGACTGCCCACAAAAATGTCACAGTCTCCAGAGAGAGGTTTAGAAATATGTCAAAAAATTGAACCTGGTGTTAAAGGACTTATGATCGAACATGAGATGCTAAGAAAACAAAAGTTTTAGAGTGACTTTCAGGGATGAACAATAGGTTATTATGCTCGGAGATGAAAGAAAATTCTCACAGAGGGATAGACCCAGATTACACAGGACCATACATCATCAACGATTTAATCAGAATGGATGGAAGGCTGTGAAGTACCAACATGTTAGACTGTGTAGCTACATGTTCAGAATATATATACAAACAAGGCCTCACAAAAAATGCAAAAGAAATAGCACAGTTTTAATGTTTAATGAAAATGCTCTCAACCTCTTTAAGTAGTGTAAGAAACTGAAATTGTAAATTCAGAAGGCAGAGAGAGTAATTCACAAACGACTTAAAGTAAGGTAATGTAAAAACCATCACTAGAGAAGAGACGGTAGGACTGCTTTAAAGTAAATAAATACTACAGGTTTTTATGAGTTTCTGACACAATCAATAGCTTATTTAGTGTTGTAATTGTAAGGATTCAGGCATTATGCTGGCCTGCCCCTGTCGCCTGGCAGAATGCACTCAGGCAGTGCCCTGGTCAGCTCAGGGTTCCAGGAGTACTAGTCTGCAGGACCCCTCATTTACAGGCTCTTTTGCTCTCCATCTCCTGCTTTTGGTTGGCCACCAGCTACCCCTGTTTTCTTTTCATGTCCCTCTTCTCCCCCCCCCTCCTCTTCTCTTCCCAGTGCCTCTATGCCTCTTCTCTCTTCCCTCACTCCTCTTTCTAAATAAACTCCTCATTCAAGCTCTATCTGCCTGGTGTGTTATTTCCTCCGCCTTGGTCACCCTCACCTGCTATGGGACAGGTATGGAACCTGCTATGCTCTCCCATGTGGTCCTTTACCTTGGGACTCCACTCACTTGGGACCCTCGTCACCACTCACTCCCACCCCTTCTCCACCCTTTATTCTTATAACTGTAACAAAAGAACAACAGTGATCCACAGTTTTTTTTTTTTTTTTGGTGTGTTTCTTCTACAAATGAAAGAATTATTTGTTTATAACTTGATAAAATTTATATTTTTCCTTCAAAGTAACAAGCCAATTCCTACGAGAAGAAAATGATAGAAAATGGAATAATGTACATTTGTCTGGTACAGATAGAAAACAGGGCAATTTCTAAGAAAAGTGATATCTACAATCATCTACAATAAGGCCTTTTATATTGGTGCTTCATGGATGATTCACTTTCCTTTGCTATTGCATGCAATTGCATGAAGATAGAAATTTGATTCTGCATGCGTCAGCAACATATGCTGGATGTAAGGGGAAATATACAAGTCATTTTTTAATATCATATATTTGTAGTTGTCTTTTTCCAAAATTGGTATGCTTTTAAATAGGTCTCACCCATAAATGGCACAGTTCTGGATTATACAAACCCAGATTTGAAAAAAGGTTGATCTAAACTATATTCCTCATGAAGCCTTTTCTAAAAAGAAAATTGTACGCTGTAAGTCTGAAATGTCTACCACAGGTTCATGTATTTAAATACATTATACTGGTGGCAACATTGTGGGAAACTGAGCAATCTAGGTAGTGGAATAAGTTACTGCAGATAAACCTTTGAAAACTACACTTCTAGCTAGTCCTCCCTGCTCTGAGTCCAGCCACAAACTTCTACTGCTACAGAGTCAATGTGCCATGACTTCTCCATTATGGACTCTGAATTATGAACCAAATATAATATCTTCTTTTTGTCTGTAAGTTATTATTATCAAATATTTTATTATACTTATGAGGAAAGTGACTTAGAGGGAGGAGATAAAAAAATATAGTCAAAAATATTGCTGTAGAAGATAGAACTTATTTGATACTATTAACCATGCTGAAAACAAATGGCTAGCTAAGTCACAGGCTACCAGGAAGAACATGGTATTACTATGCTATATGGCCATTGCTGGGGGGCATTCAGTCATACTGTAAACCACCAGTTTGTATTTGAGTTGGTTAAATAAAATTAAGCTTTGGTCAGGAGGTTGAGTTAGCAGATAGTGATATAAAGTAACCATAGATCATTAGAGGGCATCTTAGAGACAGAGATGCACAGGAAATAGTAGGGAGTGATTTGTGGTAGTGTGGTATTTTTTTGTTTGTTTGTTTTTGTTATTTTGTTTGGGTGGAAAGGAAGGACACTCTCTTTTGGAGATGCCAGAAAGGAAAGAAAATTAGCTAATTGATATCCAGCCTCTCTAAGCTAGCAGACTTCCACCCCAGCTTTTTGAAGCTCGTCTTATTTATAAACAGAATGATAGAGACTTAGTTAAAGCTATCTCTAGTGGTAGCAACAGGTCCAGTGCCCACGGGAACAGAATTCCTTCCAGGCTGCATGCAGGCTAAGCAGCTAGACCGCTACCAGAGTAGTAGGCTGGCAACTGTTGAATGGCAATTGCTGTCAGAAATAGCAGTAGATTAAGGCACAATTACTGTACCAAAAATAAAACATTTGGTACTTCAACTCATGGCATGACTACATGGACAGAGAAATCCCACCAGCCAGCTCTGCCACAGTTGCCAACTAGGTTTCTACATGCAAACACTCACAGCAGTTGGGTTTACCATGACTTTGGAAAGCAGGCCTGGCTTAGTAATGACAAGTGGGGCTTGAATTTACTGTTTACTACTGACAGCACTGACAAACGAAGAGTCAGCAGATTTGGGGAGATACCTGGGAAATTCCTTTAGAAGGGAGAAAAATAATATTAACATGAAAAATCCAGGGCTTGAAAATGGAAAATGTGATGAGGAGATAATTGACTTAGCTAGGATTGGCATACTGTCAACTGTAATTACTATCAGTTTGGTAATTAAAATGTTATACTTAATGAGTGGTTTAACCAGGCACCAGGGTTGTCAGCTAGGAGGACTGGGCAGTCTATGGGGCCCCTGGCAGTGGAACTAGGATGTATCCCTAGTGCTCAAAGAGACTCTGGGAGCCCATTTTTCATGGAGGGACACTCAGCCTAGATTAACTGGGGAGAGTCTAGGTCCTGCCCCAAATGACTTCACAGATCTTGATGATTCCTCATGGAAGGCCTCACCCTCCCTGGGCAATGGATGGGGGATGGGATGGGGGAATTGATGGGAGGCATGGGAGGATTGGAGGGAGAGGGAACTGGAATTGGTATATAAAATTGATTATATAATAAAAAATAAAAATGTGCTTAATATCTATACTGAATAGGAGGATAGTATGACTGATAAGATACAAACATTAGAAAGAATGGAGAGATTCAATAGACTTTAGGGAGTTGTAGAAATCAACTAAATCTGAGGAGCCATCATGAAGCTGTTTAGGAGCTGAGAGCAGGCACCAGGAACTTCTCTGGCTATTGCTGAGTGGTTTGATAGTTCCAGGAAATGTCCCATTTAAAAGTTGAATGGCCACTTGCATACAACAGCTTTTGGAAATTGGTTTAGAACAGACACTTACATTTGAGAATGGGTGTATCTGCAGCTTCTTGTTTGATTAAATTTGCAAAAAAAATAAAAAAATGAAAGTAGACAAAAAAAAAAAGGAAAAAGAATTGTACAAGGAATAAGACTTAACACTCTGACAAAGAGAATAGGGCAAGCAAGGACAACTTTGGAGAAGACTATTCGAAAGCAGTAGGTACTAAGTTGAATAAATATCACATATGGATGATGTCTTGAAATTAGAAGAAAATACTGTTAACAGTGTGTTGTTAATTTTTCTTTTCACTTCTATTGACAAATACAATATAATGGGTTATGAAGACTGACTGTAAGTTAAATATAGAAAGGCAATCTGAGACTTTGATAAATCATGTGAATTAATTGGAGAGCCTTGAGTTTAGTGAGCTTCAGAGAGAATGAGAAAATAATTGGAAACATGGATTTAGGTAGCTGTTACTGAGTTAGAATGTCATTTTTCTTGCTTTTAAAAATCTATCATCTCTTTATAATTTATCATCTATCTATGTTCTGTGTTCTTACAGTAAGATAATTAAATGTCTATTCTCAGATCTCTTTGAGAAAGTAAACAATCATAAATTATACTTTAGTAAAAAAAATGTATAGTGTTACAAACAACTCAGTATTCTAGGAGGCGACTTATTTATTTCTTTGTCTTAAGTCTAAAAATATGTCATTGGAGAATAACTTGAAAGGTCAAAATTTGCACATATTGTGTTTCCCAGGGGATGCAGACCAGAAAGCTTTTGAATCACTCTCTGGGAATATACTTAAGATTTCTGTAAAAAGATTAAGGTATGACATTAGAAATAGGTAGATAACCCATGGCTAAAATCCAAGTAATTGGTGTGTTACCTCTCTCTCTCTCTCTCATACACACACACACACACACACACACACACACACACACACACACACACACTAATTTTAAAGTTAATAGTGTAACAATATCTTCCATGAGCTTTTACAATAACTTTGCTTCAGTTAGAGAGATAACAGTGAGGGAATATGGCTACAAGCCTTGAAATGGTCCCATGATGGCTGAGGGACAAATGACAGGTAGGAGACAAGCAGAGATCTACAGACAAATTCTGTGGAAAGTTTATTGGAGAAAGTAAAAGGTGAAAGGAAAGGAAAGGGAGATGAGAAAAAGAGAGACAGAGGGAGACAAAGAACACTGCCTCTCCAGAGAAAACAGCTGAAAGTGTGTGGATGGAGGTTTTTGTCCCACCCAACCCCTTAGCCCCTTAGTCCCAAATAAACCCATAGAAGCTTATATAAACTGTTTGGCCACTTGCTCAGCCTTCTTATTTAGATAGCTCTATCTTAATTATTAATCCAATTCTATTAATCTATGTATCTCCTTCGCCTTGGTTTACTGGTGATGCCAGGCCCTCTTGCTCCTTTGGCATCTACATGGAGTCTCTCTGACTGCTCCTCTCTGCCTGCCTCTTCCCAGCATTCTCCTAGTCTGGTAGCCCCAGCTATACTTCTTGTCTGGCTACTGTCCAATCAGTGTTTATTCATCCCATAAGAGAAACTTATATTCACAGCACACAGAAGGGAATCCCCTATCAAAATAGAGAGCAGAAGTGGGCAGGGCTTTCCTCTTAAAGGGACCTCAGCCCCTGCATACAGAGCCAGGGTATTACAATATCTTCTTTAGTTTTGTTTATAAACAAACATTACTCAACTCATTAAATATTCACTAACACTGTAGAAGTCAATTATCCTACTAATGTAATAAAAGTAATTAATTATTTTTCAATGTCTTTCTACCTTTCTTTTTTCTTCCATTGGTTTCTTTGTGGAAATTAATATACCAAGACATAAAATCAGGATCGACATGTAGGACTAGCAAAAATGATGACATGGTGACCTGATCCTTTTTATGCACTAATATTTAATAATGAACTATGAAGAAACTTTCACATAAATATACTGTTAAGCAGCCAATAAATGTGAACATCACATGCATTTTCACATATACACAACAATCACCATGATTATTATTATTAATATTGTTATTTCATTATATTTATTGATACAATTGAAAGTACAATACCAAATAACTACTTTGTTTAATTTAATCACACAATAAGATTAGTTACTTCTCCACTTTGCTTCTTTAACAGAGTACAAGTTTTGGACGGGATTTACTTGAAAAATTTTCATGATTGTAGAATAATACTTTTTAGGTGAAATAGGAACATATATTGCCTCAAAAGAAATTATACATACATAATCTTTTTAAAAATAATTTTGGAAATGATTATTCCCTAATAAAGAATTCAAATGACGACATTTTAGAAAGTATGACTTTACAATTGGTTTAAAACTATGATACAGAATATTGAAACCTTTGATAGTGTTAATTCTTCTAATTTTCTTAATACAAGTTTTCAAACCTTTTTCTACTATGGTTATTTTTATTATTCCTTTTTCCAATAAAAATAAAATAAAATAATTTTTTACTTCATGCTTTGGTAAGCTTTGTCAACCTAGTGAGTACAGGGCATTTTTTTTTTTAAATTAGTGATTACATAATTAACAGATTGAGATGCAAAAGAGCTTGATGGATTAATGCCAAAACTAAGATAATATGATGAGAATTGGAGAAAACAAGAGCCAATGCCAACTTCCTGTCCTATTTAATATAATCTGAAATGGCATAATTGCTTGGTAAGTCAATAAAGACCATGTAGCCTTGGGACTTGCTGTTCTTCCTGAAATGCTTACAAACCTTATCAGAAATCAGTAGGAACAATTAGAGCAGTCAAAATTGTATGCCTATATGGAAACAGATCTATGAGGTCCATTAATATATGCAATGTGTCAAATGCACATTTAAATATTACTTAATATTAAACAAAATACAATGCAATAACTGTTTTTCTGTCAAAGAATTATTTTAATAGTTTCAAAACAATAACTCCAAAATTTATTCCCTCAAACATTAGAATAAATATTTTTATTTATTTATTTTTCTTATTTTATATATTGATCCCAGTTCCCTCTCCATCCCTCCTTCCCTCCCTCTCTTTCACCCTCCCAATATCCCAGATCAGCCTCCCATCCTATTCCCTCCCCCACTCCACATGTAGAGTGATGCCTTCCTATAGGTGTCATCTAAATCTGTCAAGTCATTTGAGTAGGGACTAGGCCCTCCCTCCTGCCTCTAGGTTAGGGGGGTATCCCTCCATGGGGAAAGCACTCCCAAAGTCCTTTTATGCACCATGGATATATATCCTGTTTCCATATCAGATGTCCCTTAGATTGCCCAGGCCTTCTAACTGAGACACATGTTCAGGGGGTCTGAGTCAGTCCAATGCTGGATTCTGAGCTATCAGTCTGGGGGTCCATGAGCTCCCCCTTGTTAAACACTTAGCCAAACTCCTGGAATTTAGTTGCAGGAAAGGAAGAGGGATAAGAAATGAAGTCAATGTGTTTCTGCAGCATGGTCTTGTCCTCCCTCTCTGCATCTGGATTCCAGTTCGGCTCAGTGTTTAGCTGTGGGTATCTGCTCCTGTTTCCATCAGCTAGTAGATGAGGGCTCTATGATGGTGGATAAGTTAGTCATCAATCATTCACGAATGCAGTTTCCTTTTTTTTATTTTTTTATTTTTTCCTTTTTTTACTTAAATTGGAAACAAGGTTGTTTTACATGTCAATCCCAATTCCTTCACCTACCCATCTTTCCCTGTCACCTGAACTAAACCCATCCCCTTTCTGCTTCCCAATAAGGGTGGGACATTCCACGGGGAGTCTTCAAATTATGACATATTATTTGGGGCAGGGCCTAGACTATCCCCCATGTGTCTAGGCTGAGAAAGTATCTGTCTATGTGGAATGGGCTCCCAAAGTCCATTTGTATAATAGGGATAAATACTGATCCATTACTAGAGTCCCCATAGAAGAGAAGGAAAGAAAAGGAGGGGGAGAAATGGGCATGAGGTAACAGGAAGACTGAGACAGGAAAATAATAGAGGAGAACAAGAAAAGAGATACCATAATTGAGGGAACTAATATAGGTTTTAAGTGAAATCTGGCACTAGGGAAATGCCCAGATATCTACAAGGAAGAACCCAACTAACTAAGTAATAGTGGAGAGGCTACCTTAAACGCCTTTCCCTCATAATGAGATTGACTACTACTTTATATGCCATCCTAGAGCCTTTATCTAGTAGCTGATGGAAGCAGACAGCCACAGCTAAACACTAGCAGAACTCCTTCAATCCAGTTATAGAGTGGGGGGAGTAATGCACAAAGGGGTCAAGAGCAGGTTGGGGAAACCAACAGAATCAGCTGATTTGGACAAAGGGGAGCTCATGTACCCCAATCTGATAGCTCGAAACCAGCATAGGACCAACTCAGACCCTCTGAATGGGGATGCTAGTTACGCATGCAGTTTTCTGAGACAGATCTTTCTTTTTAGGGCTGATTGGCTTAGAATTAAGGCCATTGTGTTTCATCGGAGTAGCAGAAGTTGTAGTTAAGGCATCTCAGCCCTGTTTGGCGCAACAAACCAAGCTCCTTCTTTTATTCCCCTGTACACCCAAGAAGCAGAGGTGGAGAGGCTTCAAGCCACATGGGGCTGCCAGGAGGGGCATGAAAGGCACCCTGTTCCTTTATTAACATAATATGCACAATGACTTTGTGATGTGGCCATGGTACTTGAGAGTTCAGGGCTTCCCGCTCATCTTCAAAATAAAAACAACAGTTGCTTCTAATTATACAGTGCCCAGATACACTGATTCATGCTAATTATAACCACCTTTTCAAGGATTGTATGTGAATTGATGCTAGATGAAAATGAATTTGAAGGCCGAGTGTCATCAATCAGTGCCTTGGGTGAGTTTGAAAACATGGCTTAAGACTAACCCAAAACTTTTGTTTCTTAGAAGGATGTTGTAGCCCATACATATATTTCCCACAGTTTGTAAGGCTGAAATTGAAGGCAAATTGAATTCAGGTAAAGAAATTCAAAATTTCTAAGAAATTATTTCCATAAAATAAAGTATTAAAGTGAAGAAAATACATGAAATCAGATATTAGGAAACATTAGCATGTGATTTTGAATAAGTAATTCATAAACCAAATGAGGGTACAATATAAACTTTTAACTGTTTATATTGCTGAGGACTATTTAGAGAACAGAAAAAATATATGGTCTTAAACAGTCAAACAAACAAAACAACAACAATGCTCATAGAGTAATGTCAAGTGAGACATCAATGATGTGGGAACTCTGTGAGCCAGAGTCAATGACTAAGGAAAGTTCTCGACATTTCTCCTAGCTCAGTAGCATTGTGGTCTGTACTTAACTGATCAGTTAAAGACCACCTCCTCAAGAATAATCTGGTTCACTCAACCATAATCCTCAGTACTACAGACATATCAAAGACAAGCCCCAGGGTCCAGAAAGTGTCACAGTTAAGTTAGGGCATAACATTAGACACAGTATTTAATTGCATGCTCACTTATTTCCTATCTAGTACTAAGACAGTTAGAATACCATAATGTCTTCACTTTATGTCAAGTGAAACTTTTTGTACTTCATTGTTTTAACTATTACTCATACTTAATGGCCATACTCCATAGTGCTTGTCCTTGAATTTGTGTGTTCTGTGTGAAAACTAATAATTAATTATAATTTTAGCTAGGCTTGATTTCTTGGGATATGTGGATGAAGCGACAATGTAAAGAGAGTGTGTTCGATGCCAGACTGCTTTTTTTCATTAGTAAAAAAAAATAGTGAACTGAGGCATTTCCATTGAAAGACTCCTAGAATGTCTGAATTTTAACCTTGGATAGGGTTTCTTAATTTATTAATTTTATGATTAATTGCTGAGATTATTTACTTTTTCTCATGTTTTTAATCTTTTCTTTATGCTTATTGTGTCTCATCGAGCCATATAGACCACACTTACTAATAGTTTACAAAGAACAGAATTTGGTCATTCATTACTAAATTCCTTTTCTCAAGGATATTTCATTCTTTTTTTTTTTTGATATCTCACCCATTTTCATGTATTTCTCTTTGCTTCATTATCTCAGAATGAAATAATGAAAGTATAGTGTGCCATTAAAGAAAGTATTGAAATATGGTGTTGAATCTACCAAGCTCTCTGGGTTTTAAAGTATATCCAGACATTGAAATTGAGAAGTATATAAAATATATCTAATTGATTCTATCATCCTTTCCAACATCTTACAAAAAGAAACGTAGAAAGTCAAGAAAACAAATAAAATAGCAGTAAGTAACAGTAACACATATGTCTGCATGGGCACAAACATACATACAGAGAATGGAAAGAATCTAATTTGCCAGCTCAGAAGCATGAGGGCCATTGCAAATGTCTCCATAGCCTCAAAAGCTATAATTGCAACAAAAGGGAAATCATGAAGCATGTTGTTTGTAGCAGAGAATTGTTAAAAGTTGCGCATTGGAGAAAACAAAATACCTCTCAAGGAAGGTCTATAGATAGAGTTTTAAAAAGAAAACAGCTAACATCCTTTCTAAAAGAAACCAGATACCTAAATATTTTCCTCCATCTCACTGAGTAAACACAAACCACTTATCCCATTCCGTCACTAGTTGTACCTGCGGGGTCCAATTTCTCTGCTTTATTTCTGCAAACCTGCATTCTTGGTGGTAAAAATATCATCACGTTTTACTGTAACAATTACTTTAGATGGCAGACTTTCCAAATAAATTTCAAGTTATTGGGAGGAAGACAAAACAACTTATGAAAATGTGTGATACAAAGAGCTGAAACAATTCCAGGAAGATATTACATGGATGTTTCTTAAGTGAATTAATAATGATAATAGCATCATTAGCAAAACAACTTTCCTAGCAGCAGCATCTCAGTCCTTAATGGTGAAAACAATCCTGAAAGTAAAACCAATCGTTTGGGAAGAGATTTGGTTTTATGGTATGTATCAAGCAACTCTCTTGTAAGCTCCATGAGAGACAGGACATATTTTAGATGAAAGGAGTTGAAGAAGTCTACAAAAACCTTAATTTGTATTTTAGAGTGATTGTCTTATTAGTCTTATGATCAGGATTGTCCACAGAATTGTAAAAAGTCACAGAGATCATGGAAATGTAATATCACAAAAGACTGACCTAAAATTCCATTAATAAAGGTTTGTTCTATCAGAGAGGATAAAGTACATTTTTAATAGATGTGTTGTTTTGAATCATAAAAGGAAACAATGAAGCAGTAAGCACCATAGTGTTGGAAAGTACAACAATAAGAGCAATGTAAAAATAAAGAAATGATAGAAATGGAATATTTTCATTGAAATACCATACGTTTGGAAATTCTACAATGAAAAATTCAAGGACTGGGGCATCTACGCATCCACTTTCAGAAATGACAAGGGATGTAATTGGTCCTTCTTAACGTCATGAAAACAATTGAAATCTGGAATAAAAAAAAGCATGATTGGAGTTTTCTGAGATAAATCACTATACTAAAATGATTGGGATAAACCAAAGAGGAAAGGAAGTTATCCTTGAATACAGCATTTGGGCCATGTTAGTTACTGAAGAAGAAAATGATCAAAAGCTGAAATGTGTACTCCATGGCTCCTATAGGCTAAATGACAAATAATGAGGTTCAAAATTCACAAGATTCCAGACTTTTGTCTAGAGACCCATATAGCAGAGTATAAGAGGCCACCTAGAGGCACAGCACCTGTATAGAGTCTGGACTTCTGACACCCATCTGCACAGATTGAAGTTAAGTGAAGTAACTCCACAGTGTCTGCCAAAAGGAAAGCAAAAGTTAAGAGGTAAAACTTAGGCAATTCCAAGACATACTAGTCCATGTGAGACACAGATATTACAGTTCTGCTAAGGATCATTATCACTTCTTGAATCAAAGTTCTTAAAAGAGTAGGGCTTTACTGCAGAGATTACAAAATTATTTGGAAATAGTGTTGCTAGATTAAAAAAATATATTGACCTTGTCATTTCACTCTATATTATGTCCATGGAAGGAGGAAGCTTGGGTCTATTTCTGGCCCACCTTCCAGTTCCCTGCGAAGAGACTCCTGAGGACTGGGGACTGCACACAGGATAACCATTCCCAGTGAACCAGCCAATCCAGAGTCTGCCAGTGCCCGAGTCCCACCACCACCCACTGAAGAGGAGAGCAATCAGAGTATTGGGCCTGTTTGCACCCAGTAGGAGAGAATCTTGGTTCCCTACTCACTAGGAGAGGGAGAGACCCAACCAGTATGCACTGGAAGAAGGGATGATAGTATAAAAAGAAACTCAACAGAAAGATCAATATGACACCACCAGAGTCTAGGGACTCCACACCAGCAAGACTTAAACATCCCAACACAGATGAAGCAAAATAGAACTGCCCTAAAATCAACTTCATGAAGAGGATAGAGACCCTAAAATAGGAAATGAGAAAAATCATTTGAAGAAATGGAAGAGAAGACAACCCCAATATTGCAAGACACAATTCAAACAGTGCAAAGTTTGAAATCGGAAATAGAGACAAAAGTAAATAAATAAATAAACACAGTCTGAGGGAATGCTGGACATAGAAAATCTGGGTAAACAATCAGGAACTACAGATGCAAATATAACAAACAGAATACAAGATATGAAAGAGAAAATCTCAGGCATTGAAGATACAATAGGAAAAATAGATTCATTGACCAAAGGAAAAAAAATAAGTTAAACAAATCTCTAACACAAATATCCAGGGATTATGGGACAGCATGAAAAGGCCAAACCTGAGAATAATAGGTACAAAAGAGGCTGAAGAAACCCAACTCAAAACTTCAAAAAATATATTCAAGAAAATCATAGAAGAAAACTTTGCAACCTAAAGAAAGACATGCCAATGAAGTACAAGAAGCTTACAGAACATAAAATAGAGTGGACTACAAAAATGTGGATTAATTCAATTTATATATTTTAAAAATGCTTTGACTCCAAAATTTAAGTCTAAGGACAAGTTACTGGGGAAAAGGATTCCTATTTTTGTTTCCACAGAAAATAAAAAGCTGTGGATTCCTTCCAGACTAATGTGGTTTGATCAAGCCAGACTGCCTGAAACAGAGTACCAGGTGATCCTACATTCAAAACAGCTGGACAAAGCAGCCTTGCAGAATACAGCCAGGATTGCTGCATCTTCTTAGAATCCTCCATGACAGCGCCCCTTACCAGAAGGAAGTAGTTTGGAAAGAATGACACCCAAATTCCCAAATATTGTCTATAAATGTTTGTTTTCATTTAAATGGACTTGGTTACATAAATAAATAAAAAAAATGTTGGGTATGGAACTAAATAGAGAATTCTCAATGGAGGAATCTAAAATGGCCAAAGACACTTAAGAAAGTGCTCAACATCCTTAGCCATAAGGGAAATGCAAATCAAAACAATTCTGAGATATCATATTACTCCTATCACAATGGCTAAAATAAAAAACACAAATGACAGCTTTTGCTAAACACTGTTCCGAACTCCTGGAATCCAGTTGAAGAGAGGGAGAAGTGATGAGCAGAGGGGGTCCAGACCACACTGGAGAAACACACAGATACAGCCTACCTAAAGAAGAGGGAACTCATGGACCTCAGTCTGATAGCTGGGAAGCCAGCATAGAACCTATTCAGAACTCCTGATTGTTGGTTTTAGTACTGGCAGTCTATGGGTCCTCTGGTAGTGGATCAGTATTTATTCCTAGTATATTAATGGACTTTGGGAACCCATTCCTCACAGAGGGATACTCTCTCAGCCTAAACACATGGGGGAGGGTCTAGGCTTTGCTCCTAATGATAGGACAGACTTTAAAGATCCCCCATAGGAAGCCTTACTCTCCTTGGAGCAGGAAGGGGATGGGATGTGGGATGGGGGAGACAGGGCAGGAGGGCAGGGAGAGAGAACTGGCATTGACATATAAAAGAAGCTTGTTTCAAATGTAAATAAAATAATATTATCAAAATAAGGCCATTGAATTCTGCCCATATGTATCACTGTAGATGTGAAAACGTCATTTTTATTTGAATGCTCAATTTGTCTATATAAATATTGAGTCCATTATTTCTATAGTGATACCATTAATTATTCTACTACCCTTATACTTATATTGAAATTCAATTGTAAGGCTCTTCCAATATTATAAATTATCAAATAATTTGTTAATATCTTGATAGTAGAAGTTAAGTTTCCATCTGTGAATGGCTTGTTATGGGCACAAATTTTAAATCTCTGTGCGATATTAGTTTCTGCTCTTATAAATTAATCATCTATTCTTTTATGCTCTATGTTTTATATCTCACATTGCATACCAGAGCCATACAAGTTTATCAGATCATGATATAATAGTAGAATGATCCATTCAGTGTGAGAAGTTAAGATGCCCTAAAAACTTTCTCTGTATAGGGCATGTAGGGTCCATTTTAGAAAAGATGGATGTAACTTGCATCCTGAAACTGAGAATTCCATGCCTAATTAAGCATGCAGTTATGCTTGAACACCCTCAGCATTTGCACCCAGAGTCCTAATGATAGCAAAACCCTCGGGGGCTTGAGAAGGATAAGAGCCCCTTTCAAAACTGAAAAAAATCCATAAAGTGGCATGAACTCCACTCCTGTCATTTTCCCTCTATTCTGCAAGTTTTTCCTGTCTCCTTGTGCAAATTCTTAATATTGCAGTAACAAAATGAAGAGAAATGTAATAATTACTTTCTAATGATGAGTACAATCATAATATTCATTTTTGTATATTTTATTATTGTTTGAAATTAGTACATGTAACTTTCATCCAAAATACTTGAATGTAATCTTTGGCAACATTAACAGACACCCTAATCTTAAGTAGTAAGAATGGATTTATACTGTGTTGGACCTTGTGATGATAGTGTATTCTCTATTTCTTTCCAGAACTATCCATATTATTATGCATGAATCTTTTGCTGCCTCGGCTCATTTGTTTACTGATTTCCCAAGCACCCAAACTATCTAGTTCTTCTGGGAAAACAATGTAGAGAAATGTTTCAATGTTCTTATTCACAAGAAGAAATGTATGGTGCTACTAAGGGTTCCTGTCTATATTTACCTGTTTTGAATACTGAAAAACATATATCCTGTAACTTGACAATCATTTGTAAGCATATGTATCTGCTTTATCCGAGGATTCAAGTATGCTGTGGTTTAAAAAAGGAGAGAAAAACTTCCTGTAATAGACAGAGAAAGTGAAAGAAAAGAGATTCTAATACTATTTACAAAATGCAAAATAGATGGAAATCACATGACTGTATACCGAAAGTGAAAAACTTGGTAACCATAGCATTTACAGATGACACCATCATCAATAGGAATGCTATTCTTTGGGCTCAGTTCCAAAAATCCTGAGTACAAAATGACACCAAGAGATCTGAGGGGTGAGGATAAAACTTCTTTTGGATGGATCATAGAGGGAAACTGTGACAAAAGAAGCAATAGCATTAAAACCACAGTATCTCTACTGCCAAGTTTAGAGTTTCCCAAGCCATACAATCCCCTCCAAAGGAGAGAAAGTCAATCCTTAATGTTCAAAACTGCTTTGGAATATAAGGAAGTCGGACATATAGTTTGAAATCCTTACTGAGGATTCGCACTATCACTGGGATGGGTCTGTGTGTCATAATTTAGTTTTTTAATGTCTAACCTACCAACCTCAAGTTTATAATCTCAGACAAAGAAAGACTTCAGGGATGTCTTCATGGGAAAATCAATTATATCCTCTCTCACTCTCTCTCTCTCTCTCTCTCTCTCTCTCTCTCTCTCACACACACACACACACACACACACACAGAGAGAGAGAGAGAGAGAGATTCTGGAAATGAAAATATTAGGAATTCAAAGAGGAATAACCGAAATGTAAAAGAGAATCTCAGGTTTTGAATATGCCATAGAAGAAATATATAGCTATTTCAAAGGAAATGTTAATATGAAACTCTTGACACAACTTTCAGCAAATCTGAGACACTATGCAAAGACAAACTTACTAATAGGAATAATGGAAGAAGAATCCAGCTCAGAGGCCCAAAAACATTGTCAACAAAATCATAGAAAAAACATTTTCTAATCTAAGGAAGTGTATATGCCTGCAAAGGTACAAAAACATACAAAACACGAAATAGATTAGATCAGAAAAGGAAGTGCCCTGGCAGTATAATAAACAAAATATTAAACATGCATAATAAAGAAAGAGTACACACGCTTGAAAGGGAAAAAGACCAAGTAACATATAGAGGTACAGTTGCTAGAACTAGACCTGACTTCTCAATATTTAAAATCCAGAAGGGCCTGAACAGAATTAGTTCAAACTTTAAGAGGATCAAATATTCCAGTCCAGACTACTATACCTAGCATAATTTTCAATTGCCATTGATAAAAAAAAACCAAGGTCATCATAAAGCCAAATTTTAACAGTACTTATTTATAGACCCAGCATACAGAAGATGCTAGAAGGTAAATTCCATCCTATGGAGGTTAACTACACCCATGCAAACACAGGAAATAGTCTCACAAAAACAAAACCAAAAACTAGGGATGTGTGTGGGCCCCCCCCCCCCCACACACACACACACACAGACACACATTCAAATACCACCAAGAACAAAATAACAACAATCATTGGCAATTTATATCTCTTAATATTATTTATTTCATTCCCAAATAGAAAGACATAGACCAACAGAATGGATGAGAAAACTGTCTCTATACTTCTTCTGAATCCAAAACACATACCTTAACATCAAAGATAAATGTTCAGCCTAAATAAATGGGTGAGGGCTTAGGTTCTGCCCCAAATGATGTGACAGACTTTGATGATTCCCCATGGAAGGCCCCACTCTCCCTGGGGAGAGATGGGGAGGGTGTCGGTGGTGGGGGGGATGTGAGTATGGAGGGAGAGGAAATAGATTGATATGTAAATATGATTGTTTCTAATGTAAATTTTAAAAAAGAAATATAGTACCTCAGGTTAAAAGGATGTAAAAAGATACCCACCAAAACAAAAAATTATTCCAAAGAAGCAAGTTGGTATAGTTCTTTTAATATCCAGGAAAGCAGACCTCAAATCAAAACTAATCAATAATTTAGATAGGGAAAGAAATTATATTTATTAAAGGAAAACTGACCCAGATGACTTTTCAGTTCTTAGCATCTATGTACCAACAGCACACAAATCTGTAAATAGTGCCACACCTTAAATCACATTTACCCACACACTCTGGTAGTGAGATACGTTAATACCCATTCTTATCAATGGACAGATATTCCAGAAAAATTAAAGAGAAATATTTGAGTTAAAAGACATTATAAAACAAATGGACCTAAAAGATATATATGGAACATTTCACCCAAATACAAAACCATATATCTTCTTCTCAGCACCTTATGCAACTACATACTCGGATACGAAACAATTCCCAACAGATTCAAACAAATTGATACAGTTCCTGCATACTATCAGACCATCACAAATTGAAGCTTGGAAACCTTAGAAAGTTTACGAAGTCATGGAAACTGAAACACTCTCTACTGAAAGAAAAATTGGTTAAGAAATAAGAAAGGAATTAAAGACTTCCTAGAATTCAACAAATTGAATACAACACACCACAACTTAAGGGATACAATGAAAGCAGTGCTAATAACAAACTACATAGCAATAAGTCCCTCCTTTAAAAAAATTGGAGAGGTCTTATACTACCAACTTAGCTGCACACGTGAAAGCTAATTAACAAAGGAAGTAATCACATTCAAGATGAGTAGAAGACAATAAATAATTAATCTCAGTGCAGATATCAGTAGACTAGAAAGAAAGGGAACATTATGAAGAATCAATGAAACAAAAAGTTGGATCTTTGAGAAAAGTTAATAAGGTAGGAAGATCCTTATCAAAACTAACTAAAAGACAGAGAAAGAATGTCAAAATTATAAAAATCAAAACCAAAAGGAAGGACATGAGCACAGACAATGAGGAAATTCAGAGAATCATAAGGTTATATTTAAAAAAACCTGTTCTTCAGAAAATTGGAACACAGAAATGAAATTGGTAAGTTTTTTCAATAGATTCCATTTGCAAAAGTTAAACCAAGATAAGGTAAATACTTTAAATAGACCTATAACCCCTAGTGAAATAGAAGCAGTCATTTAAAGACTTCCAACCAAAAAATCCCAGGGCTAGAAGATTTTAGTGCAGAATTCTGCCAGATTTTCAAAGAAGAGTTAATGCAATACTCCTCAAATTATTCCTCAAAATAGAAACAGAAGGAAGATTGCCCAAATCATTGTATGATGTGACAATTACTCTGATACACAAACCATAGAAAGACTCAACTAAGAAAGATAATTACATATCATTTTCCCTCAAGAATAGTTGCAATAATACGCAATGATGTAATTGCAAAATGAATCCAGTGTCCCATTAAAAAAAAAGAAACTTCCACCATGATCAAATAGACTTCATCCCAGAGGAACAGGAATGGGTGAGGTGAACATATACACATTAATAAATGTAACCCTCTATATAAACAGTCAGAAACATACACATACACAAATACACACACACACACACACACACACACACACACAAACACCAAAACCCAACATCTCTTTATTATTAAAGTCCTAGAGAAATTATGGATTCAAAGGATATATCCAAACACAATAAGGGCAATTTATGGCAAGCTTTTTGTCACCATCAAATTAAATAGAGAGAAATTAAGATATTCCACTATAATGAGGAACAGTACACAGCTGTGTATTTTCTTCATATCTAGTCCATATAGTACTTGAAATTTTAACTGAAGTAGAACAAGGAGATAAAATTTGGAAAGGAAAAAGATAAATAAGATTATTTCCAGATGCTATGATAGTATACATATGTGAACCTAAAAACTCAACCAGGGAATACTATGCCTGGTAAATTCTTTCAGCAATGTACATGGATGCAAGAATAACCCCAAATAATTATTAGCCTTCTGGTATACAAATGACAAATAGGCTGAGGAAAAAAACTGGAAAGAAATACCTTGTGGTGCAATAACCTCAAATAGTATAAAATATCTTGGGGTAATTCTAAATAAGCATGTCTTATATGAAAAAAAACACTTCAAATCTTGGAAGAAAGAAATTGAAGAAGATATTAGAAGATGGGAAAATCATCCATGATCATGGTTTGGTAGTAATAACATAACAAAAATAGCTATCCTACCAAAAGTAATCTGTAGATTAACTCTAATAGCCATCAAATTTCCAACACAATTCTTTACAGACCTTGAAAGGACAGTTCTTGTCTCCATATGGAAGAACATAAAAACCCAGGATAGCTAAAACAATTCTGAGCAATAAAAGAACTTTGGGAGGTTACACCACTCCTGATTTCAAACAGATCTACAGTAATAAAAACTTCATGGTATTGTCATAAATACAGACAGGTTGTTCAGTAAAATAGATTTGAAGACCCAGACAAAAAACTACACAAATATAGCCACTTGACTTTTGATAAAGAAACCACAAATACATACTGGGAAAACTAGAGCATCTTAGACAAAAGGTGATGCTGAAAGTAGATAGCTGGGTAGAGGAATGCATATAAACCCATATCTATCACCGTGCACAAAACTCAAGTCCATGTGGATCAAAAGTCTCAGCATAAAACCAGACAAGATACACTGAACCTGCTAGTTGAGAAATTGGGGAAGAGCCTTGAATGCATTGGCACAGATGTGTTCATGAAAGAACATCAATATGCAGGCACTAAGATGCATGGTATCCTGTTATCCTGGTGTCATGCTGGCTTGACACCTTAGTGATACTAACCACCCATGCAGCATACCTGGCCTAGCTCTGTATAGATACCATACAGCATAATCCATTATTTGTTGATGAGATTCCTTTTTGTCCCCCTATGGAAATCTTGTCTGGGAATTTCCCAAGGAGACAAAGGCCTAAACAAAACTTGGTTCAGGAAACCCAGAAAACTGGTATCTATGAATCCAGTCTTTGCACATGGCATTTTCTTTTTGGAAACTTCATTCAAGTTGTTCTAAGATATGGTAAATTGCAAATACAGACAGAAATGTGTGCACCTACACATGCCTCATGACATCTGCGACACTAAGAGCAACAGATAATAAATGGGACCATGAGAATGAAAAGCGTGTGTAGAGCAAAGAACACTGTCAATTAGATAAAGCAGCAGCCTAAAAAAATGGGAAAATATTTTTACAAACTCCATACCTGATAAAGGACTAATATCCAAAATATATAAAGAACTTAAGGAACTATATAACAAACAGCCAAATAAATTAATTAATGGGGCCTCAATCCTAGATGTAGTTTAGCTTTTTTTGTCTTGAGTTGTTTGTGAGATTTGAAGTTTTATTATCAGTGTTTTTTTGGTTTAGTTTGGTATCAGGTGTCATGCTCAGTGCTACACTGAGCTACATCTCTTTCCCAATAAACTTCAATGTTTTCTAATTGAATGTTAATGGTGATTTTCTAAAGAGAATGTATGTTTGTAATATATATGGTACTTTATTGTGTCTAATTTTGTTTTCTATGTACATATTTGGTTTCAAACAATTACAGCTTATTCTCAGTCAGAGTAGATGGGACTCTAGGTTTAGGTTGTGGTCCCTCTTTAAAAGCACTGGGAAAAAGTCATGATTACCCATAGGATATGCATGCTATCAGTATCTACATGAATAGACTGAGAGGAAGACACTGAAGCAACTACTGGAACTGAGAATCAAAGAAACAAAAATATTGTACAGTGTACATAAGAATTTACTGGTAGTTGAAAGTAGTAGGAACTTAGCTGACTCTAACAGCTTGTATACCGAGAGAGTTCCTGATAAAGTATGAAGGGGAAATGTTGAACCAATTAGAGTTCAAGCTAAGCAAGAGAATCCACAGAGAGATATAATAAAATATTTATTAAAAGAAATCAGCTTATGAAATATGGAGTTGTTTGCACAAGTTGAAATCCAAAATCCAGTCATGAACTGAAAAGGCAGCTTATACATGTACTGATTTCTTCCAGAGAGAGCACAGTTGTATTCACAGAGCTTAATTTTATTAAATTAGGTCCACTCACATTACTTTAAATTACCTGTCTTATTTAAATTAACTTATTATATACATTGATCACTTAAACAATTAAACTTCATGTAAACTTTTGCATTTGTGTTTGTTGAGTAAATGTAAGCTATATTCTTCTTAACCCAATATTTAAAACAGACTATAACAAGGGCTATATATTGGATGAATCTTAAATATATGAGCATGCTTCCCTTTTTGAAAATAAAATTTTATTGAGAAGAAATAACTCAAGCAGAATCCATATTGAAGGACTATGGATGAGAAAATTACCCTGAATCCATGATAAAGTACAGAGAGAACAAAGCTGTACATTCTGATTAAGGATTCACTATATCAAAAGGAAATAAATTATTTCAATGACTGTAGGAAAATTTATATATTTAAGAATAGTATTTAACATAAATCTCTTTCTAAATGTTAAGGGAAGTTGATTTAATACATAAATGAATTAATTGATGATATTAATGATTATTCCTTACAAATCTATTATTAGAAAAAATTCTTAAATATATTATTATAGGAAACATACAAAAAAGCATAGTGGCTTAAAGTATAAAAATAAGCACTTTCATTAATTATTATAATATATATGTACATATTATAAAGTCAATAATACAACCTAGGTTTCACAGTCGTTTAGTTTCACATTTCTATACCCCCGTTTGTGATAACTTTAACCTCAATACCTTCTTGATTCTCCTTGTTTTTCCTCTCTCTC
Organism: Phodopus roborovskii; assembly: GCF_943737965.1. Classification (NCBI taxonomy): domain Eukaryota; kingdom Metazoa; phylum Chordata; class Mammalia; order Rodentia; family Cricetidae; genus Phodopus; species Phodopus roborovskii. The sequence continues at coordinate 25,206,840 of NW_026126567.1, forward strand.
TCTTGAAATAGATTCTCACTGGCTACCCATACTTTTCTTACTTGAATATTTGCACAGGAGAAAGGTATTTGTTATCCCAGAAGCCCTTACTGCATTTTACTAATGCATATGCCCATACACAGTTGACTACATGGAAATTGTGAACATTAACAAAATGGACATGGGAGAGCTTCAATCCATCTTAAATCCTGATGGTTGTTCCTTCAGTTGTATACTTCGAGTGGAATTGTTAGTCATGCAGTAGTAATAACTGTTATTTACTGAAAAGTTCTAAATTGTTTTCTATGGCACCTAATCCATTTGAAATTTACATGTACAAATGTTCAAAATTATTGATATCTTCAACACTTTTAAAATAATTTTGTTAATAGCCATTTGTGACTTTGATATACATTAGTTTGAGAGTATTAAACATTTTTGATGAACATTTTAATTATCATTTGTGCATCTCAACTGGAAGTAAAATACCCAAATAAACTTACCACTTGTTAGTATTGTCTTTTACTTTTTGATGCTGAGTATAAGTACATCAGAAATGTTTTGAACAACCCACTGCCAGATAAGTAGTTCAAATAAGTGATTTCCTAGTTGTTAGGCTTCCATTCTCTGTGTGGATTATATCTCATGATTCACAGAAATTGTTTGAAAAAAACTGCAAAGATTGTGGAAAACTGATATTCTCCATCTCCTTTTTTTGGGGGAAGAAAAGATGCATGGGAGGACAAATGACCAAATATTATCTAAAAAATATTCTGGGAAATCATGAACCATAATCCATGATGATGGGTGACCAGCAATTTGCGCTTGTGTGAGTCTGGACTGGGTCACTAAAGCATTTGCTAGAGGAATCTTTTCTATAACATACATTTAAAGCCAACCACAGCTTTTCCATGCAGAAAGAGTTTTTCTATGCTAACATCTGCTCTACTTTCTGACTGGTATTCTATTTCTTTAGATAGTACTGTTTTGAATCAGATACACTCAGACATCTCTTGCTCAGAAATACTGTCCTTTTAGGAGATTCATTTCTATCTTCCAAAAACCCTGATGCAATGATTTTTATCCTGTCTAGGAGAAACAGTAACATTTTGACCACATCTAATTTGTGTCATCTATCAATTTTAATTTCTATAGTTAAATATAATTTTACTAATCTAAGAGTATTTTAATGTCTTATTTTTGACTACTATTTTACTAAAAATACATATTTTCCTATTTATACCATGAGTGTGTTGTTCATCATATCTGATGTACACAATTGGTTCCTTGAGGATTTTTAGTCATGTTATACTTTTCTAATTGAACACACACAGATATAGAATATTTATTATTTATCATTTTATAAGTTAATTTCTAGTATCTGGAACTCTTATTTCTGTGAATTGCTTTCCTATTCAAACACTGAGTCCCATTCTGTATTAATATAACTCACATTGCTTTATTTTGTTTCTGAGATTGCTGACATACTCAGTTATCACATTCGATTTCTGCTCCCAAGAGTTCTTTGAGCATTCTTGATATTTCCCATAGCAAAGTTTTCATGATATTTCCATGTAAATGCCTTCTAATACTTGCCTCAGGTATAAATATAATCCCTTTACTTCATTTCCTGGAGGATTACTAAACCAAGAGTGGTGTTTATAATCCAATTTAATGAGTACCTGAAATCACACATTATTATAATAAAGAAATAAATATTAGACGTAAATCATCTTAGTGTTCTATGTCTGATTTTTATGATAATGAGCTTTCTTGATAAATGCTCCCCTTGGTCTTCACATACTTTAGCACATTTTTAAAATTCTGCTCCTTAATATATGAGACTATCATTAGGCTATTGTTTTTAACTTTATATCCCTGTTCTTATGTCTTTCAAAACTGTTGTATTATCATTGATGTTGAATCATAAATTTTCAATCTTATATATGCATATATAAATTCTAGTAGCAGGTCTCTTTGTAAACAACCTTATACGCCAAATAACACTTAGATGAATTGTTTTTCCTATATTATGAATAACTAAATTATGGTAAACAAGCACTAATTTAAAATAAAAGCAAGATTTCTGTCTTCCAAATACTTTCCAGGGAAAAATAACCTGTTACATAACCAGAATAACTTTCATTTCACAGTGATGAGCCCCAGAAGCAAATATCCTGATTTTAAAATTCAAGTCTTTATAAATATTCATCTATTCTAATAAAAAGATAGATAAATATGTGCTTTGCTTTGAATTCCAGTGCAGGACCTTGGAATCTCCAGGTTTCAAGTCTTTAGGACTGAAGTGAGCTTGATTTTGATGCTGGAGATGTTGCAGTAAATGTCAACATGGCAGGAAAGAACTTGTTCACATTATCATGCACTATATCATCAACATTGCACAATGTGAAATTTTCATAGCTCAGCAAAGATGGAGAAAGATGATGCAGGAACCACTCTGAACCTCCTCTATGGTGGGCGTCTTATAGATAAACAGGGGATGCCCAGGAACATTACACTCTAGGAGTCAATTTTCTGGATTTAGCAAGCGTACTAATTCATATAGGAGCTGTAGGGTGTGGCTTGCCAAATATGGCCCTTTAATAAAGCATAGGCAAATAGAATATTCACTACCAATGTTTTATTTTTCTCTTAAAAATATGTATGTTTCTTGTGTTGCATTGGTTCAGTTTACAAACAGTGATGTCTCCTGTGTTGTGAACCATAGACTTAAAATAGAAACTGGGAAGGAATGAAACTATTGAAAAGGCACATAGATACATATTGAAATTCTAGATGAATAATGGTTTAATGGTATTATATATATATATATATTTTTTTTCTTTCTCATTTTTTACATCAACACCTAAAGACAGTTATCTCTGAGTCTTAAAATAAAAATTATACCATTCAATAATTAATTTCAAAAATATTTTTTCATACATTTGTTTGAATTTGATGGATATTATCTTGAACAAATTATATTACACATATACAAACAGACATGCACACTGATATACATTATCTCTTTAGTTTAATATTGTTCTGACTGTATTGGTTTATAGAAAATGACCTCCATATGGAGTGATACTATTGGGAGGTGTAGTTTTTTTGAAGTAGGTGTGGCCTTGTTGGAGGAGGTATGTGGGCTTTGAGTCACTATGCTCAAGCTATACCCATCGAGATAGTGAACTTCATGATGACTGTAGATCAAGATGTAGAATTTCTCTACCACCATGTCTACCTACATGCCACTATATCCTACCATGGTGGATTAAGCCTCTGAAACTGTAAGGCAATGCAATTAAATGTGTTCCTTTTATATAAGAGTTTTCATGGTCAGGGTACCTCTTCACAGTAATAGAAACCCTAAATAGTACAGTAACTAATATACTATTTGAAACTAATGTATTATTACATTAAAATCTTCATTAAAAATTTAGAAATCTGAAAATACACATCTGTGAATGAAAATATATAAGGTTAAGTATTTAGAATATAAATAGAAATTACACTTTTTTTGAGGTTGCTGGTATTTATTTATCTTCTATAGTCAAGGACCTCCTCAGACATGGGTAATAGGATAGGTTTTCAGTACCTGGCATGGATTTTCTTATATTCAATGAGCTTTAATTCCAATTTGATATCTTCTGGTCATATCCAGGTTATAAGTGCCACTATTGTACCTTTGGTGATATTTGCCATTCTGATCATAGCTATTGGTAGTCATTACAGCTTGATAGGAGTATTGGCTGTCTTTCTTATATGGCAGTTGCAGATCTCCTTTCAGTATTATGAAAGCTCATTCTCACAGAGGAGAATTTTAGGTAAACTCCAGTCTGGTATCATCAGCAATAAAGTTTAACCTTAATTTTTGGAGGTAACTAAGGACAGTGACAATAGCCTCTTTTATTTTGGGAGTCTCTTAAACCCTGAATAACAATTTAGAAGGAGGTTTTCCATAGCTAACCCTGGGCTTTTCTGAATCTATGGTTCTTAAGGGTAGTGTTGTTATCACAAGTGGCATAACTTCATTTCAACTATACATATACACATATTTATGGTACATAGTAATTATTAATATAAAATTTAAGATTTAAGATACATATGTACATACAGATACAGCTATAGGTATACATATACATATACATATAGATAGGAAGAGGAGATCATGTGATGGGAGATGCCATTATGTATATATGTTTCTCATACTGGTTAATGAATAAAGCACTGTTGGCCAAAAGGAAAGGAAGATAGGAGTGACTAGGAGACAAGGAAGAAAGAGGAAGTAGTAAGGAGGAGTCAAGATGGAGGGTCTGGAGAAAGCAGAATGCCAGCTGGCTCCCTGGTAAGAGAAGACCACGTGGAAATACATAGAAATGGGTTAATACTTAAGACAGAGCTAGTCGATAAGAAACAAGTAACTGGCCAACAGAATTATATCAAATACAGAGTACTGTGTGTTAATTGGGGCTGGCATGGCAGCGGGACAAGACTAGGTGGCGGGAGGAAAAACTCTACTCCTTACAATCATGGATTTAAGAAGTGATTAGATGACCACAATAAGACAAAAAAAAAAATAAATAATAAAAATAAAATTCTCCAGAGCAGAGAGGGGATGGGCTAGGGTTTGAAGGGGGTGATAGGAGAGGATGGGAGGTTGAGGGAACTGGGATTGACATGTAAAAGAATCTTGTTTCAAATATAATTTAAAATTGGAGAAAAACAATAAAATTTGGGTACAAACATATTCTTGAAAATAAAAGAACTACATATTGAAAAATATATAATAATTTACAAAGAAAATAGTTATGTTTAAGCATGGATATATGGTACATTCTTTGATCCCAGGATTTGTGTGGGAGGTAGAGTCAGGTCAATGTATGTGTGTGTGTGTGTGTGTGTGTGTGTCATACAAAAGAAAAGAATTATGTCTAATCACATTTCAAATTAAAATCAAACTATACAGCACTAATACAGCAAATGAGAAGTAATTTATGACAATATTGATTAGAAGTGGATATATTTATTAACTTCAGATAATACCAATATGTGTTAAATACTTTTATAGATTATTACCATTATTTTCACAATTATTGAGAGGTTTTTTAGTTCCATTTTATATTTAAGCTATGTTCACAAAATATTAATTACATAACATTTTAGGACCAATATAAAAAAGGAAGAAATTATTATATATAAAAACATTAAATATGTATAAAGAACTTTAGTGTGATATCTGAAGTTGTTATTAAGGAACATTGGTGAAGCCTTTTAAAAATATATGAATAGGTTGTTATTTGGGGTCATCCTTGTAGATCTCTGGATATTATCATATTATCAGATTTCTCTTTATAATGGCTCCCTCTCTTATGTTATCTCTTTTCTTTCTCTCCTTTATTCTTTCCCTGACACAATTTTCCTGCTCCCTGATGCCCTCCTATCCCCTTCTCTTCTCCACTTCTCTTTGTCCTATCTCCCTTTCCCTTCCCACCATGCTTCCAATTTGCTCAGGATATCTTGTCTCTTTCGCCTTCTCAGGATGACCATGTCTGTGTCTCTTAGGGTCCTCCTTGTCTCCTAGCTTTTCTGGTGTTGTGGATTGTAGGCTGGTAATCCCTTGCTCTATATCTAAAATGAATATATGAGTACATACCACATTTGTATTTTGGTGATGGGGTTACCTCTCTCAATATGGTTTCTTCTATATCCATTCATTTGCCTTCGACTTTAGATTCCATTGTTTTTTCCCCACTGAGTAGTACTCCATTGTGTAAATGTACCACATTTTCTCCATCCATTTTTCAGTTGAGGGGCATTTAGGTAGCTATTACAAACAATCCTGCTGTGAACACAGTTGAATAGATGTCCTTGTGATCTAAAAGGATGACCCCCAACTAACAATTCAAGTAATAGTGGAGTGGATACCTTAAATGCCCTTCCATTATAATGAGATTGATGACTACGTATTTGCCATCTTAGAGTTCTCATCCAGTAGCTGATGGAAGCAGAAGCAGATATCCACAACTAAACACTGAGACGAACTCTTGGAATCCAGTTGTAGAGAGGGAGGAGTGATGAACAAAGCATAAGACCAGGCTGGATAAACCCACAGATACAGCTGACCTGAACAAGACCCCAGTCTTGTAGCTGTGAGACCAGCATAGGACTGACCCAAACCCCCTGAATGTGAGTGTTAATTAGGAGGTATGGCATTCTATGGGGCCTCTGGTAGTATACTAATGGACTTTGGGAGCACATTCTATGTAGATGGATACTCCCTCAGGCTAGACACATGGGGGAGGACCTAGGTGTTGCTACAAATGATATAACAGACTTTTAAAATCCCCCATGAAATGCCTCACCCTCCCTGGGGAGAAGAAAGGTAATGATATGGGAGTTGGGAGAACAGTGGTGGAGGGGAGGGTGAGGGAACTGGGATTGACATGTCAAACAAGCTTATTGCAAATTTAAATAAAAAATAATATCAAAAAGTTAAAGAAATATGAGTCGGTATGAACTTTCTGAAAAAAAAAAGAACTAAAAGAACTCAGAAAAATAACACCAATAAGTGATAAATGAAATGAAATGAAAAGGCTTTTATATAATGGCAAAACTAATAGATATGATAATGTAAAAAGAGAAAATGTTTCCTTGGTACCTCTAGTTAACTAATGGGTGCTGGGAGAAGGAGAATTTGCAACTTTCTATGGATGAACCCACTCTTCATCTTCAAACACAATGTGACCAGCCCAAAAACCATATGCACACAATCAATAGATATGGACTCATCATGTTTTAGATATATTTTTGTGCATAAACATCCCCACCCCACATACATACATACAAAGAATCAAAGAAAACAGGGACATTAGCTTGAGTGAGAACATTGTCATTGGAAGGTTGGAGGACATGTGGAGGAGGGTCATGATTCAGTACAATGGGATGGGTGAAGCTTCATTGTTATTTCTAAGAGACACAGTCTCACAGAAGACATACTCCTCTGACTTATGTAACACACACACACACACTCACACACACACACACACACACACACACACACACACACACACGGACAGGCACAACCACACACATACCACAAATCCTCATGTACCATAGACTAACAAAATCTCAGTAATATGCTTAGAAAAATCTCTTCCCAAGATGATTTTCAATGGAGCCCAAGACACTTCCAAAAATTATAGAGTGTTCTTGCACATCATTGCTTCTTAGAGGTTGAAGGTATGTTGTTATTGCTGAATATACCAAGGATTTCTTTCAGATAGAAGATTCAAACGTTCTGTGTGGCTCTGACCTCAAAGCTTTCTTCCTGAAAACTAGCTTTCACAGGGAAACAAGGTAGTACACAAGTTTCTAAGAAAAAGAGGCAATCACAATTGGTAATTCTACCCAGCTGTGACACTTATAAACCACAGTGATAACCACATGGCAGGGTATCTATAAAGGTGAAGTGGGAGCAGTCATATCTTGCTGGTAAGCAGCATGGATATTATTGAACTTAAGGCCTCCTCAATAGGAGCATGGAGTTTTATTCTGCCATAAAGAATAATCAAATTATATGATTGCAGAAACATAGGTAAAAATATATATTATAGTATTAAATAAACCAGATTCTGAAAACAAATATTGTAGTTTCTTTCATATGTGAACACTGAATTTTATATATACATACATGAACAGAGATATGTTTATGTCTCTATATAGTTCATCATATATACATAAATGTATACACACACACACATATATATATACATATATATATATATTCTGCAATAATAACACATACATATCATATATACATATGGGATTCAGGTCAATACTATAGAAGTACATGGTACATTGGAATGAAAATGACTTTATAAAACTCAGCACTATGTGCCATGAGTAAATACCAATAAAAGCAAAAATAATATCTAATTTCAATTATCTAAACTATCCTTTTACAAATGAATATTCAATGTATTTCCACCACAATTTTGACATAGAAAAAAGTAATATTGTAGGGAGAAAACTGACAATTAACTTTGAATGTATTTAAAAAAATCATAGTACATTAAATACATTTTGACATAATTCACACAACAAAGAAAATTACAAAGTGAAATAAATTGTATCAATCTATAAACAAAGAATTTCCAAGAGTAATTCAATCCAAAATGCTATGATATTTTCAAATTGCAGAAAATGATTTCTGACAGAAAGTATTTGACAAATTGACACAATGAACGTGTACTGCCAGACACAGCACCTCTTGAAGCTCCTGCTATCACTTCCAAACTATACTCAAAACTGACAGTGTTTCCCATTTTGCTTGAGGTTAGTGTATTCAATTGCTTTACTATACTTTCTAAAATTTTATCTTTGAAACAGTTTTTGTCTTGACCTTCCAATTTTGTACCAATTGTCTTGCAATGGAAAAATCAGAATATCAGGGGAAACTTGGTTGTGATTAGCCAATGATCTAGTAAGGGTTTTCAATTTAAAATTTTTCAAAAACTACTTAGCATTATAAACAGTTGAGTGACATTATTGGAGATGCTCAACAAAAACACAAATAGTGCAAATCAGCCATCCTGAGGAATCTTTTTTAAATTTGATAGTAAGATTAAGAGATAGATGACATTCCACATGATTGTTTTCTGTCATTATCATATAATGAACTACATCCCTTGTAACACTGATATGTTGAAATTCAAAGCAGTCCATAAGTAGAACTACATCTGCAGATGTTTCAAGATTACGTCTCAGGCCATAAATAGATGGTGAAGAAGTGTAAGCCTAAGTGTACGCTCAGATAGCAACCCAGTCAATTAAGTAAAATACAAACTATAACTGACCCAGTTTGCAAGGAAGATGCAGGAATGGAATAATCAAGAAAAGGAAGACTATAGTCAAAACCAGCTTCAATAAATACTTTAACTACTCTCCTCAAATTTAGCTGGATCAGAACAATGTAAGATAGAAGCTCTGTAGATTGCAATCCACTTGCAATCTATGGAGCATAATGTAATATGTAAAATGGCAAATATCCAGTGAATATAACAGGTCAAAGAAAGAAAAGCATAGAGTCAGATTTCACAGATAAGTGTAGCTCCTCAAGCATGATCTATGGAAGTGGGGATTCCAAATTATTTTCTTCTCATGGCAATGCCACTGTATGTGCTGCATTAATATATACTATCTATCAAATAAATAAAAATGTGAAGTATAAAATAAGTTTTTTAATTTATGAAATTTGGAGAAAAGTATCATTAACATACATTTATTACAGCATACTAGGCACTCTATTTTTTAACAGGTAATTTTGGGACATATAAATGTTCAAGGACAAGTGTTTTTAACAAGAAAGTAAACAAGGTTAGAGGAACTGCATTGAAGTGGGACTAGATGACAAACATTCCCAAGTAGCCAGCACAAGCATGATAAAAAGGAACTCTGATATCGATTACATAATTTTGATAAACACATCCTATCATATAAAGACTATAAATGAAAGTAAAAAATATAAGTAGAATAAAATGAGCATAACAAAATAGGAATTAAAAAATAACAGATATCCTTCAATAATGTTGAGAAAACAAAAGAAGAGTTCTTGAATAAACTTCAAGATAAATGAAGTATACAACTTACAGAAAAAAAGAGAAGCAAAATGAACAAATTTTAATAGACCCATTATTCATGATTTGAAATTAGAGGAAAACAAGGCAAAAGACAGATTGAGGTAGAGGAGAGACACAGGGTGGGAAACACAGACATATATAGAAAGAGACAGAAATGGAGACAGATAGTCAGAGACAGAGAAACAGAGATACAGAGAGATGTGTGAAGAAATAAAAGATTATAAGAAATCTGAAAAATGTTGATCCATATATTAAAACATTCAGTTTATCCAAAATAAAAGCAATTATCCCCTAATACATCATGGGACAAAATAATGATGGGAATTAAAAACACCCAGAAAATATTGATGCAAAACAAGTAGGCTCTCTTGACAAGGAATGTTTCATAGGAGCTAACTTCCACTAAATAAAATACCTACAAAGGCAATAGGCCAACACATGCAAAGGACTAAAAGATATGTAATCTCAATCAAAAATCTTACACAACTGGAACACAGGTTTCTAAAATCAGTAACAACATTCAAAATAAGGGCAAACATTTGCTTGTAAGAAAGATTTTTATACAAAATAAATAACAAGCCCATTACTCTATAAATAAACCCACATAGAAATTCAGAGCTAATTTCTGACATAACCAGAAACCAGAAATAACAATAATGTCAAATATGAGATGATTTACAGCACAGTTTTCTTCTGTTTTCTCTTGATTAACTTAAATTACAGAAAAAATGTTCATATATAAACTTGTTCTTTTCTACAGTTTTCTACTGTATATAAAATAATAAAAGAAATAATAATGATATTTATTTTTAAATGAAAACTTAAGCTTATATTGCAAACTCTGTTAAATAATGACACCATACCCATTACTCAGGGTGAGGTAGACTATGTTAGATCATTAAGTTTACTTAAAATTAATGCTTAATAGTATATTAGCCAAAAACAGTTTCACATTATGCAAAACACTGCAATGTATAATAAATTAAGGAGACAAAATAATAAAAAGGGAAAGTTAGATTAGATAACTGTTATTATTGATCAGCATAACTATAAATGCTATGTAGAAAAAACATAACTATAAATCACTTTGGTGACAAGAATTAAATAAGTAAATTACATAAAATTCTCCTTCAAATTCATTATTCTTTATGTGACTATTACTCTTACTATGGATGAAGTAATTAGAATTTCCCTGCAGAAACTCAATGTGAGCATATCACACAAATATTCATCAGTGGGAAATGAACAGTAATGACCACATTAAAATGAGCGTTTATGGACACATTTTGCTGATGCTTATTTTGGATGAATTTTTGATTTAATTATAGCGATATCTATAGAGGTCTAGTATTTCATCATATAACAAGTTTAACAGCAGGAATTTGTGTATTTTCAAAAATGTGATTTTCATAAAATCCACACCACAAACATAGGCAGGGTTATTACAGAGGTGATAAAAAAGTAATATCAAATACTAAGATACTATGAAGTACAATCTACAAATAAAAACTATTTATGTATCTGTAGTATATATATATATATATATATGCATATATATATAGTGTTATTTATATTTCATAAATAATATTAATATGAAACAAGATGATGCTTCCCAGTAACTGTTTGAGGCTTGGTTTTTGGGAAACACAAATTGATAACAAAATGAAATAAATCATCTGAACTGCATGACATAAATGTCTGTCTGTATTTATGCTCTCTCTCTCCTTCTCTGTCTCTCTCTCTCACTCTCTGAAACATCATGGTAATAGCCTTGCAGGTGACTGTTTCACTATTGCTTGGCTATCCTTGACTACTTCTTCCTCTATCCTGCCTTCCCATCCATTGCCTTAATTTAAATTTTCTGCTCTGTTATTCTCCTTTATTCATTTGTACAGCTACATTACCTCTCCCTTCTCATAAAAGACCCTCCCTCACATGCCCCAAAATAAATTCCTGACATATGTGTGTATTCCAAGTGAAAATTTGCATACAAGTGTTTCTATGTTTGATTCTCCATGTCAATCAAAATTCAAAACTTAAGGTAAAGGTAAAGAACAAAGGAAAAATTTCTTGTATTTTTATCAGCATAGTTCAAACAACAAAGGAATATCCTTCCTGATAAATATAATTTAAAGAAATGAAATCACTATATTCCAATTTCCCATCCCATAACATTTTTCCCTTCTGAAAACAAATACATCAGCTTAAACTTTGCTGAGTTAATTCTGTTTTTACTGGTTACCAGAAACAACTATCACCTAACACAGACTAAACAGTGACAATCTTTGTCTTTTCCTTTCTCATGTCAGAAGTTCATAAATAAAATGCTATATTTCTTGAAGTAGACAAGGTCTGTACAAATAAAGAGTACCAGAAAACAAAATATAATATTTTTTCTAAAGGAAATGATCTACTTTTATAAATCAGGGATTGACAATATTGTTACCTCAGTTTTGAAACATGCTTTTGAGAAATATAATAATGGAAACTCTTCATCCTGGGTTACCGTCATAGTGTCAGCAGAAATTCTGCTCACCTAAAAGTGCTAGCCTGTCAAAAGTTTTGAACTGTATAGACAAGCAAGTACACTCTTTGTACAAAAAATATTTGTACATAGTTAATAAAATATCTATTGGGGGAAATGGTGGGGGGAGTAGGTAGACAGGCAGAAAAGGGACCTGGGATTGGTACGTAAAATAAGATTGATTTAAAAATGGTATTGCATGCTATAGTACTAAAAGTAATTTTTAAAATATTATTATTGCTTAGATATCAGCTCCCATGGCTTTTGGGTTGAAAACTCATAACCAATCTCTCCCAATTCCTCTCTCCTTCTTTCCTATCTGCCTTCCTTCCTCCCTTCCTTCCTTCCTCCCTCCCTTCCCCATCTTTCTCTTCTGCCCACATGCTGGCCTGCCTGCCAGCCTGCATATCTGCCTGCCTCCTTTAACTTCCCTCCTTCCTTTCTTCCCTCCTTCTGTCCCCCCTTTCTTCCTTTCTTCCTTCCTCCCTTTCTCTAATGGGAGATGTCATTCTGTAAACATGTTTCCCTTATTGGTTAATGAATAAAGCACTGTTGGCCAATAGGAAAGCAAGATAGGCAGGAATATGGGACATGGAGAATTCAGGAAGAGGAAAGGAAAAGATTCAACATGTAGAGACATGAGGGAGAACAACTCTGGATGCTCTCTCTGGTAAAATATGACTATGTGGAAATACTTATATTAATAGAAATGGTTTAATACTTAAGACAGAGCTAGCCGATAAGAAACTAGTAACTGGCCAACACCATTATATCTAATATAGCATCTCTATGTGTTATTTGGGGCTGGCAGGGCTCTGTGACCAGGCCTGCGGTAGAACCTGCTCATAACATTTCTACCTCTCACCTTCCACCCACCTCTTATTGTTAGCTTAGTATTGAAATCTGGAGTAACTAATACAATAGACTTAAAACTTGTTATTTTAAATTTATGACTAAATTTATTTTAAATTATGACTAAATTTATGAATAACTGTCAGACAAAATACTCTAGAAGCTCCTTCCTTCTACCTGTAACATACCATGGCCATATCTTTTGGTATGTCTTTTCAGTGATTTAGTGTCCGTTTTCATCTGTTTCCCTAAAAAATGACAGGTCTCCTTACCAATGAACTGACAATGAATCTTTTGTTAAATATTCTCATTTATTTTATATCCTGACATCCAGACCCTAGTTTCCCCTCCCTCTTCTTCTGTGCCCTCCCCCCACTTCTTGTCTATCTTGCCTCATCCTCCCCATAAACTACTCCTTAGCAGAGAAAGGGGCAGGCCTCCCAGGGGCTTGAACAAACCATAGTATATCACTTTGAGGCAGGATCAAGCACCTCCACCTGCTCGGTGAGGCAGCTCAAGAGCTAGGATCAGGTCCTGATTTCATTGCAAGAAGCCCCACAAACAGACCAAACTGCACAACTGCCACACAATGAAGAGGGCTTAGGTTTGTCCTATGATGACTCCCTACTTTTGGGTCTTGAGTTCATGAGCTCACAGGAGGTCTGGTAAACCATGTCTGTGGGTTTCCCATCATGATCTTGACCCCATCATGTCTTCAACAGGAGTCCAAGAGTTTGGCCTGGGATGGGGGTGGTGTGGGGGAAGGGTATATGAGAGATTGGTTTGGGCAGACAAACAGCAAATAGGAGGAGAATAATGAAAGAGATGTCTTGATGGAGGCGGGGCATCTCGGGGCTAGGGAGAAACCTGGTGCCAGAGAAACGTCCAGGAATCCACAAGGATGACCCCAACTAAGATTCCTAGCAATAGTGGAGAGGCTGCTGGAACTGGCCCTCTCCTGTAATCAGATTGGTGACTACCCTAATTGTTATGGGAGAGCTTTTATCCAGTCACTGACTGATGGAAGCAGATGCAGAGATCCACATCTACGAACTGACAACGAATTTTAGTGTTTTCAGGGAGCAAAACCGATGTCACCAGACCATGCAGCATTCTGAGAAAAACATGGCTATTTGCCAGTCTGATATCAAAGTAATTTTCAACACAAAGAAAGGGAAATGAGCTCTTTTGTCACAGTTGGTGTTGGTAAGGAGTATGGTAGAATTAAAGCTTCCTAGAATTTTACAAGTGGCTACGGATTTAGAGGGTTCTCACGTGATGTAAAGAAGATGTCATTTTTGTTGTTGCTGTACTTTTCTTTGATATCTGATGTATTTATTGTAAGGGTAAAAGAAGAGACACAATGTTTTTTTATTACCTTGCCAATAGTGTGGAAAGCAAGGAGTGACCACTCAAGAAAGTTAAGGTCCTTATTAGATAAATAAAAGGGTTGTCTAGAAATGTTAGTGTCCTTCTTGTAGCTGTCTTTGTTTTCTGTTATCACACCTTTCCAGCAAAGTATTTCTGACTCTTTACATTGTATTACATTCAACTGCAAGAGGAAATAAACCTCTATTGGGAGAAATATATGTTATAGGATTGGGAAAGAATGTTAAAATATCAATGAGTGCCCTTAGAAGAGAGGATCCAATTTATATGATCAACATAAGTCTGGAATTTTTAAGTTTAGGTAAATGTCATAAACAGAAAATGTTATAGGTAATCTAAATTGCTTGAGGCATATGACAATAAAATAATACTATTCAATTTAAAGTTCTCATGGCCACTAAAACTTGCTAGCAAAGGATGCTACGAGCCAGAACGATGCATTTACATGTATAGGAGGTGAATCTGTGGTGTGTTTCTAATATACTTTATTAGATTAAATATTAAATAATTGAGGCACTGAAGAATATGTGCACTGTGGACATTAGAAGTATCCCTTGTAATGTGTTAAACTATAATAACTCAATGTCTGAATGGCAAAAGGAGAAAGGTCAGAGAAATGACATTAAGTCGGGGTTTTAATAAGTTATATAGGAACACCATGAAAAGATAATGTTTTAATAAAGCAAGTCCATCTTCACCTTGAGGCAAGGAAAAATGAGCCAGGTCTAGATTGAAATTTAAGGATCTGCTTCAAACTCATGACCAGCAGAGAAGTTCATGTCATCTTGAATTAGTCTGAAATATTTTTATGCTTATCAAATATTTCTCCTTCCATCACTTTTTGGCCGAAAACTAATTTTCAAACACATACGATATTGGAAAATTTACCAACAGAGTTGGATCCACTGTCGTCATTGTTCCTTAAAGTCAACTATGTAAAATCGCATTTACAACCCTACTTTTAAAAAAAGTTTAAAATTCAACTTCGCTTGATTTACGTCAGTTTAAAAGGATTTCTACTACTACAAATGAGATATTTTTGACAAAGAAAAATGTTAATACGATCTATTAAACTCCTTGATTCCCATATAAAATAGACAACAGAGCATACAGTTTGTGAATCTGAGTTTTTATGTCTTTAAACATAGGTGAATAGAAGACTGCATCCCTCATCCCTATTTTTCATTCAACCATCTGTATGTCAATATATACTGCCACCTGTACAGACTAGACACATTCTACTAAAATAGATTCTATGGAAAATAATGTACAAAATGCATTCATTTAAGAATACTTTTTATCTTCTAGGTAGTCAGTTTTGTTATACAATGGTAGTGGGGTCAAATTATAAACTCCTCAAAACTTTCAGATTATAACATATTTACATTTCTCTCTTCCCCTTCCTCCCTCTAAATCCTGCCATGTAGCTCTCCTTGCCGTCTTCCAAATTCATAAGATCCCTTTTTATTATTGGCTAGTGTATGCATTATGTACATATATTTCTAAATATAATCTTTTCAGTCAGTAAAATTTTTCTGTGTGTATGATTCATACACATAATTCTTAAAATTTTAAAACAATAGCTAGACATGACATATAATATTTTTTACAGTGTGATCCACTGCCTTACAAAAAGTAGAGTCACTATGAATATAAAAATGAAGCATTCCTTATTTTATTTTAAATTCATGTTATTTAAAGGTCATTCTATTTCTCTTTTAGTACATGCCAGTGTGGACATTGCAATTCTCATGTGGTCCCATTCCTATATTAAGACCCATAGGTTGTTAATGTCTGCAGAGAAAGAATTAGCCTGTTCTACTAATGAGCTACTATACAGAATATTCAATCATAAGCCCTGGACATGTACACAAATGGACTCAGTTATATATATATATATATATATATATATATATATATATATATATAGTGTGTGTGTGTGTTTGTGTATATATGTGTCTGTGTCTCTCTGTGTGTGTGTGTGTGTGTGTGTGTATTGTGTGTGGGTGTCTGTGTGTGTACAGCTAACAAATATAGAGAGTAATCATTAAATCTGGATATGGAGTCTAAAAAAAGTGGGAAGGGAGTGATGTAGATACAGTTTTCAGTTTTCACTTACAAAGTTCTCATTTTTTTAATTCAAATTAGATTTTTAAATACATTTTTCACAGTTAAAAGGATGCTTAAAGATAACTTAAGGGGTAAGTTAATGATTATGGAAAAAGAGATCAGCTAAATATCAAAGACAAATGAAATTTATATGGAGATGTAACATTACAAGTAAGGAGTAACAGAAATATATGTTAGAACAAAAATACCAAGACACAAAGCCAAGGTTAATTAAAAAAAAAAAATAGAGACTTGTATAAATTAGGTAGATGTTAATCATTGCTATCTTGATCTTGAGATGTGCTTAACATTATTAAAGGCCCTCTTGTATTTATTTTAATTAAAGTGTTGATATTAAACCATACATTATCTTAAAGTAGTTTTAATATGTCACTATATTGTATAAAAAGGAGCTCAGTGTCACAGTCTATTTTCTGTTGCCTTCTGATCAAGATGTATCTAGCACCATGCCTGCCTGCATGCTACCATGCTCCCACCATGATGATAAAGGGTTAAACCTCTGAACTGTAAATGAGGCTCCAAAATTGAATGATTTCTTTATGAGTTGCCATGTCAGTGTCTCTTCATAGAAATAGAAACCATTAGACAGGTGTCAAAAAATATAAAACAATGAAGGATCAGGAAAAATCAATGTTAATTCTGTTACCAGTGAACAAATGACAGAAAATAGTATAACAAGAAGGCAAGTCATTTATATATTTGGTATAGAAAAACACCAGTAATGGTTAATATTAACTTACATTTCACACATTGCATTGGGAATTTTAGATAGAGTATATTAGTCAGTGCTCAGAAATGCAACAGAAGCAAATTGCTATTACTGTTTTAAAGTAGAACACATGTTGACTCAGAAAAAAAATCTAATACCATTCCCCAATTAAAACAGATTGAAACTGGAGGAGTTAAAAATCAAATCCAAGCACAGCATGTCTTTAGAGTTTAAACCCTACATTTATTCTCTTTTCACAATAGGGTATTATGTGGGTCACATATTAGTTTAAGATATGCACTTTGATTCTGAAATTCCATTTTATAATCTCATCTAAATGGATCCCAAACTTTAAATTGACATTATGAGGACATTATGCTGGGAATGTATCAAAGTATATAGTGAAATATATGCTTACTTCCAAAGTTATTTCAGTAAAACTAATAAATACAGTCTTCATAAAGACACTTTAGATGTAGTTGTCAGCATTTTGAATATGAGCGGTATGTTATCCAAAAGGTTGAATGCTAGAAGTTTGTTCTCAGGAAGGCAGTTATGAGATGGCAGAATTGTTAAGTAGTTGGGATTCATGGAACTTAGGTCAGAGTTTTTGAGGCTGAGAAGAAATTAGTGTAGATGATGGTCCCTAAAAAATGAGTTGTAAAGTGAGTTCTAATAGATCTCATTAATAAAAGCCTAAAGTCAGATATAGGGGTAAAAGCTGAAAGATCAGACAGATCAAGGAATGTCACAGCCATAATTTACCTCCCTATCTTCCGAGCTATAAAGAGCCCAAGTTCTTGTTTCCTCCTGTCTATAATACTTTCTCTGCCCAATCACCTCACTTCCTGTCCCCACCAAGCCATCTCCCTTTCTGTCTTCTGCTAGCTAGTGTCAAGCTCCACTCTGATCTTCAGACATGCTTTATTTGTACAAGCAAGATATCAGCACAATGAGTGTTAGAAGAAATCTAGTACCTTCACTGAATTCCTCTGTTATTTCTGTCAAATACACTTTCACCCTTTTTGGTGTTAATCTCCATGAGTTCCTAACAATAATCATGGGATTGAGCACCCTGTTATTTTTATGAATATTTCTGTTATATAAATAAACAACCTTTTTGTATCAAGTACCCAGACTTATGCATTCTGTGAAATCAGCCCTAAGTTATCTAAAATATGAGTTAATTAATGTGATGTAATTAAATAAGAAAGCAAATCAAATAGTGATATTTGCCAAGTTTAATATAAAACACAAATGTATACAATCATGCAAAATAAATTTTATTATGTTAGAAATGTAATAATACAGTAAAATATAGTAGTAGATGCACCTTACATTTATCTTCTATATGTATTTTATGGATAAGTGTGGTTTAACAAAAACAGAGAAAGTTTATATACCAGTGCAATGTATAAGAGTCAAGATCTTATATGTGTCTTTTTTGTAGTCTTGAAAATTGGGTTCATAAATGTCTGTCTTCAACAGAATATACAGATGGATAATGATAAGAACTTTTATAAAATTTTGAAAAAAAATTCTTGGTTGGATTTTGAGACAAAGTCTCATATATTGTAGTTGGTCTCAAACTTCTCACATTACTTACTACAAAGAGTCTTAACTACTGATCCTCTTTCTTTCTTCAAAAAGTAGATTTCAATTGCCAGTATGTTCTACCATATTCAGCAAAAAATACTGTTTGGTTTAAACCAATAATATTCCACCAAAAGACTTAAGCCAAACCTCACATTCATAAACCACAGAGAGCCGCATGAAACATGAGAAATTATGTCAAAATGGGACATACAGAGATCTATTTTTTCTTTTGATCTTGCAAAATATTAAAATATTGACAGTACTTGCTATGTATAAATACCAGTGTATAAAATAGTAATTTTCAATGATAAGAAGAAATAACTTACTGAACTGACAAGGAGGAAATAATCACTTAAGATCACAGTTTCAGGGGCCCCAGTCCAAAGTGGGCTGTTGAGATTGTCTTTAGCTTATGGCAAGACACAACATCATCATGCAAGAGACAGTTACAATCATGAAAGTCAGGAAGGATATGGGGAATAAGGAAGATGTCCTTATAGTCTCATATTAGTAACTTACTTCCCTAGCAGTCCCCTATTCTCGCTTTCCACTCAATACCAACAATGTGATAAAATGATAACTTCACAACTAGCTTCATACCTTAATGAAACTTCACTTCTCACAATCCAGTCAGTTCTCAAGGGCTCATTCTCTGAATATTATATTGAAGAAGAAGTTGTAAAAAAGACATTATCTGGGATATTGTATAACCAATCATAAACATCCCATTTTTATTCTATAAGTTCCTGTGATGTATTTGTTTTTAGTGACTCCCATAGGCAGTAATATGTTACAGTTTTGGTATTTTGTGTGGCAATGTTCAGAGATGGTACAGTTTTGAGAAGTGCTGTCTTTGGGGATTTCCATGAGTGATTGTCTTTTGAGTCAAGCAAATGCTATCTTGAGTTCAGCTTGATTTATTCTTGCAAAAGATTATCCCAGATTGGCTGGTTGATGGGTTTGCACTCATTCATGGAGGCTTTATGATGCTTGCTTAAGTTGATATCTGTTCTCTACAAGCACGAAACATAAAAAGGGGGCTACTATAGAAGCCCTCATCCTCATTGCAAAAGGCTTTTATAGGTGCAGTTGGGTGAAGAAATGCCCATGTCTATGTAAACTAAGTTCTTTAAGGAAGTCCAAATTATTCATTGGTTTCTTCAAATGAACTTTGGGTCCATGGCAGAATATTAGACCTTGCTTTATTTCTCCCATTGGGAAAGGATTTTAGTTACAGGAAGGCTTTCTTCAAAATAAATTTGTCTCTCCTATAATTTCAAAAGCTTACTAGCATAATTATTTAAATTTGAGCTAAACAAGTACAACAAAAATATACATATTCACATGGATGGCTATACAAAGGAGTCAAAGAAGATACAGAACTATGACACAAAGAACTAAAGAATACGAAGTAATGCTGAGATCAAGAGAAATAGTCTTCCCCAAGAAAGGACACAGCAATTGGTTAGCCAATTACAAATGAATTTGAAAGCCTGCAAGGAAGCTTTGGAGGGAGGAACAAGAAGAGGTATATTATTTAGTTATACTATAATCTTAAAAAGTTATAAAAATAAAAAATTAAATAGTTGTCATTGGACTGTGATTAGTTCCTGGGATAGCAAGTTGGTATAAAGTAAGTCCTTTGCTTGCACTTATATCTTTGGACATGGCAATTATCACTTAGTATTCTGCATGCTTTTGTACAGCTAAGAGGGTAGGTACTAAGGGCAAATGTTTAGTATAATATAGACATCATGTGATCTTTGTATATGGAAAATAAAATCAACTAAGACATAATAAATGAATAAATATTTAGAGTATGTTCATGAATATATTTCTCTAAATATTTGGGGGATTTCATGGAATGTGTGCAATAATTATTCCCATGGAATCTATTATTTATCTTTGGTATGTGAAGAGACAGAAAACTGATTTCACAATTTGACAAGGTTTATCTATTCTTCAAAAGTTGATGTTAGTGTAAGGGGTCATAACAAATTCATATCTCTTCTTTTATATCTAATATTATTGTGATCATTTATGAACATGGTACTTTTAACATGAACTTCATATTATTAATCACTACAAAAAAGATAGAATTTTTTGAAGTATTAGTTTAAATATTAATATATTACTAGTGTACTCTGTATTCTCTTCAGATTACACAAACTTTTCATATATATATGTGTGTCTGTGTGTGTTCATATATTTAATGGAAACATGGAGATAACTAAGTGGTTAAGAGTGTTTAGTGTTCTTGCAGGAGAAATCTGTTTGATTCCCCACACCCATGTAAGATACAACTTAAATGTTTATCTGCATGTAACTCCAGCTCCAGACTTGGATACAAACTTCTGGTCTCCATAGGCATTTGCATTTGCACGTATTCAAAATCAACCCTACACATGCAAGCATAAAAAAGTCCACAATGTTTAATAGGTACATTATTATTATTTTAAAAGTATAAAAGTTGAAGTATATGTGATACCATTTCAAGAATTTCAAATGCTTTAAATCAGTTTCAAATAGGTCTTTTACTCCCCAGCTGTTCACAATTGACCAACGAAAGACACGGATACAGATAAATATGCATAGACTAGCATACAGCACACAGCCAAACGATTTTAAAAATGTTTAGAAAGATGGGGATTCATAATCACAGTAATTGGAATTGATAACATTAATTTTATTCCACATATGCTCTAGTAGTTAGAAGGGAGCATGTTCTCATTAGTTTGGAAATTGTTCTCTCAAACAAATACTGTATTGAGAAATTTTGCATAATGAATGAGTTCTTCTCTGACACTATACAGAATTCGTGAAATATTAACTGTCATTCTACCCCACACACATTGTTATTTCTGTGGATTACAGAAACATTAAATAGAACATCATTTCATGTGACTACATTTTACGCAGTATTATTCACACATTCTGATATGGTCCATGGTATTCTAATATTATATGAAATAATAGCTATAAAATAAGTTAATGAAAAGATAACAAGAACAGAATATAACATCTACTCCATACATACTAACCTATTGATGAATTAAAAAAAATTTACGTTTATTATTATAGCCTTCATTCTCCTACTGAGAATTATTATTGATAGAAAGTATGCTATCTTGCTACTATTTTGTTTATTACCATCCTAAAAATGCAAACTAATACTTAAGTACTCAAAGCAATTTATTTATTAAAAATAAGTTTCTCTTTTAGGAGTCATTTTATTATTTTTTTTTCTGTCATAAATGTCTGGCCTATCCCTTTGGTTCCTGATGATCCAGTCAGTGTCAGGTATGGCCTTCTTTGCCCAGGGTAGGATTCAAATTAGACCAGTAATTGGTTAGCCACCCCAACAACTCTCCACCTCCATTGCCCTAACACATCTTGAAGGTGGGACAATTTGTAGGTAGATTTTGTGGCTGGTTCACTGTCCAGTTCCACAATTGGAAGCCATGCTTGGTTGCAGAGGATGGCCAACTCAGGTTCCAAATCCTCCATTACTAGGAGGCCTTTCTTTAGTCACCCTTGTAGAAACCTGGGGGTTTCTACTCCACTAGATTTCCACATTGCCTTTCAAAAAAAAATGAATTAGAATTCCAGTTGTCTCTCTGTGAACCCTCTCCCTCTGTCCACCCCTACCTGTTCCTGTCCCAGCTGTGCCAAGTTTACCCACAAAATTTATTCTATGTCTCCTTCCCAGGGAGATCCATATATTCCCCCCTTGACCCTCCTTCTTACTTACCTCTCTGGGTCTGTGAATTATAGAATGTTTATCCTTCACATAACCGATAATATTCACTTACAAGTGAGTACATACCATATTTGCCTTACTGGGTATGGATTACCTGACCCAGCATGACCTTTTCTAGTTCTATCCATTTGCCTACAAAATCCATGATATCAGTTTTTAAACAGCTGAGTAATACTCCACTGAAATAATGTACCACATCTTCTTGATCAATTCTTCAGTAAAGAGACACTAGGTAGTTAAAATGACATCTAATGATTTTTTATATATACTCATAGATAGATGCTGTGTCCAGTCATCAGCAGTGAGGTTGCCTTTGCCAGATGGTGGGAGTGGATGTAGACACCCAGAGCGAAAGATTTGGAAGAGAGGAAAGAAAGAGAGAGAGAGAGAGAGAGAGAGAGAGAGAGAGAGAGAGAGAGAGAGAGAGCTTAAACTAAAGATCTCCAATGTGTCTCTCCCCTGTGGAGCTAGGGGTATTCAAAGAAGAGGAGTGGGAAGAATTGTAGAAGATAGAGGAGTCAAGAACACTAGGAGAACATGCACCACTGTAATCAACTAAGTAGGGCTCATAGGACTCACACATACTGAAGCAGCAATGATGGAGCCTGCATGGGTCTGTGCTAGTTCTGCTTATATGTCATAGCTGTCAACCTAGTGTTTCTGTTTGAATCCAAACAGTGGGAGTCAGGACATTTGAAGCTATTGTGAAAGATATGCACATGTGCACATTTCTTTCTTGGTAAATTTTCATATGTATGTAAGAGAGACACTGATTATTTTCAGTTAATCTTGTATCCAAATATTTTGCTGAATGTAGGAGTTCTCTAGTGGAATTATTGGCTTTACTTATGTATAATATCATATCATGTGAACATATCAATAGTTTGCCTTTTTCTTTCCAATTTTCATCCCTGTGATCACCTTCAGTTGTCTTATTGCTCTAGCTAAACTTCATTTTGAATAATTATGTAGAGAACCGAAAACATAAAATTAAAAATGCACACCTAATTTCAGGTTCCTTTTACCCACTTGACTGTGGTGGGTACTATGCTGTACACATATTTCTGGAGGCTACACTACAACACCAAGAGTCTAAACACAGTGATGACTTCAGCAGGGCTTGGATGCAGGCTTTTTCTGCTATGGGTCCCAATGAAGCTTCCTGATAGGATTTCCCAGGGATGGCTGCTTTGCTCCTCCTTAGGAAAGTCCAACCACAGGGAAGTCTAAAGGGAGAAGTTATCCAAAGAGTTGTATTTCCTACCCAAGAGGCTGATGCTGGATTACAGGAATGGACACTTTGGAAGTATCAGTAGTACAAAGAATAAGACCTAAATAGTAAAAATTATCTTCAGCCAAAGGGGACTTTAGATCCTGTCCCTCTTAAATAAATACTATAAATATCTCAAAACCTTCACACCTACTTCTAACTCTACAATTAAGAAGAGAGAAGAGCCACTAAACATAATTTTTCCAATAGAGATGGATAATAATATTATATGGTTGGGAAATACACGGTATGAAGGAAAGAGTAATATAAAGTTCATGGCTAAAAACAAAACAAAACAAATATAAAACAGACAAATATAAGACAGAAAATATAAAAACAATAGCCTGCAATATATTACAGGTTCTGTCTGGGAAAGCATGAAATCAAGTCAGAAGGTCATATCAAAATTCAGAATACACTGAGCAGATTGCTTTCTATGGCTATTCTCTTATCCAATAAGAATAAATGTGCTTTATAAATTGAATGTAAATGTTTTTCATGTAATCATATACAAGGATGATCCAGGGAACAGAATACACCTGACATAAAAGACCCTGTGGAGCCTCTCTCAAGGTTTTCTGGGGCATTGCTCACTCTGCAGCAATCTTTTGAAATGTTTTCAACATTTTGCTAATCTTTCACGTGCTGTCCTTATTCTGTCCGTAATAGATGACCTCTTTTTCTGTGATTATTTTTGTCACACCATATTTGTGTGTGTGTGTGTGTGTGTGTGTGTGTGTGTGTTTGCACATGATTTCAAGGTTGGTCACCTGGTATTGAATGACAAAAATTAGGAATGTCCTCTCTCGGGATGGGAAAACTATTCCTCACTCTCTCAGAAGTCCTTTTTTTGCATGCAGTCCTCTGTCCATGACATTTTTTTCCTTCCATATTAGCATGTCTATTGGTGTCATTGTTATTTTAGGTTTGCTAAGGAAGATAGTGTTGTAGTATCATGAGGGTAACTTCCCTGTCATTTCTTGAAAACAAAATCTCACAGCTGACTTCTTGGCCTTCTGACTCTTAGACTCTCCTCACAACCCTTTCTGCAATGTTCTCTGACCCTTAGGTTCAGGAGTTGTGGTTCACGTGTATCCGTTGGGGCTGGTCATAGGGGTGTAGTTTTGTTGTTGTGAAACCATGGAAAAGATTTATGTTGATAAGACTAAAATCATACTCTTTATCATTTGTTTCAGATGAAATGGAGTAAAAATTCATATATTCCCCTTTTTTGAAATTCAAATGATTTCTTTTGGTAGGGAAGCACAAAACACCATAATCCCAGCACATTTCAAAATGGTTACTTGACCATAATGGTAATTTTGTCTGTTTCTTTTTTGAAGAATTATGGGCTTTATTAGAAATTTGTGCTTAGAATTTGGAGAGTGCCTGAAGATAAGGAATTATTCACTCTCCAATACTAAATTCAAAATACCATAATTTTGTCAAACATCATGATATTTTTGCTTATCATCTTCTGTTCTGTGAAATTGTGGTTCTTGGTGGTTGACAAGATTTCCTAATTCAAGAACATCAATTTATCATAGACTCTAAATTGTCTAAAAATAGTTGATGATTATTTTGATTTAATATTTGTTTTCTCTGCAGAAGGATGAGAAAAATAAATTACAAGCATTTTATAATTCCTCCCACAATCTTAAAGCACAAAGAATATGTATAAATAATGATTCTGAATAGAAAAATTATTATAGACTTCAAATATGTTAAGTCAAATTTCAATCAAAATCTGTACCTGGAAGTAAATGTCACACCTCACATAGCTATACTAGGAAAGCTTGTTATGATAGGAATTCAGCTCTTACGCAGCAGATTCTATGATAAAAATTATATCCAAAGCTATGAGACAATAATTTTTAATTTTCTTCAGCCTAAAATCTATTATCACCACAGCAGGTGTCAGATCAGAAAATTTATTTATTTTTTATGGCACTGTGTTGGATCTGGCTAGGTATTGCATTAATCCACTAAAAATGAACTTGCCTACTCCTAAGAAAATGAGAGCCAATATTTTACTCCTCACATTCCAGCCAAGAGTATTTTCAAAAACTTAATTTGAAAATGTATATCCACAGTATGATATATAACAACCTACATTGTTTAATATAGATAACGAAGCTGAAAACCATAAAATAATGTATCATGTGAGTATACAGAGCCATCCTTGTACATTACCATTATGATTTTGATTATAAACATGATTTATGGCTGAACTATGTGATGTCTTTGGGGTAGAAAGAGAGGGAAAGTAGTCAGGTATCGTAATTCAAAAAAGGAGATAGGGTAGGTAGGAAATGGCAATGTCGTTGGTGAGCAGCTTCAGGCACAAAGAAGCACTTTGGATATCCACACGAAGAATCTTGTTAGAACTAACTTTCCAAGAATCCTTAGAAGACATATCTTCTCATCTCTTGTGAAAGTCATCATTTATCACGTCAAAATGTCTGTAACTCTATTAATTGGAGACTTATTCTGTTTTATGGAACAATACACTGGAATACAAAAAAAAATAGTGTTTGGGTTCATTATGTCCCTAAACTACACAGCTAAGAAGAAGAAATAGGATTTGGTTAAACTAATTTTCTTTTGAGGAAATATGATTAGTAATTTGGAGGTTGAGAATATTTTCCATTAGGAGATGTCAGGTGTTGTCTCCTGAAAAGTTATTTTAAAGCATCCAGGTTCTGTGAGCATATGAGAATGTGAAAATGAACCAGTGAGTTTCAGGGTTATTATCACTATTATAAGTAGCGAATGTCTCCGTTATCCTTTCTTTTTCCTCATTGGTCACACTGAAGTCATTATTGTTTGTTTTTCCTCCCTGGTCACTTATAAGCACACTGAAGTATGTTTAAAACTCTTGATAAGATCTCAAAGATGGAATGAAAAGATTGCACAAGCCAGAGGGAATAGATGACAAAACCATAGTGTTTCCTGAACACTGAATGTCAGTTGGACATATAACCACAGCAATTGAGACCATATTTGGCTGCCATTTCTTGGAGGCCTGTTCTTTTCTAGAGGAAACAGAGGAGGCATGGATCTGAGGCAAAGAAGGAATGGGGGAGCTTGGGGTAGAAGTGGAAACTGAGGTTGTAATTTACTGTATGAGGGAAGAGTCTACTTTCAATAAATGAGAAAGAGACAGAGACAGAGACTGATACAGAGAAGAAGGGGAGAAGAAGAGAGAGAGGTGAGAGAGAGGAGAAAGGAGAGAGGAGAGACTCCATATAGAACTGTTCACACTCAAGTCAAATGATATTCCAACATGAGGAGGGAGGTGGGCATATAGTGCCACCCCGGCTAGGGAGAGGAGTCAAGTTTCTTTAAGAGAACAGCCCTAGCCAGGTGACGGTGGCACGCACCTTTAATCCAACACTCCAAAGGCAGAAGCAGGCATATCTCTGTGAGTATGAGACCAGCCTGGTCCACAGAGCAAGTTCCATGACAGCCTTCAAAGCCACAGAGAGACCCTATCTTGAAAACCTAAAGGGAAAATAAAAGTACAGCCCCATTTGGTTGACCACCCTCCAGTAAAGACTACACATCCAAGAGTATCAAGGCAACATAAATTAGACTTGATGGGGAAAACAAAAACAAAAACCAGAAATATAATTGTTTGCATTGGATAACTGAAGGAAATTTTGGAAGAATATAGGAAGGGTGGTGAAACAGAACAATATACATTGAATAAAATTTTCAAAAACTAATAAATATTAGAAAAGTTATAAAATATTCTTGATAAAATGAGTCATGATAAGTCCTATTTTCTTAGAGTCTGTGTTTGAATGAAAAAATAATAATGGAGATCTCTTTATATATGGATAAACTAGCACTGTTTCTTTGGGTTACACTTGAAATTTTAATTTTCTTTCTAAGAGTGATGTCAGAAATATGGCAGCATAGAAGCGCCAGATTTTACTTTGTCAGAGAAATACTAACACATCAAAATCTAGAGAATCTAGAAAAGTTCAAAGTCTCAAAGGTTAAGTAGCCAAAACAGCATTTCATTTCAGCTGCGTTCTTCCTTTTATCAAGACCAAGGGCTTTAATAAGAAGGCAAATTCAGAGCAATGTTCTCAGGATGGAGAGGGAACAGCGAAACACACTTCTAATATTCTAGTTGAGAGGTTGGGGATGAATGTTGATGTGTCATCTGAAACCCAGCTGTTTTATCTTACTCAGAGGAAGAGTGGGCACAGGGAATTCCCTGGATTTACCGGTCAGCTGAGGATGAAAGCCAGTGAGTCCTATGCAGTCACATGGAAATTTGTCCATAGTACTGTATCCAGCCACTAGAGGGAAGAAAAGACTACAAGATTCCTTTAGGGGCCCTGAAAGCATACCTCACTGAGCCATTGCCTTCTAAGTTTAAGGAGAAAGCATTCCCATGACAGGTTTCTCAGGGTCCTAGATTTTTATGTGACTGGTTCATGAAAAACTTGTATTGTATGAGACTGCTAAACAGGGACTGTGAGGAAAGGCTATGTTCTCAAAAGCAAAATTAAAAAACAAAAACAAAAACAAAAAAAATAAAATAAACAAACAAACAAACAAAAAACAACAAAAAACAAAACTACAGATATTCCAGTCAATAAAAGAAACAACAGTGGCCAGGTAGTGTCAATGTGTGCCTTTAATCCCAGTACTCAGGAGGCAGAGGCAAGTGGATCTCTGTGAGTTCAATGCCAACCTGGTCTACAGTGTGCATAGTTCCAGTGGACTCCAAAACTACAGAGGGAAACCCTGTCTTGAAACACAAAAATGAAACCACAAAAAAAAAGATAAAATAAAACAATAAAAGAAATAGTAATAATAGCAACAAAAATCAATTTCCAAACCCTATAATAAAGTATTAAAGATTTATCAGACCCAGAGAGGCTAAGTAAAAAGAAAGGCTCAAGGGAAGATTCATAGATATCTCTGGGATGGGGAAATAGATTTTGCAGTTGGACTGGAATCAAGTAGGATTGAGAACTTAAGGGATCTGGTGGGAAAGGGATGTAAGGAAAGATTACTGGGAGAGACAGTTGGAATTGGGGACATTTAAGGGGTGAGGTAGAAGTCTAGCCTGATAGAAACACCCAGGAATCTATAAGGATGACCAAGACTCCTAATAATGAAGGATATGGGTCCTTAACTGGACCATCTCCTGAAATCAGGCAAGCCTTCTATGGCAATATTTGGGGGGGGGTGAGGAGCAAGAAATAAAAAAAAAAGATTTATGGAGAATTTTCTCAAATAATTGGTGAGTCTTTGGTGCTTTGATTGAGAAAATTCTCTCTTAGGCTTGTGTATTTGAGGATATAATCTTACCCATGTATTTGAGCTTATAACCATAGCCCAGTTGGTTGTACTGTTTGTGAGATTTATGGAATTTTTAGAAGGTTCTCCTTTGCCATAGAAAATAGATCAATGGGAGTGGGCTTTGAAAGTATATGTTCCTAAACCACTTCCAGGTCACACACTCTATTTCCTGTGTGTGAGGAGATGTGATCTGTCTATTTCCTCTTCCAGATTCATGCTGTCATTTCTCCCATTTTATAAACTGTCCTTTATAAAGCAAAACAAAGGCATTTATCAGCCGCAGTATTTTATCAGAGTATCAGAAAATTAATAATTGTAGAAGCTAAGTGTGCAGTATGTCAGGAAAATTCTAAATTTACAATAGAAAATATCAGTGAGTGAATAAAAGGTATAAATAGCCAGGGATTCAATGAATAAAATAAAAACACTCCATGAGGTTGTAAACAAATTTGATTCAATAGAGCTGAGCATTGAACTCAAATGAAATCACTATGAGAAAATATGGAATCACACACACAAATAATGCTTTCAATTTATACGACACCATATGGTTGGGCAACAAATGCATGTGTATAAGCCAGAAAAGGAAAGAGGCAAAGAAAGAGAATTAAAATATAGCCCTCATTCACAGAAATAAATGATAATTTCCAAGTCTGAGGGTAGAAAAGGATATCTCAATATATTTCTGAGGGTAGATGGTGAATTCAAAATCCCCAAACATAGACAAATTATGATCAGATTGGAAATCCATAGATAATTTTAAGGGTAAAAATAGAAATGCTACTCCTCATATATAATGTAAGCTTATCAGAGGATTTTGCAGAAGAATCATACAAACCAGACAGCCCAAGATAAAACATCAAAAATGCTAAAATTAAAAAGCATAAAAGCCCAAGTAGAGTTACAAGAATGGAAAGTGGGCAAACTTGCCTTCAAATGGTTAAAGCACTCATGCAAGGTGACTCAAATCAGTGATCTTGGCATTTGGAAAGCTGTGCCATTGGCAATCTGAGAATCTCTGACTAGCCTGCATCATCCATACTAATTTTAACACTAACCTTGTTACATAATGAGACTCAATTTCAAGAAAG
Organism: Phodopus roborovskii; assembly: GCF_943737965.1. Classification (NCBI taxonomy): domain Eukaryota; kingdom Metazoa; phylum Chordata; class Mammalia; order Rodentia; family Cricetidae; genus Phodopus; species Phodopus roborovskii. The sequence continues at coordinate 25,237,106 of NW_026126567.1, forward strand.
AAAAAGAGGAGGCTTGCACCAGAGTCATGTTCACAGACCCTTGCAGTCCACACAAGGTAAGTGAAGTTTTGAGATTTTGTGGAGACTGCCAGTTATTAGTGTGTATCTAAAGTGTTCATGGGTGCTTATCAGACATGGTTTTGTGAGGATGGATGTGTCTGGAATAAGACAACCAATGATCCCAGGGTCATGATATGTATAGCTCATAAAGTATGGGGAAGGTACACTCAGAGGAACTCTGCTGTGGAGGGACTAAGGGGACTAAAGGGACTAAAGACTTTAATGGGTGTCTAGCAGAAGTAGAAACTTAGCAGTCATATAGATTATTTTCTGAAAATTAAATGGAAGCTAGTATAAGTATAGAAGTACTTGTTTCAATTTCTTTTTTCAATGTAAATCAGGCTCATATGTACTAATATAGATTGAGAATTTTATCTGTAATAAAGGCTTTTATAATATGGACATGACACTGCCTCTTGCAACTTTCCATATCATGTGCACTTCTCACTTAAATACAAGTAAGTTATGAGTGGAAAGGAGTAAAAACTTGAATGATTCTTCATAGTCTCCTAAGCAAGAGAGGGATGATTTGCTAAAAAGAACATGATCCATTTTCTTTCAGTTTCCACAGCATGTATACAAAGAAAATCACAAACTCTACTGACATGCATCTGGTTTTTATAATGAACCAACATTAATATCAAATTTCTGCAAATCTGACATTGTCAAACTCTTGTTTTAAATTTACTATAAGCATGAAATTCCTTCTATGTGAATATTTTAATAAGATTAAAATGCTGTATATGTGAATGATTAAAGCAGAAGGGGTCTTTCAGAACATATGGGGGGAAGTTGGAAGGGCAAGGAGATGATAATGGGCAATGGCAGGGTCATGTACAAATACAGTGGAGTGAATATATACATGATATAGAAACACGAAAATACTAAAAAATTGTTAGTTTGTATGCTAACTAAAATCTCACAAGATACAAATTTAAATCTATCTAATCTCTTCCTTTGAGCTAACTACTAAGGGTTAGTTCATAATTTGATATATTCAGAGTTATGTTTGATCTCAAATGGCAATGCAAAAGGCTTGGAGACTTCCTTTAAGCTATGTAGCTTCCTTCTTTTCTCTTTTCTTATTTTACAATTTTATCATGGCATATATTGATGTAATCACTAAAATTAATTGACAATTTTAAGTCAGACTCTTGATTTTTTTTAATTGACTCCTTATCAAACTCATGTTACTTCTAATATCTGGGGATTTATTTTTAGTGCTTAAAACCATATAATTTATGATATGAAAGGAATAGTAAACCATGGAAGGATACTTTATAGTCTCAATAAGCAAGAAAGGAATGATGATGCTAGAAGAACATGATGCATCTTCTCTCACATTTCCCAGCAGTTAAAGTGGGGAAAATCATTAACTGTAGTGAAAAACTGTGGCATGGACTAAATTAGGTAAGTTGCATAATGATTCATGTACCATCTAGCAAAGGAAGTCAGTGCATCTTGTTAGTTACATTCTTTTCAGATTCTAAACCTAATGGTTGCTAGGAAGCAATTTGACATGAGTACATTTATTTCAGAAGGAATATTCAGGTGGAAGTAAAATTGGTAGGGAGGGTTTCAAGAGATAGATTCCATGAAGATGATTTAGAATCTTGTTAGTAATGAGGAATAAATTCTCACAATTCTCTGTACCAAGTATGACACTAAACAATGTTATATAAAATTATTCAAAATATGTACAAGGCTAGTAGTATATTATTAATTACATTATGATAAAACAAAGCACAGAATGGCCAACCATCCTGCTTAGATGATAAAATAAGGGACCAATATTAGATTCAATTTTGCATGTTCCTTTAAGAACATAATAAGACATGATAATGACATGATTGACAAGACAAAAATCACTGTTATATTTGTTGAATATATTTTGTGTATAGATTTCTTTTGTGTGTTATTCATCTAAATACTACCAAAATGATAAATGATATTTACTGTTATCATTGCTTCTTTTTCATTTTTAGAAAATTAAGGAAAATAAGTATACTATTTTATTTTCCACTTAATGAATGTAAGAGGTCAGTAGTTGAAGCCTAAACCATGGTGTGTGTGTGTGTGTGTGTGTGTGTGTGTGTGTGTGTGTGTGTAAGTGAAAGCTCAAGAGTGTGTTGTCACTCTTTAAGACACAATCATTCATCTTGCCAATTATCATATACACTCTTCTAATATCATGCTGGTTCTATTTATCTGCAGCATATAGTTCTTTCTAGTTAAATGGATAGATGTATAAATGATAGATCATTAAAAAAGCATTTGGATAGAGAGAAAATAGATACATGTCAGAGAGTCTGGATTTTACAGAGCCCTTGTATTTTCTTGCTTATAATGAGTCTAAAGGAGGTTTGAACACATTGCCCAGGCAACAATGTAATAATAGAGTACAGTGAATAGTTTCTAAAATAATAATAGAAATAGAATAATAAACTTGAGACTACCAGCAAAGAGGGTTTAAAAATTAAAGTGGGGGAGAGCTTAGAATATAGAAACCACACTGTATAATTTCAAGCTACTAGCCAAAGTAAATCCAAACATGGTTTTGAATTTTGTTCTAAAACTATTGATCATTCTAATCTGCCTCCTCATCACAGCATTACTAGCTCTCAGATCAGTACTATGAAAACACTGATTGCTAACTACTTGTAAGCACACTACATAATTTTATTAGTGATATGCAATTCCTTCCATTTTATTCAGGATTGATTGAATGTTCTGTAACACAGCATGTATATGGTTTCCACAATCATTAAAATAAAATAATTACACTGAAATATTCTCCAAAAAAAAAAAAACCACAAAAGAGCAATTTAAACAAATAGAGTTGGATGCCTTAAGTATGTATAGATTATGCTTCATAAGAATGATGCATGCTATCCACAACCTGCCTTCCTCTCTCATTTTTGGCTCTACTGAGCCCACTGCTTGGGGCAAGCCTTTGGCCAAAGCACAGGTCCAACAACTCCATCCTCTCCTTGGAACTTCCAGAGTCTTCTCTGAGCATTTTGCACCTGCCCCTTCATGCAGAACCATCTTGAGCCTGCCCTCACCTGACTTGTGTGCACCTCCAATTGCCTTCTGCCTGAAGTGAGTCTGGGACCAGCCCAGGACGAAATCACCCACATATTTTTCTGGAACCTCCCTGGGTTACCTCTGCATCTTGATCCCCCTATACCTTGGCCTGAGTGGCCCATTCCTGATATTCTGAACCAGCCACCATCTAGAGCTGGCCTTACCCTCATTCTTGGCCCTGCTGAGCCCACTGCTCAGGATAGTGCTTGGCCAGAGCATGGGTCCAACACCCCCACCCTCACCTTGGAACTTCCTAGAACGGTTCTGAGAATTCAGAACCCAACCTTCCAAATGGGACCAACTGGAGCCTGCCCTCACCCAACCTTTGGGCTGCTTTGCCTATCTTCTGCCAGAGTCCAGGGACAACAGACCATCCATCACCTAGAGCCTGTCTTCCCCTTATCTTTGGCCCTGCTGGGTCTAGTGCTCAGGCATTGGCTCTGAGCATATTGGAACTGCCCCTCCATGCATTTCCCTCTGGACCCTGCCCTCACTTGACCTTTGGGATCATTTGCCTGCCTTCTACCTGAGTGCTTGAGACCATCCAGAGCCTGTCTTCCACACATAATTAGCCCTGCTGTGGCCCCTGCTTGAGGGACCTCCAAAAGAGCTAGGATCATCCAGAGTTATAGACATTGAACTCCTGACCCACCAACACCCACCAGGAGAGGAGGGTATATATATATAGACTTCATCCCTACCCACTAGAAGAAGTGACAGGAAGACCACAATACAAGAAAACATTCAACAATAGAAAGACCAGTATGATACCTCCAGAATCTAGGAACTCTACACCAACTAGACCTAACACACCAAGGCAGATGAAGCAGAAGAGAACAACATAAAAAATAACATCATGAATCATAGAGGCCTTTAAAGATGATATAAGAAAATCCCTTAAAAAAGGAAGAAAAAAAGAAAACAAACAAAAAATTCGAAGAAATAGAGGAAAAGACCAAGTTTAAAAAAAAAAATGCAAGAACTGAACAAATCTCTTAAAGAAAGCAAGGCAAGCCAAGAAAAAACTATCTAACAGATGAAGGAAACAATTCAAACAGTTCAAGATATGAAAACTGAAATAGAGACAATAAAGAAAGCACAAAGTAAGCGAATGCTAGAAATAGAAAAACTGGGTAAACAATCAGGAACTACAGATGCAAGCATAACCAACAGAATACAAGAGATGGAAGAGAGAATCTCAGGCACTGAAGATGAACTAGAGGAAATAGATTCATCAACCAAAGAAAATCTTAAATCCAATAAATCCTTAACACCAAACATTCAGGGAATGAGGGACACTGTGACAGGACCAAATCTAAGAATAATAGGCATAGAAGAAGGTTAAGAAGCCCAGCTCAAAGTTACAGGAAACATATTCAACAAAGTAACTGAAGAAAACTTTCCCAATCTGAAGAATCTGAAGAAGGGCATGCCTATGAATGTACACATTCAGAACACCAAATAGACTGGAAAAAAAAAAAGGAAAGAAAGAAAAAAGAAAAAGTAAAACGAAAATAAAGTCCCCATGCCACATAATAATCAAAACACCTAACATACAGAATAAAGAAAGAATATTAAGAGCAGTGAAAAGAAAAGGCCAGGTAACATATAAAGGCAGGCCTACCTGACTTCTCCATTTAAACTCTGAAAGAAGATCCTGAATAGATATTTTACAAACACCAAGTGTCCACAGATGACATGGAGCAAACAAGATACTCCATGACAAAACCAGTATTTCACAGAACATGTCCACAAATACAGCCCAACAGAAAGTTCTGGAAAAAACCTACAACCCAAGAAAGTTAACTACACTCACAAAGACATAGGCAATAGATAATCACCATTTACTAGAACCCAAAAGAAAAAGAAGGGCAAATACACTCAAAATACCACCACCAACAACAAATCTAAAACAAACAAGAACTAGCCATCAATGGTCTTTACTTTCTTTCAATGTTAATGGTCTTAACTCTCCTATAAAAAGACACAGGCTACCAGAATGGATATGAAAACAGACCACATATTTTTGCTGCATACAAGAAGTGCATCTAAACTTCAAAGACAGACACTATCCTTGGGTAAAGGATTTGGAAAAGATCTTCCAATTAAATGTACCCAAGAAGAAAGCAGATATAGATATCCTAATATATAACAAGTTAGACTTCAAACTACAAAGTCAATCAAAAGATATGCAGAAGTCATTTCAGATTCATTGCAGAAGAAATACGTCAGTACAAACTCTCAGTTCTGAACACTATTCCCCAAATACAAAGGTACCCACAGTCTTAAATAAACATTACTAAAGCTGAAATCTCACATAAAACTTCACACACTTATAGTGGGAGACTTCAACACTCCCCTTTCACAACTAGACAGGACCACCAGACAGAAACATAACAAAGAATCAAAAGAAGTAATAGAAGTTATATTTCAGTTTGGTCCAACAGACAACTATAGAATATTCCATCCAAACGCAAAAGAATATGCCTTCTTCTCAGCTCTACATGGAACCTTTTCTAAAATCAAACATATACTCAGCAACATGGCAAACCTCAAAAAATACAAAAAACTTTGAATAAATCCCTGTATCTTATCAGACCATAATGCTTTAAAGTTAGAATTCAACAACAACACAAACAGCAGAAACCCCACAAATCATAAAAGTTGAACACTGAGCAATTACACCATTACTGCATCAAGGAAGAAATTAAAAAGTTTCATGAATTAAATGAAATGAATTCACAACATAACCAAACTTTTGGGACACTTTGAAAGCAGTACTAAGAGGAAAGTTCATAGTAATAACTGTCCTCATGAAGAAACTGGAGAATAGTCACATTAGAAAATTAACATTACAATTGAAAGCTCTAGAACAAAAAGAAGTAAAATCACTCTGAGGGGTAGACTCCAAAAAAAAAAAAAATAATAATAATCAAATTGAGGGCTGAAATATATAAAGTAGGAACTAGGAAAACAATACAATTAATAAATGTAACAAAGGGTTGGTTCTTCGAAAAAATCAACAAGAGAGACAAGCCTTTATCCAAACTAACCAAAATGCAGAGAAAGAACATCAAAACAAATCAGCAAAGTCAGAAATGAAAAGGGGGACACAACAAAGGACATGGAGAAAATCCAGAGACTTTTAAGGTCATACTTTGAAAACCTGTATTCCACAAAATTCAAGAATTTAAATGAAAGGGACAATTTTCTGGATAGATATCACTTACCAAAATTATATGAAGAACATATAAACAATTTAAACAAACCTATAACCACTAATGAAATAGAAGAAATCCTCATAACTCCACCCTACCCCCTCAAAAAAAAATAAAAATAAAAAAAATAAAAAAACCACCCAGGGCCAGATGGTTTCAGTGTAGGAGCTACCAGCAATTCAAAGAGCTAACACCAATATTCCTGGAAGTGTTCCACACAATAGAAACAGATGGGTTATTGCCTACCTCTTTTTACGAGGCTACAATTACTTTGGTACCTTAGCCCCACAAAGACACAACTAAGAAAAAGAGCTACTAACCAATATCCTTCATGAACACTGATGCAAAAATACTCAATAAAATTCTGGCAAATCGCATCTAAGAACACATCAGAGAAATCATCCACCATGATCATTAGACTCCATCGCAGTGATGGTTCAATAAAAGAACATCTATCAATGTGATATACCATATAAACAAACTGAAGGAAAAATATCATATGATCATTTCACTAGATGCTGAAAAAGCCTTTGACAAATAATACCCTTTCATGTCAATGTCTTGGAGAGATCAGGGATAATTAGAACATACCTAAAGGTAACAAATCAATATAGAGCAAATCAACAGCCAACATCAAACTAAATGGAGAGAAGCTTAATGTGATTCTTCTGAAATCAGGAACAAGACAAGGCTTTCCACTCTCCATATCTCTTCAATATTGTTCTTGAAGTTATAGCTAGAGCAATAAGACAACAAAAGGAGATCAAGGGGATACAAATTGGAAAAGAAGATGTCAAACTTTCACTATTTGTAAATGATATAATAGTTTAAATGAGTGACCTGAACAACTTTACCAGGAAACTCCTACAGCTGATAAACACCTTCACCAAAATGGCAGGATACAAGAGTAACTCAAGAAAATCAGTAGCCTTACTATATACAGATGACAAGTGGGTTGAGAAAAAAAGAGAGAAACATCACCCTTTACAATAGCCACAAACAACATAAATTATCTTGGGGGTAATGCTAACCAAACAAGTGAAAGACTTGTATACCAAGAACTTTGTGACTTTAACAAAAGAAATGAAAGAAGATACCAGATAAAGAAAGATCTCCCATGCTCTTAGATGGTAGGGTTAACATAGTAAAAATGGCAGTCTAACCAAAAGCAATCTACAGATTCAATGCAATCCCCATTAAAATCCCAGCACAATTCTTCACAGGCCTTGAAAGAACAATATTCAACATTATTTGGAAAAACAGAAGGCCTCGGATAGCCAGAACAAACCTGAACAATAACTTCCAGGAGCATCACTATCCCTTCAAGCACAATTATAGAGTCCTGAAGTCAGCTTGGAATTAGCTCAAAAACTGACAGGTAGACCAAATGGCACTGAATTGAAACCCCTAATATTAACCCACACACCTATGAACACTTGACTTTTGACAAAATAGCTAAAATTAGAAGGAGGAAAACATCTTCAACAATTGGTGCTGGCATAATTGGATGCTGGTGGGTGTAAACCTGCAAATGGATCCATACCTATTCCCATGCACAAAACTTAAGTCCCAATAGATCAAACACCTCAACATAAAGCCAGCCACACTGAACCTCTCAGAAAAGAAAGTAGGAGGTATCTTTGAAGGATTTGGTATGGGAGAGTGTTTCCTGAACATAACAACTGTAGCGTAGTCACTGAGATCATCAATTAATAAATGGGACCTCATGACATTGAAAAGCTTCTGTAAGGCAAAGGACACAGTTAACAAGACAAAATGGTAGCTCATAGAATGGGAAAAGAAATTCACTAACCCCACATCTGACAGAGGGCTGATATCTAAAATATACCAAGAACTCAAGAAGCTAGTCACTAAAACACAAAATAATCCAATTAAAAATTAGGGAATAGAACCAAATAGAGCATTCTCACTAAGGGAATCTAAAATGGCTGAAAGACTCTTCAGACTGTGTTCAACATCTTAGCCATCAGGGAAATGCAAATCAAAACAACTCTGAGATATCATATTACTCCTGTTGGAATGGCTAAAATAAAAAACACCAAGGACAGTTTATGCTAGAAAGGATGTGGAAAAAGGGGGAATATTCCTCCACTGCTGGTGGGAATGCAAACTCATAAGTCCACTTTGGAAATCAGTATAGTGGTTCCTCAGGAAAATGGAAATCAGTCTACAACAAGATCCAGAAATTCCACATTCCACTCTTAGGCATATACCACACACACCCACAAAAGCGCATTCATGCAACAATAAAATCTGTACCACTAGCATTATTTGTAATAGCCAGAACCTGGAAGCAACCTATATGCCCCTTAACTGAAGAATGGATAAAGAAAATATAGTACATTATGCAATGGAGAACTACTCAGAAGAAGAAGAAGAAGAAGAAGAAGAAGAAGAAGAAGAAGAAGAAGAAGAAGAAGAAGAAGAAGAAGAAGAAGAAGAAGAAGAAAACGAAAATGAAAACAAAACAATGGAGTCTTGAAACTCACAGGCAAATGGATGGAACTAGAAACAATCACCATGACTGAGGTAACCCAGTCACAAAAAGGCAAACATGGAATGTACTCACTCATATATGGATTTCACACAGAGCAAAAGATCACCAGCATACAATCCACACTGCTAGAGAAGCTTGGAATGTCCCTAAAAGAGACATTCATGGTTCATTGGAGAAGGGGAATGAGACAAGGTCTCCTGAGCAAATTGGGAGCATTGGGGGAGGGGGTAGTCAGGAGGAAGAGAAGGAGAGCAAAGGAGGGGAGAGGAGGACATGAAGGAGCAGGAAGATTGAGTCTAGGGAAGAATAGAAGAGAACAAGAAAAGAGATACCATAATAAAGGGAGCCATTATAGGTTTAACCAGAAACCTGCCACTAGGAAAATGTCCTGACACCTACAAAGATTACTCCAACCAAAACTCTAAGGAATAATGGAGAGGATACATTAAATGCCCTTTCCTAATAATGAGATTGATGGTTACCTTTTATAGCATCCTCAGAGCCTTAATTGAATAGCTAATGGGAGCAGAAGCATATATCCACTGCTAAACACTAAGCTGAACTCCTGGAATCCAGTTGCAGAGAGAGAGGAGTGATAACCAAAGGAGTCAAGACCAGACTCGAAAAACACACAGAAACAGCTGAACTCAAGAAGGGGGAGCTCATGGACCCCATACTTATAACTGGAAAACCAGCACAGGAATGACCCAGACCCCTTATTTGTGGGTGTCAGTTAGGAGACCTGGACAATCTATGGGTCCTCTGGTAGTAGATCAGTACTTATCTCTATCAATTGACTTTGAGAGCCCATTCCACATAGAGGGATACTCTCTCAGCCTAGATACATTGGGGAGGGCCTACCTAGGCCCTGCTCCAGATGATATGACAGACTTTGAAGATCCCCAATGGAAGGCCTCACCCTCGCTGGGGAGCAGAAAGGAAATGGCACATAGGGTTGGTGGGAAGCAGGGAAGTGGGGAGGGCAAGACAATTGGGATTGATATATATATAAAAAAAAGATTATTTCTAATTTACATGAATAAATTGCAAAGGATGGCATCAGTTCTGAAGCTATAACCTATACTTTTTTTTTTTTTATAAAGAAAACTGAGTTGCTTTATTATTTAGCTTCCAGTTCCTGGGAGGCTCAAGAATTATAAGTATTTTGGACAACAGAAGAAAATAAGGCTGTGTTTACAGATTTCTTTCTGCCATAATCTTTCTTTAGGATCGCTATTTTATTGCTGCTCTTTCTGTTACATGGGATATACACATCATGTGTTAAAGATACAATACATTCTACAACTGAGCATCACTTTCTGTAACCAAACAGGCAAAGAAATTACACTGAACATCAGCATCTGGCAGTATTTTTTGAAAAAAAAAAACAGTGACTAAAATAGATTTAAATTGATTAACTCTGTTAAATTACATCTAATATTTGATACTAATTAATTCAATACAGCTATATGATACAATTATACAAAATGTGCTAACATCAAAGAATACAACCAAATTTAAGATAGCAAACAAAACCTATATAACTTTTTTTTGTACAGGAAAATACTTTTGAAGTAACTGCCCATTCTTTTGAAGTAATGGCTCATTATACAGGGTACACCTTATTGTAAATTTGGATTAAAGTCTACATTACTGTTATTGAATATAATGGAAGCAATAATTCTTATAACAGTATCAAATATTACATCCTGTTCCTGATTAAATATTTTATGAATTTTTAATTTCTATTTTGAATCATGATTATTTTTATTTTTAAATACCATTCTTGTCTCTGTAAGTCATGAGATAACCTGTGTTATCAAAATAGCAAATAAAAAAAGGTAAGTGAAACTGTTATTTAGTGTACATTTGAAACCCTATAAGGTAAGCAAGTACATCTGTTCCCTTGATATTAAAAAAGAAAAAGACCCAGCTTAAATTTAGTGTCCTTTTTGCATATATATGTAATATATATTTTTTGCATCTATAAATATACATGTATAAAGCATGTGTGTGTGTGTGTTTGCTTACCGTTTCCTTGATGTGTAAGTACAATTAGTGGACACCTTCCTGGAGTTGATTCTTTCCTTCCTTCCATGGTATGGGTTCCCTGTATAAAACAGAATGTCAGGCTCAATTGGCTTAAACTGATTATCACATCACCAGCGACCAAAGAAAGTTTTGATAAATTACTTTCAACTCTAAATAACTCTAAAATTATGTATAAAATATTTTAGTAATTTTAGGTTTATATTACCTAAGTGAGCTTGCTTAGTTTAGTCATAGATGATTCATTCCAGAGAAATGGATTTTCACTGTGGACACCAGGACAATGAAACAGAAACAAATGAGATGTCAAAGATCAAAGCTATGTAGAGTAACACTGAAAATATCTGCAGAAGGTTGTTGACTGTTGCTGATTGGTAAATACCCACTTGCATTGTTCCTGTGCAATGCCTAAAGGTATTGCCAGTTACACCACAAAAACCTGCAATCTGCTATTCTGTCTTACTGTAAAGCTCTGACACATTCTGTTGAGAATGCTATTCCCCTCTGATTTACATAGAATGAGGTTTTAATATTTGGCATCAACAGAATCCTCCAGATAACACTAAGATATGAGGGAAGAAGTTTAAATTTTCAGAAAAGCATGAACAGTGGATGAACCTAAAGAGGTAAACAATTATAGTACCCAATCTCTTGCTGTATCTTTATAACACACAAACAAAATATTTGCCAATCAAGGAAAAATGAAGCAATGAAGTTAATTTTATATCACCACTGATTATTTATGATCTTAGTAGTTATTTAAGATTGAAGTAAATTTTCATGCTAATGAGATTCATGAATTCTAAGCAAAGAATTAAACCTTGAATTAATATTTCTTACTTCAGAATACAGACTGTTATCAAAATGTCTGAGAGTTAATTGTAATTTTGATTATGAAATTATCAATGCTGAGAATATCATTTTTCATAAACATGTAGTAAGATTGGTAGAAGTACACTTAATATCATTTCAGATGTTACTATATGTGTCACAAGGCAAAATGCACTGAAGTTTTTCTACGAAAATTTGTAAAACTAAATGTCAGTTTTTAATCTGAAGCCTTGTTATTTTGTACAATCCAAAAACATGAATTTACTAATTTGATAAATATATGCCAAGGAAAGGAATGATGGCAGCAAATTTTTAAAAACATTTGTGTTCCATAATCGTACCTTATGTTCCTGTAAGAAAAGAACATTTTGTATGTAGAGTAACAACACTGCCATCCATAAACTGTGTTTGTCTCATATGTGAGCACAGCATTAGGTCCAGTTGTATGGTGGGATGGCATGCACAGTGTAGAGACAACATGCAGTGTTTTCCAGAATGAAGATCGTAGTAAGGTTGGTTGCACAGTTCAAAGTAGGGTGCACATGTAGAAATACCTTAGATTCATTCAGTTGTGAGTTGTTTTGGTCATTGAATGTTCACAAATGTTTCATTGTTCCCAAATGTCTTAGACTTCTACACTCAATTACATGACCTTATAAAGGCTTACTACTCATATATGATGGATCTGTACTATGAAGTTATGAAAATTATTTTGACAGCTGTTGTTGTTACAACCACCAAATAGAACACTACTCAATCTTATAGTCTTATACATCTTTTTGTTTTGCATGGTTTAATTTTGCATTACAATGAATACATTATGCTAATATTTTCAAAAAAACCCTCTATAGATATATTAGCAAAACATGATATTCATTGTCTCATAGGAAAAATTTAAAGTGAATATGATTTCTTTTGAACATTTGCTTTTAAAAGAACCAATATCATTTCCCCTGGTAAAACATTTCTAGATCACCTGTAAGTGAACTTTTGACATTATGAACAACCTAAAGAAAAATTTTACTCACTAATTCACAAGATTGCCCCATAGTCCTAGAGTTCTGAAGAGTGAGCGAGGAGAATACAGACTTGAAGTCTTTGATGCTTTTGCTTTGCATTTATGCATGTTTTGCCACAGTCAAATAAAATTAGTGAATCTCAGACACAAGAAAAAGAAAGAAATTCCTCTGATAACAGGTGACAAATTTTAAAATAATGGAAACATTAAAGTTGTAACTCAAATCTGACAATCCTGGGAAGTCTTTTTTTGAAAGACTCTGAAGAATATGATAAGACTAATTCCAAAGAATTGATTGATCACTGCTTCTTAAAAATTTAATTGTTATAAATTTTATACTATTATTATAAAATTTATAGTATTATTTATATTTATTATTTATATTATAATATAAATGTACATATTATTATAAATCCAGTTTAAGCTAAATTGAAAAATTAAATATGAAAAATCTCAAAATATAAATCATAAGTTGTGTCTCTGAAAATAAAACATCAACTTGGAAGAAAAAATAATATGTGATTGACACAAAAAATTAAAAGTTTATATCCCATAGTGTAAGCCAATTAACATTTATACATATATTCTATATTTTTTCTAGCTGAAACTTTTTATTAGAATGTTTCTGAGAATGCTATAAATGTTCATTGCATCTGTTTTATGTCCTCACCATCCACCTCCAAAATGTCTCCCTTCTTATTCCCAAACTCACAGTGTCTTCTTTAATATTATGTATGTGTAAGTAAAAGTGATTAAGTCCATCTCTACATTGGAAATAAATACTTTCCAAAAGCCAAGGAAAAGCAGTAATTAGTTGTCTGTCTACTTCTCTCCCAGTTCAGCCATCATATATCTCCCCAGCAAACAATCTCCTCTATCTTCCATGCAAAGAGAAACAAAAACATTTAACTTGGAAAGAATGAAATAACAAAATGAAACACATATTATTATAGAAACATGAACAGAAATTTATACTGAAATATAAAATCTTGTGCTGTAAACTTGGTAGAACAACTCCTATAAACTAAGGGGAACCTTTTTCCTTCCCAAGAGTTAGGGCATTTCTTATAACAAAAACCCATATTGCATATTAAAGGCTGAGTGCAATTTAATGGTTTATATTACATTTCAGTAACCTGACTGACTGCAAATTGTCACTACACTGGTTCATTTATTGCTTGGCTTTACTATATTGAATAAGGTTGTTGGGCTGTGATCAGTTCTGTTATTATATTGAAAGCACTCCACATATTCCTACAATTCCAAACTGAGATGCATTAGATCACATGGTCGAGTGTCTCTTTTGGTAGATTCACCTCATTTGTTTAGTCATCTCAGGCAATTTAGAGACATTTCTAGGTCCTAGCAATAATACTGCTCTTCCCAAATTACAGTCTTGGTTGTCTAATAGGAAAAAATTCTCCCTGATAACATGCAGTTGCTGCCTTCAAAATAAACAAATAAGTCTATTTTTATGAGTGAATAAGTTAAAATATTATCTTTTGCTCATGATTGCTAATACCTGACAACATTTACATCTAAATCAGTCCTTAAGTGGTTTTCTAATAAAGTCTAGAGATATAATCCTGTGTATAATCTATTGTGAAGACAAATTATTATGATTCTGTATAAGTTTGTGGTTAATTAATGCCCATTTTCTTAATTATGTGTATTTGCATATCAGAATTTAGTGCGATGTTTCTCCTCAGGAAATATGTTATTTTTTGAGACTTTTAAATATAAACACAGCTTTCCCATTAATTCAAGGTAATTAATTTTCCATAGCACATTCAATACTTATGTTAAGCTGACAGAAGTAAGTTATTATGGGAAATATATCTCATTCAAATTTCTAGGTTCTGAATAACAGCATTGAGATGTTGTCAGAAAGAAAACACAATTTGTTAGAAATTTGCCTAGCTAGATGCAAGAGTGTATTCCATTTTTAAATCTATGGAAATAAAGAACAAGAAAACATGTTTGATTTCAGAAAGCAGACTTGTTAGACTCCTCTTGGGGTTTGGAGTGGAAATTTCTATGCTCATACATTCTTGGTAATTTGCTGCATGTGCAGAAGGATTACTTGTCATATTTAAATAACTAAGGCTTAAAAATATATTCAGAATTTAGGCTACCATAAATGCCCTTCCCTGATAATGAGATTGATGACTAACTTATCCACCATCATAGAGCTCTAATCTAGTAGCTGATGAAAACAGAAGCAGACACCCACATCTAACACTGAGCCGAACTGGAATCCAGATGCAGAGAGGGAGGACAAGACCAGGCTACAGAAACACACAGAGCCAGCTGATCTGAACAAGGAGGAGCTAATGGGCCTTAGACTGATAGTTGGGAAACCAACATTGGACAGACTCAGACCCCCTGAACATGGATCTCAGTTAGAAGGCCTGGGCAGTCCAAGGGACCTCTGACAGTGGAACCAGGATGTATCCCTGGTACACAAAAGGACTTTGGGAGCACATTCCCCATGGAGGGATACTCCCTTAATGTAGAGGCAGGAGGGAGGGCCTGGTCTCTACTCCAAATGACTTGACAGTTTTAGATGGCCCCTCCTGTAAGGCATCGCCCAACATGTGGATGGGATGGCGATGGGATGGGAGGGTGGTCAGGGGGCATGGGAGGATGGAAAAGAGAGAGGGAAGGAGGGACAGAGGGAACTAGGATAGATATGTAAAATAATAAAAATGAATAAAATAAATAGAATGAAAAAAAATAAAGTGCCTACAGTGGAAAATAATATGCAGCCATAGTAGTGACCCCTAGATAGGTCAGAGAAGACATTGACATTGGGTAACTCTAGCTGAATACCTCTGAGTTGGTGTCTGCATGTTTGTAAGCTCCTTATTTCATTTCTTTGTTGAAAATACATTTTTAAAAATACGTTTTTCTCATGGAATATATTCTGATTATGTTTTCCACTCTCTCAATTCTACCAAGATACTCTCCACCTCTCCTCCCATTTGAATCCATACCCTTTATGTCTCTAATAAGAAAAGATGTAGGGCTTCTAAGTGCCTCCCAGCACTTAGGAGGCAGCACTTGGGAAGCAGAGGCTGTCAGATCTCTTTGAGTTTGAGGCCAGCTGTCTACAGTGTGAGTTCCAGGACAGGCTCCAAAGCTTCACAGAGAAACTCTGTCTCAAAAAGCAAACAAACTAAAACAACAACAACAAACACCAAGCAGGAATACAAATAATAATAAGAAAAAAATAATTAAGTTCAACCAAACTGGAATATGACAATACAAACACACAGAATAACTCCAACTGTGAGTTGGAAGAAGAGTGGTCTACAGTGCAAGTACCAAGACAGGCTCCAAAGCTGCATAGAGAAATCCTGCCTCTGACCATCAACAATAACAATAAACCACTAACTAGAAGTAAAAATATACATGCAAAATGGATGTAACAAAAAAAAAAAAAAAAAAAGAGCCCTTGACAAAACACTATGAGAGAACGAATCCCAAAGAAGTTATTGAGTTCATTTAGTGTTAGGCATGGAGCCTGGCCTTAAGAGTGCTTTGCATTTCCAGTGAGACACTATCAAAACAAACCTAGTTGTTCATTTGTGAGTGGTTACAAATTAGAGATAGCTTCTAGGTTAGGTATCTAGGCTGTGTCCACTTTTCC
Source organism: Phodopus roborovskii (assembly GCF_943737965.1). Classification (NCBI taxonomy): domain Eukaryota; kingdom Metazoa; phylum Chordata; class Mammalia; order Rodentia; family Cricetidae; genus Phodopus; species Phodopus roborovskii. The sequence continues at coordinate 25,253,539 of NW_026126567.1, forward strand.
TATCAGCACTGGGATTCCTTTCTGGCACAAACCCATGCTGGCCCTGTACATATTGCCTAAGTCTCTAAATGTGGTCATTTTTATGCTGTTATTTGTGCCTATTACTTAAAGCCCCATTCAAAGATTAAAGCCTCTTTGCAGGATGACTCAACAGTACTTCCCAAGTTTTTGTGCTGGATATTTTCAGACCTGTTTTGATGTTTGTTGTCTATCATTTATTTATCAACTAGCTACCTATCAACCTATCTATCCATCTATAATCTATCCATCATCTACCTAACTTTCTGTCTGTCTGTCTCTTTGTCTGTCTATCTATCATCTATCTACCTATCTCTTCATCCATTGCTTCCCCTATTACTTGCTATTTATCCTTTTACTTTGCTTTGGTATATATTTAAACTAGCTCATTCCAAACCTTAAATATGGCTAACATAGAACATTCTCTATAACATACAGAATAAATATGAGCGCACACATACACACATTTTAGTATGTATAACAAAAAATGATGCCAGTATTAATTTATTGACGACCTGTGTTTCTTTTGCAACCACTACTTTCCTTATGTGACTCCTTGAAATAACTAAACGTTGAAAAGATGAGATGCCTAAAGATTTATTTATTTAAAACATTCTGGTTCAATATTGTTTTTATCAAGTTTTACTTTACAATAAATGAAAGACAATGAGCCAGGAAGAAGGGAGGACACAATTTACAAGTTAATTTCACAAATTTTTCTTGAGGGGCTTAGATTTTTCAAACCTTAATGTCTTTGACTGTCAATTTTAATTATGATTTCAGCGAAAATCAAGTTCAGTCTGAACGCTCAGGTAGTCCATATTTTGTCTTCTAACAAAGCACCCTCAAATTAACCAAGAAGACAGGTGGATAAGTAGATAATTAAGAGTCACTTGGAGGTTATTTTGCAGCAATAAAAAGAAAGAAAATGGGTGGGGGCAGTTCAGAGATTCTAACTTCTTCATATCTTAACATTTATACTGACAATGTAATTTCCTATAAATCAATAAGAAGGTGCTTTAGATAGGGCTTCTATTGCAGTGATAGAAACTAATGTACAAAAGGGAGCTGAAGAGGAAAGAGTTTATTGGGCTTACATCATTGCAATCCTTCACTGAAGGAAGCCTAGATAGGAGCTCAAACCAGAACATGGTGCTGATGTAAAGGCCATGGAGGGGTGCTGCTTACTAACCTGCTCCTCATTGATTGCCCACCCTGATTTCTTATAAAGCCCTGGAAGACCAGCCCAGGAGTGAACACATCCACAACGCACTGGACCTCCCTCATTGACCACTAAGAAAGTGACTTACCGCTGAAGACATCTTCTCAGGTGAACACTTTTTCCCCTGATGAATCTTCCTTGTATCAAGATGACATAAAACTATCTGGTACAACTTGACAATTTGACACACAAACACATCACTGTTAAACCAAACCTTTTCTTTCTTTCTCATCCCCAAAATGACACATTAACATCAACAGTACAGTATAAAACATTTTACAAACTTAAAAAGTCCCATGGTCTTCGCAAATTCAAACAGTTAAAGTCTCTTTTAAAACCTAGAATGTCTTTTAAAGTCAAGTCTCCCACCACTGGCTCCACTCCACAGTGCTACTGTTTTGGTGGTCTTCCCATGATAGTAGGATCTCCAAATGCTGGAGGCTTCTACTGGACCTTGGCAGCAAATTCAGTGCCAGCTTCTCACAGGCTCTTTTCATGGTGCCAAGCATCCATTCTCTCCAAGACCCCTTCAATTCTGAACCTCCTACTGCACTTTCACCAATGGTGGGCTTCTCCTGGCCTCACCCAGCATCAAGCCTCAGCTGTTCTCCATGACCCTTTCATGCCTTTGAAACAAATAGCACCTGTGTGATACTGAAGCTACCAAGTTCAATTACCAGCATGACATACAAGCTTGGCTGCCTCTGGAACACACCTTCTGTGTGCTGACTCTTCCAAAATACTTCCCAGAAAACTCACCTCAGTGATACTGGTCTCTTCCTCTACTTTTAAAAGCTTCTTTCTTTCTTCCTTCCTCTCTTCCTTCATCAGTTTCCAAAACCACCTCTCCTCCAAGTCCCACCACCTAACTTCTTTCTGCCTTCCTTCCCCCTTTCATTCATACCTCCCCCATTTTTGTTCAGAAAAAGGCAGGCCTCCCATGGATCTCAACAAAACATGGCATATCAATTTGCAGTAAGATTAAGCACCTCCCTCTTATTAAGGCTGGACAAGGCAATCCTGTATATGCATAATGTCCCAGAAGCTGGCAAAAGAATCAGAAACAGCCCCTGCTGCCATGTTAGGAGTTCCTCAAGAAGACCAAGCTACATAAATGTCACATATATGCACATAAATGCCCAGGTCATTCCCAGCCAAGCTCCCTGGTTGTTGGTTCATTCTCTGTGAGACTATAAATCCAGGATAGTTAATTCTGTGAGGTTGTTGTTGTTGGTGGTGGTGGTTTCCTTTATTTCCCTGGGTCCTAGAATCCTCTTGCTCCTCTCCTACAGGATTCCCTGAACTCCACCTAACTTTTTGCTGTGGGTCTCTACATCTCTTTCCATCAGTTTCTAGAAGAAGCCTCTCTGGTGACAATTGTGCTGGGCACTAATCTATGAGTATAGGAGACTATCCTTAGACATAGTTACATTGATTTTTTTTTTTTTTGACAATTGTGTTTGGTTCGGTCCTAGGTCTGTGGGCCACCTAGCTTCTGGGTCCTGGCCCTCTAGGCAGTGTCCAGGGTAGGCTCACTCTTGTAACAAGTGTCTTCCCTGGAGCATTTATTGTCCACTTCCACAATCTCTGTGCCATCCTTATTCCAGAACATCCCAAAGTCTGGACAAACTGTAGAAAATGTGCCTGGATTGGTGTCACAGACTGTGCACTGGAAAGCCGGCCTAGTCACTGGGGATGGCCAGTTCAGGCTATGTATCCATTATTGCTGGTTTTAGTTGGAGTAGTCCTTGTAGATACCTGGGAGTTTCCCTTGAATGAGGTTTCTGCCTAAACCTGAACTACCCTACTTTTCTAGTTGTCTGTTTCAGTACTCTCTTCCTCCATACCGCCATCTGATCCCTAATGTTCCCATCCCAACATAACAGCAGTCCATCTACCAAATCTATTCTATTTCATATTCCCAGGGAGATAGAAATGTCCCCACGTGAGCCCTTCTCATTATTTAACCACTCTGGGTCTGTGGATTGCAGCATGGTTATCCTTTAATTTGAAGCTAATAAAAAAGTACAATATACTATAAGTGTGTATACACCATGTTTATCTCCCTGGATCTGGGTTACCTTTTCAGGACAATATTTTCTAGTTCCATTCATTGCCCCCAAATTTCATGATGTCAATGTTTTTAAATACTAAACAATACTCCATTGTGTAAATGTTGTTTCCAGTTTCTGGCTATTACAAACAAAGCTGCTATGAACATAGTTGACCTAGTGTCCTTGTGATATTATTGAACATCCTTTGGGTAAATGCCTAAGAATGGTATACTTGGGTTTGTGGTAAATCAGCTCCCAATTTTATGAGCAAAAATTATTTTGATTTCTGAAATGGCTCTGCAAGTTTGTACTCCCATCAACAATGGAGAAGTATTTCCTTGTTCCACATCCTTTTCAGCCTGGGCTGTTGCTTCTGTATTTGATCTTAGCAATTGGGACAGGTATAAGATGGAATCTCAAAGTTTTGATTTGCATTTCCTCTGATAGTTCAATATTTGTGATTCTTAGTCAAGAATCCTCTGGTGATGTCATGTATCATTTTTAATTAGATCGTTTGGATTCTTGATGTCTCTACCTTTCAAGGCTGTAACACTGGTGACAAAAGTATTCAGTGCTGGTCATGTTTGAAAGAGTGCTAGGAGTATTATTGCTATATGATGACATGAAATAATTAATTATGGCATCCCATTTACCACCTGTTTAATATAAAGTGCATATTCCAGTGCCAAGTTTATATAAAATATCTCAAATGGGCCTGGATAAATTGCTGACAAGAAAGGGCTTTCTGTGTAAGCCTTTGGACCAGATTTCCATCTTTAGAGCCCACATAAACCTGTCATGGTGGATACTGCAGAAGCAGGACTGAAGGATCCCCTGCAATCACAAACATCCTTCCCAATGTTTCAGTGAACCAAGGTTTAAGAATGAGATCCGTTCCCAAGAAATATAGTGGAATAATTGAGGAGACTACTAGACATCAGTGATTAACTGTTATGTGTACATCTCAGAACACACACACACACACATTCACACATGCTCACACACACACACTCACACACTTAAACACACACACTCATACACACACTCACACTTACACACAAACACACACACTTACTCATTCACACACACTCACACACACACACAGACACACACTAACATGTATACATATACTCTCTGACACACACACATTCACACACACACTCACTCATTAACACACACATTTACACATACTCACAGATACACACATTCATACACACATTCACATATACTTACACACACTCACTAACAACACACTCACTAACACCCACACTCACACTCTCTCACACACACACACTCACACACAGACATATACAAACTCTCTCTCACACACACACACACACATACACACACACACACACACACACACACACACACACCTTTCTGACAGGCTGACTGAACCCATGAATACATATCCTCCATTGGCTCCTTTATTACCCAATTTTCTCCTTCTCCCACTCACAATCAGAATTTGAATCTAAATGTCTATGAGAAAAGTATTTTGATGCTCCTTAATGTATAAGTCCAAAGTAAAAAATATACATAAATTTTCATCAATTCAAAAATGATATTATAAAAACTCTTTTTTAAAAAAGTATATCTTGAGAAAGAAAACTAAGGAAATAATCATAAATGATTTTGATTTCAGCATGGTGTTTTTTGTTTTGTTTTGTTTTTATTTTACATGTGGATCCCAGTTCCCTCTCCCTCCCTCTTACCCTCTCTTCCCCATCACATGCACCCTGACTAGCCTCCCCTCCCATATCTCCACCCCCATTCTACATGTAGAGCTATGCTATCCAGGTGGGGTCATGTAAGTCTGTCAAGTCATTTGAAGTAGGGACTAGGACTTCTCTAAGCACATGCGACTAGGAAGATTGAGCCAGGGTAGGAATAGAAGACAGAAGAGAGAGAGAGAGAGAGAGTGAGAGAGAGAGAACATAAAAGAGGGAGCCTTAAAGAGGGAGCCATTAGTGGTTTGAAGAGAAACTGAACCTAAAGACAGCATGGTGTGTTTTAATACTTCTACATGATCTCATTGACAATATATTATAAGGATAATACATCTCCAAAGTGTTGAAATTTTCAGGCTTTTTTTGTAATTCTGAATCCATATGAATATATATATGTATATATATATAATGTATATATATAAAAGAATATATGTATTAATTTTAAGTATTTATAACATAGGAATCATTTTCCTTCAAACACACTGAAAGTGTTAATAACGTGAAGGAACTCACAATAAGCAGCTTATATAGAAATGAGAATCAGGCCATACATAGTAAGTTGCTTGGCAACCTAACAAAAGCAAAAAGAGAAAGTAAATTCCTCAAAATGCAGGCTTCTAGAAAAACACAACAGAAAGAAAAAGGCAAACAAAAATGTCATATTTCCATTGACATGTGAGATTATAGTGCTTGACAAAACCAAATATTCACATCTAAGTGTCATAAATAGTAAATTGACAGTAAGTGTCATATTTGATTATCCTCTTCATTAACTTTAGTATGAAGATAATATTATCTTTCTGCTTTACAAGACAAATTTCTTCTTAAATATTATAGTAAGTGCTATTAAAATTGATGGTACAGTCATAGGCAGATAAACGCCTAATATAAGCTTACATTTTTTAACATATTTGATTTTTTATAGTTTTTTTCCCTTAACCAAATTTTTGGGGTACAATTACATATTTGATTTTACTATAGACAAATGAATGGTCAGTAACAATACAATAACAAATATGCATCGTTTAGCTTTTTATAATTGTGCATATGGTCAACAAGCAGGGAGATGTTGCTACAAATTTTCAAAAAGCACAAGTAGGAATCCTACTTACTTATTTACTATTACAAAATTGGAATTACAATATTTGAAAGAAAATGAAGCCTAATCTTCAAAAAATAGCATAATCATCTTCCTGACAGAACAGTACACAATTGGTTGTCTGATATCAAATGGTTATCCATAAAATCATACATATATTAAATAGACTGGTTGTGTTATATTTAGGCATAATATACACACATATATTTGTGCATGAAAAATTATTTTTAAAGGCTATAAATTTGAAAGAGATTAAATGCATGACAGTGCAGGTAAAAAAATTATCCTATATTAGTGAACATATCAAAGAGAAAGAAAATACTTCGAAAAATTTATAAAGGTCAACAGTTTTAATTTTTCATTAAAATGAAATATTGCTTCCAACAATTTCTTAAGTTAACGGCATCTTGATTTCTTTCTCATACATATATAAATTCCATAAAACCAGCATTTATATCATTTTTTAAATGACACTTATACTCCTTTTTATTGTTATCGAGATTTTCTCTAATGTCTTTCAATAAGATAGAGTGCTATGTTAATTCTGCTGTGGGTCCTGGAGTGAGGACCCACACCCGCTTCCTTTCTCCTTGAAAGGAGCCACTTTGTAAGGGCCCACACACTCATCATTGCTATAAAGATTGAGTTTAAGTCTTTCCACGTCTTCTCAGTACCAGATTCTTGCTAGGTTCTCCTGTTCCTGAACACAATTCCCTCACTAGTTCACTGTGAACTCTATGGGGAGCTGTTTCTCCACTATCAACATCTCCCACACATACAAACATCGGGGTTTTGTTTATTTGTTTTCTTTTTTTCCAGTTCCTTTGTACTTGTTTAAGTTGATGTCATGGATGTACACTGTAGCATGTAGAATGTATAATACTTTCTGAAACTGTAGAAATGGCTTGCAGTGGAGTACCAGACAGTTTGGTAGGTGCTTTCCTCTATTTTGAGTTTCTGCTTGACTTATCTATTGTTTTACTTCTTGTTGTTGTCCTTTCTTCTGTTAGCTCTCTGAGGAGCAGCATCTGTATATGTCAGTTTTTGAAAAGAAATAACAGAAAATCATTTAGCAGTCTCAGCTGAGGATAGACAGGGATAGACTCATGCAAACAGCATATGGGAGAAAGGTGTCTCATCTCTATTCCTGAGTTTTTCACAGACTCAGCCACACTTGCTCAGTTTCTTGCATGCACTCTTCTTGCAATGTGCTTTCAATCTTCCATTTCCTCAGGATAATTATAATATGAAATTAGTTCCTATGACCAGAAAAGCATAAGTGTATATAGGCACACAAACATACCACTCACACATATTATGCCTACACACACACACACACACACACACACACACACACAAAACACACACACACACACACACAAAACACACACACACACACACGATACAATGAACAACCTAATTGAAAAAAACAACACCAAAGAATGTGGACTTGCATTGCTTAACGCAGCCCAACTTACAAAATATTACAAAATAAGAAAATGTATGGATCTATTATCAAATAACTATGCAAAGAAACCTATAGAAAAAAATGAAAGAATGTTCTCATATATTTCTCATATGAAGGATTTTAACCCAAAGTTGAGACACTTAGATTACATAGCTTAAAACATTTATATAAAATAGGGGTTTATTTCTACCCACCTTTTAACAAAATGGGCTGCGTTACAACATCAAATCAGGAATGTAAGGTTTGTTAAGTTTTTAATACAATTCTTGGAATGGAATCAGATGTTCCCATAGAGGAGCAGATAGACTACCCACCCACTGAGGTTATTGATTAATCCCTATAGCAAGATACTCTGTAGTCAGAGCAATTTTAACTTCAGACCAGCTGTGGCTAGAGTTCAGAAACACAACAATGTATTTTTTGAGATATTATGACACAGATACGAATTTACAAAAGGGACTGATACTTTTCATCTTTTCTCTCATGGCCAAGTCCTCTTCCATGTTTTCAAATTCGTCTTTTTCATAAATTATTCAATAGTTATATCGATACAAATGCCACAAGCGGTGACAGGACTGAGTCTTGTCTTTTCATCTTCTTGCTCCAGACCAGAATCTGACAAACTTATCTAAGAAAACTATTTCAAACAAACACAGAACATTTGATACAGAAACTTTAGTTGAGATGCTTTGGCTCTTTGTTACATGACTTTCCCAGCCTGTGAAAAGCTGTAAAGCCCTTCTGGAGAACTTAGTACTAAAAAGAAAAAAAAAACCTTTATAGGGGCTATTATAGGGGCTATACCTCCAAATCTTCATGATATATATGTATATATATATATATATATATGTGTGTGTGTGTATATATATATATGTGTGTGTGTGTGTGTATACACTGATATATATACACTGATATACACTGATATATATATACACACACACACATATATATATATATATGTTTACTATGCAATGAAAAAGAGAGATGAGATAAAATTTTAAAAATAATTGGAAATTATTTTATAAAGTATATTTTTCATGTTCATACATATTACAAACCTCAATTAACCCAATATTCAATTTAAGAAGTATTAACTCTACGTTTAAATGTTTTTATATTATACTTCTACACCTACAGTTGGGTATAGGTGTGCAAAGATTACATTCTTTTCATTTGCTTACATGATTTTGGCCAGATTAAGGAAAAGCGATCAAAATGAAACACTTTCTAGCTGAGCTAACACAGAACACTCCTTCAACTCTGTCAAACTGTGCTAACATGATTATTTCCAAGCCTCTATTTTTGAGGGTAAATAAATGTTAAGGGCTGAGAGCATTATTCTTACCCATTTAATCCCTCATTAATGAGTTTGCTCTGAGTTTTGCTCTGCTTCCTGAGAAAGGCTGGGTTTGCATTCCTCTTGCCCAGTCTCCATAGCAGTGTTTCAGAACTGACAGTTTTGCCTGTTGTGATAAGAGCTTGAGGTCTCAGTGTCATGCTGAGTACTCCAAGGTTTGCCCCAAAAAATCCAAACCAAAGCCTCACACCTATACAATCCCAAGAACAGTGAGACACTGACAAACAGAAAGTACTAGAGTGAGGTAAAAAGATCAGGTGAAGTCATCATCATTCCTTTCAAGTATCCCTTTTTTCTGTGACAGTTGGGTGGACCATTAATTTCTGACAATGATAAGTATGAATGGTATTTATTAATTAGGTCAAAATGTGTCAAGGAGTTTCTAAAACTGTTACTAACATGGGTTTCTAAATGCCTTGAAATGTTAACAGTGAAAAGTAAGGATGAAATAAAGGGGTCAACCATTAACTGCGTCAGCTTCCTGTAGTTGTCAGGAATATCTATTTTGTGTGATTTTTCTCTAGACTTCAGAAAAGAAGGATTTTTTTCCTCCAATGATTAAATCCAATCCAGATATTTTGCTGGCATTCCAGACCGTATTTACAGATAAGGTTTCATAATAGGATTAACTAGGATGTATGGTTTCTTTACTGTAACTTCAGCTATAAGAACTGCAGTCTTTCAAATAATCCATCTACATGTTTCCAGAGCATCTTTACTGTGCTCATGACCATGACATCCCTGTCAGTCATTGCTACACCTAAAGCTACAAGTTAAATGAAACTTATCCAATGTGTAGATGAAGGTTTCTATCCCTCCTGGTCCCACATTCCTTAGTCCCAAATAAACACACAGATGTTTATATTAATTAGAAACTGTTTAGACAATGGCTCGGGCTTGTTATTGGCTAGCTCACTCTTAATTATTAACCCATTTGTAATAAACTATGTATTGCTATGAGGCCATGACTTATCTGTAATGGTACAGCATGTTACTCCTTCAGTGGCTAGGTGACATCTCCCCCGAGACTCACTCCCTCTGTTCTTCTTTACAGCCCTCTCCTCATCTGGTAGCCCTGCCTATACTTCCTGCCGGGCTACCTCCTGCTTGTTCATTGGCTGAAACGGCTTTCCTGATCAACCAATAAGAGAAACATATATTCGGAGCATACAGAGGGACATCCCCCACCACTAATGAGTATCTCTTCATCAGTACTGCTTACTGGAGTTTCCAGGTGCCAAAGTTACTTTCCATCCCTCCACTTTGTGTCCTCTTCTCTTTACCCTCACCTCCATTACCTCCCTTTCTCTCTTCCTTCCTTCTCCCTTCCTCTTACCTTCCCTCCCTTCTTTTTTCTGTTTTAATTAATGTACCCAGAGCCTTCTTTCTTTTTCCATATTAAGATGAAACAGTATCAACTTTAGGATATGCTTGTAAATTGAATTATTTTATTATTTTATCATTTGTATGCCTATGCATACAATCCACACGTTTAGGTCCTATACCACTAAAGATGTTTAATACAAATTTAAGAAAGCATAAACAGCAAATAGTAATCTAAAATTAAGAATACACTTATAAAATATTTTAAATTGTTTCAAATACCTTTTTGCATCCTGTATGCATGCATGCATTTTTATTTATAATATTTTGTACCTCAGGTTTCCACAGGACATAGCAACAACTTAATCATATATCAAACTCAATCTTGCTTTAGATTTGTGCCTGTAAACTGTTGATACTTTTATTTTTAGCCCTTTCCTTCACAAATTCATGTCACAAGGAGTTCAAATGAAGCATAAACATAACAGTGTGGAACCAGTTGTAACCTGGGTAACACACTGACTCCCTAATCTTCTCTTCCTGTGTGTTTCTCTGTGTAACACAGACTGTGCCTGAATTCTTATATTCTTATAAAAATTGTAGCCCTGCTGTAGTTCAGATTTGGTGATTTACTCCTTCTGTTTGTAGGCAACTTGAAACCAGCAAAGATTTCATTATTTCCAAACTGCAATAATTATTTTACCTTTAATTTCTGGTATTGGTAAGGATAGCATTTCTTTTAGAGAAAATGGTAAGTAGAAAATTGAAGGATACTCTCTCAGCCTAGACACATGGGGGAGGGCCTGTGCCTACTCCAAACGATATGAAGACTTTGAAAACTCCCCATGGATGATAGTCTCACCCTCCCTGGGGATCAGAAGGTTATGGGATAGGGGTTGATGGGGACAACAGGGGATGATGGGAGGGTTCAGAAACTGGGATTGATATGTAAAAGAAGATTGCTTCAAATTTAAACACACACACACACACACACACATATATATAGAGAGAGAGAGAGGGAGAGAGAGAGAGAGAGAGAACAGGGATGAAGTTACCATGTGGGAGTAGAGAGAGGCCCATGAGTGGCCTATTTGTAGGAGTTATTGAAGTCAGGGATGATGTCTATGATGACATTTTTGTGTTTATCTGATACTTGCAATGGTGTCAAAAAACTTGTTTATAAGACCAATAAAGGATGAGAAGTACTGGGAAAAAAAGAAGGAAAATGATAAGTACAAAGCCTAAGTCACCCTGGTTACTCTACCTATTCAGGGATGAATGCATGAAAAGTAAATATAAAGTCAAAAATAAGAAAAAATAGAAAGGGACTTATTTCTTTTCTTTCTTGCACTGAGTTTTTATACTGTATATTTACTTGGCAACTATATGGAACAACTTTTAATCAATAACTCTACCCATCAGTTCTGATTAAGCATTTTTAGAATCCTTACAATATGTTTCTGTGCATTGTTCAATTACACATTTTCTATATATTCAGTAGGGAAATTGTTGACAGACACAATCAACCTCTAATGAAAATCAGGGCTATATATTAAAAGAAAGGACTACCAGAATGCAACATAAGAAATGTATGAATGCATAGGGAAAGTTTTGTTTTCTTCATTTTTTTTCTTTAATATAAACTCATTTAATCATTTAGTTTCATTTCCATAGTACTGCCTTGAGTCATCATTCTATGATAGATGTTCTCCCCTACTGTATTATTTGAAATAAATGAAGTCTTACTACTTTGAGTCTTGGTATACAGCCTGGAAATGTAGAGGAATCTCAAATAAACACTGTGCTGATTAATTTTGGTCACCTTGATACAAAACTTGATATAAGTGTGAACAGAGATTATCAACTGAATTTGATTACATCGCTTTGGCCTGTAGGTATTTGAAGATGGCATTTGTATCTGGCTGGTCCAGCAGCTTCTTAGTTCCAAATAAACACAAAGAGGTTTATGTCAATTATAAACCGTTTGGCTGATGGCTCAGGCTTCTTATTGGCTATCTCTCTTTAATTATTAAACACATTTCTATTAAGCTAAGTATCTCCACATAGTGTTGGCTTACCAGAGAATGCCCAGGCATCCTACCTTCTCGATAGCTACATGGTGTCTCTGTGGAGTCTCCTCTCTTCCTCCTCCCAGATTCTTCTAGTCTGGTAGCTTTGCCTATACTTCCTGCCTGGATAAATTTTGCCTGTTCATTGGCTGAGACACCTTTACACATCAACCAATAAGAGAAAAATATATTCACAACATATTGAAGAATATCCTCTTCAGGCATTCTTCTTGGAAATTTACTTGATTACCAATTGATGTATGAGGGCCCAGCCCACAGTGGGCAGTGCCAATCCTGATCATGTGTGCCTAGGAATATAGAGAAATAAGCCACTAGTCAGAGTAGTAAGTAAACAGCCCTGCCTCCAGGTTCTTGCCTTGTAGCCCTATACTGGCCTCTCTTGATGATGCACTGTAACTTGATAGCTGAAATGAACTCTTTGCTCCCCAAATTGCTTCTCTCTTCGCTTTATTATAATAACTAATAATAATCTGGAACCATTTTAAATGTAAAACAATGTTTCTTGAATGTAATACATGTAAACAATATGTCCCTTACTCCCTCTGTAGTTACCCTTGTACCCCTCAATACCCAATCTCCCAATCCTTCCTTCTTGAATGTTTGCTTAAAATTATTATTGTAACCCAGCAAGTCCAATTAATGTCACCTATATGCACTGTGCAGGAGTACAGACAGAATCATGGGAAACCTAATGGAAGCATGCTTCCAAAACTAGAGGACTCTAATCTATCAGCAGCCATCAGCTGCTATCAGATCCTAAGCAGGAGGTGCAGAATTGAAGCCCTTTTCACATCCACATTAGAAATTGTAACTTTTTTGACATGGGAAGGTGGGATGCTGCTCAGCTCAGCTGCTGTGGGCTTCATGTCATGCAATGCCCACATGCCTAACTTTTTAGCATTCCTACACGTTCTCCAACTCTCACATTCTTTCATTGCATCCTTTTATGAGATGTTTCTTGAGCCTGGGGAAGCTGTTAATGTAGATGTTCTATCTATATCTGAGCACTCACAGGTAATTAGTCATAGCATTTCATAGATTAATGAGACCCAATATTAATCACTACCATCTTAAGTGAGAAGATCAATGTTCGTAGAAGCATACATTTCAGGATATCCATGGAAATGTTTAGAAGGCATTTGATGATATGAACATTTAGTAAAACAACACCAGGAGGTTCTCTCCTAGGGCCTGTAGCCATGGATTTCAAGCATGTGTACAATACTAGGCTTGAATTTTCTCCAATGGTCCAGACCTGAAACCTAAACAAGATTGAGACTGGGCACCCTATAATCTTGCCACCATTGCACAAGTGCACTTATTGTAGTTGGCAAAGTTACTACTGTAGCATTAAGGGTCCAGCATGGGTCAGACCACTGATGTCTTTTTCTCCTCCAGCAGCTTGGATAACAATTTCCAGTAATATGAAGGCTAGCCTGCAGGGAGAGACTTTGCTGATCTCTTCGAGATTGATTTTTCTGTATCCTGTAACTGAAGAGTGTGATGTCTGTTGCAATAAGGTCTTGCTATCTAGCTGTGCTGAGCAGCCAGAAGCACTGGAAATAGCCTTCTTGTTTTGGGTGCCTTTGGTGTCCTCCTGACTAATAACTTTTATGGATGTAACCTATACCTGACACAGAGTTTTTTCATTTACTAACTATTTCTTCTGAAAGCAGCATTGTTCACCTATGTAGAGCTGTTCAAACTACTGTTTTTGATTGCCTTCAGTGTTTGTTTTGGGGCTTTTCCATTATGTTTTAATTAGTTTCAAATTAGTACTGTTTCCTAATGATTCATCAAGGATTCTTAGATTAGATTAATCAACTTCCTTTCCTCCTTTTCCCTATCTTCTGAGCCCCATATAAACTTAAACCTTTACCTCCCAGTTTCCTACTGTCTTAGTAAGGGTTGCTATTGTCATAACGAAACACCTTGACTAAAAACAAGTTCAGAGGAAAAGGCTTATTTGGCTTATACATCAACATATGTAGTCCATCAAAGATACAAGTCAGGACAGGAGCTCAAAATATAAGAAACTAGAGGCAGGATCTGATATAGAGGGCAGAAATGCTAACCAGCTTGCTTAGCATGCTTTCTTATAGAATCCAGAACCACCAGCCCAGGGTGGACCACCTGAAATGGGCTGGGCCTTCCCACATCAATCTCTCATTAAAAAAAAAATGCTCCACAGGCTCCTACAGCCTAGTCTTATGGAGGCATTTTCTCAACAGAGGCTCTGATGACTCTCATTCATGTCAAACTGACAAAACAAATCAAATAAGAAAACATAACAAAACACCATTCTCAAACAAAACAGGTTCCTTAATGTCATATTCTTGTTGCATGTATTTTATGAAATCACTTAATTTATGCTACCTATATACTGTTGCATGTATGGATTGACATTAAAGATTAAACTTTCAATATCAAATAAATTGTATGTACTTATCCACTTCCAAAACAAAAAGATCGATGGCATACTTACAAATACAGAAAATTACATTTGCATGCTCCTCCTTCATCATTCATTTTCATTACCTATATGCAGTTCCTCCTCCTTTTTTTTTTTTTTTTTTTTTTTTGGTTTTGAGACAGAGTCTCACTGTGTAATGCTTTCTGATCTTACAACTCTTCTGAGTAAGCCTGGGCCTAAGCACTGAGATTATAGGCAAGTACTTCAATGTCCGGATTGAAAGCATGTTGCTGTAACAACTTAAAAATTTCAGGACTTGACCTCTAGCTTCTCACATTAACTACAAGGGGTAATCACAACACCAACTCTATCTATCTATCTATCTATCTGTCTGTCTGTCTGTCTGTCTGTCTGTCTATCTATCTATCTATCTTCTATTTACCTATCATCTTTGTATCATATATCCATCTATATTTATCTATTATCAGTCTTTATATATCATCGATCTATTCTCTGTCTTTATTATCTATCATTTATCTGTCTAGCTATCTATCTAATCTATGTATCATCTAATCTAATCTATTTATGTCTATCACTATCTCTCCCAGCAGCTATCAGTACCATATCTAGGTTTGAGACTTCATTCCAATTTCCCTCTTCCATACAAGATCTTCGTCTACATAGAACTTGTATAGATCTTATATATGATGGCAAAATTGCTGTGTAATCATATGTGCAACTGCCCTGCTATTACTGTAAAAACATACTCTGTTATAGTTGCTTGCTGTCTCAGGCTCTTAGAGTAGTTCTGCTTCTAGTTCCAGAATTATCCAGAAGCCTCAGGATGGGGAGAGATATAGAATTCCCATTTAAATGTTAGCATTCTACAGTTTCTTATTTTCTGCAACTTGTCTAGCCATAGGTCTCTGTATGAATTGCTATTTACTGTTAAAAAAAAAAAACCTTTTCAGATATGATTGAGAGAGTTATCACATAGATAATTCATTAGGAGTGATTTTAAAATTATGCCCATTTAGCAGACTAATAGTAGTAGGTTCTATCCTACAGTTTTTAGTTTAAAAAATGGTGGTATGCAGGAGTGTCAACTTGTAGAGTGGCCCTTAAGTACAGAAACTTGTTAGTTATTCTCCTGGCACTCATGTTGCTTTGCTCAAGTGTGCATGCCTTGCCTGCCTGCCTGGCTGTTATTGTAGTGGAAAGGAATCCCAAGTGGGAATATTGATGACAGAAGCATTCAGAGCACCTTCCAGAAATCTATGGAAGAGGAAGGTGGCTTCCACATAAGTACTAGTTTGGTTTCTCCATGTTTTGTAGCTCAAATTTGTGTTGTCTTCAGTAGCAGGGTCTTACTGTCAAATTCTGAGGATATCCAAAAGCATTGTCAATAGCCTATAATATTTAGTGTGTTATAAAATCCAATAAATAAGTGTAAAAAATATTACACAATGATGGCAGTAGGCTTTTTATTTGTGAGTCTGTGGTTTCTAAGGCAGCTATTGTTCTTTTAGTGTAACTATATTTACTCTTTCTTTCTCTCTCCCTCAAAATAGTTTTAGTGTTAGTTTTGCCCCTGCCCGTGTATCTTTCTATCATGCCAATCCATCCCTATAGTACTTCACACTATTTCTCTTCTCATAAAATCGATCTTATGATTCCTTGATAATTTTGTAACTTCTACATTAATTTTAAATGAAGTACATTTGTCTATAGATTCAAAGGCATAGGCACAAATGAGAAGAAAGTATAACATTTGTCTTTCTGGGCTTGGGTTATCTTTTTGAGACTTTAAAGTATTTTCCGTAAACCATCATTAATCCCAAATGATGCCTTGTCTCAGTAGCAAAGTTTTCTACAAAGTAACTTAGTCATTACTTTGATGCCCAAAGTATCGGCACAGGAAATTTTCCTAAAAAGAAATTCATTGATGAATTTTATTGGAGAAAATAAAAGGACAAAACACCATTTTTCCTAAGCCAATATAAAGGAATAATTTGTGCAAAGTTATTTTGCCTAAGATTTCAGGTATTGTGAAGCCAGCCAGTAGTGGAACACACCTTTAGTCCCAGCACTTGGGAGGCAGAGGCAGGCAGATCTCTGTGAGCCTGGTCTACAAGAGCCAGTTCCAGGACAAACACCAAAGCTACACAGAGAAACCCTGTCTCAAAAACCAATCCAAACCAAACCAACCAAACAAACAAACAAATCCAACAACAACAATAAAAAGATTTCAGATATTCTGTTTACTCTTCTGAAAAAAAAATTGGTAGGCACAATTTTAACAAATTAATATGTATTAATGTGGGTTGAAGATGTATAATACCAAAAATATACCTTTGCTTTTTCAGTAACATAATTATCATTATGAATTTAATGTATTTTCCATGTATGGCCATCTCTCCATTCACACATACGCACATGCGTGTGGGAAATTCAGAAATATAATTCACCTTTAAACCTTGTGCTGATGATTCAGTGAGTGCTAAAATAACCAAAATTTTTATTTTCCCCAACAAGAAAATAATTTTCAGAAAATGACTCCATTTAGTATGCTATTTCTAGTTAGTTAGATTATTTTAGTTTAGTTTTTATAAAGGTACAACACAAAAACATTTGTACTGAGTAAATTAACTATGACTTGCAAACAACTTAGAATAGATTTTTAGTATAATTTTTTCAGTTTTATTTTATGTTGTGCCACATAAACCTAAATGCATCTTTCAACAACTATCTGATATTGAAAGCGTTTTCCCTATTTGAATTATATACTACTTGAAACTGGAAAACAAACATAAAATAACTAAGGTGTTACACTTTTCCCAGAAGGAAATTTCAAGGTTTTTTTTTTTTAAGTAGGGCACTAAAAAACTATAAAAACAAAAAGACTCTGAACTTTTATATTTCTAAGTATCAGATACACACACACACACAAACACACACACACACACACACACACACACACACACACATATATATATATATATATATATATTCATTGTATTGCAAAGATACTCAGTTGGAGAAGCATTTTAAAAATATATAAATTTTGTATGTATGTTAATGAGGTGCTTCTATGAAGAAAAGAAATGCTATATAGTGGAATAATAAATAGGACATTTTCCCAAAATGTATTGTGATACAAGCACTGATGACACGTCCTTTCCCTGGTTTTAGAACCCTTGCATTCTACAATAAATAGTCTGAAACTTGAGTTCACTTAGGAAAGACAGAAAACTATGAAAAGTAAGTTCTTATGACCTGTAGCATAGCATGGTTGAAATGGGCTACTAGAGTTTTCATGAAGATGTAGAAGACAACAGTAATTTGAAAATTGTTTTCCTACTATATTTGTCTGCAAATCACTCATTTAAAGAACAGACAGAAGCAGTTAGCATTGAGAGTGGTGTGGTGTTCAGCTCTCTTCTGATTTCTCATGGTGCTCTGTTTAGTATGTGACTCTGTTGTCATTTCCAGCATCAAAAAGATGCTTGTTTTATTGATCTGTATTATTTCCTTTTCTCCAAGTGGTTTCAATTTCACAAAGGAAGTTTCAAGTAGTTACCCAATAATGTTTTTCAGTTGATTGTCTTCTCATATTGCTGACTCTTGACCTCCTACTTCAATAGTTTGCTAACTTAGAAATTTGTCAGCTGATCTGTCTGCAGAATGTGTTGTTGGTTATTTTTTACTGAGCCGAGCCAGCAAGATGATTTTTATAAAAACAGTGACAGACACTTCACAATGTAATCACAACTTCTCAGCCCACCCTTTGTCAATGTATCCATCTACAACTATGATTAGCAACTATTGTACAGTTGTTAATTTATCCTCAGCTAACACCAATATTATACTGCAAAAGTTTTACTTTCTTTAGTCAGTGATACAGAAACTGCAGTCTCAACATCTGATAATTGTAAAACCGTGCAACTATATAGACTGAATACCAGTTAGAAAACTCCTAAGTTTCCTAGAAGAGGTCAAGCACCCACCTTACCCTTGAGCATTAGAATTGGAGAATAAGACCCTGGAGTTTTCAAGTGGACAGTAGAATGAGAACCAATAATGTGAGTCCGTTTCAGAGATACTCTGTATAAACTCAAGCCTGGTATGAACGTCTTATTATCTAGTTCCTTATTTTATTGTTGCATTATCAACCTCTATAACAAAGGGTCATGAATAATGCAATACATCAAAAAAAGATTGTATAGATGATGAGATGTAAACTATGTGAGGAAACAGGTTATAAGGATGCCCTTAAAATATATATGCTGGTTTAGAATTTCATCACATTGTAATTAATGTTAAATAAGCAAACCAATAAACCTATGTTTAAAATCAACCAAGAATTTAGAGACTCTGGATTGAAGAAAGCCACTCAAATAACAAGACTTTGTAATGAATTTTATCACTAATGTTATGTCTTTATAATTAAAACAATGGGGATGAAACTGTGAAAGAAAATTAGTATCCATCTCTCACATCTCATTATAGTTGAGACTAACTCTAGACCATTTTCTCAAATACGAATTAATCTAAGAATTAATATGGAATTTTTGTGGGTAATCATGTTGCTTTTATCCCCCCACTAAAATTTATGAACTGTACTATACACAGTACAGAGACATAAATATCACCTGAAAAATTATATTTTTAAGTTATGAATACAGTCCAAAATAAATAAGGTAAAAATACTTAATCGTAATGTCAATAAGTATCACTAAAATTATAATCTGATATCTATCACTGAAATTTTAAAATAGTCTATTAATTTGGTTTCAGTTGTTGTGATTTAAGCTAATAGAATCCATATGCTTAGCATACAATGCTTCTTATTATCACATGTTTCTGTAAAAATTAGGATTCAAACTAAATGCTAATATTTTAAATATATTTATGTCACACACACACACACACACACACACACACACACACACTAGCTTCTGGGACACAAGCAGGCAAACAGTAAAAATGTGGGTTATTCCTATTTTTATTAAAAGTATCACCTTTTCTGAATATTAAACTGATGCTTCCTGACAAAGTGACCTCTTAACAATAGTGGAGAGGGTATCTGAATAGGCCTTCCCCTTTAATCAGATAAGTGACTAAGCTAACATTTTTCAAGCTTGTGAAATCGAGACATAGCTTCTTTTTCACCTGCTAATATAACATGTGTATGTGTGTGTGTACCTGTATCCAGTAACTGATGGAAACAGATGTAGTGACCCACAGCCAAAACTGGGCTGAGCTCTGGGAGTTCGGTTGAAGAGAAGGAGGAGAGAGCTTATGAACAAGGAGAATCAAGAGCATGATGCAGAATAATACAGAAACAGCTGACCTATGTAAGTGGGATTTCACAGACTATGGACAGATAGCTAGGGAACCTGCATGGGACCAAAGTCGCCCTTCTGTTTGTGGGTAACAGTTGTGTGGCTTGATACATTGTGGGTACCGCTGGCAGTGGGATCAGAACCTATTCCAGGTGCATGAATAGCTTTTTGGAGCACATTCATTATGGTGGGAAATCTTGCTCATCCTTGATAGTGGTGGAAGGGGCTTGGTCCTAAGTCATCTTGGTATGCCAGACTTAGTTCACTTCTTAAGGATGGCTTTACCTCCTCTGAGGAGTGGATGAGGGGTAGGAACGGGGTAGGAAGGGTAGAAAAATGCGAGGAAGTGGGGCTGGGGTTGGTATGAAAAATGAAATATGATTTTTAAATAAATATTCTATTATTTTAGTGTAATTTTATTACTGTATAATTTAAAGTTGATTAATTTTTTGACATTAGTCTGAATTAACATTTTTCAAACTTGTGAAATTGAGACATAGCTTCTTTTTCACCAACTAATATAACATGTGTAGGTGTGTGTGTATACATATATACATAGGTATAGAAGATTTATATAGTTGTGAACACACACATGCTGTCTCATAGACTTTTGTAATTATAGATACAAATGCATGCATTTCAGTGAGCAATTAAATCTAATATATTTGCATTTTAATATATATTCTTGTGTTTGTGCATTATTATGAATTTCAGCTCTAATTATTTTCTCATGAATTTGTGCTTATTATGTGAATAACAGTTTGAGTGTTGTAAAAGATTTGCTTATTTTCATTTTTGAGTGTTTGTCTACACGTACTTCTTACATGCAGTGTTCACTGGGTGACCTAGATTTGGAGTTACAAAAGGCTATGAGCCAGCATGTGGGTGCTGTGCAGGAGAAACAATTCTCTTAACAGCTATGACTTGAGTCTCAGTTCTCTGTCTTTTAAGCAGTCCTTTAAAAGAAAAGGGATATAAGTAAATAAATGGCTTCATTAAGAACAAATTAGAGAAGTAAATTTCAATGTGGTCTTTTAAAGAGTTAAGAGAAAATAAAGATAGATTCATCAAAATCAGACAACTGACCAATGTTTGCATCATATTACACAATCAGTACTTCAATACTAGTTTTGCAACATATTTGAAGTTATGCTCAGAACTATCAATAGTGCATATTTTATACATTTCATCATTCTTCATGTAAGATTACCTCTAAAGGTTTATCAGTCACTTTGATTATATCTAATATTTTTGGCCTTGAAATGTGGTCTATAAGTATAATCAGACAAATTTTGATTTTGAAGCAAACAGTAAACAGCATGATACTAAGAAGATCCAAGGAAATGATTCAGAAGCATCAAAGAGAAGTCATTTACTTTTCATGTGTGGAGGAGAAGCTCGAACTATTCAAAGTTTGCTTCAACCAATATTTGGCAAGTTAAGAATGGTGTGCTGATGTCTGCAGACTTCAGTTACATTTACTGCTCACATGTAGAGATCTTAAAGCTCTGAACCAGTTTAAAAGATACCAGGTTATAAATTATAAATTGGGTTAGATACCTTTTGGAGTATTGCATCTTACAAATTTCTGAAACAATGATTGTTTGCTGTTTTCTGCAGTCTAATGCTTCTCTCAGAGAGACTCTTGGTTAAAATGTCTGTAAAATTCTTCCTTTTCCTTCCAGATTTATGTTTATGTTAAGTAGCTGCTGTGCATAAAATTATTATGCTTGCTACCTGAGGACAGTGGTTAGGTACCTCTACTATTTGATGTAACGTTTTAAAGCCCACAACTATTGCTTGTATAATTTTATTATGAGAAACATTTAAAGTATACTTTAAGTATTGTCTTTTCTGAGGTTCTGCCTTCCCACTGTAACAGTTTAAAAGGCAAAGGTAGAGAATGATACATTTGACTTCTCAAGGGTTCAATGCAAATTAAT
This sequence comes from Phodopus roborovskii, assembly GCF_943737965.1. Lineage (NCBI taxonomy): Eukaryota > Metazoa > Chordata > Mammalia > Rodentia > Cricetidae > Phodopus > Phodopus roborovskii. The sequence goes on from NW_026126567.1 coordinate 25,275,601, forward strand.
GAAAATTTCTTGGCTACATACCCATCCTGTTTGTTCAATTCAAGTCATAAATAAATTATCGTCATCATAATGATTTATAGAAAAATTTTAAGTTGATTCTGTAAGCTTACTTTAAAGATTTCCCTCACCCTTGGGTAACATAGATCAAATATGAAACATCAAATTGCTTTTCTTTGTTGAAAATTATATTTCATGAAGAAATCTCAAGAATATTTGAAATTGTATAATTATCACATGCCAAACACTCTCATTTTTCCATCATAGTAGCTTTACAAATGGCATCAGTTTGGTATGTATCAGGAAGTAATATAAGTTGTCAACTGCCCTTATTTATTACAATATGACATCAGCCAAACTTTTTAGCACATATACATCCATATATATGTGTATATATATATATATATATATATATATATATATGTACACTGTGTATATATACAGACACCTAAAAGTGCATATAGTGTGTATAGTATATTATTTTTAATTAAAACATGAGTTTTCTTTGTACAAGTATAGCCAAGTGAGTATCCACTTCCATGTTCTAACACTGAATGAGCCATTAAATTGAAGTAGCATGCAGACTCTCGGAAGATAACAGAACTCATGGGAATCTCATGTGATCATATAGTAGCTGTAACTTCTGCACATGCCATGGATGCTAGTTCACATCCCTCGGGACTTTGGAAATCAATAGGAACAGTGGGCTTAGGGAGGGGCTGACATGAGACCCATCCTACAACAACGTTATTCATTTACAATTTAGGAAGTACCACTGTTAACACTCAGTCACCAAAATACTTTGGTATCATATTAAGAAATATAAAAGTTCTCCCTCTTGGATTAATTTGATCAAGAGGAAGCCAAGAGTTTATTTCTTCACTTCCCCTCACACCCCCTCAATCTTTCATCTGCTGTAGCCCAGCTGTGTTAGTGACCTGTCTCTGTTTTGAACCGTTTGAGTCAGAATCTATTCCTGTCAGCTGTGCCTGTCCTTAAGATTTTTCATTTCATTTCATTTCATTTCTTTTCCTTTTTTTTTAAACATATGAAGCTGTTTAATTAGGTTAATAGCAATTTAGAAAACCAGTTTGTGAGGATACATCCCGTTTGCCAGAGAGATCTGAAACTGCTGGTAGCCCTGAGGCTGAGGAACAGCTTTATTCTTTGGCAAAAGGTGCTAGTCCACGGTTTTCTGATCGGCCTTGCACTGCTCTGTAATCTCGTATTTCTCCTTCTCAGTGTTGAAGATCTCACCCTCCTGGTGCCTGGGCTTACACAACTGTTTCTTCTTGAAGTAAGCATCAGTCAGGTGTTTGGGGATATTAACTTTGCTGATATCAACTTTTGTAGAGATCGCGATGACAAATTTCTGGTGTGTTCTTCGCAGAGGAACTCTGTTGTGTGCAAGAGGTCCCATCACAAGTAGCAAGCCGCTGCCCAGCTGCTTCAGGAAAACCATCATGCTCTTGCCTCTGTGGCGCCCGGTGAGGATGATCAGGACTGTCCTGGGAGCGATGCTGGCACGAAGCTTTCTCACATGCTGACTGAAGGGCTTTTTGTCATGGCTCAGCACCTTCCAGGGAACATCTTCAGTAGGGTAATACCGGGGCATTTTCGAAGCTTAACCACCCAGGTACCACCATTCTTGTCACCACCAAATGGTTTGGTGACAGTAGCAAGGACCTTCTCATTTCTCTTCTTCTTTTTAACCTTAGTTTTTGCAGCTGGGTATTTTCTTTTGTACAGGGCCTTTTTGGAATACATAGCAGATCCAGAGTACCTGCCAATTCCTCTAACCAGGACATGGTTCCTACTGCAAAGCAGCTTCCCCTTCTTGGGCTTTTTAAGCTTTTAAACCTTAGGGTCACCCATTTTGGCTACAGCAGCAGCAGGGGCACTTGCAGCATCACCAGCAGCCTTCCTGGCTGAAGGTTCTCTCTCTCTCTCTCTCTCTCTCTCTCTCTCTCTCTCTCTCTCTCTCTCTCTCTCTCTCTTTTGGTCAGGCTACTCTGCTTTTTTACCCTCTATATTCCAAGATAGGAAAGAGAGCCCTTATGATTTTTCTTAACCAAGGTCTTGCTCTATATTTATTGAACAAAATAGAAAACATGACATGGAAAATTGATGAGGATATTTTTTTTGGAAAGGTTCAATGGATTTTTACAAGGAGAAAATTTACTTTACTGAACTGAACTATACTGAAAATTTGTTTTACCCAACTGAAATATAACTAGAAACATAACCAAAAACCAGATGTGATCAAGATCTATCTGGAGGATATTTGTTATGCATGTTAAGTTGCTTGCTTCAATCCTGTTGACTGTGTATTATTATCACAACACACACACACACACACACACACACACACACACTATTTTGGTTCAGAAAATAAAGCTATATATTGGGTTAAGGTGTAAAAACTGATTGAATGGGAGCTGCAGGGATTGCAATTTTTGTTGGTTTTGTTTGTTTTTTAATAGGTAAATTTGAAGCAATCTTTAATTAAACACTGGCCAGGTGGATGGTCTCTGACCAGGTCCATACTAAGGTTCCTGGGAAATGGCCCAGAATCACTTTGTAGTGGCTTACGAAGGAATACTCCTAATTCATTGCAGTTCTCATCAGGTCCAATCAGGGGCAGGCATACATCCTAATGTACCTCCAGCCTGTAAACCTCCTGCCCACGTGTGATCAATTACATGTGGTGCAAATGGGTCAAACAAACTTGTTTAGGGGAGTGAAAAACATGTGACTTGTTATCTCCCATAAACAACAGCCTCCAGCCTTTCAGGAACTGTCTGTCCTTAGGCAACTGGCTGGCAGATCGAAAGTATTTTTGTTTCATGGATCTCTAAGGCATAGCAATTAAACCTTAAAATGTAACATTGACTCTCACATTGCCCCCTTGAGTTGTATCCTGAGTCAAACTTTTGAGTCTGTGATTGGTACTTGTTTATATAGGAATCTAGTAACCATCAGCTTAATGGTACCCAGACATGAATTATCACTTAGTAAAGACATGAGTAATGTATGAACCACCAACAATTGGCAGAAGCAGAAGGGCCAAAGGCCCTGTAGTGACTGACAGAATTCCTACCTAGAAGTAAACGTGAAATGAGACTGTGGACCAATTATTTACTTCATCTATGACAGGGACCTTCCCTTTGATTTAACAGTCCAGCCTGTTGGGGAACAAGGAACATTCTACTGTTTCTATAAAGGAAAGTTAAACAGACTCAGTTCACAATTGGATCACAGGTAAATCTAATAATCTCAAATGATCTCAGGGGATTGTTAACTTGCTTTTAAGGTCCAGCAGAACTTCAGTCTCTTTGAATGCAAAAGTTATTTCCATAATATCCCATCACTAAAAAATACATACATGCACTATATATATATATATAAACATATATGTATATAATCACATTATTACTATTATATAAACATGTGACAGAATATGACAGAATCACCACTCTTTTGATGAGCACAAACTCAAGGAAAGAAAAGTAAAAGACATAAAGGAATAGATACATTGTAACACAAAAAATGGAGATAATATACCATATAATGTACATAAAAAGAGAGAAAGGACTGATGAGATGTATCAATGAAAAAAACATTCTGGAAACCAAGCTTGACAACATTAATTTGATCCTGGGCCCTACAAAATGAAAGTAGAAAACTTACTCCTTTATGTTGGCCTTTGGTCTGTACACACAAGCATGGTACATGCCATGCCTGTGAATATGTTTGCATACTGCCCATTCCCCACACACATTAAATTAATGCATACATATGAAAATTGGATGATGTTATGTTCAGGAAGCAGTCTCCTGTACCAATTAGTTCAAGGGCACCTCCCACTTTCTCTTCTAAGATGTTAGGTGTGCCTGGATTTATGTTGAGGTCTTAGTTCCATTTGGACTTAAGCTTTTTGCATGGCAATAGACATGGGTCTATCTGCAGTCTTCTACACACCATCATTCAGTTATGCCAGCACCATTCATTGAAGATGCTTTTTTTTTTCTATTGTATAATTTTAGCTTTGTAAAAAAAATCAGGTGTTTGTAGGTGTGTGGGTTAATATCAGGGTTTTCCATTCAATTCCATTGGTCTACCTGTCTATTTTTGTGCCAGTACCAAAGTGTCTTCAGGACTATAGCTCTATAATAGAGCTTGAAGTCACAGATGCTGATGCCTCCTGAAATTCCTTTATTATAGAGGGTTGTTTTGGCTATCCTAAAACTTTTGTTTTTCTATATAAAATTGAGTGTTGTTCTTTCAAGATCTGTGAAGAATTGTGCTGGGATATTGATGGGTATTGAATTGAATATTAGGTTGCTTTTGGCAAGACTGTCATTTTTACTATGTTGATCCTACCTATCCAAGAGCATGGGAGAGCTTCCCATTTTCTGGCATTTTATTTCTTTCTTTAAAGACTCAAAGTTCTTATCATATAGGTGTTTTACTTGTTTGGTTAGTATTAACCCCAAGATATTTTTCATTGATTGTGGCTATTGTAAAGGGTGATGTTTCTTTGAATGGATAGAGAAAATGTGGTACATTTACAAACTGGAGTACTTAATCAGAAAAAAAAAAAAACAATGGAATCTTCAAATTCACAGGCAAATAGATGGAACTATAAAGAAAGCATCCTGAATGAGGTGACGAAGTCACAAAAAAGACAAATACCGTATGTACTTATATTTATATGGATTTTAGACATAGAGCAAAGAATCACCAGCCTACAATCCACACACCCAGAAAAGCTATGAGACAAGGAGGACCCTAAGAGAGACATACATGGTCTCCCACAGAAGGGGAAAGGACATAATTTCCTAAGCAAATTGGGAGCATGCGGGGAGGAGAGAGGGAGTTATGAGGAAGCCAGGGGAGAAGTACACATGAGGGAGCAGGAAGATTGAGTCAGGGAAACAATAGAAGAGATCAAGAAAAGAGAGACCATAATAGAGGGAGCCATTATAGGTTTTAGGAGAAATCTGGTACTAGGGAAATATCCAGAGATCTACAAGGATGACCCCAACTAACAATCTAAGCAATAGTGGAGAGGCTACCTTAAATGTCCTTCTCCAATAATGAGATGGATGACTACCTTATGTGCCATCCTAGAGCCTTCATCTAGTAGCTGATAGAAGCAAAAGCAGACACCCACAACTAAACACTCAGTCAAACTCCTGGAATCCAGTTGCAGAGAGGGAGGAGTGATGAGCAAAGGGGTCAAGACCAGCCTGGAGAAACTTACAGAACCAGCTTACCTGAACAAGGGGGAAACCAGCATAGGATTGACCTAGACCCCATGAATATGAGTGTTAGTTAAGAGGACTAGTAAGTTTATAGGACCTCTGTTAGTGGATCATTATTTATCCCTAGCACACAAATGGACTTTGGGAGAACATTCCACATGGAGGGATATTCTCTTAGCCTTGACACATGGGGAAGGGCATGGACTACAAAAGATATGACAGACTTTGAAGACTATCCATGGAAGGCCTCGTGCTCCCTGTGGAGCAGAAAGGGTATGTGGTAGTGGTTGATTGGGGGAAGAGGGGAAGATGGGAGGGTACAGGAACTGGGACTGAAATGTAAAACAAGCTAGTTTCAAATTTAAATATATATATATATATATATATATATATATATATATATATACACACACACACACACACACATACATATACACACATATATATATACATATACATATATTTGCATATGTATTATATATATATACATATAATATATATATATGGATGGAACAGATGTTTTTTTGTTTGTTCTGTCTAGTACAGAGACATGAAAAAGAGAAATATAATCATGGAACTAACATAACCGAATGCATCTAGAGGTTTATGATAGGATAGAAATAAATTGTGGTTGGCCCATTCGAATACTTTTAAATGGCTTGTGCTTTAGCAAGATTCAAACACAAAACAAGAAACAAGAATGAGACTTAATACTAACAAATGAGACTTAACTGGAGAAGAAAAGGGAAGAAAATGAAAGAAAGAAAAGAACAGTCAGTTAATTATACTTGAAAATATATGGGCTGGAGAAGTGACTCAGCTTTGAAAGGCCAGGCTCACAACAACAAAATAAAATATATACAATATTTTAAATAAGGCAATCATGGGTACATCAATACAGTAAAATATTCAAGTATGAAGGCATCAAAAACTAAACTAATAGAATTTGTAGTTATTTTCAAATAATTGTGAAGGTACTAACATATCATCCTCATATAAAAACTATTAGCCAGTTATGTTTAGGAATTCAAAATTTTTCATGTTTTAAAAATCATTGTTTGAGGCGCTGGAGAGATGGCTCAGAGGTTAGGAGTTTGGGCTGCTCTTCCAGAAATTCTGAGTTGAATTCCCAGCAACTACATGATGGCTCACAACCACCTATCATTAGATCTGGTGCACTCTTCTGGCTTGCAGGCATACATGCAGGCAGAACTCTAATTACATAATAAATAAATTAAAAAAATACCTTTGTGGAATATGTAAACTATAATGTTATGGGAATGAAAGATTATTTAAATCTTCACTAAAATTTATTTAAATAGCTAAATGTGGTTAAGTTAAATATAATTAAATTAACTAAAAATACAACATATCATTAAAATTTAAATAAAATATAATGTAGAGCACTTATTATTTTAAACCTCATTTATTGTGTAATGTTAGTGTAGACAAGATCAATAAAATTGATTAATGATAGTCATCTTAGTGAAAGAAAAATATTAAAAATACACTGGATGGTGGTGGCTCTCCCCTTTGGTCTCAGCGCACAGGAGTCAGAGGCAGGCAGATCTTTGTGAGTTCAAGGCCAACCTCGTCTACATAAGAAGTTCCAGGGCATACTCCAAAGCTCCAGAGAAACCCTATCTCAAAACACTGAAACATTTAAAAATAAAAATGTAACCATTATTATACTCACCAATATTAAAATCAAAATGAAGAAATACTTATACTCTATGAGATAAATTCATTAAATCCAATGCAGTAGACCCCACCCCCTTTCCAAGATAAATTACCATAAGTCACATGAGAATTCTACAGATTTTTTGAATAGCTCTTTTATCTGTCCAAATACTGGCCAATACTAATTTCCCATTCCTGGATAAAAAGCCTCAGGCCAAGATGACTTCATCCTATTAAACATACATCTAGTATTACAGTAGTTGTCCACAATGCCTTCTGTAATATACATGCAGAGGGTAGCTGATAGGGGGAAAGGCCATGGTAGAGAGGATGGCCCAGTATGGCTTTGTATTTCCATCATGTGACTTTAGAAAAAGCGTTAAGATCATTGATAGAATCTTTAATAGCTGAAATTTACTCCTAGGATGACAGAAAAGCTCTCCTCAACCCTAGGAAATGCCAGAAAGGTTTGTGAATCTACAAACAGCTTTGTTTACATCATTAACTCATTCTGAATATTACTAGCACAGAATTCCCAATCAGAAGAAATGTAATTTCCCATCTGAGTTTCAGATCATAAGTTCTTTGAACACTGGGAAGATTTTAATTTTTTCTTAGGTAACAATGTCAATACATTACTGGGTAATTTTTGAAATCTCTAGCTCCAAACTGAAAATTTTACTTTGAAGCTGAGGCTTTCTCCACATAAATATATGTACTGAGGCTTACATGTCAAGATGTTTGAAAGCCTGGCAAACTCTAGAATAATGCTATAATGATAGCATTTGAACAGTTAGGGAGAGTAATGGATGAAAGGACTTAAAGTATGTACTGCTTTATATATAAACTCAGAAAGTATTGCCACAGAATACCTGTTCAGAATGTGTGATAAACCTTACTTATTACCATTTAAATAATAAGTCAGATAATTATGTCAAGAATCAAGCTCAAATTACCCTTAGTCAGAAACCTTTGTTTCTGTTCTTTAGGGAAAATCTGGCATTGGAATCTTCAAATAGTTAAACTGATGACTATCCCTGATGAAGGCATAAATAAACCTGGCTTTTTATATGCCCAGGAATGGTTGGCAAGTGCCCAAATGGGGTAATGTTTTTATTAGAGTGTTTCTCAATGGCATTTATTCTTTGGTCTTTCAAATTGTGCATAAAAGACCATGCTGTTCAAACTCACCATACCTCATCAAATTTCATTATGTATTTATTTTAGATATTAATGAGACAGGTCTGAAAATGAATGAAGAATTAAGGTGCTGCTTTACTGCTAAGAGGCAGCATTATTAGCCTTTTCCTATACTCCCTGAATCAAATAACACTTGGAAATTAATCTTCAGTTATTGTTTTAAGTATTTCTCTCTGTTATCTACTTCATCTCTTTTTACAGATCTTCTAAAAACCATTTAGAAATGGCTCATTTAACTGATTCAAAACATAACAATTTAATTTCAACCTTAGCATCTTGCTTTCTGAAATGGAGCTCATTTAGCAGACTTTGTATTTAAGGGCTATGGTTTCCTCTTCATTAAATATTCATCTTCAGGAAAAGGGATTGGTATGCATCCATGACAGAGGTCACAGGTCACAGAGATGGTGTGTTCATAAGGCAACTATGCTGATTTTCCTGAAAAAACTGTGTAGTTGATACTGAGAGAAACACAATAAAGATTTCGCAGAAGATGTAAGCTGGCATAGCCGTTCTCAGGGCACAAGGAGAGGTGGGTGTACCCCATGACTCTCTGCTTTGGCTTTCAGCTACAAACTCATCACTTGAAACTGATAGCAGTAATTCGCCAAAGAAACTTGCAAACACTGTAACAATTAACCTGATTTTTTTCCATGTATAACTCTAGATTTTGAGGGGTTTTTTTGTTTTGTTTTGTTTTTTGGCATCCAAAATACTGTCAACTTAGAATTCAAATTAGTCATGATTATAAAGATACATTAATTTAACCAATTAAGTAAAAGAATAGTTGGCTAATTGAAGAGTAATCTTTCTTATCTTTGTCCATAATTGTTGCTTGGTAAATAAAATCAAAGTATTGGAAAAGCAAAATGTTAGACATAATTATGAAGTTGGAAGAAGCAAGCATTACATAAAATTTTATATAAAGAAATGATAAAAATCAGTATTCATTATAAAATGAAAAATTATGACAAATATAAGTATATATTGTTATTGATTAAAATGAAAATTAATTTATAAAGAACAAAACTAATACACAAAGAATTCTTGAAAATGTTTGTTTATTGTGGAAAGTACAGTAAAATATAAATGCTGTGCATTGGAAAGTAAATTTAGAGGGAGAAGTTTGAAAATGACACTTTCATTAATTTAACTTTACTTTTAAAATATTTTGTGTTAATAGCATTTAAATATCAATTTTTGCAAACTTAGCATCAAATTAAAAACATAGGTATCTAAACAAAATATTGGATTTTCAAGGAAATCACTGGTAGAGAAGGTCAATGTTGTGGTCACTTCAGTATTTTTACAATAGTGACATTAATAATGCATTGTGAACCTCTCTGGCATGACAGTGTCATATTACATATTGTACACACATTTTAGGAAGTGATACTAAGAGTGGTGGGTCATTATTTTATACTCTTTGATCTGAATTTTTGTTGTTGTTTTTTCTAGGCAGGGTTTCTCTGTGGCTTTGGAGGCTGTCCTGGAACTAGTGCTGGGATTAAAGGCATGTGCCACCACTGCTTGGTTGAAGTTCTGAATTTATATTTAAAACAGGTGCTCAAGTTTTAAAACGTGTTCATGGGGCTAGAACTCTGGCCCCTCTATCTTTCTGTGCTTCCTAATACAAGAGAGCTAGGTAACTGCCATCTTGTATTTCCACCATGTTGCCAGTTCTTCTTCCAAGGCTAATGAACAAAAGCCAGAATCTGTGTGCTGAAACCTGTGAAACCATGCACTAGAAATACATTTTTTCTCAAAATTCTTAAGATTAAGTCTACTTTTATAACACATCCATAGACAATGGAATGACTAAACATTCAAGTCCCTAGAATTAAATGTTTCTTTTTTTTTTTTGGTGAAAAAAAAGTTTTGTTTGAAAGCGGCACTTGACTTTTGTCACAAATCTACAATTTTTCCAAATGACAGGAAACTTTAAATCAGACATGTGTTTGTGTTTAGGAATAAACCTGAGGCCAATTAATATAGATCCAACATGTTTATCACCTCAAACTGAGCTCTTGTGAGATCTGTCATCTTGGTAGCTGTGTTACAAAGAACTCTCAAGAGAAACCTTACTATTCAGTACATTTGAAGCCATCCCTTGTGAGCTCTCACCCACACCTGCAAAAGCTTTGTGAAAAGCTGTTTGTTTATGAATATAATAAACAATAAGATGGGCTGGAAACATTATTCACAGAAAATCAGAAGTTTGCCATGCTACTTGGTAGCATTTATATAGTTAAATCACCTTACATGAGGTTTGTATATTTATCTATCTTTGGCTTTGTGTATATAACAGTGTATTTATCATAGTGGATTAAAAATTGTGTTACCTTTTGTGAAAGCAATAAGTAATTAAAATATTATTCACTATAAACTCTACTGGAGAAATATTTATTACGATTTAGCTGCAATTATAATTATCGAAGTCATCATCTTCTGTCACAAAGTATTGTGTTACTTCCTAACTGGGGAGGAAGCCTGAAGTCACTTTGTCTTTACAGTTTTAAACATATTTAGATATTTTGTGGGGATTAATATTGAATCCAGCTACTTCACTAGAGGTACTTATACATTAAATGTTTAATTAAGAGGACATATCAACTGTTTGTGGAGTGATGCTGGAGAGCAGGGTTTTGAAATCAGGTGTTTATAATTTTAGAGCAAGACTTTCTACAGCATAAACCATCTTCTTGTGAAATTTATATTTTAATTTTTTTAGTGAAAATATAGTTGTTAGCAGATAATGTTATTCACATTACCTGTGTGATGAAGTCCTATGATTACTCCTCACTTATCAAAATGATTGTAATTTATATAAAACATAGGTTTGATTACTACATGTACTGTATTTAGCCACAAAATTTATCAGTCAGTAGCAGAATTATGACCTGGGCCTCATCAGCAACTATACATTATCAGCATTTATTTTCCATCTTCCTAATTCATTTGAAAGATGAATCTAGAATTTTTCTCTTTTATTAGTTTGACTAAATTATATTAAATGCCAATTAAATAATAACAGTGTATATTATTTTCACCACTATTCTTTCTCAGCTAAACTCAGTACTTGGAAACCATTGATCCCAATTCACCCATCTATATTATCAATCTCATTTGCTCAGAATTCTTACTAATATAGTTTTAATTTTGGAAATTACAATATAATTACATCATTTTGTTTTCCATCCTCTCAACACCCCTTCCATAAAGCAGTCTTTCCATCCATATATAATTATATTTTCTAAAATGCATAAATGCAATGGGCTCAGTCCCTATAATGTTATTTGTATGTAAATGATTGGATACGTAGGATAAACATAGTAAAAATGGCAATCATTCCAAAAGCAATCTACAGATTCAATGCAATCCTCATTAAAATCCCAGCACAATTCTTCACTGACCTTGAGAGGAAAATAATCAACTTTATATGGAAAAACAAAAGACCCAGGATAGCCAAAACAAACCTATACAATAAAGAACTTCAGGAGGCAACACCATCCCTGACTTTAAGCTCTACTACAGAGTTATAGTCCTGAAAACAGCCTAGTATTGGCACAAAAATAGACAGGTAGACCAATGGAATTGAATTGAAAATCCTGATATAAACCCACACACCTACGAACACCTGATTCTTGACAAAACCGCTAAAAGTATACAATGTGAGGAGGAATGCATCTTCAACAAATTGTGCTGGCACAACTGGGTGACGGTGTGCAGAAGACTCCCGATAAACCCATGTCTATCGCCATGCACAAAACTCAAGTCCAAATGATCAAAGACCTCAACATAAATACAGCACACTTAACCTCTTAGAAGAGAAAGTGGGAGGTACCCTTGAACAAATTGGTACGGGAGACCACTTCCTGAACATAACTACAGTAGCACAGACACTGAGATGGACAAGTAATAAATTGGACTGCCTCAAACTGAAAAGCTTCTGTAAGGCAAAGGATATAGTGGACAAGACCAAATGGCAGCCCAAAGACTGGGAAAAGATATTTACCAATCTTATATCTGACAGAGGGCTGATCTCCAAAATAAACAGAGAACTCAAGAAACTAGTCACTAAAACACCAAATAACCCCATTAAAAAAATGAGGTATAGAACTGAAGAGAGAATTCTCAATAGAGGAAATCAAAAATGCTGAACGACACTTAAGAAAGTGCTCAACATCCTTAGCTATCAGGGAAATGCAAATCAAAACAACTTTGAGATACCATCTTACTCCAGCTAGAATGTCTAAAATTAGAAACATGAATGAAAACTTATGCTGGAGAGGATGTGGAGAAAGGGGAACACTCCTCCACTGCTGGTGGGAGTGCAAACTTTTATAGCCATTTTGGTGATCAGTATGGCAGTTCCTCAGGAAAATGGGAATCAGTCTACCACAGGACCCGGCAATCCCACTCTTAGGCATATTTCCAAATGATCCACATCCATGCAACAAAGACATTGTTCAACTATGTTCATAGCAGCATTATTTGTAATAACAAGAACCTGGAAGCCACCTAGATGCCCCTCAAATGAAGAATGGATAAAGAAGGTGTGACACATCTACACAATATAATACTACTTTGTGGGAAAAAACAAACAAACAAACAAATAAACAATGGAATCTTGAAATTCTCAGGCAAATGGATGGAACTTGAAGAAACCATCCTGAATGAAGTAACCCAATCACAAAAAGAGGAACACGGTACGTCCTTGCGCATATATGGATTTTAGAAATTGAGCAAAGGATCACCAGCCTATATTTCACACCGCCAGAGAAACTAGGATGCAAGGAGGATTCTAAGAGATTCATACAAGGTTCCTCACATAAAGGGAAAGGTCAAGATCTTCTGAGCATATTGGGAAAGGGGGAATGAGTGGAGAGGGAGCTAGGAGAAAGAAAAGGGGTGGAGAGGAAAGCATGTGGGACTAGGAGGATTCAGTCAGGGGAGAAATAGATGAGAGAAAAAAGAGACAGAGAAGAGAGATACCATAAAATAGGGAGCCATGATAGGTTTGAAGAGAAAACTGTATTTTGAAAAACAGTGGAAAAGCAACCTAAATGACCTTCCCTGATAATGAGATTGATGACTAACTTATCTACCATCATAGAGCCCTTTCCTTGTAGCTGATAGAAACAGAAGCATACACCCACTGCTAAACACTGAGCCTAACTGGAATCCAGATCCTGAGAGGGAGAAGAAGACAAGGCTAGAGAAACCTACAGAAACAGCTGACCTGAACAAGCAGGAATTAATGGGCCCCCAGACTGATAGCTGGGAATCCAGCATGGGACTGACTCAGACCCCCTGAACTTGGGTCTCAGCTAGAAGGCCTGGGCAGTCTAAGGGACTTCTGACAGTGGAACAGGATGTATTCCTGGTGCACAAAAGAACTTTGGGAGCATATTCCCCATGGAGGGATACTCCCTTAATCTAGAGGCATGAGGGAGGCCTAGTCCCTACTCCAAATGACTTGACAGATTTACATGGCCACTCCTGGAAGGCATCACCCTACATGTGGACTGGGAAGGTAATGGGATGGGAGGGTGATTGGGAAGCATCGGAAGGTGACAGAAAGGGAGGGAGGAAGGGAGGGAAGGAGAGGGCACTGGGATCAATATGTAAAATTAAAAAAAAAAATAAAACCAATATCCAGCCTTTTAGAAGTTTTAACTCACCAGGGAGTCTCATAGACCAAAAAGAAAAACAAACAAACCAACAAAAAAAAAAAAAAAGATTTTAGGGATGCACACTTGTGAACACTTGTTATTGGGGTGAACAAAGTGAAAGACTCTTCCCTGGGGAATAAAGGCAACTTCATCCCCCATCCCACTCTCAGCTTTCCTTAGTAGCCTGTAAGTCTTTGCCTTTATTTGTGAACAAATGAATGTTTATTATATTTACAGACATAGCTAATTAATTTAATTTTCTCTTCAGGACATTTTATGGAAATAGAGATTTTTTTTTTTATTAAGTGATGTAAGCCAGGAACAAAAAGGTAAAAAAGTAATATCATATTTTCTTTCATTTGTGGGCTTTTGATTTATACTTGTGTGTGCACGTGCGTGCGCGTGCGCACGCGTGTGCATGTGTGCGTGATGAATCTGTAAAGGGATTATCAAAAGGGAAGAAGAGGTGTAAAAAGGAATGAATATGAAGATAAAGAAAATATCTAGTCTTTACACAGAATGGGGAGCTCTTTGTAGTGAGCAACAAGACAGCAACCAGGGAAGAGGAAAGGTGGAGAAAAGTAAGAAAGTGATAAAAAAATATGATGGTGTACTTATTTATATATATAAAAAATGTCACAGTGAAACCCACCTATTTGATTGCTAAAATTTGATTTTTGTCTCTTTAAAAAGGAATTCATTTTTTGAATATTCTCATTATCTCCTAAGTGTCTGAATGCCTTTTGACAATCTCCCAAGTGGGTTCAAGGTCCTATTATAACTAGATATTTTTCTAATCTAATCTGACATGATACATGAAGTTACTGTCTAAGAAATTGTTTTTTAAAAAAGTTCAGATTTTTTTCCACTTCACTTGTTGATGTCACCTCTGTGAATGGAAAATATGAGATTATCTTCTTTGAAATTATGTGTATGTAGAGCTTTTTACTGTCTGATGGATTCAGGATAATTTGATTCTATAGATTTATCAAGATTATTCTCCTCTCAGTGGAGAATATGTTATTATTTTCCTCATTCCAGATCTCATTTTCAGCCACGACTCCACCTTGATTATCTGTGGTTTATCAACATTGGCTCAGTAGGAATAAACTTGCATTATAGAAACACACTTTTTTTTTCTTTTTTTTTTTTTTTTTTTTTTTAGGAAAACGAATGTATGACTTTTTACTTGGAGAGAACAAATAGCCATTAACTCCAGATAAGGCATGAATGATAGAAAAAAGTAGTGCTCCTATATAATTCTAGCTTGGAAAACAGATGTGTCTGTTAGGATTACTTACAGGTGCAGAAGGGAGGAGTTACTTACAATAAAAAGGATGATTCAAAGCTGTAGCCCTGAAAACCCTTCCTAGCATAGCTGCATCGTGAATTCTCTGTATAACTTACTGGAATTTCACCCAAGTGTTCTTTCCTGAATTACTCTGCTTCTAAAACCTCACTGTGTCAAAATCTCATAACTTTGGTGAGCATCCTGTGTCTTGGAGACCCCATTCGTCCTTGTAAGAATAAATGTTTCACCTAAATGGAAAACACAGTCTTTAACTTTAGATCTACTCATAAGGATAATTTCTCTATTGTTGTGTAATGTTTTCAAATCTTATCAGTAACGTAAACACGAAGATTCGTTCATTTTTCACAATTCATTTACATATTGTGACTAGCATGGATTGAAGAGAAAGTAAGGAAACATTGTAATTATGAAGATAGAATTTTCATTTAACTAGAGAACAATGTCTTGATATGTCTGGGCAAACTTTAGGAGGCTGAAACAGGAACTACCATGGTGTTCTAATCTGCCTAATGATATCAAGTTCTGCAAATCAGAACAGGAAAGCCCATAAAACATGGAGGCATCCACATTTGAATGGAACCAAGAAAGGGAAGTAGGAGAACTTAAATGTCATCAAACTCTATGTGAATCTGGAGCAAGGAACAGGGGTTAGAGATTTTATAGCTTTTGCATATTCAAACTCAGGAGGAGAGAGCTTTGGTGAGCACTTACTGTTGTAAGTAGAGTGTCTTATGATTTCAAGCCACTGTTTATTTTTCCTGATGGATGTCTCCTCTCACTAACCAATATTATTATGGAAACCCCTGTGACAATGAATGTATTTTACCTCCAGAGGTTTATAAATACATTTTTTTACTTTACTTATTTTTTTTCTCTATAGGTAATGCAAAAAAACTCATGTTGAGGATACCCAACAACTTGTGTGAGTACATTCTGTCTCCCATAATATAGATGATGGGGATTAGAGTCATCATCAGGTCTTCTTGCTTGGAAGCTGGTACAATAAGTAACCACTGAGATTTTAACATGAGATTTTAATTTTTAATATTATGCTTTGAATTTTGAATATTATGCTTTGAATGTAACAAATTTGGAAAGTATCTTTACCAACAAACACTTGAATGTTCATAAAACTGTATTGTTTCTATGTAGAATTCTTGATCTGGATGTTGAAGGGTGTTTAGTTTTGAATTCAGTTTCCATTGCTATTACAGAACACAATATAAGAAGAATGAATGTGAGACCTGTAAGATAACCTATCTGAATAATATTAAAGTTAACATCAGTCTGGGAAAAGAGCATTAGTTTTGTCTTTTATACACATATTTTGACTTTTGTGGCATGGATTAAAAACATAAAATAAGGATTTTTGATGATGAACTAAAGTTAGTGTTCATGGAACTAGAGTATTCTTATTTTTCTTTTCATTTGAATTTGAAATAAGGCAGGCATTAGGATGAGCTTGCCAGTTGGCCCCTGCGCATAAATAAGCATGTGTCGGCCACAAGTGAAAACATAAAATATGCAGCAATGATTTTAAATAAATCCACTGTTCAATGTTCTTTATTACAGAATTAGTTTTCTAATATTAAAATTGAAGAGAATTAGGGATTTTGAAAACTTAAGTGTAATTTAAAAATCTTGTCTGCTTCAGTGTTTGAATGTTTTGCTAATTATAAAAATGCATGCAACAGGAAAGGTTGGAGTGGACTGAATTCTATATTTATATGTAACTGAGTAACAGATTTTCAAAATTTTGTGGCCTTATTCTAAAGTTTAACATAAATTTCAAGTACAAAAGACAATATCCTTGGAAATATGTTTTAGTGGATTAAGTTCACTAAGCACACATATCTTTGGTTTCTATGGGGTAAAGTGCTGTTCAAGGATGTGGAAAATCTATTACATTTTTTTTTTACCTTTACAGAAGGGTTTGAAATACATAAAAGTTATTTCTGAAAAATGTTACATAAATTGGGACATATAGCTTCAAAGGATATTACTTGAATTCATTTTTTTAAAAAAATCTAAGCCGATTTATATAGATAATGCACCTACCTATAAATATTATTTTTATTGGCTCATACAGCTAGGATCATATCTATCATTTTTTCCCATTATGCTATGTAAAATTTCCATTGGAATAAGAGGCACACTCAATTCTGCTGTGAAATCGCAACTCATTGCACTGTGGCCCAGGGTGCTGTTATTTTGTTTTTGCATTTTCAGGCTTCCTTTATTATTAGCACATTCCACATCAACAACAAAATGTCAGAATGGACCAGGGTGACTTAATGGTAAAAATTTGCAAGCATATTTTAGATCATGAGAGTGAAACAATACTTTTGAGACAGGGAATTAAGTTTTTAACTTCAGAAGCATCATACTTACATTATAGTTTATGTTAAATTTCAAATGAATTTGAGTGAATGTATCTCTTAGTGCAACACAACAGAATTTATTTTCGCAGACACAGAAAAATAATACTAAATTCACATGGAAGCATAAATATTGACTCTGGGTAGCCAAAACACTATTGAGTAAAAACAATACTAGATCACAGGACACCTGATTTCAATTATACTGCCAGACAATGATGGCAGCAATAGGATGTTACCAGCACCAAAACAAAGTATAAATGACAATACAATAGAATTGAGAACCTAGACATAAACCACAACAGCTATACCCACTTAGTTTTTATAAAGATGCTTAAAATGTACCTTGAGGCAAAGATAACCTGTTCTACAAATGGTTCTGAAAAGTAGAAATACCACTTTTCTCCCATTTGTAGATATGGATTTTTTTTCTAGATACTAAAGAGAGATTTCTTCCATATGGGAAAAGAAAAAGAGCAGAGGGCACTAGTAACAGAGGTAATGCAAGGGTACATGATGTGTTTGATATGGAACACATTACCACATTCAACAAATGCAAACTACTAAATATCATTTAAGATATATTTATATTTGGTCCAAATGGAGATTATTGTCATAAGAAAACTGAAGACTCTACCAAAGTAGACTACTACCTAAGATTGGCTAAAGAACATATTTGTCTTTTGTTGGTTCTTTGTGAAAGTAAATAAAGTTGGGAGTGTTGATACAGTATTGGCTCTTTTTTATGTTTCAAGCATCTTTCTGTAGACAATCTATTTTTATGTTTCATTGGGCAACTATACCCTTTTATATTCTTAGTCTGCTCTCCTCCCTGGTCTTTTGATCACCAGTTTAACTGAAGAAGGTTGAGTCCTTCAAGAATAGAGAGAAATCCACAGCCTCACCTTGAAGGGATCCCTAAATCATCTTAATCCTCAAATATGTTTCCAGTTTATCTTGACATTTTTGTTGATGTGTCATCAATGCAATCCTCTACAAAGACAAAAAACTATGTATACATATATCAGATTCTGTCTAGAACAAATGAGCCAACATTGTAACTATGAAAGACCTAGTGATATGATGGTATTGTTATCATTGTTATTATTATTAGTGATAATAATAATAATAAACACTGTAAAACTAAAGAATAGATAGTATTTATCATAACCAGAACTCTCAGTTACCTAAAAAAGAAGAAAAGAACAAATCATTCCAGCCACAAGGTTATTAGTATTCCAATGGAGGAAACTTAGACACACTAAAAGATTTTCAACAGAGTGGCTTTTAATTTGTTCCATTTTACTTATCATTGATCCATCTTCCTTGACAGCATGAGTCAGTAACAGAAAATAGGCTAAGGTAATGAAAAGGTATAACCAATTTGAGGATTCTAAGGATGTCAAATACAGGAAGGAAACAAAATGAAACATGGAACTACAAACAAATAGAAAATTAAGGTAAAGAATAAAGACTTGCATAATGCCCAAGGGCTCTTTGGGAAATACCAAGTTGAAGGCTGAAGTGATTAGCAGTGAGAGGCACTTTTGGGACCACCAGGAAAAAGATGGAAAGGAATGAAGAAAAATAAAGTAAACACACTCTAGATATTTGTCTAAAGCTCATGACTCCAAATTTATCCTAGGACAAAACTATGTGGTAGGCGGGAAAGTGTAGCATTATCACTGATAAAGGCTGCTGATGTATTTCCTGTGGGCTATACTTCATCCCCAACACTTCTACATATACAGTAACATTCCAGAATGATATAAGAATGTGTTTTATTTATCTCTTAAAATACTTCTCACTCTATTATGTATGTATTTAAGCTTGAATTAGTTAACATAATAACAACATCTTGGTCTACTTAAGTTACACTTGAGTGAAAAAAAGAACTATGTATATATGTCCATATAAATATTTAAAAGCCTACTGTGGAAACTTATTTAAGGAAAACATAAATAGCAAGGTATTTGGTACACCAGTGTCTATTTTACCAAGTTTTAGTCTACCTCCTTCCTTGTGATGGCAAGTAATGTGTTAAACTGACACTTAATTCAGTTATGAAGCTCACAGCAGCTCTCCTGCAGTCAAAAACATTAGTGAAGTTGAAGGTTGAAACAAGATTCAAAGGTTGCACAGACCTGGAAAGGCCAACAAAGGCTCTGACTTTCATAGATCATAAATAAAATATCCTATATGGCTACTCAGCTACCTGTGTCTAGATGTCACCTTTTCTTTAGTTTGGAAAACCAAGATCCTAAGCAATTCAACTGTACCACTGTTCTGAACCCAAGTAATTTCAAAATGAAAGAAGAATGCCGAGAACTGAGGAAGGAAGTCTCACCCTTCTGTGACAATGCAGATTATAATGCAACTAAACAATATCCATAGTAGAAAGGGTAGATGAGGGAAAGCAATTCATAGAAATAGTTCTGGTTACACTAAGGGAAAACAAGTATAAATGTATTTTTTTTAAAATTTGTCCTAAAGAAAAAGAATACAAATGTTAATAAACCTGGCTTAGAACCCCCCCACACACACATATTTAGAATATAACAAATTAATTTGTGAATTTGACCAAAAAAAACATTTTTTGAGTGATTACTAACAATTCATAATTCAATTACAATTTGTGACTTTAGGTCAGATAATTCTTGACCTTATTAGAAATATTTATTGTTCATTTATAATATGAAAACTACACATGAGAAGAAACTGCCACAGATTTATTACAGAAATAACACACAATTTTGTTTTGCATTTTAAGACCAATTTTTATGTATACAGTGCATGATTTTTGAATGGTATTTATTACACATTTTCAGTGTGATAGACCTCTGCATTTTAGAGCCAAGTAAAATATATGGATCAGTATTAAGTATTATTTATTATTAAAACTTACATACAGTTAGGGGCTTTGAGTACTACTATTTGAACTTATGTAATGTTCTACAGTAACAAATACACAGCCAAGGACTAATTTTTATGTAAAACTAAACAAAAACTTCACATTAGCAGGCAAATTTGCATTTCTCTTTTATAATGATAATATATACGAACAAGAGGACTGCTTAAGGCAAATTACTTTATAATTTATTACCCGGCAATATTTGATTCATAAACCTATTCTATAACATGTCTGGTAAAGTCTCGTAAATATTTTTTGAGTGGAAGGGGGTCCTGAGTGGAGAAATTTACAGTGACAGCAGAAGACAAAGATGAATGATCACCAGAATTGTCACACTTTAACTAACTTCTACAAAATCTCCAAATTAGTTCTGAAAATTGCTATCTTAATATTGGTTGCTTTAAAGAGGACTGTGACATTCTGTTTTCATGATTATGATGTGGTAATCTGCATTTATTCGCTGTAGATTATGCACATGCAGGGAAGTGAAGAGACCACAGGAAGACATTGTGTGTCCTACTGTATGATTGTCTGCTTTGTTCCCTATGACAGGGTTTGTCCTGAACTTGAAGTTGGGTTGAAGGTCGGTTCACCAGAGCAATCCTCCTGTCTGCAGGAATCACATTCATGTTTCAACCATACTTGTCCAGACTGGCATTTTTCCATGGATTCTGGGTGTTTCAATTGACAACCTCATAGAGGAACGGGAAGCATTTTTACCTACTGAAGTATCTCTCTAATGACAATGGTTTCTCTGTCATCATCATCCTGACATCCAATTACTACTACAATGAAAGATTTTTAAAACAAAGAAAAGCCATAGGTACCTGACCTAGAAAAACCACACTTTCTTTAGATTATGAATTTTTCCTTCGTTTTTTCTCACTTACTTATTTATTGAAAAATGATGCAGCCACACATATTATGGATACCATTAATATCTAAAGTCTAAAGTCTTTCAGTCCTATGATATGTATTGTAACTTTCCAAGCCTTCCAGAAGTTACTGGAAGACCTGGACTGAGCAGCAAAGCTGAGAATTGAACCTAGTGGAGTATCATTTCTTGACAAAGTACCAGTAAAAATAAAGGACTGGAATAATAAAGTGTTATGTATGTACACTGTACTAATTAACATATTTTCTAGTTGTGTTTACTGAAATTAGATTACTTTCATATAATATATTCTAATTCCATTTTTGCCAACTCCACACTCCTCCAAAATCCTTACAGCTCCTTTCCTCCATGAGTTCACACTTTTGGTATTTCTTCTTACAGAGCAAATGGGGATATAAAGAATATTGATAAAGTGAGATAAAATAAATAAGATAAAGCAGGATAGAATAGGAAAAAAGAAAATTAGCAAACAGAAGAAAAAGCACAAGAAACACATAGACAGAGAGGCATACATTCACACACATGGGAGACCCATAAAAACACACAAACATATTCTATGATGTATAAGCAAAAGACTGCAAAGCAAAATGAACAAACACACAAGTAAATGCCTAGATTCAATACTCTGAGACAAGGAAACTCCTGAGATGCCATTGAGCTTGTTTTGTGTTGATAACCTACTAATCTGTATGAGGTATGGTGCCTGCCCATAAGAAAGGTTTGTATCCAAAATGAGACTCCTTTAGAACAACAACAAGAATAAGAACAACAAAACCAAGCAACCTTTTTTCGTGATTGGTTTTTAATTAAAGATAGATTCTGCATTCTGTGTGGTGGCTTGTGCCCAGTTCTCTCCATACCAGGATCCCTTCTGGTGCAGACCTGTGCAAGCGCTGTGCTTGCTGCCAGTCAGAAGGACATGTTAGAGGAGTGAATATGGAGAGGAATAATTAAAAAGAAAAATGATTAAAAATGACACGAGGACACCTACTACTATAGAAGACATGTTTTGATTTACCATAAAAAGGAAGACACAATTAGACAATACTCCAACTAGTCATTAAATGTTACTAAATGAACCTGAGCAGTATAAGTAGTTTATATCTTTTTAAGGCTTTGGCTAACAGGGTACCAAATGACTCTCTATCATGACCTGCTGTGGCTAATAGTAAATTTTACCTTCTACAACCTGAAAATAGATGCTATTGCTGAAGATGCTGCACATTTATGTCATAGAATACAGAGAAATCTAGATGGTACTCAACTGGAAGCTTCATCTCTACTGACTAACATTCATGGTGCTGGTGGATGTTAAGGATGATAGCAGAGAAAAGTATCAACCTTAACCATCTATGATCTCTAGGAACTCCAGTAATGACCTGGTGTAATAACATGATGTATGTCATGGGAATAATCAGCCCCTTTTTGGTTAGATTTAAGGCCTGCACACTCTGAAGGAATCTAAACCTGAAACTGTTACTGAAGCCAAAATCTAAGGCTATGTAGGTCCTGGTATTTATTGGAAAAACTGCTACTATTTTTCTGATAAATGAACATATTAATTAAATAAGTCCTGTTGCCATATTATATCTATATCTGATGGTTTCACTTGATAATCATTAGAAGCTTTTTCTTGAAGTAAATGATGACACAACTTTGCAGTGTGTCAAGAATAGAGGACTCTTCAGTATTTGCCCAAGGAGGAATGTTCATATGATCTGCCCACCCCACCCCCTGCCAAAGGCTTAATGTTCTACGTAGAAAAGGGTGGAGAAATAATGTAAAAAATCAAAGGGGGGGGGGGCGCAAAGGAATTCAAGAAAATAGAATGTCTTTTTTTTCAGACATAAGAGTACAGATGCATGTATGTGCACACAGAGGATGTGACAGCATGCACTAAATGTGTAGTAACACCAATCAGTCAAAATCCCAGCATGGAAGAGTTGAATTGAGTTTGAAGTCCCACTCCTAGCCTAGTAGATAGTCACAGATAGGGGGTGTCCTTCTGTATATATGTTTCTCTTACTGGTTGATGTAAAAAACACTGATTGGCCAGTAGCCAGGCAGGAAGTTTAGGTGGGGCTACCAGACAAGGAGAATTGTGGAGAGAGGAAGGCAGAGAGAAGCCACCAGGGAGAGACGCCATGCAGTTTCTGAAGGAATAACATGCTAGAGTCTTCTCCAGTAAGATAAGGCCATTTAGAAATGCATAGATTAGAAGTCATGGGTTAATAATTAACAGAGAGCTAACCATTAAGGAGCCTAGGCCATCAGCCAATCAGTTTCTAATTAATATAAGTCTTTGTTTATTTGAGACTAATCAGTTGTAGGACAAAGAAGAAAAGAAACCAACTACACTCACAGTTTTCTTCAATGGAGAGAAGGTTGATATACCATCAACATGATAAACTACAACCCATGCTCACATGTAGTCAGCTAACAAAATCTCATGTTTTTTGTTTGCTTGTTTGTTTTTAAGAGAGAGGAAGGATATGAATGTGCCATGTGGGTGTGTGGCAGTGTGGGAGGATCTGGGAAGAATTGGGAAATGCTGATGAATAATAAAAAGCTATTGTTGGATATTCTAAAAAGCAAACAAACATAAAATATAATTAAAACTAAACTAATAGAATAGAAAATTAACTTTATACAAAATTTTATCTTTTAAAATTTTTAGTTTATAATATTTTACAGCAAATACACATATTGGGTGAATTTTTATATATAAACTATTTAACTCTTAGTTTTTGAATTCAATATTTTCTTATTTATGAATTAAAAAATGATTAATCAAACCACATTTAAAATTACAGAACAAACATGAATAAATCATAAATATTAAGCAAATATAACTTAAGTGACTTATTAAGGTAGGATTTCCAGATTTTTTTCTGCAGCCTTACAAGCCTTTCTGTTGTCTAAGTCTAGACTACCCTGGTAATTTTTTTTTAAACTTGTCATATGCAATATTGTAAAGCAGCAATCACATGTTCTTTGAAAACAAATACAGAGACACACAGCCAGATATGACAGAGAGAGAGAAAGGAAGAGAGAGAAAATCTTGGAACACTTTACTCTAAATTGGATATCTCCATCAAATGCCTCCCATCAGAGCTCAGGGATCCCTGACAGAGAGGAGGCAGAAAGAAGAATCCAAGGGAATGGTAGTCACTAGGAGAACAAAGCCTTCCAAATCAACTGATTTGGATTTGAACTCACAGAGGCTGAAGCAGCAAGCTCAGGGTCAACAAGAGTCTGCAGCAGATTCTCTGTGTACATATTATATATTATGGCTTCCAGTTTAGTCCTTTTCATGTTATTTCTGAGTGAGTGAATGAGTGGGTCTGTGATTCTTGTTCCTAATCTTGTTTCCTTCTGTTTCTTTTCCTTGTCCAAATTCAGTGTGTTGGTTTTTGCTTTATCTTAGTATGCTTTCTTTTGCAATGTTTTGTTGTTATCTTTAGATGATTGTGCTTTATTTTATTTTTTTAATGAGAGACAGAAAGGGAGTTGGTCTGGATGGGAAGGGGTGCAGGGAAGAACTGGGGGAGCAGAGAGGACACTGTGATTAGAATATATTGAACGAGAAAAGAATTTATCTTCAATAAAACGGGGAAGAGGAATATATTTTGTATGCAAAAACTAACTCATAGAACTTGAATCAGAGAAGGTGAATCAAAAAATTAATCAACTAATATAGAAATACGTGGTTGAAGTGTCCGTATTACTTAGGATCCACATGATATCAATATTAAACACAGTTGAACACATAAAATTATTAATTATGTATGAAGTTATAGGACACCTAAGTAGATGTTACATAAACATATATAAATATTGCAAAAATGCTACAATAAAGCTTCAGGATTCAGGATAATAATGAATAGAAAGGGTTAAAGCACATTAATATTTAAGAGCTTGAGAATAATTCTTTTAGAATGAATTTATTATCCTTCTGTTCCTGACTTCTGTTTGATGGCTGACATTTCTTTTCTCTTTTCTGTTTTTTTTTTTTTTCCTATATCAATCATAGCCTGTTTCTGACCCACAAAGAATGAACACACAAACAGTCCTTGTCAGGAACTAAGTTCAATGACACAGCTGAGAATCCAATTACCTCCTGGTGAGGGTTAGAATCCAAGGACAAAAATCAGTTTTTTTTTTTTTTTTTTTGGTTTGAAGTGTGAATGCCTGTCCTTTTAGTGACTTAACCCAAAACCAAAAACTCCTTATCAGATTTCCTAAACCAACAAAATCTTCAAAATAAATAAATAAATAACTAAATAAGAGAAGTTACTCTCTCATAATTAGCACCTTGGTTGACTGTTTTCTGAATACTCTGTTCTCAAATGCATTCTTTTATGTTTGTTATTTAATCCTGCCTAAAGGCCAGTTCTCTAGCACTGCATTTGTTTTTATCAAGTTAGCCCCATAAACTAAGCCCTAATAGAAAGTCTAGTCTGGAGTTGGGCTTCAAAAAGATGTATCACTGTGTCACCAAACATTTTGTGACATGTCCATAAAGAATGTAGATTATGCTGTGCATAAAGTGTCAGAGTTTAGATGTAGATTGTGGTGTATAAAATATCAGATATTAGATGTGGTCAAACAAATTTGATTATTTTCATAGTGTCCTTTGGCTTGCCAGAGATTACTTTAATCAGTAAACATACAATTATGATCATCCTGGGAAAGGCTTATAGTGAAGAGTTTACTGTGAGAGACTTGAGAAAGGTCAAGTTGAAAAACTATACTCATAGGTTTCTAGACTGCAACACAGTAACAGGTAATCTGTATTATTAGGTCATTACCAAACTCATTTTGTTTTTAAAGTTTTTTTTTATTGAAATAGAATTCTGTAACTTCTCCCCACCCTTTTCCCCCCTCCAGGTCTAGCCAGGTACCCACCTTCCATCCCCTTCTATACTCTACTCTCAAGTTGACTTCATATTTGATTATTGCATATAAATAAATACATATTTTATATGCACAAATACATAAATACAATGTACTGAATCTGTTTATATTGTGTGTATATTGCTTAAGTGCCACGAACTGTGTATAGAGAATTTTTTCTTCAAGCGGTTGGCTATTAGTCGTTGTTTAAGGATGGGACTCCATGGAACAATTTCCTTTTCATATATACATGTCCTTATATTTGGCCAATATTCTGTTCATGTTTTTAAAGTAGAATTCCATGTTGCTTGGGCTCTTAAAAAATCTTTCAACTTTCTCTTCTTCTGTGTTCTCTGAGCCATTGGTGCAATAAGTATAATATAGATGTATCTTCTTAGAAAAGGATTCCCCATTATCTTTTTATCTATACATTGTGTCCAGGTGTGATGGCTGTGGTGTGCATCATTTCCTGGACAGAAAGGCTTCTTTAATGAAAGTGGTAACCTCATTTATCTGAGTGTCAGGATAAGATTTAGAATGTAGTAGGAAATTTGATGGTCTAACAAACTGCCAGTATAGTAGACTCTTTTGTAAGGTCCGTTAATTTTCTGGCACTGGAAAGCTGGCTAGGTTAACAGTAGTGGCCTGATTTACCTCCTGTTGAGTGGAATTAAGTCCAATTAGACAGCTGTTGGGTATTACTGTTATATTAGTGCTATTAGTGGGACTAATTGATAGCACAAGCCTGGAAATCATTTTTAGACTATAGAAGGAAACCTTCGGGATGAAAAAATGAAAAAGAAAGAGCTCAGTTGATTGGAAAGAGGTTGGTAAATATGCAGAGCATAGAGTAAGAAATGGAGAAGCTGACTATGACATGACAGAGAAAGTTTAATTATTAATGATGAGAATTCTAAATTAGTTATATACTTTTCTTGTTTGACTTTTCCTAGATAGATATGGAAAAACTGTCTATTCATTTCAGATAAGGCACCCTACATAAAAGAAAGAAAGGAATCCACACAGGTAGAGCTTGGAGAACCAGTAAGTCAATTTGGCATTAGTTACAGACATGTAGGTTACACAGAGGTTGATACATCTTTAAAAACCACCCTTCATGGGTCACAACCAATCAAAGATGTTTTCCTGGAACTCTTTAACCAATGTGCATGTGGTTCCATCAGATTATCATATATAAAGATGTTGGTTACAGGTTTTATATACTGGAGGGTTGGGAGTCCTGTGAATTATATAATTTTCTGAACTCCCCGAGCTTCCTATGTTTCAATAGCATCTTGAGACACAACATCCCTTTTCTTTTCAAAGGAAATATTTTCATTTGGAGGTAGTAGTTTACAATCAGTGCTCATATATCAGGGTGGAAGATTATTACTGTAGTCAAATAATAGTTTAGGTGGCATATTCAGTAATGAATATAGCAAGATAATCTTGTGTGAAATAATATTGAACAAACTCAGGTATAGTAATCACTCTAGTATTGTTCTACTTAGCCAGACTCACTTTGACTAGCAAGAATCTATGAATTCTAGAGATTTTCCCCTGTATTTCTATGAAGAGTATTGTAAGATTTTTTTTTTACTGAAATTACTTTGATTCCAGATATTGCCTTTTGTATGATGATCATTTTGCAATATTAATTTTAGTAGTTCATGACATTGGAGATCTTTTCATTTAATACCTTCATCAATACAAAGACACTTGCACATGCCTACACACACATACACACACACACACACACACACAAACTAAAGAGAAAGATACATTGACATTACAGCAATATTATTAAAAGTTCTGACTAGACTAGCAATGTGGTCTTCTATTTTTCTTTAACCATCTACTATCTGGTGATTTCTGTGTGATATATTCTTAAATACACTGCAAGTTACAATAATGCAAGGAATCTTTTAGTTCATTAAATTTTCTCACATGTGAGGAAATAGACACATGCTGGGAACTGTAGTGACTTTGCAACCTTAGTAGAAAATTTGTATAATAAACTTACGAAATTGGGAACCCTCAAAATCATCCACAATTTTTATAAAAGTGTCATCTTTATATTTGTGATGATGTTTTATTTGTATGAAAAGTTGCAATTCTACATATGATATTGAAATATTTCTTTGGTCACCATTGATTACTATGTTACCTTTTCAATTTCTGAATTTTAAAATGTTAAAAATATGACAAAATTCATGACTGTAAATGAGAAACCATCCTTTTAGATACACTTTGAGGAATGTCCTCATGAATAAATCATTAGCATTTTGCTGTTATTTCCAATTGTTGCTTTTTATCCATTGTTTCCTAATGTTTTGGAGTTACAGAACTCAGAGCTTCTTAAATATTGCAAAGTGCCCTAGAGAGTAGTGCTTTTCTCATTTTCCCAAATAGACAAGGTTCTTAAGTCAACATAACACTTGGCAAGAAGCTATGAAAGCCACAATGATGCTTACTTTAAAATTCTTTCAGTCTGATTCATTGAACATTTCCAAACAAAAGCAAACTCTCACATAACAAAGTGGAGCTACTTCATTGAAGGGCAAGGGAGAGTTGTCAGTGGGTATGCTATTGGCTGATGAGGCTGCTAAAGGTACACATTATTTTAGTATTGTCTAAAAATGTTTGTTTTCATTTAAATGGACTTGGTTATATAAAATAAATAAAAAAAATCTTAAAAAAAAAAAAAAAAGAAAAATAGTCTGAAGAAAAAGAATTTTGAATGTTTGCCCCAGAAAGGAATGGTAAGTATTAAAGTAAATAGATATGTTAAATGTGTGTGTGTGTGTAGAAGTCACTCATACTACCACATCAATATGTGCATGTTGCATGTTTTATATTAAAGTGCGTGTATAAATAATGAAACAAATATAGTCTTGCTTTAGCATGTCAAAATTTAGTATTTATTTTTCAGGACTCAAAGAAATTTTTATCACAGTTTTCAAAATTTCAATTGCTTTCAGCTGTTTAAAAATTAAAATAGACTTGGGCCAGGCAGTGGTGTGCATGCTCTCGGGAGGCAGAGGCAGGTAGAGCTCTGTGAATTCGAGGCCAGCCTAGTCTATAAGATTTAGTAGTTCCAGGATAACTTCCAAAGCCACAGAGAAACCCTGTCACAAAAAAAAGTAATAAATAAATAAAATTGACTTATAGTTAGCAGGCAGTTTAAGAAAGATTCTACTATGGAAATGGAAATACTCAAAAGATAGGCAACAGTTTATATACCATATATAATTTGGATATGAAGTATTCTTGATGGCCTGACTATGAACTGAATTTTACTTGATATACCTGCTTTTCAAATATTTGTCTGAATATATTTGAATTTTGTTTGGAAGTGGTTTTATCATCAATTAAAATTTATTGTCTTATTATTAAAATATAATTACTACATCATTTCACTTCCATTTCTTCTAACAAATCCTGCCATATTTCCTCTTGAAGCTCATTCAAATCCATGTTTTTTTATTTTATTAATTGTTGTCATATAAATGTATCTAAACATTTATACACAACCTGTTTACAGTGCTGACCAATTGTTAGTGGGTATCTAATTGTTGTGTACTTTCTGAAAAGACTATATCCCTCATTGCCAGCATTCCTTAGAAGCCTATAGTTCTTTACTGAGTCTCTCTCTGTCGACTTCTCCCCTTATCTCTCACATCTCTCTCTCTCTCTCTCTCTCTCTCTATATATATATATATATATATATATATATATATATATTCTTTATTATTGTCATAATATATTTTTAAATTATTCTTAACACTTACCAAACAAGTTTTTCATGTATCTAGTCTAATTTAGTCAAAATTCAAATGTATCGAGGTGGGAACAAACAAAGTTTTAGTGAAATTCCTCTAGACTTACTCATTTAAGAAAAAAAGAAGAGCTATCTATTTCCAACTATCTTATACTAATGGCTTTTCACAACATAATTATAAAGAAGCAAAATATTCTCTAGCTTCCAGTTAGGGCTAGAATCATTGTAGTCATTTTCTTGTACTCACAATGCTATCAAACTTTTATTACTGATTAGGAATGATTATTCCCAGGGGCTCAGCAGTCATTCATAAATTGTGCTAGATGCTGTGAAGTTTTACAGTTGATAACAATTTTCTCTGTTAGGCAGCAATGAGGACACTTATTGTTTTGGTTATACAGAAGTGTAATTTTGTTTTGTTTTCAAGACAGGGCTTTTCTCTGTTACAGCACACTTTGTAGACAATGCTGGTCTCGAACTCAGGGATCCACTGCTGCCCAGTGTTGGTTACAGAAGGCTTGAAGATCTGTCTTTTCTCTTTACATTTAAAATAAGAAATTACTACAAACTATTATAGTAACACAGATAAAGTCTATTATTCACTTGTTACTAGATCAGTTATTAGTTGTTATAAGGCCAATTTTGTTCTTATTCCTTTTAATAGAAGGAGCATAATTATTGGAAACTTGTTAATTAAGAGATGATAATATTGACAAATTTGATTTTGATGAGTAATTAAAATGTATTAATTCATTCATGCAGATACAACAAAATATATTTATGAAATGTAGCTTTAACCTATTATAATATGGAAAAATATAACATGTTTATTTCATTTGAATATGTCATTAAAGTTAAAGGTATTTTGATTAAAATTTTTGATCATTTAACATATTTAGATATGTATTTCTGTAAGGGTCATTTCGACTACAATTTATCCTTACTTTATCATCCTTTACTATTTTTCCTTCCTTTCCTCATTCCTTCCTTTCTCATTTCTTCCTTCTTTTATATTATTTCATCCTCCCCATTCTCTTAGAAATTCCCATTACTTGGTTTTCTCTATGCCTGGAATCCCTGTGACTATTAGTGTTATAATTATGAACATTATTAATTTCACTCTGACACTCTGGTATATACAGGAAGGAACAGGAACCCAGCTCAAAGATGAGGAAAAGGTTTTCAACAAATAATAGAAGAAAATTTTCTTAACCTAATGAAGGATATGCATATAAAGGTACAATGCGAGAAACATAAACAACACTAAACAGATAGGACCAGCAAAGATGGTCTTATTGCCATACAATAATCAAAACACTAAGCATAGCAATGGGAGGAAGAATATCATAAGCTACAAGGGGAAAAGGACAAATAACATATAAAGGTGCAAATATTTTAATTACACCTGACTTCTCAATGAACATTCTAAAGGCAGTAAGGGCCTAGAAAGTCATGCTGACGACTCTAAGATATCACAGATGCCAATCCATAATACTTCACCCAACAAACTCTCAATCATCATAAATGGAGAATACAAGATAATTCAAGATAAAGACAAACTTAAACAATATGTATTTGTAAATACAGTCCTACAGAAGGTGCTGGAATAACAATTCCAAACAAAGAGGTAAACTACACCCATGAAAACACAGGAACTAAATAAATCTAAATAAATCTCACACCAGAAAAAATAAAAGAATGGAAGCACACACACACACACACACACACACACACACACACACACACAAACACACAACTGCCACCATCACCAATACAAGCAAAACCACAGAAACCAACAATCATTGATTTTTTTTTAGATGTCTCTCATTATCAGTGCTCTCAATTACCAATAAAAAGACACAGAATAACAGAATGGATATGAAAAATATTTCACCCTTTTGCTGCATATAAGAAGCACACCTCAACATCAAGGATAAACATTACATCAAAGTACAGGGTAAGAAAAACATATTTTAAGCAAATGGACCTATGAAGCAAACTGGGTTAGCAAGATTTCAAACGAAATCTAAAAAAACGAAACAAACAAACAAACAAAAATAGGGAAGGTCAATACCTCACTCCATGAAATAGAGAGTTCATCCAGACAGAACTAAACAAAAAATTATTGCCCTAACGAATACTATAAACCAAATGAACTTAAGAGATGTTTACAAATATTTCATTCAAACTCAAAAGAGTATACATTCTTCTCTGAACAACATGGAACTTTTTCCAAAATTGGTCACATACTTTCAACAGATAAAACAGAAAAACTCCCTCTCTATGAATAACAATAGAAAACTTACATACTACTGAAAACTGAACAAATCTCTACTAAATGAAAAACTGGTCAAGTCAGAAATAATGAAAGAAAAAAAGACTTTTTAGAATTTAAGGAAAATGAATACAAAGCATACACATACATGTGGGCCACAATTAAAGTGGTGTTAAGATTAAAATTCATAGAGCTAAGTGCATATTTGAAAAAAGCTACACCTGAAAGCTCTATAACAAAAAGAAGTAAGCACATACAAGAGAAGTATAGAGCAAGAAATAATTTACCTGAGGGCTAAAATCAAGGAAATAGAAAGAGAAAAATAAAAGAATCACTGAAACAAAGACATCCTTATGTGAGAAATCAAGACACAACTTCATTCAACATAACTAAAAGGAACAAAGAGAATATGCAAATTTAAAAAATCAAAACAGAAAAGGGGGACTTAAAACAGACATCTCAGAAATCCAGAGAGTTGTAAGACCATACCTCAAAAATCTCTAAACCACCAAAAGAGAAAACCTAAAACTAATAAGTAATTTTCTGGCTAAGTTCTATTTACTAAAGTCAAATCAAGACCAAATAAACAATTTAATTATGCCTATAAATGTTTAGTGAAATAGAGGTGTCATTAAAATCTTCCAAGGAAAATAAGTGTTTATGCAGAATTCTATTGGACTTCCAAATAAGAGTTAATGTCAATACTCCTTAAATTTATCTACAAAATAGAATCAGAAGGAATTTTGCCTAAATTATTTTATTAGTTCTTGATACACAAACAACTTAAAGCTGCAACAAAGAAAGAGAATTACAGAACAATTCCCCTTATGAACAAAAATACTCAACAAAATATTTGCAAAAATGAATCAAAAAACTCATCAAGAAGGTCATTCACTATGATGAAGTAAACTTCATCCTAGCAATACAGGGATGGCTTAATATACAGAAATTAGTAAATGTAATTCACAATATAATAATATTTAAGGAAAACTAAATAATGGTTTCATTAGATATCAAAAAGGATTTTGCCAAAATCCATCACTCCTTCATGACAAAAGTCTTAGAGTGATTAACAATAAAAGGAACACATAAAATATAGTAAAATCTGTTTACAGCAAGCCTCTAGCTAATATCAAATTAAATGCAGAGAAACTCAAAGCAATTGAACTAAAATTACTCACAAGCAAGACATGTTGTTGACTCCCTGAATATCGATTCAAAACAGTATTCAAAGCTTTAGTCAGCAAAATAAGACAAATGAAAAAAATCAAGCAAATACGGAATAGAAACATATAAATTGAAGTACTGTTATTTGCATATAACAATATAA
Source organism: Phodopus roborovskii (assembly GCF_943737965.1). NCBI lineage: Eukaryota > Metazoa > Chordata > Mammalia > Rodentia > Cricetidae > Phodopus > Phodopus roborovskii. Next base: position 25,309,198 of record NW_026126567.1, read on the forward strand.
GTAAATGACCCTAAAAGTCCCGGAGAGAACTCCTACAGTTGATACATTGAGGGAAGTGGCTGGATAAAAGATTAAATAAAAAAAAAATCAGTAGCCCTCCAATATAAAACTGACAACAGAGAAAGAAATCTGTGAAACAAAACTTTTCTTAATAGCATCAAATAATATGAAATATAATGGAGTAACTCTAACAACCAAGGAAGTGAAAGACCTATATGATAAAATTATCAAGTATTTGGAGAAATTAAAGAAGATATCAGAAGATGGAAAGATCTCCCAATGTCCATGAATCTGTAGAATTAACATAGTAAATATCATCTTACACAAAGCAATCTACAGACTCAATACAATCCCCATCAAAATTCCAACACAATTTTTTTTACAGACCAGGACAATTTTCAACTTTGTATGGTATTACAAAAATATTAGCATAACCAAAGCAACCCTAAAGTATAAAAGAAAACAAAACAAAAATTCTGGAAGCATCACTACCCCTGATTTCAAATTATATTACAGATCTATAGTAATAAGAATGTATGGTATTGTCACAAAAACTGCCACATTGATCAATGGAATAGATTTGAAAAAAGCAGACATAAATCCCCACACTTATAGCCAATGGATTTTTAATTAAGAAACCAGAAATATACAATGAAAAAAAAGAAAAAGAAAACATCTTCAACAAATGGTTTTTGTAAAACCAGATATTTGTATGTACAAGAATGCAAATAGATCCATATCTATCACCCTGAACAAAACTCAAGTCCAATTGTATCAAAGACCTGAAAACCCAGCCAGACATACTGAACAGTAGGAAAAATCCTTCAATTTATTGGCACTTCCAACAATTTCCTAAACAGAATACCAATTAAACAGGCACTAAGATCAACACTTAATAAATGGACCTCATGAAATTGTAAATCTTCTGTAAGGCACATGACCCTATCAATAGCACACTATACCTACCTACAGGACTGGAAAAAAAATTACCAACTTCACTTTCAATAGAGGACTAGTATCCAATATATATATATATATATATATATATATATATATATATATATATATATACTCAACAAAATATCAAAAAAATAATAATCCAAATGAAAAATTGTACAGGTGTAAACAGAGAATTCTCAATAGAAGGATCACATGGCTAAAGAACATGTTAATAAATTTTCAGCATCCTTAGTCATCAGGGAAATACAAATCAAAACTACTTTGAGTTGAATCTTATACCTGTCAGAATGGTCAATATCAGTAACAATGGTGACAGCTCAAGCTGACAGGAATTTGGAGCATGAGGAATACTCCTCCATTTCTGATGAGAGTGAAAACTTATACAACCACTGTGGCAATCAATATGGACTTTCTTTAGAACACTGGGGATCAATCTACATCAAGATCCATCAGTTGGTGGGACTGGAGGGGAGAGAGAAGAAACTGAGGTTAGAATGTAAAATAAATGAATAAATAAAGCTATCCAGCTATACCACTCTCACATATACCCAAAAAATACTCCACCCTGCAACAAGAACACTTGCTCCACCGTAATCATTGTGGATTTATTCATATCATTGTGGCTATATTTTTTAAAAGCCAGAAACTGGAAACAACTCCATAGATTGGTGCTTTACCCAGTCATCACCAGATAGACTTTCTTTTTCAGCAGAGGAAACAGATGGAGAGACTCATAATCAGATGTTGTTATACAGAGAAAGAATGTAAATGTGAGATCTCCATCGAATGTCTTCCCTCAGAGATCAGGGAATCGAGCAGAAGAAGAGGCGGAGAGATTATAGGAGATGCCCTGGATGGAGAACACTAGGAGAAAAGGCCCGGTGAATCAACTAAGGAAGGTGCATATGAAGTATGGGAGACTAAAGCAGCTACTGGAGATCCTACATAGTTCTGTACCAGGACCTCTGCATGTCATAGAGCTTCCAGTTTAGTGTTTTCATGAAAACATTGACTGTCAGAATGAGTGCGTCTCTTTTCTTATACATGCTCTTGGATTTGGATTTAGCAAAATTTTGGGTTGATATTTAGTGTATATTTTCCTATGAATCCTGGTAATTCAAAATGTTCTTTTGTAAAAAAAAAAAAAAAAAAAAAAAAAAAAAAAAAAAAATGAAAGGGTTCCCCTTTCTCCACATTCTCTCCAGCACAAGCTGTCATTGGTGTTATTAATTTTAGCCATTCTGACAGGAGTAAGATGGTATCTCAGAGTTGTATTGATTTGCATTTTCATGATGGCTAAGGATGTTGAAGATATTCTTAAGTGTCTTTCAACCATTTTTGATTCCTCTATTGAGAATTCTTTATTCAGTTCTGTACTCCACTTTTTAATAGGGCTATTTGGTATTTTGGTGACATGTGCTCAACTATGTTCATAGCAGCATTATTTGTAAAAACAAGAACCTGGAAGTAACCTAGATACCCCTCAATGGAAGGATGGATAAAAATGATGTGAGCCAGAATTGTATATGGAAAGTTTGGGAAAGTATGGACATAAAGTGAAAAAATAAATGTTAAAATTATATTTTAATCTCAAAAGTAGAAGACATAATAATTAACCATATAAAGTAATCTGCAATTACCTGACATTTGTGGTGTAAATTTTATTTCACATTTTCTCTAAGCATAAGGTAGTACTTTGCCTATGTATTGTAAGCCTGCTTTGTACATTGTAGATTGTGAAATTTGCACACTAATATCTCCATAAACAAATAACATTCAGTTATGTATCTTAAATTACTTTGAACTTCTGCAGTCAAGATATAATTTTTATGTGTTCATTGAAATGAATGTTTGAATGAGTGTGTATATATTTTAGGGTACTGTCAAGTCATAGAAAGAAATAGATAACTGTTCTTGCTTTTGATTAAGTGCCATCTCTAAAATATACGTCACAACAGACAGTGCAACTATTGTAACATTCACTTACTGTAGAGTTTAAATATAGGTATTATATTTATATAAAGCCAGTGATATTTCTTTTGAACTTATACTTTTAGTTTGTTCAATGAGGGGAAGAATTATTTAGGTTTCTGTCTCAGAATCACTTAGTACTTGCAAACTATCATGTTGCTGTTTCAGTTTTGATAGATTTGCAGTTCTTAAATTTCATTTGGTGAGAAGTTGGACTGAATCCCCAAAAGTCATCAAAACTTTTCAACTTTTTCAGAACTTTGGGTTGAAATAAGTAAGTCAGAAATTTTTCATGCCAAATTGTAAAAGTGAAAAATAGCCCAAGGGCAATAAAACCCTTAACTAAAGGAAGAGTTGGAGGACTCATCACAAAATTTGTGACAATGCCAGGTTATGCACTAAGTATGCAGATTTCTAATTTCCTAATACTACAAATGAATGCCACAGATTTTCCGCTCTCCCCTTTTTATGGCATTGTTATGTAATTTTCAACTTCCTCTGATACAGAGCAAAATGAAACCTGTGCTACTGATTATACCTACTTCCTTTCTCAAGCAACCTGTGGCAGAATGAATAAAGATATCTTTATTGGAATCATTAGGAATGTCTAGGAGATGTTGCATTGATAAAGGAGATATTTTTCAGGGGGTTAGATTTGAAGTATCAAAATCCTTTGTTATCAGGGAGTTTATAGTGAGATTGTGTCTCCTAGGAATATCAGATGGAATGCCATTAAACTCTCACCAACATGGCAGCCCAAATGTGACCTGAACAAGCAAAACACCAATAGGCATGACATGCCAGTAAAAGACCAAGAATAGACATGAACAAGAAAAGGCCATGAGAAGCCTCAATATTAGACAAATGATTGGAAAATGAAGCTAGAAACATGAGAGGTGGCCTTCACCAGGGAAGAGCACATCAAAGATTTATTCATTGACAAGTGATACTTGTCATACCTACAAGGCATACCTACAAGTGATACTATACAGATTCAGCAGATTTTATTATGAATGTATGTGTGTAAAATATATTTAATATAATGACAATTAATGAAAAAATTCATGAATTTGAAAGAGAGCAGAGAAGGGTGTGTTGGAGATCTTGGAGGGACAAAACATGAGGGAGAAAAGATGTAATTATATTATAATTTCAAAAACAAGTTCAGGCATTGCAATGTTCTCTTCCCTTTCTGGCTCTAACTTGTGGATCAATTTGTAAGCTCTTAGTCAATGCTCCAGCCCAGTTCCTGCCTACCTAATATCATACTCCCTGTCATGATGATCATGGACTCTAACGCCTCAGAAATTTCATTCCCCAATAAAAAGTTATTTGTCATAAGTTGCTTTGGTTATTTTTTGTTACACCAATAGAAAAATAAATAAGACAAATCCATTTATGATTTTACAAAATTTTCAATTCCTGGATCATTTTTAAAATGATTCATAGTTCAGTCAATACTATCAGTAGTCTTAATAATGGAATATCATCCTGAAAAATAGTCACAACTAAGCTTTCTCATTCATTTGAGTGATTTTAAATAAACATTATGATACCATTATAGAATTCATAATAAAAATTATTTAAAAGAATGAATAAAATCTCATCTTCAAAATAACATACCTATATCTTTGATTGAAAATAATCTATGAAATTATGAAAACTTAAATTTAGGTTATTTAATATTACATAATTTTATATTCCAGGTACATATTTCTATGCTGTTTATATGTTAGATGATTTCAGTTTATAAGCAAAATGTATGCTTCATATCATATTTCAGTGTTACATCCTATATCATTTACTTTCTAATTCCCTCATTTAGCATTTTTCTTGAAAGAAAGGTACATTGGTTAATAAGTCAGCTGACACACCGCTAACCCCATACTTTAAAGAATAATTCGTCATTCTTAATTATTATATAACACTTTTATAATGTTAGTTTCATACTTCTATTAATAAAACTTACTCTTTTTTATGTGGGTGAGGATTCAGAGCAAGGAGAATATGGCTCCATTTCTGATGTGAGTACAAACTTACACAGCCACTGTGGAAACCAATATTGAGGTTGCTCATAAAGTTGGTAATTGGTCTTTGTCAATACCCAGCTACACTACTGTCCAGCTAATAATCAAATATGTGTCACCATATCACAAGGACACTTGCTAAACAATGTTCATAGCAGCCATGTTCATAATAGCCAGAAAGGAACACTAGAGATCCTTCAATAGAAAATGTGGTATATTTACACAATGGAGTAGTCCTTAACTGTTAAACACAATGACAAGAGATTGGCAGGTTAATGGGTGGAACTATCAAAAATCAACCAAAGTGAGGAAATCCAACCCAGAAAGACAAACATGGTCTATACTCATGTATGAATGTATATTAGTGGTCAATTAAAATTAACCATATTAGGTTCCAGAGTTCCAGAGAGGCTAGATAACAAGGAGGGCTAGGAACAGGACATTTGCATCTCCTTGGGAAGGGGAAATACAATAGATTTCCTGGGTGGACTAGGGCAGTTGAGGATGGGATCAAGTTTGTGTGTCAGATAGGGGATAGAGCAGGAGAACTGGAAGAAATGCCTGGAAAAGAGGGTCTGGGCATTTCAGTGTGAGGTAGAAATCTTGTGCAAAGAAACGGCACACGTACAGAAGGTAAGTAAAGAACAATTATAGCCTTGATGTGTACTAGAAAATATTATTCCACTCCATACTATATGGTAGTAGATGATACATTGATTTTAAGTTAACATTGAAAACATTCTAAATTGATTGATTGACTACAAACTTGAACCACCATGCTTGGATCAGTATATTTCTAGAATAAATACATCAACATAATGAAAAAAATGTAAGGATTTACTTACTGGGTTGTGAACTGAAATGATAAAAAAAAAAAAAAAAAAACATTGGGGTTCTCTGTCTGAAAAGAGGAAACAGAACTTACAAAGAAAGAAAGAGAATACCAGGACTATTTGCATATTATTTCCCTTTTTGTATCTTCCAACTTAATCTCCCACGATACGAACACTGACATCTTAAACTCAGTTAACACCGGATTTCCTTTTGTGTACTGTTGCCCATCCTGTACTGACATACTAATAAGGGTCTTCCTAATTATGGATGCATTAATTAATCATGGCTTCGTAAGGTTAATGTTTGTTGAGTAGAGATCATGATATGCATCTAATTAATTATATGAAGCCTCTCTTCCCTTAACCCTGATCTTTCTTTGTAAGGATACTTGTGTTAACAATGATCTCATCTAGAAGTTTGACATATTTTATCATCTCAAGATCTTTAACTGAATCATAACTGCAAATTTCTTTTTGCCAGATAACATACTCAATAATTCCTATTATAAAGTTTGGGGTTTTTTTGATGAAAAGTATTCTATCAACCACTATCAATCTAATATGGTTTAAATTAGTTATGTTTTTCCAAGGGCTCACATTTTGAACATTTGATAGCATATATGCCTGTCATCTAAAGTTTGTGAAAATGAATCTGTAGTAATACAATTTGAAAGGTTATTCCTGCTTCAGGTTTTTTTTCTGTGTTCCTGTTACTACCTGGAAAAGGATATGAAGCCACATATACCATTGAAATGGAACAAGTAGCCTTCTCCACCATGAAGGATTGCCAGTCTCTGTCATTGTTAGGTGAAGAAAATCCTTTCATCTCTTAAGTATGGATTTTGGCAAACACTGGGCTTCAGTGAAAAGTAACTAACAGACCTTCCCTCCAGGAAGCATAGATATTTAGACGTATTACTCAAAATTCTCATTTGGAGAATATCATGTTTTTCTCTTCAGTGAAACTGTAGGAAACAAGTGAAATGCCCTAGAAGTACTCTTCCACCAGGTGCCAGCACATGAAGTTGATGTTTATCCTCTTCTGAACAGGCATTTGGAAAGTTCTTATTCATTTCCTAAAGAGTGTGCTACTGTCCAAACATGTATGTAGAAGGTGAAGTGTTGATGCAACAAGATGATATATCATGAGGGCTTGGGTCACCTGTTCTCATGGTTTATTCCAACACATTTTTCCCTAGCCCAGTTTTAACCATTCACACACATAGTTGAAGAGCTTAATACTGATTCCATTGATTATGACTTCACTATATGTTTTATGAAGCAAGGAGGCAGCTTATATTGTAAACTCAATCAGTGAATCACTGTTAGACACCCAGTCTTTACTAGGGTTTCCATTAAGCAGTGATGTTTTACACCTTAGAAAACAACTGATCCAAAGGCAGAATCCAAATCCACCCAAAAAGGACTCAAGATTTTGTGGTATAATTGTGCTGTTTTAATTTCCTAAATACCAAATAATCTTTACTCAAATAAATATCTTGATATAAGCTGTATCTGGTGGGTCCTCAGGCTTATATGACTGGGGACATAAATTATCAAGATTTTGTTTGTTGCCAGTACCACTTCTTTAAGAAGTCTTACATGCTACCTAGAAAAGAGAGTTAGAACAAAACACATACCTATAACATATGCTGGACCCCAAATTTAATGAGATCCAGAACTAAGCCTGAGGTTATATTAGTGGTTTAATACTAACACCACCCATATTTGAAATGAATTGATCAATAGAAATAGACTTTTTAAATCTCATTTAAAAATTTCCATTAAAAATATGTCCCCCCCCCAAAATAATTATATGGCACTACTGTGTAAAAATTGTATGTAAGACATTAATAAGAGGCACAGATTAGCACTGTAATGGATGGGTCCTCTGCATTGTTTGCCATTATGCCCAGTCTTATTGATGTGTGAATGGTGAACACCCATGGGGATTCAATTATTGGTTGAGATGAAAAGCCTCAGTCAGTGTTAGAATTCACTACAAAACAAGTATTTCGGTTTTTATTGTTAAGTACTATAACAGGTGCCTGAGGGGGAAACGATCCAACATAATTTTCTATAATATAATACTTAAATATGAACATACTCTCTTGTATTTCTATTAGTGTTAGCAATATATCATTATTACAGTCTGTTCTTAAATCCTCGGATATATTCTTGGTGGTGTATTACTTGGTGTTGGAAAACTGTAACGATCATCCAAAGTAAAGCAAGTTTGAAAGAGGAAAAATGATGTATAGCTTGCCTTATGCATAGAGCACTAACATCAGGTGGATAGCAAAGCATATAGAATCAAATGTTAATTTAAAATCTATAATTCTATATCAGGGATGTGTAATATGGTAGGAGAACAAGGAAAATAAACTCTATTTGTGTCAATATACTTGTGAAATTAATAACCTTGTTAATAGCCTATGTGAATATACATCACGCTGATCAATTGAATGTTTTCAGTATTATGTTTTCTCAATAGGTTGTGTATAAATTTATCCACCCTTTATGCACTTGAGAGGATGAAAGGTGCCTAAAATGAATGTCATCATGGTAATTATAAGAAGTGAGATGCAATTATTAAAAAGGGCTATTTTTTGTGCAAATGGCCTTTATCCTTTAGAAATATCTCTCAAAAAATTACCATTTCTAACATAATAGAAGAAAACAAATGAAACCCAGTGTTGTTGCCCTTTTAATCTATAGTTTGTCAGCCCATGCAGACCCAATGTGCGCATGTGTCACTAGAAGCACATGACACTGGATTTTCTTTTACATAAGTACCATTTTCTTAGACATTCAAAGTATTTCATATTAGCACAATGGTTTCATACTGGTCCTAACTGATAAGTATATTTAAGAAGTTACTTCTTAGCAGTATTTAATCTTTTTTCAAACTCACTACATGACCCCAACTGGATGGCATTCCCCTACATATGGTATTGTGGTGGGGGGTTGGGAGGGGAGGGTGTTTAGAGTGCATGGGAGAGGGTAGAGAGGGCAAAAGGGAGGGAAGGAGGAAGGGAGGGCTGGAGGGGAGGGAGGGAGGGAGGGAGAGGGAACTGGGATCGACATGTAAAATAATAAATTAAAAACAAAAAAAAAAAAAAAAAAAAAAAAAAACGCTTTGACTCCAAAATTTAAGTTGAAGAACAAGTTACTGGGGAAAAGTATTTCTATTTTTGTTTCCACAGAAAATGAAAAGATGTGGATTCCTTCTAGACTAATGTGGTTTGATCACACCAGACCGCCTGAAACAGAGTACAAGCTGATCCTACATTCCAAACAGCTGGACAAAACAGCCCTACAGACTACAGCTAGGATATCTGAATCTTCTTCGAATCCCCCAAGACAGCGCCCCTTACCGGCAGGAAGTAGTTTGGAAAGAACAACGCCCAAATTCCCAAATATTGTGTATAAATGTTTGTTTTCATTTAATTGGACTTTGTTATATAAAATTAAATAAAAAAATGAATAAAAAGAAAAAAAATAAAGTTCTGAGCTGCCTGTGTGTTTCTTTAAATGGGAAAGACAAGGCAATTAAATTGACATGAGTTCTTTGCCTTATGTATACATCACACCTGTCACACTGGAACTCCAAAACTGTGGTAATGGTTTCTACATTGGGAGCATTCTAGGAATGTGCTTATTAAACTTTCATATTTATGTCTTACTGATTCATTTTAAAAGTAGATTCTGGCTCAAGAGGCCTGTGATGGAGCCCAACAGCAATTGTAGAAAAACAGTTCTTACAGTTAATGGAATGCATTTAGAGTTGTTCAGCATTGTGGTTATGAATTCTTGAGGTAGAAGTCTATTTACATCATGTAACATGGGGATGGCAAAGGAGGTATTTTCTCCAAATATCAAGACTACATGTTGAGTGTGTGTGTTTGTGTGTGTGTGTGTGTGTGTGTGTGTGTGTGTGTGCGAGTATATGCACGTGTACCTGCACATGTGTGCACGTGCCTGTGCTTATGCTCATACCTCTGTGTGTCTTTGTAAATTGAAGACTGGGTAATGTGAGATAAGATAAACCAGAACCTGAGAAACAAAAATAAAGTATCTAATATAACAGTGGCAGCCTCTTCTTTGGACATCAGATCATAACATGTTGTGAATATCTTTGCTGTTTAACACACTGTTCCATATACTGCACACATTAAGTCTGACACAGTCCACAAGGCTTTTTTTACTTCTTATACTATATCCTTATCTTTTCAAAGTACCTCAGCAACTGTTTGGTAAAAGGGGAGCCTCATATTCCTACTTTGGGTCTCTGGTGCCAAAAAACACCAAATGCTAGAAAACCATAAACTAGTATCTGTATGAGTAAAGAAAAAAAATCACAGTGTAATGACAATGCTGCCATTGTGTATTTGAGTTAGTCTTTGCATCTTAAAGGTGGCCCTAGCCCGTCTTCATGTTCTTATCTGATTGCATTGAACATTGTCTGAATATTTGGCTAACTATTAAGAAGAAACCATTATACGGAATTGAAAGTTGAGGAGTCCATAAATACTTCTACAAAGAAATCTCCAAAAATCTTTAAAATCCAGAATGACCTTCAATAGTTACTTAGACTCCAATTTATAAAACATTTTCTAATATATTTCAATAAAATTTTCATGTGAGTTACTGACATGCTGGTACAAATTAAAAAAATAAAACTCTTGATTGGCATAATAATATACATAAGTCAGAAAAGTATATATTAAGAAAGCAGAAATGAAAGATCTTAGGATATGTTATCTCACTTGGCAAAGAGCCACAAGTTGTATACTTCAGTGCCTAGTAAACTAAAATGTAGTTCCACATCATCTATGTTTCCTGTCTCAATGATAATCAAAATTAAGCATTTAAACAAGTAAAAACATAAAACATAAACATCCCATAAAGCCTAAAATATTGATATCTTGATCTACTGGGAATGTCAAATGAGGTTCAACCTGTGATGATGAAAATTAAAAACAGTAAAAAAAATCTGTTGTCTATATGGAAGGCAGCTACACAGAAATTACATAGAGTAAGAGGAGTATTCTATAATTTAGCTTTGCTTAAAAGTATACTCATGATTCTCAAAATACATAGAACAGAACATATCAAATGTGTAACTTCATTATGACTTATGCTTCAGTAAGACTTATGTTCAGTAAGACTGAACAAAAAGTTTTTAAAACATGAGACCTATTAAATGTGAAGGTCTTAATGAGTCAACTATATTAAGTTCATGACAAACTCATAGGTCTCAAATCATTGAAACAAACAGACCCTCCCTAAACCACATCGTATCTACATACTTGGACTTTTGAAAGCTGTGTGTAGATTGCTGAGGCTCTGGGGTGACCATCTGTGTTCTTGAGGCACTGAGCAGACTTATGCAAAAGAAAAAGCTGAATACCATAGCTCTAACAGTACTGTTTGGCTCTGGAGCCTGGGAGATATGGGAATTCAGGCAAAATATATATTGAGTTCATTGTCCTGTCCATATTGTAGTGACAATTCAAATGCATCAAGCACCAAGATGCTGTGGGATTTGGGTTTACATCTCATGTAATAATACTGCTCCCTCAGCTCACAAGCCCTAGTTGACCTCTGAATCTGCTCAACCGAATTTTTGGTTTTATGTAATCTCTAGTGTCTCCACACTAAATGACAAAGGATAAGCCAGGATTATGGATGAATATTTTGTGGGTAGTCTATATTAAGTGTTCAAACATAAATTTCTTTTTTGTTGGGGTATATGTAGAATATGGCAACAGTGAGGTAGCCAACCTTCACTGTGTTCAAGCAATCCAAAACCAATAAATAATATTAGCATTAATTCTGGGATATAAATCTTTCAAAGATTTAGCTGTGGTAGAAAACTGGTAGCTAATTCAAGCCATGTTCAGCACTGACTCTCAGAAGTCATCAGGGGGTATTTGTAAATATTGTCATTAAAGTAACGGGGCAGACATATACTGAATAAAAATTACTGATGAGATGTTTTATACTCTGAGCACTGAGTCTGATTTTTTGTATTTGTTCTTTGACTATGTCTGTCTATTTCTGGGATTGTTTGGCTGTTTCTCTGTCCTATACAAAGGTCTTTATGGTATTTATTTAAATGTAGATAGACCATCACATGGGGGAATAAATTGTATATTTTAAATAAATATTCAAATATTTTACAAGGGATATCTCACTGGCTTCAAGTGATCCCAACTGACCCAGGCAACAAACAACATTTCATACTTCATTACTTATCAACAAATATCCACAAGTGGGTGCTTTTAATCATTGTGATAGGTTTAGAAAGCTACTTTCAAGCATGATATTTTCTGCTTTCAGCAAATGATGCCCATGCATTGTTCTGGGTCAGGGGCTTGGAAAAGTGCATATTTAAGATCATAGTCACAGTAACTTAGGTTGTAAAAGTTGATTACGTGGGAAATCTAAGACAAATAAAGTTGATGGTGCTTTCTTCAAAGCAAGTTTAAGAGACAGAGTACCCAGTAGGATATCAATCTTAACTGACTGCAAGGTGTATTGTTAACTATGACTGTGTGGTCCAGCAAAATGTCCAGTCTTTTTAAATATAAGATGTATTTTCAGGGTCTTGTGTCACAGTACCCATAGGCCTGCTGGGACTACATGGGCACACTATCATGCCCAGTTTCCCACGGATTCTGGAGATTCAGACTAGGGCCCACCTGCTTGAATATCTCCCTTAACAACATTTTTGATTACTAATATTTGATGACTTAATTTCAAGAGGGAGATAAACCACTAGGGGTTTTCAATGTGAACAAAAATAAACAAAAGTTGTGACTTTATTCCTTAGAAACCTCAAGAACGAGTCTGACTCATTTTGATAATAGGGAAGGAGGATAAACAATTTGTTCTGATTATGGATTGATGAAAAAATTCACAAATTAATCTAATGTAGAAACGAGTAGTTGGTGTAACATGGTTAAAATACATTGTATGGAATTCTGAATGAACAAGTAAGAATTTTATTTTAAAAAGTTGAAACTTCGGAGCTATTCTAACTGAAAAATTCTAGGGCTTGCTTTGTATACACGCAGAACAATATCTACCTAATAATATATACATTGGTAAAATTTTGTACTGATCTTAACTTTAAAAGATAAATGCAGAAATGTAGCATTGTAAATAACAAGAAGAATGTAGATTGACACTTTTTCTTTCTTATTAAAAAAAATATCCTTGAAGCAGTTTCACTCACCTACTCAGAGAAGCTGTGAGTAGAGATTTTCACTTACTGCTTCCTGTATTTAATCTGATTAAATGATTTAAGAACAATCAAATCAGTTCAAGTAATAACACACAGCTAAAGGAAGCAGCAGATAAGAATTGATTTCTTACCTCCCGAGCTATGAAGTTGATTATAAATGGTGCAAAAATCAAGAGAGGACATTTTAATAAGAGGCAATTCTGGATAACTGAAGTTTCTGCCCATTAAACACAGGTCATGAGTCTGGTGGCACTTCTGAGACATCCTGAATGCCTGCGGATTCAATAACAACAAAAATGCTGAAGTAAGAAACTATGCTGCAAAAAGAGTTATCTGATATTGCCACAGGGTGAAATGTTCAATACTTAGTTGTATACAAGGATTATAGATATGTGCTACCTCTGTCACCCTTACATGGTACTGGGGATTGAAAGTCAGGGTTTGTAGTTTTCATGAAAAGCATTTGATTCCTTCACCTGGTTTTCCAGTTCTGAGAGTTTATTAGAATGACACATTTTTCAATTTTCCATACACTTGCTGAATGCACATCACATTAACTTCCGTGCCCCTTCTTCTTTTCTTAAAACATTTTTTTTGTTTAATTTTACTCTTGGCATACATTTAAATGTCTGGGGCCATCGAGATGTCCTGTGGGTAAAGCTGCTGCCTGCTGCCTAGTCCCATCACCTGAGTTCAGTCTATGGGTCCTGCATGGTGAAAGGAGAAAACTGACTCCCACAAGTTGTCCAGTGACCTCCATATGACCACTAAGGAATATTTGTGCCTAGGCACATGTGTACACACAACTTAATAAGTAAACAAATATAATATTAACATTACTAAATCAAACAAAGTGAATTAAATAAAAGTCAGAGACTAACTCCTCAAAGTACAGTTAATTTACTTTAACTCATTTTAAATTTCAGAAACATACATATATGCATATATAAATATATATTCTGGTTTGGATAAATACATACATACACATATGTATGTATGACACATATGTATATATGTATATATACATATTCCTCTGAGGATGTTTTATCAAGAATTAGCAATTGTTCTTATGACCTATACTACTATAATTCATATTTTATAATTTATAATACAATTAATTATGAACACTGTAGATATGTAAATTACATATTTAGCAAATATTTCTAATTTCATATAAGTCATCAAAAAAAAAAGTCTGACTTTCATTTGTTCATGTTACTTACATTCTAGCAAGCTTTAATAAGCCATAATTTTATTTGAGAATTAACAAATGAAACACAGTTGTTTATGTAGTGTGAATGTGTTTGTACGAGTGCATGTGTCGGGTGTGTTCATATGACATGAATACTTGAAAATGTGGTCCACAGAGGCCAGATAAGTGAGTCTGATCACTTTGAGCTCCAGTTACAGGCAGGTGTTCAGCTCTGAGGTGTAGTTTGGGAACTGTATTCTCTGTCTTCTTCATAGTCAACTATTTATCTATGTCATTTTGTGCCCCCTACATGACAACTTTGTCATATGGATTAATTATTTCTTTCTTTTTCTATTTTTTCATATTCCATGTAATTTAAGACTTGTTTTCTGTTTGTTTTGGGACAGTTTATAGAAATTATGGTTGTATCATGAATAGATTTATACCCATTTTTAAAAATTAGATAATTTTCTCATACAACATATTCTTATTATCCTTTTTTTCTTCCTAGAACTTTCTCAAACCCCCTCCTTTCTGAATATATTCCTATGTCTCTCATTAGAAAAATAGGCTACAAAAATATAATAAGATAAAGCAATAATTTTCATAAAAAATTTTGGACACAGCAACCCAACAGGAGGAAAATAGTCTCAAAGCAAACCCAAGAGTCAAAGATCCACTTTTTCACAAAGCCACTGATCACACAAAATGCTAAGCTAATAGTTATAATTTATATACTGCGGGCATGGTATCGACTCATGTTGGCTCTGTGCTTACTGTGTCATTGAGATCTCATCACAGAATATGAGCTTTCAGTGAACTCATATTCACTTTAGTTGTTTGGCTAAGAGGTCCGTGTACTCTTGGTATCTTCCATTTCTTCTGAGTTTTACAATCTTTCTGACTCCACATGCACAGAATTCTCTGAGCTTTGAGGGGAGGACTCCCAACTTAGATGATCTCTCTACATAATGACTGGTTGTAGGTCTCTGGATCTGTTTCTATCTGGTGCTTCGGGAAGCCTCTCTTATAATGAATAGATAAGGCACTGACCTGTGAATATGGCAGCATATCATTAGGAGTAATACTTTTTATTTTGTTTTTACCAGCAGTATTTGGTTTTACTTTAGATATCTGAATAATCTAATGTCTGGTTCTTGATTGCTCAATCAGTGTCTAGCATGGATTATTTCTCATTTCTCATGGAGCAGGCTTTAACTCAAGTAAGACTTTTTTTTTTTTTTTTTTTTTTTTTGCTATCCTACAAGTTCCACAAAGCATTGAACCACCGCTGACCTAGTATAATTTGTGGGCAGGACAGATTATAGCCTGCTCAGTGAGTTTCCAAAACAGGAGACTGAAACATTGGTGAGGTATCAACTCTACCTCTCCATGTTCAATGTATCCACTTCTTTTATCTTTTCTTTAATGCTTGAGAATCTCCCATCTCTTGTATTCTGTTTTGTTCTGTTGATGATACTTGCCTCTGTAATTACTGTTTGAATTCCTAAGTTTTTCATTCTCATAATCATGGACAATGTGGACAATGTATTTTCTCCAGTTGTTTATTTTTGTTCTCCTAGTTCTCCTAGATTTCTTTGTGGAATTTATTCATTTTCTCCAATTGTTTGGTTTTGTTTTCCTGGATTTCCTTAAGGATTTATTTTCCTCTTTAAGGACCCCAATTATTGCACACAGTTGGTTTTAAGGTTTTTTTTTTTTTTTTTGTTCTTCAGGAATGCTGGAATATTCAATACTATTGTAGTAGGATAACTGGGTTCTAGTGGACTAGTGGAGACACATTACCCTGGCTTTTAAAGATTGTGTTCCTATGCTGGTTTTTAGGCATCTGTGTTTGGGATGATTATAGTTCTAGGTGCTGATATCCAGGTTTGTTTGTTACATTGTTCTTTTTTTCTTGGTTTCTGTTTCCCTTCTGGATTTTCAGAGAATGTCATAAATTTTCAGATTCATGGCTATTTGCTGCCTGTTGTCTTGACCTCCTCAAAGGGTGTTTCCACAGAGAATGCCATCTTTGGGTAGAGGTTTGGTTACAGCAATGTATACAGGGAGGGAGTTTTTAAGTGTTGGTCTATGGGATTCACAGGATATGTAGGGAGGGAAGAAGTGAGGTTGTATCTAATGTTCTGTTTTATGGCTCAGCAAAAAAACTGAGAAATTATGTCTTCGGACACACAAAGAGGAGAGAGATTCTGAGGAAAACCTATCTATTTTTCCCTCAGGCTTGGCTTGTAGTTAGAAGAGCTTGCCAGTTGGAGCTGGGGGCTGGGATACAGCAATGAGTTGGGATGATCTGTGGGATCCACAAGAGATGTGAGGCAGAAGAAGCATGCCTGTTGAGGTGCTAGGGACAAGCCTCTGCTACGGGGTCTCAGGGAACAGAGAGAGAAGAGAAGCTCTGAAGGCATCTTATCTGACTTTCTGGAATTCATTGCCTTGGGGCAGTTTTTAATCTTATAAAATATCTTTGAGACGCTTATACATGTATACAATCAAGTGTGATCACTTTTACCCTCATTCCTCCCCAACTCTCTTTGTTTTCCTGCCAGCATGACTTCTTCCAAATTTATGTGTTTATTGTCTTTTTTATAAATGTTAATACATAATTGTAAATAGAAATTACATGATTTAATTATACTTTACATTATATATTTTAATATTCTACATTATACCAGAAGATATGTAATGTAAATAATCTAGTACATATGTATTTACAATCCCAAGCTACAGCTTTATGAAAGTATTTTTATCATCTTATTATATATTCTAAAAAAAGAAAACAATTTATTATTTTCCATTCTTTTTATCAAAATTTTCATGATATTGAAACATGTACTGTGTAGATATGTTGAAAACACCATTGCAAACATTGACACAGAGTACAATTCTATTTTATTCTTTAATAACTTATTATGTTTTCTTCCCTAAGTTTTGTCTAAGTAATAATTTACAAATACATTATTAAATTAAGTTTAAAATGGCACAACAAATATACTTCTTTCTTACATTGAAACATATTTAAACAATTCAAGTCCTATTTTCATGTATATTTGGTATTCTTGGTTCAGTTCTATTCAATTTTCATCATTTCAAGTAATTTATTCTGAATTCTCATAAGAATTTTATAGAGGTTACAGAACTTAAATATTTTATGATTCTATTTAAAATTATATTGCATAGTCAGATGAATTTTTAGATCAAATCAATAACCTTAGACATGTGTCTAACCTTGATTTAAAATATTGTTCTGTGAAGACCCATATGAAAAGCAATTTAAAGTAAAGGGAAAAAAAAAAAGAAAGAAAAAAAATGATGACTGGCAAGCTTTCTGTCATAGACATGACATTTTCTGTAAGCAACACTGTATTGTTAAGGTAATTAACAATATTAGTGAGCCCTGTTACACACTGGAATGAAGGCAAGGATACCTTCAGAGCAACACATCACCTAGCTAAGCTTCCAACTTATAAAACGAATCTATTTTTTTTTTCTTTTACTAGAATTCAATTAACAAAACAAAAAACCAGAAACCACGTGTAGCTTATGTGATTCAAACGGGCTAGTGCTAATCTCCAGTTGATTGTCTAACTTAGCAGTGTTATCCTAAGAATGCTTATTTTAGAGGCATGAAGGATACAAGAGTGAGACCAGGTAGTGTGAGTGCATGAACGTCCCTAAATGAAGGTCTTGAGAGATCAAGAAGCTCTAAGACAGTATTCTGGGAAGCTGTAAAAGTGAAACCTGGATCATGTTAGGAACTTAACTTTTTGAACATACCAGACTGTTGGGATATCTATCAGGGAAGGATGTACAAGGGAGGGTAACATGACTGAGAGAAAGCTGTGTCTTACAGGCAGCTCATTGGAAGAGCAAAATCATCAAAGACATTGATTGTTCGTGGACATAGAGTTACAGAATTTGGTGGTTGCCTTCTTTATTTCTATTCTTCCTCTGTTCAAGTATTTTATTAAATATCTGTTTCTAACTTTTGCAGGGGTAATATATAGAATGTGTTGGAGGGTTGCATATTGCCTGTTGAAAGTTTAAAGGGCTACAGTAAAGAAATTATCCCAAATTTCAATACAGAGTTGGGACTTCTAAGCAGTACTAAGACTGTATAAACTTTGATGTCTTTTGAAACTAGACAAAATGCATTTTACATTATTAAACAGCTATGAACCTATGGGGGCCTGGAAATGAAACGTTACAGTTTGAATGAAAAATGTTCCCCCAATGCTTGTGTATGTGAACATTATCCTTGTTGTGTCACTGCTCAGGGAGGTTTAGGAGAGATAGTCTTGCTACAATAACCATGTCATTGTGGGTGTTGAGAACCTTGGGGTCTTTTGTTGTTGTTGTTTTGGTTTGGTTTGGTTTTTTTTTTCTCTCACTGCTTTTTTGTGCATGATTATGAACAAGTCAATTCTCAGCTTCCCCTCCCTACTGCCAGTATTCCTATAAGACTAAATAAATAGGCCCCATCGAGAGCACCCTTGGAGCTCTAATACACCCCCACCCATCCCCACCGTGAGCCTTCCCCCACTACCCTGTGCCCTACCCTACCCACGGTCCTGCTGCTCTGGTTGAGCACTGGGACAGAGTCCACCCTAATTTGGAGACTTCTCGGAGCAACTCTGAACAAAGGAAACCTGCCTATCCACGCAGGACCACCCGTAATTTCCACCTGCTTGGTCTCTGACCCCACCTCCAGTCCTCTGCTGGAGTCCAGGGCCCCTCCCAGAGATCCACCTATCTCTGTGGGACCACTGTGAGTTAATGCTGGCATCTTCTACTGGATCCTCATCCTTGACCCCACCCCTGGGTCCCTGTCTGCAGAGAGACCTCCTAGGGAGCTTGAACCACAGAGAGCTACAGATATTGAATCTTTGACACACATAAGCCCACTGGGGAAGTACCATAGAGAGAAAGGGGAGACCCCACCAACACCTACTGGAAGAAGCTATGGGAAGAAGGCAATGAAAGAAAACACCTAACAACAGAAAGGCAAGCATGACACCACCAGAATCTAGGGAATCTACACCAACTAGAATGAAACACAACAACAACAAAGCAGAGGAAGCAGAAGGGAACAACTTAAAAATTAACATCATAAAAAAGATAGAGGCCCTCAAAGAAGATGTGAGAAAATCCCTTAAAGAAATGGAAGAAAAAACAAGCAAAAAAGTGGAAGAAATGAACAAATTCCTTAAGGAAAGTGCAGAAAGCCAAGAAAAAACAATTAAGCAGGTGAAGGAAATGGTTCAAGACTTGAAAACTGAAATAGAGAAAATATAGGTAACACAAACCGAAGGAATGCTGGAAATAGAAAAACTGGACAAAAAATCGGGAATTACAGACACAAGCATAACCAAGAGAATTCAAGAGACGGAAGAATCTCAGGCGCAGAAGATCAACTAGAAGTAGATTCATCGACCAAAGAAAATCATAAATCCAACAAATCCTTAACACAAAACATCCAGAAATGTGGGACACCATGAAAAGTCCAAAACTAAAAATAATAGACATAGAAGAAGGTAAGGAAGCCCAGCTCAAAGGTGCCGAAAATATATTCAACAAAATCATCAAGGAAAACTTTCCAAATCTGAAGAAGGATATGCCCATGAAAGTACAAGAAGCATACCGAACCTCAAATAGGCTGGACCAAAGAAAAAAGACCACTCGACATATAATAATCAAAACACCTAGAATACAGAATAAAGAAAGAATATTAAGAGCAACGAAGGAAAAAGGACAGGGAACATATAAAGGCAGACCTATCAAAATTACACCTGACTTCTCCATGGAAACCCTCAAGGCCAGAAGGTCCTGGATAGATGTTCTAAAAGTATTAAGAGAACATGGATGCCAGCCTAGGCTACTATATCCAGCAAAACTCTCAATCACTATAGATGGAGAGAACAAGATATTTAATGACAAAACCAGATTTTCCCAATACGTATCTACAAATCTGGCCCTACAGAAAGTATTGGAAGGAAAACTCCACCCAAGGAAGGTAACTTCGCCCACAAAAATGTAGGCAACAGATAATCCAACTACACCAGAAACCAAGGGTAAAGCAGAACTAATATATTCACAATACCACTGCCGACAACAAACCTAAATCAAACAAGCGTCAACAATCAATGGTCCTTACTCACCCTCAACATTAATGGTCTTAACTCACCTATAAAAAGACACAGGCTAACAGAATGGATATGAAGACAGAATCCATCCTTCTGCTGCATACAAGAAACACATCTGAGCTCCAAAGATAGACATTACCTCAGGGTAAAGGGTTGGGAAAAGATTTTCCAATCAAATGGAAACAAGAAGCAAGCAGGTGTAGCTATCCTAATATCTAACAAGTTAGACTTCAAACCAAAATTAATCAAAAGAGACGAAGACGGTCATTTCATATTCATCGCAGGAGAAATCCACCAACACAAAGTCTCGGTTCTGAACATCTATGCCCCCAATACAAAGTCACCCACATTCTTAAAAGAAACACTACTAACACTCAAAGCTCATATAAAACATCACACACTTATAGTGGGAGATTTCAATACACCAATCTCAACACTAGACAGGACCACAAATCAGAAACTCAAAAAAAAAAAAAAAAAAAAAAAAACAACAACAAAAAAAGAATTAATAGAAGTTATGTCTCAGCTGGGGTTAACAGACATCTATAGAACATTCCATCCAATCACAAAAGAATATACCTTCTTCTCTGCTCCACATGGAACCTTCTCTAACATTGACCACATATTAAGTGTCATAACAAACCTCAACAGATACAAGAGAATGGGAGTAGTCCCCTGTATCTTATCAGACCACCATGCTTTAAAATTGGAATTCAGCAACAAGACAAATAGCAGAAAACCTGCAAACTCATGGAAACTGAACAATGTACAATTGCACCACTCCTGGGTCAAAGAAGAAATAAAGAAAGAAATTAAAGACTTTCTAATATTCAAAGAGAATTTGGACACAACATACCTGAACTTATGGGACACCTTGAAAGCAGTGCTATGAGGGAAGTTCACTGCACTAAGTGCCCATATGAAAAAACAGAAGATAGTCACATAAGAGAATTAACAGCGCAACTGAAAACCTTAGAACAGAGAGAAGCGAATTCACCCCATAGGAGTAGATGCCAGGAAATAATCGAATTGAGGTGTGAAATGAACAAAATAGAAACCAGGAGAACAATAAAAAAATCAATGCAACGAAGAGTTTTTTTTTTTTTTGAGAAAATCAACAAGATAAACAAACCTTTATCCAAATTAACGAAAAATCAGAGAGAGAGCATGCAAATTAACTAAATCAGAAACGAAAAGGGGAACATAACAACAGACACAAATGAAATCCAGACAATTTTCAGATCATACTTTGAAAATCTGTATTCCACAACAATTGAAAATTCAAAGGAAATGGACAAATTTCTGGATAACTATCAATTACCAAAAAATTAAATCAAGAACAGACAAACAACTTAAATAGACCTATAACCCACAATGAAATAGAAGCAGTCATTGAAAGCCTTCCAACCAAAAAAAAGTTCAGGGCCACATGGATTCAATGCAGAATTCTACCAGACATTCAAGGAAGAACTAATACCACTACTCCTCAAAGTGTTCCACAAGATAGAAACAGAAGGTTCTTTGCCAAACTCTTTTTATGAGGCTACAATAACCTTGGTACCCAAGCCTCACAAAGACACAACTGAGAAAGAAAACTACAGACCAATATCCCTGATGAACATCGATGCAAAAATACGCAATAAAATACTGACAAACCGAATTCAGGAATACATCAGAGAAATCATCCACCATGACCAAGTTGGATTTACCCCTGGAATGCAGGGATGGTTTAACATACGAAAATCTATCAACGTGATCCACCATATAAACAAACAGAAAAAGAAAAACCATGTGATTATCTCCTTATATGAGGAAAAGTCCTTCGATAAAATTCAACATCCTTTCATGATAAAGGTCTTGGAGAGGTCAGGGATAATAGGAACATACCTAAACATAATAAACATAATACAGCAAACCAACTGCCAACATCAAACTGAATGGAGAGAAACTTAAGCCAATTCCTCTAAAATCAGGAACAAGACAAGGCTGCCCTCTCTCTCCATATCTCTTCAATATCGTACTAGAAGTTCTAGCTAATGCTATAAGGCAACAAAGGTAGATCAAGAGGATCCAAATTGGAAAGGTAGAAGTCAAACTGTCTCTATTTGCAGATGATATGATAGTTTACATAAGCAACCCAATAAACTCTACCAGGGAATTCCGACAGCTGATAAACCCCTTCAGAAAACTAGCAGGATACAAGATAAACTCAAAAAAAAAAAAAAAAAGAAAAAAAAAAGAAAAAAATCAGTAGCCCTACTTTTTTCAGATGACAAAGAGACAGAGAAAGAAATCAGAGAAACATCACCCTTTACAATAGCCACAAGCAACATAAAGTATCTTGGTGTAACGCTTATCAAACGAGTAAAAGACCTATATAATAAGAACTTTGTGGCTCTAAAGAAATAAATTAAAGAAGATACCAGAAAAGGGAAAGATCTCCCATGCTCTTGGATAGATAAGATAAACATAGTAAAAATGGCAATCTTTCCAAAAGCAATCTTCAGATTCAATGCAATTTCCATCAAAATCCCACCACAATTCTTCACTGACCTTGAATGGATAATAATTAACTTTATATGGAAAAACAAAAGACCAGATTAGCCAAAACAACCCTATACAATAAAAAAACTTCAGGAGGCATCACATTCCTGACTTTAAGCTCTACTACAGAGCTATAGTTCTGAAAACAGCCTGGTATTGGCATACAAATAGACAGGTAGAGCAATGGAATCGAATTGAAAATCCTGATATTAACCCACACACCTCTGAAAACCTGATTTTCGACAAAACAGCTAAAATAATACAATGTGGCAATGGCAGCATCTTAAACAAATGGTGCTGGCACAATTGGATGAGGGTGTGAAGAAGACTGCAGATAGACCCATGTCTATCGCCATGCACAAAACTCAAGTCCAAATGGATCAAAGACCTTAACATCAATCCAGCCACATTGAACCTCTTAGAAGAGAAAATAGGAGGTAGCCTTGAACAAATTGGTATAGGAGACCGCTTCCTGAACATAACTCCAGGGGCACAGACACTGAGAGAAACAATTAATAAATGGGACCTCTTCAAACTTAGAAGCTTCTGTAAGGCAAAGGACACAGTGGACAAGACCAAACGGCAGCCCACAGACTGGGAAAAGATTTTCACCAATCCAATATCCGACAATGGGCTGATGTCCAAAATATACAAATAACTCAAGAAATTAGTCAACAAAAAATCAAATAACCCTATTAAAAAATGGGGTACAGAACTGAAGAAAGAAATCTCAATAGAGGAAATTAAAAAGGCTGAAAGACACTTAAGGAAATGCTCCTTAGCTATCAGGGAAATGCAAATCAAAACAACTTTGAGATACCATCTTACTCCTGCCAGAATGGCTAAAATTAGAAACACCAGTGATGACTTATGTTGGAGAGGATGTGGAGAAAGTGGAACACTCCCCCACTGCTGGTGGGAGTGCAAACTCATACAGCCATTTTGGAGATCAGTATGGAGGTTCCTCAGGAAAATGGAAATTAGTTTATCACAGGACCCGGCAATCCCCTTCTTAGGCATATACCCAAAGGATTCACCTCCATGCAACAAAGACATCTGTTCATCTATGTTTATAGCAGCACTATTTGTAATAGCAAGAACCTGGAAGCAACCTAGATGCCCCTCAATTGAAGAATGGTTAATGAAGATGTGGCACATGTACACAATGGAATACTACTCTGCAGAAAAAATAATGGTATTTTGAAATTCGCAGGCAAGTGGATGGCACTTGAAGAAACCATCCTGAATGAGGTAACCCAGTCACAAAAAAGAGGAACACAGTACGTACTCACTCATATATGGGTTTTAGACCTAGATCAATGGATCACCAGCCTATAATTTACACAACCAGAGGAACTAGGATACAAGGTGTATTCTAAGAGATTCATATAAAGTCCTTTCACAAAACTGGTTAGGGACAAGTCCCCCAGAGCTCATGGGAAGTGATGGGGGCAGCGAATGGAGGGAGAAGTAGGAGAAAATGAGGGGGGAGGAAAGGAAAACATGTGCGACCAGGAAGATTGAGCCTGGTTAGGAATAGAAGGCAGGAAAGAGAGAGACAGACAGAGAGAGAGAAAGAGAGAGAGAGAGAGAGAGAGAGAGAGAGAGAGAGAGAGAGAGAGACCATAAAAGAGGGAGCCAATATTGGTTTGAAGATAAAATTGGACACAAAGAAAGGTCTAGAGAACTGCAAGACTGCTGCTAACTAACAATTTGAGCTTCCGTGGAAAGGCTACCATAAATGCCCTTCCCAGAGATTGAGATCAACAACTAACTTATCCATGGAGCCCTCAACTAATGCCTGTTGGAAACAGGAGCAAACACCCATACATAAACACTGAGTCCAAGTAGAACTCAGATGCAGATGGATAGGACAAGACCAGGCAGCAGAAACACATACAGACAGCTTACCTGAACAAGGAGGAGCTAACGGGCCCCCAGACTGATAGCTGGGATGCCAGCATGTGACTAACTCAGGCCCCCATGAATATGGGTCTAGCCAGAAGGACTGAGAAGTCTAAGGGACCTCAGACAGTGGAGCCAGGATGTATCCCTGGTGCACAAAAGGACTTTGAGAACACATCCCCCATGGAGGAATAACTGCCTTAATCTAGAGACAGAAGAGAAGCCCTAGTCCCTACTTCACATGACCTGTCAGACTTATATGATCCCAACTGGATGGCACTCCCCTACATATGGAATTGGGGTGGGGGGATGGGAGGGGAGGGTGTTTAGAGTGCATGTGAGAGGGCAGAGAGGGTAAAAGGGAGGGAAGTAGAGAGGGAGGAAGTGAGGGAAGTAGAGAGGGAGGAAGTGAGGGAGAGGGAACTGGGATCAACATGTAAAATAATAAATTAAAAAAAAATGCTTTGACTCCAAAATTTAACTTAAAGAACAAGTTACTGGGGAAAAGGATTTCTATTTTTGTTTCCACAGAAAATGAAAAGATGTGGATTCCTTCCAGAATAATGTGGTTTGATCACCCCAGACCACTTGAAACAGAGTACCAGATGATTCTACATTCAAAACAGCTGGACAAAGCAGCCTTACAGACTACAGCCAGGATTTCTGAAACTTCTCTGAATCCC
Organism: Phodopus roborovskii; assembly: GCF_943737965.1. NCBI lineage: Eukaryota > Metazoa > Chordata > Mammalia > Rodentia > Cricetidae > Phodopus > Phodopus roborovskii. The sequence continues at coordinate 25,334,729 of NW_026126567.1, forward strand.
CCATGACAGCGCCCCTTACCAGCAGGAAGTAGTTTGGAAAGAACAACGCCCAAATTCTCTAATATTGTCTATAAATGTTTGTTTTCATTTAAATGGACTTGTTTATATAAAATAAATAAAAAATACAAAAAAGTATCAAGAAAAATTATAATAAAAAAAGAAAAAGAAAAAAAACTCTAAATAAATAGTTGTATAAGTTTCTATGTTCATGGAATTTTCCCTCAGCAGAAGAAAATTAAGTTATACACTCATGTCATGGTTTTCAAGTTTTTAAAATCCATCTCTCATGTTTTCTTTTTCTTTCATTTCATCTCAGGAATGCTAGAGTATTTCAGGATTGATTTCTTGAATCTCTTACTTTCTCTCAGTAAACACTTGTTCTTACTCAGTTCATCTCCTCTTTACATCTAGTTTAAAATGTAAGTTTTTGTTGACTTAAAGGTGAAATGGAGATTAACACTTATGTTCTAATTAGTTCTTCCCCTGCTCTACAGGAAAAGTTTCATGTTTGGCATTGTAAGTATGTTTAATACTATGTGTAGGTAATTTGTAAGCCCAAGTGGGGGATTTAACCATTGAGTGTGGCGCTGCATCTCATACCTGGTTGTCAGTGTATGCTGAAGACAGCTTATGAAGAAATAGGTTCAAATGCTAGTGAAGAGAAAGACTTGCTAGGAAGAATAGAGATGTCAGGGAAGAACAAAAGCTTCCTTCCATGTCTTATGTTTACTCCCAGAACAAGGCATGGTTCAGAATAAAGGTGGGTCTTTTCACATTAATGATCCAGATTTGGAGAAGATCTTCCCTCTTCATATTAAGCAAAATTCAAGCAAAAATCCCTCGCAACTGTGCTCCTCTGTTTATGGATTTTAGTTAATTTCAGCTGTAGTCAAGTTGATAATGAAGAATAACCATCAGATACCCTAGGCTTTATAGGTGAAATAACCAATTTCCACAACTTAAATGAGATATGATTAAGAGAGATATTTTGGAGTTGAAGTATTTGATTTAGTTTAGAAATTCAGATTCAGATTTTTTATCTGTATCTACAGAAATGTATTTGAAATATGAATTATAAGGAAGAAAAGTTCATCTGGCTTTCATTTTTAGAGGTTTCATGCCATTGCTATCTCCCCCTGTTGCTTTGGGCTTGTTAAAGTCACTCTTGTAGGAGCACAAGATTGAAGAGGGCTATTCTCTTTATGATAATAAGCAGTGATAGAAAAGAGGAATAAGCTAGCATTATACTATCTTCTTCAAAATCATGGTACTAGCAGTGAGATCAAGGCCTGCCCCTGGTGCTTAGCTGGCTTTTAAAACCTGTTCCGCATACTGTATTACTGTGCCTTGATACAATGGGAGGAGCTTGGTCTTGTCACAACTTGATGTGTCATGCTTTGTTCAAGCTCATGGCAGGCCTGCCATTTCTGAGTTCAGATGGAGGAGGAGTGGATGGGGAGGGGAATGGGAGAAGTGGAGGGAAGGGATACTGTCATCAGTCTGTCAAATAAAAGAAAAAAATGTTACTTAAATTGAAAGATTTCCTTTTAAAATATATTATTGCAGACAATGAGGAGTGATGAGCAAAGAGGTCAGGACAAGGATAGAGAAACCCATAGAACCTGCTGATCTGAAGAAGGGGGATCTCATGGACTCCAGGTTAATACCTGGGAAATGAGCCAGATTCTCTGAATGTGGTGTTAGTTGGGAGAACTGGGAAGTCTATGGGACCTCTGGTAGTGGATCAGTATTTATCCCTAGTATACGAATAGGCTTTGGGAGCCCATCCCACATAGAGGGATACTCACTCAGACTAGACATATGGGGGTGGGCCTGGGCCCTGCTCCAAATGATATGATAGACTTTGAAGATTCCTCATGGAAGACCTCACTCTATCTGGGCAGCAGAAAGGGAATGGGATGGGGGTTGGTAGGGAGAACAGGGAATGACAGGTGGGTGTGAGAACTGGGATTGATATGTAAAACAGGCTTGTTTCAAATTTAAATATTATATATATATATATATATATATATATATATATATATATATATATACATACATCTATATATATTAGCTACAATTCCTAATTTATCTCCCAAGTACTAATTTTCAATATTCCTATATTTAGGAAATGGCTAGAAATTATACTTGAACATTTGTTTGTGGTTAGGCATTCAAAGTCTCAACAAAATTATAACATATAATTTTGATAATCAATATTGAATCCTTAATTTATAAACAAGTCATCTTTCAAATATCAGAATGCAATAGATGAATTCCTCTATCACATTAGATAATGAAGCTTTCATTTTCATATTATGCAGTGCCATTCTTGAAGTAAGTATTTTTATTGAGGCTGAAGTCAAATTGTGTGGAACCTGATGAGATCTGAAAATCAAAAAGAATGAATCAATCTCCACATCTATCACCTTCCACTTGAAGAATCACTTGTCCCTATTTCATTAATAAAGAATCTATTCTTATATATCAATACCATTCCCCATTTTTCTCTTGGCAGTAATGTATTTTAATGGGATCACAGTAACATTCCTGAAATTAAGGCTTCATATTATTGTATTAAATTTCCCTGTAGAGATTTTTCCTCATTTTTATATAAGAGATCAACCCAGGTTGATCTCAAAAGTTTAAACAGAAGATATTACTCACAATTAGTGGCCACAGTAGAAGAAGTTTTTGAAATAAATATAAATGACTCTACTTCAATCTAAGTACACATTTTAGTGAATCAAATAAGTAGCTATTGAATGAAATAATAAAAATAGGCATGTAATTATAAACATAAATGACATGTTATATAACATGTATATTATGTCAATACTACCCTGGTTAAACTAATATCTTGTTAAACATTTTTCTAAATTATTGTAAATATTCAATATAGCTGTGCAATTATATAATATATGCTGTCACTAAATTACAGAGTTCCAAAAAACTGAATCTGTTATTTGTCAATATAAAGTTCATTGATTTTAGATATGGTGTAGTTCGCTACTCCCTATTTAAATCAGGAAGATGATTAAAAAAAAAAAAACTATTTAAGTTCCCTTGATATTTTCATAGGGTTTCTAATTATGTTTTTATTATTTTACATATCAATCCCAGTTGCCTCTCTTCCTCCCTCCCTCCCTCCCCTCTTCTCTGTCCCTCCCATGCCCCCACCACCACCCTCCCATCCCCACACCAAGAAGTCAAAAAAATGTGTCAAGTCATTTGAAGTAGGGACTAAGCCCTCCTGCCTGCCTCTAGGCTAAGGGAGTATCCCATCATGGGGGAATGTGCTCCCAAAGTCCTTTTGAGTACCAGGGACACATCCTGGATCCACAGTCTGAGGTCCCTTGGACTGCCCAGGCCTTCTAAGGAGACCCATGCTCAGGGGGTCTGAGTCAGTCCAATGCTGGATTCACAGCTGTCAGTCTGGGGGCCCATTAGCGCCTCCTGGTGCAGGTCAGCTATCTCTGTGGATTTCTGCAGCCTGGTCTTGTCTTCCCTCTCTGCATATAGATTCCAGTTTGGCTCAGTGTTTAGCTGTGTGTGTTTGCTTCTGTTTCCATCAGCTACTAGATGAGGGCTCTATGATGGTGGATAAGTTTGTCATCAATCTCATTATCAAGGAAGAGCATTTATGGTAGCCTTTCCATTATTGCTCAAATTGTTAGTTGGGGTAAGTCTTGAAGGTCTCTGTACATTTCTCTAGAGTCAGTTTTCTCTTCAAACCTATAATGGCTCCCCCTTTTATGGTATCTCTCTCTTTTTAATTTTTCTTTCAGGAGATGAAAGCACATGGGACTAGGAAGATTGAGTCAGGGGAGGAATAGTTGGCTTTCTAATTATAAATCATTAAACTTGAAATATCTTTACTGCTTTTAAAACATGATATCAAAAGGAAAGTTACTATGAAGTAAATCTTTTTACTTCTCAGAATCAAAGTTCTTCTCTATCTATGCCATGCTACACATTGGTTTAATCTGTTCATCAAACTGGGTGTCGATTTGAATCAAGTTCTCTAAATCTCTAGTCCCAGTATTTTCTAAAAAGAAAAAAAAATTAGGAAAAATGCAGGCAGCTAATATCATATATACTAAAGCCAATATTTGCAAATATTGTCCTGTAACAGCAATCTTTTGTGGCAATACCAACTGATGCTTTAGTATGATATAATTCAATGTGGCAAGGCAAATACACACAACACAGACTTTTGTTCTTAGAACACAACAGGCATAGAAAATTAATATTCCAAGGGAGACAATTATTTCTATACATGTTTCTGGTGTTATAATAAAATTTAATAAGCTCTTTTCTTAGTAATTATTGTAAACATACTATTAAAGATAATTTTAATATTTATTAATATCTTAAAGAAGAAAAGATAAAATAAAAGAGTTTGTTTCCTTTATCTGTTTTTATTTTAACAATTTTAAAAAATCAATCTATGCCTGCAGTTAAATCTTAGTAACTTAATAACACCATAACTTAAAGAATCTTAGCAGCTTCATATGAGGTTCTTACAGAAAAACGTCATTAATCAGGGGAAATTAGGAACAATAAATATTTCCTTCACTGTTAGTTGCTGAGAATGCAGTTTGCTGTCCATTGTACTATGGTAAACTTACTGCTCTCATTTTAGCTTCTTATGCTTTTTAATAAGATTAATTACTTCCCAGAACAATATGATAGTCTTGGATATAAATAACAGATAATGTGAGCCTTAGTGAATCTTTCCCTTATATTTGATGATATAATAGAGAACTAATTTCACAATGAGCTCACCTATCTTTATTTGAGTGCCATTACTGTGTAGTAAATCTGTTGTGGAAGCTTAATTGCAGTATGCTTGTGAAGTTTATAAACAGAGTGAATAAAAGTATATTATATAGTATTGCATGGTTTCTCCTAAACTCAAGGTTCTTTAAACTAGTATTTTTATGTATGATTTTATACTCTCTATGTACACATAAAGAATATAATTTTCTCTCAATGTGATTTTTTACAACTACAGCAATATGCACAATATGATCAAAAATAATAATTATGACTTGAACAGCTCCTTGCAACTGCAGCTAAATAAAATTTTATGATTTTGGAATCAGCATGATATAGATTGGCTTTACAAAATAGGTGTATGGTATGTGTTTAATTTCCCAATATAATTTTTATCTGCTTATTATGAAAGTTTTGCTTTCTCATAAAAATATTATTACACTAATGCCAAGACAATCTTTATGTAACTAGTACATATGCTTCTCTTTCACTGTCGATACTTTCAAAGATTGCTTTAAAATTTCTTTAGCATTTTATATAATTGCGTTAAAATATGTAAAAATGTAATCACTTGTTCTTTTTTTCCCTCAAATAAGCAAACAAACAATTGTCTATAACTCTAATATTAGATACCATAGAAATGGATGATAAAATTATTTGACAAAAAACTAAATTTTATTCATGTCAAGTTCACACGACTGTAAGTGGTAGATTTGAATATGTGGTATCATGTTATTGTATTTTTAATTGTACTTATTAACATTGTGTCTGTGTGTGTGTGTGTGTGTGCGTGTGTGTTTACATGATGGGACTGTTCATTCTACAATATGCAATATGGAGGTCAGAGGACAACTTATGGATATAGGTTGCATGAATCAAATTCAGGTATTCAGGTTAGTAAGGAAAATTATGTTTCTTGCTGAATCATTTTTCTGGCCCTTTATTCTTGTTTTTATTGGGATCTTTATATTTATGCAGCTGTTTTCTACAATTGTTCCTCTCATTATTTGTTTGGTATTTCTTACTTTTATTTATGTTTTATTCTTTTATTTGCTTTATTTGATTTAGGGTGTCTCTTTCTCTGAACATGGGCACAGAGAGCCCACAGATCTTCTTGGCTCTGTTCTAGAGTTCATGTTGCAGAAGTGAAACAGCACACCCAGACTTTTACATGTTCTTGGATCAAACTCAGGATTTTATGTTTGAGGAACAAACACTTTATTAACTATGCTGCCTCCATAGTCCAAATGTTATTCTTTCACAAAATGCTATGAAATTTTGCAAAATTGTGCAAAATTACCAATCACTTGTTGAAATTAAACTATTTCTTTGACACCCTGACAAAATCCAAGATATCCAAATTTTGTCAGAATGCCATGGAGACAGTAATTGATTTGTTCCCTACATCTTAAAACAGGAAGAACTTTGGGTAGGTGTACCAATACTGCTTCCATTAACTGTTACTTCAGTGTTCTTGTTATATGCTTTTCTTTCTCAATGAAAATTTGAATCATGGTATAAATTAGTCATACATTATCTAGATTATTTGAGATTGTTTATTGTATTTTTTAATGTATTTTTGTCATCCACTGATGATTTGATAAAACCTATCATTATGATGTTTGCTAAATGATAACATTTTATGTACACTCTTTCCAATATTACCTTCAGTTCTACTCTAATGAACTCTACTTTTTCTTTTATCAAAATTTTATGAGGTACATTGCATGTGTGCATCAGTGTACATTATTTCTAATTTTATTTTTTTCTATACTAAATAACCTGTTAACTACTAAGTGTGTGGTCATATTGTTTCACATTTGCTCATTGGGACCTGTTAAACTATCTATTTTATCTGTTATAATGCTATGCCTTGTTTGAATATCTTATATTTTCTGACATAATTTTTATTTATTACTCTCATGTACATATTTTCTTGTACTGAAAAACAGAATTCATAAATTAGTATTAAGATCATATGTACATTCATTGTTATTGGAATGTCAAAATTGATGAGTTTTAGGAATCATTTGTGAACATGTGCCATACACACACACACACACACACACACACACACTCACTCATACTTAGTTACCTACACTATTTGTCCATTCATATATATATATGAGTATCATGTATATAATATATGTATCATTCAGGAAAATGGAATGGATTGTTATAGATATTATAATACAAAAATCTATGAAATCAATTTTAGTATTAAGTATTACATTTAATCATGATTCTTGATTTTAGCGCTGAAAGACACTGATAGCAAAGTTTTCCAAATATATAGATCAGATTCGTTATCAGTTCCTTCCTTCTCACAGTAGAGTTATATATTCATCCATTTTAAAATTTAATTTTAATCCTCTTTACAAAGTTGGTTAACTTTACTTACTCTTTTCCTAAAGTCAATGAAACAACTTTTCAGATAACCTAGCCTTGTTAATTTCTCCCATTATTTAAATCATCTAAAGAAGGTTTAGAGTTTATTCATATATTTTGTTTTTCATCAAGTCTTGGAGATCTGAGGACTTAGTAGCCTATTATTTCTTAGTAAAGATTATCATGGATTAAATTGAAGTATTTGGAACTTGATTCTCACAGTAATTAAATGCATAAAACAAAATTTTACAATAAAATTAGTTTAGGAAATGCCTTAGCATTGGGGAAAAATGCTTTGGTGTCAAATTTTAGCTCACAGACTTACTTTATAAGAGGGATACAGTAAAATAGTACACTGAAATTCATTTCTATGCCTTTTATATGTGGATAGCATTATATGTACACATGGGTTATGGACACATGCAGCAGTGAATTCCATGGATCTATTTTGAATAGATATAACTCATACAATAAATATGTACCTCCACATTTATAACTATGTTATTAGTGTTCATTGGTTATTTAACACCTTGTTGAAAAAAGAGTGGGTGACTTTTTAAAAAGTAAAATATCTTTTTATAATTGGCATCAAAAAAATCATAAAGCTTCCATGTCTGCAAAAAGATTTTCTAATAAAAAATTTCACTTATTTCTCGAAGAGGAATTTGAGTTATATTCCTACACAATACTAATGAAAGATTAATGATTCATAAGCAAGAGCATATGCTATACTAATGGTTGCTTATTATTTTTCTCCACAAAATTAATTCCTACACAGTTAAAGGTCAAACTCATGTTTTCATTAATGAGCTTTTAAACTAGTATTGAAGAGGGTTTTTCAGCACTTTGCATTGTTAAGTCAAGAGATTTAGTTTCTCTTAAACAATTACAAGGCCTTTAGTTTATACTGTGAAGGTTAACAATAATCTTGACCAAATGTTCATGTTCTCTTTCACTCACTGATAAACCCACAAAGAAATGAAAATTATGCTCTATCTTTGCAGGTTCCTGGGAAATACACGTGTAACAGGGCATTCTATGCCATCAAGTCAAGGTTATTGTAAAAATGTTACATTCTTATATTAATTTTTAAATAAAAGTACCATACATTTTACAAAAAAAAAAGTTTAAGTGGGAGAAATTAGGAAAGCTTTTAATTATACTCTTCATAATTAAATGAACAAACATACTTTAGTTTGAAAATTGTCAATCAAAACTTTTAGTTATAAATTTTCATTAATTTAAAAAAACAAGAAAATCTGTAAATCTGTGTACCTTTGTCTCTTTGCTGTGATAAATATTTCTGGATACTTTTTTTCTTTTCTTTTCTTTCTTTTTTTTTTTTTTTTTTTTTTTTGTGTGTAAAAACAGTCACATCATAGAAGTGGGGTAAAATGTTATTTGCCAGCAGTTGTTCTCAACTTGTGGGTAAACACCTCTTTGGAAATCACATGTCAGATATTCTGTTACAATTCATAACAATAGAAAACTACAGTTATGAAGTAGCAATGAAATAATTTTCTGGTTGAAGGTCACCACAACATGAGTATTAACGTCACAGCATTAGAGAGGTTGAGAACCTCTGCTAAACAATGATGGGATGAAGGAAGTTTACTTAATGACAACACAATTTATTGCATATGACAAAAATATTTATTTATGCATTTAAAAGTGTATTACCAGAGTTCATTCCACATTGCTGTCATGTCACATACCCAAAAAAAGCTGCCCTGAGAAAACATAGTGAAAATGTAGGATTCATAGTTACAGCAAACTAATGGGCCAAGTTTATAATGTGATAGTTATACTTATCTATCACCTTGGTGGTAATAATGGCTCCATAAATTAATGTCTATTCCCAAGATCAGATAATCATGTCTGTTAAATATAGTTATACAGCATTTATACAGCTCAACCTAGATAGAGCTGACGACTTAAAGTGAGAAGTGTGGAAAGGAAGACTAGACAAGGCAAAAACCAGCCAAGATGACAAGAATAAAAGCAGGAAGAAAAGATAAATGGAAGGAAGGGAGGGAGGAAAGAAAGATGAAGGAAGGAAGGAAGAACACAAGGTGGAAGGAACCATCCTTCTTCTCATGCATTAAGATAATGGATTCATATGGATGAGATTTTTGTGGGCATTCATTTGCAAATTCATGTCTGGATGTCTTAACTTTTCTAGTAACCCATAACAGTGTTTAAAATATCTCTTGCTTGCAACTTTGTTTTTGCACTATAACAAGAAAAGATGGATTTTTCTTTGCTGAAATTTTGTAGAACAGCATTTTAAAATGTATTATAAAATGAAGAAAAATAAATACCAGCCAATGACATGTTGTCTTTTTTTGTTTCAAAAATGTTGCTGGACAAAACTAACTGCTTTTATTTGTTGTAATTTAAATAGTACTTTTGGTACCATTCAATCTAGACTGCAATAAAGATTGCTTACTATTAGAAAAAAATTATCATGAATCATCATGGATATTTCCAAGAATGTGGTATCTTCAGCAAATAGGTGATTGCCTTACACCATTGAGAGCCAACTAAGAGCTACATAATTAGTCTGTTGTGTTTCAAGAGTCAAATGTACTATCCTGACCAACAATTCAAAAGGAAGTTTCTTATGCCTGGTTTGTTAATCTGTATTTTTTGTGGGTAACATTCTAAGCCAAATTGGCTTAAATGCCTTTAAAGTACACATGCATTGGGCCTAAAAAGGCAGACTGGTGCCCCTTGTGAGGAATGAAGAGTGTTGAGGGGCTAATTGGTCCACGGCTGAGTGTACCCTCATGAATTATGGGGCAATCCTCTTCTAAACCCAACCCTGCCATGAGTCATTGCAGGTTCTGCTTAAAAGTATTGACCTTAAACTGAGCATTGGTGGCTCATGCCTTTAATCTCCCAAAACAAAAACAAACAAAGATACCCAAAACAAAAACAAACAAACAAAACAAACAACAAACAAACAAAACAAACAACAACAACAAAAAAAAAAAAACCCAAAAGTAGGGGCCTTAATCTCTCTGATGGCCAAGCCCTGCAGGCATGGGGTTGCTTACTCAAGATTGCTCCTTGGCTGCCTAAGAGTGATCTTTTTGACTGGGACACCTGGGATAGAATTGAGGGGTTGATCAGGAGAGCTCAGGTGGAAAAGGGGACAATCCCTCCTTTGAGAGCCCTCCCAACTCTGACTGTCTTGACAAGCTGCTTTCTACCTTGACCCCTGGAGTAAAACGGGGGGCTCCAAGAGGGGATGGGACAAAGTGTGAGAAAGAACTATAACTGAAACCAAAATGAGATCCTAATCCCTCACCCGGCTGAGACCCTTTTGGAAGTGCTCCTTGGCGCTCTAAAGCTCCATCCATCACCTCCAGATCTCCTTACTAATCCTTTTCAGACACCAGCCCTCTGCACCTCCACCCTACTATGGGGATGGCACCATCCCCATGAGGGGGGGGCAAACTTTTCCCTGGCAGCATTAATTAACCCTGGCAGGTAACAGTCCCACCACTTGGTACCCCTGGGACCCTGAGAGATTCACAACCTAAAAGACCTTAAAAAGGCTGTTTCAGAGGACGGACCTAACTCGAACAGGGAAGGAGATCATTCTCTAGGGTTCGGGTCATAATCATTGTACCACTCAAGATTGGAAAACCTTGCTAAAGCTGTTCTTTCTTGCTCCCTGTATATAAAATGTTAAGTTCTTTTCAAGATGAGTTCCATGTTCAGGCTAAGCAATACCAGACCACTCAGCCTTAATCCCTTTTACCTACCGGATATTCTCTGACTCTGCTGACCAGTTTTCTACAGATCTACAACAGGCCTCCATTCAGGACCTGTACAGGGATCAGGTTTGGGCTGTGGGGATGGCTGCATGGAAGAGACTAGAGGAGGGCCCAACTGAACCCTCCAAGGTGGGACCTGACCACCTTTATAGAGTTGAAAAAAAACCTACAAAGAAAGTTCCCTCCTGGTGTGTTGCACAAATAGTTTGTTAGGATGCTAGTCTGAGAGGCACATGAATATAAGTTAGCCTGTGCTGGCCTCAAAGAACTCAATATGGGTACATGGATTATAGCCGCAAAAATATGTGGGATCTGATCAGCATTACAGATGTCTCACTGAGAAGACATGGCTGCCTTGGTCTGTGCCCTACAAGAGACCTGGGGGGAAAAGCAGGGGGAAGAAAGCAATCTTGCTTTGGGTGCATCAAAGACATTTTAAAAGACAGAGCCCCAAATGGGCAAAGAATATCCCCAAGGGCCCCACAGCCCCTAACATGTCCTGCACGCCTTGCTCCCAACCCTCATGCAAGAAGAGTTATCACTGGGCCAGATTGCAAATCCAAATTCAGCCTTCAAGGTGAGTCTTTAAACGGCCTCAAGGGCTTCTCCCAGACTCATTAAACAAAGGGGGAAGGCAGTTAGGGCACACTGGACCATGTCTCTGACTCATGGACTGAGACCAAAAATTGACCCTAATGTTTGGTGCAAAAACTTTCAAGTTTCTTATTGATATTGGACCATACCATAATAGGAAAGGAGGAAGTCCCTCCTTCATGGCAGTTAGTCCCAGGGCCACCTTTGCTTGGTGCAGTTGAGCAGTCAATGTCAAATAGCCACATGGCAGCCCTGGACTGAACCTGAAGGTAACCGTGGGTAGGTATGTCCCCTGTGATGTCGGGCCTAACAGCCAAGCTCCTGGGTCAGGATATTCTTGGAGAAGCTGAAACCTATATTACCACAGATAACAAGGACTTTTATGAGGATCTAATAGACTAAGAGGAGTATGAACAGCAATTTGAGGAAAGATGGGTCACCCACCATAACTATAGAGATGACTCCTAATTTGAAAAAAAATTAGACAAAAACGTTCTCAGGCCCACCAACCCCCAATCCTAAGGGCCACTGCTCACACCTCCCCACCACCATGCATACCCAGTTACTAAAGTTCAGTGAATATCTGCTGACCCTGTATGGGTTGAGCAGTGGCCTCCACCTTCCCTTAAATTACAGAAGCTTCATATACTGGTTGAACAACAGTTAGCACTGGGAAATGTACAGCCCTCACCGAGTCCTTGGAGTTCCCTGTTTTTGTTATAAAAAGTACAATGGCTCTTGGAGACTTTTACATGACTTAAGGAAAATAAATGAGAAAATGATGCCTTTTGGGATTCCCGCAGAGAGGACTCCCCTGGGTCCCAGCCATCCCTAATACTCATTATTGTTTTTTTTTTCCAACACATTACATCCAGATGATGTGGAAAATTTTGAATTTTCCATACCCTCAACTAATTTTTGTGGGTCAGACCTATGATTTGAATGGACCTTACGGCCCAAGGGTATGGCCAATAGCCACTCCCAATTTGCCAATATTATATGTTACATATTTTCTTTTCCATGATTGGCCATTCTGATATTTTATTCAATATCTATATGGATGATATGATTTTTGGGCTGTTGCAACCTGTCTGATCTCCAAGACCTTACTGTTGAATGTCTTGCCATCTTACAGTCAAATACTTTCAAAGTAGGTCCTGAGGAGATTAAAACTATCCCTCCAAGATTTTGGGTTCCATGTTATCTCTTGATACTGTTTCTCCTCTTAAGCCTCAATTTTGTATCCAAGATACTTATACTCTGTCTCAGCTCCAGAAGGTACTGGGAAAAATCAATTGGATGAGGCCTTGGGTACCCATTGTTACTGAGGAGTTATCCCCTTTGTTTGGCCTCCTAAGGGGTCTTAACCCTTCCTCTCAGGAAACTTTGTTCCTACATCAACATATTTTACACAAGATCCATACACCTCACCCATCCTAAGTTCCCCGCTCTCTTCCTCAATACTATATAAGCAATTGCCTGATGGAATAAAACTAGATCCTGCTTCAACAAGGCTCCCAGTTCAGTGTTATTTCCTCTGGAGGGGCATCTGGGTCTGGGTTGCTGACACTCTCCATCCTACTCAGTCCCAGGGAGAGACCAGCGGAACCAGCTCTTCCATAGCCCTACCTTCAGGAAAACCCGGCATACACTCACACACACACAAACACACACACACACACACACACACACACACACATGCAATCCCTTATTACATATATGTGATGTGATTATATATGACTGTGTGTATTCACAAATACTTATGTATGACTTTAGTCAAATACAGAGTATGGTTCCTTAAAGTTCCTTTAAATCTTACTAAATGATAATGAACAAAATATTGTTAACTATGGTTCTTATTTGATAACTATTTTGTTATATATTTTACTATGTTAAGGTTAAAACCCTTCTTTGTATTTTAGACAGAAAAGAGATGTTCAGAGATGTCATTCTGTAAATATGTTTCTCTTATTGGTTAATGAATAAGCACTGTTGGCCAAGAGGAAAGCAATATAGATGGGGCTAGGAGGTAAGGAGGATTGCAGAACAGAGAGGAGGGGAGTCAACATGGAGGAAGGAGAGAAAAGAACACCAGATCGTCTCTCTGAGCCTTCAGCTAGTAGCAGATGGAAGCAGAAGCAGATACCCACAAGTAAACACTGAGCTGAACTCCTGGAATCTAGCTGCAGACAGAAAGGAGTGATGAGCAAAGGAGCCAAGCTAGAGAAATCTTCAGAAACTGCTGACCTGAACAAGGGGAGCTCATTCACTCCAGCCTGATAGCTGGGAAACCAGTATAGGATCATCTAGACCCCTGAATGCGGGTGTCAGTTGGTAGGACTAGGCAGTCCATTGGGCCTCTGGAAATGGATCAGTATTTATCCCTAGTACATGAATGGACTTTGGGACCCCATTCCACATAGAGGAATACTCTCTCAGCCTAGATACATTGGGGGAGGGGGTTGGCCCTGCTCCAAATGATATGACAGCCTTAGAAGATTCCCCATGGAAGGCCTCACCCTTCCTGGGGAGCCGAAAGTAGATAGGATGGGGGTTAGTAGGGAGAACAGGGGAGGACAGGAGGGTGAAGGAACTAGGATTGACATGTAAAACAAGCTAGTTTCAAATTTAAATAAAAAACATTTAAAATTAAGAAAAAAGTTTCATCAAACAAACTTTGTGGGAATTTCCCCTTGTCTCTCCTTCTGCATTGTTCTCTTCTCCTACTCACCAGCTGGAGATGCTTCTCTGATACTTCTTTTCCTATTTCATATTACTATTTTGCTATTTTCCTCCCAAACACGATGGTCACTCTCCACCCCATTTATGGTATATTTACTCTTTCCTGGTTTCTGTGGTAATTACATAACTAATATCTTAACATTTGGTGATAGGAATCTCAAAGAGAGAGAACATGTGGTGTTCCTTTTCTGGATCTGGGATACTTCAGTAAATATAACCTTTTTAGGCCTCCATTTATGTGCAAATCACTTATTTAATTCATTTTATAAATAGTATATCTTTTCAGTATCCATTCATATGTTGGACCAACATAAGATATCCTTAAAGGTACAATGTAAGTGGCAATAACTCTTCAATAATAACCAACACATATCTACATGAACGTAAGGCCCACTCAACAAAGAGAAAATGATGCCAGGTGCTGGAAAGCTGACCAGATTCATAAGCATAATAAGGTCATGAACATTAGAAAGTAATGTAATACAATTTTTCCAGAATAGCATAATCCATTACCATATTCAAATATCATATCCTAATGCCCCAGATATATGTAGCTAACATATATGTACAAAGAAGTCTCTCTTTACAGCACTTGCAGACCAACACAAAACTACAACTGAATATGATGTGCAGAAACCAAGGGATTGTAGGGAGCTGAGCCCCGAGAGATACAACTGTCATAATTCCTACATCTATTGTTCTACAAACACCACTGAAGAGGTTATAGAAATATTTCAAAGGTCAGAATACATGGGACTCTTTGGTGAAAACTCATGGGGTGCTATTTAAATATTTTCCTTTTCCTTTGCATAATTGTTTAATTTTTGTCTCTGCTCTTTACATTACTACATTACATATAATTTTTACTCCACTTAATGGAGTTCAGATATGTATTTATCAAGATTCTTAGAGATTTCTAATGTCATTTACTTTAAAATTATACTAGTTTCCCAAAATTAACTTAGATACCCAAAGATTTTATTATAAATTTTGGCAGCATTCTAAATTTAGACATTGTCTTGTTTCATAAATTGTTTGAATTCCAATGCTAGATATCAAATTCTAAAACATGATTCTATAAAATATATAATAGGAAATTCTGTTTTATTCAAAAATGTTGATCATATGTAATAATTTCACAATAAAAATATGAATTTTTCCATGCAAAGGTTACCTTACGTGGCAAAATATTTTCAGTAAATGAACATGCTAGATATCCGCAGATACCTTAAGGAATTCTTAGCTATGGAATTTCAGATATATTCACATTTGTATGTTATAATATTTATTCTTTATCAATAAATGTCTAGTAATTTACATTTTATAATAAACATCTTTCCCTTCTAGGGAACACCTGGCTCCTTCTCTTTTTTGGTAGATGTAGTCCTTGGTATTCTAAGAGAGTCTGCAGATTCCTTTCATGGCCACCAGAGAATGAATTTAGAGATGATATACATTCTCTTTGATTGCAGTCAACTAAATTCTTCTCCTTCTGACAGATCATCTCAGGAGAATGTGACTCTGCTGGCACAATTCTTTGTGCAGATTAATCTTTCCCAGGAGAACTTACACCATGATAATATTTCAGTGGGCATATGACCTTCTACCAGTTGAGTATGATTAGATATATACATATGATAGATTACAAATTCTGACTAAATGAATGGCTAATGTTGCCATATTTTGTTATTTTAGGAAGCAGATAAAAAACAGTAACCCTAACATTACTGAAACAAGTTGCATTTTGAGATTTTGTTAGCTGAAGTTCCACAAAACATAGAACACATATTAGGAAGTCAAGTTAAATCAGATTCTGTTGTTTTCAAAAACTTTTCAACACTATTGTGTTTTGTATTGATAGGTATCATTATGTAGTTGTTTTTTTTTTTTTTTTTCATTTTATAGTTGGAAGTATTTAAGTTAGGAGGCATCATAAGAACTTGTTTCAAAGAAAGAAAAGGTAAAAATTCCTAAGGCAAAAGGTAAAGAGGTAGACAGAAATGTGCCTTACCTAGCTAGGTAGAACATTCAAAACCATTGATAAGTCTCTGTGACATGATTTGGGAGCTGCCTGGTAGCATAAAAGAAAAGGCCTAGTACAGGGCTCTCTCTCTGCTTTTGCTGAGAAAGAATCAGCATGTAAATCCCCAAGCTAATGTTCTAGCACCAGGCCTATCTGCTCCCCGCCATCATGATAATAGACTAGCTGGAAACTTTGTGGAGAAACCAAATTAAATGTTTTCTTTTTCTTTTATTAATATAAGAGTTGTCTTCATCATAGTTTCTCTTCTCAGCAACAAAAGAGTAACTGAGACATATGCTAATACATAATTATTCACGTATGAATTTAATAACATCCACAAGTTAATATTGTTATGATTTAGAATAAAGATGGAAAAGAAAGAGGCAATTGTTTTTTAAATATGTATACAAAGTCTTAAGTTTCATTGTTTTATCAGAACCTTGGAAATATATTTTCCAACATATAAGTACCTTGGAAAATTTACTTAAATCTTTAATTTCATTTAAACAATCAATTTAAATAGATATATAAATAAATTAATTAAAGATATTCATTATAGAAGGCAGAGAGTTTGACTGAAAACACTATCCTGTAAATTCTCAGTGTATGTCACCTTAACCAACTTTGCAGGCCCAAAGGAGAAATTTGTTGTAAATTTCAGGTGTTTTTTTTCCAAGAATTGTGTAAGAAAGATAAATTTATTGACAGTTATTATTTACAGTTCTGTTTCACAATGTAGCTGGTAACCAGATAACATTATTTTTTTAATATGTAGAAAATGGAAAATAGTTTATTCCAAAATGTAATGTTTGAACTATGATTTTATTGTAAAATATGATGTATCATATCACTATATTTCTTTCTGTAATGCTTTAGCATGCCCTTAATTTGTAAACACAATGATGGGAATGATATATGCTTTCAAAAATTTATGAATATTTACTTCTGTTTTCTGATATACACTTCACTAGTTTTTAAATGCTAATTACATGGCTTTGCATAAAACCTATAAAAAGTACTTCAATCAGAAAACATTTTAAAATAAATGATATTAAATGTAGTAAGACTGTTCTGGCAATTTTATTTGAGAAATGACAGTTATTTTTGTCTGTTTTGTCATTTCGTTTCTGAATTCTGGACTTGCAGTATCTGATATCTGGTAGCTCTACAAGTGAAGTATTTCATTTACCTCACATCACTGCCTAATTTTGTTTCACATAAAAATATGTACCTCCATGATTTGTTTTTATCATTTTATGTTTTTATTTCACCTTTAGTTTAAAATTAGTGTGTGACGATTTTCATAACAAGTTATGATGTTTGACATAAAACATTTTAGTGGTTACTGTAAATTCTAATATTTCTCACAAGAGAATCACAAAATCTAGTTAATTTCTTTAGATAATTCACATTGCATAAACAAAGCTACTAAAGTTAGCGAGTTACATGTATGGGTTTAAATTGTATGTTTTTTGTTGTTGTTTTTTGTTCCTGGACTGATAGGAGAATGGAGGCTGTTTCCCACTCCTAATCAAAAAGCTATATGCAATTAATATCTGAAGACAAAAGAAAACTTAATTTTCTTCAGTGGAATTTAATTGGGAAGATTAACCACATTAAAAGCAGTCCACATATGCAGATTTATTTGGCCAACAAAAAATGCAGTTAATGGTATTTTTGTAGAATTTTTGTCTTATATTGCTTCCTTTGGCCATTTTTTTAATATGCTCTTTTAATTGTATGTAGTTCTCTGTTTACCTATGAGTTTTATTTTGTGTGTATGTTTCTTATATTTTGGTTTTATTGTCTGATTTTAAAAAGAGAAAAAAAAAACACTAAATTGGGTGGGTATTGAAGTATAGAGGATCTGGGAGGAAATGGAGTAGGAAAATATGATCTAAACATTTAGGGTAAAAAAGTTTTAAATGGTACAAAAGAATATTAATTTATTTAATTAATCAATTTGTTATATATATATAAAACCACAATTATGTATACATATTTATACACATAACGTGATCACTGTATAATATCACTTGTGTGTGTGATTTCTTTGATGATCATTTCATTGCATAATATTTTATGTATCCATGGAATATATTTTAATTTTTTATATAATTTTTTAATTTAAATTAGAAACAAGCTTGTTTTACATCTCAGTCCCAGATACCACACCCTCCCATCATCCCCTGTTCTCCCACCAACCCCATCCCATGCCTTTCTGCTCCCCAGGGAGGGTGAGACCTTCCATGTGGAGTCTTCAAAATCTGTCATATCATTTGTAGCAGGGTCCAGGCCCTCCCTCATGTGTCTAGGGGAATATCCTTCTATGTGGAATGGGATCCCAAAGTCCATTCTTTACTAGGGATAAATACTGATCCACTACTAGAAGCCCCATAGACTGCCCAGATTTCCTAACTAACACACATTCAGGGAATCTGGGCATTTATTTTAATTTTACTGCTTGCAATACTGGCATATGTATCCATCACTTTCTTTTATTTAATAGTATCTTATTGATGGAAACCCAAAAATATATCTAATTTATTGTTGATACTAAGTTCGTTTTGCTCAGTATTCATGAATATGCATCTGTTAGACTAGATATGATCATGGTTCTTTTGATTTGTTAAAAACAAATTCAACTTTTAGTATTATATATACACATTGATAATTTTACAGTATATGTATAAGTTAAAAGCTTATTTACAAATGATACAGCATTGTTAAGTATATTTTAACAAATCAAGTGCTACCATAAATCTTATATGAGATTCTTGAAACATAAATTCCACCTATTAAGAAATGATGTAACAGAATTTGATGAACCCCCATGGGAAGCCTCACCCTCACTGGGGAATGGATGGGAGGAGTTGTATGGGGGATTGGTAGGGAATATGGGAGCATGTGAAGGAGAGGTAACCAAGATTGATATGTAAAATAAGATTGTTTTTAATTTAAATCAAGAAAAATTACAAAAAGTAATAGGAGACAACTGTATTTTCAAATTTAATATCATGTTGATAATCTAAAAATTTACATTTAATTTAAATCTTATTTCCACCTGTTGGTCACTCTATGTTGAACTTTACTTTTATGAGAGGAAATTAAAACACTGTTAAGAATGTAATCTCTCATTGCTAGTTCAGTTTTTAAGATAATTCAAGATTACCTAATGTTCCTTTTCCAGATATTTGTATCATTTACTACACCATTCATCATTCTTACATGTTCATAATTTTGTGATTACATAATCATAACTAATTATAATTAACCACAGAAAAGAAACCTATATGATTTCCTAAGATACATAGTTAATTTCAGTGTATACATTTCAGGTTTTGTTATAGGAAAATGTACTGTTTTCTTTATTATTATTTTCTCTACTATTGTATTCCTATTAAACAAAATTGAGTGAAGTGTAGTTATTCAATTCATGTCACATATGGACATAAGATATCTGCGTTCACTATGTCAAAGTTTCTAGTTATCTTTTATTCTGTTCTTGTTTATTTTATAGATTGCTCATTTTTTCTCTTTCACTAACTATAACAAAGCCATTGCAAAAGAAATTGTTATCTCACAGCAAGATAATTTAGGAAAATTAGATGTGCTGGTAAATTAAACACTAAGCAGATAAAGAAAATTACTACATTATCATGGCTGTATCACTCTTCTGTGTTGACAAATCAACCAGTGAAAAAAAATTAATCAACTGGCAAAGTAAAATGCATTAGAAACCTCTATTTATACAAGTTGGAGTCACTATAGACATTTTATGTCAGCTATTGCAGATTTAATAAGAAAAGATTCACGATGAACTATTATAGCCACGATTCAGAAAATAATTTGCTTCTGTAAATATAAGATACTCCTAGAAAATAAGCCATTCTCATTTCTTGTGAAAATGACAAATTTTACTTTTCAACCATAATCCATACTATTGCTAAATACTACAGAAATTCAAAACTAATAAAAAAATTAACAAATCTTTTCTAAACAGTGTTTTTTTTTTCTTTTTTTAATTGAAGACAGACAAACAAATGCAAATAAAATACTTTCCCATATGTGGTGGTTTAAATAGGAATTACTCCCATAGACTCATTTGTTTTAATTCCTTGCCCATAAAAAGTGTCACTATTAGGAGGTGTGCCCTTGTTGGAGTAGGTGTCGTCTTGTTGAAGGAAATATGTCACTATGAAGTTGTGCTTTGAGAGGGCTTATAAGATCAAATGTGGTCAATGTTTTCTGTCTGCTGCATGCTGATCAAAATATGTATTATAGGCTCATTCTTAAGCACTGCATCTGTCTGCATGCTGCCATGTCCCACCATAACTATAAGTCTAGGCCAGCACCAATGAAATGTTTTCCAGAATAAGAGTTGCAGTGGTCCTGGTGTCTCTTCACAGAAATAAAAGCCCTAACTGAGATACCACAGAAAGGACTATAATGACCATACATACTGATCTTTTTATCTCTTTTAAAATATATATAATCCTTCATATACATATGTATATGAATGATTACAAGTAATAGTTCATTTATAATGTTTGCACGTATGTGGTTTCAAGGCTTTACTGCCCTGCATAAGACAAATAAAAACATTGCTCATCTTTGGGAGATGCTAATCTATTCCCAGTGGTCAACAGCTGCCAGGATCTCTTTATCATATTCTCATTCCTGGGTCTACTACATAATGTTTCGCAAAACAAATACATTTTCTTAAATAATGTAAGCTATTTTTAAAAGACTTAAATGATTTAATTCAATTTTATTTATGTTAAATAATTTTCATATTGTAACTAACAAAATTCTTCAAGTTTCTTTATTCAACATTCATTTTCAAAATTATCTTCATTATTAGCAAGTGTTTAAAGTCACAATTTTTAGAAAATTTATTTGTATTAACTAATTGATTAATTTAAGCCAGCCAGAAAACAGTTGCCCTTCACACCATTGTCTTTTCCTAGCTCCTCTTCCCCCATCCATTTGCTCTCTTCAGTTAGCACCAGGCCTCCCTTGTCTATCAGCCACTCATGGTATATTAAATTGCAGTAAGACTAGGAACCCCCTATCCTATTGAGGCTGAATGGCCTACAATTTGCCCTGACTATAAGATATGCTGGGGTAAATGTGGTGGAGAAATTATAGGTGTGCCCAACCAAAGACTGATCCAGTTTGAAACCCTTTCCATGAGAGAGACCTTTGACACCACCTGGAGAGCTAGCACCTAGAGGCTGGACAGCTCAGAGATCTAGGATAGGAAAAAGCATGACAAGCAAAAGGATAGTCAATGAAATAGTTCCTAAGGATATATTGTTCTATACTCAATGATTGTTGCCATCACAGAGAATTCATTCAACAAAAAATGGAAACACATGCAGAGACCCACAGACAAAGCTTAGGCAGAGTTTAGGGAATTCTATGGAGGAGAGGGAGCAGTGTGACACATGATGGCTGTTCCTATCTGAAACAATGAAGGGGACACCCTTCATTACTATTCACTCTTCCTGTTCTATAAGAACATACTGAATATACTGAAGTCATTAGGATACTCTCTCTTCCATACATTTTCTTGTACCTCACCAGGACAATGACCATCTAGCTCATCAACTATTCCTGGATGGAACAAGATTCTACATAATAATTTAGCTAAAGAGTTTTTGCTCCATTTAATTTCATTACTCAGAAATATTTAATCACACTTAAATAACCTGCTAATTTTTATTACCAGTCCTACTTCATTATTTTTTTCTGTAAGAATATTACTTAATAGCTTTTTTAGTTCATCTTATGTATTTTCTCATCCTTTTAAAAAACTTCCTATTTCTAAAATCTAAAAGTTTATCTTGTTCTTGCTGATTATATTCATAAAGTCATGGAGCTTATTGTTACCAATGAGATAGGTCACAGTGTTGCATGAGGAGACAGAGATCCCATACTTATTTCCTAAATTAGTGCAGTCTCTTTTGGAATGGGTAAGCTGTGACGTTCTGTTCCTCTGTTGGCCCTTGCTTTAATGCAGCACTAAATAATGGCTACTACAATTAGCCATGAAGTATTCTGAGACAATGTACCTTTTACTTTAAATACCTGTGTAAACCTGATTATTTGATTAAACCTCGTGTAACACCTTCTGTTTGGGTACTGGAGATATTGTTGTTACTTAACTCTTAGGATTAATAAATTGTAATTAAATTAGAAAGGGTCTCATGCATATTTAGTGCATTTTAGGTTAGTATCCCCAATGGCTTGCCCACCCATTCCACATCTTCTTCTCTATCATAATCTCACTTTGATGTTCTATACAATTACAGCTGGTATATATAAGGGCCCTTTTCAAGTTTTATTTAAAAAATTAATTTATGTAGAAAATGCTGTGCTTAGTTGATTTTTTGGACTGTGTTATCATGATGTCTTCCACCCCCACTACCTTCTACAATGCTTCCTCCACTTCTTCCATGGGATTCCCTGAGTTCTGTGTAAGGTTTAGCTGTGGGTCTCTGAATCTGTTCCTGTCAGTTTCTGGATGAAGCCTCTGATGACAATTAGGCTAGGCACTGATCTATGAGTATAGCAGAATATCATTTGTAATCATTTCATTGACTATTTTTTTGCTAGTCATGTAACACAGACCCAAAAAGATTCACATGGTATGCATTCACTTGTAATTGTATATTAGCTGTTAGGTATAGTATAAGTCACAGACTTAGGGATGCTAAGTAACAAAGAGGGCTCAAAAAAGGATGCATACAACTTTCTGGGAAACAAAGTTAGAACAGGCTTTGCAGGTGGACTGGAGACAGCGGGGCCCTGGAAGAGGAGGTATCAGGCAGGGGTAGAGGTGGCAGAGGGAGAGAATTCAGGGAGTGAAGACTGGAATTTTGGGGTATGGGGGTGTGTGAGAACTTAATGCAATGGAAACTCCCTGGCATCTATGAGGGTGACCCTAGTGAGAAGAGTTCTGAAAGCAAGTGATGTGAAATCTCTTCCTCCTAAACATGGGTTGTTTTTTTTTTCTTGGAATATGCTGTCATGCCAATCCCAGTTATGATAAACAGGTGTGGATTTACTTCAGATTACACATTGCTGCTACTTTTGTTATTCTAAAATGTTTCCAAGCATGAGTTGTCCTTGTAGCTTGAACCGGTGTGAACTTTGCTCATGTGATCTTTGCTTAACCTTCAGAATATGTATTGTCTGGTGCTCTTAATAAAGTGGCCATCACATGAGACTATTCTGATCTCTTTTTAGGCTCCATTCTCCCAGATTAAAACTGCCAGATAGAGTGATAACACATTTCCTTTAGCAATTCATTACCAGAAAAAAAGACTTTCCAGGTTGCACAATATTGTCCCTTCCTGGTTAACTTAATGAATTGATTTTCTTATATATAGTTTTTACATGAATACAGTAAGAATATACAAAAGGAAGTTTAAAAATCTGTCAACTCATAGGGTTCCAGAGGTGAGGAACATAATTGCAATAATTAAAACACCATACAGCTTGTTATAAGTATTTTTTGATTCTGAATTAGGGCTAAGGAAAATGATGCAGCACATGTCACACTGAAATGCATTCACATCTAACAGAGGGCTATTGGCTTCTGTCTCTGTTACATGCTCATTTAGGCATTTCTTCAGATGACACTATGGCAGAGTTTCACCAACAATTTAAAAAAAAAATGGATGGTGATGGCTTCTGAAGAGTGACATCCAAAGGTTAACCTCTGACCTACACATATACACAGACAGGGAGAAGGGAGAGAGAAGAGAGCATGCACAGTGTGAACAATTCTTGTATATCAAATTATGGAGTTCTACCTTCAGTGCCATGGTTTGGCTGGTGGTTTTCATGATGGATGTGAACAGAGTGAGTAGAGACATGTGGAAGCACACTTAATTATGAGAAAATAAGATGAAGTGGAAAGATCATTGTATGCTCACATGTGGTTTAAAAGATCAGGATATAAAACTGTTTATAGGCAGAGCCAGATTGTGAATGGCCTTATTTGCTATAATGAGCTTGCTTGCCACAGTGAGACTACCGAAGTATTTCTCAACAACAAAAATGAAATACAATAAGGTAAGAGGCAGTATCCACAATGGAAAGATCACAAAATAAATAAGATGAAAAAGAGGAACAAGGTGTCAAGATTCTATTGTAACAAAAACAACTAAAGGACATTAGCAGGATTTCATTGTCACTGCTATGGATATAAATGTGTTTTAATACTTGGCAAAAAACAGAAAAAAAAAAAGGATGACCCCAACTAACAATCTAAGCAATAGCTGAGAGGCTACCTTTCCTTAAACGCCCTTCCCCAATCACGAGATTCATGACTACCTTATATGCCATCCTAGAGCCTTCATCCAGTAGCTAATCACTGAGCTGTACTCCTGGAATCCAGTTGCAGAGAGGGAGAAGTGATGAGAAAAGGGGTCACACCATACTGGAGGAATCTATAGAAACAGTGGACCCAACCAAGTGACAACACGTGAATCCCAGTCATATCCAAGTCACTTTAAAAGATAAAGCTAATGTGCAAGCAAACACGAAGCATGGGAAGATTAACTGGAGTGTCTTAGGGACTGGCTATCCCTATGTTAGTATTCGATTCTTAATTTATTAGAAATAATGCAACACTCCTCCTTTTATATCTTCATCCTTTATTGTAGTTTTAAAGCACAATTAACATTACTAGTTAACTTGCCTACCACTGTGATTTCATTTGAATTATTGAACATTTCAGTGAAAAGCCAGTTGGATTAATAATCAAAAATTCCAAATATGAACTCTAGATTTTATATGAACTTGAGCAAACAAAAAATCTTTCAAGTATAGGATGTTTCTTTCCCCTTATTCTGAAAACTCTAAAACTTAAGGCAGTATATGTAAAACAAAATTGTGAAGTGTGAAGTAGTAATTAAACTATTGATTCTGAACATAGGTTAAAAAACTTTATATTTGAAATTTGATCAGTAATCCTATTCTCATGGGTCAAGAAAATCTACTGTGGAAGAGTTAATTTGGGATAAAATATTACATGTTCATATTGTTTATTTTGTAGGCATCTGGAGTCACAGCCACTCCAGCATAGCTGTGGTCTAGCACTTGGCACTTTGAGTCAGGTGGATCTAATGATCAAGACCAGCCTGAGCTACATCATAAGATCTTGTCTCCATTCAGAAACAAAAACATAGCAGGATTGATATATACTCTTCTCAAGCTTTCTAGACCAGCAGCCTGGATGAAAAAAATTGTATGAGATACACTATATTAAGTCTTGTCAGTAAAGCACAGGCTATAAAGAATTCCATAAAAGTCTACTCTATCAGCAGGGCAGTGGTTGCCTATGCCTTTAATCCCAGAACACAGAAAGCAGAGGCAGAGGCAAGTGGATCTCTGTGAGTTCCAGGCCAGCCTGATTTACAAAGCTATAAAGCTACACAGAGAAATCCTGTTTCGAAAACAAAACAAAAAACCACTCTGTTAAAGAAACTTAGAATGATCATGATTTTTAAACTGTGACGTAAGAATCTAAGATGATAGGATTTAAAATATTAATACTGTGATATTTGATGAAATATTTCTAAGTCTCTGCCATAATGGAAAGAATAATGTGTATGTTTAAGGCATATTAACATACATTTAAGTGAGGGTTCTTTGTGAGATAAAGTTGATCCACTACTTAAGATCTTTTAGTTGAAGTAGCATTACAGGATTTACGTATTTTAATCTCAAATAAAACCAACATGTAACACATGAAAGTTTAGATGAGAAACACTACTGTGTAAAGAATTTTTTTTCTCTAACAACTTGCTTGAATTAAAAATATATGCATATATTTTAAAAAATACTTAACCTCCCCCTCCTGACCCCATTCCCAGCCGTAAGTGAGGGACATGGTCTACCTCTTTTCAGCTGCAGCATTCAGAAAAGTGGATTCTGCACCTCCCCTAGGCAGAAGAATAGAGAAGACCCTGTTGGTGGAAGTGTGTGTGAGCCAGCACATATGTGCTGGCAGCAAGGGTAGAGGAGAGATGTGTTGGTGTGCCTCCCCCACCCTATCCACCTGAGGCTTAAAAGCTGTAGAGCTGCCCCTGCCCTTCATCAGCTGCAGCACTTGGGAGAGTGTCCCAAAGCCTGGCCAAAGTCAACACAGTAGACCTGGCTGTGATGGTGTAGGTGTAGGAGAATGGATCCTGAGGATGCTGAAGCTTGAGAACTGGCCCCACCTGTGGCAAGGGGTGAATTAGCCAGGGCAATGCTGGAGAGCTCGCCCTAGTGGTGAAGACTGGGGCCAGTGGGCAGGCAGACCAACCATGCACTACCCAGGCCCAGCACCAGGGTTAGGTGTTGGTGCACCTCAATACCACCATGTTATCTGCTGAAGCACAGGTGTGAGGGGAGTGGGGGGTTATGTCTGTACTGCCCTTGGCTGCAAATTGTCCATGCTACAGGGCAGCAATGGGATGTCCAGTGAAGACCCAGAATAGATGATGTAGCAGAAACTAGGAGCCGTGAACTAGACCAATGATTCTTTGCAAAGAATGCCTGCATGTAAAAATGTATGGATAAAAGAGTTTACTGTATGGCTCACTATGTCACATGAAGCTGAAATGACAAGATTTCCCCCTTCTTCCCTTTTTATTTTTTTTTTCTTTCTTCTTTTGGTCTTGAATTTTATTTTGTTTTATTTTGGGCGGAAGGGTGTCATGAAAGACACAATAAATAAAATGAAAGACAAAAAATACTAGACAACAAAAATAAATGTGAGTATAGTAACCGTATAATTAAATATTAAATATTGTTAAATTGTTTATGACTGAATCAATAAGCAGATATTTGTTCTGTTGAAAAAAATAACATTGTTTCATATCTTTTAACATTTTATAAGTTCAGATTAATTTCTGTACGTCTTCTTTTTAAGTACAAATTAGCCACTTTTATTCCTATAAAAATATTCATCAAAATGGCTCTGTGAAAGCAAAGGTAAGCAGTTAGCTCTTAAATTGTGACTGTGCTACATAGATAACCCTTTACATGTTGGAACCATAGTCCAGTGGAGGAAGCTAACAGGAAAGCACCAGCTGTTCCCACCCACCAGTGCTGGTCTAAAAGGGCAAGCTCACTCAAGCCTTGGCCTTTTTAAGCTTTGACTGTTAGCCACAGGGCAAATCTCTAATACCAACTGATCAGTTTGGTATAGGAAGGTTTATATGACAAAGAAAGGAAAATGATAGAAAAATACCTAAGAGTGAAACAGTAAAAATGTTTTAACATTGCCAGAAGATAGTTTTCACTGGAGGTCTGAACACAATGACCAATGTTTATATAAAATTTATAAGTTTAACATCTCCTGATACTGTCACCATGACTTCCCAATGTCAAATTTGTAGCCTTCACATGTGAGAATTTTCTATGAGTGTGCATGTACACTATCCCATCTTACTATTGTCTTTAAGAAAGCAGTTCCTATGTTCTCGTAACTCAAGAAGAAAGAGTTACTTGTGTGTAGAGAGCTCCAAAGACTTTCATATCTGCCTATGTGGCATTAGGTTTATGAAATTTATTTTCTTAATATTGTATATGGAAATTATCCAGGTAAAGAACATACATTATATAATTAAAACCCACCCAGTGAAAAAGGGTGCTAGTTGTGCTTAGCTATCCAAGTTTTATTCAGAATCATTCACTCTAGATGAATGACGGCAAGAGTGAACTAATTACTTCTACTTGTGAAACTTGTTTTAGGTTGCTACTTGAAGTAATATTGGCATAAGAACTATGTATTTTAAAGCTGATTTAACTTTAGAATTTATGTAATCATATGAAACAACTGAAATTTACAATTAAATTATTTTTTTAAACTTTCAGAAATTCTGGTGCTTCTGGAAGATGGGTCATATACTCATGTCCTTTAGTGACATGGATATGCATTTTTAAATCTAAAGTACAACACAGATTTAGAAAAGTCTAGCTGTTGCAAGATTTATGACAAAGAACAGAAAAATATGAACAGTCCACCTATTAGTTTCTTAAACATTATAGTTTTGTATACCTGCTTTAACAGTCAGGTTGGCATCTACTGATTTTGTTAATTAACCTACCTACATAGTGTTAATTTCCATGATTCAAATTTTCTTTACTACTTCTCAGCACTGTGAAATAATTAGTAAAACTGCTTCTATTTATCTTTCTAATGCCTTTGAAAGTGTTGTATAATTCTTTATGTGGTTATGAAATAGATTAATACCGTATGTCAGAATTTTTTGGAATATAAAAATACAGTAGTTGGGCAAATTAATATTTCATTATGTAGGCCTATAACCTGGCCTGTTAATATCATGATTTTGTTTTGATGATTTTGATTTCCTGTAATGTGAGGATACCATCTTAAA
This sequence comes from Phodopus roborovskii, assembly GCF_943737965.1. Classification (NCBI taxonomy): domain Eukaryota; kingdom Metazoa; phylum Chordata; class Mammalia; order Rodentia; family Cricetidae; genus Phodopus; species Phodopus roborovskii. Next base: position 25,363,444 of record NW_026126567.1, read on the forward strand.
TGACAACTGTTTGGTTTTGTATTTGTGCTTTTTGGACATTATACTATTAGGTTATTATTGTAGCTTCAATCCCTGGCTAACCTGTGATGCTTCTGTCCTCAGAATCAAGAGTGACAGGTCAGAGTATGACAATAAATTGTACTTACTGAGAAATATATTGTGGATATATGAAATACAAAAATCACTTGTAACATCTATTTGTTGAATTGCTAAGTAACTAAGAATAATATACCGAATGGCCACTCTCAAAGAATGGACATATGTGAAAAGAATATTGGTATCATACACACTAAGATAGCATTTGACTATTTCTCTTGTCCCATGGGGAATCACAAACATTGAATCTTCTCATAACATATCAAAACCCTGAGTTTGTTAGAAGATAGGAGAGGAGAATATTATGTCCTTGAAACAGAAATTTCAGGAGTTAGAGCTGAGGCCTCTATTGCTGAAGAGACTGTACACTTAGGCCATAGTGCTGGGATGGTTAGACATAGGTCTAACAGGACAGCTTCTTTCCTGTGATCTAGCTTGAATGGTTCTAGAAAATACTACAAAATGTTGCCACAGTAGGGAAGCAGTAACATAGTCCTACCAAGATGAAAAACCTGTAAGATTACCAGAATGTCAAGATATGTATAAGTTTCAGTAAATGGTACACACATGTTAGTAAGAACAGACAGATGTCTAATTAGTCATAAGGCCCTCATAAGAGGAGGGAAGCTACTCAAGGCATTGCAAACTACTGAAAACTTCTAAGGACTATTGATTAAAAGATTTTACTACACCACCTTTGCTAAGCTGGCATAATTCTTAACTACATTCTAAATTTTGGCTTTAGTCCTACAGATGATAGCAGCTACCTTCACCAGGAAATTCTCCTTTCAATTGAATAAAGGCTAACACAGAAAGAATCCACAATTGGACACAATGCAGAGATGAACAGACCCTAAGGATTCCAACACCCACAGACAGATCTACCTTACAACTCTTAACCTGGGGCCAAGAAGGTGGAAAAACTGGATCAGCAAGAGTCCTCAGTGAAAGTCTTCCCTGCAAATGGCTTCATAAACAAGATGGGAACAGTGGAATATAATCATTTATATTAAAGTGAAGGGGAAGTTTTCCCATCCCTAGACAAAGAACTACAGGCAAGTAATGATTACAATAGAAGGGGAATTAGTATCTTCCTAAGGCAAGGCTGTTTAATGATTTCTCAAGTGAGGAATGGGCTCTATTTCTATATAATTGTGTACACAGACCCACACATGCACACACTTTTATATGTATATAAAAATAATATTAAAGAAAATGAGTCAATCAATTTGAGAATGGGGAACTTCGGACAGCTTTGAGAGAGAATAGCTGGGAGAAGCTAGAGTGAGAGAAAGGAAGAAGAAAGTCATGTGATTCTAATTCAGTTACAAACACATTTGAATAAGAGAATAAAGGAATTGATGAATTTCTGAATAATGAAACAGCATCGCCTGCTTATGGGCAGTGACTTGTGAGATCTTGAGGAAGAGGCTGAAAGAAAAAGACAGGAAATGGAATAGGTAGGAGAGGATGGAATTCAGGAGAAGACAGAGAACAGGTGAGAGGGAGGAAGCAAGGAGGAGAGCTAGAGTTCAAGCACATAAAACTTAAGTATTTGCAGCTGTCATTGAGGTAATTGAACATATTAAAATAGTGTTTTTCAAATGAATTTAGGTAATACTAAACATTTAAACAATTATGTGAGGTCGAAGTCATGAAATGAATAGTCTAACGTAATTTAAAACTGTCAGCTATGGTAAAATTTAAGAGTGCAAGTTAGTGACCTTGTTGGATGGATCAGGGCAATTTTCTTCTTGGCAAGTTGAAAAAAATAGCCATTTAAGATAATTTAACTATATGCATGGAGACTTCCTATATGGGTGTTTTTAAACAAAAAATACAATATTTTGTAACTGGAAACTTACTATTTTCTATTCAGTGTATAGATGAACAAATTGTGAACGCTATTTTTGAAATCAAACGTTATTTTAAAAAAAGGAATTAGAATCAAGCACAAATGCAGTTGCTGTGTTTGGAAAGTGCAAATAATAGTGTTGTAAATGCTGGTTATAAATAAATGAGTTTCAGCAACAGAATTCTTAGCAATTTAAAAACATAATTTTGAAATATTAACTCATTAAAAGTCATCTTGAACATTCTAAAGTGACAATTTACAGTCTGCATAGTTTTTATTCTTTTTTTTAAAAAAAATAGAGTAAATGTTACATTTCTGATCTTCCATGATGCCAGTGTTCATTCTCTCTCTTGATATATCTGCAACAGTATTAAAAATGCAGGTGTAAGATTCAGAAATATAAGCAGTGTCATTACTTTTACAAGAAGATATCTTTTAAAACCCTAGAACTCTATTTTGCAAGGAGTAAGGGTGGGTAGGTTTCATCTGTTTCTTTTTATGAAATGTAAATATTAAGTGCACTGTTAACATTCATCAGTGACTAATTTATAGTAAGTGTGCTTCTAACATTACTTGCAATCTTTTAAAAATGATTATGTAAATTATGGCAGGCATTTTAGCAATAAGATATAACCACAAAACATAAATTAACAGATTGATATTGCTGCAGGTAACTTTCCACTACCGAGCCTTGCATTTTGTAACTGGATTATAAGGCAAGCAGGGAGTGGACAGGTTTACAGTCTCACAACATCATATCATTCTTCTGTACAAACCAACTACAACTGTGTGCTTAAAGGCAAATAGAGTAATCATCTTCTGTTATGAGTAGCTTTCTCTCCAGCCTGGTCCCAGAGCCATGCCAGCCCCAACTAACACACAGAGATGCTGTATTAGATATAAAGCTGTTGGCCTGTTACTACTGTTTCTTATTGGCTAACTCTGTCTTAAATATTAACCCATTTCTATTAATCTAAATATTTCCATGTGGTCTTTGCTTACCAGAGGTAAGGTCGGGACCTCTGTTCTCTTGGTCCTATATGTTGAATCTCCTCCTACCTCCAACCGAATCCTCCTTGATTCCTCCTTCCACCTATCTTGCTCTCCTATTGGCTAACAGGACTGTATTCATTAACCAACACGAGAAATATATTTACAAAATGACATCTCCCATCAGTCTTCAGCTCCTTTTCTAGATCTGCAGTACTGGGCATTGTTAGGCAGTCTCATTATAGCTAATAACTTGTATCCTGAAGTCAACTTCAAGTTCTCTAATAAGTTTTAGTAATATTGTAGGAATTATAGGAAACAAGTGTTTTCACTTAAATTGATCCTCATGTAAATGTTCTGAATGCTATGATAAGTGAAATGATTTCTTAACATGTTTGTGATATTTACATTTGTTTATACAAACACAAGGTATGTGTACTAATTTTGTACTGTACAACTGATAAATAAGTGTGTTAAATTTCTTTATTTTTTGTAGGAGGGGGTTGGCATGTGCCACCAGTATGTTAAATTTCTAATGCAAATTTGGAATGGTATCGTGAAGGATTTGGAATAAATATCACTGTGTTGTTTTTTAATGTACTTTTATTTGTTTAAATTTCCCTTTCCAAAGGAGACAGTGTTTTGTTCATTTTTGTCCAAAATCTCCATTTAAAATTTGCAATTAAATTTCAAATGGATAATTAAGTAATCATTTTACCCTATATTTAGCAGGCATTTTTTGTCACATTCAATACATAACACATTTTCAATTTAGCTCAAACCTATTTCAGAATAAGCAAGGTACTTCTACTCCTAGCATCTTCAATGCTTCCTAGCATGTTGTTTTGACAAATACTTTCCTTATATCCATTATGATAATTCAGTATGTTTTATTTAAACATCCATACTGTAAATCTGTAAATATATGGTATTTCACATTAACTAACATCTTATATTGAATCCTACTATTTTGTTACTTTTATTTCTTATATGCATTTGATTGATAAATATGATATCATGTGTACAACAATTTGAAGAGATCCATATAAATAACTTCCCTGATAAACTTGTGAGAAATCTTACTCTGTCATAGTTTCTATTAATTTTGATACTTTGCTGTATTATCAGATAATGTGGTGCTGATTTATAATTCTAGAATTGAAAGTTATATTGGTATGACATGTCATTTTTTGAGTTACTTTATCCTACCTTTAGTATCAAGATAGTATTAGACCTATAACAAAAAATTAATATTTAATTGACTTTATGTTTCAGAAAAATATTTAATATAATTTTTTGTTACTATTTACAATATTAAAAGAATTTGATATTGAATATTTTTGTTGCTCTTTTAGTTTTATCTGTTGGAATCCTTTAATTTTCTTCTAAGAAAAAATTCATAGAAGAATTCTGTTCAGATATTTTTATTTTCAGAGTAAATTTAGATATGTTGTATGCTTTGAAAAATTATCATTTTTATTCAAATTAACAATTTAATGAATGTAAAATGTTTATACCTGATTCTTCCAGTTGTTTAGTTTTTCTTAGTTTTAACAAAGGATCTCATGTGTGGGATAATCCTCCCTCAATCTCCTGAGTGATGAGACTACACAAAAACTCAGCCAGTTTAGGTTTTTATTTTATCTGTGGTTTATAGTGAATGTCTGCTTTCATTTCAGCTTTTAACTAGTAAAAATATTAGTCATCATATTTAATTTGTTTTTCTGCTAATAATTTTTAAAGTTAATACAACATTTAATGTGTTATTTCCCATGTACATATTAATATATCATTCCACAGTTTTCTAATTAGTCTTACTGCCCTATTTTTAAAGAAACATGTATTTTAACATGTAAACCATCATTATCCTCTCTTATCGCCTACTGTCCCTTTCAAATTTTCTTCCCAATATCTCTTTTTTTGTAGTGTATCTAATATTTTGTCAATTTTATTGAGCTTTTAAAATACCCAAATTTTGATTTAGTGACATTTATTTTATCTACTTTACATAAATTTTCAATGAAATATATTATGTTTTCTTTAAAGATATTTAAGTATTGGTTTATGACTTGTCTTATTTTAGTATAGTTTTATATACATGTGCATTAGAAGATCTTCCTTTACCACTGGACTCCATTATAAATTAGTTATTTTTTACTAGACCAAAACAATCTACTATTTAATTTCCTATTTTATATTTTCTTTTCTCATTGCTATGACAAATAGCAATTTTGATGAGGGAAATGTTTATAATGTTCAGAACCCAGTCCACCAAAGCAAAGTAAGCAAGGGGGGGATAAGCATCACCTAGGCACATTGAGATGAGAGATAGGAAACAAAAAGAAAGGAGTTCTTGTACTTAGCCTGCATTCTTTGTGTTCCATCTGGGACAGCAGGAGGCGATAGATTTGTGCTTTTCACATTAGGATAGGTCTTGTCATCTAAATTAACTAAAATCCAGAAACATTCTCACTGATATTAGAGAGGTTTGTTACTGAGCCTTTCTAGAACTTATCCAGTTGATAAACAACATTAACTGCATAAGAGAGTGTCATTTAAAATGAAATAATTTCCCATTTTTCTCTTTCCTGTATTATGAATACCTGCTGTGTGACAGGACTTATCCTGGGGAGATTCTAGAAAGATGTATCCTCACCCCAGATAAGAAGCCCAAAACTCATTGGTGAATCAATGAGTTTTATTCATGTTACTGATAGTAATATCGATGTGGGGTTACTTACTGAAGAAGAAATGATTCAAAGACAGCTGTACCACCAAAGGCCATCCCGGAAAAGCCGGTAGTATATGGAAGTTGTGTAGGGAAGGCTCCAGGCACCTCAACAAGTCAGGGAGTGTCATTTCCAAGTGACACTCTTATAAACCTCTTCCATGAATCTCAGCTGAATTTTCCTTTGTCCAGGCATCTATTTTGGTTTCAGAATTTTCTTTGCAGTGTGGTTTCACTGCAGTATAAACAGTCTTTATGTTTACACATGGGAGGGAGGGTTCTAGTGAATCTGGGCATTTTTAGGGACTTTCAATATTGTTTGAGTTGTGTACCTTCAGACTAATAAGGTTTCCTGCAGGATGGAATGCTTCTATCTTGGATAAAGTGAGTGGGCAACAGTATCTACTGCTTTTCTATCTCAGTCAAAACTGCTTTACAATGTCTCACAATCTTAAATGCATTATTTATTGCTTACTTTTTATAGTAACAGAAATATGATCGATGCTAACAGAAACAGGCAAGAAAAGATTTATTCTGACTCACAATTCTAGGGGATATAGTCTATTACCATTGATAGGCATAATGGAAGACTGGCCCCAGCTGTGACAGCCAGACTGGGGAAGCTGGTTTTGCTTCCTAGCACAGGATATTTGGAACCATACAGCTGACCAGATGAGAAGCCAGATTATGACCTTCTAGCCTAATCCTATCTATATATACTTCCTCTCTAGGCAGGCTCTACCACCCAAAATTTCTACATCCTTCCCAAAATGGTATTCCTATCTGCTAAAAATTGATGGGATATTTCAGATAAAATTCTTAATGTAGAGATAAATATTTTGTGGTCAAATTTATGGAAACTATTCTCCTTATATAGGTACTCTTAATGTTGTATCTTTCCTTTCAATTAGGACAGTTTTGTTCTGTAAACAATGTTGTAGTTTCCAAAATACAAATCTTGGCCATCTTTGTTTGTTCATTCCTATTTTTAGATTTCAATGTAAATAGTTCTTCATTCATATAAATTCCCCCACAAAATGTAGATCACATTGAGAAACAAATTTTTTGTTGGCTTGTTTGTTTATTTTCATTATTTGTTTGTTTGTTTTTGAGAGAGAGAGAGACAGTTCATTTATGTAATAATCCTCGATGTCTTGGGATTCAATTTGTAGACCAGCCTGACCTTGAACTCAGAGAAATCTGCCTATCCCTGCCTTCAGAATGTTGGATCAAAGCATGTACCCACCCCCATACCCATTCAACAAAAACAAAAACAAAAAAAACCCCTTATTTAAAGAGTTATTTTTCTTTATATATGGATGAGGACATGACTGCCCTTGATGTACAAATGAAGGAAGCAATTCTCCCAGAACTGAGTCACAGGCAGTCATGAGGTACCCAGTAGTGCTTGGATACAAATCAGTCCTATGGAAGAATAGTTTCTGTCAACTGCTGAGCCATTTCTCCAGACTGTATTTTTATTTCTTGTCAATGCTGCATAATTATTTAAAACATGTTTTTAAAATTAAAACATATCTTAGTTCTAGTAGCACTTTGTAAATTCGAGCCAAAGCTCTTCAGAGATCTTCATTTTTTTTTTCTTCAAAATAAATACAGTTTTACCTTTGGCACTTAATAAATACCAAAGCTGTTTTTATTCATGAGCTTCTTATAGTACTGACTAGAACTTCCAGTATTATGGGAAGAGCAGAGGTGTTATTCATTCATCTTTGTGATACACACTGTGAGTCACACCCTAAAGTGCTGACAAGAATACTGAAAATTATTGAAATAGAACTGTGCATAATTGCTTAAAGTGCAATATCTCTCTGGCACAAGTCAAAGAGATACTGTGCATAAAATTCTAAAGGATTAATAAAACTATAAGTCAATATGCTCACAAAATAAAATATTTACAAGTTTAGTGAAATAAACTGTAATTGATGTTAGAATATGTTTCAAAATGTTTGTGTTTTGCCTTTTAAGGATATGATTTTATAGAACCATGTAAGTAAAGGAGCAATCATTTGAGCATGGGTAAACCTAGAATGAATCATGAAATATACAACTATCAAATGTTTATTAACATAATTATAACAGAAAATTAATATATGCTTTTAGATATCAACTCTGGAATACTAAATTTACATTAGACACATCACTAAGTATTCATGTTCAATTTTATATTTTTGATTGAACTTGGTATAGAATATGAACAAACTTGAAGGACTCAGTGGTGGACACGTAATAACTACATTTTTTTTTTATTCTCCATTTGTTTTTGTGACTGATTTTGTAAGAGTTTTCAACTACACTAACCTGTAACATTTTCCTTTTTTTCCAATTTCAGCAGGGATCCCAACTTTTGTAACCTGACTATTGTTTATTAATATCACCAAATGTGTGACCTCCACTAGTCTTCACCAAAGGACCTGTCATACAAGGAAGTTTATTGGTGTCAAATGCTGGGACCAACCACTGAGCAGTGGGACATGATAGTCAATGTGGAATATGTCATCTATGCTTCAAGAAGAGTCTTCTGAGATGCATGCAGCATGGCTTCAGAAATACTTCCAGGACTGAGTTTTGATTACTGTGAGTATCAATTTGATTGTCTGTAGTATAATCTAGGATGTGTTTCTAGTTTATCCATTTGCCCTAGTCTTTTTGGGAGGATTATTTTCTTAACATAATTACTCTCTTAGAAATCTTTGCTTGAAGGTCTATAATTGAAAAAACAAACAAAAAAAGGTAAGACAATGTCCCACGGCCAGTAAATGGTAAACTAAAAGAATATCTGAAAACTACCAAGAAATGATGTTTAGCTATGGATCACAGGGAAATACTGCACATCAAAGCAGAAATCAGAAACTTAATTATAAACAGGGATTAAGAGAAGATATCTTCCACAAGTTTGGTAAAATAAAATGTCAAGATAACCTATCATATTTTGCCAAATGCTTTAAAAGCACAATTTAAGAAGAAAAAAAAAATCCTACATAAACATAAAATCAGGAAAACACCTATTTTATTATAGAATTTCAAAGGTGGTAAATTCTTTCAAGCCATACTTCAAAGTCAAACAACAAAATAGTGGATTAGATTCACAGGGTGTAAAGAAGAGAAAAGAGTAAAGAAGGAGAAATAAAGAACATTATGTGTAAAATTGTTTCTTTTCCACAAATGAAATTATTCTGTTTTCTATTTCAGCATTATGGAAATGATCCTATTCACACTACAGCCTTACACAACATATTGGAAAAAATACTTAATATTCCAGTGAGAGACAAGAAACCCAGGAGGCCACAGGGGATACATAAACACAGAATTAACAATATTACAGGAATTAATACACACATCGCTCCATATCTCTGAATGTCAATGCTGTCTTGTGCCCAATTGGAAGGTGGAAACCAGCAGATTGGGTTAGAAAACAGGATCCAAGTTTTTGTTGACTCCAAGAAGCACACCTCATCATTCACAACAGATGCCACCAAAGGGTAAGGTTTTGGAAAAGACATTCCAAAACAAAGGAATGAAGAAAAAGAAATGTGTATCTACTGTAACATCTGTCAAAATACATGTAAAAAGAAAGCTAGTCACAGTAAAGAGAAATTTCCTTCAGACTCACCTAGGGAACAGCCCACTCACAGGACATAACTATTATAAATGTATATGAAATAAACACATGTGCATATAGTTTCATAAAACAATTCCAGTTACATGCAAATCCACAGAATAGGACCAACATAGTGACAGCGATTTCAGTACCCCACTCTCAGACCAAAACCAAATAGAAAAATATTCAAGTTTTAAGACACTATAAACAAAACCTTTTTATTTAGGACTGAAAATGGAAGCATGCATTAATAATTATGGGATCAATATATTTATATTACTTTTCTTTGCATAATAAATTTTCAATGAATACTTTTTTTTTAGGAAACATACTATTTTAGTATTTTTCTACTCATTAAAATAGCCAATTTAATGATTCTTTGAAAATTGAGATTAGATACAAGGATTAGCAAATATAGAAAGTAAATTATTATCTAATAAAGAGAATGACACTAGTACAAAATCATGCTCCATTTTATGTGAGTTCACTATGAATACTTTATGAGTATTGTAACTTCTGAATTACTCTTACTTTTTGTATTAATTGAAAAATAATGTCATCTGTATTTAGTCATGTAGATGTTACTGTTGACCATGAATAATACATCTAAAAAAAATAAGCAAACACTTTTAGGAAGCAATCACAATCTAGAAGCACATTCCACATCCATTTATTGTAACTGCATGCCTTCAATTGATACTCACTTGCTTTTATTAACTACTAGAATTCAGAGATGCACAATTTTAAGTCAAAAATAACATGCTACTATATTTCCACAGTTTCTCATGCATTGGAAGGAAGGAATAAAACTGAGTATTTCAATATCATTGAATCTGCTATTCAATATATCTTGTCTATTGCAAAAATGTTTGTTTGACAAAAAAATGAAAAATGAGTACCATCATTTAATTAAAATATGTACTTCCTATTGGCTGTATATTTCTAATTCAGGAAATTGATATCTCTTTTGAATTGTTTTGGCTTTATTCATTTAAACATAAACCCACTCCTTTATAATAGCACATTTTCTCTTATTTATTACTGACTTAAATTTTTCTTGTATAACAAAAATATATATTTTTATTCTACTTCTTGGCTATTCAAAAAGGATCACACACACACACACACACACATTTAAAAAGTACTTATTGGGATGATTGAATGATGTAAGTCTAAACATTGTCAGGCTTCATCTTTGACTATATAATGCTGAAAATTTCTTATGTATTTTTACATAAACCACATTTTTAGTATTAGATTTGAAGTGCATTGGACCCTGTATAGTTCACTTGTGAAAATATAGCATTTGGGATGCCAACACAAGAAGATTTTTAAGTTCATTACAAATTCAAGGACAAAATACGACCATGTTTCACATATACCAAATAATAATTTGAAAAGCATTTAAATTACATCATGTAATCCTTTGTATTTCAATAACAAACTTTTAAATTGCTCTAAGTATACCTTGTTGGATATGCTCCCTTAAAAACTTGAACTCCCACATAATATAATTTGTTGTTGTTTTTAGATATCCCTCTACAACATAAAAAAGTGGCCTATTACTTGCTCTGATATTACTTATTTTATATTCAATTCTATTCTTACTGAATAACTAATATTATCATTTGACTTAGAATATACATTTAATGTTCATACATACAAATTATTTAATTGGAATATATAAGAATACATTACTATGACTATATATTTTGAAGTCATACCTCTATATGTATTAAAAGAATAGTCTCTTTTTACTATGGATTTATTTAGATTGCATGTCAGTTAAATCCTGTCAATCTAATACTTCCATTTTAATTATTATTAACAATTCAGTATATCTGAATAATATTTGCATTAGGGCAATGATCGTGAAGATGGATAGTATGAAATGGATATTGTCCTAGCATATCTTAAATTCTACATAAAGATTCACAGCCTCTTGTTTGATTTCATCTAATTTCAAAATGATTTCTTTCATTTTGAATTTAATTCAATTTAGTGGGGATCCTAGAGATAACACTTTTTGAATGTTTTGAAATATCACATACCAACTTGGATTTATGAATATAGTTAAACATTTAAATTGCAAGGATAATGACTTTAATTTTTGAGTATATTTAATTCTGACTTTTAATACCATTTTAAACACAAGTTACAATTTGATATAAATTAAAATATAATAAATACCTTTAAAAGAATTTAGATTTTTTAAAAAAAATCGCTGCCTTTGTTTTGGATAACATTTTATTATTATTATCATTATTATTATTTATTCTACATGTCGATCCCAGTTCCCCCGGCCTCTCTCCCTTCCTGCCTCCCTCCATCTTAACCTCTCTCCCTACTCATATGCACCCTCCCCTCCCATCCTCCCACCCCAATTCCATATGTAGGGCAATGCTATCCAGGTGGGGTCATGTAAATCTGTCAAGTCATTTGAAGTAGGGACTAGGACTTCTCTCCTGTCTCTACATTAGGGGAGTATGCCTCCATGGGGGATGTGTCTGCAAGGTCCTTTTGTGCACAAGGAATACATCCTGGTTCAGCTTCAGCTGTCTGAGGTACCTTAGACTGCTCAGTCCTTCTAGCTAAGACCCATATTCACAGGGTCTGAGTTAGTTCCATGCTGGATTCCCAGCTATCAGTCTGGGGGCACATTAGTTCCTCCTTGTTCAGGTCGGTCAGCCGTCCCTGTGTTTCTGCAACCTGGTCTTGTCCTCTCCCTCTGCATCTGGATTCTAGTTCAATTCAGTCTTTAGTTATGGGTGTTTGCTTCTGTTTCCAACAGGTACTAGCTGACTGCTCCATGATGGTGGATAAGTTAGTTGTTGATCTCACTATCCGGGAAGGGAATTTCATGGTTGCTCAAATTGTTAGTTTGCAGCAGTCTTGTGGGTATCTATACCTTTCTTTAGGTTCAGTTTTCTCTTCAAAGCAGTAATGGCTCCTCCTTCTTTTATATTCACTCTCTCTCTCTCGCTCTTTCTCTCTCTCTCTCTCTCTCTGTGTGTGTGTATGTGTCTGTCTGTCTGTCTGTCTGTCTCTTCTGTCTTCTAGTCCTACCCTGGCTCAATCTCCCTAGTTACATGTGATTTCCTCTCCTTCTCTTTATCCTACTTCTCTCTCCATTCACTGCCCCCGCACTTCCCATGTGCTCTGGGGGGGGACTTGTCCCTTCCCCCTTTTGTGAGGGACCTTATATGAATCTCTTAGAATACACCTTGTATCCTAGTTCCTCTAGTGAAGTATAGGCTGTGATCCTTTGCTCTAGGTCTAAAATCCAAATATGAGCGAGTACATACCATGTTCCTCTTTTTGTGACTGGGTTACTTCATTCAGGATGGTTTCTTCAAGTGCCATCCACTTGCCTGCAAATTTCAAAATTCCATTATTTTTTCTGTAGAGTAGTATTCCTTTGTGTGCTACATCTTCTTTATCCAGTCTTCAGTTGAGGGGCATCTAAATTGCTTCCAGGTTCTTGCTATTACAAACAAGGCTGCTATGAACATAGTTGAGCACATGTCTTTGTTGCATGGATGTGGATCATTTGGGTATATGCCTAAGAGGGGGATTGCTGGGTCCTGTGGTAAACTAATTCCCATTTTCCTGAGGAACCACCATACTGATCTCCAAAATGGCTGTATGAGTTTGCACTCCCACCAGCAGTGGAGGCCTGTTCCCATTTCTACATGTCCTCTCCAGCATAAGTTGTCATTTTAACCATTCTGGCAGGAGTAAGATGGTATCTCAAAGTTATTTTTATTTGCATTTCCCTGATAGCTAAGGATGGTAAGCACTGTCTTAAGTGTCTTTCAATCTTTTTGATTTTTGCTATTGAGAATTTTTTCTTCAGTTCTGTACCCCATTTTTTAATAGGGGTGTTTGGTGTTTTGGAGACTAGTTTCTTGAGTTCTTTGTATATTTTGGAGATCAGCCCTTTGTTGGATGTTAGATTGGTGAAAAATCCTTTCCCAGTCTGTGGGCTGCCCATTGGTCTTAAACAGCAACCCAAAATCCACAGATATAATAAATCAAAAATAGATTATAAGGAATATCTCCATGTTTCCCTTAAGTTAAAATACCAGTCGGTACTGATGGAATGAAATTTAAAGTCACAAAATCACAATTTGTCCATCCCCAAATCCAGTGTAATTTTAGTCAATCAATAGCACATATAAAAGCAATGTAAAATGTGTTTGATAACTGGCATGCATACTTAGTCCCTAGTGCTTCCCTGGCAAGTATTTATTCATTAAAATTTATCTTTTTTACTTTTATCAATTCTTTTTTAATTTCATAACCTGTATTCAATATAACTCATCATCCCATGTCAACGTATCTGACCTCTGCCCTTGCAGCCTCCCCTCAAAAAGAAAACAGGAAATACAATTGATAAAAAAATATATATATAAAGTAGAAAATATATACAATTTTTAAAAAAATATTGCTATGGAAGCTATGGTGTGTCATGTTGCCTCATCCACTTTGTCCTTTGGCCAAACAGCTTTATTTGTAAATGTTCATTACAATGAGTCATTGGTCTGAATCCTTACTAGGTCTCCTCTCCATGTCCTATGGTTGCCTTGTGTTATGGAGACCTTGCAGCTTTGCCTCTGTGTTTGCTCCAGCACTTTTTAGCTGGTATAGATGGAGGGGTGGGCCAACACAAGTCCTTTGATCTGGGCCTGGGTGATAGCTGAATTTGTCAGAAACCGAGCTCTCCCTTATCAATGCCATTGGGACCATCTCTCCCTCTTTGCCCAGGTGAGAGGCAGGGCAGGTTCTTCTGCCTGTTTTACCTGACAAGGGATACAACTGGCTCTGGGCTAAGCCTCCAGGGCTAGTTCAACTTCATTGCCCAGGTGGAGTGCAGGACCAGCTCTCTTGTCTATCACAGGCAGGGAGGGATGGGCCCAGATACCTGTTCTCAAACTCTCAGACTGGGCGCCCATGCCCACGCCACCCTGGGGAGAGGCTTGGCTGTGCTGCCAAGGGAAGGTGTGGGCTTGCTCTCCTGAGTGCTACAGCTAGCCCAGTGAGGGGCAGAACCAGCTTAACAGCTCTCAGGCCTTCATGGCCAACACTGTGCAGCCTCTGTACATCAGCATGTTCCCTGGCAGCCACCTAGTCCGGAGATGTCATCATAGTCTTTAGTAGTAACATGGACCATGAACATTGTCCTAGACAACTGCTGCAAGACCATATGTGTACCCACACATGGCTCTCAACGGTAGCAGAAGCCAGGGCTATTCCATGTCCTCAGGTGGCAGCACAGGCTATTTACAACAGGCTTACCACCCTCTTGTCTCTGGTTCTGCCTCTCTTCATAATGCCCAAGACATTCCTTCCTCGTTCTCTAATACCATCTCTCCACCAGGTACTTGCTCATCTTAGTGTTACCTACTTTGCCCACACCATGTGGTTGTGGGCAGAGCCCTCTCCAGTTTCTCATGCCTGTTTGGTGTGTGGGTTACAGGGAGGGGCATCTGCGGTGTCTTTTGTCGAAACTGTACTACATGGTGTTGGCCAGGGTATCTAAGGTATTGACCACCTGCTGCAAGCCAGTAGTACTAGAGTTGCTATTGGGTATCCTCCAACTTGAATATATGCCAGGGGCCATGAGAGTTCAGTAGGTGGCAGCTAATGTACAGATGTCAACCCAGCAGAGGCATAGTTAACTGATGGAGGAGCAATACTGTCCAGACAAGGTCTGCAGATCATATTGAAGGGCTTAATTATTCCAATTGGAAAATACAACACAATTTTACTTTTACAATGACTGAAACGAAAAGGGTTTCCCTTGGAATTAAGCACAATTTAACAAGTATATCTTAAACTGGAATTTCAGCACATTGCTTTTAAAAGTGAAAAGCTAAGTAAATACAATGCCATTTTCTATTTATTTAAAGATTCAATAACTTTTAAAATGGCAGTTTTCCACAAATGTCTCTAAAGAGCAAAAATAATTGGTGTCGAAATGCCAATAGAAGCTTTTATATAAATTGACAAATTTTGATTAAAAAAGTCGTGTAAATGCAAAGGAACTAAAATGGTCAAAACAAACTCTGTAAGGAATATGAAATTTTGAGACTGAGTCATGCATGTACATCATGTTCTGTGATTCCATGACAGTTATGAAATTATTGCTTAAACATAGGGATAAATTCACAAAATAATGGAAGTCTATTAAGAGTTTCTCAGTAAACCCTTGTAGTTATAATTCGGTAAGTTTTTGACTAGAATACCATTCCATTTTGATGAGGAAGGACTACTTGTTACCATGAGCATCTTAGAAAAATGCATATCAACTTACAAATATATATAAAGGCATTTAGTAATATACAATGTATAATAATTAGTTAAAAAAAGAGACCATGCAATTGAAGGAGAGTGGGCAGTGCTATATGAAATGGTTTGATCTGAGATAAATGTAATTATTATAATCTAAGAATTAGCATTAAAAGGAACTATATTTGTAGAAATTTTAAAAAGAAAACCTGACAATGTCATCATTCACTCTGTAGTTTAATATGTGTATTGCAAAACACTAAAGCAGAAATATATAAAATACATAAACCATCTTCATTTCACAGAATAAAAACATTAAAATATGGAAAATTGAGCCTTGAAATGAGTTTCTGCTATTTATATACTAGATCTGCTGCTGCTCTTGTCTCTGATACTTAAAAAGAAAATGTATTCATAATGGTCTTCATATAATGCAAGAGAACTTTCTTGGATGAGGGATGAGAATTAGGCAAATTTGCATGTGTAAGGATAAATTATAGAATATGGTTTACCAAAAATGGCAGATGTAGTTTTACCTTCTGTATTTATGCCTTCACCAGTCATGGATATTGGCCAGGTTTCTAGCACCAGACATACTTAATCTTCTACTGAGATAGCCTGAAGTCCAGTTGGAAAACTGTTAAGACATAGATATCAGTGGCAACAAACTGCACATTGTTGTACAATGCATATTGTCATTGTTGTGATTCATAGGTGTCATTGCTAGATATGAATATTAGTTGCTTACCTTACTTGGATCTTATATGCAATTAGACAAATAACTGCACGAATCTGGAAATCTGAGAGAGGAAGAAAAGTTCTTTCCCAGCAAAGAGTGCCTATTATTTTATCATCAAGGGGTTAGTTGTGAAGTAATATACATAAAAATAACATCACATGTACTAATAAGCAGGGTGCATTAATGCATTTAGAAATATATGTGTATGTATGTAAAACACAAGTAGTGAAGGAAAGTTACCCACAGTTTGGACAGAGTGCACTGTAGTTTCATGGAGTAAATTAGAGAGGAGGAGGAAGGTGAAAATGTGATTGGATTTTAATTCAAAAAATATGAAAAGAACAAATTTATAACTGAATGAGGAATATTTCATTGTGGACAAAATATTGAAATAAAATTATATGTAAAAGTATATGAACCCTCAATAAACTAATCAAGTAACACAAAAAATATCACTGGTCACTCAAGAAATATTCATTAAACATTTTTACAGTCTTATTATAACAACTATAAACATGAAAAAAACACATTTAATGGTGTTTTGGATGTTGCTTTTTAAATGGGATATGTTCATTCCCTCACAAGACTGTAAAGTACTGAAGTCACCTTTGATGAATTTGTTAACTTTTTAATTATCAATTTATTCCTCTTCCACTAATTTTGATCTTAACTTTCAATCTAGAAATAAAAACATATCTACAGAAAAAAAAATACCTTGAATATAAATTCCTATGTTGGCAATAATTCCTTATAGCAAAATTCTCCTAAATAAATATGACTAGCTTTAAAAATCTATTTGTCTATAAAATAAAATATGATATAGAGTAAGAATGGTAAATCATATTTACACAAGGCCATACAAATGCCATAAATATTGAATTGAGAGAAAGCTCTTGATCTCAGGGAGATAAGATGAATAAAACATACATACAGACTGCAGGTGAATATTTTCTTACTTATGTGCCCTGATTTAAGGTAACAGTAAATGAGTAAGAAGATTTTTACTAGGAAAATAAAGATCTAATATTGAATTGTATTAATTATTGCATATTTCTGTGAATTTAGCAAGCTTACTGAAATTTATTCTCTAGGTTAGTCAAGTTTATGTTGTATAAATCATGTGTGTAAAAATAATAATTATATTCATTTTATAGAAAAGATTTAACTTTTTTATAGTATTGCAGTAAGACAATGAGTGTTGGATTATTAGGCAATGTTAAACACTGAGCTGTGTCACCAGCCTTATATCCAAAAAATGTATATATGTGTATACATATATACATATGTACATATATATATATACATATAAATGTATACATATATATACATATAAATGTACATATGTATATATGTATATATATATATGTGTGTGTATACATATGTACTTATATATACATGCACAAAAGGAGGATTTTAATTAATACACATATTTTTAATGAAAGACTGGACCACATTATTTTATGGTTTTCTCACATGTGATTATAGTATGTTCTTAGATTAGTAAATTTTTGAAATTTTATAAAGTCTTCCACAAGTAAGCACAGGAAATTTTAACAAGCAGTAAGTACATTGTTCTTAGTATATTTCTCAATTTGAATAGATTTATTTGGGTAGATAAATTTTAGTTTTTTATATGCAATCTGAATGGTGGAAGTATTATACAGCACATAAAATCTACATTTTCTTGACACCATATGATCTGCAACATAGAAATTTTCATGAAATTTGAAAGCTAATATTTCACATTTCATTATCAGTGAGATCAATGAGTATATGATTCTTCAGGGAGAATGAAACTAGGAATTTAGAAAATGAGTGAGAGGTAATAACCTCAAGTTGCATAAGAGGATAATTAATATGCTTTCCTCAAAATAATGCTGCCATACACTGGTGGAGAACACTAATTGAAAAAAATTGTAACCTGTACATTTTATATTACTTATCTTTGTTCTTAGTTCATATGTAGTATGTAACAGACTATAGGGAAAGATGTCTAGGTTTCAAGGAAAACAATAGCACTTTTCACAATTTGAAGAGGTGCCTGCCTTCAAACAACAGGGTAATGATCATCATGAATAAAAAATAATTCACAAAAATTCAAAACTGTTTTATTTTTGTAAAACGCCAAAACATTAAGAAGCTAAGAACATTAAGAATATATTTGCTAAACATTAAATAATGATTGATTGATTCATTTTCTCACTTTAGTTTACTATATACAGTAATATACTTACACATGATTGCATGTATGACATTGGTTGTTATTTTAATTTATTCATGTCATTTTGGTATTTAGTAGACTTCTAATGGGACAGCAAGTTAGATTAATGTGTAAAATATCCCATGAAGCCTCACACCCTGACTTCATTTCCTGGGGCACACAATAGGGTAGAACTGTCCTGCTGGGCTGTATTCTTACCTCTATATATGTGCTGCAGCATTTATGTACAAGCATACACACACACACATACACACACACACAAATATACACACAAACACATGTAAATACACACGCAGATAAACACACAAACATGCAGACATGTACACAAGCACACATACAAACACATACACACATACACATATACACAGGCACACACACTCACAAATGCTCATGAACACACAATAAATAAACAAGAAAGAAATGAGCCAAGAAAGAAGGAAGGAAGGGAGGGAGAGAGAGAAAGAAAGGAAGGAAGGAAGTGAGGGAGGGATGGAGGGAGAGAGAGAGAAAAATAAAGGAAGGAAGGAAGGCAAGAAGGAAGGAAGGAAGGAAGGAAAATTGATAGCATTTTCTGTTTTATTCTTGAAATAAATTGTTGAATAAAAATAAAATTCTGTTGGAATTGCCTCTCTAGACACTAAGAGGGAAAAGTAAACTGATGAAGGTGAAATGATAGAATGATGAGAGGTGAGATCTACAGAGATCTTGAGGACAGTTGAAGATCACCCTCAATCAAAATTTTAGGAAGGGAAATGATGATAACGGACAGAATCCTTAATCAAACAGAATTCAAGAGAGAAATAAAAGTCTAAGGACCTATAATCATGTCCATAGAAGAAGACATGGTAAATAAAAAAAAAAAAAACATTCAATATTATGATGGAACTGTAAAGCAAAAGACTTAAATATTGGGAATACATTTGATTGCAGTAGCTATTATTGATGTGGCAACAGCCTAATAGGTTACGGAGGGTTCATAGATGATTGTTAAAAAAAAATCCACAAGTTAATTGAAAATCAAGTCAACATATTGTTGGTTCCAAATTCTAAAACTTAGCCTTCTTCAGGAACTTGTGAAGAAAGCTCTCATCTTCCAAAGTAGCCGTTTCCTTATCACTCCCTTGGCAGAAGGGAGAAATGACTATTCCTTGTGTGTAATAGCTTACCAAAGCACACACTGGACTCCCTCCTCCTTCAGTACAACAAAAACCTGTTACTCTTTTCATAGTCTACACTGGCATCCCTGTTATTCTTACCCCATTGTTTATCCTAAATTTATCCAGTTCATGGGATCTTTTTCCCAACTATCCACTTCTCCATATAACCCTGTTATTTAGACTATGACATTTTTATTTTGACTTCTTCTCTTAGTCCTTTCATATGTCTATTCTCTTGCCCCCTTTTTTTTTTTTCTCATCTCTTCTTTTTCTTAGCTTGCTCTCCCTCTGCCTCACTTCTCTCATAACCTAGTCCAGTCTCCTGGACATGCTCTGGGTTTTTCCAGCTGCTTTTGACTGTTTATTTTTTTCATATTAACAAGAGAATCCTTCTTCTTCACTATACCTTGGAGTTCCCATTAATCAATTAATACAAACATGCATCTCTCAGGTCCCATAGAAATCTGAGATAAGGCTCATTCACAACCTGTGGCTTCTCCCAGCATTTCTCACCCCACCTCGTAGCCTGAATATCTCCAGCCCAGGGGGAGGGCTTTGCTTACCTTCCCCAAACTTCTGATCCCTAGGTAGCCCCATTTGGGGCTACAAGCTCTCTTTGTTCACATCTACTCTCTTTTGTCCCTCTCCCAACATGTGCCCAACTTCTCTCATGGCTTATTTCAACCTGGGCCCTTCCTGATGCTTCTGGTTATGCTTTACCCCATCTATACATTTCTTCAACCATAACTGGGAGTGGTGATGTCTTTGTTTTCATTGAGTATCAAAGCTCTTATATACTCCTTTTATTCTTCCTCATTCTGTGCTGGTACTCATTATCACAAATTGTTTTGTGTTATACTAAAACAATTGGATTTAATATTTTATATTTCAGATTAAAGTTATCCCATAGCCCCTATTTACAACAAAGATTAATGTAAACCATAAAATTTTCTACAACTCTATTAAAATTAAAATTTATCTAACAAGCATTTTCTATTTTTAAGATTTAGGAAAATAGTTGACAGGGTAATAGGAAGCTAAAATATTTGTGTGAAATGTACTATTGTTCATTATTGAAGTCCAAATAGCTAAGTAATTTCTGATGTCCTAGTGATAAAATGAGGTAGGGATTTATCATCCTAAAAACCCTCTTGGTATGTCCTAAGTGGTGACTGAACTTGTCTCCGGACCAGCCCTAAGTTCCTACCCATGAAATTGCTTGGGACAGTCTGAGCAGTGATGATTTACTCTGGCCTCTCAGGAGTCTCTTTCTTCAGGCAGCCTTAATCAAACATGTCTTTAAGAATTCTCATAAGGAACAAAGGCCCTAGTCTTTATCAGTGAATATATTTATTTATATCTTCAAATCTCTATCAACATGGAACTAGAGCTACAGAACACGTTGCCTTTGTTACAAACCTTAAGAGTAGGGACTTTACTCAATGATTGATGTTTTACTGCCCAATTAAATAATGGTGATATTTTCTTTTTACTTGATTCCACTTTAAAAAGCCAATTTTCTTGTCTTTCTATATTTCTTCAAGCTATTAAGTACAGGAGGAGAAGACTGATAGATGTAAGAAGTAAAAGTAGAATTGACACATTTTATCTTTAGCAATCACACAAGCAAAAATGACTATATGTATCATATGTTCAATACAAACTATATACTTCCATGAAATGACTCAATGTGTTAATTTTCAAATACATTAAAAACATTTGCAAACTCAGTCATTTGTTTAATATATCATTACCAAAAGAATGTAAGTAGTGCTTTTGAACACATAAAATTATAATACTTTGGTTATTTATTGTGTTTTAATAGATGATATTAATCTGAACTCATATGATAATGAAGAATGAGTTCCATTTAGCTTAGCCAATACTTTTTAACTTTTTTTGATATCTCCTTATAAGTATAGTCTTCCTCCTAACTGCAAGCCCTGTTTACAAGTCCTGATTTATTTAAAGAACTTGCCATGTCATGAGGAAGAGAAATGAGCATAATATTCATTTGTGCAAGAAAACAATAGCAGCCTCCATTTCTTTTTGTATATACCTAGATGTTTTTTTAAGAACAATGAACTGAGGGAAGGAGAAATTATTAAGAAAGGGTGGTGCTCCATACAGGAGGAAACCAATTAAATACAAACCTTTACAATAATACTGTCATGATTTTTAATTCAATTTTCATATGTTGCACATTGTTTTTAAAGTCTGTGACATACAAGTTTATTTTCTATTTCTATATCTTAATCATCAATGCATGGAATGTAGTCTACCATGTGGCTATATAAATCATAGGATTGGGGGCTAGAGAGTTGAATCAATGCCTAACAGCATTTGTTGTTCCTTCATAAACTAGTGGCTCAGTTCCTAACAACCATGTTATGACTCATAATGATCTGAGCTCCAGTTCCAGAAGAGTTGACATCCATTTCTGACCATGATGAGCACAAGGCATGCACTACTGTGCATATGTACATAAAAGCAAACATTCCTACTCATAAAATGAAAACTAGAATAGAATGTGAATTGATTTTGTAACTCAAATTTTCTGCTTTTTTCTTTTTATCAACTTTCTTTTTATCTTAGAAAGGAAAATAGATTAATAATTTTATACATCATTTCTTTAATCACATTTTAATGTATTCTATTTGATATTATAATCTTTAAGCATCTTGGTATTTAAATAGGACCTAGTCTTTAAATTCAGAGTAGAACAACATTGTGCGTGGTTTACATGGAACAGTATCTAATGTGTCCAGGTGTTATTTAACAGTAGATGCCAACAAATAAGTTAAATAGAAGATGGGCTTGAAAATAAAAATATATATGTATAGTTCTCATTATTAGTTTTACATAGTTTTAAGGTTAAAGGCCCTGCTATATTCCATGAGAAAAGGGGAATATAAAACAGATGAAAAGATATAAACCTCTTGTCCCAGAACCAGAAAGGCTAGGGCAAGACGTCACTTCATATCTCCATCTCAGCCTTGGATATACAGTGAGTCACTCAAAAGAAATGAATATGAAGTCAGACATAATGTGACATAGTGTCTTGAGCTAGTAATTCCATGAATTGAGAAGAATCAGCAATCCAAGGTCAATCTTGTCTGCACAGTAAACTTGAATAAGCCATATATTTCATTTGCACACATAAATACTTTCCATTGGAAAACTAAAAATGGAGGCGTTCAAAGGACTTCAAACTTTTGAAAAGCTTCAAGAATAAATGTGAATTTTGCTAAGCAGAACAAAAGTAATAATATGTAAAATATTAAGCCAGTCTTCAATATAACCCCCCCAACTACTCCTGTGCTTATGCATTACATTACCTTAACTACTTGCAAATCTTTTTTAATGTTGAATAAGAGATTTAAGGAAATGTGCATCTTTTATCTTTAGTGATGGAGATACCACAAAGACAAAGTCCCATACTATCACTCTAACTTTTACTGATGTCATCCTAGCCAAATTGATATTCCTGCCTTCAATTCAGTAAACACTTCCATCGATAGACATCATGCTATCTGGGCATGAGTTTCTTAAGGGATATTCACAATTTAATGTCTCAGCCATATAGTTATGATGAATCATAAGCTCTATCTTTAAAGGTTACCTTCATTCCTACTTTCTATTTCCTTTCTAAATCATATTATAGGAAAAGAAGCCTTGGATTGAATTGTAATCTAATAAAGTCAAATCAGGAGACACTATGGTCCTAAAAAGTATAATTCATAGTTTCTTCCAAATACGGTATCTAGTGGGATTTCTGGAATATTGAAGGTTTGTAGCAGGGGTGGGAAAACCATAAGCATTTGTAGATGTGCAGGAATTTTTGCTTTTATTTGGCAGGGGGATTCAGATGGATTTCTAAGGTAGAGGCCTCTTTCCCTCTCTCATCCCCTCACATGCACCCTGACCACCCTTCCCTCCCACCCTCCCTCACCCAATCCACATGTAGGGTGATGCCATCCAGGAAGGGTCATCTAAATCTGTCAAGTCATTTGAAGTAGGGACTAGGTGAGTTCTCTTTCTTAGATGCCTCATAATTACCACTGCACTGTAGATGTGTGCCCTTCATTTTACTCTTCAATACAAATTGAAACCACATTTAAAATTCTTTGATGACACAGTTAGTCAACTCTTCTATTAATTTAGCATAGCAATTTAGATGCCATTTCAGGCTCTTTTGATATCCTACTTAGTGACAAAACAGATGTGATTTGTTTCTGGTAGCAAGCAACATTATATTGACTAAAAACTACCACCCTAGTCCTAAATGCAAAACCAGATCAAGTCCAACTCAGAGTAGGAGAAAGAAGAGAGAGTATTGCCCCAAACAGATTTATGATGAACTCTGAACATCCATAGAAGCCACGATTTCAGAATTTTTATAGTAATTGCTAAAAATCCTACAGCATCCTCAGACATGATAAAGTGCGAAACACCAGTGTGCACATGTGAAAGGATATGAAGCTAATTGTTTTTCAAGTTTTAACTTTGTCATAGGATTTGGGTTTTGGGTTTTTCGTTGTTGTTGTTCTTATTGTTTTATTTTGTTGTAGTTCATTAGTCTAATCCTGTGCAATGAACAGTGAAAGTATGCAATCCCAAGTGAAATTCCATGGCTTCATAATTGCTATTTAACTGTACAGAAGTCCATCAAAGTAAATGGAGTTTGGGATGAGGCAAGTGTTTGTTTGAATTACTACCTGAATATAGCTTTTTGTTTTTTTTATACTTATGAATTAATTACACAATTACAAAAGGATGACATTTCATAAAAACAATAATGAAATTAATTATGAAATCTCATAAAAATGAAATAAAATAAGCATAATTTCTCAGAAGATCTCCCTACTGTATTTGGAAACTACCCCCTGCGAACCAGCCACATTGTTAAATGGTTAACGCATGGACTTCAGTGCGATAGACACATGCAAGTTATAGCAAATTAGTTTACTATGTCATAGTAAATGCCTAGGATTCACTGGGAACCATACCTGATTGCTTAGGAAAATTTAATTTGCAAATGACAATTATTTTAGCTAAGTGTGTACATTTTATCAAATACAAAGTATTCCTTTAATAATATTTTTATTTAAATTTATAACAAGCTTCTTTTACATGTCAATCCCAGGTCCCTCACCATCCCCTCCTCCACTATCCCTATCCCAACTCCAATTCCATCCCCCTTCTGCTCCCCAAGGAGGGTGAGGCCTTCAATGGGGGATCTTCAAAGTCTGTCATATCATTTGGAGCAGAGTCTAACCACCCCATCATGTGTAGACTGAGAGAAACGGCCATACTGATTTCCAAAGTGGCTGTATGAGTTTCCACTCCCACAAGTAATAGAGGAGTGTTCCCCTTTCTCCACATTCTCTTCAGTATAAAATGTCTTAGGTGTTTTTTCTTTTCTTTTTTTTGCCATTCTGAACAGAGTAAGATGGTATCTCTGAGTTGTTTTGAGTTGCATTTCCCTGATGGCTAAAGATGTTGAGCACTTTCTAAAGTATCTTTCAACATTTTTAGATTCCTCCATTGAGAGATCTCTATTTAACTATGTATCCCACTTTTTAATTGAATTATTTGTTTTTTTTGGTGACTAGATTCTTTAGTTCTTTGTATAATTTAGAAGTCAGCCCTGTGTCAGATGTGGGGTTTGTTAAGATCTTTTACCATTCTGTGGGCTGCTATTTTGTCTTGTTGACTTCATCCTTTGCCTTACTGAAGGTCTTCAATTTCAGGAGGTCTTATTCATTAATTGTTGATTTCAGTGTTTATGCTACTTGTTTTTGTTTAGGAAGCGATTTCCTGTACCAATTTATTCAAGGGTACCCCCCCTACTTTTTCTTCTAACAGGTTTGGTGTGACTAGATTTATGTCAAGGTCTTTGATCCATTTGGTCTTAAGTTTTGTGCATGGCTATTGATATGTATCTATCTCCATCTTCTTCAAGTCAGCATCCAGTTAAGCCACACAATAGAAGCAAAAGGTTAGTTGCCAAACTGTTTTGTAAGGCCCCAATTATCTTCATACACAATCCATACAAAGACAAAATTTAGAAAGAGACTGCAAACCACAATCCCTCATGAACATTGATCCAAGAACACACAATAAAATACTGGCAAATCAAATCCAAGAATACGTCTGAGAAATCATCCACCATGAGCAATAGGCTTCATCCTGGGAATGCAGGGATGGTTCAACATAAAGAAATAATTTTTAAAGGTATTAATTTCTTGTGAGGAAACAGTATTTTGGCAGAGCTAAAATATAAACATTAAGACTTAGGAGATAATTTTATAAAGCACAATTATATAAGGAATTGCCTTCAATGATGTTACTCAATCTTGATTCTTTTTCTCAGTCAACTATGGTTCCACTGCTATGACCTCAGTAAGAAATGCCAGTTCTCTCTGGAGCTCATGATGTCCCAATGGGTTCCTGGAATAATTCTCTTTAGTGTTTCCTCAATCCCAGCTTCCCTTCTGTTGTGCCTGTTCAGTTCACAAACAATTCACACTGCTTGATAATGATTTTGTACTCAAAGGAGGGAAAATAACAACTGTCCATTGTTTGTTTCCTAAATTGTAGTATCTAATTAGTATGTAAGTTCATCATGGGGAAAAGTCACAAATCAAATAGAGCATAGATGTAGAAGACATTTTTCTTAACGACAGTGAGATGTGATGAAAAAAAAAATGTTTTTTCCATATTATGACTTTAGAATTATAACTACCTAGCTGGACTTCAGATTAGGAAAACTACTATTCAGTGGCATCAGTTACTAGTGGACTGCATGTGATTTTAATGAGTATAAAGCCAGGAACTAGGAGAGCCCAGGGCATTCTGATCTAGACAAAGGTCATGTAATACTTCCTAATGCAATAGTAAACCATTCTTGGAAGTAGCAGAATATATAGTCCTAACATCTCATTTTCTCTCTTGTGCCGCATGAAACAAATGCTTCAAGTTTTCCTAATCTGAAGTCCAGCTAGGTGAAATAAATGTAAAGTTAAAACTTTAGTACTATGTTATTTAAAAACCATAAAGAGTTCTAGATGTTTTCACAATTTTAGAAGTGTTTGTTGAGAGTATGTTAAATATTTTAGTATTCAGAGATCTGTACTGGCCTGCCCCTGGGGTTCTAACAGGTTATGTATCCAGATGAAGCCACTAAGAGTACCACCT
The DNA here is from genome assembly GCF_943737965.1 of Phodopus roborovskii. NCBI lineage: Eukaryota > Metazoa > Chordata > Mammalia > Rodentia > Cricetidae > Phodopus > Phodopus roborovskii. The sequence goes on from NW_026126567.1 coordinate 25,390,340, forward strand.
ATGCACATTCACTATGTTGCTTTTTCAAAGGGTCTTGCCCACTTCCTTTCTCTCACTCTCTCGTCCTCTCTCTGCATATGCTTCCTCTCACCCACTGATCCTGTCCCCAGAGGCTGGACTACCCTTCCACTTTCCCCATTTAATGACCCTTTTCCTTAATAAAAAGGCTCCTCTGCTTGAGCGCTGTCTCATGGTGTCTCTCTCTCTTGAGCTGCTTTTTAAAAATATTACAACAAAACATATTAAAATTTAAGAAAGTTAATGGTGGTAGCATAATTGGAACTGTTAAAATCCAAGTCCCTAATTAAAATTCTCAAAAGGTAGCAGAATTTTCATGGAGAATTAACAATTTGTTATGAAATAACTACTAAAATAGTGTAACCTATTTCTCAGTAATTTCATATGATTTAATTTTGAGAAACAAAAAAGTCAAATTTTTTAGACTTTATTTAAATTTTTCTACTCTGTAATTCAAACCAAGCTAGTCATGAAAGTGGATTTGTTAGAGGTGACTGGGCTGCCTGAAAGTCAGACAATGTGTGAGGTTGTTCGCTGGCCTAGGTTATAGTAAGCTAGTGCTTATTTAAGGAATGGTCAAATTCCTGATTCTAAGCAGACTGTTCATTATTTACCTGCATCTTCCAGTGTCATAGGAAAGTAATTCAAATTATATTTGGGTAGAACACTGGTGAGGCAGAAACATTATAATCCTGAATTGAAGCTACAATGGGTACACAATGTGCTACAGAATCATTAGACTATCCTTGGCTCCATAGTAATATTCTGCCAACAGCAAAAATAATAATAATAAAAAGCCAGGTGTGATCACATGGTAGACAGAGGGAGGCAGATCTCTGAGTTTAAGTACAGCTTGGTTAACCTAACTGTCCCATGCTTATTGGGAATACCTATTGCAATCTTGCCCCAGAAATGACCTGAAAAGAAGAGAAAGAAAGAATAAGCATTTCTAAGTGAACAAGAAATGATGGCAAGTTTGGTTATTTGAACAGAGTGAGGTCTCAGGAGTAAATTCAAGGTCTATAAAACTAAAGGCAAATACTTACTGGGTACATGAATTATCACATATTTAACATTTTATGTATTGATTTTTATACCTGTAAGATGTGAATACCTAAATCTAATATCACAGTTTTGGGTGACAATCAAATGAGAAACCTCAGGTGAACTTTATGAATGATAAAGCATGACTTAAATATATAACAAATCTCAATTTTCTTCCCTGCTTAATATTAAGAACACAAGAAAATACATATCTAAGAGGACAGAAATTCTGCTGGAATATTGGTACAACAATTCAAACTAAAATGATAGCTTCCTTGATAGTTAGATATGGGAAATAAAGAGCGAGCATAAGACAATTGAGGTCTGCTTAAAAAAGTAAAGACATCAGCATCTTTTGAAAATGTTACATCGACATAGAAAAGAGATCATTTTTTGTTACAGAGTTCTTCATTTAAATAACTGAAGAATTATCTTTGTAGCAGGGGGAACAGGAGAGAGCCAGGCTCATTGAGATGGAAGGAGAAAACTGGCACCTTACATTTGTCCTCTGATTACCATACACATAGAGTGACACACATGTGCACCACACACTAATAAAAATTATAGTATGAAATAAAAGTCAAAGTACCTTAAGGTTTGTTTTCTTTCTTTTATGATAGTTATATGCCTTCTAGTAATCATATAATGTACCACAAAATCATCTGAACAAGGTGACAAAACAGACTAAAATAGTGTGGCCTGGAATTTCATGCCACAACTTGTACAGCATTCACAGCTTATTTGTGGCAAGTACAGAAAATATTGTGTAAGTGAGGACTGTCTCTAAATTATTGCTTAGAGGTTCACCATATAGAGAGAGCAAATGTCTCTTCTTTACAAATCCAACATCATTATTAGTGCACTGTCATCCTGGAACACTTAGAATTAGCCACTGCTGTGCTGTAACATGTACTATTCACTGTGGGCAGAGTCACATTTTCCCGCTGGTTGCTATGACAAATGTTCAAGTGGCTGTATTTTGCATTAATAGCCTGATAGAGAATACTGAATACTGGTCATCTTTCTTGTTGTATTCCTGTAGGGTTTAAAAGATGTCTCTGGAACCTTTGCTTCTCACAAACTTCTGAGCACCTACATAAGTACTGTAATGGGGGATGGACTTAGGTATATATGTTTCTCTTATTGGTTGATGCATAAAACACTGATTTGTCAGTAGCCATGAGAAAGATTAGGTGGGGCTACCAGACAAGGAGATTCTGGAGAAGACACAGAGAAGAGCTGTCCGAGAAATGCCATGTAGCTATCAAAGGAGTAACAGGTCTGGGCATTCTCCAGTACCCAATACTACATGGGGATACACAGATTAATAGAAATGAGTTAAAAGTTAAGAGATAGATAGCCAATAAATAACCTGAGCCATGGGTCTAACAGTTTATAATTAATATAAGCCTCTGTGTGTTTTTTAGGGACTTAAGGCTGCAGAATCAGGTGGATCAGAAACTCCTGTCTACACTACTGTATGAGGGTGGAGGTAAAGTATACAGGTTTTCAGGCCCCTTTTAGATTCTACAAAGAGAAAACAAATAAACAAACAAACACAGTATATCAAACCTATAAGAAAGTGTTACTTGTCAGTGTGGAGGTCTGGAGCAGGGATTAAGGTCTTGCAAAAATTTCAATTTACTCTTTGGATCGTATTCCCATTGCACTTTCTCTCTAACTGTGTGAATTTTAAGAGAGAACAATGAAAAAAAATAAATACAAAGGATGGCATATCTTCATTGGTTTATAATACAACAATGTATATAGATGGGAGTCTGACATTTATGTTGCACCATTTATATTTCTGTTTGTCTGTCTGTATATGTGCATGCTATATGAGTGGGTTCCTGTGGAAGCCAGGAAAAGGCATCACATCACCTCAGTCTTAAGTTTCAGGCAGATATGAGCAGCTCAGCACAGTACTAGGAACCAAATTTGGGTTCTCTGAAAGAATAGAAACATGTTTGACATTGTAATGTATTGTTATAACATTAAAAATATATTTATCAAGATACAAAATATATTAAGTTAAACTATCTTTAATATGTACATTTGGATAAATATGTAGCTATGCAAGGTTCAGCTCGACTGCTGGTAATAGATCCCATGAAGGCAGAGGTACAGAGAAGAAACTAACCTCAGAATCAACAATCAGCCCAACATGAAGGGCAGAAATCTAGCATGCTAGGAAATATCTTCAGATTTTGCAAGATACTGTCTTTTATATTATGTTTTTCAGAGAAGGATCGTGGGAAAGCATGAGTGGAATAATTCTTTAAGACAGTCACTTGCCACATTTTATGGAAAATATTTTGAAAGTATCCTTGGAATATAAAATCTGCATATATTATCTTATTAACATGGATACACGTCAGTTGCAAAACAGTGGGTGTTAAAGGTCTACTAATGGTAAAGTTTCTTCTAAGTGATTTTTTTCTGGTGTTATTGATGTTCTTATTGCTGTGAGTAGCATTTTTGACAGTCTTCCTCATTTGCAGTACAGCTTTCTCCCTTCCTGTAATGTGGGATGGACAAGGAATTGAGTGCTTGCACATAGCAGTTTAGTTGTTCTATAGGAAATGGGCATTTTTGACAACTAATACTTAAAAAATGGAACAGAGAGAATTAAGGAGAAACATCTGAGCTATGGGTCTTGCTAGGATGTTGAGTTTATTATGTGTTCCTTCATATATAAACTTATTTCCCCAACATTACCTAATATAAATAGATGTATTGACAAGGATATGCAGTGGCTGGAAGGCATTCATTTCAAGATGTCCCAATTATTTTGGAAAATGTTCAGAGATTCCTCTAATATCCAATATATAACACAATGTAGTTCAACCATTATACAGTGAGGTACTTAGTGTCATACATAAAAACATTTCTATTATTCACGGAAATTTGTCATCATAGCACTAAACTGTAAATATGTATGTGTGTAAATTACCATATATTCCTGTACACACACACACACACACACACAGAGTAATCCCTGAGGAAAATGAAGGATATATGAAAGTACAAATGAATAAATAAATAGACGGATAGAAATTGAAATTGCCAATAACTTGACCTCAGTCTTCTCACTCTGAGAGAAACAAATTTATGTCTCTCCATGTCTTTAAAAAATATCCAGACTGTGGATTTTTTTATAGGAGCACATACATACTTAGGCATATACGTATTTTTTTAAAGGGATAGAAACTCAGCTTGGCATGGGGAGAAAAACTATTATTAGTGCTATAATAAATAAAGGATAAAAGGACCAAAAAGGAAAAAAGAAAGAAAGAAAGAAAGGAGAACTTGGACAACAATGAGAGAGGATATTAGAAAGTGATTCAAACACATTTTACAAATGGCTTAGTTATAAAAAACATATCAAAATGTGCTGTTTTTTTAAAGTATGTATTTACGTATTTGGAGTACATATTTACTGGCCAAAGATGCACAAGTCAGTGACCATGACCAATCACATGCTACTACAAGATAAAATTGAAAATAATGACTAAAGTTGTCACTTGTTAAAGATATCACAGATTATATCTTAGGCCCAGTAATGGGCAGCATGAAAAATAAAAGACCCAGAGATGGATATTGTGGTTCAAGCTACAACTTGAAGGTCAGAAAAGCAAAGCAACTGATCACTAGCGCTCACCTCTACTGAAAGGTGATCCTGGCTCCCCCAAACCTCAGACAGAAATCCCAGACTGCTATGCTCTTCTCAACCTGGCTGGAGAATCCTGAGACTCAATGTCTTTTTATCCACAATGTGGCTGGAGAATGAAACCCTGTTCTTATCTTAAATACCTCTCATGAGTCCTTGGATTAAAAATGTATGATCCCAAGAGCTGAGATCATCTTTGAGTGAGCTGTTTCTCTTTAGGACTGGATGTATTTTGTGCAACTCAGTGTGGCCTTGAACTAACAAGGATCTACCTACATCTACCTCCCAAGTGGTGGGTTAAAGATGTGTACCACCACCACCTTGTTTCTATACCTTGTGTCTTACTTTGCTTTCTGAATCTTCAGGCAAGCTTTAATAAATTATAAATAATATATCACCACAGGAAAGCACTAAGAAAAGCATCTGAGTAAATGTTACCTCTGCAAGATCATTATAATAGCACAAGCCAAGCCAAGCACACTGTGGTCAAAGTATCACAAGGGTATCTATATCACACAGGACAAATAAACACCCAGTCCTTAACTTAAGAGAAATGCAGACATCAAGGAGAATTCTATACTCTGGGAAGTTAGAGCATTCATCGGTCATGTACCTGACATCTTCTCAAAGGCTCCTGGTCCAGGAGGTCAAATTGGGATGATGAATGCCTTCAAAGGTTCAAAGTATATAATGTGAGGTCAGCAGCAATCTGAAATTAAAGGAACAACTCAGAAACAAGGAGCTCAAACAGGTGATGACGTAGATTTTATCTGAAAGCCAATTATGTGCTTTCCCCATCTCCAATTATTTCTTTAGGTGAACATCAATTATTTACAGCCAACAAAAGCATACACAATCAGAGCTAAACATGACATGGCACTGTTGGGACACATGGTCTCAAAGCAGCAAATTCCAGAGAAGAAACTGTTTTTGTATTTTAGAAGTAAATTTAAAGTGATGACTAAACTGTCAATACACACTGGATACATTTTCTTTGAGATTGACCTCCACATTCATAAAGCTATGAAAATATGAAAAATAGCTTGAAAAAAGACATATACTCATTTGTTCTTGTGGGCTTTATATTTATTTTTCTTTGTCTTTAACAGTTAGCTATATGCATGACACCATCAGAAAAATAGTATCTCTAAAGGGATGGGTTTCTGAGGCTCTGCAGGACTTTTTCAACAAATGTGCCTTATAATAGATTGTTTTCCACAGAGATTAAACTAGGGAAAACATGAAATGATAAAAAATGTACTTTCAAGATGTCAAAAGTGAACATCTGAAAACAAAAGCTCATCTTTACCCATCAAGCCCAATTTCTTAGAAAAATATAGTTTTTTGCCCCAAAAACAACTTGTTATTTTATTTAGTAACAGTAATAGACCACTAAAGTCAGCTTCCTTTGCTTGACAGAAGGGAAATGCAGAGGAAGTGTTGGTTAAAACTATTTTTGCTGTCTAGTTTTCTTTTCTATTCCCAAATGATCTTCTCTCCCTTTGTGTATACTATACTAATTAACACAAGAAAGTCATCTACTCATTCCTTCATAGAGCTTTCTGACTTATATTTAATATGTTAAGTGGCCAATCAATGCTCTTTACATTAGGAAGTTCATGTTTTTCTTCTCTCCATATGCCAAAGGAGAGAATAAACTAAGGTGATCATAAAATGGAGGCTGGCAGAATGAGTTTCTTAATTTAGTACATTTGACAGTCTAAGAATTCCAGGTTTCCTTGGAGACATGCTAATTGGAATAGTTTCAGGTTCTAAGATATGTTCAATATTAGGAGTGACATCTTCCAAGATTGCTATACAACTGATTGAATATCAATACATTTCTAGGACATTGCCTTTGCAGAGTCTATGTAGAAATAGAGAAGGTCCTTGCAATTTATGGCAATAAAAATGGATGTGTCAATACAAGTACTACAGAGGTACACGTTTTTTGTTTTTGTTTTTAAACTAGATCATTTTTATTAACTTCTGTCTTGATAAGCATCATTCCTTATCTCCTCACCTTTTAATTTCAACCTATTATTATTTTTAATTTTTTATTTTACATGTCAATCCCAGTTCCCTCTCCCTCCCTTCCTCCCTCCTTACTCTCTCTGCCCCTCACACACACCCTAACCACCCTCCCTTCCCATCCCCCCACCCCATTCCACATGTAGTGCAATGCCATCCAGGTGGGTCATGTAAATTTGTCAAGTCATTTGAAGTAGGGACTAGGACTTCTCTAGGTTAAGACAGTATCCTTCAATGGGAAATGTGTCCACAAGGTCCTTTTGTGTACCAGGAATACATCCTGGTTCCACTGTCTGAGGTGCCACAGACTGTTCAGACCTTCTAGCTGAGAACCATATTGGATTCCAAGCTATCAGTCTGGGGGTCCATTAGCTCCTCCTTGTTCAGGTCAGCTGTCTCTATGTGTTTCTGTAACCTGGTCTTGTCCTTTCCCTCTGCATCTGGATTCTAGTTCGACTCATAATTTAGTTATGGGTGTTTGCTTCTGTTTCCAACAGGTACTAGATGACGGATACATGATGGTGGATAAGTTAGTTGTTGATCTCACTATCCTGGAAGGGCATTTATGGTTGCCTTTCCATGGTTGTTCAAATTGTTACTTAGCAGAAATCTTGTAGGTATCTAGACCATTCTTTAGGTTCAGTTTTCTCTTCAAACCAATAATTCCTTTCTCATTTATTTCTCTCTCTCTGTCTCTCTCTCTTTCTGTCCCTTGCTCTGTCTCTCTCTCTCTCTCTCTCTGGTTTTCTATTCTTACCCTGACTCAATCTTCCTAGTCGCACGTGCTTTCCTCTCCTCCCCCACTCTTTCTCCTACTTCTCTCTCCATTCACTGCTCCCCCCCACTTCCCGTATGCTCTGGGGGACTTCTCCCCCCCTTCTGTGAGGGACTTTATATGAATCTCTTAGAATATACCCTTGTATCCTCGTTCCTCTGGTGGTGTGAATTATAGACTGGTGATCCTTTACTCTAGGTCTAAAATCCATATATAAGAGAGTACATACAATGTTCCTCTTTTTGTGACTGGGTTACCTCAAGTGCCTTCAAGTGCCATGCACTTGCCTGCCAATTTCAAGTTTCCATTATTTTTTTCTGCAGAGTAGTATTACATTGTGTGCCACATCTCGTTTATCCATTCTTCAGTTGAGGGGCATCTAGATTGCTTCCAGGTTCTTGCTATTACAAACAATGCTGTTATGAACATGGTTCAGCACATGTCTTTGTTGCATAGATGTGTATCATTTGGGTATATGCCTAAGAGCGGGAATTGCAGGGTCCTGTGGTAAACTAATTCCCATTTTCCTGAGGAACCGCCATACTGATCTCCAAAATGGCTGTACGAGTGTGCACTCCCACCAGCAGTGGAGGAGTGTTCCCCTTTCTCCACATCCTCTCCAGCATAAGTTGTCATTGGTGGTTCTAATTTTAGCCATTCTGGCAGGAGTAAGATGGTATCTCAAAGTTGTTTTGATTTGCATTCCCCTGATAGCTAATGATGTTGAACACTTTCCTAAGTGTCTTTCTGTAAGGAGTATGGTTTTTCTGCCTGCTGCCTAGTCTTGTCCCAATGCCGCGCCAGCCCCAATTAACACACTGAGACTCTGTATTTGATATAATTCTATTGGCCAGGTACTAGTTTCTTATCAGCTAGCTCTGTTTTAATTATTAACCCATTTCTATGTATATCCACATGGTCTTACCAGCGAGAGGCGGCTGGCGGTTCTACCTTCTACAGATTCTCCATCTTGACTCCTCCTTCCTACTTCCTGTTTCCTCCTTGTCTCCTAGTCCCGCCTATATAGCTTTCCTATTGGCCAACAGTGCTTTATTAATTAACCAGTATGAGAAACATTTACAGAATGGCATCTCCAATCATTCAGCCTTTTTTATTTCCTCTATTGAGAATTCTTTCTTCAGTTCTGTACCCCATTTTTTAATAGGGCTATTTGGTGTTTTGTTGACTAGTTTCTTGAGTTCTTTGTATATTTTGGAGGTCAGCCCTTTGTCAAATGTAATATTGGTAAAAATCTTTTCCCAGTATGTGGGCTGCCATTTGGTCTTGTCCACTGTGTTCTTTGCCTTACAGAAGCTTCTAAGTTTGAGGAGGTCCCATTTATTAATTGTTAATCTCAGTGTCTGCTCATAGAGATATGTTCAGGAAGCAGTCTCCTATACCAGTTTGTTCAAGGGTACTTCATACTTTCTCTTTTACAGTTGCAGTGTAGCTGGATTGATGTTGAGGTCTTTGATCCATTTGGACTTTAGTTTTGTACATTGTGACAAACATGGGTCTATCTGCAGTCTTCTACACACCATCATCCAATTGTGCCAGCACCATTCGTTGAAGATGCTTTCCTCACCCCATTAACAAACTGAAAAAGAAAAACCATATGATCATCTCCCTACATGCTGAAAAAGCCTTTGACAAAATTCAACTCCCTTTCATGATAAAGGTCTTGGAGAGATCAGGGATAACAGGAACATACCTAAACATAATAAGAGCAATATACAGCAAACCAACTGCCAACATCAAACTTAATAGAGAGAAGCTTAAGCCAATTCCTCTAAAATCAGGAACAAGACAAGGCTGCCCTCTCTCTCCATATCGCTTCAATATTGTACCTGAAGTTCTAGCTAAAGCTATAAGACAACAAAAGGAGATCAAGGGGATTCAAATTGGAAAGGAAGAAGTCAAACTGTCTCTATTTGTTGATGATAAGTAGTTTACATAAGCGACCCAATAAACTCTACAGGGAACTCCTACAGCTGATAAACACCTTCAGCAAACTAGTAGGATACATGATAAACTCAAAAAAGTCAGTAGCCCTACTTTATTCAGATGACATAGATGTGGAGAAAGAAATCAGAGAAACATCACACTTTTACAATAGCCCAAAACAACATAAAGTATCACGGGGTAACACTTACCAAACAAGTGAAAGACCTATACAATAAGAACTTTGTAGCTCCTAAGAAAGAAATTAAAGAAGATACCAGAAAATGGAAAGATCTCCCATGCTCTGGGATAGGTAGGATAAATATAGTAAAAATGGCAATCTTGCCAAAAGCAATCTTCAGATTCAATGCAGTCCCCATTAAAATCCCACCACAATTCTTCACTGATCTTGAAAGGATAATAATCAACTTTATATGGAAAAACAAAAGACCCAGGATAACCAAAATAACTCTGTACACTAAAAGAACTTCAGGAGGCATCACCATCCTTGACTTTAAGCTCTACTACAGAGCTATAGTTCTGAAAACAGCCTGGTATTGGCACACAAATAGAATGATAGACCAATGGAATCGAATCAAAAATCCTGATATAAACCCACACAACTATGAACACCTGATTTTTGACAAAACAGCTAAAAGAATACAGAGGTACAACTTCTCTAACTTGTGACAATGTCACCAGAGCTGAATATGGAAGTTCTTTTTAATATTATATTTTTTCTTATTTTACATATTGATCCCTGTTCCCTTCCTCCCTCCCTCTCCTTCTCCCTCCCATGCTCCCAGACCACCCTCCCACCACCACACACCCCTCCACTGGTAGAGTGATGATTTACCAGAGGGGTCAACAAAATCTGTCAAGTCATTTGGAGTAGGGACTGGGCCCTCCTTCCTGCCTCTAGTTTAAGGGAGTATCCCTCCATGGGGAATGTGCTTCCAAAGTCCTTTTGTGTACCAGGGATACATCCTGATTCCACAGTCAGAGGTTCCACAGTCCCTTATACTGCCCAGGCCTTCTAACTTAGACCCATATTCAGGGGGTCTGAGGCAATCCAATGCTGGTTTGCCAGATATTAGTCTTTGTGTGGGGACATTAGTTCCTCCTTGTTCAGGTCAGCTGTCTCTGTGTGTTTCTGAAGCCTGGTCTTGTCCCTCACTCTCTGCATCTGGATTCTAGTTAGGCTCAGTGTTTAGCTGTGGGTGCCTGCTTCTGTATCCAAAAGATGGAAATTTTTTTGTATCCTTTCCAAATTAGCATGGAGGTCAGGTTATTTTATCTGGTATTCTTCTTAAACCCCCCCCCAAAAAAAAAGATACTGGGAAGATATATATTTGGCAAGTATTCACAAAATGTGTATGGGAACATCTGAATGGATATTGTAGGGTTCTGTTGTAAGACAGTGTCAAGTTGGGTCAGATGAAAAAAAAAACCAACATATTTCATGCAAACCAAATTTACACAATGTGTATCCATATATATCCATATATCCATATATCCATATATCCATATATATATATATATGTATATATATATATATATACATATATATATCTATATATATCTATCCCTACAGAAATTTCTGGAAGAAAACTCCAACCCATGGAAATAAACTACACTCATGAAAACATAAGCAATAGATAATCCCACTTTACTAAAGGCCAGAAAATGGGTGGAAATTCACACACAATACTACCACCAAAAACAAATCCAATACAAATAAGAATCAACAATCAATGGTTATTAATATCCCTCAAGATCAATGGTCTTAGTGCTTCTAATAAAGCACTAAGAAATAAGCTCATTTAGCTATCCTAGTATGTGACAGTTTGAACTTCAAAATAAAATTAATCAAGAAATGAAGAAGGTCATGTCATAGTCATCACAGGAATAATCCATCAAGATGAAGTTTCAATTCTGAACATCTATGCCCCAAATACAAATGCATCCACATTTGTAAAAGAAACATTACTAAAACTCAAATTACACATTAAACCCCACATACTTATAGCGGGAGATTTCAATACCCCACTCTCACCACTGGACAGAACTACCAGACAGAAACTTAACAAAGAAATCAAGGAACTAACAACATAGTGATCCACTTGGACTTAATAGATATCTATAGAACATTCCATACAAACACAAAAGTATATACCTTATTCTCGGCACCTCATGGAATCTTTTTGAAAATTGACCACATACTTGGCAATAATGCAAACCTCAAAAGATACAAAAATATTGGAATAAACCTCTGTATCTTATGCGACCACCATGACTTAAAATTAGAATTCAGCAACAACATAAATTGCACAAACTCTACAAACTCATGGAAATTGAACATTGCTGAACTGTACCACCCCTGGGTTAAAGCTGAAATAAAGAAACAAATCAAAGACTTCTTAGAATTCAATGAAAATGAACACACAATATACCCAAACCTATGGGACACTCTAAAAGCAATGCTAAGAGGAAAGTTCATAGCACTAAGTGCCCACATGAAGAAACTGGAGAATAGCCACACTAGGGAATTAACAGAACATATGAGAATTCAGTACAGAAAGAAGCAAACACACCAAGGAGGAGTAAATGGCAGGAAATAATCAAATTGAGAGCTGAAATCAATAAAGGATAAACAAGGAAAACAAAAAGAATCAATGTAACAAAGACTTGGTTCTTTAAGAAAATCAACAAGATAGACGAACTTTTACCCAAACTAAACAAAAAGGCAGAGACAAATTAACAAAATCATAAATGAAAAGGCAGATATAATAACAGACACTGAGGAAATCCAGAGGGCCATCAGGTCATACTTTGGAATCCTGTACTCCACAAAACTGGAAATATTAAAGGAAATAGACAATTTTCTGGATAAATATCATATACTAAAATTAAATCAAGAACAGATAAGAAATTTAAATAGATCAATAAACTCTAATAAAATAGAAACAGTCATCAAAAGTTCCCAACCAAAAGAACTTCAGGGCCAGATGGTTTCAGAATTTGTACCAGAAATTCAAAGATCAACTAACACCAATATTACTCAAATTGTTCAACACAACAGAATAAGGGTCATGGCCAAACTCTTTAATAGGCTACAATTACCTGAGTACCCAAGCCACACAAAGACACAGCTGATAGAGAACTATAGACCAATTCACTCATGAACACTGATGCTAAAATACTCAATAAAATATTGGCAAATCAATCTCTATGAGTTCCAGTCTAGCCTTGTCTACAGAGCTAGTTCCAATACAGGCTCCAAAACAATACAGAAATACCCTGTCTCAAAAAATTAAAAAATAAAATAAAATAACAAAATAATGGCAAATCAATTCCAAGAACACATCAGAAAAATAATCCACCATGATCAAGTAGGCTTCATCCCAGAGATGCAAGGATGGTTCCACATATGAAAAGCCATCAAAGTAATCCATAACATAAACAAACTGAAAAAGAAAAAACACATGATCATTTCACTGGATGCTGAAAAAGCCTTTCACAAAATTCAACACTCCTTCAATACAAAGATCTTATTGAGATTAGGAATAACAGAAACATCTAATAAAGGCAATGTATTGCAAACCAACAGCCAACATCAAACGAAATGGAAAGTAACTCAATGCAATTGCTCTAAAACCACAAACAAAACAAGGTTTTCCACTCTCTACATATTTCTTCAATATTGTACTTGAAGTTCTATCTAGAGGAATAAGCAATAAAAATGAAAGAGGGGATACAAATTTGAAATTAGAATCATTTTGAAAATTTTCACTATTTGCATATGATTTGATAATTTAATAAGTGACCCCAAAACTCTATCATGGAACTCCTACAACTGATAAATACCTTCATCAAAGTAGCAGGATACAAGATTAACTAAAAAAAAAAAAAAATTAAGTAGCCCTACAGACAACAAAGGGGCTGAGAAAGAAATCACAGAAACATCACCCTTTACAGTAGCCACAAACAACGTAAAATACCTTGGGGTAATGGTAACCAAACAAGTGAAAGACCTGTATGACAAGAACTTTGAGTCATTAAAAAAAAAGAAAGAAAAAGAAAGAAAGAAATTAAAGAAGATACCAGAAATAGAAAGATCTCCCATGATCTTGGATAGGTAGGATTAACATAGTAAAAATGGCAATCTTACCAAAAGCAATCTACAGATTCAGTGCAGACCCCATAAAAAATTCTTCACAGACCTTGAAAGGTTTCAACGTTATATAGAAAAGAAAAGACCAGAAGATAGCCAAAATAACTCTGTACAATAAATGAACTTCTGTTAGCATCACTAACCCTAACTTCAAGCTCTACTATAGAGCTATAGTAATGAAAACAGCTTTGTATTGGCACAAAAACAGATGGGCAGACCAATGGAATAAAATTGAAGACCCTGCTATTAACCCACATACCTATGAACACCTTATTTTTGACAAAATAGCTAAAACTATACAATGGAAAAAAGAAAGCATCTATAACAAGTTGTGTTGGCATAACTGGACCCTGACATGTAGAAGATTACAGATAGATACATTCCTATCTTCATGTACCAAACTTAAGTCCAAATGGATCAAAAACCTCAACATAAACCTAGCCACCCTGAACCTGTTAGAAGAGAAAATGGGAGATATTCTTGAATTAACTGGCACAAGAGATTGCTTCCTGAATATATAACCAGTAGCACAGACACTGAAATGGACAATTAATAAATGGACCTCCTGAAACTGAGAGGCTCATGTAAATCAAAGTACACAGATAACTAGACAAAATGATAGTCCCCAGAATGGGAAAAGTCCTTCAATAACCCCACATCTGACAGAGGCTTGATTTTCAAAATATATGAACTCAAGAAACTAGTCACCAAATCACCAAATAATTTAATTAAAAAGTGGGGTACAGAACTAAATACAAAATTCTCAGTAGAGGAATTCAAAATGGTTGAAAGACACTTAAGAAAGTGTTCAACATGTTTAGCCATCATGGAAATGCAAATCAAAACAATTCTGAGATACCATCTTACTCCTGTCAGAATGACTAAAATTAGAAACACCAATGAAAATTTATGCAGGAGAGGATGTGGACTAATGGGAACACTTCTCCATTGCTGCTGGGTGTACAAACTTGTACAGCCATTTTTGAGATCAATATAGTGGTTCCTCAGAAAAATGAGATTCATGACTCTCTTATATGCCATCCTAGAGCCTTTATCCAGTAGCTGATAGAAGCCAAACTCCTGGAATCCAGTTTCAGAGAGGGAGGAGTGATGAACAAAGGGCTGAAGACCATGCTGGGATAACCCACAGAAAGAGATAACCTGAGCAAGTGGACCTCATGAACCCCAGCAGTCTAGTAGCTAGGGAACCAACATAGGACCAAACCATGCCCCTGATCGTAGGTGTCAGCTAGGAGGACTGGGTAGTCAATGGGCCCTCTGGCAGTGGAGCCAGGATGTATCCCTAGTGAACGAACTGACCTCAGGAGCCCATTTCCCATGGAGGAATACTCTCTTACCTAGATACATGGGGGCGGGTCTAAATGACTTTGGCAGATTTTGATGATCTCTCATGGAAGGCTTCACCCTCCGTGGTGGTTGGATCGGGGATGGGAAGGGGACCATGTGTGGGTGAGGGCATGGAGGATGAGAGTGTGAGGGATCTGGGGTTGATATGTAAGAATGTTTCTAATAAAAATATAAGAAAAAATTAGCAGAGATCATATAAGAATATATAAATAAATGAACCAATACAAGCAAGAGATTAATGGGGTCTCCTATTAGCCTTCTGTCTACTCAAGTTAAGTGAAACAGCAGCAGAGATCATGTAGGAGAGTTACAATGAGAAGAGCAAGATTTTGCCTTAATCACTTCTATATGATTATAAAAATAATACAGGATGTCTAATTTTATTATTGTAAAGTTACTTCTTTACTTTTTAATATCACAAACTAAACTATTATAAGATAAAGCAAAAACTATTACATCAGAGTTGTACAAGACAAACAAACAGAAGGAAGAGAGCGCAAGGAAAGGCACAAGCAGCAGAGACCCACTTGTTTTTACACTCAGGAATCCCATAAAATGCTAAACTGGAAGCCATAATACTTGCACTGAATACCCGGTAAAGACCAGTACAGTCCCTGTATGCAGTACTTCTGTCTCTATGTGTTCGTATGTCCTGTATGGTCATGATATACTGTTTACGGCTGAATGTTCCAAGGTCTCCCACTCTTTGCATACTATCTGACTGTGGATTTCTGTATTTATTGCCACCGACTGCATAAGGAAGCTTCTCTGATGATGACTGGTCATATTTGCCATTCTATATTTTAGTGTTTTAAATTGTGATTATACAGTTAATATAATAATTAAGAGCTTTCAAACATCAAATGTCATTCTCTTTTTTATTTATTTTTTGGGACCATTTTAGGTCCTTAGATTTTACATACAAGTTTTAATGTCTATGTTGCATTAGGTATATTTGGAATAGAACCAAAAGTAACAAAAACACATCTGCTCTGCCAGGAAATTCACACATGTTCTGAATCAAATATAGCCTATTTAAAAGATTTACAATTAAACATCACAGAAATTTACTTACCAAATTCTATGAAAATAGAATTGAGCAAGGAACATTAGTTGGATGAGTCCACACAAACTGGCAGATATTATGGAACTTTGAAAACTGACCATGCAATTAATTTCATGGTCCTTACTTTATTTCTCTGTCTATGGGTAGAAGATTAATCATTTTGTTGTTGTTCCTCCTTTATTTTGCCTTTGAAAGTGAATATTATGTGATGTTTGCCATTCTATCCTTCCTTTACCCCATTATATGTTGGGCAGTACCTTCATTCCTAGCTTCTGTATTTTGTTACTGGCATCATCATCATTGATGTCACAAGTGCTCAAAACTGAGTTTTCTCCACCATTAGGGTTTTGACATGATGGTTATGCTATCCATCTCAAGTGTCTTCAGAGATCTGTCATAGCTATAGAAGCACCTCACTTCTATGTGCTCACAACACTGCAATTGAGAAATCAATTCCTGCCCACATACTTGTCCTTGCTCCACCTTTGGTCTACTAATATCCTAAGACATTTGTTGTGAGCTCAAACCATTAACCTTACTATGGTGACTGGGTACCCAGTGACTCATCATTACATTTTTGTCAGAAATGACAAGACAAGAAAAGTCACACACAATAATATCTATCATATAACAAGGAAATCTTTCTTGCTCACAGTAACTTTCTTCATAGTGTCTCAGAATTCTAGTGAGACACAAGGAAGAGTAATCCCATGAAAGTAGATTTGAGGTACAAGTACAGTTTGATTTATACATGTTATAACCAAATTTATAATGATTTCATTTGCACTAGTTTTGCCTAAGAGACAACTTAATGATTGTATCAAGGCTTCCAGAGGGAAATGATAAGGGGATATATGATTTAACATTTGTCCTCATTATTGGTTCAGACTAGGATGGAGATCACAACAGATAATATGACAACATTGAATAGCTATTTAGAATTATATGTGTTTATCTCTTTGAGGAGGTTTTGTGGAAAGTTTTAAATTAAACTCCTGAATAGTATTTTTATTACTCAATTAAATATTATGAAATATAAGCTTGATTCAAGACTGGCTACTGGTTTTAAATTATCATCACAGAACATACTTATATGAGCCTACAATCAGAATAAAAGAGCTCTATTATGTTTTAAAGAAATTTTCCCTCGATGCACAGAATATTTATCAAAAAAAATTTTATAAATGATATTCATTTTAGCAAAGGAAGTTAGTGTAGATGAGTATATGTATCTTATTTACAATACATATGTACATTACATACATATATAATAGTTTTTATATATGTATATTTTATTACATATTTCTATAAAGAAATATAATGTATAGTAATATATATAATAACTATTACATACACATATGTGAAGAAGTTTAATTTGTGGGATGGGAAGATGGTTTAGTTGGTAAATATCACTACACCATAATGAGTAGCTGAGTTCAAACTCCAGCATCCATGTAAGAGCAAGTGTGGTATATGTGTGTAATCTCTGTCCTCTGTGTGTGTGTGTGTATGTGCGAGAGAGTGCATGTGTGTGTGTGTGTGTGTGTGTGTGTGTGTGTGTGCAAAATGCATCCCTGACATTTATTGATGAGATAGACTAGCCAAGCTAATGAACCCCAGGTTCAGTTGAAAGACTGAGTCTCTAAAAATAAGATGAAGTGAGACAGAGAAAATCTTCTGATATAGTCATGTGGGCTTCACATGTAGAAGAGTTTATTCATATTCAAAATCACACACCAACATGAATATATACTTACACCAGGCTAAAGGAGAAGTGTCATTTATTTTATCCTTCACTTTAGTTTATCCTTTAATCAATAGTAAAACATGTTCAAATCATATATATGCATAACATCTTTTGATTTGTGATGCATATTTATGATGCTTCTACAGAACTTCTAAGTAATAATCTGTGAACCACATAAAATAGTGTAATAATTCCCAGTCATGTTTTCAATGTTCCTGGAAACCTTTGCATTATTGTTTTTTAATGTGCAAATGGTCACTTATCTTATTCCTCATTATATAGGTTGGTATAGACTTGAAATCTTACTCTTAATTATCATTGTTTTTTTTTTCATGAAAGCGATAGATGAGAGTTTAATTTCAAAATTCATTTGATTTGTTTATAGAAAAAGTGAAAACAACTAAAGAATGGATTGTGTTATTTGCCTTCCAGTACTATATACATTACAGTAGGGACATATAGCCACGCAGTCATCACATATATGCAGGCCTTGTCACTATACACATCAGAGTATTGTGTGAATGCTGAATGTTGGCAGATGGAAGTCTCCTCTTCTTCACATAGACTGCCTTCCTCACAATGCTTAGAACATTTATTTCCCCTCACACTATTTCCTTGGTGATTCCCTTAAACTACCATTTGTCTTTACACATCAATTTTCATCTGAAAAGTTAGACACTATATTTATATCTTATGTAAACAACTAGGAGAAAATATTCACCATGAATTGAGTTTAATACCTGTATATGGACTGGAGTAAATAATGAGTGAATATGTACAGGGGAAAAAGTCACGAGTGGGTGTTTATGTTGAAGCAAAAATGGCTATGTCCAGAATGAAAACTAGAGACCCATAGGAATGGCAAAGTTCTGCATCTCCTTGTGCATTTTGAGGTGAGATTCACAAGGATAACAAATCCTTCCTAAGGGCAGAGTGCAAATTGGCCAGTGTGTGTGTGTGCAAACTCTAGAAACTGCAACTTACAACTCCAGGATATTTATAGCCAGAAACTGCTTGCACATAGAGACATCCTACAAAAACAACAGAAGTCTTGCTTTCAGTGTTCATAATAAAAGCACCAAGGTTCTGTTTTGTTAGTAAAGCTCCATCAAAGCATACAAGACCCACCTCAACCCCACTACACTGTGTCAGTTTATCTGTCCCATACCTGAAATATATTGATGATAATACAGCACAGCTAGTATTTAACCAGAAACTTAGTGTGTGTGTGTGTGTTTGTGTATGTGTGTGTGTATCTGTGTGTATGCACACACAGGCTCATGTGTGCACGTGCATGCCTGTGCACACATGCATGCATGAATGTGCATTTCAACAGTAGGACAGGAAAACATATATGTTTAGTTATATCAAAAATTTTAGTAAGAAATTTTCCTCACGATTATGCCAGAGTTAAGAGTGTTGTTGTGTCTTTCTGCAAGGCTTTCTCACACAGACTGTGAGATAATAGCATAACTTTCTTTCATTTGCTAACACAGCATCCCTCACTGTATGACAAGCAGTTTTCTCCAGTTCCTAATCAAAGAGAAGAATGATTTCAACTCACTTCTGCCTATGAGTGGGAACCTCTGCTCATGATCTCCATCAATATTTTCATTATGTTTTAACTTGCTATTTTGTATGTCAAATTTTACAGTAGAGTTTCATGTTTGTCTTTATATGATGGTTTTTATGTTCCATATGCTAAACCGCAATGAATTTTGTGATTTAATTTATTCTGCAATCTGTGATGGTATTATATGATGATTAATGATAAATTTTTAATTTTTTCTTCAATTTGCATTTATGACTTATTTATGTCAGTTTAAAATGAATGATACTTCATACTGGATAATTTTTCACTAAAATATGGAACTTATATTATGAAACTCAGTTGACTATGTTAACTAGTCATATTTAATGGAAATTAATTTTGTGCATCAAAAGCAATATGAGTATCTTCCAAGGTTGTGTCTGCAGTTTGCCCACCTAAAATGTATCAGCTACCTCTCTATTCTAGTGTGATTATTTTTTCCTGTTTTGAGTGTTTGAAAGAGAGAAATATGCAATCAAGGAAACATCACTTATTTTCATTCTTACCGGGCAAACAGTAGTAATTTGTTATTCATGACCCCAAGTCTCCCTCTTTCACAATTTATTTGCCTAATTTTCTTCTTGCTATACCCAGTAATAAATTTCCAGAGTACAAACAGACTTCATATTCAGAAAGTGTTTCCTAAAAATAGTAGTTGAAAGCAAGCATCTGTCATCTTATGTCAGCCTTTCCTCTCTGAATCCCAGGGGATTCTCTGGATCATTAGTATATAATCAGGTTTTATTTTGAATTAAATATCAACAAAACAACAGAGTCAAAGAAAAATATGGTTTTCCTACTCATCTCTAAGGTGAAAAGTCTTAAAGAAATAGTGTGTTGCAAGAAATATGATATTCTAGGGAAGTTAATTTTCTAAAAAAATATTTGACTATTTTAATAACTTTCAATACAAAAGGAAAATGTATGAACTTTATGATTTAAAATTAAAATATTATTAATGATATAATTGCTGTACATTTGGATTTCAATTCATACCTGGTAATCAACTTTAATTATTGACTTAATTTCCTGTATTTTTTTTGAAATGAAAATTTAATTTAGTAAAATTTCTCTAGTCTTTGGTTTAAGCTATTCAGTGTATGTGTTAATCAATTTCCTGTAGGTTCATAAAATACGTAATCCCAAGTAGCTTAATAAAGACAATATGATTACTTAATACTTATGTCTGGGTTGACTCTAATAAAAGACATTTAGAACAGGGAATATGATAGAATTAATGATAACACCTCTTCTTTAGGATGTCTATGAAAACTATGCAACTGAAAAATAATTAAGTCAAACTCCATTTAGGTGACAACTATCCACTGATTCAATGGAAATGGAGGAAATAGAAGCCTGTTACTGTGAGCATGGTCAAATTGTATGACTGATGTAGTCATATAACTAATAAAGTCTATGTGATAACATATATTATAGTAGCAATTACTAGTTAGGTAATTGCCTGAAATTATGCCTAAAAGAATATGCTGTCCAGTCTTCTTATGTGAAAGCAAGTCACTGGACTGATTAACTTGAAATGATGCATATAACTTATATGTCTACCTGACTAAATCAGGGGTGGGATTTTTTTGTTGTTGTT
Source organism: Phodopus roborovskii (assembly GCF_943737965.1). NCBI lineage: Eukaryota > Metazoa > Chordata > Mammalia > Rodentia > Cricetidae > Phodopus > Phodopus roborovskii. Next base: position 25,411,365 of record NW_026126567.1, read on the forward strand.
GTTGTTGCAGATTCCTAGTGAAATACCTGTAACTACATTACACACTGGCCATATGTTTATTTGATAATGAATGTTGTGTATTTTTCTACTAAATGATTAAAGAACTTCTAAAGAACTTCTAGGTTCAGAGTAAATGTTTTTGAATTATGTTTTCCCAACATAACTAACATAACTTGACTTTCCATTTTTGTTTCTTGTCAGGTATGACATTCAACAGCTCTAAGAAATCTGATTTTACTCCCTAAGATATATATGTATTCCGTGCCCTCTTTCTCTACAGAGTCTCTCACAACACTCACTTTTGCCTATATTATTTCCCCGTGTCTTATTTAGTGCATTTATTATTTTCCTTAATTATTTCCAATAATAAGTCCCTGAAGTGAACTTCTTTCCAATCTGTTTGTTTGCCATATTGCTGGCATATTCACATAGATCAAATGGATGAGCAAACCATAATTTTGACTACTGTTTCTTTTTCTGTACACAAATTAGCAGTGCACTGTTCTTTCAAGTATAAGAGCACAGGTTTTTTTTTTTATTATTATTTGATCATTTGTTTCTATTTTCATGTAACATACTGGCAATGTCCTTATCAATTTGTCTTTTTCTTTCTTTTCTATTTTTATGCACTGAGTGTATATTCAGTCCAGTTTCTGTCTCCAACTCACATCATATTTGATAGTTAACTTAATCTGAAGAAACCTGGAAGCAATGTCTCTTTCATATGTGGCCAAAAAATCTGTTGTAAGCACATTCTACAGAAACTATCATGCCACATTTTATCCTCTATTCCTTCAGACTTAGTCACATGTATAGGTTGTTGAAAAATGACATGAAATCAAATTCAATGAATATATAGTGTTTACAGTAAGAGTGGCTGGGCATGGATTATTCATAATCAGTGTCTAAATACTACAAACTAGGCTAAAGATTATCTGCAATCTTTCTATTGCCTCCTCCAATCTCTCTTCTTTATCTAAACCTCTTATTTCACTCCTAGTACTTTAGGATTATACATCTATCCATCTATCATCTATATGTTTAACTGTAATCTGAATGTCACTGTTCAGCTTGTCTATATTCAATCATGACTATATAGAATATTAAAACCTTTCTTAAGTCAGTCCCCTTCATTCTCCTCACTTTTCCTCAAGTATCTAGCAGATTTTCTCTCTCATGCCTTCTCATAATCAGCTCTACATTAGTAGTTGTATGTCTTTGTTATTCTGACAATCACTATCACCCAAGACAGATTATTATCATCAGTTTCCCCCCATTTATTTTTATAAAACTATAAAAATAAGACCATTTATTGACTTCACCAATCTGAGATATTAAAATATGACTTGCATATTTCTCATGATATATTATTCACTTGGTAGATGTTCAAGAGGTAAGAATTGCAAATGGATTGAAATATTTTCATAGTAAAGAAATCAGGAGACTAAATATAATATTTTGAAATGTAGAGAGTAAGTGGGTAAGGCATGTGGTTTGTGTAGTTTAGGAATGCTATTTCTGGACTAGGAAACTAACTGAGAAGACAAAGCTCTTGCAATGATGTGTGACACCCTGGTTTCCATCCCTGTGCTCCACATGGTGGAAGAGATAGCTCATGCAAGTTATCTTCCTGAATCCACACTTGTCTCAGTCTGCAGTTTCCAACTTGTGGGTTTTGGTTGAGGAATCAGTACTTCTGAATGCAGATTCCTATCTCCATAAATGATTAATATGTCTATTTGCAGAGTTGAGCAAGAATCTAATCTACAACTTAATGCAGCAGAGGAGTCCATTGGAGGCCCAGGGGGGGAGAGCAGTACTTTAACAAATGCAGCCATTAGGTCCTGTTATAAAGCTAGAACTCTAAAGTATATTAAGTTAAATTTTACAGTTTTGTTAATTACTTTGATATACCAATGTCCCAAATTCTTCAAGGCTAGCACTATTATTTTAATCAGCATATTAATATCTCTCTCCAAAATAGCTTGAAAAATTGGCTCACTGGATTTGCCTTAGTTCACTCTGCTCCATTCATTGAAATTAAAGTTACTTCACACATGTCCATGATTTCCAAACATTTATTATATTCTCATGTTTCATAGGTTTTCATAAAAGTATAGGAACAGATTTACTTTGATCTCTGCTGATAAACTTTGTTTTTTTTTCTATGTTTCCTCTTCCTTATTTTTCTTTCCTGACCTACTTCAGATGACAGGATAAGACTTCAGATTAAAATTTAAAGTAAAAAATATTAATAATAATCAAAGATGAAACTGGCATCTTAAGAACACACACACAAAAATGATCTTTCTAATTAGTAAGATCCATATATCACTTTTAAGGATAAATTTATCTTTTTCTCCCTATTTCCCTTCCTTTATCCTTCCCTTTCTTCTTTCCTCCTATTATTTTGTGGTTTTTTAAAATTTAAATTTGAAACAAGCTTGTTTTCCATGCCAATCCCAGTTCCTTCACCCTCCCCTCCTCCCCTGTCATTCCCACCAATACCCATCCCTTTTCCTTTCTGCTCCCCAAGGAGGATGAGGCTTTCCATCAGGTTTCTTCAAAGTTTGTCACATCATTTGGAGCAAGGCCTAGCACCTCCCCAATGTGTCTAGGCTGAGAGAATATCCCTCCATAAGGAATGGGCTTCCAAAGTCCATTCATATACTAGGACTAAATACTGTTCCACTACTATAGGCTCCTTAGACTAGTCAGTCCTCTTAAATAACACCCACATTCAGGGGATCTGTGTCATTCCTATACTGGTTTCCCAGTTATCTTCCATTGCTCTTTGTCTTTTCTAATCTATTAAAGTTATGAGATTTCAGGCTCTTTTTCTCATGTAGTCATTTTTGAAAAGGTCTACAGATATGTAAAATTATAGGTCCTTTAAATACATAGAGATAAAGATGACTAGTAAAATGTGACTTTAAGATTAGGAATTTAAGCAAATTACTGGTTCTTTTTGTTTTTGTTTGTTTGTTTTAGTCAGAGTTTCTTGGTTTAGCCCCGGCTGTCCTGGAACTAGTTCTGTTGTCCAAGCTGGCTTTCAGTCACAGAGATCTGCCTGTCTCTGCATCCTGATTGCTGAGATTAAACATGTTTACCACCACTGACTAGCTAAGTATATTCTTAACTACTGAAATTCATTATTATCAGATGAGATTGGGAGCATTCAGGGAGGTATGGCCTTATGGCATTTAAGGTAGTCATCAATCTCATTACAGGGCAAAGGTATTTAAGGTAGCCTCTCCAATATTAGCTTCTTAGTTGGGGGTCATCCTTGTAGATCTCTGGACATTACCCTTGTGCCAGATTTCTCTTTACACCTATAATATCTTCCTCTAATAAGGTATCTCTTTTCTTGCTCTCCTCTATTTTTCCCCCGACTCAATCTTCCTGGTCACTCATGTTCTCCTCCCCCATCCTCTCTTTCTCTTTTTCCTACCTCCCTCCCTCTCCTCAGGTGCATCCAATTTGTTCAGGTGCTCTTGTCCATTTCGCCCTTTCCTGGGGGAATATGTATGTCACTCCTATGGTTCTCCTTGTTTCCTACATCTGGAGATGTAGATTGTGGGCTGGTAGTCTTTTGTTCCATGTCTAATATCCATATATGAGTATCTGATGGAAGCAGAAGCACACACCCACAGCTAAGCACTGAGCCATACTCCTGGAATACAGTTGTAGAGAAGGAGAAAGGATGACCAAAACAGTCAAGACCACCCTGGAGGAAACTACAGAAACAGCTGACCTGTCCTAGTCATAAAGCTAGGGAACCAACATTGAATTGAACCAAGTGCTCTTAATGTGGGTGCCAATTAGGAGACCTGGGAAGTCTATAGGACCTCTGACAGTTGAACCACTATTTATTGCTAGTTCACAAATGGATTGCAGGAGCCCATTCCCTATGGAGGGATACATTGTCAGCATAGATACATGGGGGAGAGCCTAGGTCCTGCCCCAAATGATGTGATAGACTTTGATGATCCCTGATGGAAGGCCTCGCTCTCCCTGGGGAGTGGATGGGGGTGGGGTGGCATGTGGGATGGGGGAGTCGATGGGGATCATGGGAGGGTGGTAAGGAGAGGGAAATGCGATTGATAAGTTAAATGAGATTGTTTCTAAAATAAATAATTATTTGTTTAAAAAAGAAAATGATTAGTATCTCATTTGGAGAAAAGATGGAAGAAAGAAAACCAGAAAAGATATTAGGAAAAGAAAGAAGAGGGAATTCAAATATGTATGAGCCCTACAGCACAGAGATTGCAGTCCTCACAGGTGAAACTCTGGCACAGATGTGGAGAGTGCAGTAAGTACAAGGAGCCAGGCTGTGTCCAAGCAAGTAACTCATGACCTGAGGCTAGTAGACATCTTTTGCTAGCCCTATTGTATGTTTTCAGAGATGCTGGATATCATATTTATTTGTGTGAGAAGAAACTCTACAAAATATCTTAAAACAGAATTTTAGTTTGGCATCCATAGAAATAAACACTGCTGTTGATAAAAGGTTTTCCTTATGAAGTCTACTTGAAGTGTATTGCACAAAGCTGAATTGTAGTATGCTAATCTAAGTCAACAGTATGTCTTATTTTCTGTCTATTTTGGTCCTAGGCAGGATATATATATATCAATCCAAAATAATTTGTTCTCACATGTAGAGTTAGAAACTGTATCAGCTTCTTTTGGCAAGAACCCCTTAATAATGTTCCAAAGTTCCCTTTATGGTGACATACACAAAATGAACGCACATGAGCCTCCTTAATTCTATAACCAACCATAAGTGTTATAGTAAAAAAGAAAGAGATATCTTCCCCTATTGTGATGGACCACCCCATAAACTTAATAAATATCTATTACAAACATAGTCAAAAATTATAAATAATACACTTGCAAATGTATTGAATGTATCATCTCATATAAGTTAATGATTAATAGAAATTTGTTTAAGTATCAGGAAATATTCACATGCATTCAATTTTGTTAGTAGATTAGATAGATAATTTATCACTATAAACATTTCAGAATAGATGGTATATTGTGTTAATTGATTTGCTTTTCTGATTTGGAATAATTTAGGATTTAAAGGATATTTTGTGAGAAAAATAGACACAAAGCATTTCATAACTATTTGCCATTGATAATTCTCAGCCAGTTTTGCTTTGTCACCATTTGGAATGACACAGATGGGTGGATACATTGATGAGGATATATATATCCTCCATATATATATATATATATGGGTGTGTGTGTGTATTGTTATTATTATATTTGAAATTATTACTCACTAAAGTTAAGTATGGTTACATGGTGCCCCCCCTCGATGTTGTAAGGCATATTTCATTTAAGCTATGTCTCTCTGTGACAGAGTATGTTTTAACTAGACGACTCAGACATCCTTCCCAAGTTTTCTGTTCTATTGAAATATTACTTTGTAGATCTGGTGTTCTAATAGTTATTCAGTATAATTGGAAGAGAGGACATTCTTGAATTCATGAAGCAAATTTTTAAGTAACTGGTCTTAAGATCTTTCACTCAGAAACAAGGCTTTTTGATCCATCCATGCTACAGGAAGAACATTGTCAATAGCTTTAGCTGAGTATCTTAAATGCTGTCTAACCTATACAGTTAGATGCCCAAGGCTTTGGGCCCAGGATGAATATCTTTAGATTTCCCCACTCCTCTCATGTTGTATCCATCATAGGAGAATCACTGTTCACAGTATACTAAGCCCATGAAAGAGTGAGAATAATATAAAAATTTAAGATTTCACTTTGTTTGCTCATCTTAGTGCCTGCATTTTGTGTCTTTTGCTTCAGATCAATATCTGGCAAGAACACTTCCAAATACATGGCATAAATTGTAAAAGCAGATGCTAATATTCTAAATAAGAACTCCCTCCTCATCTATAAACTCCAATTCAATTTCATCTCATTCCTGTAAAAGAATCAATGCATGATCACACTTTTTATTTATTCCTCCTGTCTCTCCCCAACCTCCATATACCTCAAGAGGCCAATATTTGCTAAAACATCAGATTACCAATTTCTAAGTTTCGTTACCTCCTCTTACTAGGACGTTTTAGTTACAAATGAAGATGAAAGAAGTGATTTTATGAAGCTTCATATACAGTGTACAATTGTGAATTTGTCTCTCAATAATGACATTAAATATTCATGATGTCAGTAAGATCTCATCTGATAAGTTTCTGTATAACATCTTATTAGCCTCTTTCATGCTACTAATAATTTATTCACGGAAGATTCTTGGACACCTGGTAATGTTCAATTGCTCTAATTCTATCAAATTTTATATATTTTGCTCTCTGGTGCAGAACTGTACCAAAGGATCTTTTCTCACATGTAATCCCATTTGTGTTATCATCTCCTAATAATTCTTTTGTTCAATAAGTTACAATATCACATTGCATTATATATGTTGCTATTAATGTCATGTATTGTCACGTATTTAACAAATACATTCCTGACAGGCTTGATTTCTTTTCTTATCTGTTTTTCTTTTTCTTTTCTTTCTTTTTTTTTTTTACCTTCTGTTACTTCATTTATTGTTTTTATTTGCAGGAGGAGTTGAAACAAAAACTTAAGGGTGTTTTTCTTTTCTTCCCTAAGCATGAATCATTCAAGTAAAACCAACTTAACTATAGAAATTAGCAAAGTAAGGGAAAGAAGCAACGACCCAAGAACAAAGGCTATGGGATGAGGAGGGTGTAGTCGGCATAGGATATATGCAACAAATGTCACGGTTCATCTGCTCGGGACTCCCTCCCCGGAAGGCAAGCACAAGGACCCTTTTATGAGAATGCTCCCTCCAAACATTTGAAAATGTTTCAACTTAAAACATAAAGTTAAAAAAATACAAAAACATACAACCCCAGAAACCACCCAGCCATAACCAATAACCTTAATCGATCACAGGAGTTTCTTTTCATTTTATAAAGAAGATAAATAGAAAATATTGAAAAATAGTTCTCATCTTCTATTTGTAAATGTTATAGAATTCAAATGTCTCTTAGAAAACAGACCACTTGGAGTTCCTGCAGGCAAGATCCTTGACCCCCAAATCCGGGCCCTGCCAAAGAACGAGGTCTCAGCTGGAGAGCGCCAGTTTCCAGTGAGATCCCACTACCCTGCAAAACCTTCTCAAGTTCCAGTCCAGCCCTCGTCCTCTTCTCCCGGCTATTGGCCAGAGAGAAGCCTCCTAGAGAGCTTGGACCACACAGAGATACAGACATTGAATCTTTGATCCACATAAGCCCATCTGGGAAGGACCATAGAGAGAGGGAAGAGACACCACCAACACCTACAGGAAGAAACTATGGGAAGAAGGCAATACAAGAGAACACCTAACAACAGAAAGACAAACATGACACCACCAGAATCTAGGGAATCTACACCAACTAGAATGGAACACAACAACAAAGCAGAGGAAGCAGAAGGGTATGACTTAAAAATCACCATCATAAAAATGATAGAGGCCCTCAAAGAAGATATGAGAAAATCCCTTAAAGAAATAGAGGAAAAAACAAACAAAAAAGTGGAAGAAATGAACAAATTCCTTAAGGAAAGTACAGAAAGCCAAGAAAAAACAATTAACCAGGTGAAGGAAACGGTTCAAGATTTGAAAACCGAAATTGAGAAAATAAAGGCAACACAAATGGAAGGAAAGCTGGAAATTGAAAAGCTGGGCAAAAAATCGGAAACCACGGACACAAGCATAACCAATAGAATTCAAGAGATGGAAGAGAGAGAATCTCAGGCGCAGAAGATAAACTAGAAGAAATAGATTCATCGACCAAAGAAAACCATAAATCCAACAAATCCTTAACACACAATATCCAGGAAATGTGGGACACCATGAAAAGGCCAAACCTAAGAATAATAGGCATAGAGGAAGGTGAGGAAGCCCAGCTCAAAGGTGCTGAAAACATATTCAACAAAATCATCGAGGAAAACTTTCCAAATCTGAAGAAGGACATGCCCATGAAAGTACAAGAAGCATACCGAACCCCAAATAGGCTGGACCAAAGAAAAAAGACCCCTCGACATATAATAATCAAAACACCTAGCATACAGAATAAAGAAAAAATATTAAGAGCAGCGAAGGAAAAAGGACAGGTAACATATAAAGGCAGACCTATCAAAATTACACCTGACTTCTCCATGGAAACCCTCAAGGCCAGAAGGTCCTGGATAGATGTTCTAAAAGTATTAAGAGAACACGGATGCCAGCCTAGGCTACTATATCCAGCAAAACTCTCAGTCAATATAGATGGAGAGAACAAGATATTCAATGACAAAACCAGATTTTCCCAATATGTATCTACAAATCCAGCCCTACAGAAAGTATTGGAAGGAAAATTCCAACCCAAGGAAGGTAACTACGCCCACAAAAATGTAGGCAACAGATAATCCAACTACACCAGAAACCTAGGGTGAAGCAGAACAAATATATTCACAATACCACTGCCAACAACAAACCTAAATCAAACAACCATCAACAATCAATGGTCCTTACTCACCCTCAACATTAATGGTCTTAACTCACCTATAAAAAGACACAGATTAACAGAATGGATACGAAGACAGAATCCATCCTTCTGCTGCATACAAGAAACACATCTTAGCTCCAAAGATAGACATTACCTCAGGGTAAAGGGTTGGGAAAAGATTTTCCAATCAAATGGAAATAAGAAGCAAGCAGGCGTAGCTATCCTAATATCTAACAAGCTAGACTTCAAACCAAAACTAGTCAAAAGAGATGAAGATGGTCATTTCATATTCATCTCAGGAGAAATCCATCAACACAAAGTCTCAATTCTGAACATCTATGCCCCTAATACAAAGCCACCCACATTCGTAAAAGAAACACTACTAAAACTCAAAGCTCATATAAAACCTCACACACTTATAGTGGGAGACTTCAATACACCACTCTCAACACTAGACAGGACCACAAATCAGAAACTCAACAAAGAAACAAAAGAATTAACAGAAGTTATGTCTCAACTGGGGCTAACAGACATCTATAGAACATTCCATCCAAAGACAAAAGAATATACCTTCTTCTCTGCTCCACATGGAACCTTCTCTAAAATCGACCACATACTAGGAGACATAACAAACCTCAACAGATACAAGAGAATAGAAATAGTCCCCTGTATCTTATCGGACCACCATGCTTTAAAATTGGAATTCAACAACAATACAAATAGCAGAAAACCTGCAAACTCATGGAAACTTAACAATGTGCAATTGCACCACTCCTGGGTCAAAGAAGAAATAAAGAAAGAAATTAAGGACTTTCTAATATTCAACGAGAATGAGGATACAACATACCCGAACTTATGGGACACCTTGAAAGCAGTGCTACGAGGGAAGTTCATTGCACTAAGTGCCCATATGAAGAAAACAGAGGATAGTCACATAAATGAATTAACAGCGCAACTGAAAACCTTAGAACAGAGAGAAGCGAATTCACCCCGCAGGAGCAGACGCCAGGAAATAATCAACTTGAGGGCTGAAATCAACAAAATAGAAACCAGGAAAACAATACAAAAAATCAATACAACAAAGAGTTGGTTTTTTGAGAAAATCAACAAGATTGATAAACCTTTATCCAAATTAACGAAAAAGCAGAGACAGAACATGCAAATTAACAAAATCAGAAATGAAATGGGGAACATAACAACAGACACAGAGGAAATCCAGACAATTTTCAGGTCATACTTCGAAAATCTGTATTCCACAAAAATTGAAAATTCAAAGGAAATGGACAAGTTTCTGGATAACTATCACTTACCAAAATTAAATCAAGAACAGACAAACAACTTAAATAGACCTATAACCCGAAATGAAATAGAAGCAGTCATCGAAAGCCTTCCAACGAAAAAAAGTCCAGGGCCAGATGGATTCAGTGCAGAATTCTACCAGACATTCAAGGAAGAACTAATACCACTACTCCTCAAACTGTTCCACAAGATAGAAACAGAAGGTTTATTGCCAATCTCTTTTTATGAGGCCACAATAACTTTGGTACCCAAACCTCACAAAGACACAACTAAGAAAGAAAACTACAGACCAATATCCCTGATGAACATCGATGCAAAAATACTCAATAAAATAATGGCAAACCGAATTCAAAAATACATCAGAGAAATCATCCACCATGATCAAGTAGGCTTCATACCTGGATTGCAGGGATGGTTTAACATACGAAAATCTATCAACGTGATCCACCATATAAACAAACTGAAAAAGAAAAACCATATGATTATCTCCCTAGATGCAGAAAAAGCCTTTGATAAAATTCAACACCCTTTCATGATAAAGGTATTAGAGAGGTCAGGGATAACAGGAACATACCTAAACATAATAAGAGCAATATACAGCAAACCAACTGCCAACATCAAACTGAATGGAGAGAAACTTAAGCCAATTCCTCTAAAATCAGGAACAAGACAAGGCTGCCCTCTCTCTCCATATCTCTTCAATATCGTACTAGAAGTTCTAGCTAATGCTATAAGACAACAAAAGGAGATCAAGGGCATCCAAATTGGAAAGGAAGAAGTCAAACTGTCTCTATTTGCAGATGATATGATAGTTTACATAAGCGACCCAATAAACTCTACCAGGGAACTCCTACAGCTGATAAACACATTCAGCAAACTAGCAGGATACAAGATAAACTCAAAAAAATCAGTAGCCCTATTTTTTTCAGACGACAAAGAGGCAGAGAAAGAAATCAGAGAAACATCACCCTTTACAATAGCCACAAGCAACATAAAGTATCTTGGTGTAACGCTTACCAAACAAGTAAAAGATCTATATAATAAGAACTTTGTGACTCTAAAGAAAGAAATTAAAGAAGATACCAGAAAATGGAAAGACCTCCCATGCTCTTGGATAGGTAGGATAAACATAGTAAAAATGGCAATCTTACCAAAAGCAATCTACAGATTCAATGCAATCCCCATTAAAATCCCACCACAATTCTTCACCGACCTTGAAAGGATAATAATTAACTTTATATGGAAAAACAAAAGACCCAGGATAGCCAAAACAACCCTATACAATAAAAGAACATCAGGAGGCATCACCATTCCTGACTTTAAGCTCTACTACAGAGCTATAGTTCTGAAAACAGCCTGGTATTGGCATAAAAATAGACAGGTAGACCAATGGAATCGAATTGAAAATCCTGATATTAATCCACGCACCTATGAACACCTGATTTTCGACAAAACAGCTAAAATTATACAATGGGGCAAAGACAGCATCTTCAACAAATGGTGCTGGCACAATTGGATGAGGGTGTGTAGAAGACTGCAGATAGACCCATGTCTGTCGCCATGCACAAAACTCAAGTCCAAATGGATCAAAGACCTCAACATCAATCCAGCCACATTGAACCTCTTAGAAGAGAAAGTAGGAGGTACCCTTGAACAAATTGGTATAGGAGACCGCTTCTTGAACATAACTCCAGGGGCACAGACACTGAAAGAAACAATTAATAAATGGGACCTCTTCAAACTTAGAAGCTTCTGTAAGGCAAAGGACACAGTTGACAAGACCAAACGGCAGCCCACTGACTGGGAAAAGATTTTCACTAATCCTATATCCGACAAAGGGCTGATCTCCAAAATATACAAAGAACTCAAGAAACTAGTCAACAAAACACCAAATAACCCTATTAAAAAATGGGGTACAGAACTGAAGAAAGAATTCTCAATGGAGGAAATCAAAAAGGCTGAAAGACACTTAAGAAAATGCTCCACATCCTTAGCTATCAGGGAAATGCAAATCAAAACAACTTTGAGATACCATCTTACCCCTGCCAGAATGGCTAAAATTAGAAACACCAGTGATGACTTATGTTGGAGAGGATGTGGAGAAAGTGGAACACTCCTCCACTGCTGGTGGGAGTGCAAACTCATACAGCCACTTTGGAGATCAGTATGGCGGTTCCTCAGGAAAATGGGAATTAGTTTACCACAGGACCCAGCAATCCCCCTCTTAGGCATATACCCAAAGGATTCACATCAATGCAACAAAGACATCTGTTCAACTATGTTCATAGCAGCACTATTTGTAATAGCAAGAACCTGGAAGCAACCTAGATGCCCTTCAATTGAAGAATGGTTAATCAAGATGTGGCACATCTACACAATGGAATACTACTCTGCAGAAAAAAATAATGGTATCTTGAAATTCGCAGGCAAGTGGATGGCACTTGAAGAAACCATCCTGAATGAGGTAACCCAGTCACAAAAAGAGGAACACAGTATGTACTCACTCATATATGGATTTTAGACCTAGATCAAATGATCACCAGCCTATAATTCACATCACCAGAGGAACTAGGATACAAGTTGTATTCTAAGAGATTCATATAAAGTCCCTCACAGAACTGGGAAGGGACAAGTCCCCCAGACCTCAGGTATAGTGGGGGAGGACAGCTAATGGAGAGAGAAGTAGGAGAAAATGAGAGGGAGGAGAGGAAGGCATGTGTGACTAGGAGGATTGAGCCTGGTTAGGAATGGAAAATAGGAAAGAGAGAGAGAGACAGAGACAGAGAGAGAGAACATAAAAGAGGGAGCCAATATTGGTTTGAAGATAAAGTTGAACACAAAGAAAGGTCGAGGGAACTACAAGACTGCTCCCAACTAACAATCTCAGCTTCCGTGGAAAGGCTATCATAAATGCCCTTCCCGGAGAGTGAGATCAACAACTAACTTCTCCATGGAGTCCTCAACTAATGCTTGTTGAAAACAGGAGCAAACACCCATACATAAACACTGAGTCAAACTAGAACCCAGAAGCAGATGGAGAGGACAAGACCATGCGGTAGAAGTACATAGAGACAGCTTACCTGAACAAGGAGGAGCTAAGGGCCACTAGACTGATAGCTGGGAAGCCAACAGGGGTCTGACTCGGACTCCCCTGAATATGGGTCTCAGCCAGAAGGTCTGAGCAGTCTAAGAGACCTCAGACAGTGGAGCCAGGATGTATCCCTGGTGCACAAAAGGACTTTGCAAACATATCCCCCATGGAGGGATAACTGCCTTATTCTAGAGATAGGAGAGAAGCCCTAGTCCCTACTTCACAGGACCTGTCAGATCTACATGACCCCAACTGGATGGCATTCCCCTACATATTGTATTGTGGTGGGGGGTTGGGAGGGGAGGGTGTTTAGAGTGCATGGGAGAGGGTAGAGAGGGCAAAAGGGAGGGAAGGAGGGAGGGAGGGCTTGGGGGGAGGGAGGGAGGGAGGGAGAGGGAACTGGGATCGACATGTAAAATAATAATAAAAAAAAATAAATAAATAAATAAAAAACGCTTTGACTCCAAAATTTAAGTTGAAGAACAAGTTACTGGGGAAAAGTATTTCTATTTTTGTTTCCACAGAAAATGAAAAGATGTGGATTCCTTCCAGACTAATGTGGTTTGATCACACCAGACCGCCTGAAACAGAGTACAAGCTGATCCTACATTCCAAACAGCTGGACAAAACAGCCCTACAGACTACAGCTAGGATATCTGAATCTTCTTCGAATCCCCCAAGACAGCGCCCCTTACCAGCAGGAAGTAGTTTGGAAAGAACGACGCCCAAATTCCCAAATATTGTGTATAAATGTTTGTTTTCATTTAATTGGACTTTGTTATATAAAATTAAATAAAAAATACTCTATATGCAAAAAAAAAAAAAAAAAAAAAAAAAAAAAAAGAAAACAGACCAGAAACTGTCCTCCAGTTTCCATTCCTTCCTTCTGCTGAGGATGAGCAGGGCTATAAAGTTTAGGATACCGCAGCTGCTGTGGAAAATGAGAAGCCCAGCCCAGGAGAAATCAGACAAGTGCAGGGTGCATGGGGAGGCCGGGAGCAACTCCATGTGACACATGGCTGTGCAGAAAGGGGAACACAAGGTGGTCAGAAAGGCCTTAACCTCCTCTGTGACGTACAAAACCTGTTTTTACAAAGATCCAAGTAGTTTGGTCCCAAACTAAGGCAAACACTTCAATGTTTACTCACATGCTTTGTTTTCTTTTAAGAATCAAAGTTGCCCAATTTAAATCTTTCTTCTAATATCACTACATATCCATTAGAAAGGAAAAAACGAAAAAAAAAAGGGAAGAAAAACATAAGGGCTTTTTAAAAATCGGGACAGGAAAAGGCTGAAAACCAAGTTCATTCTCTTAGCTCCAAATGAAGAAAACCTGGTTTCTAATGGGAGGGGGGGAGAGAAAACAACAAAAGGACAAATCCAAGCATCAGCATCATTCTCCCTACCCTGCCCCCACCCCACCCCACACCAACAACAAACAACAAATAGCATAGCGGGAGCCCAGTGTGTTATGGTCTGCTTAAAACATGCCCCTGATCCCAGGCTCTGTGGCCATCTTCCTCTGTGTAGTGGGACAGCAACAGGGATGTGTACTCTGCAGCTGTGGGTTCTCTGTAGCTGGTGGGTGGTGAGGTGGGATTTGCAGAATCTTCTTGCAGCTCCCAGTTGAGCTCTACCAGCCTCTCCAAGTGCCTTGCTCCCCTGGGCAAGGGCTCCATCAAGAGTGGCCCTTACTCAGCTGTGGGCTGTAGACTGTCCTTCCCTTCTCGGTTCTCTGCCCCACTCTCATCATCTTCAATGTCTCCTTCCTCTCCACTGAACTTGTGGCGGGCCCACTTGGGACTGATAGTGGATTTTGGGGAACATGAACTGGCCCCAAACCCCGGGGGAAGGCTCCTCGGCCATGGCCATGGCTTATCCACTTGTCACTGTTTCACCTTCCGGGTCATAATGCAAGTAATGTTTCTTGCTTTTGGGTGTGTACTCAGGATCTCATTCCTCTTCCCAGTTTCTCTTTTGAAAATCGTTATTGCTGTCGTTGTTACTGTTAACAGAATAGTTTCCTCTGCTCCAACCTCTCCTTCTTGCCCAAAATTGAAAAGTTCCCCGAGCTCTGCTGCCTCTTTCATTTGGACCAAGGAAGTTTTTGGTTCCCAGTCTGGATTTGTCAAGACCCATGGTGCTTTCGTCCTTCTCCTCTACTTCCTCCCTTCCTCCTGGTACTCTGCTTTGTAGGAGTGAGAGCTCTAGGAGAAGGATGAGGAGGACCTAGACAGGTCTCTTGCTCTTCAGTGATTCTGCTTCTTTGATCCTTTGTGAGTTTCCCCTGTTTTCTCAATTGACCTTTCTCTGGAGTGGCTAGAGTCTCAGGAATCCACCGACTCTCTTGATTTACCTCGTTTAAGATCTCCTTATGTTTTTTTACGATGCTCAGTATCAAGGCGCAGATCAACAGGATCATCTTTGTATTTGCTTTCAGCCTTGTAGCAGGTTCCTGAGGCCTTTTCATTTCTTGTGAGCCAAACCATGTTTTCTGAATGTACTGGGGGAAATGTTCTCAGACTCTTTTATATCATGAGAGGCACCCCCAGAAAATGTCTGCTCCTTGGCCTCATCTCCCTGATTATCACCGGCTGCCTGAGATGGCCTGCTATCCTTGGGGGAGGACTTATTTTCTTTTGTATCCTTGCGCTTAGATGATTCAGCTCTGCAGTGGAGGACGAGCAGGACGATGAGGAGCATCTTGACTGGTCAGAGGATGATTTATCAGAGTTCCTAGAATGGCTCCTGGACAGTGGTGAAGGGGACCTTCTCTTTGGGGATCAGGACCTGGAATGGCCACAACACAAGCAACTGTATTGCTTGCCAATAGTTCTGCCAATTGGACCAGTAGTTTCCATAGCCACCTCGGTTATATTGGCCCCATGGATAAAAGCCTCGGTTTTTGCCCATGGAAATTATAGGGCCTCCGGTAGCCTCTGTAATGGCCTCGGAAATCTCGATTCTTATACACTAGGGGGTGATTGCTTTCTCTGTTATGAGCTGGAGAAGATGATACGGAACCAGACCTAGAACTCAGCCTGTGTTTCCTTGACTGGAAGACAGATCTGTTTAGAGACCAAGACTTGGAAAATGATCAAGACAGAGATCTGGATGCAGATCTTGAGCGAGAAGAGTGAGACTCAGACTTGTATTTGTTTGTTTTTGACATGTTGGAAGAGAGGGTCACAGTTCAATAATTCCTGGACCCGCCGAAGCGACTAGTAACAGTCACACAACAGCACAATCGGACCGAACCTTGCCCCAGCCCGACAGCGTCCAGGCTTGCTTACATTTTCCCTTAAAATATGCTCATCGGCACACACATCCACTTGTATATAAACATGCACACACACACACATACACACACACACACACACACAATCTTTTTATCTTGATTTTAACAATTTCTGGATTTGTATAGCCAGTAATAAATTCTTCAATGTCAAGAAAACTGTTCTTCCCTAAGTTCGTTTGCTTGTTTGTCAGAGACAGCAACCCAGTGGCTTGCTTTGCACGTAACTGATTTATTGGCTTTGCTGAAGTGTCTTTCCAGAGGCCGAGAAAAGCAAAGTGCTGGTTCTATATCTATCCTATTTTTGGCCTCACTCTTGATGCTGAATCCCACTACTGGTAGTGCAGAGACCAGTGAAGAAAAAATGGCATAGATGCTAGCATTAAAAATATACATCATATTTCACATGACTTTATTCTTAAGAATATATATTATATATATTATGCATATATAAAATATGTAGCACACACACATATCAGGTAAATGCATTAGTATTTTTAAGTGTATTTTCCTATAGAGTGATGCAGCTATACAAAAGTGGCTGGCTATACCATTTCTTACTTATAGATTTATAACTAAGAAAGTTTTACAGCTCTGTTCCCATCTCAAACCTCAATAAGCTGAAGTTGTTCAAAATATCCCCTTTCATCTTTGAGCAAGATTGAGATATCAGGGATGAGAAAGAACACAGATCATAAGGGATTTTCAGATTTAGAAACAGACATTGGCATGTCAGTCACACAGAACAGATAAAGCCTATGGCAGTATCCAAGGACTTAGGGGCCATTCCTTTTTGGAGGGCGCACAGGAGCTATCCAAGCAGAACCCTTTATAAAAATCACTTTGGCAACTTTTAACTGGATTTTGTGCTGGCCAATTTTAAACATAATTCTTGTTACTCCAAAAATAAGGGAAGATAATATTAAAATTAATATTCTAGAACAGCTAACAGTTTTCTAATTTTAATATTACATTTAATATTCATAATTATACTCAATATTATATAACTGAATATTTTATAGATCATATGTAAATATTAAATATAAAATTGTTTCAATACAAACTTTTTACTGGACATAATTTTTGTTTAAGTTGAACAAGATACATAAATTTGTTGTAGAACCAAAATTCAATATGAACAGTTATTTTCAATAATTTTTAAATTTGAAAAATATGAAAAACATTGGTGTAATTTTAAAAAGTTAAACTAAAAACACATAAAAGTAGTTACAAAATTAGAGAGCAAATGATAAAAAAAATGACTGAAATCATGTTTTATTTTATGTGGTTAACCACTAAAGTTGTGTGTAACTGATAGTTGTAATAGTTTATAACATGTAGTTAAAGAATCTTCATGTGAAATGTGGTACCAGAAACACTTCAGATTTTGTATTTTGTTCCTATTTATATTTTTCATGTATGTGTCCAATCAAAATTGTAGCTTTAGCATGAAATTTTTTTTAACACTTTTCACAGGATAGTTTAAGCCTTCTTCTCAGTATACCCATATTTAGGCTTTGACCCATCACATTTTAGGGGGCCTGAATGCAACAAATACTTTCATATTTGTGATATTTTCTGATGTCTTAACTAAGATAGTTATAAGGACTAACTTTGACTGTGAGCATCTGTCTTCAAACCAGTAATGAGATATAGTTTCGATCACAATTGTCTATTTTCATTATATATTTTCTTACTAAATACAGGTAAGATTCTTCCACTAATTGGACATCTTTTCCTAATTTGAAAAAAAAACACTTAATATTTTTGCATTCTAGTTTGATAATTGTTGAAAAGCAAGCTTAAAGGCAATAACTTCTATTATATATCATGTTTAGCACCATTCCACCCACACAAAACTGGACATTGTGTCATCAGGAATCTTTTTTCTTATAAATGTGTTTGTATTATGTAATAAACCAATTTTTGTAGAAATGCTTTTGCTTTGGATTTTCTGATGAAAAGTTTCTTAGATTATCAGGTTGGGTTGCAAATATCATCAGCTGCTTTTGTAATAAAACCACAAGGCTGAAAGACTGAAGCAACAAAAACATTAAAGACACACAAGATTGCAATGATATGGTCATAGTCCAGAGTCCAAACTCAGGAAGATAAGGAACAAGTTCTCTCTTAGATACTTGATAGGAAGCATGGTCATATCATTCCATTTATTTCAAACCTAGACCTCTAGGTTTGTGAAAAAAGAATTTCTGCTTTTAATACAACTAACAATAGAAATTTATCACAGTATTTTTAGAAAATTAATATTCCTACCTGCACACCTACATTCACATCATCTTTAGAAAGTAACATCACCTACCTTCCAATATTAAATCCCAGTGAAGATGTCACATGTGCACATGGTAAGTTCATTGCATATACCATTAAAGTATTTTTAAACTTGGATGTTTGAATTAGTAAATAATTCTAAATTTTTGAATGAAACTGCTAAATATTTCTTTTATTTTTGAGATTATAATTACATCATTTCTCCCTCAGATTTCTTCCTACCAAAACATTCTCTATATCCTTCCTTACACTTTTTACAATATCATTGCCTTCTTCTTCATAAATTGGTATTACATACATTGTATGTATATATATATATATATAATTGTTACATCTCTACCTTTTTTCTAACCATGAGTCTTTTATCTGCTGAACAGCATTGCTAAAATTAAAGCTAAAGCTGTTTTAGCCTCTGGCTTTCCAAGATGGTGGGGGTATGTTTACCACTAGCATTGGAAGCTGTGTACCACCTTGGTCTATGCCATAATTAAGCAGCATGCTGCCATCTTGGAGATGTGGTCACTGCCACAATCAGCTCTCATACATAACATTCAATTGTTAGCAGGGCTTCTCTGAGCCAAACTCCTGGAATCCAGTTGCAGAGAGGGAGGAGTGATGAGCAAAGGGTCAAAATTAGGCTTGAGAAATCCACAGAAACTGCTGACCTGAACAAGAGGGAGCTCATGTACTCTGTTCTGATAGCTAGGAAACTAGCATAGGACCAACCTAGACTCCCTGAATGTGGGTGTTAGTTAGAAGGACTAGGTAGTTCATGGGGCCTCTAGTAATGTATCAGTATTTATCCCTATTATAGGAATGGACTCTGGGAGCCCATTCTACATAGAGGAATACTCTGTCAGTCTAGACACATGGAGGAGGGCCTAGGCCCTACTTCAAATGATATGACAGACTTTGAAGACTCCCTGTGGAATGCCTCACCCTCCCGGGGAGCAGAAAAAGTATAGGACAGGGGTTTGTGGGGGAGCAGGGGAGGACATGACCTGCATT
Source organism: Phodopus roborovskii (assembly GCF_943737965.1). NCBI lineage: Eukaryota > Metazoa > Chordata > Mammalia > Rodentia > Cricetidae > Phodopus > Phodopus roborovskii. Next base: position 25,430,856 of record NW_026126567.1, read on the forward strand.
TGTTTTTGTTTTATTGTTTTTTTTTTCTGCTTATGCAGAGAGTCTCAGGAAATGTCTCTTAGAGGAGCTGAAGGAGTTTCTTGCTTGTCTCTAGCAAAACAAAGCCCACCCAAATAACACACAGAGATGCTGTATAAATTATGAAAATGTTGGCTATTGGCTATGGTTTCTTTGTTGGCTATCTTTGTCTTAAACATTAACTCCTTTCTATCAACATAAGTATTTCTACATTGTCTTATCTTACCAGAGAGAGTAGGGACCTCTTAAGCCTTTTTCATCCTACATTTCAACTCCTCTCCACTACATCTCCCAGAATCCTCCTTGCTCCTTGACTCCTAGTCCTGCTTATCTTGTTTACCTATAGGCCAACAATGTGTTGATTTCTTGCATTTTTAAATTTTTGGTTTGTTTTTCTTCCATATTTTTCAGGGATTTTCCTATATCAGGTTTGAGGGCCTTTATGATTTTCATTAAGTTGTTTTTAAGGTATTCTCTTCTGCTTCATCTGTGTTGGGATGTTCAGGTCTTGCTGGCATATAAGCCTTTCTTTTTTTGGATGTGTTCTTCTACTGTTGTCTTCCCATCTCTTCTTCCAGTGAGTAGAGGTGGGGTCTCTCCCTCTCCAGGTAGGTATGGGTTCAGGCTCTATCCTGTCCTCTCTCCTGGAGGGTACAAGTGCAAACCTCTGGGGGATTTGGTGGCAGGAAGGGTCTGGGGGCCTCAAGTCACAGGACTCAAATAGGGAGAGGTGGGCTGAGAAGCCCCCGTTACTCACCACTCTACTGGAGGATAAAGGGGAAAGACAGAAATGGTGGCCGATGGCGGATATTCCACTCTGCTCCCAGATCCCTCTGGGAGATTCAGTGGTAGGAAGGGTCTTGGGGGGGGGGGGCACGAGTCAGGGGACTTGAAGAGCGAGAGGTGGGCTGGAGGAGCCCCTTTTACTTACTTCTCTACCTGAGGGTGGAGGAGTAAGACCCACCTTCAGTTTTATAGGAAAGTAAACCAACTTCCCAGAGTTATGTCAGCAGGAAAATTGATGCTATTGTCTTTCTATAACACATCATTGCATTGGCTAATCATTTTAAATGCATATTCATTGTGCCCAGGGGCCAAGGAATATAAAGTCCTATAGACACAACAGCAAGTCACAAGGTAGGAAATAAATCTCAAAAAATTCTGAGGCTTTCATGTTAGAGAAATTTCTAGTATTCCAGGGTGTGAACATTCCAAGCTATTACATTAAATCCATTTTACCTGGAACAAAACAAACAAACAAAATAACAAAACAGATTGCTGGATATGTTTGAGAAGATTTGGCTGAGTCTAAAATCACTCACTTTTCAAATGTTCTCAGAAGGAAGGTGTCTGTATAAGGTACAGGTTGCCTCACTGACATATTCTCTTAAGGGCCTGTGGATAAAGAAAAGAGAATGAGAAAGGACTGCATAGCACACATCCTTGCTGCCTAAGAGGACTGGCTTTGCCTGGTCCTTCTGTTGATGCCTGCCATTCTGTGTTAGTCATCTCATCATAATGTGGGTTTTGTTTTTTTTTTTTTTTTTTTGAGCTTGAAGAGCAGCCAATGGGGAAATCTTCATGGCTTCTCAAGTCTTTTCTGAGTATCTGTCCTGCCCTGGGAAAATTATTGGCTGTAAATATCCTTGCTGTGTATCTTGCAGTAAACAGAGAAGGCTTTTAAAAACCTACATCTGCCAATAACCTCTTGTTTCAAATCTTTTTTCCATCTTTCCAGGTTGTTCATCTCACCTTCATCCCCTGTCCCTGGTGGCAGAAATGCTGCTCATCTGTTTTCAAGGATTTCACAAACTGCTCCTCCTTTCTTAGCAGAGAGAATTCAAGTTCAGCTGAAACTGACCAAAACAGTTGCAGCACCTCCTCAGGTGGTCTGTATAGCGGTTCAAAGGGACCACTTTTTAAAAAAGGTTTTCTTTGCTAAGCCTAGACCCAGGACTGAGGACAAGGGGCACACTCTGAGAACAGCTTGTCATCTCTCTGACTGCTGATGAGTTAGGAAGTGGGAAATTCAAGGACAAGAAAGGCTCTAAAACTACATGACAACTTTCAGGTTGACTTGTCCTTGAGTTACCAATTGCTTGGTTCCAGCAAACCTCTGAGTGTTTCCTAGTGTTCTGAGAACTTGATTCTGACACATTGTGCTTTATTTCATTATTTTGCTAGAGAGATGGGTCCTTGGAGCTGCCTAGCCTGTTGTGTTTTTGTCATTCTTTTTATATTAACTTTTGAAATGAGGCAGAAAACGTTTTCTGACTATTCTTTCTTTTACTTTTGCCAGTGTTTCTTGTCTATATTTTGAAATAGTTTGAAATTGTGGGAGTAAGTATATACTTAGATTTTGAAATAAATTGCATTATATTTCCAAATAAGAAATTATCACATTAAAGACAGTAAGATTTGAAATGCATAGAAATACTGCTTCTAAAAATGAGATCCTTTAAAGGCTTCATCCATAAAGTTATCTTTGTAAACATTTTACCAAATTTATTCATTTTGGGTTCTGGCTGTGCATCTTTAAGTTCATTTTAAAGGAACTTTTACTTTTTTCTTTTGTGTGTGTGTGTGTGTGTGTGTGTGTGTGTGTGTGTATGAGTCCACCATGTAGATTCAGCTGCTTTCAGAGGCCAGATGGATTCATTTCCAGCATGTTGGAGTTACAGGTAGTTGGAAGCTAACTGATAAGGATCTTTTGGGCCAACAAAAAGCTCCCAAATCATGACACAGAGAATTATAAGGTAGGAAAGATCAGCCCCTCTTAGGCTCACTCCTGGCTACATCTTTTAACTTAACCTGTTACTCTTTACCTACCTTTTTCCTCCCTGCTTTTTACTTTTCTTCAGTTCTGTATATTTTACTTGCACAGCTTCTTCTGTCTGTCTGTCTGGAGTCCATCTGTTTTCTAGCCCTGGGTGTGTCCCCCTCTTTCTCCTCATTCTTTTCAACCTTCTCTCCTCTTTTTCTCCTGTTCATTCTCTCTGCCCAGCAGCCCTGCCTATACCTCTCCTTCCAAGCTATTGGCCATTCAGCTATTTATTAGACTAATCAAATGCTTTAGGCAGGCAAGGTGAAAGAAATGCAACACATATTTACATAATTAAACATATTTACATAATTAAAAACACATCCTCACATCTTTAAACAAGTGCATTATAAACTGAATGTAACATATCTCTACATAGTTAAATATTCCACATTATATTTATGATATCTTAATCTCATAATCATATCACTTATTGCTAAGATGTGCATCTACATTTGATTTTAAAATACTGATGTTTATTCTGAGCCTTTGATGCTATCCATAATAACCATAGGTTATTATAAATTTTCTACAAAAAGGTTTTTGCAGTTTGTTAAAGGTAATTTAAGGCGGATATCTATTAATACTGTACTAGACCAGACACTGTATTTGCTAGTACTTTCTCTATTATAATAACTGAAGGAAAACATTATTGTCATAATCTTAACATTCCTTTTTTAGAACACAAGAAAAGATGTATTTTCATCATGTCAAATTAGTGAGAATATAAACAAAAAAGAAAATTTTTCATTAAACACTATTGCTACAAATTAATTAGCACGGAACTTGTAAGAAACAAGAATATTAAAGTGTTAATTTTCAATTTATAGAATGTATAATGTGCAATTAACTTTGTACCAAGAAATATAAATAATTATTTCACAGTTCTTAATATTATCATGAATAACTTTGATTTCTAGATGTTTCTCAACACATCTAAATAATGCCAATCTGAAGTGTTCATTCTCCATTCAGCCTCTTTGTAAGTTCTTCTAGTGAAGACCAATAAATATTTTCTTTGTACCTTAATATTCTAACATTGCTCTAGATACTATAAAACATATGCTAAACATAACTGCAAAGAAATATAATAGAATTTTTGGTATCTTTTCAGGTATATTTAAAACTAACATTATTAGATACTTGATATTTTAGACAAGAACTAATAAATAATCTTTAATTAAAGAAAAATAAAACAACTCCAGAAACTCATAGGTCAAATCATACATCTATGAATCAAGAGATCACATGCATTTACCTTCTTTTCTAAAGGAATCCAAGCATTTTCACAGTGCATTCATTTAAATTTGAGGAAATATTTTGACAGTTGGGAGCAGTTTTAAAAAATAAACATAATATATATCCTAAAATACATATCACTTCATAGTGAATCTAAGAATATTTTGAAAGAGTAATTAAGAAAAAAAGTCAAATATTTTGTTCTTTTTGTCAGACATTTTCTTTGTCATAACAATGGCGCGTTCTCATATAAGTAAGAACAGCTATCTCTATGTGTCTGTGTGGTTTTGTGTACCTATAAAAATGCTAATAGAAAATATTTCTATTCCAAATGTAAATGGTGAGTTAGGAAAACAAGAGAAAGCCAACTGTGTGTGTGTGTGTGTGTGTGTGTGTGTGTGTGTGTGTGTATGTGTTGTGTGAAGGTAACTAGCAATAGGATCTGAATGAGAAAGAAGCATAAAATCAGAAGCTATATTAAATAGAATGTTGAAAAAAACATATTGACCTTCCTTATTATTAAGGACATATTTAAATCACCTCATATCTTTTATGACTCAATAAGATAACTAGATTAAAATGAATTTTAAACATGTGGAATGTTTGACATTTTAAAAAGTAATTCTTTCATTGAATCTTTAAGAACCTCATTCATTATGTTTTTAACTTATCTCTTCCTTTCCTTTAACTTCTTTTAAATCCTGCCCTACATCCCCACCCAATTACATGCCATTCTCCCTTATAAAAATATGGCATTTGTCTGGGTTGGCCTGTCAGATCTGTCAGAAAGTGATGGATATATTGAATGTCATACCATTGAGAGAAACTAACTTTCCCTCACACAGACACAATACAATTCCAATGGATTCTTTGTTAGAGATGGACCATGGTACTCATATCCTACTTTCATACTTTGATTGTGTCAGGCTGGAGTTGCAGCAGGTCTTGTGCATGCTGTCATGGTTTCTTGGAGTTTATTCTGTTTTTGTAGGAAAACACTGTTTCCTTGGAATTGTTCACAACCTCTGCTTCTTAGAATCTTCCCCAGCCCATCTTCTGTGTAGAACCCCAGCACTTATAACAGGATCGTATGAACTAGCCATTCCACTTGGTGCAGAACATTCCAAAGTTTATTATTCTCTGCATATTAACCAGTCATTTGTTTGTGTGTTACTTGCCATCTACTATCATGGGTTGTAGGTAAAAAAGTGTTTGACATGTGTTATAGAAATTCTACCTGCACCTCCTAATACCATCCAACCATATTTGAGTCATCATTTATTTAAATAATTTTAACATCTAAATTATTCATAGTTTCTAGATAAATAACTCACAATCTACTTGTATCTGTTTAATTCAAAAGCAAGCCATGTATGTTACTGTTACTTAAGAAATTTTTGTATATTATATTCTGAAATTTACTATGAAGCTCCATTGCCCAGAAAGTAATATGGCTATGAAATTCTTTTTAATCAAATGAAGCTATTAAGATTGTACAAATTGGAGGCAGTAAGTTTTTAGGTTTTCGTGATTCCCTCTGGATATTAATAGATATGGCAACCAAGTCTATGAAAGAATCATGAATTTTATACATGACAGTGCTGACAGTTTGCATATATTCTAATATAAAGCTTCCTTGTCTACTAGGATTAATAGACATGCATACACTTTATAGATTCTTTGCAAAATATTGATTATGTTAAAGGAGACAAACTGTTTAATTTATAAAACAAGATTAGCTATTGTTCTTCCCTTGAAAATGGCATCATCTGTTTATAGTGCCTAACTTAAAAGTGTTTTTCAGTTGTTTTTATCGTAGTATTACCCATTTATTTTGCATGTTATAAGGATGTCATAATAACCTAGAATTGCTGTTGTTCTTCTCATCCCTTCCCCCTTCCATTCCCCTAGGTGTCTCCCAGTTCATTGTTGACTCTCCCGCGGGTCAGGGCAAAGAAGTTCATTGCAAGAATTGTCATGTGTTTGCATAAAGCTTATAATTCTGGGGGTTAACTAAAATTCTAAGAACTCGCAATATATTCTCTTCAAATCAGTCTAATCACAACAGAAAATATATCAAGTTTGTCCATGAACCAGTTGTATGAGAGATATCATGACTAAAACCCAGATTGGAAGGAAACATCCTTTCTTTACCTGGAGAAAAGAACTATTGACATTTTATTTACTCCTTTTCACATCTTTATAATATATTGTAAATAAAATATTTCCTTGGGAAATTAAGTAAGAATTATAATATTAGTGCAAAAATGAACATCAGTTTTTTAAGACCTTTCAGTTTACAAAATTGTGATTTTATAGAACTGATCTTAGTTATGTCATATAAAATGTTAAACGAGATTTACTGTACATGTTATCCTCTATATCAGTTTGTATGTCAATCATGGAGAGGCACATAAAAAAAAACTTATTGATTATGGGTTTCAAAGTCCTCCAGAAGCAACAGCTTTGCTGTTCTTATTTCTAGTGATATGGAGTCATCTTGATCATTTTGTGTCTTTCCTGGGTTTCTTCTAAAGGCAAACACATCCTGCCTTTTAGCCATCTCTTATTCTTCTCTAGATAGATGATAAAATATGCTACAACCCTGTTACAAAGTCCAATTTTGACACAAGTTTTAAAATGAAACAAAAGACTTCATAGATTAAGGGGGATTAAGGCAAGATCTATGTGACTAAACATGCAGACTAAAAAATGATCTAGCTTACACAGTTCCTTCATTAATACATAGTGGTCATTTTTGTTTGAGTATGGTCACTAGGAAAATTGGCACATCATTATAAATGTAAGAGAAATTTAAAACCAATATAATCTTGCTTTAAAATACTTTAATTTTAATGATGGGGCATCAGACATACATGTATATAAACAAATATATGTCATATATTTTCACAAAACGTTCAGGGGATAGAATGGGGCTTATCTACTACCGTTAGCAGAAAAAAAGCATTAGATTTTCCACCATGTTCATTGCCTATCTAGTTTCATGTTTTGGATCACTTTAGATATGGCAGATAGGGGTCATATCTTACACAACTTCTAGTACCATGAGTGCAAGTCAATAGGTATGGAGCTTGTAGTTGACTCAAGCTTGATTTCAATGATAAAAGTTAGTTATGTTTAGCAATAGAGCTTTATCAGCAGGTCATGGAAAGTAACCAATAGGCTTGGCAATAGCCTATGATATTTGAGGGACTGGACTGTGACTCCTTCCTCTAATGACTCAACAAGATATAATTTATTGTTGACATTGTATGTTTTGTTTGGGGATACATGATGTCTAGTTGGGACACTGTCTCCCTCTTTGTATATTGATTCTATTTAAATCCTTGGCATATGTGTATATATTTTAGAAAGCACCTACAGTATTGGGATTCCATATGGCTTTTCCAAAAGGACTTTACTGTCAGTTGTCCTCCTCCCTACCCATTTAATCCTCCAATTCTAAATTCACCTTTATTATTTTATAAATTTTATATTCTATTTCACCTTCATTGGATGGTCTGTTCTTCCCTGCATGTCTCTTACAAGCTCTCAAATTTCAGAGGTTGTGCAGAATGCTATTGTCCAAATAGAAAATAGGCTATATTTAAATTTTGGCATCTGAGTTATGATGGGGGAAATCTTTCTGTATATTTGTTTATCTTATTGGTCAGATAAGAAGTGATAAACCTGGGCAGAAACTTACCACTAGCTAAACACAGAGGTCTGGAGGTCTGTAGAGACAGACAGGAAGTGACATAGCTGGGCAGAACCAGGATTGATTATAAGCAGAGACCAACAGGAAGTTGCTATCTTCTCTATGGGGATGCTTAACAGTTATCATGTGAGCCTCCAAAGGAGTTAGAGGTCCAGAACCTTCTCTGGTAAGATACTTAGATTAATGGAAATGTGTTAATAATTAAGACAGAGCTAACCATTGGCATTAGCGAATGGCCAATGGTTTCATAATTAATATAAGCATCTTTGTGTTCATTTGGTGTTCAAGGGCTGCAGAACCTGCCAGGCCAGAAAACTCATGCTTATAGAGTTATGCCACTCAGATTGCTGGGGGAGGGGGGAGTTGTGTGTTTGTTTGTTTTGTTTTGTTTTTCTCCATCCATTTAGTTGGAAATTTTGTAACTTTTTTTAACTGCTGAATATTTTGGTAAATTTTGTCATTATCCATTCATCAGTTGACAGTAAGACTGTTACCAATTATTAGCTGTTATGAGTAGTGCAAAAATGGGCATGAATAAGCAAGCATCACTGTGGTATGATATAGACTTTATTGTGTATACCTCCAAGTAGTTCAGCTCCTGGAGGAATTTCTATACAGACTTCTAGAGTGGATAAATCAGTTTTTATAACCAGAAGAAGCTGATAAGTGTCCTGTTTTCCTCACATCCTCATCCAGCATGTGCTGTTGTTTTATTAATCTTCACCACCTTGACTGGTGTAAGCTGTATTTATTTGCATTTCTTTTATGACACTGAATGCTGAAGATTTTTTAATTGTTTATTATTTATGTGGTATATCTTCTTAGGGACACTAGTTCTGTCCTCCACTTTACTTGATTATTTTCCTAGTGTTCAGGGGTAAATTTTCTTGTGCAGTTTGCAGCAGGAATAAGAGTTAATCTCAAGAGCTATACCTAAGGAATGAAAGTAGAAAGTATTCTATATGACTACTAGTTTTGTTTGGCAGCAGTGGGTCTCTGGTACAAAGAGGTTCTTTGGGTAAATCAAGAAACAAAGAGCTAGACTTAAGATAGAAGGAAAGGCTGAGAGGAAACACAAGGAAGAATTAGGGGACCCTGGGTTGGCAAAGAAGGGCTGAGTCTCAATAGTATGTGGGTAGGTTGGTTCTCTTCTTGTTTTCTTAGGAATTCAATATATGTTATCTTCAGAAGATATCAAAGTGTTCCTAATATTAGAGAGGTACATGAGTCCTCATTGTATATAATGCAGTATATGATTGTTTATCTGTGAGATAAAGACATTAACATGATTCCAGGAATAGTCTGTATCTAGTATCTCACCTGAGAATCCTAAATGCTTGATAAACCAAAGAATAAAGAAAGCCATATGATTATACCATTAATCTTTTAGGGCTAGTATACCCCTTTACCTGACCAGACTAATGACTGACTCTCATTGATCCATGTGGATACCATGTGGAGAGTTATTCCTCAAAGGGCTTGTGAATGCTCAAATAGTCCTTATCCTTTCATATTTGATGGTTAGCTTACCATCTTGATACACTAAAATCGTTCCTTTGTAGAGTGCTCAGAGAGCTTATAAATTTATTTTATATGGTTCCTGGAAATATTTTTCTCAATGGATTTAGTGGGATCTGATCTTAGGAAATTAAACTAAATCCTTCTCATGTCTTCTGGGGGAGGCAATCACTTAAATGTCAGAAGTTGTTCTGTTGAAATGCTTAGGCTCACACTGTTTTATGGCTTTCTGCAGCTGTAGACTCTCCAATATCATTTCTCATCGATCATTCACATAAAGCAAATTTTAAACTCGCCACCAAAGTATTATGTTTATAATTAACCAATAATTCATAGTTGTTATATTCCTCTCCTGATTATTCTCCATTCAAGATATTGATATATTTTTTCATTTTATTAAGTGAAACACTATGATCAATCATTGATGCTCAAATTCATTATCAATAAAACAACCTTACTATATTATATGAAAACTTTGCATATTATCCTGAGGTCAATTCTACTTCATACTATTCATGATCTTTATTCCACTGAATTCTATTATGTCCAAACAGACAAGGAAAGTTTATTAAGGATTAACCCAAATACACACAGGTCACCTGTGGGATCTTGTGGGGTTTCTGAATTTATGCATAAAGCTCTACAAAAATATCTATGAAATATGAAGTTTTAAAGAAAAAAATGAGTGCTTTTTAAAACCACTGAGGTAGTAATGGCAACACATGGTTGCAATACAGATACTAGAACTAGCCATACTGCTCTGTAGATCATGAATGAGTACTCCAAATTTAGACTTGCAATTATTAGCTTCAGTTCAGAACTCCTCTAAAGGACTTTATAAGCTTAAGGTATATGATTTGAGCTAAAATCTATCCCTTGTAAACTTTTCTTAGATCAGATATAGAAAATACATAAACCTAAGCAAAATTCTCCATAGGATATCATTCCCACTTGAATTCATATCCATGCATTGTTGGAATGAAAACAATGGCCATTAGCTGATTAATATTCATGTGGAACTGACAACCAAAATTTTCATTGACATTTTTTCCATCAAATATCACTGAATCTGTATTGTATATCATCTTCAGCCTCATTAAAGGTCTTAAAGGAAATAGCTTTCCATTGAGTTTTATTCCCTGCAGTGAAAACATACTTTTTAACACTGAACTAGATGTCACCTAAAATTTTTGTTTTATTTAATGAAGATGTAAGGTACCTCCCTACTGACAGTCAAGTATCTTCAATTTTTGGATACCTGAAAGAATTTTCTGCATTCCAGTGGAAGAGATCTCATACATGAGCTGCTTAAAGAACTCCAAACACCACCTGAGGAAAAAGAAACTCTTTAGATAAAACATAGCAAAACAACACCGGTCATATTTTAAAACTCCTATGTATTTTTAACAACTAAGGTCTGATATTCTGATATTTTTATTTCAAACATGAAATTTAACTTGCAGGGGGATTTAATCTTTGAACTTTAATATTTCCCAACAAAGTTCAAACTGCTACAGAGCTTAGCTTCAAAATTATGGCATGTGTACAGTGTTGGCATTTTATTATTTAATGTCTTTATCAGTTTTATTAGTAGATTTCATAATGAAGTCATTTAAGCCATTGAGTAAATTCTGACAGGCTATGTTGTACGTTCTAATCATACCTAATTTGCAATAAGAAATGGAATAGAAAATAGATTTTAGCCTTACAGCAAACAAGATTGGCACATATTTTAATAAGCACCCTACTCAAATCAATATGGAAGGCCAGACAAAAAACATTCAATATCTTCTAGCTGTGTTAAAGAAGGAGTTGGTTTGAGTGGTCTCAGGAGGCTCTGTATTGGCAAAAATGTCTGGTAATGAGGAATTAACCGTTTGATGACTTCACCTTTCGTAGGTCATGATCTTAGTAAATAAGCCCAATGTGTTAGGAAATAAATAGTTAAGAAATGTTGAGGGGATAAGTTGATCTTTGTTCTCATTCTATATTTTCAATTATTAAGAATTATCTTCTTTGACTTACAGCATTAAAATATAATTGATATATAAAATATTTAATTAACATACACTTTTAAATATAGAAACTTTAGTAGACATTTCAACATTTACCAAGATTTTTTTCTGTGTTTTGATTGTGTATGTATCTAAAGAATACTTGTTATTTTTCTTATGTGTAAAACATTTTGAAGCAAATATTAATGAGTTAATACATAATTTTAGGCCATTTGTTTAAGGTCAATTATTAGAATTTAGTTTACCTGATTAAAACTTTATAGCCACTAAATGAAATTCTCCATTCATCTAGACCTCAAGTCTTGAAAAAGTTGATATTTATTTTATTGCCTGTGAAAGTCTGATTATATAAAGTACACTACAATTTCAGATAGCACAATGTCGTACAATTCATCCATGTATTGGAAAATGCCAGGGTCTCTTTCTCATTCTAAAACTCTATAATATTCCAACATATGGGGCACACTTTCTTTCTCCATTCATCCGCCAAGGAACACTGAAACTAATACCTTATGTAGAAGCAATTAACCTGAAGGTAGCAATAGTTAATAGAATGTCTGACTTCCACCCCTTTAGGGACAAATTTAGAATTGGCATTGATTGGATTTCCATGGTTTTTTGTTTGTTTACTTATTTTGTTTTATTGAGTGTTTTTTTAACAAATGCTATACAGATATCCATAACTTCTGTATCATTTTACATTTCATAAATAGTATATGAGAAACCCAACTTATCTTTGCTAAAATGTACAGTTCAGAAATTTTATTGCCTTTTTTGAACCTCACTAGTAAAGTGCCATTCCTACTAGTGTGGTATCACCTAATTAATTGTCCATTGTGGCTTTAACTTTTACTGCACTAATGATTACTGACTCGTATCACTGTTCCAAATTCATAGTGATTATTACATTCCTTCCTGGGAAGAATATTTTTATAGGTCTTTGACCATTTTTGTTTGCTTTAGGCTTAAATTCACTTTTAAGGATAACTAAAAATGTATCTGTGTATCCAGTATGATATATGACAGCCATCTTTACTAATTAATTCACATATTGATTAGGTAGAATTAGTCACTCAAATACATATATGGTTATAATTTGCACAGTGAGTCTCTGAAATTCATCATTTCTGGAATCTCTCAAGAATATGTGTTGTAACTAATTATAGTAGCAATGCTATTCAATACATCTATTGAATAAAATCAGCTATTTAACTGTATTTTGGATCCAGTGATAAATTAATAGTATTTTTACACTTTTTTCTAAGTTCATTAAACAAATAATGCATATTAAACTAGTCATAAAGTCTGTGGTAAAGACCTGCTAAGTATGAAAGCAAAGGAAAAATCTGTCTCAATAATTCCTCCAAATGAATGACATATAACTATGCTTTTCATTTTGAGGATTCCCAAAGCAGTATTTAGCCGTGTGTGTGTGTGTGTGTGTGTGTGTGTGTGTGTGTGTGTGTGTGTGTGTGTGTGTGTGTCTATGTGTGTGTTGATTTTAAATACTGGTGTACTAATGTACCTTGTGCTGGAGAGGTCTGAGGTTAACCCAAGACATCTCCGTCAAGTGTTATCTACCTTATGTTTTGAGACAAAGTCTCAATATGCTAGAACTTTCTGATATGCTTGCACTACTAGGTTTCATTTCTTTTTCTCCATTTCCCCAGCAATGGGATGACAAATGCCCACTACCAAGCAACAATTTCAAATGGATGTTAGGGATGCAGACATTTGTGATGGTGCATGCTGGTAGGATTTGATGAAGGATATTGAGATTTTTACTCTCTAGGCACTGTACTCAATATCTTCACCAAATTAAAAAAAATAATAAAAATCAAGATTGGGCCTTGGTTGCAGTTCAGAGTAAAGTGCTTTCTTATTATGTACAAAGTCCTGGGTTTGACACAAATCAAAAGTTAAGTACATATTATTTTACTTAGTATTTAAGTAAACTAACATTGTTTCTATGTCTGGGAGTCAGTGGAGTGGAACTGAATAGTATAGAATCAAGATATATTTTCTCCTACCATATGCAAAATGTGGTGATGCAAATATAAAAATCAAAATATTGATCTATCTTTGAATCCCTCTGTTTCAAAATGTATTTTATTTTCACCTATATCTTTTATTGCTATTATGAATTAATCATGTTTCCATTTTATTTTCAAAGTTAAATATTACTTCTCACATCTTCAATGGTAACAAATATCCATTGCATTTGAAAAATGTATATGTAAAATTATTAAAACAACGATTATAAATAGGAATATGATTGTCATTTATCAGTGGAAAAGCAAAATCATATCTTATAAAATTGATTATTTGCATTCAAACTTTTTAAGCAAAAAAAAAAATCCTGCATTCCATGATATATTTAAATAGACTTCCAAGATATACACACAAATTACAGTGTGCTTCAAAACAGTATTAGCATGAATATTGCAGTTTTTCCAGATGGGCGATTCCAAAGAATTATAGCCATTACATTTTAGAGCCCATTGTCATCTTTTCCAAATATGCTGGTGATATTAATGAAAGTATCTGGTTTGAACAGAAAAGCCTCTTAAAGGTGTTAATGGGCTTCAGATTGATTTTCATAAGAAATTGTGCTTTCTTTTTCTTTTTTTCTTTTCAAGAAACATTAGCTATGACAGTCAACAATTATTTTCAGAGAAAATATGAAAGGATATAAGGTCTTTTAAATATAAGATATTTTCAAAACTCTACTTTTGAATAGAATTTAAAATAATTGATAACATTTATAACTGTCCATTGCTTATTTGATTAATCTAAATTTTGTCTCAAACATGGAGGAGCAAATTCATAAAATGCATTGTTAAAATTAGTTATTTACAGCAGTAGGGGGCATGTCAAACATTAGATTTACTGGTGTAGAATCAGATGCCAAAAGACACTGGACAAACATTGTTTAAGAGAAAGGTGCCCAGTGGTTGGTCTAGAATGCACATACAAAGGCACATTTCCATAGGCAATCTCACCATCTAAATATGTTCATCACTACATAGTATAATCATGGAGTCAGGAAACAAGTGCTGGGACATGTTGTGAGTCTTCATTTATTCTTCTCCAACATTCTGCTATGATTGCATGAAAGCTGGAAACATTAACTTAAAGGATCAGGTGGACCCTCTCCTCCTCAAAACATACACATTGAATTTTCCTAAATTTACTGTGCCTTATTAGTATGTGGATGCACACTCTACTAATTAATCAGATGTGCTTTTGTTAAAGGTCATTGTCAAAAAGATTGTACCTAATGAGAGCTATACAGTATATCACACCATAAATCTAAAGTACACAATAAGTGGGAAATTTAGCTGCAACATTGCTAATTTATATGAAAAGTATTCCTCAAAATGTACAACACATATCCAAAAGCACTATCTAAAAATATTTTTCAATTTAAAAAAATTATTGGCATCTGTCTTGATATCTGTCTTCGCTTAATCATTTTTCGATAATGACTCACGAATATAAAGATGTACTTGTGATACATGTTATGAAAATATCTCTCTAGATATATAACCATCTGAAACAAAGTAAAACATATAGTTACTAAAGTCCATAATGAAAAATCTTGAGATGAACTTTGTCAATAAATACGCACTGACTTTTGATACTAGAAAAATCACAAATTATTTCATAGAAAAATGATGTTCATATAATAGTAGTGAAAATTAAAGCAGGTTTTACTTCTTATTTAAATAAATTATGTAACTTAAATCAAGAATCATAGATTTATTTTTATTTAAAGATGCTTTTTTGTGTATGAGTGAGTGTGTGTGTGTGTGTGTGTGTGTGTATGTTTCTTATCTTTATGTCTGTGAGCTATGTGAGTGACCAGTACCTTTGGAAGCTAGAAAAAGACTTTTGACCTCCAGGAAAGAAGTTAGAGATAGCTGTGATTATGTGGATGAGTGATAGGAATAGAACATGAGTCAGGTGGAAGTTCAGCAATTGCTTTAAACAGTTATGTCCCATGCCCTGGGAAAAATAAACACAAATATGAAGAACAGAGTTGCAGCACTTTTCATCATTTACTACTTCTATATAATGAGACACATTTTCTACTGTTTCTGGAACTTATATTTTCATATGTGCAATGTAAATGAAGTCCCTCTTCATTATGCAAACAAAGTATACACATCAACAGAGTAAACTTATACAACAAACTAAATTACTGTTTGGTGACTTTATCCTCCTTTTATCCATCGAATTGAGAAGTTACCTTATCTTAAAATTTTTGGAGAAGTACTCTTCACACAAACATCTACAAACATGGATACAAATGTATAACAATTATCTTAATATTCTATACAAGTAATATATGTGTTAATTTATATATTCTAAATTATATGTTACCATGAAAAACTACCAAAGCAATGGAACAGAATTTCTAACTTACAAATATTGAAAAATTTAATATGTTTAGATATAACTCTAATAGAAGATGAGAAAACAGCTCAGGCTTGTCTACATATTACTACCACTCCATATTTTCAACTTAGTAGGTAATTTTATTAAAACATATTAAAACTTTCAGAGATAAATCATAAAAATATGATTTTTTTAAAGAAGTAGCATCAACCAAATAAATAAATTAAAGTAACTGACAGCTGAATATTATCAATCCCAACATTTAATTTCACCATAATCATTTACCAGAGTACATGAGGAATTATGTTACAACAAAGAAGGGGTGACATATAAAGGAACATGAAAATCTAGAGTGGAAAGTCCAAACTAGCTCCCTAGAGGTTAGTCCCTATCACATTTAGTGAAAGATGGAAAGGGTAATACTTAGGGTGAAGTTTTTACTGAGTGTGTTCCCACTTCTCCCCAGAATACCACTTCAACTCTTAGAAGAGTTTGTATCCCTAATTTTCCTAAAGGAATCCAGATGTTGCAAGCTTATTAGTCATCATCTTTTGTCATTAAAAACAAAGGGAAGGTCCTTTGAGAAAGCATAGACTACTTGGAGGAAGTTAGATCATTGCAGTGTCTACATACACTCTTAAAGACAATGTCATGATTCTATCGCTTTTCTGTCATTCCCGTCTCACTCTCTTGAAGTAAGCAATTGCTCCACCACACACTTCCATGTAATATACTTTGCAATCACCTGCCCCAAGCAGGAGTTCCAAGAGGCCACACCGAATCCCTTATGCCTTATTTTGAGGTGTTTACACCAGGATTTGGCTACATTCGACTGAAAGGTTGTATAGCATGGTGTATCATTATCCAAAGATTTACACCAAGTGCTTCTCCCATTTTAGTCTTGCTCCATTAACTTTAAAAATTTCATTTATTATTTGTAATAATATTATTACATCATTTGCCCCTTATCTTTCTCCTATCTAAAACCTTTCTCGATTTATTTGTAACAATGGCCTATATTTTTAATTATCTGTTACATTCATATATGTATACATATAGGTATTCTATCTATGAAAAAACAACCTGTTCCAAGTGTGTACTTGGATAGTTTCAGGGGTAACTATTTGATATCAGATAAACAATTGTTGAGTGTTTCCCTGAAGAAAACTATTTCTCCTGCTCTTAGCATTTTTATATCATGGTTGTAGTTTTTCAGTTGCGTTGAGGACACCTGGGTTTTTTAATATTTTGCCATGTCAATTTTTACTGTCCTTGTTCAGTTCATGTATAGTGTGGCAATTGGAATTCTTTGTGGCTATAGCCCTGATGTTCTAATAATACAATCTTGGATAAAATTACTTGATTCATTGACTTTTAGAATCTTTTAATCACTTCTTTATCAATGATCTCCAAGGATTATATGGGGGAGTCTATTACAAATGTATACTGGGAATAGGCTCCACAACTCTAAAAGCTGATAAGATTTAGTTTGTCACTTGGGATAAGGAGAAATATTTCTAATATAGTTAAGGATTATCTACTGAATATACTGATAAAATATTATTTGAAGAATTTGCTTCATGCGTTTTTTGATTATTGTTATTTGAATTTAAGATTAGAATTCAAAAAGAAGAGGTGAATTTTAGCTTTTCATAATATATTAGATTCAGATATTTAGAATATGAAAATAATCTGCAATATATTAGTATGGCAAATGATATATTTTCCATTGTGTTATGAGGTAGGGAGCACTGTCATGAAGATACTAAGAAGATGTAGAAATCTTGGCTATAGTCTATAAGGCTTCTTTGTCCCAACTGTTTTGAATGTTGGGTCATCTGGGATGCTGTTTCAGGGAGCCTGGCTTGATCAAACCACATTAGTCTGAAAGACATCCACAGCTTTTTATTTTCTGTGGAAACAATAATGGAAATCCTTTTTCCCAGTAACCTGTCCTTAGACTTAAATTTTGAAGTCAAAGCATTTTAAAAATATATAAATTGAATTAATTGAGCAGCATTTCTTTTAACAGTTGTTGTTACATTGATGTATCAAAAGATACAAAGACAATATAACACAGAACAGTATCCAGACTTTCTCTGAGCTTTCCATCTTTAAGTGGCTTTTTTATTACTCTATTTCTTCTACTTCTATTTTTACATATTTTGAGACAGGGTTTCTCTGTGTAACTTTCATCTGTCCTGGAATTAACTCTGTATACCAGGTTTACTTTGAAATCACAGATATCTGCTTGCCTCTGCCTCCCAAGTGCTGAAATTTAAGGCATGTGCCACCACACCCAACTATTCCTGTCTTTTTAAAACCATTTTATTCTTTTTCTCTCCCAAGCCTACATATATTTTAAAACACATTGTAAACCTTTAGCGGTTTTTATTAATGTGAATCTGTCTTTACTGTAAATGTTTATCGTTTTGTGGCCATGAGACTTTATCTGGTAAACAACAACATTGCTAAAGTGAAAGCCACAGCTCTTTCAGCCACAGTCTATCTAAGATGGCAGTCGGTAATTTTACCGCCAGAACTGAGAGCTCTGCTCACTGCCTTGGTCAGCGCTGCCATCCAGCAGCATGCTGCCAGCTTGGAGATGTGGCCACTGCCATTGCCAGCTCTTCTACACACCATTCAGTTGCTAGCAGAGCTCTTTAAAAGCCTTGCGGTTTTTTGCCGCTTATGCTGAGTCAGGAAACCTCCCTTAAAGGAGCCTGGCAAATCTCTATTTATTTCTAGCAAAACAGAGTCCAACTGACAAAAATGCTGCTATATTGTGATTAAATAAGGATAAGGATAAACAAAGAGGACAAATAGATGTTTATTCAGGGAGAAATAACTTACAACATAGACAGATGAACACCAGCAAGTTCCACCGGATGGTCTCCTGTCCGAGTCCCTCCAGCAAGAGAGACTTCCCGGGCTCTCCCTCAGACTTCCTTCCACAAGGCACTTCTGCCCATGGCTCCACCCTGCAGTGGGCATGGTCAGTGCCACAGAAAGAGACAAAGCAAATCTCACTACACTGCTACCAAGAAGTCTTGCTTGTCTTTGTTCTTTTGTTTCTAAAACCATTTCTTAAGCTTTTCTTAGTTTTAAGTGATAGTTCTAATTAGCCACATAGAGGCACCATATATCATGAGTGTTAGGAGTATGTTTTCCCCTGCCAGCATGGACCCACAGTTGCACCAGCCCCACAGCTAGATCTGTCTTAAATATTAACCCATGTCTATTAATCTAAATACTTCCACATGGTCTCATCTTACAGGAGAGAGGGGCCGGCATTCTGCTCTCTCCAGGCTCTCCATGTTGACACCTCCCTACTACTTCCTGGAACCCTCTTAATCTCCTAGCCCCACCTATCTTTCTTTGCTATTGGCCAACAGTGCTTTATTCATTACAGAATGACATTTCCCATCACCATTTTCATTCATGCAGTCCCTTTTAGAATTCATCAATGGGATTTTTGTTGTCTGCAAACATTAGACAAGATACAAAAGTCAAACAGAATCATACAAACCACATGTTTCCAATCATATATCAAGTATTAGAAGCAAAATGAGCTCCTTTGCCCAGGTTTAAATGAGGTTTTGCTTAATTGATTTTTATATTAACAATAACCTGAATAACTTTAAAACTCAAAGTTGCTATTTGTTAAAACTGTTGCTTGAGCTTGAATTGGAATTAAAAATAGCATGTCAAACTCTGCCAAAAGCAACACACATTTTCATTAATATGAAGGAACGTCTATGAGAAGTTTTATAACACTTATCCCTAGAGAATTGTATGCTTTGTGAAGTCAATACTATTGAAAGGGAAAAGAGGGCATGTCCATTAAATAATGAAATTATTTTAAACACTCAATATTTTATTCTTAAAACTCTATTAGCTCAAAATTATGAACTATACTAAAGTGATAGGTTTAAGTGTCAGTCATATTTGATTCACTAATAAAATATGTATGACTTCTCTTTTATAGTTGTGATGCTAACACTTGCCACCAAAGTTTAGAATTATGGTTGATCTGCATATTTTTCTCTGTCATGATCTATCTATTTTGTATATCATCTATCTATCTTTTATTTATCTACCAGTCTAAAGAACCCTATTGCTGAGAAATGTTATGTAACAAAGTATTTACATAGTTCCTAGCATACAAGATGATTAATACAAATATTTTGGAGAGCTTACTAAAAATGAAGATGAAATACATCCAGAAATTCTTTAGAGTATATATTAAAAAGGCATATACATGACCATGCTCAAAAATTCATGAATATTTATAAAAGAAATGTTCAGAACACTTGTATATTATAAACAGAATATTAAATGATCTGTATTAAATAATACTGTGCAAGAAAATAAAAGTATAGAAATAAAAGCTACAACATTCTAAGACAACATTGACAATCATAATATATATGAATGTGATTTTATAAGTGTTAAAGATACAGTTGTTGATTTAATTAGTAGAAGGAGACTTTCCAAGTTTCATAACTGGCAAGACCAGACTGTGTAAATAGTGCTTATTCATTCTTTTAACTTAAAATTGTCTATTAATTTGTTAATTTTGTGTTAATTTAATGGATAATTGTGATTTAGTCATTTTATTCATGTGTCAATCCACATATTTTATGTAGAAACTAGATAAAATATTATTGTGGAAATATTTGAGAAAAGAATGTAACCAAATTTAATCACCTGAGGCCATGTTGATTTCTTTGGCCTCTTCTGCAACTAAGGCTATGATGGTTTCCTTGGCCCATGCAGTGGTAAAGGGCCAAGTTGATGGCCATGGTCTGTACCACCAGACACCATGCTGATGTCTGTGCCTCATGCTGACACTGAAGACCATGTGTAATTCCATGATCCAGGCTTCCACTGATGTTAAGAGTAAAAGAAGCTACTTTTGCCACTATAATGATGATTGCAGACTCATAATTGAGAAATGGGGATACAAAAGGCTCTACAGGGGATTTAACAATCCTCCTGGTAGTATATGAGCAACACAAATTGAACTTTTTTTCTATTAATTTTGTGGGATGGTGTAGGGAAGAGGTCACATAGATGTGGAGGCAGACCTGGGAGGACGGGAAAGTGAGTATGTGTGGGGCTCATGATGTGAAATTTCAAAATAATTAATAACAATATTATGAAAAAATCTGAACAGTTTAAATTTACTGCTTCAGCACAATGTTTTGTCGATGAAACAATTGTTGGGATCTGTAAAAGTTTTGCAACAGTGATGCTATACACACTCTATTAAACAAACAAACAAACAAACAAACAAAAAAACCTTTTAAATCTATTCAAACCTATGCCTATGATCTGAATTCATCATTATGATGTTTGTAGACACCTTAACTCACATCACTAAGTAAAACTTATTTTAATAAATTTATTCTCACTCAATTGATGTTTTCTTTAAATGTGTTCATAGTTTTTTTTTTTTTTTTTTGGTTCTGGAGAGTGTCCCATATGAATACAATGAAGTTGAGTTATGTTTATACCCCCATGCTCCTCCAATTCACTTTTCCATCTTTCTAATCTCCCTACAACTCTTTCACAAAGTCTTTTTCTCATCTTTATGCCATTTATTAATAAACCAGCAAGTAAAGTTCATGAATCCTGTTATGTGAGAATAGAGTCAAGCATGTCAATCCTGCCAGTTATCACATCCTCAAAAGAGAAATGAGTCATCCCCCAGTAACAAACAACTGTCAAGAGCTCCTCACTAAGTCAACCTAGACAACAAATAGTCCATGTATAAGATGGTTTTGGATGGCCTTATTTTGTGCATGTATTATGGTAGTAACTCAGCTGTCGAGAGTATCAAAATCATATTATTTGCAGAAGATAGTCTTTGGCAGGGTTCAACCCCATCCCTGTCTTGTGCTCTTACATTGTTTCCATAAGCATTTCCGATAAGTTCTCTGAACCTTAGGGATGAAAAGGTAATTAGACTGTCCCACCAAAGACTGAACACTGTTTCTTATTCTCTATACTTTGTCCGGTTATATCTCTCTATGTTGACCAGTCATTGACAAAAAAACGATTTTGTGACCAAAGTTGAGAACAGCCCAGACCTATTACTATTAATGCATTATCTAGAAGGTGCTTTGATACAGGTCCATTTAGCAAAACAGAAAGTGTAAGTTCTATGCTAGGATCTTTGACCTCCCAAGCCATTGACTGGCATCATAGTGCTAAATATGAAGTTTCCTCTTCTGAAGAAATCCTCAAATTCAATCATAAAAATTCTAGCTACTCCTTAACTTTCATGATAACATTACACCTGTGGGAATATTACTCTAGATGGGTCAGTATTGCAGCATCCAGCATCCATTGCTGGGTAAAGTGGTTGATGTTAAAGAGCCACCAATACCATGAAAGCTGCCCAACAGGAAGGGAGTTTTCTGGTAGGTTTGAAATTGTTTCCTTCACTTAAAGTATATGGATGCATCAGGAATAGTTTTATTATGTAATTATAATAGACAACAAAGATCAAGGCAGTAGTACACATTGTTTGGGAGACCCCAGCTGTCCAGATAATCCATAGCTGCATCCTATGAATGCCTTATATTCACACAATGTGGAGGCTCACTATCTGAGTGAATTAATAGTGATTTATTAGGCTTGTTGTTGTTTTCCACAAGCAAAATATATTTAAAACGCAATTAGTTAAATACTTGAAGTATTTACCATTATGTATTATATAGAAAGATGTATATATTTATATAATTATATGAATAGTATTCCATGTATTATGTATCCTACTATATGTGAATTTTTAACAAAAGTGAATTAGTCATCTTGAAGTTCTACCAAGCATCAGTGTGAGGATTAAATATTTTAGGTGAGTACAGTGCTAGTGTAAAAACAATAAGGTCATTTATTTTCCCCTTACTAAATGTTTAAAAACTATAATTAAAATCAGATCAGTTAGGATAATTTGATTATATATTTTTTTAAATTATTAAAAAATAGGTAGTTTTCTTACAATATATCTGAATACAGTTACTCCTTCCCTTATACTCTCAGTTACTACCCTCCTCCTCTCCCCCAATTTGGATTCACAGCCTTCCTGTCTCTCATCAGAAACCGACTTGTGAAAAATAAAATAAAATAAGATAAAACAAATCATGCAAACCACTATAGAGTAAAACAAACAGAAGAGAAAGAGCCAAAGAACAAGCACAAGAAGCATATGGATGTATATATTCACAGACATAGGAAACCTTAAAAACTCCAAATCAGAACACATGTTATATACAACTTACCTGGAAGGTTAAAAAAAAAACAAAACAAAAACAAACAAAACAAATCAAGGGTAGAAAAAGAAGCCCAACTCAAATTATGAAATAAAGAGCTTCCAGACATAGCCCTGAGTGTCATTTGTTTTATTGTTGTTGGGCATGTACTACTGGGCATGGAATGTACCTTTCAGAGTAGTTTTTTTTCCCAGTGAGACTATCTTAAAAATATAATTTTCCACTTGGAAGTGGATAACACACAAATGGATAGGAATTGGAGTGACACATGCTACTTCTTATTCTGTCTTTAAAGTTTCAATACTTAAACACACAAATTTGTCTGTGAACAAAAGTTTAAAAATTGTTTTCTGTTATTAGGAAAGGTCAGAATGTGTGGTGTTTCTCTGGGTCACTGTTAATTCATTCCCTTATAGCTATTAATATACAGTATCTCAGTAAATAAGAAACATTATTTGTCAATATTTGTCACTACAAAGATATGTGACTCAGCCTGTCCAAGAATAGTACAGCTGTGTCTTCTCTGGAAGATTGTATACGTGACAAGTTAATTGAAGAGGTAACCTTGCTTAATCTAACATGAAGGGGTTGCCACGAAAAGAAGAGGGACATAGACAGCATGGAAACACAAAGACAGACTTGGAATGAAGAATCAGGAAATCAAAGAACACCAAAAATTCCCAGGTGGCACCAAGACATAGAATATGGAAGAGAGACTCTTCAAAGCCTCCAAAAGACAGTAACATTAAATCAGACTTTGACATTTCAGGACTTGGAGATAGCATATTTTGGTGATATTAAGCAGAATGTCTTGGGATAATTCTTATATCAAAATCAGGAAATTACAAATAATGAGTGTTGTTTATGAAAACATAAATGTAATTACCTTCAATCAGATGGCTTTCTTTTAAAAAATGTATTTTTTTAAAATGCATTTATTGATTGTGTGTGTGTGTGTGTGTGTGTGTGTGTGTGTGTGTGTGTGTTCTAACATGCTTGTGAGTGGGCATCCTCCGGGATGCATGAGAGCACCTTCTCACTAAAGAGTTTCAGGTTGACACAATAAAATGTTGGAAGTTCTCCAGCCTATTGTCATGCTCAGAGTCAAATTTCTTACAGCTGGTTGTGTTGCTCTTTGTCATTATCAGTGCTAAAACTGCAGTCCCATTGGTGTTGTCAAAGTAACTCATGGATGCTGCCTAAGTGGGTGTGCAGAGAGCTCATCAGTGCTAGTAATTTAATTCAGCGGAACTTTCTGTGAGAATATTTTCAGACATATCTTAGCATTTGAGCCAATTTCTTCATTTGTGTTGAAATATGCAATGTAAAGTACAGACCAGCCAAGGAACTGATGCTCCCAAATCTTCCTGTGATGCTTTAATTCCCACTTAGCCTTGAATTTAGAGCTGAATCAGCAGATACTCCCACTTTGGATGTTTTCTAAACTTTAAACCTAGGAGTCAAGGAATCCAGATGTGCTTCTGCGTCTAGAAAAGTTTGTATTTTCAGCAACAAATGTCTCAAGAAGTAGGCAAGATTATCCTGCATAAAGCAACAATAGTACCTATGATGATAACACAATAGTGCTATGTGTGGGATATAACTGTAGTCAGTGTGTAGTATTCAGTTTTGACACACGACTTGTTGGGTCAGGCTACTTGAGTATACATTATCTTTCCATAACTCACTTAGTAGTTTTTAACCTTAACAAATGTCCCCATTGTTTTGATCTCTGTTTTCTTACCTGTGTAATAGAAATACCACTATTTAACTGTGTGACTACAGACAGTAGTGCTCAGCATGTATTTTATCAGCTCCAATCCCCCATTCCCAAGAAGCTGGAAGGCAAAATGAGTTTTCTGCAGTAAATGGAGTGACTGTAACTGCCTTCTAGCTTGCTGCTGTTGTTCCTAATGCAATACTTATATGTGATTTTTCCTAGCTGTGGCTCCTTGCCATTCTGATTAGAAGATAAGAAGCGATCTATGGAGAACAAAACAGATAACTCCACAGTAGGTTGACATGCTTCAGCTATTCACATAGTGTTATAGGCTTATTGCATCTAGATTCTCTTCCTCCAAATGAAGCCAACCTCCAAATTATGCTAGTTCTTAGCTGTTAAGGTTAATCTACCCATAGCCTTCTAACACAGCAGTCCATTCATTTGAAGGAGGCCCATATATCCATTCAGAAAAACATGTTAATCAAAGTTTCAATGTAATAACCTAAACTAATATTAAATATTTTAAATTTATTTTTTTATTTTTTTTATTTTACATATCAATCTGTTTCCTCTCCCTCCTTCTTTCCCTCTCTCTCACTCTATAATGCCTCCCGACCACCCTCTCTTCCCATCCCCCCCCATTCCACATGTAGGGTGATGCCCTTCATGAGGGGTCATCTATATCTGTCAAGTTCTTTGGAGTAGGGACTAGGACTTCCCTCCTGTCTTGGGGTTAAAGGAGTATTCCTCCATGGGGGATGTGCCCCCAAAGTCCTTTTGTGCACCAGGAATACATCTAGTTCCACTGTATAAGGTCCCTTAGACTTCTCAGTCCTTCTAGCTGAGACCCATGTGCAGGGGGTCTGAGTCAGTCCCATGCTGGATTCCCAGCTATCAGTCTGGGGGCCCATTAGCTCCTCTTTCTTCAGGTCAGTTGTCTCTATATGTTCTGTAGCCTGGTCTTGTCCTCCCTCTCTGCAACTGGATTCCAGTTCAGCTCAGTGTTTAGTCGTGGATGTTTGCTTCTGTTTCCATCAGCTACTAGATGAGGGCTCCATGATGGTAGATAAGTTAATCGTTGATCTCACTATTAATAAGACCTCATTACCATAAATGTCTTTCCACTGTTGCTCAAAGTGTTAGTTGGGGTCAGTCTTGTAGGTCTCTAGACATTTCTCTAGGTTCGGTTGTCTCTTCAAACCTATAAGGCTTCCTCTTTTATTCTCTCTCTCTCTATCTATCTATCTATCTATCTATCTATCTATCTATCTATCTTTTCTCTTTTCTCTTGTCTATTCCTCCCCTGACTCAATCTTCCTAGTCCCACGTGGTGCTTTCCTCTCCCCTTCTCTTTCTTCTAGTTCCCTCTCCATTCACTGCCCCTCCCCCACTCCCCATATGCTCTGGAGATCTTGTCCCTTTCCCCCTTCTGTGAGGGACCTTATATGAATCTCTTACAATCCTCCTTATATCCTAGATTCTCAGGCTGTGTGAATTAAAAGCTGATGATCCTTTGCTCTATGTCTAAAATCTATATATGAGCAAGTACATACCATGTTCCTCTTTTTGTGACTTGGTTACCTCATTCAGTATAGTTTCTTCAAGTTCCATCAAGTTGCCTGTGAATTTTAAGATTCCATTTTTTTTTTTTTTTTTTTTTTTTTTTTGTTCCCCGCAGAATTGTATAGATGTGCCACATCTTCTTTATCCATTCTTCAGTTAAGGGACTTCCATGTTCTTGCTATTAGATTTTATTCATGAGACAATTGTGCTCCTTTTTCTAACTATCATTCAAGGTAATTTCTTCAGTAGAGAAGCTTATTCTTCATAGCAACACTCACTATAAAAACACTATTTAAGTTCTACATAAGGCAATAACTTTTTGTTATTGTTGGTTGATTTCTTTAGACTGAGTCTTTGTGGTTACAATTGGCTGGCTTGACATTCAGGGTAATACTTCACCTAAGCCTCTTGATTGTTGGAGTTCCGTGTATGTGTCACCATGCAATAGGGAAGAAAAAGCAGCTGAGTCAGCTGTTTTCTTTCTTTCTTGAGAGATAATCTAAGCAGCTTTGGCTGGAGCACATAATTATATTATATTGATTTTACAAAGGCTGTCCCTGAGATATTTTTTCACACAAACTGATGCTATAAAAGACTATTTACACCTTTCCTCAGGTTTCTTATCTTACTTTTTGTTTCAATGTCCAAAAGACTTATTCCTTTTTTTAATTTCTGATTTTATTGAAATAAGTATTTTGTTCATTCGAACACTTACATCATGTTCATAATTCAATATATTTATTTTAATAAGAAATTTTAATATAAGGTCTCCCTCACTGCTTCATTCTTTTTTCCTTCCTGGAGTCATATGAAGTCAGAGATTCGTTATCCATGTTTAATCTTTTACTTCTCCTCTTCAACAGCTGACCTGAACAAGGAGTAGCTAACGGCCCCCAGCATGGGACTGACTCAGACCCCCCTAAATATGGGTCTCAGCGAGAAGGACTGAGCAGTCTAAGGACCTCAGACAGTGGAACCAGGATGTATATCTGGTACACAAAAGGACCTTGTGGACACATCCCCCGTGGAGGGATAACTGCCTTAACCTAGAGACAGGATAGAAGTCCTAGTTACTACTTCAAATGATCTGACAGATCTACATGACCCCACCTGGATAGCATTGCCCTATATGTGGAATTGGGGTAGGGGGATGGGAGGGAAGGGTGGTCAGGGTGCATGTGAGGGGGCAGAGAGGAAAAAAGGAGGGAGGGAGGAAGAGGGAACTGGGATCGACATGTAAAATAATAAATTAAATAAAACAATACTTATTACAAATTTTGAGTGTAGTTTACATTTTTCTTCTTTCTATTGCTCTAATTCACTTCAAGGTTCATACTGGCTTACCTTTAATAAGTAAATTATATGCACTTTTCCCTAATTATTAATTCCTCTCACCTTACTTTAGATAATTTCTCAATTTTCCTGTATTAGGCAAGACTTGCAATCTTAATCATGTATGCCACAAAAAATTTTATGGTACAAAGTCAAAAAATTTTAGTCATTGAGTGACATATTATCATAGTAGAAGATTACAGCATGCCCCCTCTGATGATTAGCAATCAAAACATGAAATTTGTAAAATAGTGTGTATTATATTCAAGGTAAGAGTATAGAGTGTGCCCACCACATACATTATCTGATTATACTCTAGAATCATCAATTACCAATATATTAAATTATGTTTGTAGAAACTTTCAAATGCCCAATCCAATTTTTTTCTGTTTATAGGTATTTTCTATAAATAAATCTCTAATAGACTTTTATTTTTCTATCTTATATAAACATTTGAATGTCTCAATTTATATTATAATTTAAGTTATACTTTCATATTTTGACATATAAGTGTACTTTTAATGTGTTTTCAATTCTCGTTTCACACAATTAGTTTAGATATATTAAGATTAACACTACATAATACTTTAACAATTGTGTTGGCATGTTTATAAATGTATATTTAATTAATTCTATAATCTTTGGGGTCAAGTCTTGATTAAGTTAAATGTTTGAATTAAAAGTTTCTTTTCCATCTTATGTTCTTGTACATACATACATATATATGCATATTTTTAGGTAGTAATGAGCTATATAAATCAGGCTATTTGAGAGGAACTGAGACTATAGTAGTTAGAGGCACAGCTGTTTTTGTTTGGACAAAGAAGGACTATATTATTAGAGGAAAATTAAGAATTTTTAATTCATATTGGAAAGCTGAAAAAAATGTGTTCTTATGTCAGTATCACATTACAGAAGCATGGGGAGAAAGGAAAGGTGTCTCACTAGAAGAGACTCTAGGCAGGCAGGCAGGTAGCCATTGTGTCTAAGAAGTCTTTATAAATGCATAGATTCTGGAAGACGCAACATATGCTTGAGTTTGTATATGTTTGGTAGCAGTGGGGGTGTGGGTAGAGCTATATTCTACTTTAGTTAGTTTCTGATAATTACCTTTGATCTTCACAGACCATCCCAGAATCATGCTGCATAGATAACTCCCCACTTGCTAATATTGACAAACAAGATTTACTATCACCTGAAATAAACCTTGTACTTGAATTCCCAAGTTAAACTTCAAAACTGAATTCATAAATAAAGGGGTTGTCTTTTAGCTTTAAAACAAAAACTAAAATGTGGCAAGTTTTGTCTGTCATCTGACCGTCCTCAATATATCTTCTTAATTTTTTTTTTTAACTAATTGAACAGATTCAAAACAAAACTGAAATATAGCAGTTGAAGTCCTGGATTTTTCAGTCCTGGAATACTGGAATAGAATTCTGGAGAATATAAACGTACATGAGAATATCTACAAAGAAGCTTGTGGAAGATGACTGTTGAGCTCTTGGCCAAAAGACTACAGCAGTTGGTGGTTGTAATTGATAGTCTCTAGTCTTATGGACAACATCAGAGAGCAAAGAGAGTGGGGAGAAAAATCACACCTTAATCCTGCAAAGGCCTTATTTGGAGATTAGGCCAAATCACTAGTGAGGGTTACGAACTAGAACTAACAACAGGGATAACCCTTTAAAACGCTTAATAAATCCCTTTCACATTATGTGAGTTAATGTAATTTACTCACATAATTTAGTTGTCTATTGTTCTTGGATACTCTTGAATCTTTTGGGGCAGGATAATGAAAACATCATGCTCCAATTAGCTTAGGCATAATTTTGAGATTTTAAGTAAAATAACTGAGTAGTAAATTCTTAATTTATATTATATAAAAAACAAATTCATGCTTAGTTTTAAAAAATAAGTACTGATATATTTTATGATATTATGTAATGTCTATATGATATTAACAAAAATAAAACTAATAATTTCTTATACAGTGTCTATTAAACAGCATTGAGAATGAAAAATACTTGAATTTGAAGTTTATTTTTACAATAAAATATAGTTAATAAATAAAATAATTATGTTGGTATTATCCAGATATTACCATATTAGCAAGACAATGTGTTTCAAATATGTCACTAGAAACTGCATATTATGAAGCATATTTTATTCCTCTTTCACTGAAGAATAACAGCGATTCATATAGTCAGAGAATAGCTTAAGGTTACAATAAGAGCATTACACACATTTTCCAAATTTCCACATTACTTTCTATGATATTCTAGTTCTGTGCCTTAATAACTGCTAAAATGAAGTGAACATACACTGTCTCGAATCTCACTTATTATCCAAGGATTTCTAATAAAAGTAAATGAAATCTTTCCATAGGCAATTTCTACTGTTCCATAAATGTGAATTCATAGCAAAAACTGGGCAAAACAGCATAGCATTGAAGGCTATTGGGCAAGGATAAGCACTATAATTATTCACAAATTGATGTGGCTTTATACTAACAAAAATATTTTTCCATGGAAATATACATCAACTATTAAGTTGCTTTCACCAGTTATGTTACTGCTAATATCCAAGGACAGGACTAATATTCAATTGAGCCAATATGTAATTCTTTGTCAATGCAAATTATAACCACCTAAGCTATACCTTTCTCTGCTGTGAGAAGAAACAAGTTCCTCTCTCCAATTCAAGTATAATGAGCATAAGTTGTTATCTATGGATAACTTATTATTGATAACTTTTTCTGGCTGTTTATTCTTGGCTATTTGACAATCTCTCATTTTTAGAGCCAATATATTGAATAAGGTCTTTTTGTACTTTCCTGGGACCAATGAATACTTGCTCCATGTTTTATACTCACATTTAGAGCTAGGAACTCCAAATGACAGAAAATATGTTTCATTTGTCATTCTGAGCCTGAGTTACCTTATTCATTATAATCTTTTGTAGGTCATTATATTTACTCCAAATGTGTTATTAATTCATTTTCTTTACAGCTGAATAGTATACCATTTTATTTATGCACTCTATTTGTATTACTCATTCAGATATTGAAAAACATTTTGGTGGTTTCTATATATGGTTATTTTGAATAGAGTGGCAAGGAACCATGCTATAAGTTTATAGAGTAGAAGCTGAGTTATTTGGGTATATGCCAAGGAATGGTATAGAATGACCACATGGCCAATGTATTTTCAGTTTTTGAGGTTTCTCTGTACTAATTTCAGAGTGGCTACACCAGTTTGCATTCCTACCAACAGTGAATGAGTATCCTTCTTTCTCTACAACCTTCCTAGCACATTTGTCAGTATTTTTGTTGACCTACACCATTATGATGAGGGTGAAATGAAATCCCAAAATTATTTTAATTTCAATTCTTTGAATACTAAACATGATGAACACTTTTTGGGATTTATATTAGGTATTTTTAATTCTTCTAATGAAAACTCCTTATCAAGTCCTTTTTTAATTGGTTCATTTGTTTCTTTGATCACTTTTTACTTGTTTTATATTCTGAAAATTAATCCCCTGTGAGCTGTATAGCTGGAAAATACTTCCATTCTTTGCATTTATTTTTCACTCAGTCGATATTTTCTTTAGTTGTACAGAAGGAAGCTTTCTATTTTTATTTGAGGATCTAGTTATCAATTGTTTGCCTTAACCCCTTGAGAAATGGAGTATTGTATGGAAAGTTTGTCCTGAGACCTATATTCTACATTACCATGAAACCATATACATAGAAGCAACAAAAACTGACTTAGCACGGTTTGTGTGTGTATTTGTTCATTAAAAAAACACACTTGTTTGCGTGTGTAACTTTAAAAGTCAAAGGAAAAAAAGGCTATTGGCTTGAGAGAGTGGTGTTCATAGGAGAGGTTTGAGACATGGGAGCTAGGATGGGCTAGAAGGAGAAAGTGGTGTAATTGTGTTTCAATTAAAAATGGATTTCTTAAAAAATGAAACACAAATAGTATATAAGTATCTCATTCCCTCTCCTCATTTCCACCCCTTTGATTTACCTCCTCTAAAATGTATAAATTTCCTTTCCTTTAGCTGTTGTCACACACACACACACACACACACACACACACGCACGCACACACGCATACACAAACCTAAAAACATAAATGCAACCTGCCCAGTTGAAATTACACTACCTTTATGAATATGATTTTAGAGTTTAGTAGCAGATAACCAAGGAAGATTATTTTTCTTGCTTCTAGAATTCCTGGATTACCATAATTCTTCTAAGGTTGAGGTCCTGGAGCATTCTCCTTTTCCTGTTAGCGTTTCTCATGATTCTGCCCTTTTCAGTTCTTGTGTGGACACCCATGTTGATGATATTGCATGATGTATGTATGTGTGTGTGTGCTGTACATGAATATGTGTATACATTTGTGTTTGTAGCATATAGCATCAGATGATCATACTATTTAAATATAAATGCAAAAGGCTAAAGATCTAATATAATCCTAAAGAAAATAAATTGTAGGATTATTAGTTGTCTATTATTCAGTGTGGTGGTTCATGATTCAGTACCACCAATATCATTTATGAATTTGCTATAATGGGGAATTCCAGACTCTTCTCTAAAATATTTATTCAGAATCATTATTGTATCATGTACTATTCTTAACTGCATATAACCTGAACATAGATGATGCTGTTGTATCAGATATTAGGTATTGCTTTAAAAGGAGACTGTCTGAAACAACCTGATAACCTCAATACATCAGTAGTACAGAATAGATAGCATGGAAGTGTCCACCATCATAGGAGAACATGGCTTATGCAGAGTTGCTATGTCAGAAACAGCTGACAAATAACACTTTGTCAAACATTTTATATTTTAATTTTGTAACTATACACAAAGAAGATACTTTAGATACCTGCCTAACACTGTAGTTCCAGTTCAGGTACAATTAAATATGAAGTCTAAATATGGATGGTTTGACAATATTTATAAGAAGGAGAGTAACTAATATCAGCATCCTGCTTAAGAATAATTAGAAGAGGGCAGAGATGTTGGCAAAGGAGTTAAACTGGAACCTTGATGGCAAGTGTCTGAATTGCCAGAAACCCATTTACATGCCAGGTGGGAGTGTGAGCCCACTTATAATCAAGCCTCAGAAAATAGAACCAAGGGTGCCTTAGAGTAATCTGTTATATAAGACTGAATATATATATATATATATATATATATATATATATATATATATATAGAGAGAGAGAGAGAGAGAGAGAGAGACTAGTTTTACCCAGAGACCTGGCCATAATGAACAAGGTAGAGGCCCAATTCAAGATGACTCCTTTGGACTCATAAATGTGCACACATGTACAACTGTACATACATGTCCATCCACCCACATGCAAAAACATAGATTACATGCACAGAAAAAATTTAAAAAGAAGAAAGTAATAAATAGGAGATGGAAAATGTAGTTATATTATGGAAGATTTTGAAGCAAGCAATATAAATAAAAACATGTAGGGTTATATCTTACTTAATTAAATACCTTATTCGTTGCTCTAGAAAAAAAAAAAAAGATAGGAGGGAGGAGGGAGCCACAGTAAAAGAAGGTAAGGACAGATGCAAGAGAAAATAGAACCTCTATTCTCTAAACTAAGGGTTTTGCTATATGAATTAAATGTATATGTGTTCGTGTGTGTGTGTGTGTGTGTGTGTGTGTGTGTGTATTGATGAATGCATGTGAAAATTTTTAATATTATTGTGTGTGTGTTTGTATGTAAAAAATATTAATATATTAAAATAAATGTTAGCCAATAATTAGATGCCTTATAATGTTTTCTGGGAAATATATTCATAAACCTATCTATTACTATACAAATTCATATTAATTCAAATTAGATTTTAACACATATACTTACACTATAAATATAAATACCTTTTAGAAGTGACCTATTAGTTTTATTTCATCTTGTAGTGATAAAACACAATTACAAATACAAGAAGGGAGATATGTTTGCGTGTTTGTTTTCATCATAATTCCAGGCTACTATATCCCATCACTCCAATAAAATCAAATCAGGAAACTAATGCAGCTAGTCACCCCCACAGTCATGAGCAGAGAGAGTTTGAATGAGTACAAACCTACTACTCTGCCTGCATTCCCTCCTCTTATAAAGTTAATGATCCCCTTCTTAGGGAATTGTTCCACTCAGAGTAGAGATGTTTATTTACCCAAAGTAAAACAATCAACATAATCACCAAGTGACCTTCCCATAGGCCAAGCTGACTTTAAAAAACCCTTCAATGACGTTCTCTTCCTAGGTAATCTAAACTGGGTCAGGTTTACAATTTTAAC
Organism: Phodopus roborovskii; assembly: GCF_943737965.1. Lineage (NCBI taxonomy): Eukaryota > Metazoa > Chordata > Mammalia > Rodentia > Cricetidae > Phodopus > Phodopus roborovskii. The sequence continues at coordinate 25,464,822 of NW_026126567.1, forward strand.
TAACCACTACAAGTCCCCAGTGTGTAAACCACTCTTCCAGATTTCTCTGGAGATAGAGGAGTTTAAGAGACATGGAGAAACCTCAGTAGCTATGTGAAGTATATTTTTGCATTATAATGAGCTATGACATTGCAACAAGGAGATTTTCAAGTTGTTCAGGACTTTAAAGATAAAGGTAAACTTGGATAACAGGAATGGGTCAATGACAATCCCAAATGGTGTAACAACATCTGAGAGAAGGGTAGGTACATTTCTCTGAGCTGTGTTTGTATTTCAAAGTAGGATAAGAATCAAAGACCTTCATTTACTTTCCAGAGGTTAGTAAAACTTTAAAGACCTCTCTCAAATAAGAGCTTACATAATTAAAATTAAGTTCTCTTTCTTTTTCAGGAGAAAAAGCTAGAATCTGTACAGAAACTTCTGTGATATTCAGGGCTCCTTGTGCATAGATTAGACCCCTGATTGTACAATAGAACATTGTCATATCCTTGTTACAAAGATATTGATATAAAAATATCACTATTTTGATCCCTGACACAGAAAAACTGTGCTTTACTCCAGAATCAAATCAGTAAATTTAAATTAAAACATTGAGTATGGGTTCATATTCAAATATTCTTTCAAGATAACAGAATGTGAATTGGTAGTTGGTTGTAAACATCTGAGTTCCCATCAATTTTTATGTAATGCAGCTTTGTCCTTGGGCTGCTCATAGACAAGGTATGAGGTATTCTAACAGGTTTTGATTCCTCTAGGACTTGTTTTTTTTTTTTTTTTTTTCTTGGTGAAGAGTCTCTCAGACCTCCCTTGGTACCTGAAGTTCTTATAAAAAAATTCTCTTTATTCTTTCTCTTTTCATTGAATGGTTATCTTATTTATGTGCAATGATCAAAGGGTTCATCATGTTTCCTAGAACTTAAGTCATCCTTTATGCTAAATTACCTCATATTTGCTTTTCATATAGTTTTGATTGTGAGCCTCACCTTTAACAGCTGAGCCTTCTCTCCAGCATCATATTTACTTTTCATGTAAACCAAGTCAGCAAAGAATAATGTTTCTGAAAAGTAATAAAAATGTAGATCTGTAATCTTACTTTAGTCTCTTTGCATTAATGCTCTTTCAGAGATCTACAAACATGACAATTATCTGCCATATGAACAACACTGCATGAATTCTCTCCTTGAATATGAAATGACCAGTAATTTATTTGTATCCAACTAAAATCCTATACTCAAGTTGTAACAGGGTAAACCTTAAAAATATTAATGGTCACTCTTCATTATTCTGAAATATTATATTTCAATGCTTTAGCATAAGTGTGACTTGGTTTAGCTCTGTCATGGGATGGCACCTCCAATTTAACAATTATTAAATTCTACACATTCCACTACAAGTTAGGGAAGCACAAACTCTAGTAAGATAATTTAGGTGTGTGTAGTCAATGAACACAGCCCATATTTGGTAGTATTAAGCCATGTACTACTATGGAAATAAAAGTTGGAAAATGCCAATGAAGAGCAAACCAGAAAAATGGTGTCACATAAGATTCTGGCTGTAATGGAATATTGTACTATTTTCCAGAATACTATCTGGTATATCTGATGGTATTAAAGTTTTTGCTGTTATTTAAAAAGTCATCCTGTATAGAACTGTTAGAATAGGACCTGTTGATATCATACTTATCAAATTAAGCCACTGTGCCTGAAGAATAAAACAGACGAAATATAATGGCAAGGGTAGGATTTGTCATCCTAACACTTGTAGTCTGCTCCATCTGCTTTTGAGATTTTAAGGAAAATTTACTTAAATTTAAAAAGAGTGAGATAAGTAAGGTGGTCTGAGAGAGAGAGAGAGAGAAAGAGAGAGAGAGAGAGGAGAGAGGAGAGAGATCATTCTTAAGGTTTACACTTCTTTATCTTGATATGATCTCTCTTGGCTCTTATCCCAGAACTTTTTACTGTGCAAATTGATAGTCTGTCAAGGATTTTGACCTGGATATAGTTGATTCTTAAAGCTTAACTCTTTCTGCTATTCAATCAATCTCTTTTTACATTTTATTAATCGCTACTACAGATTTTCTGGATTTGAGGAACTGGTTTTCTAAAGAAAAATACTGTGAGCAGGCTATTTGTCTCTGTCCATACTATGTAATGCATCACAAAGAGAACAAGAAATTGGCTACTCAAAATCCTGCTCATTAGTCACTTCTCTTCGAATTTCTCCCACATTAACTGTCTGTGTTAAAAGCTGGTTAATAGAGAATATGGATCTCATGAAACCAATTCATGTTATCAGTTTCTCCACAACACAAGAAAATTACTCGAGAAGTGTAGAATACTAATTTTGGAATAATTCCAGTAGCTGATTAATGTATTGCCTTCTCAATTCTTAGCTTATAAACTTTATTTTCATTATCATCCATCACCATAGTCCTCCTTATCCCAGAATGAAAACCTTTACAAGTCTATATAGTTAAAATAAAAATAAAGAAAAGAGTAAATAAGAGAGTGAAGAATTTGTAGCCATGCGTAAATATATCATGCTAAGCCAAAAAGGTATTTTTTACTGAAGTCCCTGCAGATCCAGCTCCTTATGAAAGAGAAAATTTCATTGGAGATACTTATTGGTTTATAGTAGAGATATACAATGGTATAGCCATTTCATAAGACATTTTGAGTTTGAATGCTTCCACCAAAACTAAACATATTTAATCAAGCCCAGGAATCACACTTCATTACTTGCCTAAATTAGTTGAAGATATATTTGTACACAAAAACCTACATGCAGATGTTCAGAGAAGATTTACAAAATGTGTAAGCCAGCAAGAGACCATTAAGAAGCTCTACAAATAAAATAAACTGTCACATATAGAGAATACAGTAAAATCTCATGCTAAAAATAATGTATCATCCAGTGATGAAAAGATGAGGTACTTAAAATAAAACCATGAAGCTAAAAAAAAATCTGAAAAATACACTGAATCATTTTGCTGACAATTAAAAAAAAAATGGAGAAGTCTGAAAATATCTATGATACCTATCAGTAGAGAGAAAGCAGGTTAGGTATAACCCAGAGTTTGTAGCATCTGAACAGTGTTCTCTGTAATAACTCAGTGATAACTAGATGTCCTTGCATGACTGTATGTACAATATATATCAATGAGAGTAAAAGTCAAGTAATTTGTGAAACTTGGGTGATTGTATAATGTCAATGAAGATACCTAATCTTACCGATGAAAGTATGAATTAAATAAATCATAATAAATGGTTGACTTTTGTAGAGACTATACTAGCTTTTCTTTCTGGTTTTTAGGCAGGTTGACTTAACACTTTGGTATCTGAACCTTAACTCCTATCACATTGCCTTAATAAACTTAGCAGAAAAGGTAAGCAACATACTGGGACTTCTCATTTCCTATATTTTTTCCAAGAATGTTTTGTGTTCTTTCAAAGAGAGAAGCTAACTATTACTTCTTTCAGCTTTGTTTGGGTTTCTTTGACAATTCTAAAAAAACTTATATTAATTTTTAACTATGAATGGAAAGTAGATCCTCAACAAACACCAAACTTGCTATTTCAATCTTTTTAGCAATAAGTAATTGAAAGATCCACCATTCATAATTAAGTTAATAATGATAGTATTAAAAATAATGGTAGTATTTGTAGATATGAAAACACATTGAATATTTATTAAATAAAAAACCTGTCATGAGAAATAACAAAATGAATTTTATTTGTTGTATCCTGTGTTTCTTAGAATGTATTGCAGTTGATAACTAAAACAGTGATTTAGCATAAGCTCAGTAAGAGCCTGAAATTATTTGGGGTCTGATAGCATACCAACAATTCTACATAAAATTCATGCTTACACTAATAAGGCCTTCAATATAATCTGGAAACAAAGCAATTTTAAATCTTGTGTAAAATTTATGTTATTGTTATATTATTGTTTTATCTCAATCACCAAAATACACATACTCTAAGAAATAATTGCTGGCCTAGGTGTAAAATAACTTATTTTTTTTTGTATTTCACTTTATGATTCATAACAACAGAGAAATAAATTAATGGATATACTATGAAATCTGGAACTTCTCATGAAAAATGAAAGCTATCTGACATACTGTGGACTCCTTAAATAAATGTTCTTCTTTTACTTATTTTCATTGAAGTAATTAATTTGTACTGTTTTTCCCTTGCATCTGCTCTAGGAAGGACTAAATTTGTTGTCTTGAGAAAAGATGTTGGAACTTTCAGCAAATAGCTACAAATTCAAACTGAGATGTGACCAAGTAATTCAATAGGACAAATCACTCAATCCTTAGTCTATTCTAATGTCATAGAATATATAATAAAGTAGATATCATGTAACACAAATTAATGTGGTTCTATCAGGTGCCTATGTATATGCACAAACATGGATAAAGTAAATATATTTAATTTATCAAAAATTTTTAAATTTTTTAGACAGTTTCTTTTGGTAGATTCATAGCTAAAGTTTCAAGTATCGTGTCACATGGTTAAGAGAAAAGCATCTTAAGAAATAGAAGCACATTCTCTGCCTTTTAAGAACATGATCATTAGAGAGATGGGATACAGGAAACACTTGCATCTTAAAACTTTCTGAAGAAAGCCTAGCCTAAGAGAGGGATACAGTGAAGCATTCCTATGAGAATATCCAAGTGGTATTTCACTCTCTCTAATTGTGTCAACTTCTTCATGCTACTATGTTTTGATAAGGAATAGCAATAAACTTTAACAAGTATGCTATGACATATATATCGTAAACAATACCACCACAAACTATGTATATGATAACAGCAGCAGAAAGTTCTTACTCTTACTCTTGGTGAGAGAGAGAGAGAGAGAGAGAGAGAGAAAATGAATATGATGAAGTTATAGATCTTAAGCCAATATGACCTCCACTGCAACTTATATGCCTGAGTAACACATTATTCTTCTCCTAGAAGAGAACAGATTCAATGGTTTATACTCTTATAGACAAATCATCACAAAAATACCAAGGCTTCTAGTATAATTCATTGAGTGAGGAGGATTTTAGCATAAAAAACAATATGTGGGCACAAAAGCATTCAGTTAATTGTAAGCCTTCAAAAATGATGAATTCCTGATTACATTCAATACTCTATAGACCTTGATAGCATTGGCACTGGTAAAGTGTTCAGAGTAAGCTATTAGGTTATTCACCTAACTTATGTCACACAGACATATACTTTCAAAGTATGTTTATCTTAATTAATACCTTTTTAAAAGATTTGTGCTAACATAAATTAGAAAATCAGAATCTTACATAAAAATTTTATGATGATAATATTCCCAAACTTAAAGTAGATTTAAATAATTTCTTATTATCATGAGTCACCACTAAGCAATGATTAGAAGTTTTATGTGATTTTTCAGAAAATCCCTCAAGGCTTCCAGTTGTTTCACAGTACTTTAGAGAAGAGTGTTATATCACAGACAAGATCAATTACAAAGAAAAAGTTTCATAAAATCTTCAATGGTATTGCATGAATAATATTATGAGAGAGTTGTAATTAGGAAGAGGAACCAGTGAGGAAATAAGAGAAAACCTATTTTTATATTGTTCAAATCAGTAACGAGTAACAGAGGATATCAAACCTGCTATTATGGGATAGAGGATGTTGAGAACCTTTTCTCAAGCTACTTAATGATATTTCACTGTGAAGATCGAATACAGGTCACAGGATTTATTACCCTATGGAAATTTTCCAGAGCCTAGCATATTGTATTACATTGTAATATAAATGACATATACATATTTGTAAAAATAAATATATAAATGTGCTAATATAAGCAGAATCACAACAACTTATATTTCTAAAGGATTCAGAAACTGCAATAAACTTCCAGTAGGATAAACTAACCATAAAAACAAAACAAAACAATAAACAACTCAAAACAACAACAAAAAATAAACAGCATTCTTTTTGTTTTCATCAGATATGGCCATGTTGTCAGTAGTGACTTTCAAAGAGTCAGGTTTGGGAATCGTGAAAAGAAATAAATGTTTTAAGTATAAGTTGTAGGCCACAATTTCACTAGCATGTCTTACAGGTAGGACACAGTTACAGGCTGAAGAGTTTGTGGCTAGGTTGGCATTTGCATTTCTTCTGAGTAGTATGCAGAATGACTTCCAGTGCCAAGAATGCTAGCTCACAGGAATGAAGGTTCTATGTAGATCAGAGAAGCAAAGCAGCCAATCTGGTAGCTCTTACCTATACTAAGGGCTGAATTGGAGATCCTGTTTTTGTTGTGACTGGAAACTAAGTCTCAGAATACAGTATGAGACACCAGGTTCCTTTCTTTCAAATACCTGTCTAGGGCTGGTATAAGGAGTATGGTTTTTCTGCCTGCCGCCGCTGGTCTTTTCCGCCGCCACGCCACGCCAAATACACCGAGACTCTGTATTTGATATAATCTGTTGGACCATTACTAGTTTCTTATTAGCTAGCTCTGTCTTAATTATTAACCCATTTCTGCTGATCTATGTATTTCTCTTACCGGGGAGCGGCCGGCATACTGCTTTCTCCAGACTCTCCATCTTGACTCCTCCTTACTACTTCCTCTTCCTCCTTGTCTCCTAGTCCCCCCTATCTTCCTTTCCTATTGGCCAACAGTGCTTTATTTACTAACCAGTATGAGAAACATATACAGAATGACATCTCCCATCAGGCTGAGATTAAATGTGTTCAATGTGTGAACTCTTTTTCTCTTTTAGACTGATTTACTCTCATGTAGCCCTGGGTGGTCTTGAACTCACAGAGATCCATTTGCCTCTGTCTCCTGAAATACAGGTGTGTGCCACCACTGCTCAGCTTCTATGCCTAATTAGTGTGGCTGGCTTTGCATTCTGATACTCAGGCAAGCTTTATTAAATCATAAACAATATGTCACTACAACTGACAAAGGCAGTTTTGGTTTCCACATAAGTTAGTGACTTATGCTTTTTCTACCCTACTGACTTTTCTTGTGGAATTGACTAATTCAGAGCAATGGGTATGTTTCAGGCCAGCCAGCTTGTCCATTTACAATGTGTTTGTTCTGGTTGGGTCTCAATTATACAGACAATGCAAAAGTGGCATTCAGTACCTGAAGTGTCTCAAGGTAAAAAATATGTTCCTTTTGTTTTATGTATGAATCTGCAACCCATCAATCACACAGGATCATGACTGGGAGGTTCTCTAGCAAGGGAGTTACAGAACCAGGTCTGAAAACAAAATTAGAAAGAGTAACACAATTTATCAAGCTATGTGTTATAAGTAAAGTCAGATGAAAATGGAGAATCTTTTTCAAGGTACACCTATTTTAAAAAGCCAATTACATACTTCAACAACTTAGAGAAAAAAATAAAAGAAATAAAAATTAAAATTAATAAGAGAACAGAAAAAAATTGGAAATAAGATTTAGTATTAATAAAAGTACAATTAAAAACAAACACTCAAAATAAATGTTATTTGCAAAAATGAAGACATATGGCAGACACATCATGAAATAACCAAAAGAAAGAAATTCTTCTCCAGCTTGCAAAATAACTAGGCAAACTCAGATCTTAATCTCTCCTTTGTATACTCCCAATTCAATCCCATAGTCTCATCCCAGATCACCTACTGTGACCCCCTCCCTGCCTCCACCTCCCACCTCTAGCTGCAAATAAAAATATTCCTCTATCCCACCCCTTTCCCGACTCTTTAAGAAGTTATCCATGCCTCTATCTCTAATTTTAGCAGGCATTCCCTAAGAACCTTCAAGCCACCCAAACTTAGAAGTAATTAAATTAATTGTGGATCTTCACCTTTTTCTCCTCTCTTATATTCAAACTCCCAAACATCACTCCCCACACATCAACTCTGTAGCTAACTACCTGCTGTAGCTGCCCTTTGTTCTGTGCCCACATATCCAGTAGATCAAGCAGATATTCTCCCCAACTTTCCTCCCCACACATTGTTGTTCCAATCCTAAACTCCAGCAGTCATTCCCTGGGATCCCTCCAGCCATAACCAACGAAGAAGAAAATAAGTCAGCAAAGCAGGTAAGCAAGCTTCTGATCAATCTTCAGTCTCTCTTCTCTCCTCCATATCTAATACCCAGCAGCAGCTGTGTAACATACTATCTCTTATGGACTTTACTCACTCTGCATGTGCATTCTCGGGTAAGTAAGGTGATCCTTGTAGAATTTCTGGATCCATGTTTCTCTCTGACTTGTGGCCTCCTTTAAGGAGTACAGCTTTTCCTGTCGGCTGCCTCCTAGTCTTGTCCCGCTGCCGCGCCAGCCACAAATAATACACAGAGACTCTGTATTTGACATTATACTGTTGGCCAGTTACTTGTTTCTTATAGGCTAGCTCTGTCTTAAGTATTAACCCATTTCTATGTATTTCCACGTGGTCTTACCAGCGAGAGGCGGCTGGCGGTTCTATTCTCTCCAGACTCTCCATGTTGACTCCTCCTTCCTACTTCCTATTTCCTCCTTGTCTCCTAGTCCCTCCTATCTTCCTTTCCTATTGGCCAACATTATTTCTACCAGAGTACAGAATTGGTGTAGAACATTGGCCTGGAAGTCATCCTGACAGCTGGATCCACATGGCTTTAAAAAAGCACTGCTAACAATTTATTGGTGTATATGAGAGCTGGCAATGGCAGTGACCACATCTCCAAGCTGGCAACCTGCTGCTTGCTGCCCGTAAACCAAGGCAGTGACCACAGCTCTCATTGCTGGCGGTAAAATAGCTGCCGCCATCTTTGGTAAACCAGGCTGGAACAACTATGATTTCATTTCAGCAATGTTGTTGTTTACCAGATAAAAGACTCGTGGCTACAAAAAGATAAAGATTTACAGTAAAGACAGATTCACATTAAGAAAAAGGAGAGCCAAGATGGAGAGTCGGGAAAAAGCAGTATGCCGGCCAGCTCCCCGGTAAGAAAAATACATAGATCAACAAAAATGGGTTAATAATTAAGACAGAGCTAGCCAATAAGAAACTAGCACCTGGCCAACACCATAATATCAAATACAGAGTCACTGTATATTATTTAGGGCAGCGCGGCAGCGGGACAAGACTGGGCGGCGGGTGGAAAAACTGAACTTCTTACAGCCTCCTGGCCACCACCACCCTCCACAAATATACAAAGCCTGTAACTAGAAAGACATTTTCCTAGAAACCCCAGTGACCCCACCTAGCAGGTATCCTAAGAATTTCTAACCAGGCAGTACACAAACAATCTCCTGTGAACCAGAGAGGGCAACAACAGAAAACAAAGGACAAAACTATCTTCCAGCAAAGACAAGACCAAATATCAGCACCTAGAATTACAATCTTTCCAAATCTCGAAGATGAGACACTTGCTTAAAAACGCAATTGTAACTTGTAAAACAATATGCATATATTAGAGCCAGCCACCCTACTAAGGCAGGCCCTGATTACAACACAATGTAAACATAAGACAATACCTTAAACCAGCCTTTATGAATATGATAGAGGTCTTTAATGGGGAAATGAAGAAATTGCTTAAAGGAATGTATGAAAACATAAACAACCTGAGTAAGGAAATGTTCAAGATAGAGTGTGAAAATTCAATCGATAAAGAAAATCCAAAATGATGAAAAACTAGATGTGAAAAACTTAGTAAATGGAACAGGAAACAAAGAAGCAACTTTCTCTAATAAAATACAGCAGATAGAAAAAAGGCATGATAGAAGAAATAGATATGAGCTAGGTAGTGGTGGTTCACACCTTTAATCCCAGCACTTGAGAGGCAGATCTCTGTAAGTTCAAGGCCAGCATGATCTACTGAGATAGTTCCAGAACAGAATTCCTGGCACAAAACATCTGGGAAATCTATAATGCTAGGACAAGATGAAATCTAAGAATACTAGAAATGGAAAAAGAAGAAACACAGATCAAAGGTACAGAAAATATTTTCAACATAATCATAGAAGAAAATGTTCCCAGCTTAAATAAACAGGTGCATACAAAACACCAAATAGACTGTACCAGAAAAGAAAACCAACTCAGCATATAATAACCAAAACAATTAAATTTACTGAACAAATAAAAATATTTAATTCTAAAAGAATAAAATACCAAATAGCATATCTTCAAGGCAGACCTATTAGAATAATATCTGATTCTCAATAGACAATCTTAAATTTAGAAGGAACTGGACAGATATTCTAAGTAATCACAGATGCCCAGAGCACTATATTATGCAAAACTTTCACATACAATTTGCTGGAAACCAGCATTCTGTTGACTCCACACCCTAATGATGGGTGGGAGATTCATGCCTGGCATGGCCACATCATGGCAACGGGCGTTATGGGGCTACGTAAGGAGTCAGTATGCATGTGCAAACTTCTTCCCCTTCTAAGCAAGTGTCCCTCCTCCCCCTCTCTCTCTTCTCTTCTGTTCTAGGTGTTTCTATGTCTCTTTACCTCTTTTCTCTTCCATTCCCCCTCATTCCCCTTTCTAGTAAACTTCTCACTCAAGCTCTGTCTTCCTGGTGTGTTTGTCCCTCTGCCTCAGTCATCCTCACCTGCTATGGAATCCGCATGGAACTCTCAATGGTTCCCTACATGAGACACCTCCCACTCCCCCTTCAAACTTTACCCTACAACTTAAACAAATGAACATTTACTGCAGTAACTCAAGATAGGCTATCTGTAAGCTCTCCTGCCACCTGCTGGCTGGTGGCCAAACACTTGTGGATCCTGATCCCAAACCAACACTCCACTTTTCATCTTCCCATTCACCCACTATAATTTGGTAAGACAACTTTTCTCCTGGTTTCCCTTATTCTTGGAAATGGGGGAACCCCCAGCCACAGTCTTTAAGGCCACAGCACTATCCATCACCTCTGGTACATTTCCCAAAGGTGAGGTAAAGTACCGCTGTACATTTAACTTTTGGCTTTAAGCCCTCATTCAACTTTCAGCCTTATGCTGGGTCCTATCAGGCATTTTTCCTTTTACTGATGAGCTTACAAGAGCGATTGGCCATTTCTGTTTATCGGGCATCTCACCCTTGGCCACATTCTTGGGCTAATGAGTTCCAAGAGTGATCGGCCATTTTTTTGCTTCTCCCATGGGCAATAAACCAGTGAAGGAGATTAACCTATCCACTCCATTGGGATTTTATGGGACCTTTCCAATTATTGCCAGTGGACAGGTAAATGGAAGGAATCTACCTTTCTGCTAAATAGTCGCTTTCCTTAAACTTGTCTGTTCCCCTCCTCTTCCTGGCATGCTAAAACTCTCTTGCCTGCCACAGCTGAAACCTGTCTCAGGCTGGGAACCTCTCTCCATCTAAAATTGTCCTGTTCTGCTAGGCATCTTATGCTCCTGTTCAAATGTCTCACTCTCCTGTTTGTCCTATCCCTGTTACCCTCCTACTATGCTTCTTCTTCGTGCATATGCCCAGGGCTACATTTCAAAACTTTATAACTTCCTTTAGCAGTTCGGAACATGTTTATGACAGCCACCATCTTGGCCATGTGGCCTAGCCATAGGCCTGCCTGCTCCTTCCCTCGGCTTAGGCAAAGGGACAGTCTTACTAGCTTCTGCCATTAACCAAGCTGTGATTCATTTACTTTATTACTTTTTATTCTTTGTCTCTAATTTCTTCTTTCACTGGGTCTGTTGTGCCTTGCTTGTTTGCAAAGTGGCGTGCCTTTCCAGGGCCCAGTAGGGCACACATTTCTCACAAAACCTTGCCTCTTCCACCTGCAGCAGATATAATTTCTTGTCATTGGCAGATTTAAGTCTACTATCTCTTTAAATGTCCTGTTTGCTATAAAGTACAAATCAGACATAATACTCTGTGCCCCCATTCTTACTTTCACCCAGTCCTGTATATCTGTGCATGTGATTTAAATTTAACTTTATATGCAAATTTAAGCTAACTTTATATGCAACTTAAATTCACTTGTCTGGCTCAAATATTTCTAAATTGTTATTATCTTTAATTGATAGTAAACATTTAAGGTTATAAAGGTCTATTTCAAATTAACAATATATTTGTGTCATCCAGTCCTTCCTGTAAGCTGTTTATAAAGGTTAAGCTTCTGTTACAAAAGGGAATTTTTCTCTATTTCTTTGTCCTTTACAAGTATAAATCTAACCTACTAAGTTAAAATCAGTTACAGCTAGGCTGGAGGGCTCTGAGTAAAATATCCCTTCACAGCCTCTCAGTTTGGATCCAGTTCTCCAGACAGATTCTACACTAATGCCATTGTAGCCACACTGAGTACAGGTTAATTAATTACAGGGATAAAGTTTACCTAGTGTGCTTAAGACAAGTACTAAACAGACAGCCCTCAAATGCAACCTCCAATCCCCCTTCAAGCTTTATCCTAAAACTTAAACAAAGGAACAACACAACTGGAAAAAATTAGACATTCCATAATAAATTCAAATGTAAGCACTATCTAATCTACAAATACATCTTACAGAATGAAATTGAAGCAAAACTCCAAACTAAAGGGGTTAATGACAACCAAAAGATAATAAGGATTAAATAATCCTAGAATGGCAAATCACGACCCCCCCCCCACAGTAACAAAATCACAGTAATCAACAAAAAGTGCTCAGTCAACAAAAATGGTTTCAATTTACAATAAAAATAAAAAGACAGGATGAATATGAAAACAGAATCCATACTTCTGCTGTACCCAGGAAAAGCACATCAATAACAGACATCACTTCTGGGTAGAAGGATGAAAAATCATATTGCAAGCAGATAGACATAAGAAGCAAGGTGTGCAGCAATTTTAATAGTCAAAATAGACTTGAAACCAAAACTAATCTACTGAAATAAGGAAAGACAGCATATATTTATCAGAGTAAAATCCCACCTTGAAGACATTGTAATTCTTAACATATGTGCTAACCAAAAGGGGGCCCAAATTCATTAAAACAGACAAAAACAAAAGAGCAAAAACAACAAAACATTGCTGCAGTATAAATCTCACTAAGATGGGAATTGATCTATTTCAAACTCCAGCTGTTATTCACTAAGATGGGGGAACTGATCTATTTCAAGATCTAGCTATACCACTGGGGCATAAACCCAAAGGATGCTTCATTCTACTACAGAGATAATTGTTCCACTATGTTCATTGTTGCTGTATTCATAATAGAAATTGGAAGCAAACTAGATGTACAAAACTGATGAATGAATAAAGAAAATGTGGTACATTTACATACTGGATGATTACTATTAAAAAAAATAGGTGAAACTAGGAAAAAAATAAACTTGTGTGAGATACCCCAAACACAGAAATAAAATGATACAATTTTGCTTATATGTGGGCATTAACCACAAAGTCAATAATGAAGAACCTACTGTCTGTATAACCACATAGGTTAGGTGTTGAGTGAGGGACTTGGGGAGAGATATTCCTTGTTCAGAAAGGGAAATAGAATGGAAGATTATGGATTCATGTGGAGATATTTATGGACTGGGGACTGAAATGTGAAGATCAGTTAGAAAGAGGAAGGGAGAGGAGAAAGAGGAGGGGATTCCATGAAAAGAAAGCTGAAACTTAGGGCCATTTGGTGTATAGTATTAAAATAATACAGTAAAATACATACATATATAAAGCCAATCTAATTGAAATTGCTGAATACTAAGGAGACATATTGGGCTCAATGTGGACATCTCTTGTCACCAAATGAAAGTCTCAGTATTGGGAATGGGTTACATCTAATTGAGTAGTTGCTCAAATAGGCCCTGTGGGAACCCCCAAGAGGTTCATCTTTTGGTTTTTGACCAAATTATAGGTTGCTTTCCATGAAATGGTGATGCAGTCTTACTACTGAAGGCAATATCTACACGGCTCATAGAATGTGATTAGTGTGCTGGTGCCTATGCGGAGCTTTCATCCCTACAACTAGTGTCTTTGGTATAATATAAATTCTATACAGGCCACCAAATGAGAAATGTCAACATCAACATAGCCTAAGGAAGGAACAAACCATTATCTGATTAGAATTAAGACTCTCTCTACAACATGATAATAATACCTAACACTGGCATGATAAGTATGAGACTAGATAGTTCAGCTACCTAGGGTAAAATCAAACACTACTGTTCTACTAAGAGAACATAGCAATTAAATGACTCTAAATGACATTCTGCTATATTTATAGATCAGTGCCTAATTCATGTATTGTCAGTGAAGTTTCTTCCTACAGCAGAAGGGAAGGAATACGGAGGATCACAATGAGACAAAATATGCAGAGTTAGAAACCTTGGAACACTAGCCCTAAATAAGATGTCTCCATCATCAAATCAATTTCCTTGGGGTTCAGTGACTCCGCTTGTTGGAAGAGTAGGCAAAAAGAATAAACTAAGGAAAGTAGGCATTCAAAATCAGCAGGTTGGATGTGTAGTATGGACTAACAGAGACCGAGGCAACATGCACAGGGCCTGCACAGGTCTGCACCAGATGGAGTCCTAGAGCAGAAAGAGGATGTGGACACATGCCACCTTCCATTCTAACCTAGAAGCTATCTCCAATTGGTAACAATTGGTAAATAAAAAATTTAGTTTTCTCCCAGGAAATCTCACTGGGAAACAAATTACTTTTTTTTTTCTTCTTATTTTACATATGGATCCCAGTTCCCTCTCCCATCCTCCCTCACTTTCTCCCTCCCTCACATGTCCCCTGACCACCCTCTCATCCCACCCACCCCCCACTCCACAGGGAGGGCAATGCCTTTCAGAAGGTGTCAACAAAGTTTGTCAAGTCATTTGGAGTAGGGACTAGGCTCTCCCTCCTGCCTCTAGAGGGAGCCAGGAGAAAGAGAAGGGGAAGAAAGCACCTGGGACTAGGAAGATTGAGTCAGGGGAGGAACAGACAAGAGAAACAAATTACTTTTATGAATCGGTAGCATGCCCAGCAGTACATGGCTTCGAAAAGCAAATTCAACAGCATCTTTTGAAGTTACTAGTCTCACAATATCAAATTGGGCTTTAAAAATCACATTTTAAAATTATCTTACATTTTTTATTAGCTATATAATAAAATATATCTTATATTTTTAGTATATATATTTCATTTATCTGTTTTTTTTTTGTCTATAGGAATGGGCCTTTATTTGAAAAATATGGCTTTCAACTTAGTGTTTTCACTGGGTTCCCAAGTGTGCAAACAAGTGGGTCTTTGCACATATATGTGTGTTCCTTTTGCCTTTATCTGGGTTCCTTTCCTCTGTTTGTTTCTTGTGACATGATCTGGTATTTAAGATTTGGTTTTATTCTTGTTATATCATATTTTACTGTAATATTTTTCCTTAGAAGCCGGTTTTTAATGAGAGTCTAAGAGTGAGTAGACCCAAACGGGAGAGGAAGTGGGGAAGAGCTGGGAGGAGCAGAAGAAGGGAAAACATAATTGCTATATGAGAATATATATATATATATATATATATATATATATATATATATTCAATAAAAGGAAAAAATAAAAAGAATGCAAGAATAGATGACCAGAGGCGAAATGTGAGGTGTTAACACAGATAATCCTGAAATCCTGGATGTCATTAGTGTATTGTTATGAGTCTCAGCACAATTTATCTATTTTCTCTGTTTTTATGTATCCCATCAGCATGTTTGTGTGTTTACTTTGTGAATGTGTTCAAGATAAGAGAATGCCACAGTTTATGTGAACTTTGTCAGGTTTTTTTGTTTGTTTGTTTGTTTGTTTGTTTGTTTGATTTTGCGTTTCACCCTGTGTATCCTATGGACAGTATGGATAATGAGATGTAAGCAATAATGAAAAATCACTCCCACACAAAGATAGGCTCAAACAAAAGCAGCAAGTGTGTCAGACCTCGGGCGGAGAGGGAGAAGATACTGCACAAATGACTCAGACACTGGGAGTCAGTGATTAGCAGAGCATGCTGCCGACTCATTTATTAAGGAAATTAGGCCTGCCTTTATACCCCATCCCAAGGTCCTATTGGCTCAGGCAGCTGATTCTGCTCTATGTTCTTTCTTCATTGGTGTCTCTGATCAGGTGTCTCCTCAGCAGTCTCTGAGCATAGAGACAGGCTGCCTCAGCAGGAAGTGTCTGCTGTGCATGCTCATGGGGGCTGGCCTGGGCACCTGTGGCTTTTGTAGGCTAGCTGTGCTTTGTCCTACATGTGGTAGTCCACTAATTTTTTTTTTTTTTTTTTTTTTGCTACAAGCCACATGATCACACAGGTAACTCAGAAGAATAAAGGATTCTTTTGACAGATGAAATCCACAGAAAGATTTTTTTTTTCCTGTAGCTTATTCCTTTCTGTAAGAAATTTGGGATTTACTTCCTAGAGTTCAGCACCATCACCTGGAACTAATTTCTCTCATGCATTTGGAGTTTTACTGATTAAACTTCCTAGCTATTTGTAAATCTGTTCTCTATCAACAGGTCCTAATTTACTGATTATATTCCTTAGCTATGTGTGAGACCTGTTTCCCACTATCAATCAGGTCCTTGTTCCCCTCTCCATTGTAATTGCAGAGATCTGCCTTCCTGTTAATTATCTTTATTGACAGGCATTTGGTTAGTGTTTAGGGCACAGGCAAAAGCATCCCATCTAAGACATTCTCAGTTATCTATGGACATAGAATTACTACAAGTTCAAAGTTGTTGATTCATAGCTGCCTAGATGTATAGAAAACACAAGCATGCCCTTGATTTTCTTCCCTGGAAGATAGAGAAATGATAACCTAAACTAACCCTCCATTAAAAGATTCTCAAACTTCTTATTGTATTAACTCAAGATTTTACCTCAGAGATTTACTGCTCCCTCCTGTATCCCCTGAGAAGATAAAGGTAATCAGCCTATGTCCTCAGGGAAAAGGAGACTTTCCTGAAGGCCTATGCTGCCATTGAGGCTAGAACACTGGAAGGTGCCAGGTTTCCTTTATGTGCAAATTAAACTTAGATCCTCTCATTGACCTAAGTAATTGATGCTAAAAGTTTCTCCTAGGAGTTTTAGTTTATTGCTCTGCATATAAATCTTTTCTGCCTTGCTGACCTTGAGAAACTCAAGCCTCATATTGTATTGTGAAAACAATTACTATTGCTGGGCTGGAGAAATGACTCAGCAGTTAAGAGCACTGACTGTTCTTCCAGAGGACCTAGGTTCAATTCCCAGCACCCACATGTCACAGCTGTCTGTAACTCCAGTTCCAGGGGACCTGACACTCTTACACAGACCTACATAGACATACATGCAGGCAAAACACCAATGGTCATTAAAAAAAGTGAAAGGAAGAAAGAAAAAAGAATTGCTGAATGTTTATATAACTGTATCCCCAAGAACTGAAGAGACAGACAGAAACAGGGAAAAAGAACAGCAAGAGAGAAACAGAGCAAAAGGAAGAATATAGACTGTGCAGAGGATCAATTGTGTGCAAGTCAATTCCTTTTTCCCAGTAACTACATGATGTCTCACAGCTCTCTATAATAAGGATGCACAGAATTTTGTCTCCTAGCCATTGTACATGCAGACAAGTTCAATAGTAATCATCACACTATGAAAATGCCATAATTTAATCTCTTCTTTTGTACAACTAGTATAAGCTAAGAAAATGAATTGTTAACTGTTACAGAATTAAAATGGTTGATATGAAAGAAATGAAGAGAAATCAAGATGCAGATTTCTTTTACAGACAAGGTAATGTTTCCCCTTATAGATGACAACTTGCTATATAGTAAAAAGTGACCTTCAGTGTATTGGTCTTCTTTTTACTCCTCTTCTCTAGGTTATGAAATGTGCTATGTGCATTGGTCCTTTGAGTTTTGTTGTTGTTGGGGCTTTTGTTTCTTTTTTCTTTTCTTTTCTTTTCTTTTTTTTTTTTTTTTTTTTTTTTTTTTTCTGTGCTGAAGATCAATCCCTTCCTGATTGTGAGGGCTTGTGAGGGCTTCCTGCATTCAAGGCATGCTCTATTTACTTGTGTAGTGAAAACTTTAAGGAAGAGTTGCTAAACCTGTGGTTGAGACAGACAATCCTTGTAAGGTGTGGCTCTCAGAAATGGAGATCTCAACTTTATTGGAGATGACAAAAACATTACAATTTTATAGAAAGGAAGTTTTCTTAATTCCAATTCAATAATCCCTGCTGGAAGAGCACCCTCTAAAACTTTTGGCAAATCAATGGAGCTTATTTCACTGGTGGCTTGGTTGACCACTGACTTTTGGCTCAGGATTGTAACAATAAGAAAAAGCTAGCTATCAACTAGTGTTATACCCTTATGCAATAAAAGCTGCTAGATGATAGAAAAGTACCTCTCCCTTTAAGATACCCTGGGTACCAGACAATTCTGTCTGCCACACGTAGGGTCTAGAAAGCATATAAATCTATAAGACAACAAAAACAAAACAACATCAGGATAAGAAATAAAATGGCACAGAAAAAAATCTTAAAAGGACCCATATTTTTACAACAGTTTAAAGAAATGAATCCCCAACTGAATGACAATAAATTATGACCTGAAAAATCATAAAAAATACCAGTATTGATTTGTCTGAATATTTTTTATTTTGTTACCACAATTTTTCCAGAGTGTTATGCAACTCATGTTGATAATTCATAGTTGACTTCACCACAAGTAACCCAGAAACATTAGCAGGCCTTGTTACAAACATTTTGATAAGGCACATTATAAACAAAGGTAATGAATTGGTAAAGAAATTATTTTAGATGATTTCCCCTCTTTGTCTACAGCAAAATATTATAAATTATATTGGCTATTTATTTCCCAACTTGTCATGAGTAAGTGGTTTGGACCAAAGCATTTGAGTACAGCATAAAGTGAATTTTGTTTTGGTGCAATTATTAAGGCCATTCTTTGAAGATTTTAGGGAAAACTGAGTAAAGCATCTATTGGTTGAGTCAGAATAAGTTATTTTGGAAGGTGAGCAAATATGGATGCAAAGATTTCAAAGACTTTCTTTAAACATATACCAGTTTCCCCAAATTATATGTTTTCCTATTGGTTTGTAGTATTATTTCAAAGTACTCACTTTACTCTTTTGTTCTATCTTGTCTCTCTGTCATTTTTTTCTTTAGTATTATTACTTGTGTAATAAGTAAATAATATATATAAAATATATATAAAATAAGTAAATAAATAATAAGTAAAATTATTACTTGTGTTCTACTATTTCCATGTTAAAACATCAATGTGATGGTAATTTCCATTGTCACCAACCACTGCGTATTTTCATAACAAATAATGATAGCCAATGAATCACAATGTCCATTGCTTGTATTATGACACTGAACAAACTTTAATCACTCATTTCAATCCCCAGAGAACTTAGATGATAAATCAGAGTGTCACAAAGATAGAGGACATAAAGTAAAATTGGTGTGATGAGATTGAAGAAACATGTAAGTCATCTTCCACAAGAATATAGCTAAAAGCATTTCAAAAACAAACACCATATTTCAATAAGAGCAAAACATATGCAAAGTTTTTATTATTTGTTTTCATATTTTTAAATGATAATAAACACCTTTCCTTAGGGACACATGAGTTTATAATAGTTTTCTCTCAACAAATGAAAAATACTCAAATTTCATCGTTTATTTTTGTATAAAATAACAAAAAAGATGGGAATGCATGAACTT
Source organism: Phodopus roborovskii (assembly GCF_943737965.1). NCBI lineage: Eukaryota > Metazoa > Chordata > Mammalia > Rodentia > Cricetidae > Phodopus > Phodopus roborovskii. The sequence goes on from NW_026126567.1 coordinate 25,484,487, forward strand.
TTAATTGTGGTAAGCAAGAGAAGGAGGAAACAAGTCTGATTTCCAATTTCAAATATTCTCATAAGAATAGGCATGGAAAGGAATAAGTGAGGGTAGATATGACCAGGCTTTATGTTATACATGTATTGAATTTTAAAATAGATATTTTTAATTAATAATTTTAATATTTCAATATTTAATAAATGTTTTAATAAAGGTCTAATTGATTAAAAAATTTCTGTAAGAAATGTCAACTCTTATTTAGAGATGTCTTCTTTGGATTTTTCATGTAAAGAATTTTAATACCATCCTTGAATGTTTCAAAGGAAGAAAATCAGCACACACTGTTTAACATCTTATAGTTTCCATGGCAATATTTGTTATAAAGACAACCAGTTCAAAGAATAGTATTATTGACAACAATCCAAAGATTCATGTCCTCCCTAAATATGTTTAAGGTCATTACTTAGTGGAGAGTAACTACAGAGTGTAAATTTCAGAGAATAATAAAACCAATACTTCAATAGCAAAGTCATACTTTCTTATTTAGTTGAAATTCTGTGATCCACTAAATCACAGCTATAGCATGCTAAATAGTGCTTAGTAACTTGCCAAATTTAATTATCTTGCAAAGTGTTTAACTTATTTTTACTGTGTAGTTTGCAGGAAAGAAAAACCTTGGTGATTATGGAGTACAGCATAAATATATTAATATTATTAATAATAAAACTAATTATGTGATAATTATTTCATGATTTGACATTAGCTTATGTGTTCTAAATATATAGCATGAGAAATTAATTCTTCCTCAGCAGCAGGGTGACATTTAGAGACTCAAAAGGTATAATTTACTGCCTAATACCTGATGTCTTAACTTCTACATTTTGTAGGGATAAACACTTTATCCATAGATTATTCATTCTGAGCATCACTTAACACTATGACAAGTATTACAAAATGAGAAATATAATTATAGATTATACTTACTATCACCATTCCCTTTATTTCTGTTCATATGTTGCTTTTGTATTTCATGTGCAAACCTCAGCTTTTAATTAAAGTGTTTGATATTTTATGTTGTTTTGAATACTTAGGACTTACTATAAATTGCTAAGCACAAATTCCTCCTCTGTTACTTTCAGCAGTAAAAAGAATCAGAGAAATGATATCTAGTGCTCCAGATGTGTTTCACCTTTTATTTACTACCATGTGACTTAAAAAAAAAAATCATAGTCAATAAAACAGTACTGTCCCATTCATGATTTAACCTAGCCTAGTTAGTTGATCTTCTCCTAATTTTGTTTTGAGAATATGTCTGCAACTACTATTCTATGCTTTAAATGATTTACAAAATTTACAAAAATTAAATTTTCTTTTTTCCACATGGAAAGAAAAAGAATGTAAAATGTCCCCAACATGTGCATTCTTCTGGGCACTTTATCTCTAGGTGATTGATGACACTGTTAAAGAAGAATTTGTAATTCTTACAAAGTTGAGTCAGTGTGATGGGTCTTGAGTTTGTTGAGCCTTGTACCACTTCTGCATCTACCCGTCTTCTCCCCTACCAAGGCAATGAAGGCAGTTTCTGCTGCCTCTTGTGTGCCTTCTCCAGTTTGGACTGGTTCCTACCAACAATAAGCAAAAATAAACTATTGCTTCCTTAGGCTTTTGTCAGGGGTCTTGTCATTTTGATGAGACAAGAAATTGTTACAATAGATGGACTCCATTTTGATTATGATTAGGCTTTAGTTTCCATTTCTCTTGTTGCTATAAACAGCATGACAAAAAGCAACATGAAGGTGGAAAGGTTTTATTTTCTAAGAATTCCAGATTCACTACATTATGTGGGAAGGCACAGTGACAGTGTTATAGACATCACATCATGATCCAGGCAAGATACAGAGAAATTAACCTCTCATACAGCTGACTTGCTTATTTCCATTCCATTTCATCGAGTATTGTATTGTTCTCTTTAGTTCAGAGTATCCTGTAAAGGGAATGGTGTCACTGAAAATGGAATGAGTCTTCCTACATCCATGAATAAACAAGATGGTACCCATAGACCAGACCACACACCAACTCCTTAATTAAAACACTCTACCCAGGTAGTTTTAGGATGTGGCAAGTAGATGTTTAAAAGTAAGCGTCAGAGACAGACAACTTGCAATAAGGCTTCATCTTCTCCAGTTACACCTGAACATAAAACAATACTTTGCTACTTAAGTTATTCTACCTCAGCTTTATGTCCTCATGTTCTTTACTGAGGGAAAGAATGATAGACATGTCCATAACTCCACTGAGTAAGGAACTGTGAATGGTGCACATGCTCTTCTCTGCAATGAAAATATTTTATATGCTAATTTTATAATGCACAGACTGATTATTATATACTATTTTATGTGTATGCGTGTTTTTGCCTGAATGTGTGTATGTGCACCATGGAAGTCAGAAGAGGATGCTGGAGCTGTTGACTCTGGAGGTAGAGATTACCATGAGGCATTACTTGAGTGCTGGAAACTGAATTTGGGGCTTTTACAAAAGCAACAAATATGGTTAACTGCTGAATCAATGCTCCAACCCCATATAATGTGTTTTGATCAAATTCATCCTCATGCCCTCCCCACTTCAGTTCTAACATATTCTCTCCACAAAATTTTCTCTCCCAATTTCATGTGTCATTTTATTTTATTTTTGAGTCCACTTAATGATGTATATATGTGAGTGGGTAGATTGGACCCAACTTTAAATTTTGAACCACTACAATGATTAGTACGCCATACTAGTGTAATAGTGTAAGAGTGGCAATAACCAACAACTCTCTAATTAGATAAGGCCTGCAGGGGGAGGGGTAAGCATGCTTGGAATTTGAATCCTAGCCAACTCTGTGGGTTCAGTGAGGTTACATATCATAGAGAACCTACAGTCACTACTTTATTGAACTAACATAATACTCACATGTAAGTATAGATGGAAGTTTCTGTCCTTTCCATTCTCCCAGCTGTTTAGTCCCAAATAAACACACAGAGGTTTATATTAATTATAAACTGTTTGGCCTATTGCTCAGACTTATTACTAACAAACTCTTACATATTATACCTCAAAATTCTTATATATGTTTAGTCACATGGCTTAGTACCTTACTTCAGTAAGGTATTTTCATTTTGCTTTATCTGCATCTGGCTGGCAACTCTGTCTCTACTTTTCCTCTTCCAGAATACTTCTTGTCTAGTAGCTCTGACTATACTTCCTGCCTGATACTGACCAATCAGAATTTTATTAAACCAATATGAGTGGCAAATCCTTACAGTGTACAAGAGCATTATTCCTCATCAGGTTATATAAGCTTAAACCACTGTTTTCTGGCATCTAGGATAAGGTTGAGGGCAAAACCTGAACATAACAATTTTAGGGTAGCATTATGCAAACCATATGCTAAATAATGGAAAACAAGGTAATATCTGCGGGATCAACCTCCACAAGGCATCTATACACATGATGCATCGTGCTGAGGGGGTGTGAGCAATCAAACCTCAGTTGACAGTGTTTCTGACATGCACATGTCTTTTTCATGTGCTCTACACTTTACATTTTAAACTGCTGTTTATATATTCAGATTTTGAAAATGAGAGAAAAATTATGTCTTTCATAAATTAAGTCATGGTAGTAAGTTGTACTGTTCTCTGTTATTTGCTTCTAACCATGTGTTGGAAGTTTGAAGGCAGCATGAAAAAGATGGTAGACTAGAACACAGTAACCAGGACCTCTGTCAATTTCACTCCCAATAGCAATAGACCTAAACTGGGCCATGTATTTGCTTTCAAGCTCTATCATTGTCATGAGAATATTTGCACTCCTCAAGTATATGAATAAAAGAGTGGATTAAAAAATTGCTTGAAATATTTCAAATTCTCATCTTAATATAGTATTTCTTTCCAGTCTTCTTTATTTTGAAATGATAAATGACACTGTGCTAAGAAACAATTTTATTTCCTCAGAAGAAGAAGCCTAGTAGTTCCCCAGGTGAATGTAAACATGATTCATAATGAATCCAGTCAGGATGTTCTGCCCTCAAAACACAAACAAGATAAAAAAAAAATCTCAGTTGCTCTGTCTTTGATCCTTACACAGAGTTAAGAAGTAGCTGATAGCATGGAACACAGTGTTATGTACATAAGATGTAGTACATCTGCTTATATGTTCTAGGACACAAATCATTCTTCTGCTACTTTCTGTCTATACAACCTGGGGTAAAACTTATTTTTTCAAATCCCAATTTAATATAAAAAGTCTAACACAGATTTGTGGGAACCAAAAAAAGGATTTTGTGGGATCAAATACACAATCTAGCAGGTGCTCAGTTTATATTGCTTTATTGATTGGTTGACTGACAGTATTTACTAAAACCAAAAGGTGATATATTGTGGATATCTGCAGATACCTTTGCTGTCTTGGCTTCATGTAAACATGTTGTTAAGACCCTGTCAAATACGGCACTTTATTTTATAATAGTTCTGTTCTATGAAGCATAGTTTCCAATGATTTCAGCTCTAATGTCTACATTATAAGTAACATAAAACATGAAAGCAAACAACAAATTCTATAATATGGAGTACTGAAATGATATTCAGTTATATAATGCTTAAAAATTTTATAACATTTGGTCACCAACATCTGAACACGTTTGTATATTAGAGACCTAGTGATGATTGTTTTGTTAAAGTCACAAGCCTGAATACAGTTTATGGTGGTGCCTTCATGTTAGGATTTGCAAGGCTTTGATTAAGGTGTTTTTTCAAGCATCCCTTATATCAAACCTCAACTTGGACTACCATCTAACTCCCACAACTACTGTCAGGGCTCTAGTTCTTATTGTTTGATGCCTAGGGACATAGATTCTTGCCAGAAGTGACAAAGAGGTAAATCAATTCAGGAAATATCAGCTGGATTTCTGCATAATAAGCAAGCAAGGGAGTCAGAGAGAGACCTAGCTCTGTGACCTGATCTCAAATGAGCATCACATAACTTTACTAGATTAGAAGAGATGGGTATTGGCTTACTTTCCAGGGGAGATAGTGACAAGGCTATGAATACAGAGAGCTAGGATTACTAGCAGCAGTTTCAGAGGGGGCTGCTCTTCACAGTATTAACCTTTGATTTCAACATCAATGCCTCCCTGTCTGTTCTCATTTACACCATTGTTAACCATCAATTCACTGACATTTTCATACATTTTAATTGTGTATTGAGACAGAGAGATGAGTAAGAATGAAAGTATAAGCATATGAGTATATGAGCATCTTGTGGGCCTGCACATGTCAAGGCACATGACAAAAGAGAGAAGGATATCTAGTATTTTGTTTTATCAATTCCCACTTTATTCCTTTGAAACAAGTTCTTTCACACAACCTGGGGCCTATTGTGTTCTTACAGACTACAGAAAAGACTCATATATCTCCAATTCACCCTATTGTTGCCATCATAATAATGTATTTTGTCTTGAAAAGCTATGGGATGACTTATTCATTGTTCTATCTACGTAACTGACAGCATGGTTTATCTCATTGTCTTAACTCTACCTAAGAATTCACCATTTCATAGCTATTTCCAAGAAATCCATGATATTGAGGTCATTTACTGTTGTATATCATATGAATCTCCAACAAAATATGATTACTATAAACGTTAATTTTAGTTTCAGGGCTAACATCACAAAATTCAGCATAAATTAAGCAAACACATTAGATAGATGCATATAGACACTTCAGTTTAATGTGGTTTTGTCTGGTTGGTTTCTTCAATAATATATTATGTAATTAATTTCTCTGACATAATATACATTCATTTAGAAGTTTAAAATCTATTTCTGTACATGAAAAATATCATTCTTGTCTGTTGCCAATAACATTTTCTGAATCCTTTTTCCTCATTTTTATGACAATTGAACAACTTTGTAATCTAAGTCTCAATACAAATCAATATATAAAACATTTCCAAACATAGTTTTAATTAACAACTAAACAACTTTTTAGTGTATCCATATTTTCTGGACAGTATAGACACCTTTTTTAATTTCCACATATTAATTCAATATAATATTGCATTATAAAACTCAAGTGTTATAAATTAAATGCATCAACTGATTAGATGATAATACTATGGTGTTACTACTTGTTATAACAATATATTATTATTGCAATGCATAATGGATGATTTTTAACTCAGGTTAAAAAAGCCCACAAATGATCCAAGTGGACAATTACTTAGTTCATAGCTTGATTTAATGGTAATGTGTATACAGAATTTGGCAAAGTTACACTTTTCTTATACTGTGAATTTGAATTTTATCGTGTGTGTGTGTGTGTGTGTGTATGAAAGTAATAGATTTGGAAACAATAGAGATTATTGTTTCTATCAGCTGTCTTGGCAGCAAATTTTTCACAGAACAGTTATAAATATAAAGTTGGTAATAATTGACAAAGAAAGGATCAGTAGGAACTTTACCCCTGGCCTACCCTCATCCTTGACCCTGCTGGGCCCACAACTCAGAGTGAGCGTTTGGCCAGAGCACTGGCCCAATTCCCACCATCTCCTTGGAACTTACTGGGTTGGCTCTGTACATACTGGACCCACCCCTCTACTTATGACTAACTTGATCCTGCCCTCACCTGACCTTTGGGCCCTTTGCCTGACTTCAGGCTGAATTAAGTCTAGGACGAGCCCAGGCCAACCCCCTCTCACATCCTTTCCTGGGAACTCCCTGAGTTAGCTCCCCCTTCCCACGCCCCCCCATAACCTGGGCCTGAGTGATCCAGTCCAGGTACTCTTAACCATCTACCACCTAGAGCCTGCCTTCCCCTCAACCTTGGACATGTGGAGTCCACTGCTAGGGGTAAGCTTTTGGCCAGAGTGTGAACCCAACATATCCACCATCTACTTGGAACTTCCTTGGTCTGCTCTGCACATAGTGGACCCTCTCTTCCATGCAGGACCATCTTGAGCCTCACTTGACCTATGGGCTCATTTGCCTGCCTTTATCCTGAGTGCTTGAGACCATCTAGATTCTGCCCTCCCAAATCCTTGGCCCTGCTGTATGTGGCCTTTCCTTGAAAGACCTCCAAGAGAGTTTGGATCATCCAGAGTTACTGACATTGAACTGACTCAACTAAACCCACTGGGAGAGCAGGGTAGATAGAGAGATAAGGGTATAGAAATATTTTCAATATATTATATGAATGTATGGAACATTCAAACAATGCTACTAAAAATACAGAAAACATAATTATAGTTCATATTATTGAGCATTCAATGAGAATATTACAAACATAAAAAATAATCCAAAACAATCAGAACTACAACCATGGCATCTGACAGTTACATACAGATTGAAATGGTGCTATAAAATGAATAAACCCCATTCTGTAAGGGCTCCCAATCAGTCATTAATAGAAGAGATGACAAAGTATTCTAATTTGAAATACATCTGTGGTTTACATTAGAAAAAATGGAAATTTTTGCCACAATGGAATTTCAGGTAAAGAAAAAAAAATCAGTAGAACCTCATCCCTGCCATTCCAATACTTCTCATTTGGGACAAGGTCATTTTCAAGAGGGAGCATCGGGTGGGAATTTCAGGCTATAGGAACAGAGTGAATTACTTCAACAGGTCTCCAAGCACTGGAAACTCCCTTTTGGGGAAGGAAATGATGCCTCCTTAGTGGCATTTTTAAATCTTTTCCAGAGTAAAGATTTGCCAATTCAGTTAAGACAGATGCATTCTGGACCAGAGGTGGTATTTTTTATATCCTCTTGTTACAATGGGAGAATGAAAGAGGAGGAAGTTCTGCCTAGTAGATAGTTCCTGAAGATTGCTTGATGTTTTCAAAGTTCAGAGCTTCCAAAAGGAGCTACAGTTGATAAACTTGGTGAGCTAGCTTGTTATGGTTTAACTTCCAGGGCAAGAAGAATGTAGCTGCAATCATATCATGCTGAAATAGGACAGTAAAAAGTGACAAAAGTTAAGTAAAGAAGAAAGTCTGGGAAGTCACTGATTTTTCAGCATTCCTCTAAACAAACAGATAAATGTATCTATTAATGGCAAACATTTCTATAAACACTATGTCATATTTTAACATGATTACTATAAAAATTACTTAAATGCTGCATGGGGTTACTGTTTTTACATTTTGTTCCTCAGAGAAATAAATTTTAAAATTATGGACTTACTTTATTAGAATTGCATTAGGGCATGATAGATTTCTGTGCATCATTTACGAGCACATAGAGGATTCATTTAGACAATGCCTAGGAATGGCATGGTTATTATTTGCATCTGAAATATACTCTCCAAGCTCCTGAAATTGAAGACCATGACCTTCCCAGGTATTTGAACTGCATGAAGGGAGGAGGCTGCAAAGGTGAGGCTTCAGACACTTACCTCCTCCTGCCTTGTAACATGAAAGATGAACCAACCCCAAATCAACAGTTCACTCTGAGACTGCCCCACTATAGCTAATTCATCATGATGAATTCTGGTATTCCATGACTGGAAAGTAAAATAAAGTTTACTTTCACTGGGTATTTATCACAGTGGAAAAAAACAAAACAAAACAAAAAAAGGAATTAAAATAGCTTGTTTACTACTCGCTAAAATTACAAGAATCTGAATAAACATTCTATCTTAGGATGTAACTAGATTTCCAGTAAAGGAAGGTAAAACATAAAATTGAAAAAAATGTCTGTTGAACTTCATACTATAAAATGAAGCTTTGTTTGTTTTATTTTGGTATGCAATAGCCACACCAAAATTCCAATACTAAGGTAAATGAATCCCTAACTCCTTATTAAAACATGTGTAATTGATGCTACGTTCAGTGCCTTTGTTATGTGCACTGCTTATTGAGAAAATGTCAGTGCTTTTTTTGTGGGGCCAGATTTGAGTCCTCTGTTCAATATTTTATATAGCCTAATCATGAAAGAGAAACACAATTTAGTGAAATAAGGCTACTTTCTTTTTTCTGGAGTTTTGAACATATCCTTCTAAAATATGCCTAATCTAGTAAAGGCAGAAGAGTGGAATCAGAGTAAGAGTAATAGTTATGCCTCGAAGACCCACCTGTGTCCCTAAATCACTTATTGTTTCCTCCTGCAATCTACTTATATTGTTGGGGACAAACGTACTATTGTCTTTCACAATACATAACCAGTACTGAACAGATAAAAGCAGAAATATTTAATGAACTTTAATTATTAACATCATGCACCTGACCATTAGTGGTTCATCTCAATTATCTATAATTGTAAGAATTATAACTCAGCACTACTATGAAAATTTAGGTGTAATTAATATATTATAAAATGCATTTGGATGGAATATGGAAGAGTTTACAAATCCTAAAACACAGCTTTTTCATTCAATATACAGAGTTAGCCATTTAATAATATTAGGGGGACAGTAAACCCAATTAATATGTAAGGTAGAATTTCAAGTCAATAGGTAGCAGATTATTTGACATAATGATGTTTTATGTTATATAAAGAGATAATTTTAATAAAAAGTAAATATTTAAGCCAGGTGTGGTGGGGCTTCCTCTGTAATTGTAGTTGTAATTGTAATCTGTAATTGCATCACTCAAATAAGAAACAAAGTGTTTAGGAATAAAAAGTCTTCCCTGGCTCTGAAGTAATATGGCACCAACTAGGGCTACAAGAAACACGGTCAGAATTATAAGGGGCAAAAGAGAGAATTTTTAAACATTTTGATTAAAGTTCAAAAATGTAAATAACATGGGTAGGCTTGCCCTGTACCTAGATGTCAGAAAGAAAAGTAGGAATAATAAGACTTTCTAAATATAAGTAGGGCTGTCCTATACCTAGCTTTAGAAGTGGAAATCAGGATGTATATATGCACAAAGTTTCAAAAGGAAAAATGAAAAATTACCAAAGGGTCAATTGTGAATAGTTTTTATAAAATACTGGACAACATTTGGATGTTTTTCCAAATTAAATGAAATATAAACCAACATAAAAAATATAGCAATAACTTAATTGGTCAAGGAGGGACACACTGATAAAGTATATATGTATAAAATAATGTTTCCTCATACTATCAAATAAATATACTTTTAGCTTTAATTTGAAAAATAAATTCTTACCTTAATATATATTATTGAAGAACAGTTATTTAGTCAAATAAGACAAACAGAAGAATAAAAATTATTTTACAATAGGTACACATTTGACAAAATATATTTTAAAAATCAAGTGTTAAAATGTATAGACATAAGAAAGTATTTTTTACAAAATATATAGTCATAGAGAATAGAACAGTAGTTACTACAACAATGGAAATAAATGGAGGCTGAAATACAAGAGTAGCAGACAGGACAGACAAATGTAGTGATTTAGTACTGACAACAGGAGTACTATGAAAATTAATTATTAATGAATATTTTGTGATGCATGAGAGGATTGACCTTATCAGAAAACGTACAATATCAGAAAAAGTACAATAAAACATTAATATGCCCATTAACTTAAAAATAGTATTTGTTTTGTTTAATGAGATTTTAGTAAAATTTTACTTTCCCCTTTTCTTCTTTCAAAGCCTCCTATGTACACTTCCTTGCTGGTTTTTCAGTTTATATGCATATTATATTATATGTATTATATTATATTATATGTATATAATATAATACAGTAAAATGTTACTTTTGTTCTCTATAGATATTCTAAAACATGATATCTCAATACCAACTATGGATAGTAGCATTTATTAAACAAAGTGCAATAGACTTTCATTGCCCCTAAAGATAAAATTTTCACAATGAAAGTCCATTAGAGAACATGAGCAAACCAAGCTGAAAAGTACTATACACTAAAGGTTCATATTTTAATCCTAGTAGAATATATGCCCTTTAAAATCTTCTGACTATGTAGAATGAATTTAGTAATGGTGTATGCTTTTTTGGAAGAAAACACATTTTTGGAGTTTGCATTTTAGGAAAGGTTAAGAGGCTTTGCTAAGAATTACATTCCCTTTGTAAAACAACCATGGTAGTGTCTAAAGTCAATATTGTGAACATAAAAGTTATTGTAACCAACCATTAAAATAATTTGACTATTGTTAAAATACTTTATATACTTCCTAGTTTTCAGTAAAATTAAGTAAAAATATTTACTTCATGTAAAATAATCCACAATGAATTATGGAAATTCAATAAACACATACAGCTCTTGAGTGTAAAACATGTGTGTGAAACAAATAGAATTTCTAAAGTATAAATGGTTTCTTGAAGCATTGGTCAAAGTATTCCAATGAAAGACCATGTATGTGTCAAGGGAGGGCTAGATTTCAATCATGATATTATATTAACAAGAAAACCATAAAGACTCTAGAAACCATGAAATAATGGAAGAAAAAAAATATATCCCACCTATAATACCATGTAATAGAAACGATTTTTCACCAATGAATATATAGAAAATCTGTCGGTAGCAAAAGGTGAGAATGCATGTTTTAATAGTAAACCTTGAAGTTAACAAAATAATAACTCTAGATTTGTTTCAACTTTATCATTCACATAATTTGGGTAAATATGCTCCACATGCCTTGGGAGTAAAAGGTATTAACAGAAATAGTATTAAGAATACTTGTTATTCACATGAATATATAATTGTTCAACGAGCCTTAAAGACACAATTCATTTTCTGAAAGGAAAAATACACAAGGTCTTCTACACGAAATTGCAATGAATTTATTTTAAAGCCACAAGTAAATTGGAAAGAATCTTGAATATGGGGTGTGCAATTTACTTGATGTTGAAAAATCCTGAGCAGACGGCATCCTCTTTATCAACTAGCTTTCATATAATCCGACTTCTTTCCTTTCCTTTTCATTTGCTGCCTGTCCACCTTCCTGGGCTTTCCTGCTGACTGACTTAGTACTGTCAAGATGTGAAAAATTGCCGCTTTCACTTAGAGAATTTTTCCTGCTCTTAAATTCCCAATCTGAACATGACTTTCAGATTCTAGCCTCAAGGCTTCATGGAATGTTTTGTCAGCACTGTTCAGCTAGGCTGAACAAGGAGACAGATTTGCCATTTCCAAATTTATAAACATTTACAACTTCATATTTTCAGCATATTCGTTTCGTCTTCATTCGGCCAGACCACTTATCCTTTTGTCTATAGTTTTACATGTGTATTTCTCAATTCTAACTAAGGTTTATATTACAGGATTTTCGAGAAACTTTACGTTTTCTCGATATTGCAACTCAGTAGTGGGTGGGTCTTGTAATTACGGAGGCGGGTGGCGGTAACAATATTTTGCTACAGCACATGGAAACAAAAGAAAATAGAAAATTTTCATTAACCAGTTTATTTATTTAATTGAAAAACACACATAGTGATAGAATTAGTGAATTTTAGACAAAGAACTCTCAAGAACATTCAGTAAAAAAATTAATGAATAAGTATTATTGATATTTTGCTTCTAACCATAGTTACATAAAATCTGAATATTTGATATTCATGTAGTTAAAAAAAATCACCTTTCTCAAATCAAATAAGTTCAGTGAGAACATTTTCTAACTCATTACTTACAGTGTTTTATCTGTTTTACAGAGAACACTGGTATTTTTACTCTGACACAGCCCATGAGCATTGAGTCTTAAAGATACAGCTGCACAATGACTGGAGTAAAAAGTAATGTCTTTTTGTTTCTAAAAGATATTTTTTTCTTGTTTCTTGATGAGAAGAGTGTCGCGTAATATAAAATCACTTTATCTTCTTTTTAGGAGCATGTGTGTGTTCATATGTGTGTGCATACTTGTATGTAGGCTTGTTGGGAGAGGTGCAGGCACAGGGGGCGTATGTCAGAAATCTTTTTCCACAGCTATCCCACTTTATTCCCACTTGCAAACCACAGCTGACTGATAATGACTACTCTCACATGTCTGTTTGCTTTGGAGATCTCCTCTCTCTTCCTTCCGAAGAAAGAAGACACCATCCCTACATCAGAGTTCTGGGCATCTAAACCCTTATTCTCTTGCCTGTGCATCAAGTTTTGTTGTTGTCCTTTTGTTTGGTTTTTGTTTGTTTGTTTTGTTTTTTATCATTTAGCAATGACATCAGTAATAAAGTTGTATTTGTATACAAGGTACATAAGATTAATTATAACACCCTGAAATGTTGAAATCTCTGCCTTGATATCCTGCTTGATGGTATTTACGGTAAAGTTAAATAATTAGCTTATCTGCCTACTGTGCATTCACTACTCTTTGACACACAAACACGGCTTGTTTTGTAGTTGAGACAGATTTTAAACTTTTAACTTACATCAGTTTACTAACCTGCTAAATATTACATTATCTTTGTAGGGATACCTTCCTTGCTCAGCCTAGATATAGTGGGGAGGGCCTCAAAGAAAGGAGTCAACTTCTCTCTAAGGAGTAGATAGGGATGATTTGGGGAGAAGGAGGGGATGAGGTGGTAAGAATTGGGATTCATATGTAAATGAGAAAAGAGTTTTAAAGTAAAAAAGAAGAAGAAAAGGAGTTAAGCTGAAGTCAATAATGTGATTATGTGATAAGTTACTCTGTTCTTCAAGAGCTATTTGATAATCTTTCCCATGGTTCTTTCTGCTTATAAAAGAGACACTATGAAATTGTCAAAGGTATATTTTTATTAGTTTAGGCAAATAGTCATTCAAATAAACAATTAATTTTTTAATGCAATGAAAATGGCTTTACCCCCTGATTAAATCAGTAACAATCATTTTCAGTTTACATAGCTTTCTACCAATATTTACCCTGAAAACCAATTGTAAGTTTGGCTTCAAGTCACTGCCCACTAGGCAGCAAATGAATACTTCTACCTGGGGGAAGAAATTTAAGTGAATGATGAACAGGAGGTGAAAAAAATGGTGATTGACATTTCTGACACATAACTGTGTACCCGATTTATCTATTCCTTTTCTGTTGAAATCATCTGGTTGCATTACCTACTAAGATTGTTCTACATTCAGATGAAAAAATATTATTTGAAATATTAAAGGTAATATATTGCAGGGGGAAATAACCTTACAAATTTTTGGAAAAGAATGTAAGGAGAATAATCTTGTAATGGACATATTTTAATGTGCTATTAACTGGATAAGGATTAAATTTATAACAAAATAAATACCACACAGTTTTTCCTTTAAAACTTACATTTTCTTTTACAAACCAGAATCTCTCAAATTCAGCTAACAAATACATTCGTAATTAGCTTTCCAAATAACTGAGTTTTCTCCCTCCCTGGTATGAGGTGCATAACTCAAGGAAAATTATCATCCTGGGTCTAGTATTTGGAGTGTCTTCTGAATCACTGTTGGTCCTCTGGGAATCATTTTTCCTCTCTCATGACTCCACTGAGTATTTTGCCATTATCAAGTACAGCTTACACACCAAAATTCCACTACCGTTTCAAGCCTCTGAGGCAACTGGGTGAGATCACTGCCATTTGTTGTCCCCTGAACACTGGGTAATTTCTATTATTTTATTATGCTGTAAACTTAAACTGGTTTAGTTGCTCTTGAGACAATCTATCTCATGATTCCTTTACACTGGGTCTAAAGAATCAATAAATCTCGAATTTGCTTTCTATATATAAATAGGCTTTGAGGGTACAATCGGGATTGGATTCAGTTTTGTTTATTTCATTTTTGTTTATTTCTGACCACTAGCATTATATGTTGGAAAGAACATTACTTAGTAATTTTTGCATCTTATAACTACTAGATATTAACAAACATGTGAATGGAAGCCCAAATTCTTTTTTTTTATGCATATAGAGTATTTTTTATTTAATTTTATATAACAAAGTCCAATTAAATGAAAACAAACATTTATACACAATATTTGGGAATTTGGGCGTCGTTCTTTCCAAACTACTTCCTGCTGGTAAGGGGCGCTGTCTTGGGGGATTCGAAGAAGATTCAGATATCCTAGCTGTAGTCTGTAGGGCTGTTTTGTCCAGCTGTTTGGAATGTAGGATCAGCTTGTACTCTGTTTCAGGCGGTCTGGTGTGATCAAACCACATTAGTCTGGAAGGAATCCACATCTTTTCATTTTCTGTGGAAACAAAAATAGAAATACTTTTCCCCAGTAACTTGTTCTTCAACTTAAATTTTGGAGTCAAAGCGTTTTTTTTTTTTTTTTTTTTTTTTTTTTTTTTTTTTATTATTATTTTACATGTCGATCCCAGTTTCCTCTACCTCCCTCCCTCCCTCCCTCCCCTCCAGCCCTCCCTCCCTTCTTCCCTCCCTTTTGCCCTCTCTGCCCTCTCACATGCACTCTAAAACCCTCCCCTCCCAACCCCCCACCACAATACAATATGTAGGGGAATGCCATCCAGTTGGGGTCATGTAGATCTGACAGGTTCTGTGAAGTAGGGACTAGGGCTTCTCTCCTATCTCTAGAATAAGGCAGTTATCCCTCCATGGGGGATATGTTTGCAAAGTCCTTTTGTGCACCAGGGATACATCCTGGCTCCACTGTCTGAGGTCTCTTAGACTGCTCAGACCTTCTGGCTGAGACCCATATTCATGGGGGTCCGAGTCAGACCCCTGTTGGGAAGCCCAAATTCTTAAGGCAGCAAAGAGTTATGTGTTCTATAAATGAAACCTGCATCCATTTTCAAATATTACTGATTAAATTGTTTGATTTCTCTTTCATTACAGCTTTAAGTATGAGAATATTTTTCTAAAAATGGAAACTAATTTTTAAAGGACCAATGTAATAGCTAGGGGATCTGGCATAGTTACAATAATTTGGGTCACCTTTGAAGTCTTTATATCATAAAGATATTTTTAGGTCATTTGTCCTAGAATCATGCAAGTGATATTTCTAATGAAATTATATTTAAATCTTCAAAAACAGAAGATTCTTATTGTCTTTGAGAAGAGAGAAATAATCAAAGTAAATAATAATGATTGTTGAGACATCAATTTAAATAGCAGAAATTAAGTGTAATGTCTTCGTAAGTTCCTTTTTTTCCGAATATGATACTTACAGAAGTAAACTAGAAAATAGGAGATGGAACTCCTACCCCAAATCAGGCATAGAAATGAGCAAAGTGCACTGAAATGGGCAATATAGCCAAACCCTTCTGTGATCTTTCAGCTAAGCATCCTCAAGAAGACCTGCAACAGAAAATGATTGACTTTGTTCAGTTCAACATACCTCACTACAAACTTTTAAGTACAGAGCTATTCTCCTCCCTGCTATGAACCCTTAAGTTATAGGAATTGGAGAAAAGAACGAAACACACACCTTTGATGCTGCTGAGACAATAATAAAATTCTGAAGCTGTAGAGAAAAAAGCACGAAGCATCACTCCACAGCTCCTTCATACACTCTGTAATGTTGATCTTACCAGCATCAGGCTCACTCATCTGACAGAGGAAATCAATGACTGGGGAAGTAGTTGGTTCCAGCATCTGAGACTCAATGCTTATCAACATAATACTTGATATTTTACACTGGTTCAACCAACTCAAGTACCTAAGTCTGGAATATCACTCAAATTACTGAGCTACTGTGGGATGTAACATGACATTGTCTTTTCCTCCCTCCTGTCCAAAACAAATAATAATGCTAAATAAATAAATAAATAAATAAATAAATAAATAAATGAACTTTAAAGGACTGCCTGCCTAGCCACCCACTGCTATTCCTTGTCCCTACAACTCTTCTTGTATCACTGTATTTTCCGTTATGTTATAGTATTTTGGAATTAGACTAAAGTGACAGGTCTTTCTGAGATATATCAGTGTTGTTAAGCTTCACTTATACTCTCCAACTTCAGGATTTCAAGTGGTAAGATAACAGCACAATAAGAAACACAGTGTGGGAAATTAAGTTACTGTATTCATGATTGACTCCTGACATATCACAGATATTCTATGCAATCAAACGCAGTGTTTCTTGTCCTACAAGTCCATGAATCCAGGGTAAATAGGTTACTGATATAGCTGTTATTATTTGCATATGATTTCCCCAAAACCACTACAGCCACTATTTACATTTTATTTGACAGTAATTATGGACCCAGTAACTGCTGTTACTTACTGTTATCTTTCTAAAAAAATTTTTTCATTGGTCCAGCCAATTTATTGTTCATTTTAAATATCTTTTTAGTTGACATATGATGATATCTCATTTATCCTCCAATTCTTCTCATGCCCCTTCCACTGCGGTTGATTGCCTATTTTCTTTGTTAGTATCATTGCATACATGCATATGTATACACAAATGTATAAATACAACCTGCTGAATCTTTCTTGTCTCTTCTATACATATGATTTCAAGGCTGGTTACTCTTCATTGGACAACCAAGAAGGGGCTCACACTGGAGAAAGAACAACTTTCCTTTTCCCTGAAGTCATTGTTTTCCTGTAGTTTTTTGTTTTGTTTTGTTTTATTTTATTTTTTTTGTTTTTTATCTCCAGATGGGACCTTGTAAAATTTTTCCCGCTTTGCATGATAGCATATCCATTGATAAGGACATCTTCTGATCTTGTTGTTGCAGCCATTTCAAGGAAAGAATGTTTCATGGTAGACTTCCTGGTATTCTGGATCTTATAATCATCCTATCCCTTCTTCTGTGATATTCTCCAAGGCATAAATGCAGGAGCTGTGATACATATTTATCTATTTTGTATTGTGACCACAAATTATTTTCTATAATATTTAATTTATTGAATGCACATGTGTGGATATAATACAATTACTTTTGGAATTGGTTCTTTCATTCTACTGTGGGTTCTGGGTATTGAAATCAGTTTGTCAGGCTTGTCGAGAAAGCACTATTATCTGCTGATTCACCGTAGCCATGGCATTGCCTTTCACTTTCCATAGGAGTAAAAATCGAGGTTCTTTGCTTGATTGCATTAATATGACACAACAAGTACAGGATGGGATAATTTGCAAAGTAGATGGAATGAGATGAGAGAAAAAACATAGAACTAGCATGAACAAAGCCTGGCTTTGGTCTTCAGCAGAATTCTTCCTGTTGTTGTTTTGTTTTTTGAGTCAAGATTTCTCTGTGTAGCCCCAGCTGTCCTGGAACTCACCCCGTAGACCAGGCAGGCAATGAAATCACAGTGATTCACCTTCACTGCCTCCAGAGTGTGAGTTCTGAGATTAAACTTGTGAGCCACCACTACATGACTTTCAGTAGAAATATTTATCTGCTTTGAAACTTTTGCTTATACCCACATAATTAATTATTCAATCATTTTGAGTGACAGTGACTGCAAAGTTTAAATTACAGCAGTTTTGTAACAATATTTTGTATGTATCATGGGAGAATGATTGGTATGGATGTAAATAAACTGTGTGGTATGTATTTGTGCATCTGCACATTTCTGTGATGAACCTCTGAGTTTCAAATCTAGTCCTGCAACCAAGTAAATTATGCTAAAAGTTATATGATTTTTATTAAAAGCAATAAAGTAGGTCTATAAATAAAGTCAATTGACTAATATTTGAAGAAAACTAACCACATATTTAATCTAACACAGATAAGAATTAAGGATCATGGGAAATTGCTGTCGCCCTGAGGATCAGCCTCCAGCAGCTCAGGGCTGGAAGGGGATACAGCATAGTTAGCGAACTATCACTCAACTTGACTTTCTTATCTGAGGGTAGAATAATTCCCTGGAGCCTGAAGAAAAGGGGAAAAAACATGCATTCACACATCTGTACACTCACATACATCTTGGACATGTGAGGATCTCACCTAGGGTGCTGATGAACAGAAAACCTCCAATAGAAAAGAGAAATTAATGAAAAGGGAGATGCAGAGCAGGAGAATTACTGGACAGAGAGACAGACACAGGAAGGTCAAGGCTTAGTCCACTTTATTATTACTGAACTTGTTCTTCTACTCTATTCTGTTCTGTTTTGTTTTTCCTCTGATGTTACCCTCCTGTGTATTTTGATGTTTTCCTTTTAAATCTTCTTTTGTGTCTGATCTGGTGTTTGCCTCCTTTCATCTCTGTATTTTTTTCTCTTTCACCTTATATACCCTAGCAGAATCTTTCAAGCAGTATAAAAATTACAACACGGTTATATTCTATTATTAAGTGAATGATTACAATGAATGAAAGCAAAAAAAAAAAAACACGTTTTACATATCCCTTACATGATTAAATATTTTACATATTACAAGTGAAAAACAAGTTACCCCACAAACCCACATACATTTATGCCCAAACAACTTGTTACAGATTAACAGAGTGCAAGGAAACAAGGTATTTTCTCAGTCAGGCTGTATTTTGTGGTTACAAAAAAGGACCAGTAATTTAATGATTTATCTCAAAAGGTAATTTCACAAGAAATCTTAGAAGAATCACAGATCTAAACTTGTGTATATATAAAAGAATCATCTGTATTTTACATTTTCAGAGTGTGTACCCCATTCATCAACAGTTTTGTTTTTTGATTGTTTGCTTGTTTTTGTGTTTTGTTTTGTTTTTTATCATGAAGCTGAGGGCATAAATGGGCACAAAGAATTAACCATCACCCTATACTGTTAAGAAAGTTAGTCAGCCAGCAATAGTCAGGCTGTTTCTTGTTTCTTGACCTCAACAAGTCCCTCACTCTACTATTAAAAGTATGACTTTAAATTGATTTTCAAGACTTTTTACCTCAAGCCATTATAAAAAACATGTAACCTAACCTGAAGTCATAGCTTAGTGCTTTGTTTTAGCTATGGTGCATATTGAAACTTGTGAACACATCTAACGTTAAGATTAAGCTAACATAGCTTTTGGGAATTGCTTTTCTAATCATTCACCTAAGCTACAGTCTATGTATCTCTGCAGTTAGAGAAACTATCTGTGTGACATTTCCTCATTTATATATTCTATCCTCAGCAGCCCCTGTTTATCACGGATGGTGCAACACCATAAACAATACAACTTAAGAGGAAATATTCTTCATAATAATCCATAACTAAAGGTGCCCAGTAGAATGGGATATTCTCAAGATATAATCATATTACATCAAGTGTAGAGGGTATCTCCCTACCCCCATCCACACCATGCCAGACACCAGAGGGGGAAAAAAAAATGGCAGCAGCAAACATGCAAAGACACAGCAGTAGCAGGAGACATTCTCAAACTGAAACTCTTGGAGTCCTGCCTATCTGAGATTCATTTATCAATGCCTTGAGTGTTGGTGGGCCAATACCCTAAAGTCAATTGCCACCTGCTACTCCTTTAAAATGGCCACTAACAGAAAATATGAAACAGATTTGTTATTTTCTTATCTATCCTTTCAGTTATTAAATGTTTTAGTGCTAGAGAGATGACTTAGCGGTTAAGAGCACTTGCTCTTCTTTCAGAGGACCCAGGGTTGGTTTCTTAGGACTGAAACAGTAGCTTACAACCATTTATAATTCCTGTTTCATGGTATATGATGTCTTCTAGCTGCTGTGGCTAATAAGAACACATGTAGTAAACATGCATACATGTGGACATAACTCTCACATTAAATTAAAAAGAAATAAAAAATTATGTATAAAAGAATGAGACAACACATTTTAGTTTTAACACTAAGTTAACAAACATTTGCGATTCACTTTTGGAAGAGAAAATATTATTAGCTGGTATCTAAGCCTGAGCTTTTTTGTCTCAATGGTACCATCATTCCTTTTGTGAGATGAGATGCAATTGCATACAATAAATTTATTGGAAATTATCTATATATAAATATACAATCAGATAATCTAATATAAGAAAAAATGCCAAAAGAAATTTGCAAGATATAATCTACCCTCTCATCCAGGAAGTCTTAATGAAATTTACTTGGGGCCATAAGAAATGCATTTTTTTAACCTTGTGAAGAATTTCTGAATAGGGAAATAAGCACTTTCTACTGCTGTGGATAAAGTAAGGTTATAGTCACATATTATAGGCCTTGGAACTAGAGAAAACCATATTGGAAATCTGATAATAACTGAATTTATTTAACTATAATAAAGATAATATTAATCCCTTCATTACTTTGTAATGAGTTATAATAAAGGTTTTGCTCAGAATCCCAACTATGGGGAACCTGAGCAAGGACTGAGCTGATTTTCTGTCAAATTTAGAGATTGCCAAATATCTGTTCTACAATCCCATTCCTGATTTTTCATTTTTCTTTTACTTGTTTTTTTATTTGTTGCTTTTAATACATGATGCTGAGTAGGCTGTAGCTTCTGAAGTTCATACTAGTCCTGTATATTCTTTAGATAAAGGTGTATAGTGTGGTGATATATTTTTTATGATCTAATAAAGCTTGCCTGGAGATCAGAATACAAAGCTAGCCACAGTCATAGATTCTGGGCAGTGGTGGCACATACTTTTAATCCCAAGACTCAGTAGACAGAGGTATATGGATCTCTGTGAGTACAAGGCCACCCAAGGCTACAAGAGAGTGGATCAGTCTAAAAGATAAACAGAGAGCATACATTTAATCCCAGCACTAGAGATATATATAAGATAGGAGCAAGGTCTGGGATTCTGGCAATTAGTCTCCAGCCACATTGAGGACAGGAATCCCCTTCCAGCCTTTCTAGAGGTAAGAGCTCTCTGGATTCTTGACTGATTTGCTTTTCTGATATTCAGGCAAACTTTATTAGATCATAAAAAATATTACCACAATATTGTTCCATTTCATAGCCTACACATGCCAAAATAAGAGCATCTGTTGAGGTTTAGTGTAAAGAGTACGGGCTTTTCTGCCTGCCGCCTCCCGGTCTTGTCCCGCCGCCATGCCGCCAAATAACACACAGAGACTCTGTATTTGATTCAATGCTGTTGGCCCGGTTACTTGTTTCTTATCGGCTAGCTCTGCCTTAATTATTAACCCATTTCTGCTGATCTATGTCTTTTCACATGGCCTTCTCTTACCGGGGAGGCTGCTGGCGTCCAGCTCTCTCCAGACTCTCCATCTTGGCTCCTCCTTCCTCCTTCCTATTTCCTCCTTGTCTCCTAGTCCCTCCTATCTCCCTTTCCTATTGGCCAACGGTGCTTTATTTATTAACCAGTATGAGAAACATATATACATAATGGCATCTCCCATCATCTCCTCTTTTCTGTTTAAATAAAAAGAAGTGTTTTAACCTTAACATAGCAAAATATATAACACATCAGTTATCAAATAAGAATCACAGCTAACAATATTCAGTCCATTAACATTTAGCAAGACTAAAAGAAACTATTCTATCATCTATCCTATATTTGTGAATCTAAAGTCCTATATGTAACTTATCTTTAAACCTAACTAAGGAAAACTATAACCATAACTATTTGTCTTCAACTCCATCAAAGACCACAGAAGGATAATATATAAGCTCTAGAAATGACAGAGACATCTTGCCTTTTCAGTCACCCGAAGTTCTTCTGTAATCTTCCATCTTCAGCCCATAGGCCATAGTGTGTCTCACAGACTCTCCAGTAAAGCAGGAAACTTTAAACTGTCTTCTTGTATTGGCAGTTTGTCAGTCACTTTTCTCCGTGCCCTGCATACTGTCTCGCAGACTCTTCCATGAAGCAGGATCTCTGTAGCAATGTCCATCTTGAATCAGGAGTCACTTTCCTGTGGGTCCTGCATGTCCAGTTTATACATCACAAAGTCAAACAGTCCAAACAAGAGCAGTATCTTGTCCAAATGGCTAGTCTTGCCATATTGGAAGCAAACTCCAAAACGAGTTTCTTCAATGTCCATCTTCTTTTCTGGTGCAGGTGGTATTGCCAAGAGCAATTATGTCTCACTGTCATGAAAACCCTAATCCATTTTAAATGCCATATTCTGTAGGTCTTTGAAAGGTTTGAAGAATGCCTATCTATCTCAAATACATCTCTGTGTATCTTGAAAAACCTAACTAACTTAACTCTAAGCTTTGACTATCATAGGTAATTATCTATAATCTGTAGTACATTATACAATATGTTTCTGAATGAACTATATAAACACAATACCTAAACAAAAGGAGAAATATATACATCACAAAATTGACCTTAAATTGTATCAATAAATGAAAATCCATTCCAATACAAAGTATCCATATCTATACCATAATTCCCTTTTTACCTTTAAAAAGAATATTGGTTGGGATCATTACCCATTTATAACCAAGTCCATTTAAATGAAACCAAACATTTATAAACAATATTTGGGAATTTGGGCGTCGTTCTTTCCAAACTACTTCCTGCTGACAGGGGGCGCTGTCATGGGGGATCATGAGAAGACACAGAAATCTTGGCTGTAGTCTGCAAGGCTGCTTTGTTCAGCTATTTTGAATGTAGGATCACCTGGTCCTCTGTTTCAGGGGGTCTGGCTTGATCAAACCACACAAGTCTGGAAGGAATCCACAGCTTTTTATTTTCTGTGGAAACAAAAATAGAAATCCTTTTCCCCAGTAACTTGTCCTTAAACTTAAATGTTAGAGTCAAAGCATTTTTAAAATATATAAATTTAATTAATCCAGCAGCATTTCCTTTATCAGTTGTTATTTTCTCAGCAGTCAAACAATGTAGAGACAACACAATAGCATACAGTAACCAGATTCTCTCTGAGCTTTTCATCTTTACGTGCCTTTATTACTCTGTTTATTTTACTTTTTTTTTTTTTTTTTTTTTTATTTTTTGACATAGGGTTTCACTGTGTAACTCTTATCTGTCCTGGAATTTACCCTGCATACCAGGTTTACTTTGCAAATCACAGAGATCTGCTTGCCTCTGTCTCCTGAGTGCTGGGATTAAAGGAGTGTGCTACAACACCCAGTTCCTCTTTGTCTCTTTAAAACCATTTTTTTTCATGTCTACGTATATTCTAAAACACACTGTAAACTTTTAGAGGTTTTTCTTAATATGAATCTGTCTTTACTGTAAATCTTTATCTTCGTCTGGCCACAAGTCTTTTATCTGGTAAACAACAACATTGCTAAAATGAAAGTCATAGCTGTGTCAGCCACGGTTTACCAAAGATGGTGGCAGGTACTTTTACCGCCAGCACGGAAAGCTGTGCTCACCACCTTGGTCTGCGCTGCCACCCAGAAAGCATGCTGCCGGCTTGGAGATGTGGTCACTACCATTGCCATCTCTCATACACACCAATAAATTGTTAGCAGAGTTATTTAAAAGCTGTGCGGTTTTTTGCCGTTTATGCTGAGTCAGGAACCTTCCCTTAAAGGAGCCATGCAAATATCTGCTTGTCTCTCGCAAGACAGAGTCCAACCGAGAAAAATGCTGTTACCAAGAAACCTTGCTTGTCTCTGTTCTTTTGTTTCTAAAACCTTTTTTAAAGCTTTTGTTAAATTTTAAGTGGAAGTTCTTATTAGCCACGTGGGCGCCATTTGTAAGGCGTATGGTTTTTCTGCCTGACACCACCCGGTCTTGTCCCGCCGCCATGCCGCCAAATAATACACAGAGACTCTGTATTTGATACTATAGTTTAGATCTTGGAAGTGCATTAATTGGTAACCACGAACTCTCATCAAACTCTTGTGTATATTTAGGTAGGTACTGTATAACATTTACTATCTGGTTTAGTAATTAAGAAGGTATGGTACAAAACAAGTTTTTTTTTAATAATTACAAGATAACAGTAAAATGTAAGTCACCAAATTTAGCAAATTAAAAGTTTATTTCTATGTGACTTAGGGCAGGGTCACTGTCTATGGAATAGAAGAAATCTCAGTAATATGTTTATAAAGTCAGCTGAGAGCTCTTTGAACTTTATGAAGTAAGCATTCCAAAACTGGCCTATTGGAAAAACAAGGAGATCTTAGGCTACAGAATTTTTGCCCTTCTGGGGATTTCTACCACCACTTACTTGCTATAGTAGTAAGCCCAGTGCTTTTGCAGTAGAGTGTATCTATTTTTGGCCCTGAGTGTCCTGTGTCTCTGGTAAGGTACTGGAACTTAACTAGCTTTTGCTATTTAGAACAATATACCTGTTTTCACAGATGATATTTCCTTCTTTGTATTTTTCTCATGTGTGTAGAATTCTTACAGAATTCTGCTGTAGTTTTGTCATTTATTTCTACATTTCTCATAAATGACTTTTGTTTATGAGATGGTATTATATTAAACAAACACATGTCTAATTTACATTTTAAATATGTTACTTTAATTGGATGCATATTTTTGTTTCCCTTGTGGGTAGGTCAGTATCTTCAGAGTCTAGAGTCCAGCTCCAGTTGAGAGCTATCCAAAGTGGATGCTGAATATCTAACTCAGGTTGCAAGAGCAAGAAAAGATTTGAACCACTAAACTATCTCTCCAGCCATGTTTAATGCACTTTAATGTGAATACTCTGAAATTGTGCTATTTATATACTGCTAAGCTGTCAATTGTATAGAAAGAAAGAACAGATAACTTTGATTTAATTCAGTTTGTTCACTTCAAACTTCATGCTAAAACATTATCCTTAACATGCTAGGAATTAAGAAGATGGGAGATTATTTAGTTATGAGAGCTTAATTCTTTTAAATGTGATGAAATTGTTACAGGCAGGTTGCCTTCCTGCTTTCCTCATGTAAGTACACAGTGCTTAGCCAGTTCCAATGATGCAGCATGAGTTGTCATATTCAAGCAGGTATAGGGCTTCGTAAGACAATGAATCTACTAGCACCTTCATTTTGCAATCTCAGCCTCTGAGACATATAATTTTGTGAATCTTATAAAGTACTCAGTCTCACGTGTTTTGATATGGTGGCATTAAAGCAGCAATATATCCATGACAATGATCTCTACAAACATTAGTAATATCTTTGGACATAATAACTAATAGTTTAGTCATTAACATTTATTATCAATAACATTTCAATTATTTGAAATTCCTTAACATATATTTATAACTTTTACAGTACTTAGTATTTTAACATTATTGTGTGGATATTCATATGGTGATCACATACCATGTGTAAGTAAAAATAAACTTTTTGAAGCCTACATGTAACTTATTTTAGTAGTCTTCAGAATAATTGCTTATTCTTTACATTATTTGACAGTGATTGCATCATTCAATACATGTTTAAAGTCACTGATAGAAATTTAAGTCATAAATAAAAAATCAATGCAAAATGCATTTAAGATAGAGAGAAAGATCTCTTTCTTATTAAGCAAAGCACAATAAGGCTGACATTTAACATAACAGAAGGAAATTTTTTGGGCTTTCTTTGACATTGTTTAGAGGGAGCTCTGCTGGCTTGGGTTGAATTATAGCCTCCTAAAATCCTCTGTAAAGTCTGAATCTCCAGTGAACAAAGGCTGTATCATCAGGTAATTAAGGATAAATAATATTGAAAAATATGGCCGTGATAGGATGAATTTTCTTAAGAGATAGAACACAAGAGGACTGGAAATGAGCACAGTGTGATATCAGACTTTATTTGAGTTTCTGGAACTATGCAAAAAATGAATGTCTGTGTTGAGATGATCACGCTACTACAGTATTATGTTGGAACAGCACGATGACTATAAGACCTACAAGTTGTTCTTAAACTCGACTTTCAGAACCTTTAATGGGCCATTAGGTCACTTCTTTCTTAAGTCTAAGTTAAAATGGAACCAATTTTCAATACAGAATAAAAGTAAAGCATATATTTATATAAGTGTGTAATAATGCCTATGGCATGCTTTATTAATAAAAAAGTAACCTAATGTTAATAGTCTTGTTTTCTGTACTTTAATTACTACTTGTATTTTTAACTACAAATATTAAGATAGTTTATGATATCACAATATTTAAAATGTTTTTTTTGGAAAATAATTTAAAACTTTTATGACTTGAGTTAAAGGCATTTATGTTTCATATGTTTCCAAGAACACAATTTATAAAACAAGGATGTTATACAGAATTGACATCAAATTGCTTAGTTTCCCCCAAATAACAAGGAGAAAAGTGTACAATTACATTTGCCTGTTAATATGTGAGGATTAAAATTTTGCAATAACAAAAGGAGAAAAATCTCTCACAGAAACAAATTCTTATCAGAACTTTGCAGAAAGGAAGGTTTTTTTTCCTCTCTTTGTTCATTTATATTTGCCAAACATTTATATAACAATGTCTGTTGAAATTGCATTTCCAAAATAGAAATATTCATTGATGAAGTAGAGGTCAAAGATATATAAACTCATTATTTCAATTTGCTATTATAAGTTTGGATATTTCTTTGAGACTCAGAGAAATTATAATAGGAATTAGAATAAAAACACTTCAAGATAACCACAGAAAATTGCCTATTCATGCAATCTACTTGACAGTAGATATCAAATTGATTCTGAGATTGGAAAAGACAGCATACCCTTGAACAGATTATTAAACAAATACTAGAGTGAATTTTAGTTCATACGGATTCAGAATAGAGATCACTGAAGGCTGATATTTGAAGTATGGTTAACCATCACCTAGATTAAAAAAAAAAAAAAAAAACTGAAAAAAATTGTTATGGCATGCAATGTGTTTCCAAGATAGAATTTCTTCACATTGAACATGAAAATCCCTTTTATAGCAGTTTAGCATCAAATATAGCATGCCAACCTTTTCACCTTTACATTCAGTATACTTTGCATCTTTGATATTGATAAGAAAACAAGAGGAATATAATTAAGAATCCACAAAAAATAGGTAAGTCAAAAATCAAGGTGAAGCACATTGCTCTATTCCTGGAGTTACAGATGCTGTGACTGTAAATTAAACATTTTAACTCATACAGGTTTGAAGTAAAGTTTTTTCCTATTTATCTGTGGTATTCAGGAAAATAAGCAAAGAAATCTGTAGCACCATGTGCTCGTAGGACAGTGCTACTGGCTAAACACTAGAAAAAAGGAAGAAAGGAAACATAATTCTAGTATGGGACACAAAGCTTTTGCTTCTTTCATGTATACACAGATACTTCATCTCTTTACTAGTCACTTAAATGATTTCACAGATTTAAGAGTCAGGATTTTCCAACTTTCTTGTTTTCATTAAATTGTATAGAAAAGAAAATAATATAAAACAAATTTTTAATTATTTTCAGTATGTGAACATCAGATATCCACATTACAATAAAATATTTTTTCAGAGTGCTTTTTGTCTCTCACATTTGAAGATGTTATTTTCTATTTATTTATTCATTCTCACCTATTTCCACAGTAACTCTGCTTTCCTGAAATATTTCCAAATGAGTTAAGTTAGTGTGATTTTACATTTTCTTTGGAAAACAATTACAGAAGTATTTGGAAAGGGCCAAAATTCATAGTTCCCTAACGAAAAAAGGCTCCTGGTAAAATACATAATAATTGTAGTAGCAAAAGGTAAAGAAATGTATTTAAGTTTAAGTGAAAAATAGTGTTTTTGCATTAATTTTTATTTATTTTACATACGAAGCACAGTTTCCCCTCCCTCTTTTCCTCCTGCTCCCTCCCTTCATCTCCCTTCTACCTCCCTCATCCATTCTTCTGTCTCCATTTAGATGGGGTAAGGCTTTCAATGGGAATAAAAAAAAAAAAAAAAAAGCATAATGAAGCTGAAGTAGCACCCTGTGTCACTGAAGCCTTGTTTACCTACTATTCTAGATTCTGTTTCTTGGAGGTGTAGGACTGTAGAAACACTTGTCTGTGCAATCACAGAGCATGTACCTTTAAGGTACTTTATTTAAGTCTACTCAGACTAATGCCCTTTACAACTCGCCCATGCTGTATTGGGTGACATAATTTGTTTCTCAATAAATTTTTTATTGATATTTTTCTTTTATTGAAAGAATTTTTACAAAACAAGGCAGACCCTAAGAGAGACATACATGGTCCCCTGGAGAAGGGGGAAGAGACAAGATCCTCCAAGCAAATTGGTAGCATGGGGGAGGGGAGAGGGAGTTAGAAGAAAGAGAAGAGGAGAAGAGGAAGGATGAGGAGAACATGAGGGAGCAGGAAGATTCAGTCAGGGAAAGAATAGAGGAGAACAAGAAAAGAGATTCCATAATAGAGGGAACCATTATTGGTTAAAGAGAAATCTGGCACTAGAGAAATGTTCAGAGATCAACAAGGATGACCAAAACTAACAATCTAAACAAAAGTGGGAGGCTACCTTAAATGTCCTTCCCCAATAATGAGATTGATAATTACCTTATATGCCTTCCTAGAACCTTAATCTAGTAGCTGATGGACCAAGACTCCCACAACTAAACACTGAGCTGAACTCTTGAGATCCTGTTGCAGACAGGGAGGAATGATGAGTGAAGGGGTCAAGACAACACATTTCACACATTTTAGAACATATCCTTTCCCCGTGTATACCCATATAATGGAAAAGTGGAAATTATTTTTTAATGTGGACCCTGAATTGCAACAACAACAAAATTGGGCTGCATCTTCTAATTCCATTCTTGCTCTGAACGGACATAGCTGGCTAAATTGCCATAGGTACATTGGCATTTCTCAGAGGAGATTAAAGGTTTTAAAACTCTAAGTAAGCAAGTTTATCCAGATCTAGAGACCTTAGATGATTCTACTTCTAAACTAGAATAGCATGTAGATCCAAGCACAAATGTGCTCCTACTGAATTGGAAGATTTAGACTCTTATAAAAACAGTGGGAACTATGGATGGCCTTGGGAGAAACCTGTTTTCTTATGGCAGTCCATAAGGGATAATTAGAAAAGAAAAATTATAGTGGTTAGATTAAAATCTAAAAACAGAAAGGAAGGAAGGAAATAAAAGAAAAAGGCAAAACATAATTATTTGGTACCAGTCTCTGTTCACATGTTCCCTGGCTAACTACTATACTATCAGCACTGACTGGACCTCCAGTCCTCTTTCTGATTGAATCAAGAGTGGGAAGCTACATGTTAAACTGTATGAACTATTATGTTAAACAAAGAAATAACTCCATCAACCCTATATCCGTGAGAGCTAGCTGGGTGAGTTCATGATTTGATTCATTTTTTTCTAAGACTATTGTTGGAACATGACAAGACAGAGGTTCCCCGATCTTGTCCCTGCTGCAGTCATTAGGTCTGACCTGGAGCTGAATCCCCACTGCAAAAAAAAAAAAAAAAAAAAAAAAAAAATCTTCACAATTATGCCTTCTCAGGAATTGAGGTCAAGATATATCAGCTAGTTGCCACTTTTTGTTAGATTGCTTACTCACTCTACTTCCAGATCAACTGCCACTCAAAATGTCTTTTATGGCCTGAACAACTCCCTGCAGGGAACATGGAGTGCTGCTGTGAGAACCCTTCTCTCCAGAAAATTGCTAAATGACTTAATGAAGACTTGCAGATTCCAAATCTGGTTTTGTTTTGGCCCCTGAGGCTCTGTCCAACAACATAATTTTGTTGAGTTCTGCTTTACCAAATATGTATAGACAACATAATGAAGGCATCGAATGCACTGTAAGTGGTTCTTGTTCAAACTGAGTGAAAAAACCAAACCAAAACAAAACACAATGCACTGATTTAGAGAACACCATTCAAAAGGGATGAAAATGCAATATATGTCTTTTAAACTTAAAAGAATTATAACTTTCTATTATGAAAAGAGTGATATATGATGTGTCTTGCTATGTACTTTATTTACTTTTTGTAAATCTATTACAATTTAAGCAGTTAATATTATTTATGCATTCTGAAAAACACGACAGAAAACCTTTTCTTCTGCCTATGGCTCTAATACCTTTTCATAAATGTGGCAATTGAACTTATGAATATCCACATCCCTTGTACTAATAACTTTCAGAATTTATACAAAAAGCAAAATATTATTTTGAAGTACAAATTTTATACTATTTTGTTTATTTCTGTTTAAAATTAAATAGTTAAATATACTTTTAAAATAAGAGTAAATAGGGTATTTGGAATTTTTTCTCACAAAACACAGTTCCTGTTAAACTTTTGATAATTGTATCATAACTTCTACTTCTTTTCTACATGTCAGAAATAGTTTCCATTAGCCCATTTTTTAATCTTTCAAACAAATTTGGATACAATATATGTGTATGTATCCCTTGTATTCCACTTTCTAACAAATATTTCATTAATTTTGGTGAATGCCACATACTATCATTTCAAGTTATAAAATCAAGTCAAGTTTTAAGTTTATGATTTTAAGGGAAAAGAAAGCATGTTTCCATTTTAAAATATTTGGGCAATTAATCTAAATAACTTCATACCTAGAGAATAAGGTAGTTTCTATATTAAAAATGGTAGGATGTCTTTTTCTTAGCACAATGCCGTCCTTGTGGAAATGAAGTGGAGTGGACTGGAAAGGGTTGGGTGGAATCTACTCTTGAGTAACTATCTTTCCAACTGCAATTACCTGAGCAATTCATGCAGATAGGGTCTTATTTTCTACATTACCAATCAAGAGAATTTCCTCTATTTTAATGAAGTCATATCGCATAGTGTGGTAACCTTTGCAAATTGTTATGCTTCTCACATCAATGATACCTCTTACATATACAGCTCTCTGATAAATGAGTGGCATCTTGCAGTTTATGTGTTGTCATTTTTGGCTCCTTTTTTCTCTGAGATGCAATGACTTCTCTCTCTCTCTCTCCCTTCTTTCCTTTCTGTCTTTCTTCCTTCCTTTCTTCTCTCTCCCTCCCCCCTTTCCTCCATTCCTACCCTCTGCATCTCTCATCTCCCCCCCCATCTTTCTCCCTCAACACCTTTAAACAAAATACTTGCTGTAGTACTTACATGGGATCACAGTCTGGTGCTTTTTGACAATTACGTCCTTTCAGATGTGGAATAGGCTTATTAATCGTTTTATAGTCAAGACATGTTGTAAAATCAGCTGAGCTTAGTTCTGAGATAAGTATAGTGATTGTTCAGCCATCTATAGGCAAAGTGTAACTGAAATCTGTCTACATGGGTAGTATGTAATTTCTGCACAGAATTCTGTTTAGAAAATACATTACTGTATATGTCAGGAATCTTGCTCCAATAAAGGAATGTAAAGATTAAACAAATAAAATAAAATAAATTCATAGAAAAAAGCTATGTAAAATATTGAGGTTACCTGATATATCCCTCATTTGAAAGACAAAGTTACAATTATAGACAAGTAGTTGTGGACTGTGTGCAGTTGTTTCCATTTTATTTCTTAGTAATTTTTGTATTCTGACTTTTTAAATCACTATTTAGTGGGTTAAGAAATTTTCCATCCTATCGAAATTTTCATATTAAATTTAGGTTTTTGCTCTTTATTTAATATTTCATTTGTTCCTTACCTTCTTATTTTCAATGTTTTATATTTGGTTTAAACATGTTTTCTCTTTCTGAGAACACTTTTCTCTGTTGTCCACAATTATTGTTTTATATATATATTACAGAAGTTATTTTTATTAGAACTCCAGATTTTAATTTGAAAGTACTGGTTATTTCTTTTTTGGGTCCCCCCTTCCACTCAATATAAATCTCTGGCTTTATTTCAAACATCTTATGCCACCCATATATTCATAATGGTAATTACTGTGCAATTACTTGGAAAGAATTCCAGATAACGTACAATTAATGTTTTCAAATTACTTTTATTGGAGCCAAAGCTAGTGGGTTAATATATATATATATATATATATATATATATATATATATAATAATTTTTTCAAATTATTATAAGATTACTTTATTTTCACATGTTGGTGCACCTGTCACTGTTAGTTTCAAGTGTGTTTAGGTGTCTGGAATGTAACAGTCCAGAAAGAAGATAAAATCTCTTGGAGTAAAATAGAAGTTATGAGACTCCCAACATGGGTGTTGGAAACTGAAGTTGGGTGTTCTGGAAAAATTTCGGAGCCAGAAAAATGCTTTAGACATCCTTCTTACAGCTTGTGGTATAAAAAAAAAAAAAAAAAAAAAAAAAAAAAAAAGTACCACATTTGGCGCAGTACATAATAAAGAAACATTATGATATAAATGAGAGTGGATTTTATGTCTATGTTCAATGTCTCAATTGCCTTATAAAACTGCCGAGGCATGCTGACACAGCTAGGGCAATCAACAATCATAAAGAGGAACAACACTGTATAATTATAATTATTTTCTAATGATAAATTTTTTATTCAATTTTCAAACAAGCTTGTTTTACATATCAATCCCAGTTCCCTCACCCTGCCCTCCTCCCTGTCCCCTACCAATCCCCATGCCATACCCTTTCTGCTCCCCAGAAAGGGTTAGGCCTTCCATAGGGGGATCTTCAAAGTCTGTCTTATTTTAAGCAAGGCCTAGGCCCTCCTCCATGTGACTAGGCGAGAGAGTATTCTTCTATGTGAAATGGCCTGCCAAAGTCCATTCCTATACTCCGGGTAAATATTGATCCACTACCAGAGGCCCCATAGCCTGCCCAGTCCTCCTAACATCCATGTTCAGGGAGGCTGGGTCAGTCCTATGCTGGTTTCCCAGATACCAGACTGAGGTCCATGAAGCTCCTCCTTGTTCAGGTCAGCTGTTTCTGTGGGTTTCTCCAGGCTGGTCTTGACCTCTTTGCTCATCACTCCTCCCTCTCTGGAACTGGATTCCAGGTGTTTGGATCAGTGTTTAGCTGTGGGTATTTGCTTCTGCTTCCATCAGCTACTAGATGATGGCCCTTGGATGACCTATAAGGTAGTCATCAATATCATTATAGGGGAAGGACATTTAAGGTAGCCTCTCACTATTGCTTAGATTGTTATTTGGGGTCATTCTTGTTGATCTCTGGATATTTCCCTAGTGCCAGATTTCTAGTTTAACCTATAATAACTCCCTCTATTATGGTTTTTCTTTTCTTGCTCTCCTCTATTCTTCCCCTGACCCAATCTGCCTGCTCCCTCATGTCTTCCATTCCCCTCCTCTTCTTCCCTTCTCTTTCTCCTAACTCCCTCTCCCCTCCCTGCATGCTTGCATTTTGCTCAGAAGATCTTGTCTTTTTTCCCTTCTCATGGGGACCATGTATGTCTCTCTTAGGGTCCTCCTTGTTTCCTAGCTTTTCTGGCTCTGTGGCTTGTAGGCTGATGATCCTTTGCTTTATGCCTAAAATATTGTATAATTATTAAAGCAACAAATGAACAATAATACTGTGTTTTCTGCTTTGGGTAAAGTTTTTAGTATATGTGCCTTTGACAACTTATTTATCGAGAGTTATATTTTCATTACGAGATAGCACAATTTCACAAATAATTTTGGTTTTAATATAATTCTTTTGTATCTGTCCTATAGAACACAGAGGCATTATAACACAGACATTAGGAATAATAGAAGATGATATTTGAAATCATATAAAATATGAAATGAAGCACAATATTTAGAGAAATAAAGGGTTGATATATCTCTTCCAGCTACGTTAATAGTTGAAAATTTGTTGGACAATAAGAAAATTGATGATTTGTCATGTTTTTTGTAAAACTGAGCAGTTTTTCTTTTTCTTTTTCTTTACAATATAATAATCCCTGATGACTATATGGGTAAGGCAGCTCAGTAGTATTCAGAAAGATCACAGTGATCATGTTTTCCAAAGGATGTGTAGTCTTCAGTGGAAGTCACTATCAAACCAGCAAGACAGCATTTATGCATCCATCATTTTCAGGATTGTTAGTAACTGGGGCATACTTTCCCCAGATAACCTTGCCTCCTTGTGTCATGAAGCTCAATGCACTCACATTAACTTCAATAACTGTGCCTTTGGTGATTACACCCAGAGTTGTATATAATGCAATGATGGGTTCTTTTCTATACCAAGTATTGGCAAGCAAAAAGTAGCTTTCAACTCAGGATGTGTGACATGGGCTTTTTTGAAGCGCAGGCCCATTGGCCTAATGAACCTTTCATATTTAGGTGGTTTTCTTGTAAAACCATCACCAACAAAGCTGATTTTGGTAATCATCCTCTTCTATGCCTTCTTTTTTCTTTTTCCTATTCGAATAACTTTCAATACTTCTGATTCTCCTTGTGCACGGTAAAGGGACTTCCCATTTTCCTGCCTTGTCTTTTCGTTTCTGCTTAGTCATGTTGGAAAGTACTTTCGCCATAGATGGTCCCTCTCTGTCCAGCAGATAGGCAGGCACTGTGGGGTCCTATCATTCTTTTATTTGGGGTTTCTCTTTTCATGCATCTTAATAGTCTTTTTCATTTGTGTTTTCTCAGTAGGGCGCTATTTATGGTAGAGCTTAGCCTTCAGGCCAATCACTTTTTTTTGGCTTTTTTTGAAAGTAGATGGACATCCTGACTTACTTTCTTTCTTTCTTTCTCTTTTTCTCATGGTAATCCAAACGATACCCATTGTGTTTACAGTGTAATTCAATATATTCATTCTGTGGCATGATGACAGCTGTGGAACAGACGTCTGCGACATCCAGGGTGCTGAAAACCTCTTCTGGGTCTCACTGGTCCACGCGCCTGCTTTCATAATTTGTCAGTTTATAAGTAAGTATACAAGCAAAGGTTAATTGATACATTTTAAGTTTGGATTCTCATAGTAGGCAAATTTTTGTTGATGGTAATGATACAAAATCACCTGTCAGGCAGTGAGAACTCACGCCAGAACAAGATTCAGACAATGGTGTTGTATGATCATACATAAGGAAAAGAATTAAGAGCCTATTTTGTTTTATTTTGTCAAGGAGATATTAAATTTGAGTACACAGATTTAAAAATTTCCTTTTAGTTTTGAACTCCTGTTCCTAAGAACATAGTTATCCTCACTTGAGATAGCCCTCAAGCAAATATACACCTAGTGGCACCTAGAAACTATCACGGTAAATAAGGATCAGGATAAACAAATAGGCCGAATAAATATTTTTTCAGGGAGAAATAACTTACAACCTAGACAGATGAACACCAGGAAATTCAACCCGATCCTCTCCTGTCCGAGTCAGGCCAGAAAGAGAGCACCTTTCCTGGCTCCCTCCAACCTCCTTCCACAGGTCACTTCCGCCCATGGCTCCACCCCCAATGGGCGTGGTCAGTGCCACAGAAGGACTATCTCACTACAAGAAACTATCCGGAATGCCTCAACTGATAATTCCTATCAAATATAGTGTAACATTAGTCAAGAAAAAATAGCTGATTACAACCAAAAGTTATCAACTCTAGTCTAAAATACAAACCAGCACTTGAGATTGCAAAGCCTGCATGCAGTATTTACTTACATATATCATAGGTCCCTTAAAATATATTGCTGTTGTAATAAGAACAAATGTAAAGTGTCATACTTAAGTTGTTTCCTTCAACCAAGTATTAGAACATATACATATATATATATATATATATATATACATACATATATATATATATATATATATATATATCAAACAAAAGCATAGATAATCCATATAAGTGATTCCATTCACCTTAGATTTAGTTGTGGGATCATGTAGAATTTATTAAATAAGCTTTGTCAAGCTGCCTGTTGTGATTGAGTGAAATTGAGGCTGTAAATTACAGAAACTGAATAAAAATGAAACCTTTCTTTTTGAAGATTAAAATTAATTAAATCTAAATGATAATGTGTTTTTCATAAGTATTCAAATCAAGTAAATGTTTTGTCAGGATGTATGCTCTAAAATGTTACATTAGGGAGAGTATTTCATGGATTTAATTCTTGGTAAGATTATGAATGGAATTGTACAGTGTAAATCAATCAAGGATGAAAGCAAATTTAGTATATTAATTTCTTCTTTAAATTCTTCTATCACAATCCCAGTTGACAGTTTAGGATTCCTAAGAAACATGATGTTATGTACTTAGGGAGTCTATTATGAGGACCCTCCTACGCTCTCTGCTTGAGGTGAGTATTTGGCCAGCTAAGGTCCAATACCGTCTACCCTCTCCTTGGAACTTCTTGGGTTGGCCCTGCATGAAGTGCCCTTACCTCAGTCTTGGCCCCCCATACCTTCTGCTTGATGTGAGTCTAGGGCCACCTCAGGTCCAATCCTCCTCCCATCATTTCATTGGAAATTCCTGGGTGAGCTCTGCATCTTGATCCCTCTATGCTCTCTGCTTGAGTGGACCCAATCTGGTACACTGGACCAACCAGAGCCTGCCCTCTCCTCATTCTTGGCCCCCCTATGACCTCTGCTTGAGGTGAGTCTAGGGCAAGTTCAGGTCCAACCTCCTTCCCCAATTTTTTCCTTGGACATTCCTGGGTCAGCTCATCATGTAACAGAACACCCTGGAACACAGACTACACAGATCATGA
Source organism: Phodopus roborovskii (assembly GCF_943737965.1). NCBI lineage: Eukaryota > Metazoa > Chordata > Mammalia > Rodentia > Cricetidae > Phodopus > Phodopus roborovskii. The sequence goes on from NW_026126567.1 coordinate 25,521,653, forward strand.
CCTCATCTCAGTCTGGCTCTGTATCTTGACAACCTTATGCCCATTGTTCCATTGTTTGAGTGAACCTGCATTGGCATGCAGAACAATCATGAGCCTGCTCCCTTCTCAGTTTTGGCCTGCTTAATCCTCTGCTTGAGTCTTGGCCAACCTGTGCCCTCTATGTGAGAATGGCAAGAGAGTTTGGACCTTCCAGAGTTACTGACACACATTCATCCACCAGGAGAGGAGAGGGGAGCAGAGGAGAGGAGAGGAGAGAAGAGGAGAGGAGAGAGACCCTACCTGCACACACTGGAAAAAGGATGGGAAGAAGGCAGTACATTCAACAATAGAAAAACCAATATGACACAACCAAAATCTAGGGATTCTGCAACAACAACAATAACTGAATATACCAATGCAGATGAAGCAGAAAAGAATAATCTTTAAAACAACTTTATGAAAATGATAGAAGACTTCAATTAGTACATGAGAAAATCCCTTGAAATGCAAAACAAACCAAACAAAAACAAAGAAGAAATATGGAAAAAGATGAACCAAAAAATACAAGAAGTAAACAAATCTCTTAAAGAAAGCAAGGAAAGAAAAGGAAAAAAAGAAAAAGAAAGAAAGAAAACAATCAAACAGATGAAGGAAACAATTCAAACAGTTCAAGACCTGAAAACTGAAATAGAAAAATAAATAAAATTCAAACTAAGGGAGTTGTGGAAAGAGAAAAGCTGGATAAACTATCAGGAACTACAGATGCAAGCATAACCAACAGAATAATGGAGATGGAAGAGAGAATCTCAGGCACTGAAGATAAACTGAAGTAAATAGATTCATCAACCAAAGAAAATCTTAAATCCAACAAATCTGTAAAATATCCAGGAAATTTGGGACACCATGAAAGACCAAACCTAAGAAAAATAGTTATAAGAGAAGGTGAATAAGCCTAGCTCAAAGGTATAAAAAACATATTCAACAAAATTATAGAAGAAACTTTTCCAATATGAAAAGGACATGCCAATGAAAGTACAAGAGGCTTATTGAACACCAAATAGACTGGAGGGGGAAAAAAGTTCCTTTGCCACATAATAATCAAAACAACAAACATATAGAATAAAGAAAAGTTATTAAAGCAGTAAAGAAAAAAGGCCAAGTAACATATAAAGCCTGACCTATCATAATTACACCTTACTGTTCCATGGAAACTCAGAAAGTCAGAAGGACCTAGATACATGTTTTACAAACACTAAGAGAACATGGATGCCAGTCCAAACTACTATGTCCAGCAAAATTTTCAATCATGGTAGATGGAGAATCAAGAGAGTCAATGACAAAAACCAGATTTACATAATACATATCCACAAATCCAGCCCTACAGAAATTCCTGGAAGGAAAACTCCAACCCACCAAAATAAAATCAAAAACAGATAAGCAATTTAAATATACCTATAATCCCTAATGAAATAGAAGCAGTCATCAAAACTCTACTAACCAATAAAAGCCCAGGGCAAGAAGGTTTCAGTTCACAATTCTACCAGAAATTCAAAGAAGAGCTAATATTAATACTCCTCAAATTGTTCCACACAATAGAAGCAGAAGGTTCAGACCAATATCACTCATGAATATTGATGCAATAATATTTAATAAAATACTAGCAATTCCTCTAAAACCAGGAACAAAAGAAAGCTGTCCACTCTCTCCATATCTCTACAATATTATATAGAAGTTCTACCTAAATGAATAAGACAACAAAAGGTGATCAAGTGGATACAAATTAGAAAGGAAGAAGTCAAACTTTCACTATTTGCAGATGGTATGATAGTTTACATAGTGACCCAAAAAAGTCTACCAAGCAACTTTCACAGCTGATAAAACAACTTCAGCAATGTGGCAGGATACAAGAGTAACTCAAAAAATCAGTAGCCTTACTATATGTAGATGATAAATGGACTGAGAAAGAAATCAGAGAAACATCACCCTTTACAATAGCCACAATTATCATAAGACATCTTGGGGTAATGCTGACCAAACAAGTAAAGACCTATATAGCAAGATCTTGAGTCTATCAAGACATAAATTGAAGATATCAGACACTGGAAAGAATTCTCATCCTCTTGGCTAGGTAGGATCGACATAGTAAAAATGGCAATCTTGCCAAAGCAATCTACACATTCAGTGCAATCCCCATCAAATTCCTAGCACAATTCTTCTCACACTTGAAAAGGACAATTCTCAACTTTATATGGAAAAACAAACAACCAAGGATAGTTAAAACAGTTAATAAAGGAACTTCCAGAGGCATCACCATCCCTGATTACAAGCTCTACCATAGGTCTATAGTCCTGAAAACAGCTTGGTATTTCCACAAAAATAAACAGGCAATTGAACTGAGAACCTGATTTAACCCACACACCTATGAACACCTGATTTTTGACAATACAGCTTAAATTATACAGTGGAATAAAGAAAACATCTTCAACAAATGGTGCTGAAATAACTGGATGCTGGCATATAGAGGACTTCAGATAGATCCATGTTTATAGCCATGAGCAATACTTAAGTCCAAATGCATCAAAGACCTCAACATAAATCCAGCCACACTGAACCTCTTAGAAGAGAAATTGGGAGGTGTTCTTGAATGGATTGGTACAGGAGGTCACTTCCTGAAAATAACAACAGTAGCACAGACACTAGATCAACAATTAATCAATGTATCCTTTTAAAACTGAAAAACTTCTATAAGACACCATCAACAAGACAAAACAGCATCCCACAGAATGGGAAAGATATTCAGCAACCCTACATCTGACAGAGGGCTGATTTCCAAACTATGCAAAGTACTCAGGAAGCTAGTCACCAAAACACTATATAATGCAATTAAAAAGTGGGGTACAGAACTAAATAGGGAATTTTCAATAGAGAAATCTAAAATGGTTGAAAGACACTTAAGAAAGTGCTCAACGTCCTTAGACATCAGGGAAATGCAAGTCAAAACAACTCTGAGATATCGTGTTATTACTCTCATAATGGCTAAAATAAAAAAACACCAATGACAGTTTATGCTGGGGAGGATGTGGAGGAAGAGGAACACTCCTCTACTGCTGTGGGAGTGCAAACTCATACAGCCACATTGGAAATCAGTAGGGCAGTTCCTCAGGAAAATGGGAATCAGTCTACCACAAGATCCAGCAATTCTACTCTTAGGCATATACCCAAAAGGTACACATTCATGTTCAACTACGGTCATTACAACATTATTTGTAATAGCTAGAACCTGGAACCAACCTAGATGCCCCTCAACTGAAAGAAGATAAAGAAAATGTAATACATTTACAGAATGTAGTACTATGCATCGGGGTAAAGCAAATGGAATCTTGAAATTCTCAGGCAAATCAATAGAACTAGAAGAAACTTTCTGAGTGAGGTAACATCATCACTAAATGATGAAGATGGGAAGCACTCACTCATATAGGGATTTTAGACATAGAGCAAAGGATCACAAGCCTACAGAAAAGGGTCACCAGCCTACATTCCATACTACCAGAGAAGCTAGGAAACTCAGAGGACCCTAAGAGAGACATACATGGTCCCCCACAGAAAGGGAATGAGGCAAGATCTCCTTAGCAAATGGGGAGCTGGTGGGAGGTTAGAAGAGAAGAGGAGAGAGGAGAACATGGGGGAGCAGGAGGATTGAGCTGTGGGTGGAATAGAGGAAGGAAGAAAAGAGATACCATAATAGAAGGAGCACTAGGTAAATGTCCAGAAACTTACAAGGATGACCCCCAAGAATCTAAGTGATAGTGGGGAGGCTACACTAAATACCTTTTCCTGATAATGACATCTACAACTACCCTATATGCCTTCCTAGTGCTTTCATCAAGTAGCTAACTGAAGCAGAAGTAGACAAGCACAGTTAAACCCTCAGCCAAACTCCTGAAATCCAGTTGCAGAGAGAGAGAGAGAGAGAGAGAGAGAGAGAGAGAGAGAGAGAGAGAGAGGGGAGTGATAAACATAGGCGTCAAGTACAGGCTGGAGAAAACCACAGAAACAGCTGACTTGAACTAGGGGGAACTCATTGGTCCCAGACTGATAGCTGGGAAACAAGCATAGGATAGACTCAGGAGGCCTGGGCAGTCTATGGGACCTCTGGCAGTGGAAGCAGGCTGTAACCCTAGTGCAGGAAGGGACTTCAGGAGTCCATTCCCATGGAGAGATACTCCCTTAGCCTAGAGACACTGGAGAAGGCCTAGGCCTTACCCCAAATAACTTGGCAGATTCAGATGAAACCTCATGTAAGGCCTTACCCTCCCTGGAGAGTGGATGGTGTATGGGATGGGAAGGGGTCTATGGGGAGTATAGGAGGATGGAAGGAGGCTGAGGGAACTGGAATGGATATGTAAAACAAGAAAAAAATATTCAATAAAAAATATTTCTAATATGGTTTATATTTGAGTTTACAATTCTGTACATTGTAGAAGGATCTTAAACATTAAAAATTCATTCTTAAAACTGAACTTCTACTTCAATAGTATTGTTCCCTGCTATTTAGCACTTTGACTCAACCAAATTTTACATCTGCTTTTGAAGCATCCAGTCATGAATAAAACATTAATTTAGATATCATTAGACCATTTACAGTTGTGAGGAGATGCCTACCATTTAAAGCAAATGTAAATTAAAAGACTCCAAGTTGATTAAGAAAAGTGAGAAGGAAAGGGAAGAGGAAATGTTGTAATTTTATTACAATCTCAAAAATAAAAACTGAGAAAGATAAAAGGTGGCTGGGTGGTAGTGGCACACACCTTTAATCCCAGCACTCAGGAGGCAGAGGCACATGGATCTCTGTGAGTTTCAGACTAACCTGGTCTATAAAAGCTAGTTCCAGGACAGCCTCCAGAACCACAGAGAAACCATGTCTTTAAAGAACCAAGAAAAAAAGAAAAGAAAAGGAAAAAGAAAAGGAAATAGCCACAATAACTCTTTAGTGCACACCAAGCTTTATTGTATAAGGGTAGCATAAAAATGTCCCCCAGTGTCACAAACACAGAGAAAGAGACAAGGGTAGACCAGGGAGAAACAGAAAAAATTGGAACCTGAATATACAGTATGTGCTCTATCGGGCAGCAGAAGCTGTGAGCTTTTATTTTGTATAGAATTTGTCACAACCTGTTTATTTTTCTTTCATGTTGAATAATTAGATTTATTAATATTTTTGAATATAAATGTTTTTGTATATTGCTTTTTACTGGATTTCCTTCTACAAAAATACCCTTCTGTTGCTTTATTGTCAATTATATTTATGCATTTCTATATTAATATACATTTATAGCTTGTGCATATGAAAAATCATTTAAAGTTTTCTTGCTTTCCCTACTACCATCATTTGTTTCCTTCTCTACTCTTCTTCAGACCTCTTGTTCCTTCTGTTTTCATATCCTATGTATAAACACAGGCAGACAGACACAGAAACACATACCCACCTCCGTCACACATCTAGATTCTTTGTCTATGTAGAGACATGATCTTTGTTTTCATCTATTTAAGGGTGGATGTTCCAAGGTCTCTCACTCTGAGTCTGTGCATTTGTACCTAGATGCTGCCAGAGAAAGCTTCTCTGGTGATGGCTGAGCAGGAAACTGATATGTCAGAATATCATTGGTTGTAATTTTATTGCTACATCTTCCAGACCAATATTATTTGGTATTTGTTTGTTCCCTATGAATGTGGGTTATCCAGTCTCTGGTTCTTGGTCATGTGAGCAGTATAGTAATGAGTGTCATCTTGTAGACTGGGCCTCCATTCAAATCAGATATTGATTGGTTAATTCCATAAAATGTGTGCCACCGTTTTCCTAGAATATGCTGCAGGCAGAATGCCATTGTAGATCAAAGGGTTTGTGGCTGGCTTGATATATACATTTGTCTTTCAGTAGCATGCATAGTACCTTTCTGTACCAAAGACACTGGGTCATAGGAGTGAAGGCCCTATTAGAATTGTGTAGGTGAATCTTCAGCAATGGGAACTTACTGTATTGGCTTGTGTAAAGCAACCTGACAAGACTCTGTATTATCTGGTGATTCCCATGGACCCCGTTTTGGCCAAAAATATCAATACTAGTATTGGAAGCACCATTTGATGACAAGATAAGGCCAGCTGGGATACTGCCTCCTCATTATTTGCCAATTTCATTTAAACTGTCTTCATGTATGTACAAATTTTAGGAAGTTTCTACTCTATTGTTTCCATATAACCTCTCAAATGGCCACTAATATTTGCTGATTTTCCTTGTATTCTCTTCCTCATCCACCTCTCCCACTTTTTCTCCTCTTGATTCTCTAGTTCAAGTACCTTGTCCACATTCATCCATAAACTACCAATTGTATTTCCCTTTTCTAATGATTTCTATATGTATCTACTAGCACCTTATTCCATACCACCTCTGTCGTTCAATGGATTAACAGTTGATACCCACATATAAGCAAATGTGTACTATATTTTTCTTTCATGGCCTGGAATGCCACATTAAAAGTAAGTTTTTATAATTCCATACATTTGTTAAATATTTCATGATTCCATTGTTTTATTTACTTCCTTTGACTTAATGATTGATCTGTAATCTTGATTGCTATATGCACTAATAGCAGAAAAACAGTGAACAGCCAGGTCTCACTCTTGAATTTAAAATATTTCAAGTTTCTTTTTACGATCGTCTCTTGAGCTTCTAAATTCCACTATTTGAGGCAAAAGCAGGCAGAATAGTTTTTCCATGAGATCTACTATCAAAATGCATGAAAAAGCTTTCAAGGCAGGAACCTGGAGGCAAAAACTGGAGCAGAGGATATCAAAGAACACAGCCTCCTCGCTTGCTCAGATTGCTTTACCATATAATCAAGGACCACTTTCCCAGGACCAGTACCATCCCCAGTGGACTGGATCCTTCAATATGAGTAATTAATCAAGAAAATGCCCAACACACTGGCCTACAAGCAATTTGATGGCAGTTTATTAACAATTGAGTTCCTTCTCAAAACACTGTAGGTTTATGTCAGTTTGACCAGAAAACAAAAACAAAAACAAACAAACAAACAAACAAACAAAACAAGACACTTCAAAAATACAGTCAATAACATAATTAAGGTGTCAGCATCCCATTGGGATAAGTGTAGATCAAAGATTTAAACATGAAACTATTCATTAAGAAGAGGACTGAAATTTGAAAATGGATAAGGAGAGACTTAAATAACAATGGCAGGGAAGGCATGTAATTTGAATTGTTAAAGGACATAGAGAAAAAAATGCAACAAAACAATACATGAAGGGCAGGATGAGTAGTCACAAGACCCATTAAAGTAAAATCAAACCTAAAACAAAATGAAAATTAAGAGTGTAAATGAAAGAACTGTAACACTATACATTATTTCACCAGTCAGTGATTTTCTTTGCTAAAATGCACGAGTTTTTCCAGATACTCTGAGTTGTGTTTTAAGGCTGACTTTGTAGGCTGGAACAGAGCTGCTGACAGTCTCTTTATAAATCCAAATCAGTAAGCTCAGACTCTCTTCCCTGCTGGGTTAGGTTCTTGCAGATAGTTCAGCTCTCTGTAGGAGTCCTTACTGTGGGGTGCCATGTATGCTTTGTACTTAAATCCTCATAGTTGATAGAGCTTCCTCTCTGTGATACTGGCTTATTACATCTCCTCTAAGTGCTGGGGCCTCTCCTCACACCATGATGATGGCTACTTTTCAGTCAAAGACAGTTCTTGCCTGAGTGTATTTTTGTTGGTTATCCTATGTCTGGTTAAGGATCTTTCCTGATTTTTGGTGATTTCAGTGCCATTGCGAAATTGGTGAATGGGAATGGTGTCTTTTGGTTTAGAGATACTGTAGTTATAAATATTCTGCTTTCTTTCAAAGAACTGTTCCTATGGTTTCAAATCAAGTTTCCTCCAAACATCTGTCTCAGTTTATTTTCCTTGCCCTTCATGCATTGTTTTGTTGCATTTTTTCTCTATGACTTTTAACAGTTCAAATTACACACACACATATGTTTGTATGAAAATTTTACAATATATTCTAATCATCTCACCTCAAAATGATTAACCCTTAGAAAATTCTACTTTTCTCTTTGAAACCTGCATTTGTTTTATTTGAGTTTGTAATTCAAATTAAGTCTTTTGAGTTTGTACTTCAAATTAAATCTTTTAAATAACTATTATATCCAACTGCTAAAAAGTGAACAATAATAATATAGGGGCCAATTTATATATACCACAATACATCCCCAGGCTTTATGTCTTACTAATTTAAATTTTATTTGAAGGAGTGAAATATTTTGTTTAGATGCAGTGATATAGTTACCTAAATTTACAAAATACAGTAAAGACAAAATCACAATTAAAATCCATAACCATAGTTATTTCCACTTAGGAGGACAAAGCTAGGAAATATGATAAGAGATTTTGATTTTATTTTAGCTTGATCAATTATGCTCTTACAGCCTCTTTGTTTCATGTCCCTGATTACCAGCTAAATTTCCTTAGCAAAATGTACAGTAATCCAGTCAGTGCATTTGGGATTAAGTAGGTAATCTACAGCCCCTGATATACATGGATATTCAATCAAGAATCATAACCTGAATCACTTGCTTTGTGACAATTCCTGAAATGTGAACATTTGTGTTTTATTTGATGATGATATTTCTCACATGTGTAGTTCCTTTGCAAAATATATAGTAGGATGGCACTGTAAGGATGGAAAAATACAGTCTAACTCTCCAATGACCCCAGGAAGCTAGAAGTTTAAACCTTAAATTCCAGACCCTGCCATCAGCCAGCAACTAGGCAAAAGGTCACATTCTTTGCTATTTAGGACAGGACCTGTGAGTACATGAGCTTTGTACCACACGAATGCGGGGAAACTGATTGTTCTATAAAGCGCAGGCTTGGATCGTTTAAATTGATTGGTCTGCACTGTGCGGGCTCTGGATGCTATGAGATGATTGGTTTAAGACGGGCGGGCTTTGTTGTAATCCTATAAAAGCTATCTTACTTCTGCCCTCGTGGTCCTTGATCCTCTGAATGGTGTATGACTGTGGACCCCAGTGTACTTGGAATATAAAAGACCTCATGCGTTTAATCAAGACTACTCCTCGTGAGTGAATTGGGGGGAGGGGTGCCTTTCCTGAGTGGGAGTGTAAGGTCCGTGCTCTGTGGGTCTTTCTGCCCATTGGAAAAATGCTTGCTGTACAAGCATGAGACCCTGAGATTGGACTTCTAGAATCCACACAAAGTAAGATTTGTTACTATATTTCTTAAATCTGCAGGGTCCTGTGGTTAAAGTTAAAGTGAAGAGAAATATTCTGGGGATTTTGTAATCTTCTCTTGGATCCCAAGTTGGTTAACAATAAGAAAAGTCGTCTAAACTGAAATTGAATTGTTCTAAAATACTTAGTAGAAAAAAGTAAAATTTGCTTATAGAGTTAGAAATTACAGAAGTATTTAAGAAGGATTTACAATTTTCCACCAAGTATCATTAGTCCATTTTTGTCTGTGATATTTCTCAGTTGTGCCTTGTTTTTCATAATTTGAGAATCTTTCACAAAACATTTTTCTTTCTTTTTACTTTTAATTGAAAATAGCTTCTTCTCTCATATAATGCATCCAGATCAAAAGTTCCCTCCCCCCACTACTTCCAGCTCCCCTCACCTACCTCCTGATCCACTGCTTGTTTGTTTATTTCTTTGCTTTTTGGCAGTTATGCTTGGTTCTACCCCAGGGCTTTGAAGGCTCTGGTTCTCTGCCATCCAGACAGTGTAGCCTATGGGTCCTTCTACAGGCATAGGTCACAAGTTGTACTAGTTGTTTGTTGGTCACTCCCAGAATTTCTGCATCACCTAGCATATCTGGCAGGTTGGACAATATATATTTGAGGTTGAAGGTTTTGTTTTTGGTTTTTGTCCAAGTCCCATCACTGAAAGCCTAGTCTGTTTACAGCATATGGCCAGGTCAGGCTTTGAATGCCCCATTACTCTAAGTCCTCACTATGACCACCTTCATAGGTTCCAGTGAGTATCTATTACTAGGTTTCCACATTGACTCCCAAATGTTGCCCAGTTCCAGTTGTCACTCTCCCTTCTCTCTCCCTGCATTTGCCCCAGTGGCCCAGGGACTTCTGTTCCCACTCCATTAGCCTGAGTTCATGTGCAAAATCTATTGCATTTCAGCTTCCCAGGGAGATCCATGCTTCCCAGCCATAGCCCTCCTCTTTTCCTAACATCTCTGGGTCTGTGTATTGTAGCTTAATTGCCATTTACTTAATGGCTAATATAAATTTATAAGTGAATACATACCATATATGTCTTTCTGGGTCTGGGTTAATTTACTCATGATAATTTTTTTTTTTCAAGCTTCATCCATTTGCTTTAAAATTTCATGGCTTCAGTTTTTTTTTTTTTTTTTTTTTTTTTTTTTTTTTGTATGTTTTTTGCTTTTGCTTTTGTTTTTGTTTTTTTAAACCACTAATTCCTTGGTCATAGTCCATTGTGAAAATGCATCATATTTTCTCTATTCATTTTCCATTTGGGAGATATATAGGTTGCTTCCAGTTTCTGGCTGTTATGTGGAATGGACTCCCAAAGTCTAGGGATAAATACCAATAAATACCAGAGGCCCCATAGACTGCCCAGGCCTACCAACTAGCTCCACATTCAGGGAATCTGTTTCAGTCCCATGCTGGTTTCCCAGCTATCAGACTGGAGTCCATGAGCTTTCCCTTGTTCAGGTCAGCATTTCCTGTGAGTTTCCCCAGCCTGTTTTTGACCCCTTTGCTCATTACTCCTCCTTGTCTAGCAATGGAGGAGTGTTTCTCTAGCTCTACATCCTCAACAGCATGAGCTGTCACTTGTGTTACTGATCTTAAGTATTCTGACATGTATAAGGTGAAATTTTGATGTCATTTTGATTTGTATTTCCTGATGGCTAAAGATGTTGAACATATCTTTAAGTGTTTTTCAACCATTTGAAATTCCTCTTGCAAATTGTGTTTAGATCTGTACCTCATTTTAATTGTATTATTTGGTTTGGTGATGTCTAGTTTCTTGAGTTCTTTATATAGTTTGGATATTAGTCATATGGCAGATGTGGAGTTGGTGAAATATTTTATCATTTTTCTAGGTTGCCATTTTTTCCTATTCATAGCCATATCATCCTGAATGTGACCTGTCTCCTTTATTATCCTACTTATAAAAGATAGTGAGTTATAAAATAATTCATCTAAAAATTATATGCAATATTTATTATGTAATTATGTAAGAATGATATAATGGCTGACTGTATTAGTTAGGGTTTCTATTGCTATGAAGAGACACCATAACAATGGCAACTTTTGTAAAGGAAAAATATTTAATTAAGGTCTTTTAAATTTTCAGAGATTTAGTCATTATTGTGTGACATGGTGCCATGCAGGCAAACATGGTATTGGAGAGACAGATGAATCCAACATCTTGACTCACAAGCAACAAGAAGTAATCTGAGACAGTGGGTGTGGCTTGAGCATCTATGAGCCCTCATAGCCCACCTCCATAGTAACATACTTCCAATAAGGCCCTTACAAGTAACACCACCTTTAGGGGCCAGTTTCTTTCAAACCTACCATACAAACTACTTTTATATGTATGATATTTATGATTAATATTAGTATCCTATTTATATGAAAATGCATGCTTCATATATTATGAAAGTTATTAATTATAATGGTAATTAGTTTTATAAGTACATTACAAAAAACATATTCATATCAGGCAATGAGGGTCATGTCTTTGTTTGCAGCAGTTTGGAAATAAGGCAGAAGTCATTGTTTGTAGCAGTTTGGAAATAAGGCAGAAGTCAAGAGTTCACAGAATTCTTTGGATATGTATTGTATTTGAGACCATCCTTGGATCCATGAGATGTTTTCTCAATAAAACAAATGAAAACCACAAAATATTCTCTACACTTTATGTTTAAGTAGTATAGTCTCCTGCTTAGCAAATACTTTTTCTTCAGTATCAGTTTTAACAATTAAATGATAAGTTTTATAAATTTGCTGCTAAATTTATTGTTTTACAATGTCTCTTGCTATTAGTTATCCTATAATCATATTAAATATTTTTGAAATATTTTAAACCATATGATGCCATATTATATGTACTAGTTAAGTTCTGATATACTTTATAATATTGATATACTGAATTTTTTGTTTCTTAAATATACTGATGATCATTAAAAATATAAAACTTTGATGCTCTAAACAAATATAAATTAACTTCCATGATAACATATAGCATTATTTTTGTTTATAAAAATTCTCAATGATATACTTTGGAAACCTATAAAATTATCACTATCACTATAAAATAAACAGGTATGCTATAATTCAAACATTTAAAATGTTCTGACATTAATGTTCATTAACAAATGCAAGAATATTTATATTTAATACAAATAATCGGGTAAACATATATCAACAACTGAGTGCAAAATATACAATGTTCTTATCGGTTTATTAGATGAAGAAAATTGCACTTAGATTCTTCTGTTGTGGATTTTTGGTTTTTTTTTTTTAATTATTTTCAGAAACATTTTTGATTTACAAAGAAATAAAATTTAAAATAATATACTGCTTTCAGTCGTATATGTGCCATGCTCTAGGTTTTCATGATATCATATTTTTATCTCCTCTGCATCAAAAACTCACTCAAATGGTATAAAATATGATACGCTTTAAAAGGTTATGTACATTTGAAGAGTTAGCGAGAGAAGGGTGGGAATGAAAATGAGTTCAACAGTCAATAGTGGGTGAAATTGAGAAAGAAGGAGGAGCAAATGAGAGATGAAGGTTCTTGTACAAAATTCTCAAACAAAAATCACAAAAATAACTCCATAATAAATTCTCATTTTGCTTTTTAAACCAAGAAACACTTGCCTTACAAACACTTTTCTGTTTCATGAGGTCCATTATTATCATTAATTATTATACAAAAATTATTATTACTATTATTATATTATTTGTTGACCTTAGTGACTATACTATTGGTGTTAAGGCCCACAGAATCAAGTAAGCAGGACTCAAAGGGCTCACAGACACTGAAAGCAGCAGTCATGAAGCCTGTATGGGCTTATGCTAGATCCTCTACATATATGTTATAGTTGTCTATCTTGGTTTTTCTCTGGAACTCCTATCAGTAGAGTCTATTACTCCTATCTCTGACTCTTTTAAGTACTCTTGTCTGCTATAATAAAGTCTTCAATAATGTAAGATGAATATCTGTTCTAAATGGCAGCATTTAACATAATTTATCCTAGAGAGAATATTCAACTGGTAAAAAAACTGATGGGCACATTATGTTTCCTGAATGCAAAATTGTATATTTTGTATTTATTTAACAAAATTAAGAGACAGTTCAATATTCATGAATATTGTTCCATTTAAAAAATGTTTATATTAATACCTTCAGAATTTCATGCTCTATATTTTGGACATATTTACTCTAAATCCCCTTAAATTCACCAACATTCCCTGCATGCCTACTCTTGTACACCTGTCTCTTAACTTCTCAAGCCTGATTTGTGTCCCTGAGTGTAAACCTGTTCATGGGAAGATGGTCAATTTGGCTAAAGTTTCACCCATAAAGAAAGCAGGCTCTGCACCTCCCAGCAGCTGGCATTTTTCAATACGTCCTCAGTTAGTGGTGGGATGTTGTACCCGTTCTCCTCTCCATGTTCTCAACTCATATTAGTGAAGCTAATTTGTAGATGATTAACAGAGAGACCCACAGCTGGGCAAGGGGCAGAGAGCAAGAGACTAAATATTGCTCAACTTTCAAAAGGAATTCTGCAATGCACACTGTTGTACTTTTTAAAAGTGGCTCTAGAGAGAAAGACACCATGTGACAGAGTTCAAGCAAGGAGGGGGGTAATTAAGGGAAAAGGATTGTAAAAGGTGAATGGGGAGCAGAGAGTCTGGCCTTTGGGGAGAGAGAGAGAAACAATCAGACACACAGAGAGAAACAATCAAACAGAGCTGGAGAGAAAGATAGAGAGAAGGATGGGGGTGGGTGGGCAGAGCTCTTTTGAAAGTGGACATAGTGAATAGGCACAGGTGGTGCTCTCAGTGGCAGTAGAAGAGGACATAGCCTTTCAGAATTCGAAAGGCAGGCCAGTAAAAATGCCTAAATACTAATACTCACTCTATATAATTCTCCATTACCTTGAGAATAGGAGACAGAAAGAATGTAAGATCCAACAGTGTTGGATGACTACAAGGGTACAGGGTTTTCAACATATAGCAGAATGGTTCTACATATACAGTCAGAGAAGGTGTGATAGCATGCATAAAACATGTGCAAATTCAGTTCAGATATCTTAATATCTTGATTCTTTACTGCACGTTGAAAATAGAAGACTAAGTGGATTATTTACACTTCAAATTTGTGCAAGAAGAAAACTTTAAATAACCTTAAATTTTATCTTTTTCTCATAGTTGATTCATGCTTTTTTTGGCAATAGGGTAAAAAGACAGAGAAAGCAAAAAAGCCTCCACAAACACAGCAATTTGGGATAGCATTTGAGCCATGGCAGTATCTGTATGTGATAATTGCCATAATTCTGCTCTCCTTGGTAGCATCCTTCCACTACAAATAGAATAGTGTGCATGTGAACTCATTACAGATGGGACTTGAATCTCTTGTCAAAATACAGCTACAACAGAATGCTAATGCTGACACCATATTCTCCTATTTAATAATTATGAGTTTCTCCAGTGGTGCCTACTCTCAAACTTCAGTTTCTAGTCTCTTGGAGGACTACTTACTCTGAATCTAATAAGCCACTTTGGAGTTTCTCTGTTGCTTATAGTTTTGTATTCTTTTATATGTGAAACTAAGTACCGGAGTGAAACCAGAGGATGATTTTGACATTCATAGTTCGAACACTTTTGTCTTAAGACAATTTCAGTTGTTGTTTCTGGACCATATATTATGTCTCTGTGTATGTCAGAGGTCTCTGCTAAATCATGCCCAGTTTTAGACATGGGCATTTTCAAACACAAAGTATATAGCAGAAAGTGCCTTGGCAGGCTTAGGAATCAATTGTCTTTTGAGAAGTTGGTCTGCATATTAAATCTCCAGCATTAGAGAAAGGACAAGTGGGATCAGGAGTGTCAGGCTGAAGATAATGAAGTGGTGCTCCGCTTTTCATCTTTGCAAATTATTTTTAAGAAGAAGGCAACAGAATGAATAAAAAATAATCCAATTGGGACTGGGTTCTCTTGTCAAAATACAAAGAAAATTGTCAAAGCTGTTAGGTCAGAAGGAATGATACCATGCTCTTCTAACTAACAATTATGAGCTTTGGACTATACATTTAAAAGAAGTTAATATATACTCTAGCCCTGGAAAATAGCACATTTTACCAGAAAGACTGACCAAGATTCAAATATGGTGAATAATGTCCACAGTTACACATTTTCTTAGTGTATTCATTTAGCAGGGTAAATATTATGATAATTTGTCATTAAAAACTGAATTTAAAAGTACCTTCTTTTTACATGTAGCAATTGACCTCATTTTCTAATTATTTCCTAATTAGTTATTAGTCAACAGGTTATACAAAATTATATTTTATCTTAATCATTTTACAATATGTCAGTAATTACAAAACAAATTGTGTATTTTTATTATTTTTGATATTTAAGGGAGGTATCTGAAATTAATCTTAAATTTTCTGAAGGAGGCTGGCTATATTTTTATAAATAACATTTAACTTTAATACCAAAATTAACAATTACAAGAATAATCATGTAGACACTGATTATTATAAGATAACTGTTTTTTATTTTGAGATGTTCTTTTCTAATCTATATCTGTGTTATAACTACTGCCAAGGACACAATATACTGTGACTATCATCATTTTTACATTTAAAATTACAGAAGCCTCAAAATATTAATTTGTTGCCAGACCATGGTGGTGAGCAATTTAAGTCCAGGACTAGTAAGGCAGAGACAGGCAGATTTCTGTGAGTTCAAGGCCAGCCTGGCATACAGAACAAGTTCCAGGACAGGCTCTAATGTTACAAGGAGAAACAACAACAAAAAAATAATAATTTGTTGAGCTCATTGCTCAGCAATGAATTCAGATTATGAAGATATAAGCAACAATGAGATCTAATGTAGACATGGAAAACTCAAAAACAAGAACTTGAACCCAGCAACATGAATTATGTGTAGAACCTGAGAGCTGCAAGAAAATAAAGTCTACAGTAAGGGGCAATATACCGGAACTCAGTGATCATACATTTGAAGCTATTTTTTTTTACTTTAAAGAACATTTTGGAAGTATGTGGAAAATATCATAGTGGAGTACTTTGTTTCTACATTATAAAATTATGGGGAATTATATGTATAATTTTAAGAATCTTGATGTTCATATTCATGATTACAACAAACAATGAAATAGAAATTCTTTTTACTTCAATCATTAATAGATCAGAGTAAGTCACTAAGAATGGTTGGATACTACATACTTCATCTTCTGGTTCCAATGATACAGTTGACAAAACATGTTAATTACATTTCCTCTTTGGATATTACCAAGGAAACCAAAATCTTAAAAAAGATTATTAGAACTATATTACCTGGTGATTATATTTCTTCATTTTACATCATTGCTTCATTACTATTCTAGGATGATTAGAATTACATTGTAATTTAACCATATTGCCTAGGAAATATTTGATTAAAATGATTAATGAACATCTGGGGATAGGTCAGGTAGAGCTATCCTGTGTACTTCCCCTGACAAAAAGAGTCAAGTATATTGAAACCATATGAAGGAATAACATAGTGTACTGATTCTTGTGATCTGAATATAATTTCTGTGTTTTACTTTTCTTTCCTTCTTCTTTGAGTTCAGAGTTGTTATATTATTAGGAATCTGATTGTTGAGAAGGAAAAAGACATCAATAAAATATCAGGACAGGTATTCAAACAGGGCAAGAACCTGGAGGCAGGAGCTGATACAGAGGACATTGAAGGATGCTCCTTACTGGCTTGCTCAACTGATTTGCTAGAACTGCTTTCTTGTATAACCCAGGACAACCAGCCAAGGGATGGTACTATCAACAATGGGCAGAGATCTCCCCATCAATTACTAATTAAGGAAATGCTCTATAGACTTATTTACAGCCACAACTTATGCAAGCATTTACTTAATTGAAGTTCCATCTTTTGAGATAACTTTAGCTTTGTCAGGTTATTGCTATAATGCTATGTAGGTTTTAAAATATGAAAAATCAAGTAGTAGATCTTGGATATTAAAAGAAGAGACTTAAGTGACATCATTTGGACTTTTGTTCATAGAAAAATATGATCAGTGTTCAACTGAATTGAGCTACTCAACAAACATAAGCTATCAGCAAAAATCTTCAGAACTTTGGCCTAACACTCCTGTACCTACGTGGTTTCTGTATTCACATACTCCTCTGTGTCACAATATTCTCCACCTACAACTATGAAGTGTTTTGCATTGTTGATAAATTCACTACTTTAACCTAAGCAAAATGTGTGATTTGCTGATTAAAGTTAATCTTAAATTTATAAATTGTGTCTTGATATAAAAGTAGATAATGAAACAGGCAGAATGTGTGTGTAAGTTGGAATATATCATATGCCTGCTTCTTATTAATTGAAATTTATGTGCTATGCCCCTGGCATAATATTAGAAATAAGATAATCATCATGTATTTATTCATTACATTATTTGAACTTTTATTCATGTAGAAAATTGAATAAAAAGATAATTTTATAATGTCTCCTGATGTTCTGCTTGAACAACTTGGTTTTTCACAATTGTCCTGTTAAGAACGAGGACACCTTATTATATGTGTCTAGTTAACTTGGATGTGCTTACATATATAAAAATGTGTGTGTGTGCCAAATGAATGGTGACAGACAAGAAATAATAATTTCTAGAGAAAGATTACTTTAGTTTTTTCTCTCATATTCTCTTCCTTTTAAAATTATATGCATGTGTGTAGGTGCTCAGAGAGTCTAAAAGAGAATATCATATTCCCTGAATCTAGATTAAAACAATTGTGAACATCTGATGTGAGTTCTGGGAACTCAACTGCAGTCCTTCCAAAGAGCAATTGGCCTTTTAACCACTGATTCATCTCTCTAGCCCTTTATCAAAATATTTGCGTTCTCAATAAAAATTACATTTAATTTTTGATGACTTTCCTGATTTGAAAATAAAATTATTTTGTATATGGTTATTATATTATCTCTTTACATATCTATATGTATAAATAAATATTTTAAAATAAAAACAAATTATTAATGAACATGAGAGGAGAAACCTGAAAGATAATATACTTTGCTTTAGATTCATAATTAATTTAGAAGTAAATACATTTTATACATGAGATTTTATTATTTTATAAATACTTTGTAAAATAAAAATTTCTTATATTATACCTTTCCTCTTTCCACGGTTTCTCTCTATACTCACAAAACTTTATGTATTTCCTTACTCTTAAAACACACACGCTAAGAATAAATAATAGTTCCATTGCCAGAGGTCCATGGACTGCCCTGGCCCAGTATTTAGACCCAATTCACAGACTTTGGGAGCCCATTCCCTATGGAGGAATACTCTCTCAGCCTAGATACATGGGGGAGCACCTAGGCCCTGCCCAAAATGATGCAACAGACTTTGATGCTCCACCATGAGAGGCCCCACCCTCCCTGGTAAGTGGATAGGGTGTGGGATGAGGTATTAGTGGGGAGTATAGGAGGATGAGAGGGAGAAGGAAAGTGGATTTGTAACATAAGATTGTTTTTACTTCAAATAAAAACAGAGAAAATATATACATACAAACACAATTAAAACCAAATTTGAAAAGTCACAAAATTCTAAAACAAAACAAAACGACATTGTCAAGTATTTCTAAGCAGATATGCCCAGTGTCTCTCCATTGAAAAAAAATTGATTTTCTCTTGTCCAGCCACTTGCAAATTTCAAATTTCTTGGTCAGAGTTAGAATTTTTATGCTCACTTCCTCTCTTCCATACTTCAATTTTATCTGATTTAAACTTGTATAAATCATGTGCATACTCTCATCTTGTCAGCGAATTCTTACATACATTAGTCCTGTGTCTATTACAACCAATCTGCTTTTTCCCTCTGATTCTTTAAGCCTTGAGGTAAGGTGTATGATATTGACACTCCATTTAGGACTGGGTAGTCCAAAGTCTCTCACTTTCTTCAAGCTGTCCAGTTGAGCATTTCTGTGTTAATTTGCATCTAGGGCAAGAAGAAGCTCTCTGAGGAGAGTTTAGTGTTATACTCATCAATGAGTTTTGCAATATGTCAGTGGGATTCAGTTTATTGATGCATTCATTTAGCAGAATAACTGCAGTAGGTTTTCCCCCAGGACGTATTTCTTATCTACTCTTAGGTTCTTGGCTCCTTCTCTGAGTCAGTATAGGTTCAGTCCTTAAGTCTAATCAAAAGACAGTTGATTATTCCTATAGTATTTTTACCATTATTGCATCAGCAGTGTATCTTGCAGGCCTTTCACTGTTGTTGCTGACAGTGTTCACAACTGGCTGAAACCAATGCTAATTTTTCTTTTCTTCTAGTAGCATGTATAGTATCTCCTAAGACTATAAACACTAGTTAATAGAGGTGAAGCTTCCACTGAAGCACCAGCTAAATTTTGCTTGGCATTCTTATTTTTCAAGTGTGTATTACAGTTGTTTGGATATTTTCATTTGTTTTTCTCCCATGAAAGACAGCAGGAAATAATAAATTGAATAGTATCAAGATGTGAATTTTATAAGGAGTGCTACATGTTTGTTGCCTTCAAGATAATGAGCAGAAGAAAAGGTTCATAAACGTGGTTTCAGGTTAAATAGAAATACAATAGTGCGAGTCTTCAATAAACTGAATGTACTCATGCCCTTCCGTTTAGAGAGCTAGGTTAAATGTTGTTCTTGATGTGATATCTTGAGTGAGAATGACCCATATAAGTTAATATATCTGAATGTTTGGTTGTCAGTTGATAAACTATTAAGAATGCTAAGGAAGATAGGCTTTGTTGGGTGGGTTCCTGGAATAAGGCTTTGATCCCAATCCAAGGCTAGTCTCACTTGTTTTCTGCATCATGCTTATAGACAGGTTATGATCTCTTAGTATTCCCAGTGTCATGGCTTCCTGCCTTCTGCCATTGTCTCCTTCATGATGGTCGGGACTAACCTTCTGAATTAGTAAGCATGCTTTTAATTAAATGCTTCCCTTTAGAAGTTGTTTAGGTCACGATGTCTTCTCACAGCAATAGAATTGTAACTAAGACACTAGGTTTAAACAGCCTGTTTCTATTTGTCTATCTATAATACACACACACATACAACCCTAAATGTTATATTCTTGTGGTGTCATTGAATATTTGTGTAATTTGATGAAAAATGATGGAGAAAATAAAAAGAAATGTAGATGAGAAAAGCTTATAGAAGGTTGGTTTTCATCACTTTTTATAAAGACAAACTGTGGAAGGAAATAAAGGAAGCATGCCTGGATGATGTGAGTTTCTGGACTGTGAAAGAATACAGCATGTGCTACATCTGATGCCTTAATAGCCTCTTGGGGTTATGAACCATGTAAGTCCTTTAATACTTGCATTATCCAAGGAATATACCCCAAGATTTGCTGTGAAAAAAAATGTGTGGTATTGTATGAAACAGGTAAGTTGTGTGAGACAATTTTCAAAGAGATCTGACAGATAAGGGACTTCTGGCAAAAGCACTTCCAGAATCAGGGGTAGTCTAGTTCTAAGGAAAGATATGGGTGGCTTGTAACAATATCATATACTATGGGACCTTGTTCTAATGTATACTTCTTTAAAACGGTCCTTACATATAATGGTATCATGTATACTTAAATGATGGGAGATGTCATTCTGTATATGTTTCTCATACTGGTTAATAATAAAGCACTGTTGGCCAATAGGAAAGGAAGATAGGAGGGACTAGGAGACAAGGAGGAAATAGGAAGTAGTAAGGAGGAGTCAAGATGGAGAGACTGGGGAGACCAGATGCCTGCCCCACTCCCCGGTAAGGAGGCCACGTGGAAATACATAGATCAACAGAAATGGGTTAATAACTAAGGCAGAGCTAGCCAATAAGAAACTAGTACCTGGCCAATAGCATTGTATCAAATACAGAGTCTCTGTGTGTTATTTGGGGCTGGCGCAGTGGCAGGACAAGACCGGGCGGCGGCAGGCAGTAAAACCATACTCGTTACAAATGGCGCCCACGTGGCTAGTAAGGACTTCCACTTAAAATTTAACAAAAGCTTAAAAAAGGGTTTTACAAACAAAAGAACAGAGACAATCAAGGTTTCTTGGTAGCAGCATTTTTCTCGGTTAAACTCTGCTTTGCGAGAAACAAGCAGATATTCGCACGACTCCTTTAAGGGAAGGTTCCTGACTCATCATAAGGGACAAAAAGCCACACGTCTTTTAAGAAACTCTGCTAACAATTTATTGGTGTGTATGAGAGATGGCAATGGCAGTGACCACATCTCCAAGCCGGCAGCATGCAGACCAAGGCAGTGAGTGCAGCTTTCAGTGCTGGCGGTAAAATAGCAGCCGCCATCTTTGATAACTGCGGCAGAAACAACAAAGACTTTCATTTTAACAATGTTGTTGTTTAACAGATAAAGACTCATGACCAGAAAAAGATTTACAGTAAAGACAGATTCATATTAAGAAAAACCTCTAAAGGTTTACAGTGTTTTAAAATATATGTAGGTTTGGAAAAAAAAAAAAATAAAATGGTTTTTAAGAGACAAAGAGGAACTGGGTGTGGTGGCACACACCTTTAATCCCAGCACTTGGGAGACAGAGGCAAGCAGATCTCTGTGATTTCAAAGTAAACCTGGTATGCAGAGTGAATTCCAGGACAGATAAGAGTTACACAGAGAAACTCTGTCTCAAAAAATAAAAAGTAAAAGAAACAGAGTAATAATAAAGCCACATAAAGATGAAAAGCTCAGAGAGAATCTGGTTACTGTATGGCATTATATTGTCTTTATATCATTTGTCTGCTGAGGAAACAACAACTGTTGAAGGAAATACTGCTGGATTAATTCAATTTATATATTTTAAAAATGCTTTGACTCCAAAATTTAAGTTCAAGGACAAGTTACTGGGGAAAAGGATTTCTATTTTTGTTTCAACAGGAAATAAAAAGCTGTGGATTCCTTCCAGACTAATGTGGTTTGATCAAGCCAGACCCCCTGAAACAGTGTTCCTGGTGATCCAACATTCAAAACAGCTTGAACGAGGCAGCCTTGCAGACTACAGCCATCTTCTTAGGATCCCCACGACAGCGCCCCCTATCAGCAGGAAGTAGTTTGGAAAGAACGACGCCCAAATTCCCAAATACTGTTTATAAATGTTTGTTTTCATTTAAATGGACTTGGTTATAAATGGTTAATGATCATAGTCAATTCTTTTTCAAGGTAAAAAGGGAATTATGGTATAGATATGAATACTTTGTTTTGGAATGGATTTTCATTTATTGATACAATTTAAGGTCAATGTTGTGTTATGTATATTTCTCTTCTTGCTTATGTATTGTGTTTATATAGCTCATTTTAAAATGTAACGTATAATTTAGTACAGATTTTACATAGTTACCTATAATAGTCAAAACTTATAGCTAAGTTAGTTAGGTTTTCTAGATATACAGAGATGTATTTGAGATAGATAGGCATTCTTCAAACCTTTCAAAGACCTAAGGAATATGGCATTTAAAATGGTTTAGGGTTTTTCTTGACAGTGAGACATAATTGTTCCTGGCAACACCACCTGCGTCAGAAAGGAAGATGAAGATGGACATTGAAGAAACTCATTATGGAGTTTACTTCCAATATGGCAAGACTAGCCATTTGGACAAGATACTGCTCTTGTCTGGACTGTTTGACTTTATGCTGTATATACTGGACATGCAGGACCCACAGAAAAGTGACTGCTGATTCAAGATGGACATTGCTACAGAGATCCTGCTTCATGGAAGAGTCTTCGAGACAGTATGCAGGACACAGAAAAAAGTGACTGACAAACTGCCAATACAAGAAGACAGTTTAAAGTTTCCTGTGTTGCTGAAGAGTCTGCCAGACACACTATGGCCTATGGGCTGAAGATGGAAGATTACAAAAGAACTTTGGGTGACCAGGCAGTGAGTTGTCTCTGTCATTTCTAGAGTTTAAATATTATCCTTCTGTGGTCTTTGAGGGAGTTGAAGACAGATAGTTAAGGTTATAGTTTTCTTAGTATTAAAGATAAGTTAGACTTTAGACACAAAGATGTGATAGATGATGGAATGTTTTCTTAAATCTTGTTAAATGTTAATGGACTAAATAATGTTAACTGTGATTCTTATTTGATAACTGTTATGTGATATATTTTGCTATGTTAAGGTTAAAACCCTTCTTTTTATTTAAACAGAAAAGAGGAGATGATGGGAGATGCCATTATGTATATACGTTTCTCATACTGGTTAATAATAAAGCACTGTTGGCCAATAGGAAAGGGAGATAGGAGGGACTAGGAGACAAGGAGGAAATAGGAAGTAGTAAGGAGGAGTCAAGATGGAGAGTCTGGAGAGAGCAGTATGCGGCCGCAGGCTCCCGGTAAGAAGAACGCATGGACATACATAGATTAACACAAATGGGTTAATAACTAAGGCAGAGCTAGCCAATAAGAAACTAGTACCTGGCCAATAGCATTGTATCAAATACAGAGTCTCTGTGTGTTATTTGGGGCTGGCGCAGTGGCAGGACAAGACCGGGCGGCGGCAGGCAGTAAAACCATACTCGTTACACTTACAAATTATAGTGAAATTTAAAAAAGAGGTAGAGCAGTGTGGAATAACTTTGATTTTTTTAAATCAATTGTTTCTACTAATGTTTTCGTTCTAGGAATAACTCAATATGACTCAAGTTTTCCAGAATTTCTAGACTTCAAGGAGTGTCTTTGCTCATATCCAGGAATAGAATTATGATTGAAAAACATTTCTTGGCTTAGTAATATTAACTAATATCCTAGAAATTATGTTCAAACTGAATTTCTAACATACTTGCAGCCTAACATAGCTATGAATGGGAGCCAACATATTTAGAAATGGCAATGTCATGTTGCCACATCAATACATTAGCACCCTGAAAACTGAGTACTAATTTTATACAATATGGTAGTTTTTATGCATCAGATATACATACATATATAAACTTGATACATAAAAGCTACGTATATATATTTTCCATTGGGAGACTTGCCAATGTGATGTCTAATTTTCTTTAGATGCTTCTAACTATGGTTGTCTGAAAACAGGTTAAAGAAAGTCCACAAATGTCTGAATAAAGAATTAACAGATATTTATTTGGGGAGAATTCCCACAATGGTGGTAAAAAAAAAAAAAAGTCTTCTCTTCTTGGAAATGAAGCATCTGCCTTAAAGGATGCTCCAACCATAACCCAAGAGATAGAACAAGCAAGTCCCTACTCATCTTTATAAGGGGTTATATCTGAACACTAAAGTCATATCCTAAGGTATGGACATTACCTCAAGTTTATTGAGGCAGAACAAGATGTCACTAAAGTTATAAAAACCTGAAACAATTCCTTCATACATTTAAGCTTTTCATTGAAGTATGAAATAGACAAATTAGAATTTTTAATTGAACAAATAGTTGTTTTCTAGATTTTGTGTACCAATTTCTATGAATTATAATTTGTATATTTCCAATTAACAGGATGCAAACAATTTTAGGATACTCTATTAATATATTTAGTAAGTCAGTTAGCATATTACCACTTAAAAATAAATCAAATATGCATAGGCTAGTATTGTTTATGATCATTGACAATAAAGAATCCCCTGAACTTTTTCATAATTTACTAATCATAGAGTGTATCTTGAAATACATTCATTTTTTGGTTCAAAATTTATGTGCCTCATTCATTAACATGCAGTTTGGGGAGGAGTGCTGCTATGTTCAAAATTGATACAAGGTTAGTAAATAAACTCAAATATAATCTTAAGAAAGTAGAAAATTCTTTGTTAATTGTTTACATATTTTACATCTTGACATAAGGTTGCATTTGTAATATTTTCAAATTCAAGAAACACAATATAATGCCTTTTCTAAATCGTTTAAAAACATTGTTAATCTGAGATGGCAATAAAAGGTTTTGGAATGAAACAAAATTATAGATGATCAAAGACAGTAGAAAACATCTCATCAGCTATATTCTTTGCTTAAAAAAACATCTAAGCATTGGGTGAGTGAAGCCACATCTCAGCAGACATTTCAGCTGACAGAATTCATCACATGTAAATGAGAAACATGATATGCTCAGGGAAACCCTTTATGGCAAAGAAAAAGAATAGTACATAGAAAACTCTCTACTCCATAATATGAGGTTTAGTATAAAATATCGATTAAACTGAACCATGTACCAAATAGATAGAAATCCAAATCATAAATTTGTTCTGTGTCTTTTTAATACTCTTTATGTGTACAGTGATTCAACACACAAGAAGAGGTCTATTTTACCACATGGAATGTAATGAAAGCAAACCACAGAGCTCAATGGGCAAAAATGGTCTTGCGTAAACTGACTTTATAATTTGAAACTGAGCTTCATGATTGAGCATATGGGGAAGACTTCCTAACCATACAATTTCATAATTCTATAAAGATTACTGAAATACACACTTCATTTTTTGTTCATTGAATAAACTTTCATGAAAGTCCTCAACTTATACTAGTAGAACTGGTAGCTATGAGCTACTAGATTCCAAAATAGTCTGTCTTCAAATTGTCCCAAACACTGTTGGAAACACGAATTAACTATTACTAAATATGATCATTGCAATTACTTATCACAAATATAAAATTCCAAAAATTTGTATTCAAAAAAACCAGGACTTTATCATTATCATCATGGCAGGTTGAGGCAGTTACTCTTGAGACTGCTAAACACATTTTCTGCAGTAAAAGGGATGTCTATAAAAAAATCTCTCTCTGTCTCTCTCTCTCACTCACTCACTCTCTCTCTCTCTCTCTCTGTGTGTGTGTGTGTGTGTGTGTGTGTGTGTGTGTGTGTGTCTATGTCTGTGTGATGACCACAAGATTACTTACATTTTAGTTTAGGGATCTACTTAACACAGTGGATATAGAGGCTAGAGAAAAACTGTGTTCAACTAACAAACGTGGATAGAAATGCAGTGATTGTCAGGTAAACAAAATAATGAAACATTATTTTGTTACATTTTAAATAAACTGCTTCTGCTTGTAAGAAATTTAGGCTCCCAGAAGGAGAATGAGACCATGATATTTTAAACCTAGAAAATCAATATTAAGGAAAAATGAGTTAGGAGAAATTGAGTCTTGCATAAAAGCATAATTCTGTTGACTTCAACGCATAAACTGCAAAGCACTGGGGGAAAAAAATGGGTGGAAGCATCTATCTTAATTAGTTATTGAACAGAGTTAGATTTACCAAAAATATATTTCTAAGCAATTAACAAAATTGGAGTGGCAAGCATTTCTGGGCTCTCACAAAAAGTTTGTACATGGTAAACAAGTTTTTTTGACCTTATAGTTTCAGATTTCTAATTTTGATGGCAGTGATGTACCCTGTACTGTTCTTCTTACATACATAATTGTAAAGCTCCTCTTCTGCTCACTTGTCAAATCACCCTGTGTGGTAACAATGTTGCTGAATGAGAATATCCAGTATTCAGTGGAATTCCATGGGCTGGGTCTGTGTTCCTAGGTATTTATGTCCATGACCCATGTTGCCACAAAAGGCCATATGGATACCCAAGGTCTAAGCTGCAAACTGTGGCCAAATTGGTGTTCAAGGGTCATGCTGCAGTTTGGACCATGCTGAACTGAGTGACCTGCAATGTCACCTTGGGTCATGATGTCATCCATGCCAGAGTAGTTGCAGAGAGTCACGTCTGGGTACTTGGCTCTAACACAGCCAGAATCTGTAATGATGTTGATAGCTCCTGATAACCTGCTATGGCTGCTACAGGGGTCATGCTCATCTGTGTAAACTACACTGCCACCTGGGCCAGGGTGACATCCAAGCACAGGCTGCTACTGAGGACAGTGTCTGGAAGGTGTTATATTTTAGATGTCATTAATGAGGTCACGCTCACAATGGTCTTGAGCTTTTATAATTTTTATTTGAATATTTTGTGGATTTTTTTATTTTAAAGATGAATATTACTGCATGATTTTTTTTTGTCAGAGTGAAAACCTCTAGAGAGGTTTCTTTTATTTCTTATTCATTTTTCTTAACTTTTTGAAAATTTTCAGGTACCAACCTCATTTAGGCAGTGCTTATAAAAGGTAAGGTAGTAGATGGTTTAGCTTTGCCCAAAGTGTTTATTGTGTTGGTAGTTTGGTTAGCCAAATTTATAGGTCTCATCCTGATGACAGCCCTTCTTTTGATAGATAAAATCATTACCAAATTTGCCTCAGAACAGAGCTAAGTGGTTTTTCTAAAACTGAATTTCTTTGATCTTGAGTCCTAGAGATAGATATATGGAGTGATCTCCAAGTTCAAAAAATACATATTAATTTCCTATATGTGAACATAAAGTATCTCCCTCTTTCATTTGTTAATTGTTATACACATATCTCCAAAGAAGAGTGGGAAGAATGAACTGCTGGTTTGCTCAGATCATAATGTTATCACCAATGTTTACTACTCATTACCATATTTTAAAATGCCCCATACCCACAGGAACAAAAACAGCTCTCCAATGTATTTTGTAAAACAGTACAATAATTAACTTTCATATTTCTAGAGAACAACTTTCAAAATATTCTCCATGACATGATAGAATATACAGGGAACAGTATTCTGCTATATATAAAGTAAAATGGTTGCCTGGACAATAGCTGGTGCCAGTTTTATTTGGCAGTTGAATTAGATAATTTAATTAATGAAGCATCAGTACCACTAAAAGAACAACTTACAGATGAACTATGTCATTTAGAGTGTCACATTTGGCAAACAGCCTTGAAAAGCTTGAATAGACTGCTTGTTTAAGGGAGAGTAACTATTTGTGTTGATAAAGTAATATGAGCTTTCATCCCCCCAAAACAGTTTTGGAAACACGTCTTTTAGCAATACCTGAACATATCCTCTATAATTGAAACCTCTCTAGAAGGGAAGTGGTGGTACAAATAATAACTAAATGTGAATAATTTGTATTGTGCTTTACAATGTGTCAGAACTTAGATGGTGCTTTGAATCATCACAATTTTCTACATACCAAACATGATGTTTTAGTATGATAGACATAAACATTTTCCTTTATCCATTTACAGGCATTTAGGGAGATGCTACAAACTGCTATTGTGAATGAACAGGCATATGTAGGCTCCCTTATTGTTTGTTGCCTTTTCATTGCTTTGGGTATCTGCTCAATAGTTTATTACTTTATCAAATAACTTCCATATTGGTAGGGCTAATATTATTTCATATAAGAATTGTGCACGCATTCTTTTGTTCTCTTGCTTCATCATTCTCCTCAAGTAAAGGTGCTGGACATATATGTTCCCTTGTTTTATAAAATGACATTTTAGACAAGTTTTTGGCAATAATTTATTATTATTATTATTATTATTATTATTATTATTATTATTTGTGCACTTGCTAGCTTGTTGACTGAATACCAGGTGTGGTATTGTGATTTAGTATTTCTGAGTGCAAGAAGAACTGGTTCCTAAACCTCTGTAAGACTAAGCTGTTAAATGCTTCCTTCTTCTCTATAGGTTTATCTTTTACTCTGTGACTTTGCTGTGCTGAAGATTTTTAGATGACTGTGGTCTCATTCATCATTTCTTTCTGTTATTTTCTGTGTTCTTGGTTTACTATCCATAAAGTTGTCTTTCTTTAAGCACCAATGCTTTCCTCAAGGATTTTCAAATCCTTTCATTCATTTTTAGTTGAATTTTATAATAAGTTGGAGATAGTGTCTAGCCTATTTTCTATATGTGGATAACAAACAACACAAGCACTATTTGCCAAACATTTTTTATTTTGTTCCAAGGTGCATATTCAAAATATTATAAAGAATTAATTTGCTATATTTTTATAGCAAATATAGTCTTGGTCTTCTATTCTATTGGTAAAAATTTCATACACTTGTAACCAGACATTGAAAGGATAATACTTGGCTTCACATGAAAAAGCAAAAGCCAAGGATAGTTAAAAAAATCATATACAATAAGAGAATTCAGGGGGTATAAGCATCCCTGATTTCAAGCTGCACTACAGAATTATAAAAAACCTCATGGTATTGCATAAACACAGTGGTTGATGGATGGAATTGAATTGGACACCCAGGTATAAATCCTCACACCTATGCACATGTGATTTTTTTTTATAAAAAAGACAAAAATACACATTGGAAAATGGAATGCATCTTCACATAATTGGTTCTTGTCTAACTGGATGTCTGTGTGTAGAATAATGAAAATAAACTCACATCTATTACCCTGCACAAAACTCAAGTTGATGTGGATCAAATACATCAACATAAATCCAGATACACTGATCTTGATAAGAGAATGAAAAGAGTTTCACTAACTCCACATCTGACAGAGGGTTAATATCCAAAATGTGTAAAGAACTTAAGAAACTAGCCATAAACAAACCAAATAATCCAATTAAATTATGTGATAAATATCTAAAAAGAGAAACCTCAACATAAGAATCTCAAATGGATGGTTGAGAATCACTTAAGGAAATGTTCAACATCTTTAGCTGTTGCTGGAGTTTCCTGTCCTACAAGATCTCGCAGCTTCAGCCCCAAATGAGCACACAAAAACCTATATTAATTATAAAACTGTTCTCCCATGGCCAGAGCTTCTTATTGGCTAGCTCTCTCTTAATTATTAACCTAAGTATTTCTATTAATCTAAGTATTTCCATGTGGTCTTTTCTTACCATGAAGGATCAGGACCTGTTATTCCTGTCTCTGCTACATGGCATCTCTCCGAGTCCTTTCCCTGACTAACTTTGCCAGAATTCTCCTTATCTTCTATCCCACCTATCTTCCTGCCTCCATTGGCCAAACAATGTAATATTCATAAACCAATAAGGGAAACATATATACATAAAGACATCTAGGAAAACTCAAATCAAAGCAACTTTGAGATTCAAACTTACATGGTCAGAATGATAAAGAAGAAGAAGAAAGAAAAAAAAAACATTTGACAGTTCATGCATCTCATATAGGCAAGGATGTTGAATAAGAAGAACTCTCCACTGATGATGGGAGTGCAGATTTGTATAGCTACTATGGAAATCAGTGTGGTGTTTCTTCAGAAAATTGGGAATGGATATACCTTAAGACCCAACTATATCAGTCTTGCGAATATACCTGAAGGACAATCCGTGCTACCATAAGGGCCCCTGTTCAAATGTGTTCATGGAAACTTTGTTCATAATAATCAAAAACTATAAACAACTTAAATTTCCCTCAACTGAAGAGTGGATAAAGAAAATGAGGTAAATTAAAACAGTAAACTATTACTTAGCTGTTAAAAACAATGATATCATAAAATTTACAGGAAAATGGATGGAAGTAGAAAAAAAAATCCTGAGTGAGGTAACCTTTTTTTGTTTGTCCCAGAAAAACATTGTATGCACTCACTTATAAGTGGACATTAGCTGTTAAGAAACGGATAGCCATGATGTA
Source organism: Phodopus roborovskii (assembly GCF_943737965.1). Classification (NCBI taxonomy): domain Eukaryota; kingdom Metazoa; phylum Chordata; class Mammalia; order Rodentia; family Cricetidae; genus Phodopus; species Phodopus roborovskii. The sequence goes on from NW_026126567.1 coordinate 25,552,467, forward strand.
TTCTATAGATCCAGTCATGCTAAGTTACAAAGAGCATTTAAGGGAGGATTAATGGATCACCTTTGAAAGGAAGATAGACTATATTTTGTGGGTGAACTGGGATAGGGTGGGATCGGAACTAAGCAATCAGGTAAGGAGTGATGGAGGGAGAAAGTACTGGATGAGACAACTGGAATTGGAAGCATTTCTAGAGTGATGTTGGAAATACATAAACAAGGAACAAACTAGCATAATTTTCTTCTTAATTCTCAAAACATCTAGTAACTACTCCCTAAATTAAACATACTGTTACTTAGTCTAGAAGAGCAATACATCAAGTGGCTATGCTTTGGCCAAACATTCATTTATTTTATTTGACCTTGAATAAATTTGAAGTCTCTGACTAAGTCAAGACAGAATAGACTATGGGCTCCCATAAAAAAAAAAAAAAAAAAAAAAAAAAAAGACGCTCATTATTACTAACATCAAAATAAAACTTATCATCTGCATCTCTCCTCTTCTTCCTTTTGTGGCTACACAGACAATGCATCATTTCAGGCTTCTTATCACCAATCAGTGAGAATGAGGTTAGCATTCTGGAATGTCAGTGGAAGTTACATAGGGAGTAGTAGGTAATAATTTGTGTCTTCTAGAGAGGAATAAGACAGGAGAGTGAATCAATATCATCAGACAGGATCAACAAAAGGATGCTTCCCATAATATCACAGGGGTAAGAGATCTTTGCACTTGCCCTTCCACTTGGAATCAATAAGGTTTTAGTCACTCATTTAAATTCTACACAACAGTGAAAAGGGATACAATTGATATGCACAATTTGAAATCAAATTAAATAATACACATGTTGACCAATTAAAATCATATCAAGGGCTATGAAAATTAATTTGAAAAATTACATCACACTAAATAGGGCTCATAAAGAGTCCCAGAGACTGGAGTGGCAAGCAGAGAGCCCACAGAACCAGCACTGCGTTCTGTATATGCAGGGTGCCACTTAAACACCAAGCTAAGAGTCTCTCTCTCTCTCTCTCTCTCTCTCTATATATATATATATATATATATATATATATATATATATATATATATATATCTCAGTATTTCTCAGACTCTTTTGTAAGGTCTTGGATCCCTCCTTCTATTGGATTGCTTTGACTTGCCCTAATAAAGTATTTTCCTTGTATTATTGTATCTTGTTTTGTCCTACTTGGTTGTTATCTCTTGGAGGCCTGCTCTTTCTCAAGAGTAAATGGAAGAATTGAATGTGGAGGAGGGGGAGCTGAGAGGAGTTGAGGGAAGAGAAAATGTAGTTAGGATGTATGATATGAAAAGAATATATATGTGTGTGTGTGTGTGTGTGTGTGTGTGTGTGTGTGTGTGTGTATACATACAGATATAATCTCACAGGGTAAATCTTCAATCTTCCAATTATTTCAACTGTCTACAAAAGCCTTTTAACTCCCTGGAAGTTTTTCCTGTGGTACTGGAATCCTAAAAAAAAATTGTTTATGTTTATGCTTTGATTTTCAAGAATTTTCAAAGTTGACACTGATATTTCTTTTTTTTTCAAATTTTGCTTTTCATTTTTTAAAAGTCTTTTTTCTTATTTTACATATAATTCCCAGTTCCCTCGCCTTCCTACCTTCTCATGCCTCCCCAAACTCCACCATCCCCCACCCTAGCATCCTATTCTCCAACCACTCCCCAGGGAGAATGAGGCATTCCAGATGGGATCATCAAAATCTGACAAGTCATTCGTGGTAGGGCCTAGGCCCTCCCTTGAGTCTAAGTGAGTAAGTTCCCATGGGGAATATGCTCCTGAAGTCCTTTCATGCACCAGAGATGCATCCTGGTTCCACTGTCAGAAATACTATCGACTGCCCAGGACTTCTAACTAACACCCACGTTTGGGATTCTGAGTCAACCCTATGCTGATTTCCCACCTATCAGTCTGGGGTCCATGTTATGAGTGTGTTTTTTCTACTGGACTGGTCTCACAGCCTTGCCAGCCCCAAATAACACACAGAGATTCTGTATTAGATACAAATGCTGTTGGCCTATTACTAGCATTTTTTAATGGGGTAGCTCTGTCTTAAAAATTAACCCATTTCTATTAATCTAAATATTTCCACGTGGTCTTATCTTACCATAGAGAGGGGCCGGCTTTGTGCTCTCTCAAGTCTCTACATCTTGACTCCTCCCTACTACTTCCTCTCTCCTCCGAGGCTCCTAGTCCCACCTATCATGCTTTCCTATTGGCCAACAGTGCTTTATTGATTAACCAATAAAAGAAACATTTACAGAATGATATCTCCCATCAGGTCCATGAGCTCCCCCTTGTTCAGGTCATCTGTCTCTCACAGGGTTTCTATAGCCTGGTCTAGACCTCTTTACTCATCACTTCTCCCTCTCTGCAATTGGATTCCAGGAGATTAGCTCGGTTTTTAGATGTGAGTGTCTGTTTCTGCTTCTATCAGATACTAGATGAGGGCTCTATGATGGCAGATAAGTTAGTTATCAATATCATTATTGGAAAAGGGCATTTAAGGTAGCCTCTCTACTATTGTTTAGATTGTTAGTTGGGGTCATCCTTAGATCTCTGGACATTTCCTTAGTGCCAGATTTCTCTTAAAACCTGTAGTGGCTCCATCTATTATGGTTTGATAGCAATATTTCATAGGCATCACTTGCTAAAGATGCTATATTTTCTCCAAGAAGCATCACTGCTCTCTCTGGTAGTGATCCTGTAGTTGCATGAACTTAGGCTGGCTACAGTTTAACTAACTTATCCTTGTGTCTTGTCTGTTCAGCACCATTACCCTGATGCTCCTATGACTAAAAGAACTATCATCAAATTTAATTTTCTCCATGGCACACAATAAAGGCCACTTTCCCCTTTAGTTAAAGAATACAAGTGAAAGCCTAAGTGAAAATAATTAAAAGTTTTCTTTAATTTAAATTCTATTAAATGAAAATTTAAATGAATCAAATGAAAAGAGTAACAGAATTTTAAATCATTACTTATATGTCATCAAAAAAAAAAAAAAAAGAAAAGAAAAGAAAAGAAAATCTCAGTTACTATAAAGTAACTGAGAGCAAGAATGGGAGGAAAAAAATTAAGTGGAGTTTTCCAAAACTTATTCTCATAGAGAGAAACAACCTTATATTGGATATGCTTATGGTGGTATGACTTAAAGAGCTTTAAATGCCAAATTTAGATAAGCCAGGGCTAAACTAATTGTACTCTGACTTCATATTTCTTGTGTTAATTTCTAATTGCACCATGTTTTTATTTATTTTTTTTTTGTGGCAAACAGTAGAATGCAGATAATGGGGGTTAATAGCACCTTTATTTACTAAATGTTAATTTTAGATAAGCTTACATTTTTCTTCATTTATTTCAAATGGTTTTAGATAGGAAATATGTTTTAAATGTTTTTCAAACATTTTAAGAAAAAATAGTGGAACTCAGGTTAATATACAAACATGAATATTATCTATCCATATATTTGATATTAACAGAAACATTTTAGTATAGTATACCATGAGCTAAATTATTAAGAAACACAAAAATGTAATTTTAAAAGTAGAAATATCTTAATGTGGATAAAATTAGTTTCAAAACAAGTTTTCTCAATATGCCCTTCACAGGTCTCTGTAACATTTTTGTTTGGTTTTTTACATCAATCTGTTCAGATTCAAGCTGCCACTATAATAGCTTTATATGCACTTTGGTGGATCACTAGAAAGAACCATGCAAAAAGTAGCATAAATTTAAAGGACATGAATATAACAAGTAAATGTTGAATTATGTTCAAGGCATTTCCTATATGACAATTATGTAACACTCTTCTTTGGATAAAAAAAAAATTGTGATTAATATTTAACCCTCAGTTATTTTCTATGACAATTATACTTTTAATACTATTTTCCCTAAACTACTCTCTAGAGTTCTGTTTTATTGAATAAATGTAGGGAGTTATGAGTTCAACTCTAAGAATAGATTCAAAATCAAGATTAATGAGAGTAAAAGAAAAACATGACAGAAAAAAACTTTAATTTTAATATCCAACCTTGAGTATCTGAAGGAATTTTAGCTACAACTAGAACAAATGTTATGTATATATGAGATGTGAAGTACACATACAAATATGCATACATACACAGGGGAACTCTCGTGCATACACACACAGACACACACAGACACACACACACACACACACACACACACACATATATATGGGTTATAGATGAAGTATCATCAGTGAATAATTTATGGATTCAATTGAAAACTTCTCTGTGAGTTTTTGAAAAGTGTATTTTGAATTAACATAAAACTCATGGCAGCTGTACATTTAAAAATGTCCTATTTTAAGAAGCATCCCTTTTCTCAGTTACAGAATATGAAATAATTTTCTTCATCAAAATTTAGAGATAATATTTTCAATTCATTAATCTTCAATACTTGATGATATATCCCCACTATCTACATGAGGCACTCTCCTTTTGGAACACACCATTGTTTTCATTTTCATGTCCACTAAACCTCAAGTGTTCATCTCCATTGTCAAAAACACAGCAATAATCTTTTGATAACTTGTTGGCCCCAAAATATTTGACTGAGATGTCCAATCCACAGATGTCAATAAATGTCTTACCTTCAATTTTTCTCTAGAGTTTCACCATTTTTTCCTTGCCTGAAATACCCTTAACCTTAGAAATGACAAAGACTGCAGAGTTTGTATACAGAAGTCACCAAATTAGTACTCATTCCCCAGCTTACACTTACAAATCTCATTCAGTCAGTGGTTACCAACATCCATTCCAAAAACAAAAAACAAAAACAAAAACAAAAAACAAAAAACAAAAATAAAATGTTCCCTAATATAATTCAGCACAAGTTCATATTACTTTTATAGTTCTATATTTAAAAAATCATCATAAATTATTTCTGTACATACTCAATAGTTTTTAAGAAAAGTACTTGATTGTTTATCCAACTTTTTGTATTACTGCCTTTAAACCTTAAAATCTGTGTGAACTTATAGGATGTTAAACCTGATGTTGGTACAATCTAATACCTGTTATTTTATCAGCTATATGTGAACTGTCATGTGAACAACATGACATTACTCTATTATGTCTTTTAAAGGGATTTATTCCATTACTTCACTATGTGATCTTCCCCATAGTACTGGGATAAATATCAAGACAACTACTTTAAATCATTGCAGCAGTGATGAAACCAAGCAAAGAATTAAAAAGAGGGCTTCACACCGACCTTCAAAGTGTTTGCACCACATTTCCTTATAAAGAACAGTTGAGATTGATGGGTTTAGAAATCAAGAACTATGTGAAAAAATTGGTTTGTGATGCTTTATGTGTGTGTGTATTCATTCACATGTGTATGCATGTCCATTGTGAAGGACCAAGGATAATCTAGGTATCATTTGTCAAGAGTCTTCCTCCAGTAGGTTAACATGACAGGTCTTATTTCCCAAGGATTTAAATACCTCTGCTTTCCCATGTCTTAGATTGCGAACATGTGCAACCACATTTAATTTTTGTCAATTTTGATATTGGTTTTGGAATTTGAACCCAGGTACTCAATATTACACAGCAAGTGTTCCCTGATCTATTTCCTTAGCACCCTTTCATCTTGCTTTCTGATATAAAAAACACAACTCACATTAACTTTGTTTTCTCACTCACAAAATCTACTGAACTTGGGAGAAGGGAAAAATAAAGAAGATAAAAATAGTACAAAGATGAGGAAAAACTGAAGGAACATAAATGTGAGAAAGGAGAGAAGAGAAAGACAATGAGGAAGGGTAGAGGGAATAGTAAAGAAATAAAAACAGAAAACTTGCATCTATATAATACATATATCTTAATTTTCTAGCTTTAGGTTTCTCGTGTAAACTCCATACACCAGTAATTTTATTAAACTCTACAGATGAAGCTTATATACACATTTGAAATTATGCATTAATAATACACTGTTTCTGTGTAGGTCCCAGATAGGGTTTTTGTAATTTTTAATTTATTTTTATTGAAATAATCAGCAATCAAGAATAGAAGTTTCCTTCTGCAGTAGATGGGAGCAAATGCAGCAATCCTCAGGTGGATGACAGTGAGCGAGAGATCCTGGAACATTCAATCCTAAAATAATGTCTCCATACAATCCCTCTGTTTAGGACTGTGAGATCAAAGCATAGGCTGACCTATTGTCAGAGACAGAGCAGATGGAAGATACCAAGGAAATAATGCTTTCTAAATACACCACAACCTACATGAATTCACAGAGACTGTGGCAGCATGCATGATGGAAGATGTCCTTCTGTGAATATGTTTCTCTTATTGGTTGATGAATAAAACATTGATTGATGAGTAGCCAGGCAGGAAGATAGGTGGGGCTATGAGACCAGGAGAAGGCTAGGGAGAAGAAGGCAGCGAGAGGCCATGGGGAACCACCATGTATCTTAGGGATTAACAGGTCCATATCCTTCTCCAGTAAGTTAAGACCATATGGAAATACTTAGATTAATAGTAATGGGTTAATAATTAAGACATCAATCAGCCAAGAATTTTATAATTAATATAGAGTTCATATGTTTATTTGGGGCTAATTGGCTGCAGGAACAGTCTGAGGAAAAAGCAAACAAACAAACAAATAAAAAAACAAAAACAAAGCAAAACAAAACAAAAAAACTCCATCAACACATGCACAGAGCTTGCACAAGAAGTAGACATAAGCCCCCATCTCTAACCCAGAAGCTATCTTCAAGTGAAAACCACTCATAATTGAAATATTACAATGCTTTTTCACTGGTTATCTAAACCACTTTTCAGTCACACAGAAAGCACTGGACAGGCAAGATAAAGTCAACTCAATGACATCTTTGGAGGATCTTTGTCTCATAATGTATTTGCATTTAATTGTTTTTATTATTATTTATTTATTATTCTCTGCTTCTATATTATGGATTGCAGTTTGTGGTTGTATGGGGCTTCTGCATGTCTCTGCATCTTTATGTGCTTCTCATGCTTTCTCTTGGGGTCTTTCCTTCTGTTTGTTTTGTTCTATTCCATTTTTAAAATGTTGTTATTGTTCAGTAGATGATTGCTTCCTAAGGAGTGACACAAAGGGTATGGTTGGGAGTAGTTGTGGGGATGAAAGAGGGGGAATTACAATAAGAACACATTGTTATTTAAAAAAATCTATTTCCAGTAAAACAAAATAAACCTTAAAAAGAAAAATGCTTATTAACTAAAAAGTTTAAATAAAACTCATTACAAATACCTATACAAAAATGAGAACTGGCTTATAAATTGAGAAATGTTTATTAATATTTTGGAGATGATTTTGGTAATCAATATGATTACTCGGGATTGATTGAGTTTTCTAAAAAAAATAAAATGAGGAAATAATGAGTAACTGGAGGCTTTTAGACTTTGAGGAAGGTGATAATACCTGGGTAACCTGAAGGCAGAATGGTTGATTTTATTCTTTGAATATTAATTTTAAATGTGTCTTTTCTACGTGATAATGAATAAATGACAATAAAAAATAAAAAAGAAATTTAAACAGTTATTAACTGACACAATTCAATAAAACTGAATCAAAGTAATAATACTCAGAGTAATATATAGATATATATTATATACCATTTAAAATTCACTAAGTACCTAACATATGAAAACACTATAAAACTTTGTTTCACTTTTGAATATTGCATTTTCTAAGATTATTATTTGTAAAAATTTATAAAATATCTCAATTTTTACCTTTAAATCATTGTATTCTCACTGATATGGGTGGAAGAAGCTGTATATAGGGATATATTCTATATGGGAAATAATATATTGAAGCATTTGAATTAAAAGAAATTTTTTCCAAGCCTCGGGAATCATAGTAGTGTACTCTGGAGCCAGGAGAAACCAAGAGAGATGATATATGCAGTTCTTGACCCTCTGAGGGATAGTTACTATCTTGGAACCAAACAGGAGGTTGAGAATGTGCACTTATATATGAAAAAACTCTTTCTGGATGAAAAACATATTAGCAGAAAGATGGTAAGCCCCAAAGAAACAGAAGCGTTTGCCATAAAATATTTGATGATCACAGAATAAATATTGGACATAAAAATACTTTGAGTAATACTGGATATTATAAAGGAAAATATGCACAAATGCAAAAATAGAGAGGAAGATTTGATTAGATTCTTGAATTCAATTAAATGACTTTAGGCTTCCCTGTTTTGGCTTCTTATGAAAACATGAATTTCTTTTATAGATTCATATAGGGATATAAAAGAGGTTTACTCTGAGGGAATTTATAAATTCACTGCTTAGAACTCAAGCAAGAATTTGACTTCACTTTGTCTTAGCAAGAGCAGAGTTAGAATTTGGATTTGAAACTTCATAGAAACCTAAGATAAAAATTTTAGAATTAAAGAGCATAAAAACTAAAACTGAAAAATGTTTTAAATAAGCATTCATCATTTATTATAAGAAATATCTAAGCTTAAATTGCACAAGGGAAGACTCAGAGGCTTAAAGAAATTAGCCCTGAAATGTGAAAGAATGAACAGTGATAATAGTAGATCTATCTTCCTGAGATAACATAAATCGGAACACATGCTCTTACAAAGAAGACCAACCCAGGGAAATAATGATCTGGTTTAGACTGCTTGGCTAATACAAAATGATCAAGTCTAGATTAATTTAATGATGTCAGACACTATATAAATTATTTTTATGGAAACTTTCCCAATATCTTTTAAATAATAACATAATGTATCCAATCAAATTGAGGCATAAAAACCATCACAAAGGCATAATGATAGCTTCTGATTTTACTTTTTATTATATGGAAACATGGAAATGTAGGCAGGGAGCCTTAGACTGACAGAAGTGAAAGAAAACACTACAAGGAAAACAATATAACAAAAGGTATGAATACAAAATAAGATGCAATTTATAAAATGATTCAACTAGAAAAATAAAAATTAATTAACAACTGTATAATATAAGGGTAAAAATAATAAAAAATAATTCATATATTTTCATATTGGAATTAGACAGATGCAAGCAAGTATAGACTTAGTGGATTAAAGTTGAAGTCTTTCATAGTTTCTACCTTGGCTAGTACAATAAGCAGGCTGGGAGGATCTGACAAGGGAGGTATCCAGTTACATTGCATAGTAGTGGTTGGGGACAGAGATCCAGCACTGTCATCCAGTAAGAAGCAGGGGTGAATTGTGCATTTATAGAAGGCCAATTATTGACAAGTAACTTGCAAAACAAAGATTATTCCATGTGGCCATAATAGAAAGAAGAATTATAAGTAAAATTTATTGAATATATTCCCTATTTGTCTTCAGTGTATAGGCATGAGTTTTAGGTTAAATAAAGAAAGCAAGAAATGTTTCCAATTAAGCAATTTTTGGTCAAGGTGTGGTCCACCTTATCATTTTTCTTGGAGTCTATCATGTAAGTTAATTTGCCAAGATGTCTGAACTTTTTAATTATGAATTCTCTCACAGTGCAACTAGTTTTATCTCTCACTGAAGCAAAGTTTCAACATGTTCTTCTTTTATCATGTGTTTCCTGAGGTACTTCACTTCATTGGCAAATATTGTTTCTATGCTCTAATAGAGCAAGGACAAATAAGTATTTCTTTGTAATATGTTCACTCCTGCTAGAACAGACCTATTACCAATATTGTCCTTCCCTGTTTATATGCCAGGATTCCTGCGTGCAGCAGGAAGGCATATGCACAAGTAAACTGAATGTTGTAAGGTTTCTTGCTTGAACTGGGAAGAGTAAGTTATTGTGATGATCCAAAAGTGAAGGGAAAACATACCTGGTCACAGAGAATGGGGTTTTTGAACTTTATGCCCTCCACATTCTGAAATCTCACTGTTTACACTACTCAGTGCTTACAACATCCCCCCTTTCTCCTGTCACTTTTTGTCTGTTTTGTAGCCTGACATTGTAGGAGGGTGTCTCCAACCTCCATGCTTTGGTTTTGTTCATTCTTTTTCACGTCCACAAGGAAGTACAGTTTTAAGTAATAGGCCCTTTCTAAAGGTTTTGAATGTGGTTCTTCTCCAGGACTAGCCTGTTGTGCAGGGGCCCCAGAATCATCCCAAGACCAGCTCTGTGCATGGGTTAAAGGCTTGAAATGTCTATGTTTCTCTGTAGATAAGCCTGATAGTCTGAGATTTGGTTTCTCTTGTGTTTGCTTTTCACTCCAGGGAGGCAGGCTTGGAAAGGAAAACCATTTCTTCCCTTAAATTGTGTTCACTTTTTTCTTTTAACTGTGCTTTTAGATGCCTTTTCGTATTTTCCTCGAATCCCAATATTCTTCCTCTCACCTTTTGGAGGATGGCTTTGTCAACCAGGCACTTCTCATGAACAAAGTCGCAAGGAGAAAACATTTTAAAATGTCATCTTATCCCACAAGGTGCAGAACACAGCCTAAAGGAAAGTTGTGATTTCTGGGGATGTCAGTCACATATGTGCACTCTAAACCTTTGGAACTGAATTTGATTTGCATCTTGGTGAGAGAGAATCCCAAACAAAGGAACCGAGAAGTGAAATGTAGAGAAAGACTAAGCACCTGCAGCAGACTAGGAAGACAGAGGTTTAAATAAAATTTATTTTTTATCATGCTTTTCTAATTGCTATTCGCGACCTTCAGGATGTGTCATAACCTTTAAAGACCTTCCATGGTGCTGGCTTGTGTGAATGTGCTGGCTGGTTTGAATGAGCTTGCTTAACCTGTGTTTGTCTGTTATGAGTAGGTTTTTCCTGCCGGTATGTTCCCACCACCATGCAAGCTCCAAATAACACACAGCGACCCTGTATTTGATATAAAGCTGTTGGCCTGTTACTAGCATTTCTTATTGGCTACCTCTGTCTTAAATATTAACCCATTTCTATTAATCTAAGTACTTCCACATGTTTTTTCTTACCGGAGAGAGGGGCTGGCATTCTTTTCTCTGTCTTCCATCTTGAATCTCCTCCCTACTACTTCCTCTCTCCTCCTAGTCCTAGTCCAGCCTATCTGACTTTCCTATTGGCCAACAGTGCTTTACTCATTAATAAATAAGAGAAACAGTTTTACAGAATGACATCTCCTATCATCTCCTCTTTTCTGTCTAAAATAAAAAAAAGGGCTTTAACCTTAGCATAGCAAAATATCTCACACAGCAGTTATCAAATAAAAATCACAGTTAACAATATTCAGTCCATTAACATTTAAGAAGGTTTAAAGAAAATATTCTATCATCTATCCTATCTTTGTGAGTCTAAAGTCTTATATGTAACTATCTTTAAGCCTAACTAAGGAAAACTATAACCATAACTATCTGTCTTCAACTCCTTCAAAGACCACAGAAGGATAATATATAAACTCTGGAAATGACAGAGACACCTTGCTACCTAATTAGTCCCCTGAATTCTTCTGTAATCTTCCATCTTCAGCCTATAGGCCATAGTGCTTCTGGCAGACTCCTCAGCAAAGCAGGAAACTGAACTGTTTACTTGTATTGGCAGTTTGTAGTCACTTCTTTCTATATCCTGCAGACTGTCTGGCAGACTCTTCCCTGAAGCAGGAACCCTGTAGCAATGTCCATCATGTATCATCAGTCATTTTCCTGGGGTCCTGTCTTTCCAGTTTATACAGCATGAAGTCAAACAGTCCAACAAGAGCAGTGTCTTGCTCAAAGACAAGAACTAGTCTTGCCATATTGAAAACATACTCCATAATGAGTTTCTTTGATGTCCATCTTTCTTTTTGATGCAGGTGCTATTGCCAGGAGCAGTTATGTCTCACTGTCAAGAAAAACCCTAAACAATTTTAAATGCCATATTCTGTAGGTCATTGAATGTTTTGAAGTACATTTATCTAGCTCAAATACATCTTGAAAACCTAATAATTTTACTCTTAAGTTTTGACTATCAGAGGAAACTATCTATAATCTTTAATAATTTATACTTTACATTCCTAAGTGAGCTATATAAACACAATACCTAAACAAGAGAAGAAATATACATATCACAAAATTGAACTTAAATTGTATCAATAAATGACAGTCCATTCCAAAGCAAAGTAAACATGTTTGGTAATAATAATTCCCCTTTTACCTTTAAAAAGATTGCTTGTGGTCATTAACCATTTATAATCAAGCCCACTTAAATGAACACAAACATTTATAAACAATATTTGGGAACTTGCGTCTCATTCTTTCCAAACTGCTTCCTGCTGGTAGGGGGCGCTCTCATGGGGCATCCTAAGAAGATGAAGAAATCCAGGCATAGTCTGCAAGGCTGGCTTGTCCCAGCTGTTTTGAATCTTGGATCACCTGGGATGCTGTTTCAGGGAGTCTTGCTTGATCAAACCATGTTAGTCTAGAAGGAATCCACAGCTTCTCATTTTCTGTGGAAACAAAAATAGAAATCCTTTTCCCTAGGAACCTATCCTTGAACTTAAATTTTGGAGTCAAAGCATTTTTAAAATATGTAAATTGGATTGATCCAGCAGCATTTGTTTTAACAGTTGTTGCTATTTCCTCAGCAGTCAAATAATCTAATGATAACAGAACAGCATATAGTATCCACACTCTTTTTGTGCTTTCCATTTTTATGTGGCTTTTTTAAAAATTACTCTATTTCTTTTATTTTTAGTTTTTCATTTTTTTTGCAATAGGTTTTCTCTGCATAACTTTTATCTGTCCTGGAATTAACTCTGTATACCAGGTTTGCTTTGAATTCACAGGGATCTGTTTGCCTCTGTCTCCTGATTGCTAGAATTACAGGCGTGTGCCATCACATCCAGCTACTGTCTGTCTTTTTAAAACCATTTAATTCTTTTTTTCTCCCAAGCCTACGTATACTTTAAAACACATTGTAAACCTTTAGAGGTTTTTCTTAATGTGAATCTGTCTTACTGTAAATCTTTACCTTTTTGTGGCCATGAGTCTTTTATCTGATAAACAGCAACAACATTGCTAAAATGAAAGCCACAGCTGTATTAGCCACAGTCTATCAAAGATGGCAGCAGGTACCTTTCCCACCAGAACTGAGAGCAGTCTATCAAAGATGGCAGCAGGTACCTTTCCCACCAGAACTGAGAGCTATGCTCAGTACCTTGGTCTGTGCTGTCATCCAGCAGCATGTTGCCTGCTTGGAGATGTGGTCACTGCTATTGTCAGCTCTCATACACACCAGCAAGTTGTTAGTGGAGCTGTTTAAAAGCCTTGTAGATTTTTGCTGCTTATGTTGAGTCAGCAAATCTCCCTTAAAGGAGCCACACAAGTCTCTGCTTGTCTCTAGCAAAACAGAGCCCAACTGAGAAAAATACTGTTACCAAGAAATCTTGCATGTTTTTTTTTTTTCTTTTTTCTTTTTTTTTTTCTAAAATCCTTTCTTAGGCTTTTCTTAAGTTTTAAGTGGAAGTTCTTATTAGCCACGTTGAAGGCACCATTCTGTTATGAGTAGGTTTTTCCTCCAGCTATGCCCCACCACTGTGCCATCCCCAAATAACATACAGAGACCCTGTATTTGATATAAAGCTGTTGGCCAGGTACTAATTCCTTATCAGTTATCTCTGTCTTAAATATTAACCCATTTCTATTAATCTAAGTACTTCCACATGGTCTTATCTTAACCAGAGTAGAGAGGGACTGGCATTCTGCTCTCTCTGTCTTCCATCTTGAAACACCTCCCTACTTCTTCCTCTCTCCCCCTAATCTTCTAGTCCACCTATCTTGCTTTCCTATTGGCCAACAGTGCTTTATTCATTAACCAATAAGAAAAACATATTTACAGAATTTTAAAAGTTGTCTTTGTTGGATATAGTAATCATAGTTGATTTTTTTTGTTTCTTTTTTTTTTCTTAATTTCAGGATTTTAAATAATATCCTTGAATGCTACCTTGGATTTAGCGGTACATCTTATTCTCTTATTCTAATATCTTTGCTTTATGGTTAGTTTTATTATGCTTACTTGTTTCTTTAGATTTAGGACATTTTATGCCTCATGTACTTAGGTTAGATAACTTGATAGGTTGACAAGTGAGTTTTGACAACAAGTTACCCAAGCAGCAAAATATAGTAAGATAAATAACGGATATTAAGGACAAAATCATAAATATCCATTAATAGTTAAATGCACTAGTAAAACTTAGGAAAAATAATTCATCAGAAATATCCAGTGTGTTCATGAAATGATACAAAGTAAATGTTTTGAGGCTTTGGAGTGCAATAATATTCTATTCTTAAAATTGAAACAATTGCACTCATAGTCCTTTTTCTACTAGAAACCTTTTGAACAACAGAAGTAAGAAATGACTTGATAGGTAATAAACTATGAACATCAGAAAAAAATAATATGCTCTGTACCTCCAGCAATGGATTTCATGTAGAAACTTGTTTACACCAAAAAGTAGGCAAAGTTAGTTAAATTAGCTGAAAGATTGACAAATATTTAGGATCTGACAGTTTAATTTCTGGATTTTATGATGTTTTGTACTAAGTATTCATAATTTAGAATGTAAAATGAATTATATTCCAAATGAACACATAAATCAATGATATGTGCTTAAGATTTTATTCAGTGTTTTATAGATACATCTAACCAATGATGACAAATATCAATTATTATTCAGTACCTACAAATATATTGTACACAAACTATTCACAGCAAATTATGTAAACAGATGACCTATTATTTTCATTAATTATAACTGAAAGTTGAGAACCAGAGACATTTAGTCTTTAGTCCTTTAGACTTTGTCATTTATTAATTATTTTGCTATATTCTTTTCATAAGACAATTTAAAATATACCTTTAAATAGATCAGGGAATTTTAAAAGTATATAGAAAATATTTTCTTCTTTCCATATTCCAGTACATAAAAATATTTTAGACTTTGCATTTCATGTGCATATAAACATTTAAAATGAATATTCAGTCACATCATCAGAAAACTCATCTCACTATAGATAAGACGCATAGACTCATTATAAATCTAAAATACTTATAATCAAAACTAATTTATAGTCAAACTAAATTTTTATTATGAGATGCTAAGAATTCATTTAATCCAAAATCTACTTTTTAGTAAAAGTCCACTGACTTTCTATGAAATAGAACAGCATGACATTTGAAAGTAAGAATAATGTTGTGTTTCTCTATAATAAAAGGTTATTTAAATAAGATTTATTGACTGGGAAATTGAACATGTTTTATCTTGTGGCAGTGAACCATAATTTACATAGACAAAGCAATGTGAAACCTTTCCAATTATATATGGCTCATAAATTTAAATATTTAAAAATGAAAGTGAATATAGTTACAACATTTTATCTAGACTTTACCACTCATTCTAAATTTCCCCAGCTACTTTTTATTTCAATATGAATGTAAGATTATGATCTTACAATAGTCATGCATTCATAATTCTCTTTAAATTTCTTCAGAATTTAATTGTTTCTGTCTTTAAAGCTTTTCCCTACAGCAATCACTAAGAGAGCAACATCTTTGTGCATTTGGTCCATAGGAAGAAAGCACTGTTGTGTATTTCAAGATAATTCTGCTGGATAGAAGGAGATTACTACCGTCTTATTTTCTGTCACCCACAAATGCCTAAAGGGAAACTGGTGAGTGCAAATATGTCCATTTTTCTAATAGCTGTTAAGTATGACTTCATTATTGGTCTTACCATGTCGTGTTTAGATGTCACTTCACAACATTTTCTCCATCTTTTGGATTTTATATTTTCCCACCCCTCTACCACAGTGATTGCTGATTTTCAAGTGAGGGTAATAATACATGCTCTCTTTGTGGATGAAACTAGGACTGTGACTTATTCTCAACATTCTGTGTAGATATCACCTCTTCATTCCCTGGAAAATATAGCAGAGTATCTTCTTTGACTCAAAGATCAATAGCCATTTTCATTGAGTATAACAATAAATATTTATAAGATGTCTCCACATTAAGACATGACAATTTATCTAAACAACAATAATTAATTCATCTTCCTTCCGGGGCCTAATTTGCACATATTCAGGGGTTTTTCGTTGCTTCACAGTATCAAGTATGAATTCTTTCTTGGGTAAATCTCAAATCAATTTGTGAATATTTTCATATACCTATTACACTACTCCCATTATCATACCAGTGGCTTTAACATTTTCTTAATATATATATATTCAGGTAAAAAATAGAACAGATGATACGCATGATATGTTATATGAAAAAGGATTGAAGAACACTTGTAATGTGGTGGATGGGGGAGAGAAATGAGCTGGTGTGTGTATCTATGAAAAAAATCCAAATGCAATCTCACTATTTTGTAGGACAATTTAAAATATAAGTTAAGAAAATTTGGTGGTGATACACTGTAAGTGTTGAGTAACGCTAATCACAAAGTTAGGTTATTAAGCAAATATTTCAGAAAAGGTAAAAGTAATTACATTATGAATTAATTGTTAGGAAATCCACAGGACCCAAAAAAGTAGAAGCTATTGTCATTGCTTTGGTGTTCCATTAAAATAAAATTACTTTGTTGCTTAAGGTATAGTGTACTTAGAGAAATAAAGCTAGAACAGAGCTATAAGCATCCTTATTGATTCCTAGATTTTGTTAGAAGATGCTTTGTGAACAGCTAATAGAGAAATGCCATCCAGAGTCTTACCTACCTGTGACCCGATAATCTCCAATAGTAATTTTACTAGGCATGATGTATGTGCCCACTGTTAAGTATAGCATGACTGTTTAGGTGGGATTAGATCCATTCTGATTAGGATTTCAACCTACTCTATAAGAAATCATACCTGGTATTGTGTGTGGTGTGTGTGTGTGTGGTTCTTTTTTTTTTTTTTTTTTTTTTTTTTTGCTTTTGATGAGCAATTTATTTCGACACATAAAATTATTTCACTGCACTACTGTCATCAAACTCTACCAAGGATCTCCTATAGCTGATAAACACGTTCAGCAAATTAGCAGGATACATGATATACTCAAAAAGAAAAGAAAAGAAAAATCAGTAGCCTCACTATATACAGTTAATAAAGGGGCTGAGAAAATAGAGAAATATCACCCTTTACAATAGCCACAAACAGCATAAAGTATCTTGGAATAACACATACCAAACAAGTGAAAGACCTATATAGCAAGATCTTTGTGTCTTTAAAGAAAGAAAATAAAGAAGATACCAGAAAATGGGAACGTTTCCCATGCTCTTGGTTAGGTAGGATCAACATGGTAAAAATGGCAATCTTGCCAAAAGCAATCTGCAGATTTAATGCAATCCCCATCAAAATCCCAGCACAATTCTTCACTGACCTTGAAAGAAAAAAATTCAAATTCATATAAGAAAACAAAAGATACAGGATAGCCAAAACAACCCTGTACAATAAAAGAACTTCAGGATTCAACACCATCCCTGACTTCAAGCTCTACTATACAGATATAGTCCTGAAAACAGCTTGCTATTGGCACAAAAAATAGACAGGTAGATGAATGGAATCAAATTTATAATCCCAATATTAATCCACACATCTACTAACACCTGATTTTTTTTGACAAAACTGCTAAAATTATACAATGGAAGGAGGAAAGCATCTTCAACAAATGGTGCTGGCACAACTGGATGATGGTTTGTAAAAGACTGCAGATAGACCCAATGTCTATCGCCGTGTTCAAAACTTAAGTCCAAATGGACGAAAGACCTCAAAATCAATCCAGCCACACCGAACCTCTTAGAAGAGAAATTGGGAGGTACCTTAGAAGAATTGGTACAGGAGACTGCTTCAAGAACATAACACCAGTAGCACAGACACTGAGAGCTCCTAAAACTGAGAAGCTTCTGTAAGGCAAAGGACACAGTTGACATGACCAAACGACAGCCCACAGACTTGGAAAAGATCTTCACCAACCACACATCTGACAGAGGGCTGATCTCCAAAATATACAAACAACTCAAGAAACTTGTCACCAAAACACTAAATAGCCCTGTTAAAAAGTGGTGTACAGAACTAACCACAAGGCTCATTTCTATTCTGAGAATAACTGCTGAAATATTTGTTGATGGAATAAAGTTTGAATCTGGCTGTAACCTTCCCACCTACTCCTATTCCATGGATATCTCTGAACAATCAGGTTATGTGTCCTCCTATCATAACTTGCTATTTAATTCATTTTTACTAAATTAAAGATTACATAGACACCTCTTAATTTGTTTTAATCACATGCACAGTTTAGGAAAGATCCTAAGCTGGGTTCCAGACAGATCAGTAGACTATCTTAAATTGCTGTTAGAAAAATCCCATTCAGCGAAATGATGTTGAATATTAACACTAGTGTTCTTCCTTTTAACTTTAATATTAAATAATTTGTTTGAGATAAAATTTGTTGAGGTTACAATGATACATTCAAAGGTTTAATTGAAATCCCTAAAATTCTTTTATCTATCATTTTGAGGGGGCTTTTTTCCTGAATTGGAGTTAATGGAAGAAATTTGTCTTCCTAAGACAGTAACTTGGAATGGTATTGGGAAGTAAGGTTTATTATCCTCACATCAAAGTACAAAGACTATAGAAATACAATTAAAGCTATTTTTAAATGTACAATTTTGTGAAATTTGACACTCAAATATTTCAAAATATTTGACTAAATGTTGGAACACAGAGGGTGACAGTTATTTAAGTTTATAAATGAATCCCAATACAACAAGCAATTGACTAGAATTGCTACAAGTAATTATATGATTACAACAGGCTTTATTGATTGTTTAGATTAAAAAGTAGAATACTTTTACAGCTTCCTCTTTTTCATGTATTTATTTTTTTGTGACTTCAGACATCAATATTGCATCAACATTACCCTCCCTGTTCCAGCTTTTCCAAATTCCTCCCTCCCTCCAAAATGTATGATTTCCTCTCAATTGTAATTGTTACACATACCACACAAACACACACACACACACACACACACACACACACACACACACCACATGATCACCTTCACATACACATGGATATACATGTAACCAACTAAGCTAATTTACTTTTGTCCATATGTGCCTGACCCATTGTAACTACAAGTCTATGTGTGTTGGAGAAAGTGAATCATCCTGAAGAAAATAGATTCTTGTCTGTTTTTGTTTTTTCTTTCAAATTTCATTTAATGGAAATTCTCTGAAAAAATATTAACCATTCTTTTTTAGAAATCAGCAGAAACACAATTATGTGAAAGCAGTAAAAGAAGATAATGTTTGAAATGAAAATTTGGTATAATTTTAAGCACTATGCTTAAAATAGGCATGGAAATGAAAATGATTACACTCTTTTATTACTTCACAATAACTTTACTTTTCTATGGTAATCACATGGTTGCAATATTTCATTAAGGATTTACTCAAATGTCAGTGTTGTGGGCAACACTGACATATTAACCAGATGATGTCTCCAATTTTACTTCTGAATATTATCAATTATAAAGGACTTGTTGAATATTACTACTGAATTATGCTGTTAGTGCTGGGAAGATTGATCCTGTAAATGTGTGGGTGCATACATGGGAGGACCAGAGGTCATAACTGGGTCTCTTTCTCAACCACCATCCATCATATTTTTTGAGATAGGATTCAGTGAACCTAGAGCTCACTAACTGATTAGAGTTCCTGGCCAATGAGCTCCAAGAAAATGTCTGATTACTTTCTACAATAATAAGATGATTATAGAAGTTCCCACGAGTCTTTCTTTTTTCCTGTTGTTGTCATAGATTCTAAATTTGGACCTTGTGCTTATATGGCAAGTACTTTACTATCTCCCCAACCTCCAAAACCACATTGTTGGAACTTATAAATAAATTATTTTAAGAACTGGAAGTGTTTATCCAACTCAAAATCTGTTACTCTTCTGAACTCATGTTAGAAGATCCCATTGAAAAATGGTGTGATCAATTATTGAATCTCTTTGCTGGATCAGGCACTTTCACTTGCAATCAAAGTACAGATGGCTTAAAACTTGTGGGGGAGATGAGCCTGGGGTTTGTGTATCACCAAAGAAATGACATCCTGCATACATTCTTGAAAATATCAGTTGACCAAGGATGAACACTTCAGTTGTCATAAACTTTAATTTGTAAATTCAGGAATTAGTGTGCTAAATTGATTACAAGTTAGATAATGGAAGAGATGTCACAGCAAAACCCTTGAGAAACATGACTTTCCAAAATGAAATGCTTTTAGAGCTCATAGTTTGGGAGATTCTAGTCTAAGATCAGGTGACATTTGAGATTTAGGGCCGATGATTTTTGCAAGATTCCAATGTGTTAGCATGATTGACAGGAAACTCAAGCATTTTTTTGAGCAAAAATCAAAAAAGGGTAAGGAACGTTCAGAGTCCCCCTAAACACTTTCATATTAGTGGAAGTGTTGACTAGTAGTTTCTACCTCCTAAAGGCTCCACTATCTAGAAGTTGATAATAGATTGGAGACACTCATAACAAGAAGGCCCAGACCACATAGTACAGCTGACTTAACATCTCCTTTGTTGTTCTTACCTTACAATTATAATGCCTTGTGATATAATTAGGGAAATTATTTATATTAAGCCAGTTAAACTCAATTTTATCTGTATAGTAGAGTACATACTGTGAACTTGCCCAGTAGTATGATAAATTATAAAAAAACTTTTAAATAATAATTTTATAATAGGATAACCTTTTATTTCTATTTCTGACTGTAAAAACAAACAAAAAACATTTGGAAGGGATATGCTCTTATTTCTGTAGAATACTCATATGCATCAACCATTTTCTAATTTGCTTTTCTTCCTGGGGATGGCATTTACCAAGTTTTATAATAAATGTGATTTGTAAGAGAAAAGGAGAGAGAAGATAGTAAGAGCTCATCAATAAATATCAACTTTTCAAATCAAAACTACTGCTAACAACATGTTTCAATTTCTGTTAAAAATAAAGCATGGTTTGCCTGCAGGCTACCTCAGATCTTCAATAACCTGTTTATAATGCACTATCTCTTGATTTACATGATGCAAAATATCATATCTGATTTATACTCCCACATCATTGCAATCATCACTCAACAATATCCACTTACTGCTAATGACTTTGATACCATCATTAAAAAAATCCATATTGAATTTTAATGAGAGTATTACCTTGACATTTTTCTGCAAGAAAATATACTTACGTTTTTTTTAATTCTTGGTTCATTATCTACAATAATTCATGTGTTTCTTGTCCTTTAGCCAAGAATTATTAGCATGAAGATTTTAAGACAATATTTTTTTATTTATTTTATATAACCAAGTCCATTTAAATGAAAACAAACATTTATAGACAATATTTGGGAATTTGGGTGTCGTTCTTTCCAAACTACTTCCTGCTGGTAAGGGGAGCTGTTATGGGGGATTCGAAGACGATTCAGAAATCCTGGCTGTAGTCCGTAAGGCTGCTTTGTCCAGCTGTTTTGAATGTAGGATCACCTGGTACTCTTTAAGACAATATTATATAAATAGTAATTTTGCTTACAAAAGACAGGCCATAGGTATTGGGAATGAAATACGTGTTTGGTATGAAAACAAAAAACCTTTGTTTGTTTGTTTTGCTTTTATGTTTCTATTGATTTTCGTCCTCATGTAAATTGAAAGTTGCTTATAAGGACTGTGAAAGATAAGGGACATCTTTCCAATCACAGGTGTCTGAACATGTTCTTCTGTGTTGTCCCTGATGATGAGATTATCAAAATTAAGTGAGAGTTTATTTATTTTATAAAGATACCCTCTTTAGGATACCTGTATCCTGACAGAAAGGTTCTCTGTATTTCCTTGAATTCTTTTGTTGCGACTTTTCTTGATAATTAAAATGAGCTTAAAGTCTCTCAGAAATAGTGCTACATAACAGATGAGCCATTTCTAGCATACTGCATCAATATGGCAAAACTACAAATGTGGTTAATGATTATAGATGGTAACCCTTTAACACCGGCAAAGTTATACTTTGACCAAACCAAACTAAACTAAACATTTTTTTCTTTTTCTTTACATGTTATATATGAGTATAATAATCCTATCCAAGGGGAGCTATTAAGGTATGAAAATTAACTTTCCTTCTCTTGAAGGTGGTGTGTGTATATATTGTGTGCTGCTGACATCCAGTGCTTCTTTAAAACTCTCTGCACTTGATGTTTATTGCATTGCTCCTCCCAGTAGCAAATACAGAATGTTGTTATCCAATGACAAGAGAACAAATAATGAAAATATAGTAAATAAATGTAATTATAGATTAGATTAGAATGAGGTGAGGTTTTGGTAGCCAAGTGAATGGAGTGTCAGGAAATAATGCAAAGGGGAAAGAGTCAGATATGGAAAAACAAATATTTCTTTTTCTCAATGAAAGCTAAAATTGTTACTGGCATAAAAAGTAGGAGAGTTGTGTGGAGAGACTGAGGAATCTAAACATGTGAAGGAAGGGGATATATGGACAATTCTTCATAGGTCCAGGGATGTAATAAGATAAGAGAAATGTCTAATGATCTATAGCAGAGTAGGTTAGCTACAGGTGACGAAAACAAATTGTATGTTCCAAAATAATGAATGGAGAAGAGATAAAGATTTCCAAAACAAAGAGTGATACTTGTGGAGGTTTGAAATTATTGTCTCATTAAAAATGAAAAAGAAGGTGTGTAAATGTAAACTTCTATTCACTTCTGTCCGGATGAATTAGAAAAGTAACCAGTGTCTCCACATTAAAAATACTACAAACATTTATTATGTTCATGCAAGTTGAGGAAGTATTCATTAGTAAGTAATAAAGATCTTTATTTTTATTGAAGTAATATTTTTCTTGCCATTGCTTGGTATTGTATCTTGTATTTGTAGCTATGAATATGTGATAATTTGTGTGTGCACCAGCACGTGTGCGTGTGTGTGTGTGTGTGTGTGTGTGTGTGTGTGTGTGTGTGTGTGTATGTGTGTGTTCACCAGTGCAAACACAGAGATTGACATTGGGATGTCTTTGTTTTTATGGAGTTAGTTACATATGGAGGCCAACTTTCATTTATACTGATCATAAGCCCCTAGGATCTGTCTCATCTCTACAGTGCTACTTTTTCTTTTCTATGTTGTAAATATTTGATTATAAATGTAAGGCTAGAGCTGCATCAGTTTCCATTGCTATCCTGCTTACTATTTGAGATGAAGTTTCTTATTGAATATGGTGTTTAGGAATTTAACTAGATTACCTGGTCAGTGTACACTAGGAAACTTGTCTTTGCCTCCCTCATGATAGGATGAAGACACACATCATCACCCCTGGCTTTCAGGTGACACTGAGGATGAATGATCAGGCCTTCATATTTTAACAGCAATTCCTTTAGAAACTGAGGTATTTCCAGAGGCAACTTTGATATTTTCACTTTAAATTTTGGGTGACAGTCATCAAAATGGCATCAAACTATTTTCTAATATATTAAATCAAAGGACATATGAGGTAACCCAGTCATAAAAAGAGGAACACAGTATGTACTCACTCATATATGGATTTTAGACATAGAGCAAAGGATCACCAGCCTATAATTCACAACACCAGAGGAACTAGGATACAAGGTGTATTCTAAGAGATTCATATAAAGTCCCTCACAGAACCGGGAAGGGACAAGTCCCCCAGAGCACAGGGGAAGTGAGGGGGGGCAGCAAATGGAGAGAGAAGTAGGAGAAAACGAGGGGGAGGAAAGGAAAACACGTGCCATCAGGAAGATTGAGCCCGGTTAGGAAAGGAAGACAGGGGGAGAGAGAGAGAGACAGAGACAGAGACAGAGACAGAGAGAGAGAGAGAGAGAGAGAGAGCATAAAAGAGGGAGCCAATATTGGTTTGAAGATAAAATTAGGAGCAGGGAATTTGGGCTTATGATTCTGGAGATTCTCTCACCTGAGTCTGTTCTTGTCTTTGCAGCTTCAAGTTTCACAATTTGTACAAATTTTGTGCCTTACAGTGCCTCTCTGTTTTCCACACTGTAATCATAGGTATGATTGGAAGTTAGTTGAAAAAAAAAGGAGCTATGTTTTATAAATATGTTAACATATCGGTTTTGAGTGGACCTTTGATATTGACATGTGTTTATCCATTTGTTTTGAAATTTAATTTCTTTCCTCTCAGATAAATCATGCTTAGATTTGGTTACAAGACAATTTAAGGTCCATTGCCAAATTTCATAAGGTCTCTTAAGAGTCACAATTATTTTTTTTTTTAATTTTAAAGACCCCCCTTTGCTATTTTTCTTATCTTTGTTTTTTTTTGGGGGGACTGACTTCCATTTGACATGTGTATGTGAATGTCTCTCTTAGACTTATATCTTAGAGTCAAATGTGGACAAATTTGAAAGTGTGGATTTTTCCCTCACGACTTTTGGAAAGTACACTCTGACTTTATTTCGTTCCAGATGCCAGAAATTAATGTAATGCTATATAACTATGGCACCTGGTTTAAGATTTAAGGGCCCTGTGTTCCAGGGAAGTAAATGTTGGTTGTGACTCAGAATTGATTTGGCCCTCTAGTTCCCCAGATGGCTCTTTACATTACAGCATGAGAGGTCTCTGATGAGTTTTTAAAATGTCATTGATTTTTCAAGTTGTTCAAGTTTTCTATACTTAAGGATGTCAGAAAAGCATTCAAAGATTTGTAACATGCCCCAAATATGATTGAAAGTGGCCAGTTTTATAATTAAAATAATATAAGTTAATTCACAGTAAATTATCAAATATAAAATATAGCAAAATTATATAGATTATTGTTAGTACTTTCTAAAAAATTTTATGTGCAATTATGCTTTACCTGTATGTACATCTGTGTGAGGGTGTCAGATCTTGGAGTTACACACAGTTGTGAGTAAGCTGCCCTGTGGTTGCTACAATTGAACCCTAATCATGTGGAAGTGTGCCAGTGTTATTTTCTTTTTGTTTTAGTTTATATTTTTTTTCTTATTTTACATATCTATCCCAGGTCCCTCTCTTTCCTAACCTCTCATTCACACCCCCACCGACCCCATCCCTCTCCATGGTCTATACCATTCCCTTTCCACTCCCCAGGGAGGATGAGGACTTCCAGGAGGGAATCATCAAAATTTGTCAAGTTATTTGTGGTAATGCCTAGGTCCTCCCTTGTGTATTCAGGTTAAGGGAGTATCCCTCCATGGGGAATGTGCTCCCAAAGTCCTTTCATGGACAAGGGATAGACCCTGGTTCCACTGTCAGTGGTCCCATAGACCCCCCCCAAGCCTTCTAATTGAGACCCACGTTTCAGGGGTTCTGGGTCAGTCCTAAGCTGGTTTCCCAGCTATCAGTCTGGGGTCCATGAGCTCCCCCTGGTTCAGGTCAGCTATTTCTGTGGGTTTCTCCAGCCTAGTCATGACCCCTTTACTCATTATTTCTTCTTCTCTGCCCCTAGATTCTAGGAATTCAGCTCAGTGTTTAGCTGTGGTGTCTGCTTCTGTTTCCATCAGCTACTGGATAAAGGCTCTTTTAGACCATATAAGGTAATTATCAATCTCATTATCAGGGAAGGACATTTAAGGTAGCCACTCCACTATTGCTCAGATTGCTAGTTGGGATCATCCTTGAAGGTTTTAGACATTTTCCTAGTACCAGATTTATCTTCAATCCTATAATGGCTCCTTCTACTATGGTTTCTCTTTTCTTGCTCTCCTCTATTCCTCCCCTACTTCAATCTTCCTGGTGCTTCATATTCTCTACTCCCCTCTTCTTCTCCCATTCTCTTTCTCCTAACTTCCTTTCTACTCACTGCCCCCCCCCCGCCCCACTCCCAATATGCTCAGGAGATTCTGTCTCTTTCCCCTCTGTGGGAGACCATGTATGTGTCTCTTAGGTTCCTCTTTGTTTCCTAGCTTCTCAAGCCATGTGGAATATAGGCTGGTGCTCCTTTGTCTAAGTCTTAAATTCATATATGAGTGAGTACATACCATGTACTCACTAAAGATATTTTCTTCTAGTTCCATCCATTTGTCTGTGAATTTCAAGATTCCATTGTTTTATGTTTTTGGTTGTTTGTTTTTTTGTCTCTTTGTTTGTTTGCTTTTCCTGCTGAGTAGTATTCCTTTGTGTAAATGTACCACATCCACTTTATCCATTCTTCAGTTGAGGGGAATCTAGGTTGTTTCCAGGTTCTAGCTATTACAAATAATGCTGCTATGAACATAGTTGAACAAATGCCTTTGTTGCACAATGTGCATCTTTTGGGTATACGCTTAAGAGGGGGATTGCCAGGTCTTGTGGTAGACTGATTCCCATTTTCCTGAGGAACTGCCATACTGATCTCCAAAATGGCTGTCAAGTTTGCACTGCCACCAGCAGTGAAGGAGTGTTCTGCTCCCTCTACATACTCTCTAACATAAACTGTCATTGTTGTTTCCAAGTTTAGTCATTCTGACAGGAGTAAGATAATATCTCAGAGTTGTCTTGATTTGCATTTCCCTGATGTTGAGCACTTTCTTAAATGTCTTTCAGACATTTTAGATTCCTCCATTGAGAATTCTCTATTCGGTTCTGTTTGCCAATTTTTAATTGGATTATTTGATGTTTTGGTGACTAGCTTCTTGAGTTCTTTGCATATATTGAAAATCAGCCCTCTGTCAGGTGTGAGGTTGGTAAAGACTTTTCCCCACTCTGTTAATTTCCAACTGACAAAAATTTAAAATCAAAAGAGAATAGAGTTTCTTGGGAGATATCTGGAAAATTGGATTACAGTTCTACTATGTGTGGGATGACCGGCAAACTGGATAACACCATTTAGTAGGCAGAAGTCTTGGACTGTATAAGACAGAGGGAGTAGGGAAGGAGAGGGAACTGGGATTGATATGTAAACTATGTTTGTTTCTAAACTAAAAAGAAACAAAACAAAACAAAAGGTATAGGAATTGAGGTGAATACTAGTTGCATCTATTCCTTGTTTGCTGCTGTGTTTCTTTGGAGGGACTTTGATCAACTGCTTCTGTATATTCCAGAGATCTGCTTCAGTGGGATTTCAGGTCCCAAAGTATACTGCCATTGTGACCACACTGCTACAATAAACCATAATCAGAGAAACTCTGAGTTAAAATAAACCTACTGTTCCTTACATTGTTTTTGATAAGAGTATTTCCCTGTTGCATTTTGTTTTTCTTTTGGTGTGACATTTTCTTGCTCAACCTTGGTTCTCCTACTTTAGAAAATAGATATGTTTCCTGTGTGAAAGATATTTTGGAGGTTTATAAATTGTTTCCTGTTTTAGAGATGTTCATAGTTAAGAAACCTTGACCTTTTAAAGTACCAGCATTGTTAAATATTATGGCGGCTTTTCATAAGCCTACAGGGACAAAACATGGAAGTTTATGGCTTAACAATAATTTATTTGAAGGTCAATGTGACAAGCAGTGGAGTTGTCACAGTGTTAATTGTCAACTTGACAAAGATATGGACTCACTTCCATGATGAGACACTGGATATACCTGCGCAGGATTATCTCTACTAACCCTCAGTTAAGTTAATATAGGCTGACCTGACTATTATGAGTAGGACTATTCCAAGGACAGGGTGATCAAAGGCAACATAAGATCGAGAAAGTGATCTGGGGGCCAAATTGCATTGATTTGTTGTACTCTACTACTTTATTACAGGCAGAATATGACCAGCTGCTCAAAGCCCTTGCCAATATGTCTTCACTGTCATGAGGGACTTCAAGAAGAATGGTTAGCCAAAGTAAATACTTTCTCTCTTAAGTGGACTTTGTTAGACTTTGTCACAGCAAGAAGACATATTGCCTGCTGCTTGATGAAGAGAATATATTTGTTTTTATAAGTATTATAATTTGTGAATATATTTGAAATAATATTACATTTGTTATTTAAATGTTTTGGCAAAATCACAAGACTCAAATTAGATGCATCCAGTGCAGTGGTTCTAAACCTGTTGATTGTGAACCCTTTATGGTGTAATAAGCTTTTCACAGGGGTCACCTAAGATCATCCTCCAAATTATATATTTATACTATGATTTATAATAGTACTAAAATTACAGTTATGAATGACAAAAATAATTTTATAGTTAGAGATCACTACAACATGATTTACTGTATTAAAGGACTGAAACATTAGGAAGGTTGAGAATCACTAATAGCAAGTTTTTCCATCAGCCCCCAGCTCACAAGTAATGATGCTGAAACTCAGTAATTATAAAAGCTTGACCTTTCCTAGTTCTGGTACCTTAAATTAACCAATTTATATGTATTCTGTCACATCTATTCTTGTACTTCCTGTTTTCCTCTGCATCTGGCTGTTAACCCATCCTTTTTCTTCCCAGAGTCCTCTATGTTCCCAAAAGTCCCACCAAACCTCTTCCTGCCTAGCTATTAGACGTTCATAACTTTATTAAACCAACCAGAAGACACCATAGACAGAGATACATCTTTACCTTTACACTGTGTAGAAATATTCTGCAACAACGACTGTAGGGTAACATATTTTAAATCCTAAGTTAAAGAAACTGGTTCAAATACTGTAAGTTTAAGGATGTAAACTGTCTGATCTGCTAAGAAATTATAGTTGTGATAAGCATATGACATTTACCCAGGGGTATTTTTGTGTCTTTATAGGTATTTAGTAATAATTGTTTTATTAAATAAAACAGGTGTACATATACATATTAAAATATTATTTTTCTCTTTGAATATAGTTAACATTTTCATTTCAATTTAGTATACAGTTAAAGTAATTTTTCCTTAAATAATAAGAGTTTATGAACTATGCAGTACATAGAAATTCCTCCAATTTACGCATGTCTAAACCACAAATTGATTTCCCATTTGTAAAAACATGTTGCCTACATGATTATTCATGATTATAGTTAAAGATTGAGAGATTGCCATTGCCATTTGATTATGTATTTTAAGTAAATACCTCCTGTAAACATGAAGATAGGGGTAACTTTATTTGAACTGCATGTTGTTAAGAAATTTGAGAACAAGAGATGACAGTCAAACAAGCCAAACAAGGTACAATAACACTAGTCAAAAAGCCTTCTTGGATGTATTGTTTGAGAGAAGAATCTATTTTCAATAGAAATCAAGAAAAAGAAACAGGAAAATATTTCTTACTTTATAAAAATTAGAAATTTTAAACATTTGATTCACTGAGATTCATTTAGTAACAACTCATTCTGCAGCTGTTTATAGGTATTGTTACATTTATGGACCTTTTCATCTATACCATTGTATGAAAGACATATTTTTTAAGCCCATTAAATATATATTAGTATGTTCCTATAGTCAGAAAAACTAATATAGAACAGAATAGACAATGTGATAGACATGCTTCTTAATTGTAAGACATTTAAACATTCTTATAATTTTCTCATAACCTTACTAAATTGATTAAATGGATATACTAAATGTATAAGACACTATAGTAGTGTTTACAACTTAGGGATTTATATGCATTTAATGAAGTAGCATTATACTTAATTATCTAACACGTTTTCATACAATATATTTTTTGCACTCTTTTCTTTCCTCCAAGGTCCTTCTCATCCTTCCACTCAAAGAACTTCACTCCATTTTTTCCTTTCTCTCTTAAGAAAATAATCAGGAGAATGAAAGGAACAAACTAGAATTTAAAAGTAAAAGCAAAAAAAAAATAATAATATATAAATAAACCACAAACATCACACACACACACACCTTACAAAAATGCCACAAAATTATAAACCTTAATATAAAGCAAGTGACTATTAAGTAAAAAATTGTTTAAAAATATCTGATACAAAAAGTTTATCAATAAACTATTGCTTTCATTTTGTATTTGCCAACTACTCCACAACCTGTGTTCTACACTTAAGAATAATTAAGATACCTAATGAGAGTTCATTGGAGAGGACTAATAATTACTTTGCAAGTAGATATCAACTGAAGATATTTTATTAGCCCAAAATGCACTTCCATCTCTACGTCCTGTCTAGCTGGGACTGTGCAGGGACTGTGCATGCTTGCAGTTTCTCTGACTTCATATTTTGTTATGAGTAAGGTTTTTCCTGCTGGTCTGGACCCACTGCGGCGCCTGCCCCAAATAACACACAGAGACTCTGTATTAGATATAATGCTGTTGGCCAGTTACTTGTTTCTTATCAGCTAATTCTGTCTTAAGTATTAACCCATTTTTACTAATCGAAGTAATTCCACGTGGTCTTATCTTACTGGAGAGAGCGGGCCAACGGTTCAGTTCTCTCCAATCTCTCCATCCTGACTCCTCCTCACTACTTCCTCGAATCCTCCTTGTCTCCTAGCCCCGCCTATGTTGCTTTCCTATTGGCCAACAGTGCTTTATCCATTAACCAGTATGAGAAACATATTTAAAGAATGACATCTCCCATCAATATTGCATTAGTACTTTTGTGTCTGAAAGACACTATTTCCTTGGATTCATACATTGAGAGAAGGTTTATAGAATCTCTACATGGCCCCAGACTTACTCCAATCAGTATAATTCAATCACACAGTATGGTGATTACAAGCATGATTCAAAATAGCCATCACAATATATTATTATTAGTGGAAGGAAAATCTATATAAAGACCAAGAAAAAGACACTAAGTTTAATGTGACAATATTTGATAAAAAATTAAAAACACATAAGCATAATTTTTATATCTACTGCTATGTGGAGACTGTGAAAGATAATAGTCATTTTTATAGATTACCTAAGAATCAAGCCCTGAGCATGTTTATGAGAGATCATTTTTAAGCAGAGAGAACTTAACAATTATGGATAGCAACATTCCATAGGTTAAGGTATTGTAGTAGTGAGGAAACAGGAAACACAAGCAGAACAAAGCATTCAATACTCACTACTTCCTTAATTTGGACAAGGTGTGACTGGCCACATCAAACTCCTGAAATCATGATTTCAGGAGTAGGGTCTTTAATCTTGAGCTTAATCTAATGCTTAAGAAATTTGCTTTCTATCAGGTATTTTGTAAGAAATTCACTCATAAATAAAATCATAATATTTTTCCATGTTTGTGTGTGTTTTATGTAAATGAAATACTGGAAAAATATTTATTAAGACATTCAATAAATTATGAGAAATTGTAAAAACAAAATCCATCAAAATAAATAAAATAAATGAAATAATGTTTCCTTTCTCTAGCTGCTTACAATATGGAAATTTATAAATTTTTTAAATGTAAAAATGTTACCAGTGAAGCTGATAAAATTATCCAATAATTATTGTTCAATAGTAACAAAACAACAAAACTTGATCTAAAAAAGCAGTCTATGTTCACTTTGAATCTCCTATACAACATGCATTGCCTCTTTGTCTCTTGCAACACTTTTATTGTAATTTAATGGACGTCTTATTTAAGGGTATCAGATTTATTGTATTGTGAATCTCCAAAAATTTACATATTATTTAACTATAAGTGTTTAGATATTTCAAAAGACATTGCATTCAAAATTGATTTTAAAATTTTATTTTTGTATAAAGGATATAGAGTCATACAACACTATGGGTGAGTGCAATGTTTCTCTGGTGTTGAACAGAAAAAAATATAAACTAAATATGAGCACATTTAATTGCTTGAAATTTAAGCAATATTTTAGAATGCAGTAAAATTGTTGCAAATATAAGTTTTGCTCGTGTGTCATTTGCATTGTTTGTTGTAAATGTTAATACTTCTACAAAGGTAATTAAAAATGTCTTATTTTCCCTCCTATGCATTGTTCTCAGTTAGGAGTTGTCTCCAGAACAGCCCTCTGAGATACTAATTTGCATATATCCCACAGTGGGAAGTATTCAAATGCATTTGGGCATTAATAAAGACATAATTTTTTAAATGTATGTTTTATTCACTTAATATACGTACAGCTTCATTTGAATGAACTGAGGTTGTAAACATACATACAGAAAATGGCTGAGAAATTGAATTTTAATAGCAAAAGATGCCCAGTGCCTTGGTATACCTAACCCTGATCTACTATAAGTGTTTTACTATTGTCAGTGCAAATACCCAGCATTCCTCTCAAAGGAATAGGACATTCTGGAACCAAATATGAGTTACTGATCTAGGAAGACAAATTTATATTTCCCTTCTCTTCATATTCAAGAATGGAAGCACTTTCATAAAGTTATTAGAGTAAAAACAAATCAAGATTTCTTTCAGGTATATTTCCTTCAGGTATATTGGTATGTATCAGATAGGTGGGTAACGGAAGATGGTAAGAGGGCAAACCATAGCTATAGGTCTTAGATGCCATCTGAGGACATTCTTAGGTTTTGATTTAATGTAGTCTAGTATTCTTCTAAATCAAATCACTTCTAAGGTGTTTTGTCTCATTACATGCCAAGGAAGAGCCATTAAGGGTTTAAGCCCAAAATTAATTGTGATTTGTCTCTGGATCTGCAACATTACAATATTCATGAATCACAAGATACAACTGATGCAGTAGTTGTGGAAAGTATGTAAAAAAATCTCACAATAATAAAAGTGAAGGCAAGTGTAGGTTGCTTATATAGAGTATTGCAAGAGCTCTGTGAGGTTACCTGAGTAGTCTTCAGTGAGGAAAGGGGAAACAACAAAACAAAGCAATAGCATCACTCTTGAAGTATCATCAATACATCTGCCTAAAGAACACCTAAACTGTGAACAGCTGTGTCAGTTTCTGACTGTTATGACTCCTTTGCCATAATGCACTAAACTCTCATATTTTAATCTAAAATAAGCTCTTCCCTTCTAAAGTTGCTTTTGTTAGGTTTTCTTCTTTTCTGTCAGACCAATGAGACAAATAACTAACACAGTGCTAAAACTAAAGATATCTATAAAGACAATGATTGACATGTTTTGTTTCTTTGACTTTTTGTTTGCTTGTTTTGTTTTGTCTTGACACAGGGTTTCTTTGACTAGCTCTGTCTGACCTGGAATTCACTCTGTAGACCAGACTGGACTTGAACTCAGAAATGAGCCTGCTACTTGAGTGCTGGGATTAAAGGGATTAAAGGTGTACACCCCCCACTGTCTTGCTGGAATATAATTTTGGTTGTGAAACTAGCCATTAATGGCTGAGTCATCTCTCCAGTCCATCATAATTTTAAAAGCAGTAATACTGTAGCAAGACTCGCTCATATATCTTCTTAATTTCTATATTTGTTCCTATTGATTACAATCAACTAGTTATTATAAAATATCTTTGTAGGTATTCTAAGGCAACATTTTTCTTAATTTTACTAAGAATGTTAATACTGGAGTGGTTAAATTTCCTTGTATTTGGGGCAAAGTTGCATTTCTACAATCCCATTTAATGTTTATAACAACAGAGAGATAGGCATTCCTCCTTTTTTGAATAGTGTAACAGTTTTTAAGCCACAGGCTATAAAGCATTAACACATACACCCATTCTGACCAATGTCTTTGCTTTAACTCCTTCTATCTACTTACAGATATGAGGTCAACTTATTGACTTTTTTTAACCTAGAAATGTTAACAAAAATTACCTTAGCAACAGTTGACAATTCCCCTGCCTGTCTTTATACATATTTCCTGTGCTGTTTCACTGGCTTTGCTTCTCAAGGCTTTCTAGAGTTCTAATTAAGAATAACACTTCGTGCTGTTACTGAGAGGAACTGCATGGGAAAGAAATCACTCACCACAGTTGGTGTGAGGGGATCTGGGATTTGCCTGCTTTGATTTCACTATTTCTCTGGCAAATGAATGGCAGTACATTCAACTTTTGTATAAAGCATATGCCTGCATTTCACACTTCTCAATTGCAATATTATGTAACACTCTCAGTCTCTCTGTCTCTCTGTCTCTCTCACCCAATTGCAATGACAAAGCAGACTTGCAAGTGTCTTCTTTCATATGCTGGTCATTATGTACATTTTAATATTTACTCTATTTACTAATGATGAGAAATTGTCCCTACGCTTTTCAAAAACTAGTTTTCTGAAAAAGAAATGAGTATCTTCTTTCAAACTAAATAAAATACTTTACTCAGATGAATAAGACACTGCAAGATGTTCTTTTAGGTGTATAGAGAAAAACAATATCAATTTGGTGACATGACCAGTTATTATAAATGTATTTCATATTGTTAGCATATTTAAAGTACATTACTCTATTTAGTGTTTCAATTTTACTATTTTTTTTTAAAAACTGGTCCTACCCTAATTTCAGAAAAATGCCATTTGTAGGTAACAAATTAAAGTTAACAGTGATATGGCAAAAATGGAATTACATTCATCTGTCAATAATTTTCATAATTAGCTCATCTCTTGAAAAAGTGGCCGCTATTACTGTGTCATTATTGGAAAAGCATTGTGGTCTGTTTTCATATATCACATAAACTATATCTGAGAATTAGCTACATTCATTAACAATAGGTAGTATCTACAATTTTTGTAATTGCATAGATGGTTAAATATGACGACTAATTTAAATGTCTAAATTTAATTGAATTGAGAAAAGTCCAGGAGAGGTAATGCATACTTAGAAACAAGAAGTCTGTGATGGTTAGTACTTCCAGAGACATTTTGGGCAAGTATGATCTTTTCTAGAGAATGAGATTTTTGCCTAGCTGGATTCCAGGAGGGTAGACTTTTCCTGAATTAATTGCTTCCCAAAGGTCATAATGTTTAATGCTGTTGCATTGAGTTCTAGTATGGAATTTGCAGGGAACACTATCATTTGAACAATAGTAGATTCCCACAGGGGTTGAAAACTGACATTTTTTTCTTCTTTTCTATTAAAATTAGTGTCTGATGGCCTGGGAAAAGGAACAGAGTGTGTTACAAATGAATTATTACTTTTTAATAATTTTTCTCTTTTTGCTAATAATTTTTAAATATATTTGTAATCTGTGTGACAGTTTCAAACATATATACAATGTGTTCTGAGAAGATAAATAATAAAGATGAAAGCATTATATGAAATGTCTATTGTCTCTATTAAAAGATATTGACTGGAAATCTCTTTAAGCATATGTGGAAGAAAAAAAAAAAATAGGTCCCTGAGAGAAGACAGCATCAATAACACTTAAAAGAGAAATGTTTCCAGGTTCATACCTGGAAGTATCCTGACCTTAGGAATTCATCATGCAGTAGTGAGATAGATGTGAATGGCCACATCATCCCAAATGTGCCTGATCCTGTCTGCCCTTAGAAGCTTAGAAACAGTTGGAGGGATAGCTCAGTAGTTTAAGACATTTGTTGTTCTTTTAGAGGACTGGTGTCACAACTTCATGAATATCCAGCTTCTGGAGGCTCTGGTGCCCTCATCTGGCCTCCCTGAAACCTGTATTCATGTGCACACACATGCACCCAACTCCAGGGATATAACTATGATCAAAAATAAAATAAACTTTTAAAAGAATAACTGGGAAAACACATTCGTGTTGTTTAAACACTCATATTTGTAGACTATTATGTGGTAACCTGAACTAGCTAATGAACTTCAGGAAACTGTTTAGCACCAGTTCATAGTCTGTTGTTACCAACCAAATAACATTTTCAGAACTGGGCAGCAACTAATATATTTGTCAACTTTTTCTTTTTTCTCAGCTTTCTGAACAATTCTTTAAAGGGGGAAACATACTATATATGTGATTTTATATTCGAATTCCTTCCTTGAGGTTATTTGCAAGGCATAACCGTGCTGCATCACACATGAATATTTTGCTATTTTTTATGGTAATAGAATGTTCTCACTTCCTTACTCATGTCTTCATTAACAAACACTTGGTTGGATTCTATCTTTTGGTTATTTCCATAGCATTGTTTGAATGTTTGCGTTCATGTTTCAGTATTAGCAACTGACTCTCATTCTCCTGAGATATACATAGGAGGAGAATTAATTACTGGGGCTTATGTGAATCTGTTTTACTATGCAGGAAATACCCATCTTCCACAGTAGCTATAATAAATACTTTCCATTTTCACTAACAAGGTACGACACTTGTAATCTATGTGACTATTTGGTAATATATATTGGCATTTTTATTGCTTTTATTAGTTATTTTTCTGTGACTGTGACAGAACACATTGGCCAAAAGGAATTTAAATAAGAACATTTACTTGAGCTTATTATGCCAGAGAGAGAAGAGACGATCAAGGCAGGGAACATCATTCTCCATTCTATCTCTATGACCACTAACCATGTACAAGTTCCCTCATTACATTATTGCTCTCCCTTCTTCCCTCCCTTCCTCCCTCCTTCCCTACATCCCTCTTTCTCTCCCTTCCTCCTTCTTTCCCTCCCTCTTTCCCTCCCTCTTTTTTTTACCTTGCTCCCTTCTCCCTCCCTCCCTGTCTACCTGTCAGTGGGTGTATCTCTGAATATGTTTTTAAAGGTTCACTGAATTTAACCTAGATCCCATGTGTGTTTCTGAGTTGAAACTATTGGTCAGTTGTGTTTCTTTTCAATTTTGTACTCATTTTTTTTTGTATCATTCTGGTCCTTAGTTGGTGATTCTTATCATGAAAACATCTATTCAACCACTTAACTTGAATCAAATAATAAAATTTGCTCCCTCTATGTTTTTTCTACTTTTATATTTAATCTGTGGTTCCACTGCCAGCTTAATTACTTCCTTCTCAAATCTTGAAATATTCTCTAATAGTCAAAGCCTGCATTCATGTAAGGAAAAAAGAAATCAATTTTCAGTTGCATGTTGTCACTTCCCTTCTAAAGGTCATCTCTCTGTGGCTTTGACTCATGCCATCATACCTTGTCTTTTTTCTAGGACAATAGCCACATGCAGTATTTTCTGACCTACATAGGCTATAATGAACAGTTGGGATGCAGTTCACCTTACCTTTTGGGTAGTTTTCAAAACTCACGAGTTTTTGGTCTGGGAGGGGTTTTTCAGCAATTAGAAGTACAGACTCTCCTGTAGAGACCACAGTTGGGTTCTCAATGCCAAGCTCCTTCGGTCTCCATGAGCACCCCAAGCAAACACAACTGAACAATACAACAAATACAAAAACGAGCTTAACCTTTTAACCTCACTTCATGGTGCCTTTGTACAACCTAATTCTAATTGAAGCACATTCTTGAACAAAGAAATGGAAATCATCACAAGTCTACCAAAGTTTAGAGGTCATTGCTAGAATTAAGTATATAGTTTCCACATGTATTTGAATATTTTCAAACTGCCATTAAACATGTATTTCAATCTTAAAGGGTTTATTTATTTATTCATTTATTTATTTTTGGTGTTTTGAAATAGGGTTTCTCTGTGTACCTTTGGAACTTGTCTTGGCACTTTCTATCTAGACTAGGCTAGCCTCAAACTCACCTTCCTCTACCTCCTGAGTGCTGAGATTAAAGGCATATACAACCAAAACACTGACTCAGCAATGTATTTTTATACTAAATTCGTTGTAGCTCTCCATGTTTCTAAGATATGAGAAATTTGAGGTAGATATATCCATTTGATTATATGATGGCTCAGACACTTTCTTCAGACGTTTTCTAGATACAAAGGTCAGTCGTCTCCAGTTGTCAAAGATAGCTCTGAGAGAGACATGCATGTGCAGTGTGAAGAAGAGAGGGTTCTCAGCATTCATGGTATCATTAAAAATATAGGGCATGAGGCACAAGGTCAAGGCACAGAAGTTAACAGGTAAGTGAGAACACACACCATAAGGAAACTTAATGTCATCCTGCACTTTAGGAGATTCAGATACCTGTGGATGAATGAATCTGTTACAAAGTAAATATTGTATCTCCAAAAAGGTGGCATGCAGACTATTCTTTGTTATTATTTTTAATATTTTTTCTCATTTTACATATTGATCCCAGTTCCCTCTCCCTCCCACCTCCCATGCGCCCCCCCCCCCATGGATCCGCACATCCCATACTTTATTTACTCCCGAGAGAGGTTGAGGTCATTCATGAGGGAACATGAAAATCTTTCAAGTCATTTGGGTAGGGCCTAGGCCCTCCTCCGTGTCTCTACGCTAAGCGAGTATCCCTCCATAGGTGATACACTAGAGATATATACTGGTTGCAATGCCAGAGGAACCGCAGAATTCACTAACTGAAACCCACATTCAGCGGCCCTGGGTCAATCCTATGCTGGTTCCCCAGTGATCAGTCTGGGGTCTATGAGCTCCACCTTGTTCACGTCAGCAGTTTCTGTGGGATTTTCCAGCCTGGTCTTGACCCCTTTGCTCATCACTTCTCCCTCTCTGCAACTGGATTCCAGGAGTTTTGCTCAGTATTTAGCTCTGGGTGTCTGCCTCTGCTTTCATTAGTTATTGCATGAAAGCTCTAGGATGGCATATAAGGTAGTCATCAATCTCATTGTGGGGGAAGGGCATTTAAACTAGTCCTTCCACTATTGCTTAGACTGTTAGTTGGGGTCATCCTTGTAGATCTATGGACATTTCCCTAGTGTCAGATTTCTCTTTAAACCTATAATGGCTCCCTCTATTATGGTATCTCTTTTCTTTCTCTCCTCCTTTCTTCCCCCAACTCAATCTTCCTGCTCCCTCATGTTCTTCTATCCCCTTCTCTTATTCCCTTCTCTTTCTCCTACTCCCTCTTCCCTCCCCCTCTGCTGCCAATTTGCGTATGAGATTTTGCCCCTTTCCTGTTCAGTGGGGGATCATGTATCTCTCTCTTAGGGTCCTCCATTTTTCCTAGCTTCCCTGGTGATCCATTGCACTATGTCAAAAATTCATATATGAGTACATACCATGTCTATCTTTGTGTGACTGGGTTACCTCACTCAGGATGGTTTCTTCCAGTCCCATCCATTTACCTGTGAATTTCAAGATTTCATTGTTTTTTGTTTGTATGTTTTTGTTTTCTTTTTGCTGTTGTTTCCCCCCCCACACACAGAGTAGTACTCCATTGTGTAAATGTACCACAGACTATTCTTAAACAATGAGTACAATGAATGCCACCTGCAGCCCAGTTTGTAGACTATAGCAGCTTAGGTCCTCCCTTTCTGGAACCCTGGAATGCAATGAGGCTGGCACCAGCATTGGAATTCTGGCCAGCCATGTGTCCAGGCTGATTGTGGGAATCCAGCCATGTGGGAGCCAACTGAAGGGGGGTCGTTTAATGAATTCATTATTCCCAAGATAAATGATAAATGGGTGTTGTGCTGGGGAACAACTTAACACAGATAAGAGTGAAGAACCGCTGCAGCCGCAGCCTTCCTGCTCCAGAAGAGGCAGGCTGTGCATTTGGAGACCCATGAGAGCCTGCCCCACTCTTCTGTAAGTCCAGTCACATCCATACCCGAAGCCGTGCCCAAATGAATGTGGCCATTAACACAAATTCATTGTCTAGGGGAGATGTGCTACAGCCTTCCACTTTGGAGACATAAGCAGGAAGTAGATTGTACTCACTCCATGCAGACAGGGTTGTTGCCATTTCTTTAGTTTTATCATTCAAGTAAAGGAAAACTGGCATTTTTTTTTTTCAATTTCTTAACTGAGCCATAATGAAGCTTTATCTTCTTGATGTTTTCTATAAATTAATATTATAATATTGACATATTCCATATTATTCTTATCTACTGTTTAAACTCAAGCAAGTAATATTAGTCACATATATTATTTCAAACTTCAGGGTTATATACCATTTCACATTCCCTATATGATAAACTCA
Source organism: Phodopus roborovskii (assembly GCF_943737965.1). Classification (NCBI taxonomy): domain Eukaryota; kingdom Metazoa; phylum Chordata; class Mammalia; order Rodentia; family Cricetidae; genus Phodopus; species Phodopus roborovskii. Next base: position 25,592,165 of record NW_026126567.1, read on the forward strand.
GTCTATAATATTTATTTGTTGGTTATATTTTAAAATATTAAACTTAGAAAATATGTGTTCCGCTGTTAATGTATTAACTATTTTAAAATCCCATACAATACATTTTTATTATATTCAGCCTCCTTCTACACCCACATTTATCCTCATCTACCTACTTATTGTGTCCTCATTGCTTTTTACTCATGGAGTATTATTTGTGTTGCTGAAATATTTGCTGCTTAGCAGCCACTGATTGTTTTTCTTTTATTGTAAATATATTTTTCAAACAATTTTTTTGAGTATGATTCCCAGCCCCCATTTCTCCTACAACCTCCCCACTTACTGACCCATCTTAATTCACACACTTTCTGTCTCTCTCTTGTAAACAAACAGGTATCTGAGGAATAACTAAAAATAGTTAGAGAAGATAACACACACACACACACACACAAACACACACAATGTGGAAGAGGACAAAACCAACTAACAGAAGAAAAAGAACCAAAGAATAAAACACAAGAAACACACAGATGCAGAACACATGGGTTGAGTCTTATCAAAACACACACACAAATAAAGCAATAGCATATATACAAAGAACTTTTAAGTTATGATGATGATGATGTAAACGATAATTAACAAACTATTGTAAGATAAAGATGTTAGTTTTCTGTTGGCTAGGGACTGTGAGGTGTGGGACCTTCCCTTCAGTGTGCTATGTATACCCATTGAGACTCCATAGGAGAAACTAAGTTCTCATTTGTGAGTTGATATCAACTGGAAATAGCTTCTGGGTAGGATGAGTGCTTGTGTCCACTACCCTTCTTTTGTCTGGAGCCCCACACACCATATGACAGAGACCTGTGTGAGCTCTGTACCTGCTGCAATACTTTCTGTGAAAGCATATGTGTGTGGTTTCTGGTTTGCTTAGAAGACTTTATTATCTTAGTATTCTCCATCTCCTTTGGCTCTTACACTGTTTCTGCCTCCTCCCTGGGTTTCCCTAAGCTGACTGGGGGAGGGGTGTGTATTTAATGAGAAATTCTCATTTAAGGCTGAATATTTTAAGGCATCTCTCTGCATAATGGCTGTGGGTCTCTGTATTTAGTCTCAGCTATTGCAGGAGGAAGCTTCTCAGATGGTGGCCAAGTAAGACACAAATATGTGAGTATAGTAGAATGCCATTAGCAATCACTCAATTGTTATGTTCCTTTAGCAGGTCAGTAGTCTTTGGCTTTCTCTTAGGTACGTGACCTATGTAGTTCTTGGCCAGCTGTACAGTATCCAATGTGGTGCATCTCAGGAACTGGCCCTTAAATTCAATCAGATATTGGTTAGTTACTTACATGGGATTTGTGTCATTATTATACATATACATCTTGAAGGTAATTCATTCCTATAGATCAAATACTTTGTAAGTTATTTTATTAAAAATATATTTTTTCATATAATATTTTATTATTACAGTTTCCTCTTTCTGCTCTCATTACCTTGTCACTTCTCCCATCTGGAGAGGAAGATTGAAAACAAGTAGAAGTCTATGGGGTAGGAGTAATGTAGAATGAAATAGAACAGAATATATAAAACAAAAACTTACATATAAGCATTAGACTAAGCAAATAGAGGGAAAAAGAGAAGGAAAAGAGATCAAGAAAAAGTACAAAAAGCAGATCCACTAGTTCACATACTCAGGCATCCCATTAAAAAAACAAATAAATGAACAGTTTTCCAGCCTGCCTGGACCCACAGATGTATCAGCCCCAAATAACACACAGAGACACTGTATTAGATATAAAGCTGTTGGGCAGTTACTAGCCTTTCTTATTGGCTGGCTCTGTCTTAAACATTAACCCATTTCTATCAATCTAAGTGTTCCCACGTGGTCTTAGCTTCCTATCTCAAGTCTCTACATCTTGAGTGTCTCCTATTTCTGCCTATCTTGCTTTTCCTATTTGCCAACAGTGCTTTATTCATTAACTAATAAGAGAAACATAATTACAGAATGATATCTCCCATCACATAAGCAAAAGAACTGTTAAAGTACAGACATATATTTATTATATTTCATAGTTAAAGAAATGAAACATAAGATAAAAAGTATAAAAATAAAGCAAAAAGGGCAAACCCCAATACACATTCTGAGTTTATTTTCTGTTGGCCATCTTCTGCTTGATATGCAGTACCCAGAAGAGTAGTTTGTTTCTCCATTGAGACTCTATTTGAGGAAATTTAATTTACATTTGCAAGTGGTTATCAGTTGGAGATTGCTTCTAGGTTAAGGATGGGGCAAGTGTCCACTTTTCCTCTGTGCTCTTTGATCCCCATCTGTTACAGACCCATGCATGCTGCCTCAGCTGTAGGGAGTAAGATTTTTCCTGCCGCCAGTCTCACCTCCACGCCAGCCCCAATTAATACATGGAAACTCTTTATTTGATATAATGTTGTTGGCCAGGTACTAGTTTCTTATCGCTGGCTTTGTCTCAATGAATAACCCATTTCTATTAATCTAAGTATTTCCATGTGGTCTCATCTTACCAGAGAGAGGGGGTCAGCGGTTTTGCTCTCTCCAGTCTCTCTATGTTGACTCCACCTTACTACTTCCTCTCTCCTCCTTATCTCCTAGTCCTGCCTATCTTGCTTTCCTGTTGGCCAACAGTGCTTTATTCATTAACCAGTATGAGAAACATATTTACAGAATGACATCTTCCGTCACTCAGCCTCTGTGAGTTCATATGTGTGATACTCTTATTGATTTAAAGGGCCTTATTTTCTTGGTGTCCTCCACCCCCTTTTTGTTTTCCTGGCTCCTACTTCCTATGATCCCTGAGCCCTGAGTGGGAAGGAATTTGATGGAGACATCCCATTAAAGACTGAATATTTTAAGGTATCTCACTCTCTGCATAATGTCTGGTTGTGAGTCTCTGTATTTGTTCCTATCTGCTGCAGGAAGAAGCTTCTCTGATGATGGCTGAGGAATGCTCTTATGTTTGAGTATAGCAGAATATCATTAGGAGTGTTGTAATTTTATACCAGTAGCATTTGATTTTATTTGTTTTTATCCAAGCTTCTAGAGCTATCTCGTCTTAGCTTCTTGATCACCCAGTGTTGGATTTGGATTCATTCATATGGGGTGGGCCTTAAGTCAGGAAAGATATTGCTGAGTTACTCTCACAAATGGAGAAAACATAATTCTCTGATCTTTAAAGTAGTGACCCAGAAAATGAACACATAAGAAAGTATTAAATGAAACAGTAAATTGTTCTGATCTCTGAACCAAGAAAGTTTCTACTGTCTAATGGGTAGCCAAGGAAGATTAACTATGGATTACAAGAGAAATGATTGAATGAGCACATGGATGAATGAATACATGAATAAATGGATTGCCTTCCTCAGGAATATCATCTAGCAAGCAATTAAAATATTGTTCAAGAGGTCCAGTGAGACAGTCTTAGGGTTTACTATTACTATGAAAAAACACCATGAACATGACAACTCTTATAAAGAAAAACTTTAATTGAGGGGGCTTGCTTACAGTTTCAGAGTTTTAGTCCATTATGAAAATGAAAGAGAACATGGTGGCAGTGTATAGGCAGACCTGGTTCTGGAGCCTGGTTCTTACAGGCAACAGAAAACCAACCTTTAGCCACAGTGCTGCAGGAAGATGAGAAAAGGAGGGATCAAAGCCTGTCCCCACAGTGACACACCTCCACTAATAAGGTCACACTTCTTAATAGTGCCACTCGCTTTGGGGGCTATTTTCTTTCAAACCATCACATTTCACTCCCTGGTTCCCAAAGGCTTATAGCTATTTCATAATGCAAAAGAGTGCAATCAGGCCAACTTGAAAAGTCCAAATATTCTATTAGTCTCACAAATGTTTACAAATCCAAAGTCTCTTCTGAGATGTGTTGCTATCTCTTAACTTGATTTCACTGTAAAAATTAGAATAAAAAAGCAGATCACATACTTCTAACACACATCCTCATAGGATATACATCACTATTCCAAAACATAGAGAAGGAAGCATAATGAGGAAATGCTGGATGAAAGCAAGATCGAAAAACAGCTGTGCAAACTCCAAACTCTGCATCTCCATGTCAGATGTCAAAATATTCCCCATATCTCCAGCTCCATTCAGTGTGAAGAGAAGAAAGTGAATGCCTTTGCTAGTTTAAGGACTGCTTGAAATTGATATTATAAATGCCTGAAAAAAATTGAGCCCATCATTCAGCATCACATTCACTGTTTACCCATGTGGAACAGCTTTTTTCCTAGGTAGTACCTTTCATTTAAATAAAAGTTCTCTTTCATAGGATGCCACAAATAACATTGTTTTGGGAAACCATTACACTGAAGAACACCATGGTTCTGTCAGATCTTCTCCAATTTTATCCCAACCCTGTCTATTTTCTAGGCATTTGATAAAAAACCATGGAAGAAAAAGACAAAAATGAATGAGTGGATAAATCAATAAATAAATAAATCTAATGCAGAGATATTTTTCTTGCTATCAGTCTTACTTCTGAAAACTCGTGGATGCCCTCACTGTTCCACATTCCATCTAGAAATGTAAATAGTTTTACTATACATGCCCGAGAAATGTGTACTTTCACTGAAAATTTTACATGACTTACATTATGTTTACATTCTGTGGATTCTTTTGTACCTTCTGAATAGAATATGACCCTTGATTCTTTTTACTCTGCTTCTATTAAACATAGATACTCTGTAATGTGCTTGTTAATACAATTTTCCATAAAATCTGAATATGTGGAATCCTGTCCTACAAAAATTAATTGTACTGGGGTATCATGAGAATAGAATTAAATTGTTGCTACTTTTGAAGTGATAAAGTTATTAGAGTCAAATTTCAGGAACAAAAAATTAGAATGGAAATATTGTTATGCAATGTTTGATTGGATTGTATATGATTTGTTATAAATACAAATTTTTATTTATCATTTCATAATTGCATTTATTTCTCAATTATTTTCATTATACTATCATCAAGCCTTATTATCTATAATTAGAAATTATTTCTTTAATTTAGAAAACCTATGATTGGCATTTTTTTCTTTATTCTTTCTCATTTCAGTGAAGAAAGCTATGTTTCTAAGTTGCCGTAGGTCATTTATAACATGTCCATATCAGAAAGTGAATGTTGAATATGCCTCAGGGACAGAAATGATATGTCTATTTTTGAATTTTTGCAACTGTGTGTATGCTAGTGCCACAGGACTGAAAAACCCACTGCAAATTTTATGTTCCATCATAAGAATAATACACCTAAATAAAAAATAAAATGGAAAGTCCTTAATGTACTGTCTATACACGTATTTATTTATTTATCCATTAATTCTACTGTCATATGTTACATCTGACCTCAGCTAGACCTGTCTACAATCCTCCCAGTACTTCCCCTTTATCTCCCTTCCCCCAATATCCACTCCTATTCTGTTCTCTTAAGAGAAGAACAGGCCTAGAGTTATCAACTGAACATGGTAGAACAAGTTATAATACGATTAGTTGTATATTCTCATAACAAAGATGGATGGCATAGCCCAAGAACACTTGAGCAGGTGAAAGAATAAGAGACATCCCCACTCCCTCTGCTAGGATTCCCACTAGGACATGAAGCTGTACAACCATAACCTATACAGGGATGACATAGCTCAAGCTCCCACAAGCTCTCTGATTTTTGCTTAAAAATTTGAAAGGCCCCAAGAACCATGCTTAGGTGATTATGTGGGTTGTGTTTTCCTGGTTCCTTGACTTCTCTGACTCTTAAAATCCTTCCTTCCCCTCTTCCATAGGGTTCCCCAAGCACCTAATGTTTGGCTGTAGGTCTCTGCATCTGTTCCCATCAGTTTCTGGATGAAGCCTCTCAGGTGGCAACTGAGCCAGGCTCCCATCTATGAGTATAGATAGGAATAATTTTGTTGACTTTTTTTTGTCAGTCAAGTTGGGTTATATTCTAGGTGTCTGGGCTATCTAGCCTCTGGTCCTGGAAACAACCTTATTGTCAGTCAACTGAAGAATACATAAAGAAAATGTATTGCATTTATACAATGGATTATTACTCATCTATCAAACAATGACATCATGAAATTTTAAACAGATGCATGAAACTAGAAAAAGTTAGATAACATAGACACAGAATGACAAACATAAGTGGGTATTATCTTTAAAGTAAAGGATAGCTATTCTGCAATTCATAGAATCCAAGAAGAAAGTAACAAGGATAGCTCAATGGGGGAAACTTGGATCATTCTTGGAAGGGGAAAATAATAGATCGCGTGTGTAGACTGAGCCAGGTGGTGATGGAAACAGGAGGGATCAGGGATTGAGGGCTGGAGGGAAAGTACAGGGTGAGTCTGGAACTGGGATGCATTTTTGAGGCAATGAAGAAACCTAGTGCAATCTAAACTCCCTGAAATCTTTAATGTTAACTCTAACGAAGACTCCTAGTGATAGGGAAACCAGAGCCTCAACAGATCATCTTCTGTTCCAATAAGGAATCTAATATGGCTGAAAGACACTTAAGAAAGTGCTCGACATCCTTAGGCATCAGGGAAATGCAAATCAAAACAACTCTGAGATACCATCTTACTCCTGTCAGAATGGCTAAAATCAAAACACCAATGACAGTTTATGATGGAGAGGATGTGGAGATAGGGGGACAATCCTCCACTACTGGTAGGAGTTCAAACTTGTACAGCCACTTTGGAAATCAGTATGGTATTTCCTAGGGAAAATGAGAGTCAAGCAAGATTCAGCAATTCCACTCTTAGGCATATGTCCAAAGGATGCACATTTATACAACAAGGACATCTGTTCAACTATGTACACAGGAGCAACCTAGATGCCCTCAACTGAAGAATGGATAGAGAAAATATGGTACATTTACACAATGAAGTACTACTCAGCAGAAATAAAAATAAAAAACAACAATAACAACAACAAAAGAAACAAAAAAAAATAATGAAATTTTGAAATTCACAGGCAAATAGATGGAACTACAACAAACTATCCTAAATGAGGTAACACAGTCACAGAAAGAAAACATGGTACTCACTCATATACTGATATTAGACATAGAGCAAAGGATTACTAGACTATAATCCACAACTCCAGAAAAGCTAGGAAACAAGGAGAACACTAAGAGAGACATAAATGGTCCTCCTGAGAAGGGAAAAGAGACAAGATCTGCTGAACAAACTGAGAGAATGGAGGAAGGGTAGTAGGAGAAGAAGATAGGGGGCAATAGGGAGCAGGAAAATTGAGACATGGGAAGAATATAGGAGAGCAAGAAAAGAGACACATCAATAGAGGGAGCCATTATAGGTTTAAAGAGAAATCTGGGACTAGGGAATTGTACAGAGATCCATGAGGATGACCCCAACTAGAAATATAAGCAATAGTGAAGAGGCTACCTTAAATGCCCTTCCATATAATGAGAATGATAGCTACATTAAATCCCAACCTAGAGCCTTCATCCAGTGGCTGATGGAAGCAGAAACAGACACCCAGAGCTAAGCACTGAGTTTACCTCCTGGAATCCAATTATAGATAGAAAGAAATGAGGAACAAAAGGGTCAAGACTATGCTGGGGAAATCCACAGAAACAGCTGACATGAGCAAGTGAGAACTTATGGACCTCTCTCTGACAGCTGGGGAACTAACATATTATCGACCCAGACCCCCTGAACGTGAGTGGTAGGAGGACTTGGCACTCAATGGGACTTCTGGCAGTGTAACCAGGATGTATCCCTAGTGTACTGAGGCACTTCTTAGCCCAGATACACAGTAGGGAGTGCCTAGGCCCTACCCCAAATGACTTGTAAGATTTTGATGATTCCTTTTGGAAGGTCTCACCCTCCCTGGGGAGGGGGTGGGGGATGTGATGTGGGGGTTGGTGAGGAGCATGAGAGAATGGGAGGGAGAGGGAACTGGGATTGATATGTAAAATAAGATTCTTTCTAATTTAAATAAAATTTATTATAAAATAATTTTAAAAAAATCTTTGTCATCTGATATTGACAAAAACTGAAACAAAATTCAGTCATGATAATTTTTTTGTATTCTTATCTACAGTTAGATTACTTAGTGGTATAAAATGTATTTTCATTTAAGCTTGTCTTAGTTTTCAAGTAATGTGTTCTTTTTGCTCATACATATGTTATGTATAAAATATATTAATCACTATATATAAGAACTATCATTAAAACAAAAAATGTTTCATTTTTCAGGAAATGAAGTCTCAGATGTATTTCCATTCAATTTGCATACAGAAAAAAAATTCTCTCTAAAATGTAAATATGATTTATATATCCAACAATGGGCAGTTTTCTTTTTCAATTTTTGGGACTTTAGATAAAGAACATTTCTGTCAGATAATTTTCATACTACATGAGAAATGATTCATTAAAAATGAAATATGATATTGCCTGTCTCCTTATGAAGAGCAAAATTATTCATCCTATCCTTGGCTCTGTGATTTGTTCTGCATAGTATTACAACATACTTTATTAACTGGAGTATAGACCTGTGGGTTGAATGAAAATACTGGAGATATGAACTCATCAGCCCATGATAATAGTGATGATTCTTGTATGACATTCACAATTAATATGCAAGTTAAGGTTCACATTATGCTGCATTTGCCCGTGACCTGATTTAGTATCCATTCTGTGTGAAGTGAGCTTCCTTTGCAATTGGCTCTACAATCTAAGCCTTGGAGAATTAACAATAAAAGCATGTTGGCTGCTTGTCAAAGACAGAGAAGCAGTTTAAGGCTCTGGGGGTCACCATTTAGCTATATATAAATATTAGCTATTATCAGTTTCATTTTCTAAACAGCTTCTTGAAAGAAATATTAAGTGCTAAAAATTGAACAAATTATTAACTTTTTCAGCTACATTTCATACTAATAGATGAAAATGAATTAAGCTGTGCTATAAAACTGAAAAGGTTTTATATTCTTAGGAAAGAGAGTTGTAAAGAAGAAATTACAAAAAAAGGCTTTGTGGACATATTGTCCATTAAAACTTTAATCAATAATCAATATATAAAAATGATATAAGCATAATATGTATCTAACTCTTTGACAGGCAGTAAAACTTTCACTGAATACTTTTTGGCAACATAAGGTAAGGACAAAGAAACCATGAATTACAGAGCCAACCATATCTCTATAAAACTACATCAAAGCTGCAGTGAACATATATTTAAGAAGTAGCTGCAAAATATAAATTATAAACTTCCATCTTAAATATGTATTAATTCTCACAAATCCAGAAACATATCATTAATAATATATTTTTAAATGTTATTTCATGTTAATAAGATGTTCATTTTTAAAATGTCTTATGTATGTTAGACCTTTCCTGTGTGTAGTCCTTTCAAGGGCTTGATCTAGGATCTAAAACAAATACTAAAATCCAGAAACACTCAACTAGATAATATCAGATGTTAAGTAGTAGATTTATTCCATGGAAGTTCTCCCACATACAATGCTCCATGCCAGTGATTTCCACAACTAACTATGGATAAAAATAATTAGTAAAAAAAACTACAAGTGTTTTGAATTTGCACAGATGTTTTTCTTGCATGTCACATAAGCATTATAGTAAGACATATTACAAATCATATAAGAATGCTTATTGTATCTATTTTTATAATATATAATTTTGTATATAATACAATAATGTATAATTATATATATATATATATATATATATATATATATATATTATAAGTATTCTTGAAATGATTTAAAGTAACCAGATATCTGAAAATAACACAACCTTTTATCTGATGGTTTTGAAGAGTCACAGACATTTCTATGTGTAGATGAGGACAAATGCTTCATGATTACTGTAAAATAATATCAAAGAATATAATATAATATAGGTAAAAAGTATAGTTCACTCATATTAGTACTGTGTATTGATATTTTAATCCAATTCAAAAAGAAACTGAGCCTGAGTTGAATGATCCATTATTCATTCATGCTTTCAGAAGACTGGGTTTGCATTCCAACACACCTAGGATGATTCCAAGGAAACTGAGTCAAGAAGAATGTCAATAATTGCAAAAATTAGACAATGGATGTGGAACAGTTGGTAGAATTGTTTCCTAGCATGGAGAAGCACCCAAGAACAATAGAAATCAGGCATAATGGGTTGCTTGCAGTTAGGAGGTGGAGTCAGACAGCATTGAAAAGCAGTTCAAGAACAGCATGGGATGAATTAGTCCCCATCTCAAAAAACAAACAAACAAACAAAAAGAAATTGTAACAATGATTCCTTGACAAATACATCACTGTCCAGGAATAAGTTGGCAAAAGTCATATCTAATATTTTACAGCTTCAAATAACACATGTTTAAGAGAAAGAGGAATGGAAACAGAAGACTGTCATCCATAGCCTGTAAGGGCCCATAAATGCTCTGCTTCCTCTTGACTTTAGGTCAGGGAGTTCAAAATTGCCCTTAGTCTTCCAAGGTTAAAGTTTTAAGACATAAAATTTTGAGGCGTGGCTACTGTAGGTTGTTGTGATATTTGTAGTGGATGTCTTATCTAAATAACAACAGAATTTATCTGAGGTGTGGTTACTCTTTACCCTCAAGGCTGGAAAATGGGAAATTGAGTCTAAAGTGAGGTTACCAAATGCTTGGAGAATTAAGGGAAAAAATCTGTTTGCTCCTTGTATATGTGATAATAGAAATCTTCTGCCATGCCTGAACCCCATTTTGGTTGGGGTAGTTAAGAAGTTTGAAGAATAAAGTTGGGCATTCAGTATTCACTGGATTGCCCTTCTGACTCTAACATGTGTCTCTGCCTTTTACTTATCATCATTACCTTTCTCAGTCCTCAGGTAGGAACCGGGCAATTCAGCTAGATCCAACTGAGGTGCCACCAAGACAGGATACAATATTAGCCCATGTGTCATTTTCTTTCATGTAGAATTAGGCTTCCTACTTGTGGTCCACATGTCCCTATCAACATTTGTGAGGTAAATAGTGGTTTGCTACTGATAAAACACTAAATGGCCAATGCCATTGTAAAATAACTCAAGGTACAGAGACCATACATGGTAAACTCTTAAGACTTCCGTTCTTTAAATCTATGGAGACTAATTTAAAAACAAAAAACAAAAACAAAACAAAACAAACAAACAAACAAAAACATTCTTTCTTTCATTATTAATTCATTGAGAATTCTATGCTATATATTTTGACCATACTTATTGCCTTCTCCAAGTTTCTTCTTGATTCTTGCCTCTTGCCTTCTACTCTACTAAACTATCTATTCACTTTTGGCTCTGCCTCTCTTGTCTTTGTCTCAGCCTATGTCTCTGTCTTTTCATTTAAACCCATCAAGTCCAGTTTGTGCTTTCCAAAGGTTCTTCCATATGTAGTCATCCACTGGAGCATGGGTGAGTTTCCAGACGCTGTTCTTTTCAAGTAAACTGGACCTTCCTATTCCAGCCACTATTGATCAATAATTTCTCAGCTAGGTTTGTAATTCATCCCCACCTTATATTTTTGGGCTTAAGTTTTTGCACATCTTATGTCATGTCCCATACAATGTGAGTTTATACATCCAACTTTTATGCTGTGTCCAGAAACCATTGCTATCCTGTTGAATTCATCTATGTCTGACTCTTGCAATTCTTTAGCCTCAATTCTCTCTTGTATCACTGAGCCCTGAGAGGAGGTAGCACAGTATAGCTATCCTGACTTTGAAATGAACATTACTCAGTCTCTCCTTTTGTGCATCTTGGTTAGTTGTGTGTGTTTGTTTTAATCATCATCAGTTGCAAATAGGAATTTCATTGAGGAGGGTTGAGAGGTGCATTATTCTAGTAGTATAATGATGTAATTAGGTGGAAGTTTTATCCTATCCTCATTTTTTATGAATAATGGTGTGTGGTTTTAGCTAGGTTCTAACTAGACACAGGATCAATTATGGTGTCATATATGAATTTTGTCTATGGAAGAGGTTTTAAATCCAATTTCAAAGCCATTCATCATCAAATGATATTTATGGAACCAATGTACCAGTGACCATGCATTTCTAAAGTAGTCATTACTGTAGCTTGTAGGTTTCACAGCCATGTAAGATTGGTGATTATTTTCCTGCTCTGGTAATGTGAAGTGTTCCTTGTACCACCATGAAAATGGGTAGTGATAAAGCTTCCTGTTAAGTACCAACAGATTTCTTCATCTACCATTACTCAGGGATGTGGTATCTTCAACAATAATGTCTTATTGTCTACATGCTATGTAAATCAGTTCTCATCTTATATAAAACATATATCTAGATACTTGATTATGCCTAAGGAATCTACAATTATGATTTCACATTAATAAAAGATTGGACCAAATATATTATACAAATAAATTATGGAAAATACATGAAATTATGATTCATATAAATAATCTCTCTCTTTAAATAGATTAATTTATTTTATTTTAACATGCCAAGAAATGCTAGAATCATTACTATTTAACAAAAGAGTATAACACAAAATATTATTCTAGCTTTTAATATTAATACACCAGTGATGGGGGATGTCATTCTCTAAATATGTTTCTCATATTGGTAAATGAATAAAGCACTGTTGGCCAATAGGAAAGCAAGATAGTTTGAAGGAGAGAGGAAGAAGTAGGGAGGAGACTCAAGATGTAGGACTTGAGATAACAGAGGTCCCGACCCTCTCTCCAGTAAGATAAGACCACAAGGAAATTCTTAGATTAATAAAATTGGTTAATATTTAAGACAGAGCTAGCCAATAAGAAATGCTAGTAACAGGTTAATAGCATTATATTTAATACAGCGTCTCTGTGTGTTATTTGGTGCTGGTGCGGCTCTGGGACCAGGCCAGCAGGAAAACCTGCTCATAACACACAATTTGTTAGTTTCTTGCTACTAAAACAAAATACCTCACAAAAGAAACTTAAGAAAGGAAGGAATGTTGATTTAGTCCATAATGGCTAGGACGAAATGCTGACAGAGCCAGGAAGTACCTGCATATATTGTGTTAACTCAGGAAATGGATTCTACTCCCATTCTTTTTCACTCAGTGTAGAAGTGAGAGTGGAACTTCCCCCCTCACATAACCTAACATAGAAAATTCCACCAGCAAGCTCATAGATTTGTCTACAAGGGGAGTCTAGATTCTGTCAAGTGGACGATCAATATTCACCATCTCACACAGCTTCTGTGCAAAATCATGGCAGTGAATTCCTGGGTTTATCGTGTTGATAGAGGATAGCAGCTTTTTTCTGACCACATCAGCTTATCTTTATCTCAGAGTCTGCTTATTTGGCCTTCTCATGTGAGCAAAATTACTTTAACAGATGTATATGGCCTTAGCCCACGACATTCTTTATGATTTAGTGCACATTCATCTACATACTTGTACTAAAATCCCTTCCTGAAACACACCCAAATAACTGTAAATGGAGGCAAAGAGTATTTATCTCAAGAAATAACCCTTGGCTCTAAAGAGATCAAGAGATTTTTTTTGTTTCCTTAAATATTTTTATTTTGTTACACATCTGACCTATTTACCATCTTAAGAGCACAAAGCCTTATTTAAAATACAGCAAAAATGTTTTTCTTCAGATGTATTTTTCTGGTATTTTGCAGAACAATGACAAAACAGCTACACTCCCAAATAAAAGAACATTATTTGATGACAGAGTGCTCGCTTTGGCAGCATATATACTAAAATTAATGACAGTTAAAAGGGGTCATTTGCCACAAGCCAAGCATTGGGATCTATTGTTTCTGCTAAGGGTAGTAACACAACTCTACATGAGTTCATATTGCATGCTGATTGGTTTTCTGACATACGGATTTGCCAATAGCTGTTCAGGTATCTACTGCATATAATTCCTATCAGGCTTAGTAGCCATGTTAAAGCTCCCATTTGCTGGGTAGGTTAGTTTGCATGAAGTGATCTTGCAACTACAATAACTAATTGCCACAGTGTTTTTAAGTTATGAAAACTATGTGAGAGAAAACATATACTCATTGACTTTATCATGTGCTCATGCTTAGGAAGTCCAAATATATGTAACTTTAAGTTACATTTTAGCATATACTATGTGAGCAGAATCCATATACTAGGTTTATTAGGTTACAACTTTGGGAAAACAAATTGCAAAGTTTTGATATAAGATCAACACTGTTTTTAATGCATATTTTTTTTTTATCAATGGTCATACTATTTTCCACCATGGTTATAATAGTTAACATTTGCCAATAGTGCATAAAGGGTTGGCCTTGGCATATCATAAATAAAACATTTTTGTCTTTTTGATATTAGCCATTCCAAGTGGGGTTTTATCATTCTTTGATTTATATTTGTCCAAAATCTAGTGAAGTTAAACATCCTCTCACATATTCAGATTATTTACTTTATTTGTTTGAAATATGCACATTTAAATCATTTCTGTAAAATAAGAAAAAATGTTTAATTCTGCTTAGGTGCACATACAAAGAGATAACCTTCCTTATCCCCTTTTTTTTGACACAGTTCTTATACTCGAAGTGAAATGTCTGCAACAAAATCATACCATTCATGAGATTTCTTCCTCTGTTATAGCTAATTCTCAGAATTACTAAAACAATGGGAGTTAGTTGCATTATGACATATAAATATCATGAAGCAATATGCAGCACAGAGTATGGAATTGATAGAAAAATCACATCATAACATTGGGGACTCAGAGGAAAAAAAAAACACAGAGCTTCAAGTTTATATACCTCTGGATGCTGAAAGTTAACAACATATTGATGTGCATAAAACAATCTCTTTTTCTGTCTAATTTGAGGAAATGCAGATGTCATTTGAATTATAAAATTTTAATGATTCAAAGATTTCATAGCACATTTAGCTAAGGAAGAGAAAACTCCAGAAGTTATTAAATTGAGGTTTTCCTTAATATTCTTTGTTTCATAAATCTCAGTTATTAAACTTGTCACTTGAAATTATATTAAAATTGTCTGAGCCTAAAATATATTTTCATACAAAGAATAAATGTCTTCATGTTTCCAAAATACGTGTCTTAATTTTGCATTGTGCTATGTGAAAAAAAAAATTGGCTAGATGATATTTTCCTTTCTTTCCTGCCTTCCATTCTCTTTCTTGACTCCCACCCTCTTTCCCTCTATCTCTTCCTTCCATCCATCACTTGCTCCTTCATTTCCTTCCTCCCTTCCTCCTTCTTCCTTTGTTCCCACCTCCCTTCTTCCTCTGTTCCTTCCTTCCTCCCTCTTTTCTTTCTCCCTCCCTTCCCCCTTCCTTTCTTTTTTCTTTCCTACCTCCCTCTCTCCCCTCCTCCTTTATTCCTCTGTCCATCTTTCCTTTCTTCCTCTCTCTATTTCTGTTACTGTTCTCCCACTGCAGGAGTACAGATCTGGATTTTTTACTGCAGTAATTCAGTAGTTTAGAAGACTTCAGTTTGCATATATTGTTTTTATATTATAATATACTGTAAGCACTATGTGCTCTGACTTGAACAAAATGTACTATTAAATTATAAATGACTATACCAGCTGAAACAAGGAAATATAAAAGCAAATGAATGGTAACATAAAATCTCAATCATTTTCACCAAATCTCTCTGATATGAAAATTAAATTTAGATAAATCTGTGACAACTTTAGTTTTAAAATTTTATTGTAGGATCTTAAAATATGTTAACAGTGGAGAGGCTTACCATAAAGAGATTTAAATTAAAATTGTATTATCTTAATGGTTGATTGTGCTATGTATCACTCAAAAGTAATATGATAAACGACCTCCAGTCAAAAAAGACACAATATGCCTATTTTCTATACCCACAAAACCCCAGGTCTATAGGATCTCATGGAAAATCCAACAAGCTTTAGACTTAAATCAGTAATCTACAAGTGAATGTTTTGTTTATATTATAAATAGGCCCATTGAAACTGATAGTAAATAGTTATTCCATGATATTTAGGGTCCTAATGATTAAGATATATCACACATTGGGAAATATGAGAATCAGGATTTTTGGAACTTATAGGAAAATGTTTTGGCAAGTTTTTGTGTCAACTATTTGCAAGCTGGAGTCATTTTGGAAGGGGAAATTTCAACTGAGAAATGTCTTGTCAGATGATCTTGTGTGTAAGCCTGGGATGCTTTCTCTTGATTGATGGTGATGTGGGAAGACTAAGATCACTATGGGCAGAACAACATCTTGGCTATGACCCTGTCTGGTGTTGAAAAACAAGCAGACAACGCTATTTAGAGCAAGTTACTTAGTGGTCTTTTATCCATGGCTTTTGCATATAATCTTGTCTCCAGTTATCTTCTCTGTTTTCTTTTTTTAGACTTCCTTGAATTATGGACTACAACCTGTAAAATGAAAGAAACTCTTTCCTATCAAACTTGTTTATGATCATGGCATTTATCACAAAAATAGAAACCTTAACTAAGACAAAGGGTGAAACAAAGAATGAAATGTTAATGTTCAAAGGAAAAAAAATGAAAAAACAAAAACAATAAAAAGGCTAAGGCCCAGACTCCCTATACACAACTGCCATACATAGTAACACTCTGGCAATTCTATTCAAGTTTCTACAGTTCAGCCCTGTGTTCTTCAGAGGTGTATGTCTATGGGTGTGGTTGTGAAATTGACAGGATCTAGATACATCTAGGAAATAAATATTTAGGAATATTTGTTAGAAATTCTCTAACTCCGTACTAAATGTAATTCTCTAGATCCATAGCTAAACTGGGCTGGCATCCTGGACTATATAAGAAGAGTAAACTAAGTTGAAAAGGGACATGTATCACTCATTGCTTTCAAATGTTGACACAATGTGATCAGTACCCATATATATTTATATATCTCACCATGTCTTCCTACCCATGATGAACATTTCCTGTAAGTGTAAGACATAATTAATATATCCTTCCTGAAGTTTCTTTGGATACAAACTTTGTCACAGTAATAAGGAGTCTAGCTATCAATTTTTGCTTCTCCCACAGGCCAGCATCTTTTTCATCAATGTTATTGGAACCATGTGTGGTGGCAGGAGTTATCCCATGACTTCATCTATCTCATTAATCTAAAAAGATTGGCTGGGTTTTCATTTATACAACTATTCTTTCATTCTGACTTAAAATTTCTCATAGACCATATTAAAAAGGACACTTGCTTTACATTCTTTCCAATCCCAAACATATTCATAGAATATATTATTCTTATGGGGCTTTTCAGAATTTTTGCTTAACCAACCAAACTATTCTCTGTGGTTCTGTGGATTGCAATGTGATTACCATTGACTTCAAAGCTAATATCTGCATATAAAACACCACCCTATACTTATATCTCTGTACCTAGGTTATCTCACATAGGATGATATTTCCTAGTGTCATCTATTTCCCTGCCAATTTCTTGATGCCATTTTTTAAATAACTGAATAACTGTGTAAATGCACCACATTTTCATTATTTATTATTCTGTTAAGGGTAGTCTATGTTTTTCCCAAATTCTAGCTATTATGAATCATCAATGAACATGCTTGAACAAATGTCTCTGTAGTATGATGAAGCATGCTTGTGCTATATGATCAAAAGTGGTATAGCTGGATCTTGAGGCAGGTGCTTACATCTACTTGGGAAACAACTACACTAATTTCCATAAGGGATGTTCAGAGTGGCATTCGAACCAGCAATAGATGAGTGTTCCTCTCCCTCCAAATCCTTTCTCTTGTGAGTTGTATGTAATAGGGATCTTAGCCATTCTGACAGGTGCAAGATGAAATCTCAAAGTAGTTTTGATTTGTATTTACCTGCTGGTTATAGATGTTGAACATTCCTTTAAGTGTTTCTCAGTCATTTGAGTATCCTCTATTGAGAATCTGTTTAGAACTGTATGCCATTTATTAATAGGATTAATTTTTTCCTGATATTTAATCTCTTGAGTTCTTTATGTATTTTAAGTGTTAGCCTGAGTATATAAAAAAGGTATCAGATTTGTAGTTGTTAAGAAACATTTTCCCTTTTTTGTAGGCTGCCTCTCTGTGCAAATGAAGGTGTCCTTTGCTGTGCAGAAGCTTCCAAGTTTCATGAGGTCCCACCTATTAATGGATTATGTTAGTGCTTATTCTAAATTGTCCTACTTTGAAAATCTATTTTTGTTTTCCTGTGCAAATGAGTTTAAGACTATTCCCCACCTTCTCTTCTAATGTGTTCAATGTATCTGATTTTATGGTGATGCACTTGAACTTATGTTTTGTGTGAATGTGGATTTATTTGCATTCTTCTGCATGCAACCATTCAATTTGACCAGCAGCATTTGTTGAAAATGTTGTATATTGTGAAGTGTGTATTTCTGGATTGTTATAAAAATTCAGGTGTCCTTAACCTTAAAGTGTGTTTCATAGATGAGACAGAAGGGTGGCTCCTGTTTTTGCATCTATTTTATTGTTCTCTGTGTTTTTGATGGGGCACCAAGATCATTTATGTTAAGAAATGACAATAACCAATGATTGTTGATTCATATTATTTTGGAGTGTTGTGTGTGTGCTTCCTTTCTTTTGATTCTGTTCATTTGTAAATATCCATTCCCTGGATTTTCTTGGATACAGTTAATCTCTTTAGATTGTAGTTTACCTTCTATCTCCTTCTGTAAGGGTGGATAATTCAGAAAGGTATCGCTTACTTATTTTTTTACGTTTTTTACATAGTGATTAAAGTCTTTTTGGGTATAGAAGTCTGGGTGAGGATTTGAAGTCCTCAAAATCTGTGCTCCATGCCCTTCTGACTTTTTGGATTTCCACTGAGAAGTATCGTCTAATTCTAATCGTTCTGCCTTTATGCATTACTTAGACTTTTTTTCTAAGAAGCTTTCAAAATTCTTTCTTTGTTCTGTACATTTAGTATTTTGATCATCTTGTGCTTTATTTTATGGTCCTTTTTTTATATTCTTCGTTTTTCTGGTGTCATTAAAGGCGTAGCATTTTTAGGGTTAGGGAAAATTTTCTCTATGAAACAATTTCTGTGCCTTTGACCTGATTCTTCTCTTCCTCTGTCTCTATTTTCTTATATGTAGCATTTATATAGTGTTCCAGATCACCTAAATGTTTTTCTCCAGGAGTTTTCTGTTTGTTTGTTTTTCTTCTTACAATCAACAATTTCTTTGACTGAGGACTCTGTTTCTTCTCTAAATTCCTCAAAGCCTGAGGCTTTCTCCTCCATCTTTTGTTTTCTGTTATGAAGCTTGCCTCTATGTTTCCTATTGAAGTTCCTAAAATGTTCATTTTCAGATTTACTGAGTTTGGGCTTTCTTATTGATTTTATTGCCATTTTCATGTCTTAAATGATTTATTCATTAATCCCCATTGTTTATTTGTACTTTTAAAGATTTCTTTAATAGATTTATTTGCTTCATCTCTATGGACCTGTATCATTTAAATAAAGGCTATTTTAAGTTCTTTTATTCATGCTTCAATTATGTTGGCATATTTAGGACTTTCTGTGGTTGAGCTGCTGGGCTCTAGTGGAGACATATTGTCCTGACTCTTATTGATTGTGCTTTTGTTCCAGTGTATCTAGGATTGGGAAGATCATAATTATAGGTGCATATATAATGGTCTTCTCTTTGTTGGGTGGCTACTTTGTTCCTTTTTTCTGTTTTCTCTCTGGTACTTTGGAGAGTATGATAGCTATATGTTACCTTTAAGAAAATCTTCTGATAGTTATGAGAATTGCCTTTTTCAATTGAAGTACATTACTGTGTAGTGAGACTTAGAATGGGATGAATTGAGGTCAGTGGAGTAGTTTCACAAGTGAGTTAAATGTGGTGTTCCACCATGATCTGCTAAGTTAGTCCCCTGGGAATGGAGGCAGAGAGTATGGAGAAGCCACAGTAGATAGTCTGATATGGAACTGGGTACATGATTAGGGTATTTGACTTGAATATTGGAGGCAGAGTTATGTAGTTAGCCTACTTACTTCCTTGGTCATGGTGGCCTGGGGGTTGGTATGGAGGGCCTGTTAGAGTTGTAGGAGGGGACAAAATGTTGAAATGAGCAGAGAGTTTGATGATCAAAATCTCTATGATCAACTGAAGACAGATAAAGGGTGAGAATAGAAGTGACAGCAGGTGGTCTTCTACAGAAATGGCATGAGACTAGAGGATTGATATAGAAGTGAAGAGGGAGTTTGAAGGTGCTCAATTAGCCTACCTGTTTCTTTGCTTGAGTGGCCTGTGAATTTTCAGGAAATGCCTACTGTAGTTGAGGGAAGGACAGTGAAAAGGATAAGGGACAGGAGATTAGGAGAGGAATATATATGTGGTCCAACAGAGATGAGGTGGCCAAAGGCTGTCGCAGGTGGTGAGGAGCCCACAGTGGGTGCCTGAACTTGAAAAAAATGGAAGAGGAAGTGAAGATCTATAGTTAGCTGACTGGCTTCTGTGGCAGGAGTACTGATTATGTCTTCTTATACAAGCCACTTGTGTTTGGTAGTCTAAACTGTGCAGATAATAATTGTTAGGAAATCAGAGGGCCATTAACATCATATTCTCAAATCAAGCTGGTCATTGTATGTTAGCTAAAAATTTGGTGATGAATGAAGTAGGTTTTTTAATGTTGCTGTTTCAGTACATTGGTCAACAGATTCATATGCATAAATACAATAGATCTTGGAATGAAGCTTTTATGGAAACATGCCTAAATATTTTTACTCTGGTGTAATTAAGTGAAACAATACTTAAAACAAGTTTCTCCAAATTAAAAACAAAACAAGTATAAAGTACACTTCTCTTTGTTACACTATAGTTTTCTTTTTTCTATTCTTTTTTTTTTTTTTTAAACAAAATAAGCAGGCATGACTGGGCTGCACTTGCTTGTATATGGTGGTATCTTGCTTATACAAATATAGCCTGTCTGAAGTTTAGAGCTTGCCACTAGTTAGCCAAAGAGGTCTGGAAATCTGTACAGAAAGACAGGAAGTGAGATAGCTCGGCAGAAATAGGATATAAGCAGGGAGAAACATGAAATCATTCCTTGTCTCCTGAGACACTAATGAGGTAAGGTGTGTTGGGTCTTGCTTCTTCTCTCTGATCTCTCAGCATTTCCCTCTATATCTGACTGCAGCTTTTTATTATCTAGACCAATTAAGAAATCCATTTACATTTGTAAATCAAGTTAAGCTCAAAGTCAAAGAGATATGCCTGCTTCTGCCTTCTTGGGCCTGGGATTACAGGCCTGTGCCATCATATCCAGCCAATTTTTGAGACTTTGACAAGATAGTTATAATATGCATACATCCATACCAAGATATTAGAATACCCATTGTGATGTTCAGAAAAAATAGAACCTATGCAGAGAATATAAGCATACTACCATCTAGGATTAGAAAGTAGACTATCAAAAATATGATTAGTACTCTGTGATGCTTTTGCATCATGCATGAGCTACCTCGGATACACACAGCTGCACCAAGTGAAGGGGAAGCTCTACCAAACCATTTACAAACTCACCCATTGGATGGTTCATCAAATTGCTTTGCAATTACTGATAATAAAAAATATTTAAGGACTGGTTTCAGGTTTTGTTACATGTATATGGGTAGGGCGATAGGAATGTGTACATAATGCAGGGAAGTTATCAGATCTGCTGGAGTTGACCTTGTTGTTGATTACACAACAGAAGTCCTGAGAAGTGAAGAACAGTATGCATACTTAACCATTAAACCATCTCTCCTGCCTTGTACTCCATATCATTCTTATCTTCTATGTCAATTCCATGCAAGAGGTCAAAGATTATTTTCAAACTGATACAGAAGTAAAGGAAACAATTTACTGGTAAGCTTTGTATTATGATTAAGGGCATTGTAAAAATTTTGTACTTAAAACACATGATAAACTAGTATAAAGTAGACATGGATAAGGTGAAGGAAAAATACAAAGGGCACCCTGTGTCCAGAGGCAATGAGAAACCATTTTCTTCTTAGGAACAGGAGAAGGATACAAGGAAAACTGTTAGCATTATGTAGAATTAATATCCATTTTAAGACAAACAGCAGGTTATTTTTTGTCAAATTTGGAAAAAAAATATTCTGAAGTACTGTCATATAAAAATGAAGTTAAGAAATGAAAAATAATCTGACTTCTCTTCTTATCATTATAACTTTTGCCAATACCTGTGAATGTTTGAACTAACTAAAAGGCAAATGGTGTGAGATTTGAAGATCCTGTACAGAAATGAACCATCAAAGACAAAGTGTCACGCAGAGGGCAGATATGAAAAACAAAAGGAAGCCCGGCATTGTCTATGCCTTCTTCTCACAGCATCCACTCTTGGATGATGTGTTTAGAGAGCAAGCTTTCTCCAGATTCAGAAGAAGCCTGTCGGACCACTGTTTTACTGTACTAACTCCAGATTAATGAATGTTCCCGGTGCGCTACATTACACTTCCCCATCTTCAAAACAAGTATATCAAATTCTGATTTCCTCCCGCTTCAGAAGATGACCTCATTTGGAAATAGGTTCTTTTGAGTTACAATCAAGTTAAGATGAGGTCATTTATTTTCTCTATAGAACATGACTCACACCTCTGTAAGGAGAGGGAAACATGGGCATGGTCAAACACAAGTGTGAATAGATATTGTGAAGAAAGCTGTGTAAAAGCGGGAAAGAAATGTAACTAAAAATACAATCTTATGGAAGATGTAGAAGATGAGACATTTATTAACCATATAATTATGTAGCCAGGCTGTTATGTGACTTTGAGACATCTGCTATGAGTACAAAGGCAGGAGCTATTATCTTTTACATATGAAGCAGCTGCAACATGTAAGATGGAATATGTCAAGACAAACTAATCTTCATATACCTTTTGACAGCACTTTTTTTATTTCCATGAACCCCTAACTTCGCTTAGCAATTTAAGAGATTTTCTTTCTGTGTTATTTTACTTAATTTTATTTATACATTGGAAAGGAAAAGTTCTTCTTGACCTTATGACAGGCAATGGTTTTGCAGTGAGCAAGGTATTCACTAAAGAAAAGCCCCCAACTTACAAATGAATTACAAGACATTCTTCCTTAATATTCACATTTAAAAAATTGGGGAAGAGGGTTAAAAAAATCTTTTATTGGCCTTGTATTTCTTTCACAATATGTGCAGGTATGCTAAATTTCAACATTTTGATAGGAAATATTTCTATGCATGTTATTTCTAATTTATTTTAGCTTGTGTTCTTTCTAATAAATTGTGAGGTTTCACCAGTTTGCAATTATGGAAATATAAAGTAGGTTGCGAGGTGTTTTAAGATAATTTGCCAAATGTAGACCTGAATCTCAACCTGGACTCCCATGTGAGAAGTTCAGACTATGTCCATTATACATTGTTGTGGCTTACATTTTGAAAATCCTGTTTCCTAAACTTGACAGAAAGCCTATTGAATTTTTAAGATTGTGACTTTGGACTTCAAGAAAAGGGAATTATTTCTGACTCTAAATTTTTATTAAAATAATGCTCTATGAATGGATCCTCATTAGGCCTGGGGCCAGTGCACACATGGGGGATACTGTCCTGATGGACAAGCTTTCCAGTTTGCCAGCATCCTGGTTCTGCCTCCACCCACTGGAGGAGCTTGGCTTGCAGTGCCCTGTTCAGAGCTTCCCAAGGACTGAGGACTGCCCACAGGGTAACCCTGTCCCAGTGGACCAGCTCATCCATACCCTGCCAGAGCCGCAATCCGCTACCACACACAGAAAGTGGAAAGCCATTGGAATATTGGATCTGCTTGCACCCACCAGAAGAGAATGTTGGCCCCATACCCTCCAGGAGAGGGAGAGAGCCCAACAGAATGCATGGGAAGAAGACAGGGGTAGACAAAGTATAACACAGTCATCAACAGAAACATCAATATGATGCCCCCAGAATCTAGGGACTCCACACCAGCAAGACCTGAACTTCTGAACACAGATGAAACAGAGGAGAACGACCCTAAAAACAACTTTATGAAGATGATAGAGATCATAACAGAGGAAAGGAAAAAATACACTGAAGAAATGGAAGAAAAGACAAAACAAAAGTTGTAAGAAATAATTCAAACTGAAAGGTTTGAAAACTGAAATAGAGAAAATCAAAAGACACAGTCTCAGAAAATGCTGGAAATAGAAAAGCTGGGTAGTGATCAGTAACTGCAGATGCAAGCATAAGCACTAGAATACAAGAGAGGGAAGAGACAATCTCAGCATTGAAGGTACACTAGAAGAAATAGATTCATCAATCAAAGAAAATCTAAAGTCCAACAAATCCCTAACACAAGATATCCAGAAAATATGAGAAACAGTGAAAAGTCCAAACTGAAGAATAACAGATATAGAAGAAGGTGAAGAAACCCAACTCAAATGTGAGGAAAATGCATTCAACATAGTCATAGAAGAAAACTTTCCCAACCTAAAGAAAGACATGCCAATGAAAGAACAAGAAGCTTATAGAACACCAAATAGAGTGGACCACAAAAAACGTCCCCTCACCAAATGATAAACAAACAAACAAACAAAAAAAAAACATACAGAATAAAGAAAGAACACTAACAGCAGCAAAGAAAAAAGGACAAGTAACGAAAAATGGCAAATGTATCCGAATTACACCTGACTTCTCTATGGAAATTCTGAAAGTCTGAGGTCCTGAATAGATAGTCTACCAATACTAAGAGACCATGGATGCCGGCCCAGACTACTATACTCAGCAAAGCTTTCAATCACTATAGATGGAGAAAAAAAAGATATTACATGACAAAACATGATTTACACAATACATATCCACAAATCCAGCCCTACAGAAAGTTCTGGAAGAAAAACTCCAACCCAAGGAAGGTAGCTAGATGCACAAAAATATAGACAGTAGATTATTCCACTTTACCAACAGCGCAAATAAAAATGGGGGTAAATCCACACACAATACCACCACCAAAACAAATTCAAAACAAACAAGTATTAATAATCAATGATCATTAATATTCCTCAATATTAATTAACTCTCCTTTAAATAGACACAGGCTAACAAAATGGATACAAAGACAGAACCTATCCTTCTGCTGAAAACAAGAAACATATCTCAACCTCAAAGACAGACATTACCTCAAAGTTAAGGGTTGAGCAAAGATATTCCAATCCAATTCACCCAATAAACAAGCAGGTATAGCAACGCTAATATTAACAAATTAGACTTTAAATTAAAGTCAATCATAAGAGATGAAGAAGGTCACTTCTTATTCATCACAGGAGAAACCCATGGAGGTAAAGAATCAATTCTGAACATCTATGCCCCAAATACAAAGGCACCCACATTCATAAAAGAAACATTACTGAAACTCAAATCACACATAAAATCTTAAACACTAATAGTGGGAGATGTCAACACCCCATTTTCAACTCTAGACAGAACCAACAGACAGAAACCACAAAGCAACTGTCAGAAGTTATGACAAACAAACAAAAATAAAAACAAGCCATTAAAACCAAAAATCTCCTCTCTGCAAAACTACCTAACACTGGAAATCTTACCTAACACTGGAATTATATTTTGGGTTTTTTGTTTTGTTTTGTTTTGAGACAGGGTTTCTCTGAAACTCTTAGTTTACTCTAATTGCAATATAACATGCTCATTATAAACACCAATAATAATACATAGAGAGGAGACAGAGGGAGAAAATGCAATCAGGAAGGAAGGGAGTGAGGAAAGAAGGAAGGAAACAAGGAAGGAAGGAAAAGGAAGGGGGAAGGAAAGAAGGACGGAGGGAAGGAAGGGTACACAGAGAAAGAGAGAGAATATCCACTTTTAACTTGCAGTCAAAGAGAGTTTTTAAATTACAGAAAAACAATACAAAACAAACAAACAAAATTCAGAAGCTTTAGCACAATAAAACACATACACATCTCTAGAGTCCTAGGTCCTGGTTATCATGTGTTTAAGTGTTCTGAATACCTCTCCCCTGCAGGGACAGTGTAAGGGATTGAAGGTTGGGAGCTTCTGACCTTCAGATGGAGATGAGAGTTTGCAGCTCATCACATCCCTTATTCAGAGTATACACAGTGTTCTATCTACACAGTGGTGTGACTATGTAACTATCTATACTCTGGGAGTATATAAATAAAACTGTAGAATCCAGGAAGGCATCTCTAGGCTGGTTATCATGAAATATGAGTTACTTTCTTTTAAGATATGCATCTCTACTTATCTCTGAAGGAGGTACTGTATTTACATTTTTGGAAAAGTAAACAAATTGTGTCAGAAGGATTCTATGTCTGCTTCTAAAACTACTTATATCCTTTTTTTGTTCCCCAAAAGATTTCATGCAGATAACACAGCACTGAAGCATCTGGGCTATTTTCTTTTTTTTTTTTTACCTGATTTTGTAAACACTCTACAAATGCACATAAAGTATTTTTCAAAAACATTGAATGATAGTTATTAAATGGAAAACCTAAATGTAAAGAAAAATGTCAAAATCAAAATGAAGATTAAGCAAAAAAAATCTCTAAATCTCATACAATTCAGCTATGTTGTAACAACCACTTTAGAAAATTCATACTATCAAGAATACTTAATATATAAATAAATAACCAAAACTTAATGAATAATATTCTAGTATTATTAAATTATTTAACTTAATACAATAAACTTTTGTACTCTCATTAAGTGATTTACCCATGTAGGCAACATGTTTTTTTTTTTTCTAATACTCAGAGCTGAGTCAATTAATGTGCAACAGCACATTAATATAGTCAATCACAACTTGCTTAAATAACTATCTCATGAAAAGTTCAAGTAATTTTATCAATAAAAGTGCTACTACAACAACCATCCATATAGTTTGCTAAACTCAGTCCATGAAATGATCTTGAAAGAGTACATTGTATACTCTATAACTCTACATAACTGCCAGATTTTGACATTCCATATCTTGGAGTTACAACACAGAAAATGCTACTTTTAATGATATTAATGATTAGCAAAGAAGCCCAATTGAGGTTATTTTAACTTAAATTTAGATTTTCAAATTTTATTTATTATTGTTGGGAGATGTGTAGAGTGTACATGCCACAGCTTATGTGTGGAGGACCAAGGACACCTTTTAGGAGTCTATTTTCTTTCTAACATGGGTTCCAGGGTTCAAACTCAGGCTCTTAGGCTTTTGATACCATGCTATTGCCTACTGCCCTACTTCACTGCTATAGATATCATTTCATATATTGATATTTTAAAAAGTTCTTGGATGTATTGTGTAAAAATTCTTTTAATATAAGGTTATGATAGATTGTTTATAGTTAAGTATACTTAAGGACACTTAAGTTCTTTATAGAAGGTAATTACACATTAATTTGCAAACAAATAGTAAATTTTTATTGGCACAATGGAGTTTTATAGGAAAGAACAAAGAAATACCACTCTTTATCTCTGAGATCATTTAAATAATTAAAATATTATAAAATATTTAAAATATTTGCTATGTAAACTTACTATTTAAAAAAACAATGTTTTGGGGTGAAACCAATTATTTAACTAAATAAGTTTCTATTAAAATAGATTATTCATATGTCCAGTTTGTGGATGCAGTAAATTAATTCTCTAAGCAACCAAATGTGAATCAGTGTAATAGTATGTATATTGTGATTTTATTTAGCTTTGTGCTTAGTACAATACAATTGAGATGAAATTAAATCAGTTACACAAATAAAAGTATAAACAAAATTATCAGCATGAATTTTACTTCAGCTTGAATAACAAAATGATCAAAACATAATTATCTTTATATTTGGAAAATGGATGTTAAAATCTTAATTGTATGAAAGCCTCAAATCTGTCATTACTATGCTATTTCAAAAGGTTATACCAATTTAGCCACTGAGAAATTTCATTTATATGAGTTATTTGAATTGTTAATAACTTAAAGAGAATTATGAAGAATAACTTTAGAAATAATTATATATAAAAATTAATATTTAAAGCATGATGAAGTCTGAAATACAAGTGTAAAGAATTTAACAATAGATTTACCCAAATAATATAAAAATATAATCAAGTGATAGCTATAAATAAATACTTGTTTTAATAATTCTTGATATATATTTTCTATACAGTCAAAATTAGACTCTGTTTATCAGTAGTTTACTAATTATATTCACAATTATTACAATCACAGCAATGTCCTGGAATAGTTTCTACAAATACACCTTAAAACCATGCAAGCAAATGAATTTATCTTTACAAAGCAAGATTAAAAACTCAGCCTGGGTAAGATAAAATCATATGGGAAGGGATGGTTCACCCTTGGCAACATAGTCCTTTACTATTCAAGAATCAAGAGATCACCTATAAGGCTTGGAGGCTTGATCTGTAGCTGCTTTCTTCATCTACAAAGAACAGTGTCATCTTAAATTCACATTGTCATTGTCCTAATTGGGGTTGTTCTGTAATCAAATCTTCCAATTTGGGAAAGGCCTCTTTATTGTATTTCTCTCTCTCTCTCTCTCTCTCTCTCTCTCTCTCTCTCTCTCTCTCTCTCTCTCTCTCTCTGTGTGTGTGTGTGTGTGTGTATGTGTGTTTGGTACAGTATTTACTCTTTTAAGTTTTTAAATAATTAATTAATTAATCCCAGCCTGAACATAGATTCCCCTCCATCTTCCTCTCCTCCCAGTGCTTCTCCACCACCTCATCTCTTCCTAGACAGTATCTACTTCTCCTCTGTTTCTCTGCAGGAAAAGGCAGGTCTCCCATGGATGTCAACCAGCCATGGTATACCAAGTTTCAGTGGATTAGATACCTCCTCTCCTATTAAGGCTGGACAAGGCAATCCCTCACAATTAACTGGTAGTTGTTTCCCTCCCTTGGAAGCTTGTATGATCTCCTGATACCATGAAAACCATTCTTGAAAGAGGATTCTGCCAGGTCAACTATATATATATATATATATATATATATATATATATATATATTTTTTTTTTTTTTTTATTTAATTTATTATTTTACATGTCGATCCCAGTTTCCTCTCGCTCACTTGCTTGCTTGCTCCCTCCCACCCTCCCTCCCTCCCTCACTTTTAGCCTCTCTCCCCTCCCATCCCCCACCCAAATTCCATATGTAGGGGAATGCCATCCAGTTGGGATCATGTGGATCAGTCAGGTCATATGAAGTAGGGATTAGGGCTTCTCTCCTGTCTCTAGGTTAAGGCAGTTATCCCTCCATGGGGGATGTGTTCGCAAGGTCCTTTTGTGCACCAGGGATACATCCTGGCTCCAATCAGAATCTTATTCATTAAATTTTATTTTAAAGACAAGGAATGCTAAAGAGATAAAAAAAATTAGAAAAAAATGTAAAAAATAACGTAATCCAAGTAAATTCTATGGGTATTAGTGTCTTAGAAAGGACACAGATTGTGAATATTGAAAGCAATATTTTCACCACCAGGAAAACAGAACAGAAAACTCATATTGCTCTAGAACACATAAAAATATACTTTGACATGAAGAGATATTATCAGAAGCCTGGAATAGCAATGCACATGATAATTGATGCCAAGAAAATTATTAAATTAAGCCAACTCCTCCTCATGTACAAATAAGACTTTTATTTAAAGTTCCTCATAAGGAACATGTGATACAAATAGAATAACAATCTATATAAACACCTGTATTTAGAAATTGTTTGAAGAGTAGAAATGATGAGTTTTTCCAGGCTGGTCGTTCAATTGGACCAGTCAGGCTCACCTGTGCTTTTTCACTGTATCTACTTTTGACTGTTACTATACACTCAACCAGTAAGTCATATCTGTGACCTGCATATATTTGCCCTATTTTCTAGCTTGTTTTCTACCCAGCTAATACAGTCTTTCACGGAGTAAAACTTGTATTCTTATGATTCTTCGTTTCTATATTCTCACTTAAGGATGAATTTCGCATTTTACATCTAATCATGCACAATACACTAGTTTTTGAATATTTGATGTGCTTTGTTGCTTTTTTATTTCTGGAAATTTGTTTACATGGTCATCTTTTAGAAAAAAAATATCTCTATTTTCTCAAGGTCATTTTAGCTCCATAGGTTTTAACTAGTAAGAGCAACATCTACTAATTGAAGAAATATACATGTTAGTATCATATTTCCAATGTGCATATAAATAAATTAAATACCCCTAGTACTCTAATGATGCTATGTACTACAAATTGAATGTTTTAAACCAACACAGACTATTAATTTTGTACTTGTGGTGGTTAGAGTTTCAATGCAAGATAATAAAAAGTCTCAGTATCCATGCTGGAGTCTGAACAAGAGATGTTATTTCCCAAACCCAGAGGCTTCTTACATTTTAGGTCATGTTTTGTCTTTTACCAAACAATAGCTGATGAGTTCTTTTCTCTTCATGTTAGAGTTCCTGAGACATTTTTCTGCTCTGTGACTTACAATGTCATTTGTGATTTTTATTAAACTCATCCCGATATTCCAGTGTAATTTCTGTATCTTAAAATGATGTGATTATTCATTTTATGTAAGCTATAAATTTAATAAACTTTTTACCATGCAATATAGAATACTTGATTTCCCAGGATAAGAATGTGGATGTCTTTGGTTTATTGTTCTGCCTGAGAAAAGGTATCTCCAGAAATGAAATAAGTAGTTGAACAGAATTCTATTTTACTAACTAATTTATAGTTTTTGTATAGGTTCAGAAAATTAAAGATGCCAACATTACTTGGATTTTGTGACCTTCACTTCATTTCTTTGAGCAAGTCGGTTTTGATTAAGATGGTTTAGACCATTGTTTGTATAACTAAATTTTGTGTGTGTGTGTGTGTGTGTGTGTGTGTGTGTGTGTAACTGTCTCTAACTAATGCATAGGAGACTGTAACTATGTATAGTGCTTATTTATGTTCGTATTCCATAATGCAAAGCAAATAATGACAGGAATTTGAGTGAGAAACAGCTTTATCTTATTTAAGATTTTCACTCTTCATAGCTTTTAGATTTTTAGTTTCACATGTTTGTATTATGTTTTTATAACTTCCACTGGTTCCTCCACCACTACAAACATTTGTGTCCTCCCTGTATACCCTTTCATCGTCAGGGCCCTTTCCTCTGTATTTATTGTTTCAGACATATTAAATATAGCATAATGATTACATGTAGTGTCACTTGCACATGTATTGTTTAGGACTGAAATATTGGGATGGAATAACCAAGCAGGTTTCTTGTTACTGGAGAAAACTGATGCCCCTTCTCTCCCTAGTTATTGACTGAAGCTCTTCACCTCTAGGGATGGGGCCTTGTGAAATTTCTTCCATCCACACTGGCATCACGACTGGTATTCTCATTATACAGGTCTGTTTGGAAAATGCTATTTTTGAGTTTACATAGACAGAGCATTGCTGTCATACCTAGAAAACACCATTTTGTAGCAAGCATGATTCTGCTCTGGCTTAACCATATGAAATTTCAGATACCAACTATTTCATCAAAAATTAAAATAACACTGGGTTACAAATTGTATTTACTTTTCTTTATATATGTCCATATGCCTGATTATCCACATGTGTCCTCATGATTGTAGTGGCTGTCAAGGCTAGAAGAGGGAGCTGCATCTCAGGAACTGAAGTAACAGTTCAGTATGACCACCTAATGTGAGTGCTGGGAACCGAAACCAGGGTCTCTTTTGCAATTACGAGAATTTCAAGTTCTGGCAGCCACTGGACCATTTTTCAGCCCTTAATAAATTGCATTCTTAAGCAGTCGTCCAGTACAATTAATGAGAATGTGAAGGTATAAATCAAGAGTATTTGCACCTGTATACATTTAATACAGTTGAATAGACTCACAGTTTTTCTCTACCCCTTGATGACCATCAGTGTGAGAAAACAGAGAAAATACAGTATGAAGGTGAGCTGAGCTCCATGATCCTCTGACTTAATTAATGCAAAGACCAAAGTGTTGCACACCAAGGAAACAAAGCAAGTGGAGGATGCTTTTGTACCCATAGTTCATAAACTAATGATAGATTTGTAAACATATTTTTTTTAATTCCATGAGCCTAATATAAGTTGTTGGCATTGGTTCCTTGGAGTTCCATATGAAACACTATTTAAATTTGAGCTTGTAGGTCTTAAGTTTGTATGTTCTGGATTTCCTTTTCTTAGAGAATACTTGATATTTACTGTCTTTGTATATAGCTTTGTAGCATGCCTAAGTCTTTTCTTTAGACTAAAATAGGAATTGTAGTGAGATATTCACTCTGCCCCTGTTGCACTGACAACGCCCATTGATGGTGGAAATAGGTGTGGATATGACCGTGGCCTGAGAGAACTAGGTCTAGAGTCAGTGACCCCCCAGAGGCTCACTCTTGCTTCATGGTCGGAGACAGATAAAATCTGGAGGCATCCTTGGGACAGGAACCAGCTAGCAGCCATCTGTCTCTGTTGTAAGTTATTTCTCTCTGAATAAACATCTATCAGCCTATCTGTTTCCCGATCCTTGTTTATCAATGATATGAGCTATATACAAAATATTGTTTCCAACTTATATTGTTTACTAGGTATTTGGTTGTATTTGTTAAGTCCAGTGTCTCTAGTATATGCATTTATTTCTTAAAAAAATGTCTAAAATAAATAAATTGAATAACCATTAGGAGTTAGCTAGAGATATGTAAGAAAAGAACAAAATTGGTTTCTTGCAACCAGACAATAACATTTAAAACATTTTTTAAAAGTTTGGAAAGAAAGAAGTATGAATAATATGAGAAAGGTAGATTTCACTAATTATAATTACTAATTGCCTTCAGGCTAACATTTTTCCTACAGATGAAAGCAGTTTTATTGTTGTTGTTAATAAAACTGACTAACATCATTAAGGAGGCTTTATTCTTACCTAAATGAATTTGTTATAATGATTGTGTTTCATCATATAATGAAGATGGGACTTAAGATTAACATCCCAAAATTAAATGATTAATTACATTCAGCTTCAATTATAATTATTAACTGATACAAAGTCACCAGCTTACCTCCTACAGGTAATCTATTTTACAATGGGGTCTTGAACAAGTGGTTGGACCATTTTATGCAAGTAAAATTTATATACTGGATACTTAGACAAATTTTGTCTTGCTAAGCAGCTCAAGAAAATCTCACCACAATGTTCTATAGGTAAAAGTTCCCCATAATGTAATTGTTGATGGTTTTCAGTTTGATCATGAAGATTCTTTGATAGTTATCTCCATCAATAGATACGAATGTGATGTTTCTCTTCCATCATTTTAGAATGTTCCTCTTTTCTATTTACCCACAATTGTAAGGCAAAAGAAGTTTCTGGAACTCTTTTATTTGTTCATTTGTTTATTCTGTTTGTAATAGCTGTCATTTAGTGAATTCTCACTTGTAATATAGGTTAATGTGAAAGGAAGACGAAAGCTAAAGTAGAATTTTGATGAGCCAAATATTTCACACAATAACTTGACAGCTTATTAAACATGATGAACAAATTGGACTGATTTCTTTATGCATTCTTAAAATTTCAGGACATGGAAATATCCGTGAGAATATTTATTCAAATGAAGTAGCTGATCTCAGAGCATTTAATTCATAGTGTTATGAATTGTAAAACAAAAAAAATCAAGAATAAATATGTTTTTGAAGCTACCAGCAATTGTGGCCAATATGAACTTAAAACAAACAAATAAGAAATCAAAAACCAAAAGGGCAAGCTGATAAAATTGATCTACTTGTATTAGCTTTTGTTTTTGATCTACTTGTTATGGCTTTTGTTTTTCCCCAGAAGCAAAAAAAAAAAATATATCAGGTAGAGCAGGATGGCTCCAATAGCTTATAAAATGATCAACATTGTGAAATAAACCTATATAGATACTTACTAAACTCTTCCCTGTGTGTCCTTTTTAAACATTCTTCCCAGCTCAGCCACCTCACTTTTAAACACCCTCACTGCAGATGTGAAATAACTGGGGCAGGGAGAAATATTCATAAAATTGGCTAGATAAGACAGCCTTGGCCTTCCATTCAGAAAATTGAAGTGTGTGTGTGTGCAAAATGCCTAATCAAAGTGGTGAGAACTAGATGTCAACTGTGGCAGCTGCTGCCAGAGATCCTCTACAGTTCACACATGCATGACAAATGTTAGTAAGATGCCTAGAATAACTGACACAGGCCAGCCTGTACAGGAAATGAAGTTTTTTTTTTTTTTTTTTTTTTTTTTCATTTTACATTCCAACCTAAGTACCTCCCTCCTCTCCCCATTACCTCCTCCCCCAATCCCTTGCCTCCTCCCAAGTTCATCACCCATCCACTCCTCACAAAGGTTAAGGCCTCCCATGTGGAGTCAACAAAGCCTGCCCTCCCCCCCACACACACATTAAGGACGAGCATGGTATCCAACCACAGGGAATGGGATCCCACAAGCTAACTCATTCACCAAGGACACATCCTGGTTCTACTGCCAGAGGCCCCTCAGACAGTCCAAGCTTCACAACTGTCTCCCACATGCAAAGGGCCTAGTTCGGTGCCATGGTGGCTCCATAGTTGTCTGTCTAGGCTTCATGAGTTTCCATAACTCAGGTCAGCTGTCTCTGGATTTCCTCTTAATGATCTTCCTCTCCCTTGCTCATGTAGTCCCTGATCCCTCTCTTCAACTGGAATGCTGGAGCTTGGCCCAGTACTTGGCTGTGGATCTCTGGATCTGCTTTTATCAGTTACTGGATGAAGGCTTAATGGTGACAATTAAGGTAGTCACTAATCTCATTACAAGAGAAAGCCAGTTTAGGTACCCTCTCCCCAATAGCTGAGCTGGAATCTTCCTTGTGGAGTCTTGGGAATTCCCTTAGCACCAGCTTTCTCTCTACCCCATAGTCGCTCTCTCTATTAAGATGTCTTTTTCCTTGCTCTCCTTCTCCATCACTTTCCCCCTCAACCATCCGGATCCCTCATGTTTTCATCCCCCGAACCTGTCCTGTCATCCCAAATTTACCCAGGAGATCTCATCTAAGTCCCCTTCCCAGGGCAATCTATGTGTCCCTCTTAGGGTTCCTTGTTACCTAACTTCTCTGGAACTGTGAAGTATTCTTTGCTTTAGATGTAAAACACAAGAAAATAATTTTCAAAAATCCATGTGTAAATAAACATATGGATAAAGTTCATTTTATCATAAATTTGATTCTAAAATTTGGAAGCCACAAACCCTTCAACCTACAAGAGTGACCTACCTGCAATGCAATATACATTGTTGGGAAGTGTTGCGAAGGTCCTAGGGTAAAGCAGGAGAAAGCAGGAAACCCACAGATAGTAAACAGAGAGTAGAGACTTGGAACACTCAGACCCTCAGACCTAAAAGGGATGTATGTATCCATCTAATTCATCTGCTCCAGGCTAAAAGAAAACAATAGTTTAATTCATTCCATCTATTGACTTGTCAGGCTTTACCTAAATATTTTCATTATACATTAATGTACTCAGTGTATTTACTCTATGTCTTTAAGGTGACTTAACACCTGGAGATGGAGATGGCATTTTTAGGACTGTAGGTTTTAATTTGGCATATGTTGAATTGTTTGAATTGATTATAGAATCCCACAAACATCCTCAACTGGTCACTGCAGACAAAGGAATATAATTTGAGTGGAAAAAAAGTAAACACACACACACACACACACACACACGCACATACACACACACAAATGCCTCAGCATCAATGATCCAACAAGAGTTTTAGGAAAGATTTTGAAGTTTGTGGTAAATAAAAACAAATCAACCATAACCTTTAAAAATAAATGAATTTTCAGGCATGCATAATTTCTATTCAGAGACAATTTTTGCTTGAGAAGCTAGGTGTAATTAAATGATAATACTGACCAAATTGTTAGCCACCTAGGAAGTAGTTCATAGAAAACCTTACAGACTAAAATAGAAAAATGTTTGAATCTGACATAAGCAGAATTGGAAGGATGGTGAATATGTGTTAGCTGAAGAAGACAGAGAGGAGGGGTGTTGACTCCATAAATGACACTGTGCAACAGGTTCATACCTATTAGACACACAGAAGGAACCACCTTCTGAGCCCTGTGTTTCCGGGTAGCTTGTCAGGCCAGATCTCACCAGTGCAATCTGTGGGGCTGCCATTTGTGATTGGTGGGATTTAACTAATGCATATAGTTTAAAAATCTCTGTTTTTTCTTCCCTAAGGAAAAGAGCCACTTGTGACCTCAGTGCTCTAAACTCTGAGACCACTGAATAACTCTAATGGTCACAGATCTCTTCTCAGCAAGGGATATGTAGTGTTCAGGAAACTGAAGTATGGATTGGCACTTGTACAGCCTTCTGGCGGCCACATGCTGCAGGTAAGTTACAGATTTATTTAGAGATCATTTGAGAAACCAACTATAAAAGGAAATTGAAAATCAACAAAGATTTAAACACAGTGAATCTTAGCATTTATATAGATGAAATAATTAGTGGAGGGATTAGAACATTATACATGAATTCAATTTTGATTTGCATTCCTGTGTATTTTAATAATCTGCAGGTTTTATGGAAAATGAAAATATCACACAACTTTCTTATTGACATATGACCAATTAATAAATTGCTTCTCACATACATGAGTCAAATTAAATAACTACTACCAATCACCTCTCCTTTGATTTGAATAATCTGGAAAGCACATCTCCCTGCATTTAGACATAATGGCCACTGGATGGCAGTATTATGTTGTGCCTGTTCATTAGCTTCAGTATGTAATTTCTTTTACATACTTGAAAATGTAGAATTTGGCCTTTATAAAGAAAAACTTCAAGCAAAAATACAAAGTTATATCATCTTAGAAAGCATTTATGTTTAGTCAATCCAGCATGTAAGTCCATTTTTAGGCTGCCAAGATGTGTTGCCTAGCTCTGAAGCAGAATTATGTAGGCTTCTCTTTGTTTAATATAAGCCTATTCATCTTTTGCACAATACTGTCGGAGTCCATGGAATAATTACACAGTTGTCTATGTTTCTTGTTATTACCTTCCTTTTTAACTTTGCTAAGATAATTACAAAATTGTTAACTTGGGTCCTGTATATAAATCAAGAGGCTTGAAAGTTATTCCATCTAATAATACTGGACTTAAAACATATTTTACATTGTTGTAAAAATTCTACAAATGTTTGCTAATGCATGGGTATGAGAGATTTAAAATATAATATAAACAGTGTTTAATATATTATCACAGTTTAGTTGATTTGTATTTAGAAACCGATAACTAAATGTGAAATTTAATATTAAATTGAGGTAAATAAATTCATCGATGATAGTGCATCCGGAGATATTTTTACTGCAATGAAGATGTATACTCTTCCTGTTTTTATCAATGACTTTTTTTTCTCCAAGTGATAGTAAGCCTGTCAAGGTGGAGTGCATCCACTCTAACAATACCCTGGAGGCTAAGGCAGAAGAAATATGAAGTCAGAGGCCAGCTTGTGCACAAAAGTTAGACACGGAATCAAAACTCAGGAAAAAAAAAAGGGAGAGAAAAAAAGATATGAGATAGATACAACAAAGATGGGGAGGGCAGGAAGAAGAGTGAAGACAAAAAACAAAGGAACCACCACCAACAATGGACAGGATTAGACCACCATATTTGCTTTGCTTTGCTTCTCGAGTGTCATTATAGTAACAGACCTGGATTCAGAAGATTCATGGAGTGATTTCTTACATTACAATTCTGACTTATTATTGGTACAAAGAGCATGGCATCAATGTTTGCCAAGAGTCTCTGACTATATCACAGCACGTTGGAGAAGAAGAAAGGGAACTGGCCCTTTGCAAAGGGGCCAAGTGTGTGTGATGACCTCACATAATCACCACCCAATCACAGAATAACATGTCAACTCCTGTTGCGCAGACAGTAATTTCCAGGAATGAAGTATTTTATCTAATTACAAACTTCAGGACCAAAACCTTCAGTAGAACCAAATGGTCCACACCAGAGAATTCTGTGGTTAACAACACAGAATTTAATCTTTCAAGAATTTATGATGTGTGTAGGTATAATTGGTTTCACTTAAGTTATTTCAGAGAAAATTATGCTTGCTAGTTCTTCAAAATACTAGCTTTAAATTATTTAATCTATATATCATCTTTTCTTAAATATTTATACATTTATCAGTTACAGGTGCCTACTGTAGAAAATGAACATATATATTACTATATATATGATATAGAATTATACTTGTTTAACATATTATAATCTTAATAAATTACAAGATTAAACATAATTTTAAACAAAATTTATGCTTATTAATTTACAAATCTACCCTATATTTACTTATTTTACATGTTTGTGTGAAGGACCATGCACGCCACAGTACATATGTGGGGATCAAAGGACACATACTCAAAATGTGCTCTCTCCTTCTATATTGTTATTGGGAAATGAGCCAAAGTAATCAGGCTTGGGTCCAACACCATTACCTGTTGAGCCATTTCAATGGCTCCCCTTTAAGGTTTAAACTTTGAACAGCCATCAGAAATTTAATTTAAAGTGCATCCATGAGGAAATCTTTATACTGTTCATAAGATCCTCAATAGTTTAACTGTGAAGATAAAATAATTACAGTGATTACAGGAAAACAATAACATCATGTGAAATGTTAAATTACTCATACTTTCTTCTGTGGCCAGGTTCATGTAGTAGATAAGAAGATACTTCACATGGAAAAATGTATGCAAATCATTCTGTAGGTGGACATCCATCAGCCCTAGATGAGGTAGAAAATGGATTAAATTTCTATATTGTATCTACTCAAGTAGGAATAAATTACATTTCAAATTAGATATGATTAAATTAAATTTTATATCTTTCAGATTTATTGAGGTCATTCATTATTTTACAGTTTTTTTGATCTATCAAATAACATCAACTTGAAAATAATTTGGTTTTAATCCTGTTACATATAAACATTCATCAATTCCCAATTTAATTATTAAATAGAAACGGTATGTTTCTATAATGAAAGAAATAGATTATTTTTAATATGAATCAGGGATTTTCTGTTTGTACATCCAGATCACATATATTAATTTATTGCTAAAATTTTATGGGCATAACTGTTATTCTGTAAAATTTTAAACTTTATAAACCAAGTTATTAATGTGTCCGAAAACTTTTCAAAATAGCATTGAAAGCAGAAAAAAATAACCTAACTATATAAACTTTTCTTCCTCATATTTGAACTCTTTTGTATGTTTATTTAAAGAAAAATATCTGTTTATAGAAACATATAAGGGGAAATTAACTAGTATTGTTAATGACATTTCCTACATCTACATTACCATGTTTTCCTAAGTGATAAAGAGAAATAAATGATTTTTAATGGCAACAAATCCAATTCTTTGGGATCTTTTTCGGTTCTCCAATGTAGCCACTCTTTTGAGAATCAGCAGCAACTCCAGGAAACTCCCTCAAGAATTTCTGAAAATAAGAACTGTTATGCTCTCAAGCTGAAAGAATTAACACAAAATAATAAGCATACATAATGAAGATGTTTATGTCATAAAAAGGAGATGTCTACACATTTTGGTTGACTCTGTGTAGACTATGACAGGCTCTAGCTAATATACTTGTGAAAAAATGCTATTTCAAAGATCAAGAGAGATAAGGCTTGGCAATTTGTTTAATGTCCATTGGCCTTTTTACAAAAAAAGAGTATAACATGTTATTATTGGATATTACACATTTTTAATGAAAATCATATATGATAATAGCTTTGTCTTTAAATTCTAGTTATTGAGCTCCTTGTATTTTCTTTAACAGATGTCAGCTTGTATATAAGAGCAGATGCTATTTCAATGACTTTAAATATTATCTTGCACATGAAAATTATAGTATTAACTACATTTAAAGGATGCTTATGTTAGGCACATTTAAGCCTTGTGATAGTAAACCCAGCAAGAACGGGACAAAAGGATCAGGAATTCAAAGTCATTCTTAGTATTACATGTAATTTTAGGACAGCCTGAGCTACCTCACTTGCATATATCTAATGATACTCATAAATTTAAGTAATTGTTATCTCTACCTTAAGTTCAAATGGAGCAATAGTAAGATGAATGAAGGTCAAAGCCCAAGGAAATAGAGGAGGCAGAATTTAAGTTAAGATGAAAACCATTTTATTGAACATGGCAATCAGCACTTTTAGAGATTCTTATTCAGCACATATACCTGGGCAGATCTCCTGCAGTCTAAAATAAAATGCAATCTTTATAACTCATATTCATAAAATAATATGTTCTATGTTAGAAACTAAGAGTAGCCTATTTCTCCTCTGTTGTCAGTCCTCTCCTTCATTCACACACCCCATCCCTCACTATGATCTCTAAATGTAACCATGGCTAACCTGAAATTCACAAAGATCCCCTACCTCTGCCTCCAAGTACTGAAATTAAATCTCTATGCCACTATACTAAGCTTAGCATGTCTATTTCTGTAGTGAACTCATCAAAATCCAAATCGATGACTCAGTCTTCCACCACACTGGCCTAACTTCAAACAACAACTTACGCAGGAACAATCACTTCAGGCAAGTAGTGGAAAGTGTCAGTATCTTACAAAACTTGTTTGAGCCCAATACGTACCTAAAGAGATTTCATCATACTAGCTGTTGTACTATAGCTAAAAAACTAAAAGTAGATTCAAAGTAAGAGATACTATGAGGAAAAACAATTAAACTTTATAAATAGGAAGCTTCTAGAATCCTTAAGAAAACATTTCCATTCTGACAGAAATATATGTCAGTACCCAATAAAATCCACTCATTACAAACTTGACACTCTATCTGCTCAAGTGCACATAACTGAACTGTCTGAAACAATCAAATCAATGTTTTCTCTGAAAGTTTTGTGTGAGGTATTTTGGTTAGAATATGGCAAATAGATAATAAAGAATGAGATCCACTATTAATAACAAAAATATGATTCTTCCAGAAGAATGAGATTTCCCAACCAATTGAAGGTGAGGAATGAGGAGAGTCTTTTGAGGACAAATGGAAGGAGAGAGTGTGCAAGAGTGAGGGAAAAGAAAGAAGGAAGGGGGAAAAGATGAAGTCTAAGATTCTACAGGGTAGACTTGTTAATCTGGAGACACATGGGAGATTTGATGTAGCAGTCTTCAGGCAGGATTTCCTTTTCTTGATGGTAAAGTACTCTTCGTATGTAGACTTTTCACCATTAGGTATGACTCATTGTATAAGAATATATACTTCCTTCAAAATCCTCATTCTACAAATTCTACTTTCATCGTTTCTGAAAAAATACAAAATCATCCAAAATAATTTTCATAAAATACCTTGTAACCATGGACAAGGAAGCTTGAGCCATAAAATAACTTGGTAAGAGACTGACTCCCAAATCCAGGTATAATGGTCAATGAAATCCCTCAAGCACATTTTCTAATTTGTTTTAATTAACATAGTATCCAAATGTTTTGAATTTTTGTCTTCTAAAACATTTTAAGCACAATATCAATAAAATGATGTGGTGCCTTAAAGTTCCCTGATTTATTTATTTTCAGGTAGCTTCCTAAACATCCAAGATACCAAAGCAGACAGAGACTGATGTATCTAAATTGATAGGAAGAAAAGGAAGTGAATCTTCTGGTAGTGTGTGGTAGGTGTTCTGAAAACAGTTGCTACTTTTTCCAAACCTTAATTCTTGTTTAAGAGCCTCAATTACTGTAATGTTAGACCAAAATGTTAGCTAGTTCAGTTGAACCATGTTTGGAAAGAAAGACAGAACTCTGGGTTGGTAAGATAATGGTTTGTAAAGAAAAGCATAAAATTAAAAAGTAAAGTTCTGCATTAGGATTTACTTCTCCAGAAGAAAGAAAACTTGTAACACAGTCCCAGAGTATTTCATGATCAGAGAGAAGCTGTCTAAGTGGTGGACATTTGTAGATCCCAGTTTTCACTCAGTTTGACTGTGAGTGTAAATCTGTTTGACCATTGATTGCCTATCTCTCATAAATAGTTCTATTCACTTGTTTATTTTGTTATCTGTATCATGGAAAGAATATCCTTGTAGTAAATGATAAGTCATTGTAATGAATCTACATGGACAAAGCTGAATATCCCTTAAGTCTTATGTTGTAAATCAATGAATGATCGAATTTTTTTAAATGTTATCTTTCTATTCCACTCATGCAAGAAGATAGAAATCATTTGACAAAAGTTGGATTCAAGAAATAATCAAAACAATGTCATACCTCTACACATCCACACCTATATAAACACATACATTCACACATACGCTGGTAAAAATGAACTTGAAAACTATATCGCTTTCAACTCATCTAGTTAAGTTATAGGTATTTTCTGGTATCACTTTCCATTTTACTAGGAAGAGAGTACTAAACTTTTGAAACTATCAGACTGATCATTTTAGTTATGGTTGGTGAGTTAACACATCATACAAATAGCTGCCAGTGCTAGTTAAAAGAAAGCAACAAAGGAACTCTTCAGCAATTATAAAGTAGAGAAAGAGATTTGGAGTGGAGTGATCTCTGGGTACTAGGGACAAATGTTCAAATTGTATTTCAATACTAGATGTTATCTACATTTTTCATTGCATTCCTCCATGGGAATTTTTCCATTTGTAATGGTAAGGATATAATTGTTTTTATTTATTTACTTATTTGTTTATTTATTTTTTTATAACCAAGTCCATTGAAATGAAAACAAAAATTTATAGACAATATTTGGGAATTTGGGCATCGTTCTTTCCAAACTACTTCCTGCTGATAAGTGGTGCTGTCATGGGGAATTCTAAAAAGATGCAGAAATCCTGGCTGTAGTCTGCACGGTTGCTTTGTCCAGCTATTTTGAATGTAGGATCACTTGGTACTCTGTTTCAGGCGGTCTGGCTTGAAAAAAAAAAAAAAAAAACCCGTAAGCAGTAAAGTAGCAGACATTAATGTAGAAGTTGTGAAATAACTTTAAGAATAATATATAAGGTGTAGTAATTCACTTATGCAATAGACCTTAATCCTTACAAAATTTCTGCTGGCAAGTAGTGTGTAGATGTTTTATAGCATGCATATATAGCTATATACATAAGTTAATCTACAAGAACATTTCTAAGAGTTTATTTACATTACTTTTTTCAAAACTTGAAATCAGAACCATAGAAAGAGAGGAGGATGAGAGAGCAAGACAGATAACTGGAGTGAGAAAAGAAGAATGGCAAGGAAGCAGGGTATATTCATTACCGACAGTGTCATAACTAGGTTTCAGCATCATAGAACCAGTGGCCTCCACACTGATTTTCTTGGCTACATGGAGCTAGAGTGTTTTCTGGCAGAAACTGTGGATTCTGACTTTAGAAGACATTTTCTTCATACTATGCTTTTATACTTTTTATACTTATGTCAAGGAAGGTGATGGAGTAGACACTATAAGTAAGGTAAAGAATGGAGATTGACAGCTAAAAATTTAGTTGAGACTACAGCTATGGAGAGTATAAGCAGCTCCTGATACTTTCTTTACTTTTATCCCCACCACCCATACTCATGATAGATTTATGTAAATGTGCAGTTTGCACAGAGCCAATCTGCATACCACAAAGAGTAACAAATGTCACACACAACAGTGAAAATGTCCTTTATCTTTAACATAAAACACTGCCTTATGGATCATCTGGAATCTGTTAATTTCTGCCACCCTAAATGAGCCTATATTCCTGTGAGCTTCCTTTTTAAATGCGAAGATCTTATTCTTCAATGTTAATTTGTTTACAAATTAATCTCATTGCCTTGTGTGAATAATTAAACCCAAAATGTAGTATTCCTATAACTAAAAATGCTTCAACACATGCCTAATAAGGGAAAGTAGCTTTATTTTCCATAGTTTTATTTTGAATCCTTTAGTTTAAAGGTTAGCATTAATAGAAATATAGGACTATAGCTATTTCTTGTATTATTAAATTTCTTCAATTTTGAAACTGGGTATTAGAACGTATTTCTTTAAAGCATTATTTATGCAATTACAAAACTAATGATTATAGAAATAAAATATTTAACAGCTACATGTAAACTTATATTATATGAATAAATTAAATTGACTAAGAAACATAATTGGCCTACAAATAGAAATCAAAGCTTAATCAAAATAAAAGTAAATTTAAACAGT
Organism: Phodopus roborovskii; assembly: GCF_943737965.1. Lineage (NCBI taxonomy): Eukaryota > Metazoa > Chordata > Mammalia > Rodentia > Cricetidae > Phodopus > Phodopus roborovskii. Next base: position 25,636,367 of record NW_026126567.1, read on the forward strand.
AAAAAATATATAATCAAAATGAAATTCAAATGTTATCAAAATACTATAAAATACTATCTAGATGAGATTATTAAAATTCATAGGAAATAGTGGCAACATAATCTTTAAAATTAGCAGAGCTTCATTTAAGAAATGGTAATACCTGAAAGAATTTATAATTAAAACGTATAAATACAAGAATAACCCTGTCTGAGTTTGTACATCGCTGTATTATTATCTGCTTTAGTTACTTTTCTATTGCTGTGATAAAACACAATGACTAAGATAAGTGAAAAAAGCAAACATTTAATCTGGGCTTACTGTTTCAGAGAGTTATAATCCACAGTTTCATAGTGAAGTACCAGCTTAGAGCTTGCATCATTATCAACAACCACTCAGCAAAGAGAGAGAGAACCTCACATGGAAAGGCACAGAAATTTTGAATTATCAAAGTCTTCCTTCAGTGACATAACCATTCCAATAAGGCCATACCTCTTAATTCTCCCCAAACAATGCCACTAAATAGAAATCAGGTATTCAAATATATGAGCCATGTTAATAATATCATTCAAACCATGATAGTGTCTTAAAGAAGAAGTTTTAAGACATGTGTATGTTCATGCCACTATTTAATGGGCCTTCTCTATGTAAACTCTTGTTCTACGCACTGTGTGCCCTTTGTGTGTTCACTTAAATAAACTTTTAGTTGTTAGTACTTGTTTTGTTTTTTGGCTTGTAATCAATTCCAACTCATTCAATCCTTAGCCTAAGTCACTATGTCTTTACCCTAACTTCTCCATCACAAGAAGGCTGTGTAGTGCATTTTTTGTTTGTTTGTTTGTTTGTCTCATACCTGGTGCTTCCTTATACCACAATAGTATGATATGTATAACAGTTTCTAGTTTATCTTAATGATATCTTCCTTCTTTATTATTATTATTATTTAATATTTTTTCTTATTTTATGCATTAATTCCAGTTCCCTGTCCATCCCATCTTTCCATGCCCCCCACAAATCCCTCCATCCCATCCTCCATCCACTCCCCAAGGAGGATAAGGCCTTCATGAGGAGTCATAAAAATCTGTCATTTGGGTTAGGGCCTAGGCCTTCCCCTGTGTCTTTAGGCTAAGGGAGTTTCCTAACATAGGCGATGGGCTCCCAAAATCCATTTGTGCACTAGGGTTACATCCTGATTCCACCACCAGAGGTATCAGAGACTGCCCAGGCCTTCTAATTGACAGCCAACTTCAGGGGTTCTGGGTCAGTTCTAGGTGGGTTTCCCAGCTATCAGTCTGGGGTTCATAAACTCCCCCTTGTTCAGGTCAGCTATTATTGTGTGTTTCTCCAGCCTGTTTTCAACTCCTTTGATCATTGCTTCTCCATCTCCAACTGGATTACAAGATTTTGGCACAGTATTTAGCTCTGGTTGTCTGAATCAGCTTCTGTTAGCTGAAGGCTCTAGGATGGCATATAAGGTAATGACCAATCTCTTTATTAGGGAAAGGCATTTAAGGTAGCCTCTCCACTATTGCTTACATTGTTAGTTGGGGTCATACTTGTAGGTCTCTGAACATGTCCCCAGATTCCTCTTTAAATCTATAATGGCTCCCTCTGTTAAGGTATCTTTTTAATTCCTCTCCTGTGTTCTTCCCTGACTCAATCTTCTTGCTCCCTCATGTCCTTTTCTCCCCTCATCTTCTCCCCTTCTCTTTCTCCTAACCCCCCAACTCCTAATTTTCTCAGGAGACCTTGTCCCTTTGCCCTTCTCTTGAGGGGTCTCTGTTAGGGGTCTCTTTATTTCCTAGCTTCTCTGACAGTGTGGATTGTAGGCTAGTGATCCTTTGCTTTATGTCTAAAATCCATATATAAGTGAGTACATACCATGATTGACTTTTTGTGATGGAGTCACCCACCTCAGGATGGTTTCTTCCAGTTTCATCCATTTGCCTGCCAATTTCAAGATTCCATTGTATTTTTTCCGCTGAATAGTATTCCTTTGTGTAAATGTACCACATTTTTTTATTCATTCTTCAGTTCAGGGGCATCTAGGACTATTACAAATAATGCTGCTGTGAACATAGTTGAACACATGTTCTTGTTTTATGAATTTGCATCTTTTGGGTATATGCCTAAGAGTGGAATTGCTGGATCGTGTGGTAAACTAATTCCCATTTTCATGAGGAACCACCATATTTATTCCCAAATTGTTTGCACAAGTTTGCACTCCCACCAGCAGTGGAGGAGTGTTCCCCTTTCTCCCCATCTTTTCCAGCATAAGCTATCATTGATGTTTCCAATTTTAGCCATTCTGACAGGAGTAAGATGGTATCACAGATTTGCCTTGATTTGCATTTCCCTGATGACTAAGGATGTTGAACACTTTCTTAAGTGTCATTCAGCCATTTTGATTTCCTCTATTAAGAATTCTCTATTTAGTTCTGTACCCCACTTTTTAATTGGATTATTTTGTGTTTAGGTGAGTAGATTCTTGAGTTCATTGTATATTTTGGAAATCAGACATCTGTCAGATGTGGGGCTGGTGAAGAAATTTTCCCATTCAGTGGTCTGCCATTTTGTCTTGTTGACTGTGTCCTTTGCAAAGTGTATCTTCCTTCTTAAATTTCTGTTTATTTTTTTTAAGCTATGTAACTTTGAATTGAGATTTTTGTAGGGTAGCATGAAAATGGGTTTCAAAGCAGATTAGTCATGTTTGACTCAATGTGCACTATAGTAAGCAAACAATGCAATGTACAAAGATGCCATATTAGATATTAATTTAATTAATTAAAGTAAAAACATTTGATTCACTTTTCTATTTAAATACTCCATGTGGAGGCAAAATAAGCTTGAATGACTATACTGACAACATGTTTGCAACTTTAAGAATGCCAAAGGCTCATTTATCATTTAGTAAGGAGCTTTGTGGAAAATGGAGGGTAGGTCTTTTCTGATATAACTCTGATAGGAAGTAAAAGTTTTTTCTGAGTGGATTGTTGAAGGAACTATTTAAAACAAATAGCTATGCTTCAGTAAGTTAACATCCTCTCATTCTACAAACCCCATCCCTGCCATTACTGTCCATGTTTTATACAGAGTTGTTGGGATGGGAATTGACTATGCCACTAAAGTAGAGAAATCAGCTGACTAGTAATGAGCTGGCAAGTCAACTGCAGAAATGAAAATTAATACTCAAAATAACAACAATGCAACAATAAATGCACCATCTGATGTAGTGGGGCTATCTTCATTCTTTAAGATAGTCAGGTAAAGCCTATATTCTACTTTGATAACATTAGAACTCACTCTTCCACACTGAGAGTCAGTCTTCCTTTCTGGAGAAAAGGGCTGTGACAGAGGATCTATTTTCTAGTCTTGAGATCTTGCCTATCTTATCACCCTAACTAATGTATCCTTTAGTAAATACTAGTACTACGCATCAAAATGAATTATGCATATTGTGTTCTGTCCTTTATATTTGTAAGTATAATTTTAATATACTTTTGTATATTTTATATCAACTGGAGCTTCCTGTAAACTTTCCATATAATAGTATAATATTCACCTAAAGTAATTATTTGCATATATTCTTATTTTCCATGATAAAATAACTTCCCTGAAAATTTTTGCAATAAAACATTCCTAATGTAAGTGAATCCAAATATTTAACACCTCACTAGTTTCTGAGTATTTGACTTCAGTTGAAACATTTTTGTCTATTAGGCAATATTGGATAGAGCTTTCATCCTGAGCACAGCAATGCCAATGAAAATACACTTAATAAAAAACAAATAATTATACCTGTAGCACTATTTTTTTTTTCTGTGCCTGTTTCAATTCAAATTAACATTGAAAATCAAGTAACTGGAAGTTGTCTTGGAAAATAACCTTATGTTTACAACTAAATAAATATGTCTAGGTTCACACAAATGAATTATATTTGGGGTTTGGAGCTCTCTCACTTGCTAGTCGGGCCATGGAGGGCATCTGGGTGGCAGGGTCGGCATCCTTGAAGTGGGAACCAGTAATAGTTATTGCTTCCTGTTAAGTGCACTATCTCTGTAAAAACTTCACTTCAACTCTACAGAGTCTAGTCAATCTTGATTCTCATGTCTATAATTAATGACAATCGAAATGTAGATCTTTATACTTTCAAGAATACAGAAGAAACTGCCCTTAGTGAGCAGCACTATAACAGATAAAAAATAATGCCACCAGAGGACCAGTGTGGGAGAAGTTTCCCCTTCCTCTACCCCTCCCACGTCCACTTCAACTTGTTCTCATCCAGATCCACTCTCTTTCTCTCTCTAATGAGAAAATAATAAATTTCTGAGAGATAACAACAAAACATAAAGAAATAGGATGAAGAATCATATCAAAGTTGGATAAAGGAAGCCAAGAGAAAAATGAGTGATCCCCAAGAGAAGCCACATGACCGAGAGAACCATTCTTTTAAACAGTAAGAGATTCCATAAAATACTAAGCTAAATGCTATAGTATCACCATTAGTTCAGACACTAATACCAATAATTAAGAAATGGGACCTCATGAAATTAAAGATATCTGGATGGCAAAGGACTCTGTTGTTTGGCTAATGAGATAGCCTACAGAATGTAAAAAGGTTCTTACAAACTCCATAACCAATAAAGGGCTAATATCCAATTATATAAAGAACTCAAGAAGCTAGATATTAAAAGCAAAATAATTCAATGAAAACGTTGGGGTACAGATTCAAACACAGAATTCTCCACAGAGGAATCTCAAAGAACTTAAAGAAATGTTCAACATCCTTGCTATCAGGGTAATGCAAATCAAAATGGCACAGATTCCATCTCACACTGTCAGATGGCCAAGATAAAAAACAAAAGCCATAGTTCATGCTGAAAACGATGTGTAGCACTCTTCCATTGTTGATGGATGTAAAACTTGTACAGTGACTTTAGAAATCAATATAGTCATTCCTCAGAAAATTGGGAATTGATCTACCTTAAAATTCAGCCATGGATATGATATACTTGTGGTCATATGCTGAAAGGATACTTTATTCTATCGTAAGACACCTTGTTCAATCGTGTTCGTTGTTGCTCTATTAATAATAGAGAGAAATAGTTTAAGAGAAACTACGGCCTACCCAAGCCGCAGTCGTCCTGTCAGGTGCCCAGGCCAGCCCACATGTGAGCCAGCATGCTCTTCTGAATGCACATGCGCAGCAAACACTTCCTCCCTGAGCCAAGCCTCCATTCCTGCCTCAACACTCAGAGACTCTGAATAAGAGACACCTGATTCAGAAACACCAATGAGGATAGGACACCCACAGCAGAGTCAGCCGCCTGAACCAGTAGGACCTTGGGAGAGGTATAAAGGCAGACCTAACTTCCTTAATAAACAAGTCTGCAGAGTGCTGACTCCCAGTGCCTGAGTCCTTGGTGCTATGTCTTCTCAGCCCCTCCCTCCTCCAACGGGTGTCCAGGGTGGGTAACCATGGGTCTCTGCCCTGCTTGAATCAGAGTGTTTCCCCCCCCCCCCAACTGGGGCTGTTTATTGTTTGAGCCCTGATTGTTGCCTTTTTTGTTGCTAACAGTGAATCATCAGATTCTTACCATTTTTCTGCCAGCACTGTTTCAGATCCCTCTTCACTCTTGCGGAGCATTGTGGCATCCCCTCATCAATGACTTGTTTGGTGAGTTTTTTCATGTTCTGCATGTTTTATGTCCATGGTCTTCATGCAGATAAGCATGGGGACCCTCCTTTTCTGTCTCGTATTACACATAGGTCAGACACACTTCCTGTTTTTGTTCTTTTTCCAACACACTTCCTGTTTTTGTTAGAGACTGTCTTTTGTCTGTTTTAGACTGTGTCTATATCTCTGCCTTTAAGTAAATGGGGAAATTATTTTCCAAATGTAAGCAGCCTCAGATGAGAGCAGTGAAATCAATACTGGTTACCAGGTGCCTTAAGGTTAAGATTGCTGATCTGGAGTATTTTTTGGATAATGCTGTGTCGTTGAACCCCTGGATTTTTCACAAAAACATGTGGGAACCTGATCTCTGCATGTGTGTGATATTTCTTGCCTGAAAGCCTGAAGTTGGTTCAGGAGTGACCTCCTTTTCTCCTGCTTGGATTTGGGTTATTGTCTCATTATTAATCATTCTCTTTAAGTGTTTCCCACAGTCTATTTCCACACTCCAGGTTCTCATGGCATTTTGACATCCAGAATGTGGCCCTCCTTGTGAGGTCTCTTGGGCCTGCTTCACCAAAACTCCTGGGCATAGTTTGACAGGACTTACTCCCTTGAAATATCATCCACCAAACACAGTAGCCTATCATTTTTAAATTCAGACTCATTTCGGTTGTCTTCAAAATAGCAGTATACAAAGAAATTATTTGTTTGCATGTATTAAGAGAAGCTTCTAGCCCATATTTGGATAGAGTCCCTCACTAAAACCTCAAGAATCCTGGTTTGAGGATTTGTGGCTCTCCTTCATTTGTATGATATTATTTTATTGAAATAACTTCATAATAATGGGGAACTGTGCTAGAATATGTGCTGACATACTGGCATAACCCTTTGTGATTCTAGAAGCAGGCAATTTGACTTCTTTTGTGCATTGACCAGGAAGTTAGTCTGTAGAGGGATATTCACTGTTCTCTCATTGATATTGCCACTTTGTGATTGCTGAAATGAGTTTCCAGACATCTGTGTACATTTGTCTTTAATATTCTTAGAGCAATAACATGAGGAATAGATGATGTCAATTTAGTGGAGGTGACCATAGCAATAACAGGTTTGGGGAGAGGGGCTTGGTCCTGCCTCATCTTGGTATACCAAACTTTGTTGACTCCTCAAAGAAGGCCCTATGCCCTTTGAGGAGAGGATTGGGGGTTAGGAAGGTTGGGAGACAGGGGATAAAAGTTGGAGAGGGAAAGGGGAACTTGGATAGGTATGTAAAATGAAAAGTAAATTTTTAAATAAAAAAGATAATGATAAATAAAAGAAAATGAATCAACTTGGAAATCATCATGTTCAAAACAGTTATTGTCTCAGCATCTTAGTAAGAAAAACTCAGAAACAGATCCTTTATGTTTTCTTAAACTCACCTTAATTATATAATTTTTCAGAGTTTTTTTAAGAATCATTCTTTTAGTAATATAATTACAGCATACATTTTAAATTTCCTCCCCTAAATAAAACTCTTTATTACAAATGACTTGTTTTGTAAACCAAAGTAGTAGAAAAACCAGATCATTTCAGGACAGAGAAGAGAAAAAGACAATCTGTAGAGGAAGAAGTGAGGGTTGGAACGGGCAAGTAGCTAGAGAAGAGAAAGTGAATGCAGAGCCTATGAGGAGGACATGGAGCAGAAGGAAGGAAAGAGGCATTGAGTTCTTTACTCATTATACCAGTAGCTGCAGTAACTCCGTGGCTCAGTTTACTAGACCAATCATGATAATCTGGGGTGGAAAACACTAAAAGAAAAACTGCTCATTTTAATGCTTGAGAAGTAGCAAGCATTAAAGCAGGATAGACAGGTATATAAAAGCAAGAATATAAAACAGGTCATAGAATATGTTGTAATTGAGTTTCAAAAATATTGTAAGAAACAGGTATTCTACAATACTGTCTCTATAAATAGCCGGATATAGGTCAGGGTGTGGCAAATTGTACAAGGTTGGTTTTAGTATAACATAATATTTTCAATATATTTCACCATGAGATAGTGCCGGATGAAAAAATGTCTTCATGGTTATACCAAAAATATTCCTGTTGAAATGGTTAAACATGTAATGTTTAATTTTATTTGATGTTTTAGTTTAATTCTTAAATTCTGTGTGAATAAGTGCTTTGATTGTATGTGTGTCAGTGAACTATGTAAATGAATGATGTCTAAAAAGGCCTGCAGTAATTGTCAAGGCCTCTGGAACTTGATTTATAGACATTTACAAGTCACCATGTTGGTGTTATTTATCAGATGCAGGTATTCAAAGAGAGCAGCAGGTGCTCTAACTACTAACTTATCTAAGCTGCCCTTGTGTGATGTTTTAAAGACTGTATAATGCATTTAACATAAATTAATGGAGAATATTTTTTGCTAGTCAATAACAGAATTTTGTGAACATGCCTTTTTCAAACTTCTGTTATCTACTTCTGTTAACCATTTTCCCGTAAATAAGTTGGAGGCTGTGAATTTGAAAAAAGAGCCAGGAGAGGTATATGGAAGGTGAGAGGAGAGGGAAGAGAGAAATATAATTATAATTTCAACAATAACAAAAATGTTTTTAAAAATTTGGTTAAATCTTTTCATTTTATGCATGAAATTATGTAAAAATCTCATATAATGTTATAAAACAAAAGCAAAGCACATAATAATATCAAATATACAGGGATTCTGGAAATATTTTCTATTATTATAATTGAAATATCCATTTGTCTATTGAGGATTGAAGGAAAAAACAATTAGGATTATACCTGATATACCTTTAGGTATTTCTTCACTTGCTTGCAAGCTTGAGTCTTTAATCTCAGTGTTTTTCTCACACTTCATTTTTTTTAATGTGACTGAATATATAATTCAAAAAGCATTCTTGTTGGGTACAGTCTATGATGACCAAATCAAAGCTATAGTCATAGCCATATAGTCAAAGTCATAGTCATGTGCAATTCTTTTCTTGGTTGAGTGTAGACAGACTTGCTTTACAGTTCTAAGCCAATAGAATATAGAAATGAAGCAGTTTGTCAGTCATTAGTTGCCAGTAGTTTTTGTCTATGAACCCATGCACTTTTCTTCCTTCTATATTACCATGTCTATTGCTGTTGCCATTGTTCCCATGTGGTTTGCACAGCCATTCCTAGGACACTGTTTCATCAGTAGATTTCTTAGTTTTCTGGTTCTTACCATCATCTGACCCCTCTTCCATGGTGTTTCCTGAGCTATAGATGCAGGAGTGGTGTTGTATATATATCCACTTGGTTAGGGCACCCACAATGTGCAAATATCTGTACTATATCCACTAAAATTAAATGGAGATAAAATCTGTCAAGGTCTGAGAAGAATCCAGAAACATATTCTCCAGTGTGAGATTCTTCAGTGAAGGGACAGCTTCTTTAGACAACGGGGAGGAATGCTATTGATAATCTAGGTGGCCACCCAATTGTTTTACTCTCTTCCTCTTTCTAGCATTCTGTATGTATATGTGTGAGTTCATGTGTTATATACTCACGTATATTTCACTCCATATTAAAAATCATTTTATATTAATTACAAATATTGACAAAACCAGTCCAAACTCAACCATGAATGGTTCCATTCTGCATTAAAATGAGAGAGAGAAACACTGTTCGCATTCACATTTGGAAAATACACAGTCATAGATGGCATATTAAAACATTACAAAAGCCTTATGATTTGTACTTTATTAGTTCTCCTAACATGGAGGAAGCAAGAACATAATTGGTTGCTATAATCTTTGCTTGCTCATTTTTTTTTTAGTTTGAAGCACTTGAATTAAATAACATATACAATTGTGTATTTGTTTAAGACACAAAGTATGTACAATATAGAATGGGACCTTCAGTAAACTTGTTATTTCTAGTTCCATTATGGACTTAGAAACTTTTTGGGTAGTGATTAAGGTAGTGGGTAAACATTAGTTTAATTTGATTTCTGCTAGAATGCAGTAAAATTAGATTACAGGTAAATAATAGGAAGTAATATGGCTGCTTAAATGTGGTAGTATTTTATAGAGGTAAAACATTAACTAGATGCATACTAAAGGTAAATAAAAAGCATACCCTTATTTCATTCATCAAATAATGTTCCATTGTTTGGTTAATTTTATTACTAGTATATATTAAATTACTAATATCTATATATTACAAGAATACAATTTCTAAATTTAAAACTTGCTACTTAAATAATGTTTCACTATAAAAGGCTTAATTTTTAATCTGTTGGTTATATAACTGTATAGATTGTAAAATAGTATAAAAATTTAAGTAAAATTTCCAGTAAAATCCACATACTAATGTTTATATATTTTCCTATTTGTAATTAATTATCAGTTCATGTAAGTGTCAGAAAATTTGTGGAAGGTTTAGTTTAACCTCGCTTTGTAAAGTATTAGATGTAGTATAACACACCTTTATATGTAAACATTTCTGATAGATTTATTTGTAATAGTATAATTAGTAACCAATAAGCTAATATACTATCATAGTTACATTTCTTTTGGCATGACAAAATGCCATGACCAAGGCATCTTTTTAAAGAAAGCATGTAACTAGAGGCTTATGGTTTCTGAGGACCTGAGTCTACGACTATGGTGAACAGAAGCATAGTCAAAGGCAAGCCAGCAGGCAGGAAGGAGTCTGGTGTAGGGGCTGAGTGAGGCATTATATCTAATCCAAAAGTATGAGGCAGAGAAGGAGCCAACTGGAAATGACATGTTTTTTTGAAATCTCAAGGCCCTTCTAATCATTCTCAAAATATTACATAAATCAGAGGCTAAATACATGAGCCTCTGGGGCCATTCTATTTCAAACCTTTACAGAAACCAAAAATTAAATATTCATTTTCATTTATGGAGCAACACACTTTCATATTTATAGCTACACAAGTTATTCAGATGTTATTTAGTTATAAAGCCAAATGACTCATTTAAAGTTTTGATATTCCTACTTACTTCCATGTAAAAATATCTGATATTTTCTTTGTTCTTTTTCCTTTTTTTCCTTTTATTGAAAGTAGAATTTTTCTTATATATCTCAAATGCAGTTTCCCCTCCTTATACTCCTCCAGATCCTTTCCAAGTCCCCTCCAAACCTTATCTAGCCCCTTTCTGTGTCATGTTACAAAACAAACAGGCTTTCATGGGGTCATAATAATAATGAAAAGTAAAAAAATAATAAAATAAACAGATAAAGCAGAAGCTAACACATCTGAATCTCACAAAACAAACAGAAGGAAAAGAAATCAAGAGAAGTCACAAGAAACCAATACTCACAAGTTCTCAACTCGGGCATCCCATGAAAACACTAAACAAAAGGCCTATAGAATAAAAAGAAAGAAGAAATTATGCATACAATAAGTAATAAGATTATGATGAAAGAAGAGCGCTTACAATATTATGAGACATCCTCTAAAGATTTTGCTGATTTCATTTTCTGTTGGCCATATTCTGCTGGATATGCAGCTTCTTACTATTTTTTTTAATGGGTTTTTCTTTCCTTTATTTATTTTTTTTTCTTTTTAAATTTAAATTAGAAATAAGATTTTTTTGCATGACAATCCCAGTTCCCTCTCCCTCCTCTCCTGTCCTGCTCCCCATCAATCCCTTATCCCATCCCCTTTCTGTTCCCCTGGGAGGGTGAGGCCTTCCATGGGGAATCTTCAAAAGTCTGTCATATCATTTGGAACATGGTTTAGGCCCTCCCCTGTGTGTCTAGGCTGAGAGAGTATCCCTCTATGTGGAATGGGCTCCTAAAGTCCATTCCTATATTAACAATAGGTACTGATCCACTACCAGAGGCCCCATAGACTACCCAGTCCTTCTTAATGACACCCACATTCAAGGGGTATGGGTTGGTCCTTTACTGGTTTTTCCAGCTATCATTCTGGTGTCCATGTGTTCCCCTTGTTCAGGTCAGCTGTTTTTGTAGGTTTCTCCAGCCTAGTCTTTATCCCTTTGTTTATTACTCCTCCCTTCTGCAACTGGAACCTAGGAGTTTGACGGAGTGTTTAGCTGTGGGTGTCTGCTTCTGTTCTTGTCAGCTACTGGATGAAGGTTCTAGGATAGCATATAAGGTAGTCATTATTCTTATTATTGGGGAATGACATTTATGGTAGCCTCTCCACTATTGCTTAGATTCTTAGGTGCAGTCATCCTTATTGATTTCTGAACATTTCCATAGTGCCAGATTTCTATTAAAACATATAATGGCTCCCTCTATTAAGGTCTCTCCTCTTCTTCCCCCAACTGTATCTTCCTGATCCCTCATATCCTCCTCCCCCTTCATCTTCTCCCCTTCTCTTTCTCGTAACTACCCCCCTTCTCCCGAGTGCTCCCAATTTGCTCAGGAGATCTTGTCCTTTTTCCTTTCTCCAAGGGACCATTTATGTCTCTCCTAGGCTCCTCCTTGATTCCTAGCTTCTATGGTTGTGTGGATTGTAAGCTGGTAATCCTTTACTCCATGTATAAAATCTATGTATAAGTGAGTATATACCATGTTTGTTTTTTTGTGACTTTTACTTCACTCAGCTCACTCTGAAGGCCTGTTTCCTAGCCTAAAAATGAGGGATGATCTCCATGCAGCTTACTTTTAAGAACAGTTTACTTCCGCAAAGAGATTTCTTTGGAGGAAACTAAGTTTCCATTTGCAAGTATTTATCACCTGGAGATATCTTCTGGGTAAGGGACTGGGGGACATATGTACGCTTTTCAATTCAGCTCCAGAAACCTGTCTGGTGCAGGCCCATGTAGGCCCTTTGCATTCTGCCTGGTTCTCTGTGAGATCATATATCCATTGAGTATCCATCATAAGGCCATGCTGACTTTTAGGGCTTAATTTTCTTAGTGTTCTCCCTCCTCTCGGGCTCTCACACTCTCTCTGTCTTCTCTTCCATGGAGTTCTTTCCACCCTGAAGGAAGGGATTTGGTGGAGACATCCTATTTATGTATGTATGTTCTGACTCTCATTTTTGTCTAATTTATGGCTGCGCATTTCTGTATTTGTTCTCATCAGCTGCAGGAGGAAGCATCTCTAATGAAGACTGAGCAAGACACATATTTATGAGTATAGCAGAATGTCATTAGGAGTCACTTTATTGATAAATTTACCCTAAGGTCCCTCGTTATTTAATCTAAGGTTTTTGTTTACCCAAGTCATCTCCTGCAGTAGGCCTCCAGTCAAATCAGATGTTGTTTAATTTTTCCACAAATTTTATGCCACTGTTCCCTAGCTTATCTTGCAGGAGATCAAAGTTTGTGGCTGGCTGGGTATTTATGTTTCTCCTTTGATAGGAAAGAGACTCTCATCCTAAGTGCTTCATGTAGGTTCTATGTAGTCACCAGTTCAACATTTTAAGATTCAAGGAATTGTGTTGGTGTTATCTTCATAAACCAAGCTTTGCTATCTGATTTTAGAGAATAACCTGTATTCTTGAAACAAGCTGGGTTTTTTTTTTTTTTTTTTTTTGTAGTCTCTATTGGGCATCTTTGGCCAACAACTCAATTAAATGAAACTCGGTTTCAGCATGAGAAACTTCATTGGGTAGTAGGAAATGTCCAACTGGGTCTCTGTCTCTACTATTATTTGGGAATTTCATGTAGTTTGTCTATACATAGATACACACAAATACACATACACCCACAACCCCCCCACACTGGCTAGCAGGGTTGTAGGGCAGCCTCATCAGCCTGTACTCCAGAGTACGTGGTTTAAATTGTTTTTTTGCCAGGTCAGTGCATCCTAGCAATAATCTCCCTAATTATTTTTATAATATCAATATTAAAATAAAGTAGTTTTCTATTTAAACTCAACAAATGCCCAATTAGGATCAAAAGGTAAGTAGACATTACTATGTAATATTTTCCCTTTCTTTTTCATCACTGCTAACTGGAACTGCCACTTATGATAAATTAAGCCACCATTTCTGTTTTCTGATTCCCTGCTAACTATCCTTCCGCTTTTTGTGACTGTGAATGATTTCTCTAGCTATTCTGTATAAGTGACATCCTGACATTTTCCTTTTAGAATTAGCATGTTAAACTTAAGAATAAATTATATTCTTGCTGGAAAACAGGACTACCTACTGATGGTTATTATTAGTGATGTCATTAATGTTGAGTCAAAAATAATTGTGCAGTTTTCCAATTACATTTGAGGTAATCTGTTCTAAAAGGAGATGGTAAGTTTTATTTCAATTTTGTTACATTTTTAAGGTGGTGATATATAAATCTCCATTGAAGTCACACCATGTTTTATTCACACTACAAATGTACAAAAATATGCATTTCTTGATATCCACATTAATAATTGCTATTTTGTTTCTAAATTGTAAAATACATTCTAATGCATATGAAATATTAAGACACTTTTTTACTTAGTTAAATAATTTAGAAACATTATTTATATACCCTAGTTTTACTATTGCATGGTTATACATTCAATAATATAGTCTAAAGATTTTTGTAAATGGAGTTCTTAATTGGTCTCAGTAATAAAATCCTAAAATCAGATATAAAGGAAAATGCTGACAGATCAGAAAGAAGCAACAAGCTATAGCCACACCTTAACGCCTTAGTGTCTGAGCAGAAAAGAGAGTGAGTTCCTGTTTCTACCTGCTTTTATCCAGTTTCTGCCCAGCTATCTCACTTCTGGTCTGTCTGTACAGATGTCCCAACCTCTATGGTTACCCGGTGGCAAGCTCTTATGTCTGACGTTTACACAGGCTTTAATTATATATGCAAGATATCACAGATTTTTATTAGTTTTTTTTTTTTACTCTTTGAGTTTGCTAAACTAAGTGATAAATGTGGAATTTAGACTAAATTTAGGTTCCCACATTGCACTATAATATTTTATATGTATGTTTACATTTACTATATTTCTGAATTGTTTTTTTAAAAATAGACAAATCCTGTGTTTGAATTCAGACAATACATTGTGCTAAATTTGACAGAATTTTTTTCATAGAATCAGGCTATACCTCTTAGTTATTCTGACCCATCTAAGAAACTACATTAAAGTAAATTTGTCTATAATAGTAGTTCTTATCAATGACCACAGTTAATCATAATTTTACTATTTTGTGAACATTTATAATATTTGTAGCACTTTTCCTAGCCTGACATTTTGTTTGAATTATTAATATAATGAATTAATATTTTATGAATACTAAATAAGTATATATTGCTTAACAGTTTAAAGATATGATCTTAAAACTTATCTCTTATTGCTCAAGAGATGAAGGGAGGTAGTTTGAGGCTATCCTGGACTACAGAGTGAGTTCCAGGACAGACAGGGTTACATGAAGAAACCCTATCACAGACAAAAATAAATAAATAAATAAATAAATAAATAAATACAACAAAGCAAAAAAAAAAATCCAAAAATGTTTTCAAAAAAATGTTTAAAAATTTTATTTCTCTCTGAAACTTTTGTTTACATTGCCTAGCATATTTAATTGAAAGAACACTTTGAAAAAAGTAAGGTAATTTAAGTAGTTCATTAGATTCTTGTCAGTATTTAATTTAGATGAGAGTACAATTCTCATAAAACAACAACAGAATAATGCCCTCGTTAACACTTGGTTGCATCAGTATCAGAGATACAAAATTCTTTCTGTGGTCAATAAGCTAAGTGTTATAATGCTTATAGTAATTCTTTATAGTAATTGTTAGTTGGCTGTTGTAAAATTCCCATTGAATGAGTTTTATTGGTGTAATCATACAAAAGTTTTCAATTTTTATGTTATCTTTTGTACAGTGTTTAAAATTTATCATATATTATTATTATAACTTAGCAGTTTTATCATTATATCAATAGTGTGCATTAGCTATTGTATTTAACTTGGATTCTTAATAGACTACAAAGCCTTTATTGCAATATAAACAAATAACTGATATAGCTATCAATAAACTAGAAAAAGCAATTAGTAATTTCCTCCAATATGAGGTGGCCTACATTAAGACAATTTCTTAAATAAAAATAGAGGAAAAGGGTGTATTCTGTGAGTTTATTATCCTAAAAATGTCATAAATATACTCATGACATCTCACCAACACAGCTGTGGAAGCAAGACCCAAACAAGAATCACACTTTACACTTAGGATCATATAATACTAATTTAATAAAAAGCTACAATATTCTTGCAAAGTATTGTCAGCAAAATATGTGTCTTGACTGTCTTGTTATGTTGAATTATCTAGGTATATTGAAATATTAATAAATATTGAAATATGTTTGCATGTGAATGTCTCTGTATACATTCACATACATATTTTGTATTAATTTTCCATAGAATGGAGCAAATGTTATTTCATGGGAGAGCTGAAAAGCTTCCATGTGAGTAGGAAATAAATTACATAACCAACAAGAAATCACATGTTTGAGACATTACCTAAAACACTTGAAGCAAGAATATAACAGTTCATTTCTATTACATCATTGAATTATCTAATTAAACACATTTTTAACAACACTGTGAAATATCCAAATGCCTGGTCCTTGTAATTGATTTTTATTTCAGTCCTATTTCTGACATATGAGAGTGATAAATGAAAACTTCAGTTCAATTTTCTCTAATTTTTAAAATATTATTTTACTGTTTGAAATGATATTATAATTACATCATTCTCCCTTTCATTATATTCTCTAATCCATCCCATGTGTGATCTCATCTTCCCTTTCAAAGTCTTTGTCTCTTTATTTTTAATTGTTATTACACACATGAGAGAGAGAGAGAGAGAGAGAGAGAGAGAGAGAGAGAGAGAGAGACAGACAGACAGACTATGTAGACAAGTAGATGCAGGAACACTCAGTCCTGAAAGGGATGACTCTCGTTAAATTCTTCCCCTCAGAACTCAGTGACCCACACAGAAGAGATGGAAGAAAGTATGTAAGAACTAGAAGGGATAGAGGACACCAAGGAAACCAGGCCCCTAAATAAATAGAATAAAACTTGTAAGAACTCACAGAAACTGAGACAGCATGCATAGGGTCTGCACCAGGTTATCTGCTTATATATCATCGCCTCCATTTCAGTGTTGGGATTCCATAGTGCAAGGATGAATGGGCCTCTGTGGTTCAGTCTCTCGGGCTCTCCTTCTGTTTATCTGTCCCGTCCAACACTAATGAGAGTTTTGTTTCATTATATTTTATTCTGTTATGTTTTATTGCAATTCCTGAGAATCCAGTTTATTTTCTAATGAGAGACAGAAAGGGATTGGATTGGTGTGGGAGTTAAGGGGAGGAGGATCTGATAGAAGAGAGGATTTGTTATGTGTGGAAAAACTATTTGCAACAGGAGGAAAAGAAATGAAAAGACAACGTGAAAAATTGCAAAGTATTTACACCTCACGTGTTTATGAGTTATCTCACATGATTGTGAATTATAACTCATAAAGTAAATATAGATAATAAAGTATTTCTTTATACAATTAATATATGATTCTTTCAAATCAATAATAAAATCGCATATAACTCAATTTCTCTACAATATTTTATGTGTATATGCATATATATATCTTCAAAATCATACATACATATCCAATAATAACAGGGTGATATATTCAGCATCACTATTTATAAGGACAATTAATAAATCACTACAAAATGTCAATATTCAACATATCCAAAATAAGAAACAGTAGTTAGTTTAGTCAAATTTTTGTATGATAATAAACATGAATATCAAATCAGATCATCATGATAGACAATTCATGCATCATTGAATTATTTCACATTAATAAACCTCATCCTGATGATGTGTTACTTCAAATCATTATTTTCTAATACTACCAAGAATGTGAGTTTTTTTTTCTTATTTTACATATCGATCCCAGTTCCTGCTCCCTCCCTTCTTCCCTCTCTTCCACTCTCCCATGACCCCTGACAGCCCTCCCATCCCATTACCACCCCAACTCCACATGTAGGGTGATGCCTTTCTGAAGAGTTCATCTAAATCTGAGAAGTAATTTTGAGTACGGACTAGGCCCTCCCTTCTACCTCTAGGTTAAGGGAGTATCCCTTCATGGGGGGGTGTACCCCCAAAATCCTTTTGTGCACCAGGGATATATCCTGTTTCTACTGTCAGAGGTCCCTTAGACTACCGAGGCCTTCTAACTGAGACCCATGTTCAGGGGCCTGAGTAGGTCCAATGCTGGATTCCCAGTTATTAGTCTGGGGGCCCATTAGCTCCTCTTTGTTCAGGTCAGCTGTCTGTGGGTTTCTGTAGCCTGGTCTTGTCCTCCCTCTCTGCATCTATATTCCAGTTTGGCTTAGTGTTTAGCTATGGATGTCTACTTCTGTTTCCATCTGCTACTAGATGAGGGGTCTATGATGGTAGATGAGTTAGACATCAATCTCATTATCAGGGAAGGGCATTTATGGTAGCCTTTTCCCTGATGCTCAAATAGTTAGTTGGGGTCAGTGTTATAGGTCTGTGGACATTTCTCTAAAGTCAGTTTTCTCTTGAAACCTATAATGGCTCCCTCTTTTATGATGTCTTCTTCTCTGTGTGTCTGTCTCTCTTTCTCTGTGTCAGTTAGTATCTCTGACTTTGTCTCTTTCTCTCACTCTCTCTTGTCTATTCCACCCCTGACTCAGTCTTTACTGTCCCACGTGCTTTCCTGTCCTTCCTTTCTCTTTCACCTAGACCCCTCTCCACTCACTGCACCCCCCCACTCCCAATATGCTCAGGAGTTCTTGGTCCTTTCCTCATCATTGAGGGACCATGTATGAAACTTAGAATCCTCCTTGTATCCTAGTCTCTCTGGTGGTGTGAATTATAGGCTGGTGATCCTTTGCTCTATGTCTAACATACATATATGAGTGAGTACACACCATGTTCCTCTTTTTTGTGGCTAGGTTACCTCATTCAGGATGGTTTCTTTAAGTTCCATCCATTTGCCTGCGAATTTCAAGACTGTATTGTTTTTCTTCACCTGAATAGTATTTCATTGTGTAAATGTGACGAATCTTCTTTATCCATTCTTGAGTTGAGGGGCATCTAGGTTGCTTTTAAGTTCTTGCCGTTACAAATAATGTTGCTATTAACATAGTTGAGCACATGTCTTTGTTGCAAAAAAACATTGTTAAACAGATGTCCTTCTTGCACAGATGTGGACCATTTGGGTATATGCCTAACAGTGGGATTGCCAGGTCCTGTGGTAGACTGATTCCCATTTTCCTGAGGAACTGTCATACTGATCTCAAAATGGCTGTACAAGTTTGCAATCCCACCAGCACTGGAGGAGTGTTCCCCTTTCTCCACATCCTCTCCAGCATAAGTTGTCGTTGGTGTTCCTATTTTTAGCCACAAGAATATGAGTTTTAAAGAGAAGCCCAATGAGTTGTAATTAATAGTAGTAATTTCTTCTTGATTTCCTATTCAAGGAAAGACAGTTTTAATTTTAATTGTACTGTTATGTTCTTGTGTATGCTGTCTAATCCCAAGTTAAAATCTTAGTCCAGAAAAATAACAAAAACGTCAATATCATATGCTGTTGGGGGATCTAAATTTACACAGCTTCTTTGGAATATATACATATATTTTTAAAATATACATATATTTTTAGGTTTTTTGTCTTACCTATATTCCAGAGAATAGATGTAAATATATGTGTAAACATACATTCCAGTCAAAATAAAAACATCTCTCAGCTAAAAGAAATTATCAAAATGGGCTATGTTCAGTGTGTTACATGATGGAAGGTGAGTACTTCTGAAATTTAGTTGATGGTAATGCAGTTCATAGAATTACAGTATTTAATCACTGTGATTTGACTAACAAATGTCAGCTATTTTGAAATATTTAGTATTATGAGCATATATATATATATATATATATATATGGTAGAAGCCATAACTTCATAACTTACTCAATTAAAAACACTGCAATTATTTTTAAATCTTGGAAAGTTTTGTGAGTGGCAACTAGTATATTTTGAGAGACAGCAAAACAATAATTTGTTTTGGTTCCCAGGAAAGTCTTCTCTGACAGTCTGTCACTGAACAGAACCTTGAAAAATGGACAAATGTGTGAAAACAGAGATAGACAAAACTCATCCCAGGTAGAGAAACTGCCTGTGACCTCCCTCTTGTAAAAATTCTTGTAAAAAAAAGCTTTAAGAATGATGTTAGTATAACTTTTATCAGAATGTTCACCTAGATTAGATCATTCTTTATGTGACCTTGAATAGCATATTTCTTTTTGTGGTAAATCTCAAGATTAAGGAAAGTATATAACTTTTTAACATTTAAAATAGGGCATAAAAATGTATAAAAGTTTATTAATATCATTAGTTATTCTGTAGCTGATACTAATTTGAGAGATTTTACAAATGAAATATAATTTTATTTTCACTGTCAGAAAAATTTTATTTAAAAATAAATATAAATAGGAGGATAAAATGTATTTTATCTTAAATAATATTTTTATACATAGGATTTTTATGCTATATTCACAGAAAAGCACATACATAAATCTTAATATATTCATTAATAATAAAGTTCATATGCCTGTATATATATATGCTGACACATGCACATGAGTACATATTTTCATATTACTATATGTGGTGATTCCCCTGTAGGCTTTACAGTAGGCAAGGAAAAAATATTCTACTAAGTGATTATTGTGTAAGTAGGCTAACCCAATATTATTGTAACAGATGCTAAACCAGAACATCTAAGGTTGTATTTAAGCACAGCACAATTTTGAAAGAAGTATTCAGATAACAATTAACTCAGTCCCAAGTGCACAACAATTTATGGCATGTTTGCGTGGAGATATTTTACAAAATATATCTGGCTTCTTTCATAAGAATGTGTACTGCTAACTCACAGATAGTGCCCAAGATTTAGGGTCTAGGAAGTTTAACTGAGGTAAACATAGTATCTGTGGGTATCCAGTTTGGACTGGCTCTAAGATAACAATGAAGTCATTAGGCTGTTGTAAAACAGAAGTGACCTCACTCTTTTTTGGTCTAAAAGCAATGTTCAAGATTTAGGAGAGAAGATCTTGAATAAGTATACACCTAAATTCTGGGAGATAAGGAAAGCTAGCCTCATGAGACAGTAAAGTGTCACCAGGTTGTAAAACAATCTCACTCCTAGAATTCCAGGAAAAATAGCTCTTCTTCTCAATCTGTTGCAAAGGTAAACTGTGTGTTAAACTTCCCTGGCTTCTCCAGCATTTATCTGTATAAACAAGGCTCTTTGTGGTCTACAACTATAAAATAAGGTAACTAGTCCCTCTACCACAGTGTGGGTGCTTGATTAAAAATATCCACATAGGCTTATATATTTAATGCTTGAACAGCAGGGAGGGAACAGTTTGAACAGAATACAAAGATTATAAGGTGTGGTCATTCTGGAAGAAATCTGCTGGGGCTTGGTATTTTTACATCTAAAATATCAGGAAGTAGAACTCTCAGATACTACAACACTATGTCTCCATACATGCCACCATGTTCCTTGCTACACTGGTAATGGAGTAACTTCTGAAACTGTAAATGATCTCCCAATTTAATGCGTTAAAAAAAAAAAGTGTTGCCTTGGTCATGGTGCCTCTTTACAGTAATAGAACATTGGCTAAGATGTACATAATTCATTAAAGTGACAATTCTTGGAGATGATAAGAGAAAGAAAGCAGAAAAGGACACTTCATTTTGTACACTCTGTATTACTTGAAGTTTATTCACAACCTTTATTAATGTTCTTGTTAACACTGTATATGTCCTTTGGTTTGAAACTTAATAGTCACTTAAATTTCCTCCATGTCTTAACTACAACAGAAGAGAAAATAGAAAATAGTTGACCTTTGCATAGATGTCTTCCCTTCTCTGAGAAGTGGATAGGGAGGTGGTGGGTATGTGAGAATAAAAATTTTAAAATAAAAAAATTATATCAAACCACAGGGTGGTTGCAAGGCCCATGTAGTTGAGCATGACCTTGAACCACTTTCTTCTGTTTTCATCTTCCAAGTTCTGGCATTAAATTTATGAACCACCACAACTGGTGACAAAGAATAGTGGCTCTGAACAATAATTAAAATTGAAGTAAACAATAGGAATCAAATGTCCCACTGAATTCATTTTAAAGAAGCTGTTGTGACATTCTGAAAGCATAATTTTCTAAAAAATTGAAAAGCAAAGTTCCTGAAGAAGGACTATTTGAAAGAATAAAGACCATCAAAGGTGTGTCTTATTGCCTTTATCACTTTCTGTGTTGGAACACAGGGAGTCAGGATAGTATGAGAGAGGTATTACTCAGTTATAATGTTTTATAATGACATCTTAATTATTAGCACATGAGCAATTTTTTCATTTTTATGTAAAAACATGCACAATTTTAAACTACTACAAGAAATAAAATAGTAAAACAATAATTAAAAATAATGTGTACATAGATCTGTATACAAACAGTATAATGTGCTGTATCATGTGATATTCTGAATCAGCTTCACTTTATAAATTTAGTAATTAGAAATAGTTTTAAATTTTTCTATGCCAAAATCCCACCCAATGGCATTTTATTTGTTATACTATTTTGTATAACACAGAGAAAATCTCTCTGAACACAAATCTCTCCCAACATAGTAGTACATATAAACAAATAATTATGTTACTGGAATTTACCAGACCTATTTGGAAAATATTTGGTCACAAGTAGAAACAGAAATATGACAAGTTTTGAAGTCAAATGGGATGTATTTGAAATTTGTATGGAGGGATATATAAGATTAATCACCTATGTTTCAGTTAAAATTTAGAAAACAGTCAGTCTTTTATTAAGACATAAATCTTAACCATTTATCATATTTCTAAGTATTTGGTGTTATAAATATAAATGCTTTTTCATTGGGTATCAGTTATTGTAATGAGTTTATGTTAGTAAAGAAGGATCATCACATTCACTGAGTTATTTAATAGCCAGATTATCTTAATTATTACACAAAGTATTTTAAATCATGGCAATTGGTATTTATTTTTATCTTTGAAGTTTGTTAAGACTTACAATTTTAGGGAACACAGTTACTTCCTGAATCCATGCCATAGTATAAAATCAATGGACTTGAGATGTATGTATATCTTAGAGTAGCTGAATTTTGAATCATATGATGGGAAAGTGAGGTATATTTTTTAAGGAGCAGGAAAAAAATGACTGGCTATGCACAGCACAAGACAAAAGCAGAAACAGCCACCATGACAACAGAAATATTTTGTAGTGCACTTTATAATTTTGTTTTCTCACTCACATTAACTCAACAAATGATGTGTATTGGATGAGGCTGTTGGTAGCAAAGGAATCGTTTGGGTTGGAATAGCAAATGAGAATGTAATATTTGCTCAGATTTATCATACAAAAATAGTGGCTATCAATTTTATATAAACATATACGAGCTCACAAAAATAGAGTTGAAATTAAGTTTTTCTTAATTTCTGCTAGATTACCTATGTTTAGTAATAGTTCTGCTGTAAAATAATTTTCATGTTAGGTAAAATAAGGCAAATCAAAAGGATACATAGAGCACATTTTTCCCCTATGTAGAATGGAAATTATTTGTACCAAACCATTCAAGTAGATGGTAGGTGACAATGAATTAGGAAAACAAGCAGAAGGAGCAGGATGACAAGAGAGTGATAATGCTGTGATTATGTGACACACATTACCCATATAGGAGAGAATACCCAACAAAGAGAATATCATACAATGGACAAAATGTTCTGTATCCAGCTTCTACATCATTACATGTTCCTTTGACATTTCATTATGATTTCTTACTGGCACACGGAATCCTTAAAATACTTACTGTAAAACTTCCTTAGGTTTTAATATTGACTAACACAAATACAGAATTTCATGTCTTAAGCAGCAGGTTCTACTGTAGATCAGTCTCAAAGGTATCACACAGCATAAGTTAGTGAGAATCATACTAATATTATTAGAGAAATACAACTATTGTGACAATGACAAATGCAGTCAATGCTCCTATGAAAGTTACTTATCACTGAGAAAAGGAAAATCATAAGAAACATAAATTTATAGAATAAGTAAAAGAAAAGTGGACAGAATGCTTTGTGTGAAGCAATGATAATTTTAAGCTAACTAATTCAAAGTATTTAGGGGCAGAATCAATCCATATACTCTTATTACTGTCTTTATATATGATGACTTTCTCACATACATTCGGTTGTTATGATGCTGTTAACAAGGAAACAAAGGCAGAGATACTCATGCAAGAGCTGATCCCTTGATGGGATTTCAAACCTAGAAAGCATGAGTTCAAGAAACCACTTAATTTTTAAGTTATCTAATCTCAGGTACCCTTTATAGGAACTGAAAATAAAGTATAGATACACTTTTACAATGAATCTTTTTGAGCGTTGAGAAGATCACAGGGTATTCTTATCAAAAAATATAAAATCTGATTTCTCCAAAGAAATAGAAAACAGTATAAAAGATGTTAATTTGGTAATGAGATGTGGTTTTTATTATAAAGTGGATAACGCTAATTTATAATTAGTCAATTTTAATTTTTATGTGGTACATTGTTTATATATACCTGTAAGTTTAAATGGAAAAAAATCAAATTTTAAGAAACTGAACATGAGAGAATGCTCACTAGCAACTCTAGTGGCCAAATGAGGAAACATGTTTGCCTTTTAGCAACTGCTAGTTTTGTGATGTTGGGATGGCAGATACCTTACTTTTTGCCTGAGTAATGGAGACAGTGTACATGATGGTTAATGTCACTGGATTAATAAGAACATAATGATGATACAATTTGATTGAATTGTAAGTTTCAAAAATTTACATATTCCACTCAGCAAATCATGTTTACTCACTGAAACTTTTTCATCTCCTTAATTTGCTTGGTTCCCATGGTGAAAATTCATTTCTGATCATACATCTCAATTGATTCCTCTGAAAGTGCTGTAGAAGGATAAACTCTCCTAATAAGGTGTTAATGAGTAATTAAATCTACTTTAATAAGCCTTGAACCCTTATAGCAGTCAATTCTCATTCAGTCTCAACAAATTTGCTATCTGTAATCCTCTTGCTGGTATCCACTTAACCTCTTTATAGTCAAGCTAGAATTTGGCTGCACATTAAAATTAATTATGAAATTTAACAAATGAAAGTGAAAATGAAAATCTGTGCTTGTTCCTCACATCTACATAGCTGATTAGACTTCAGAGTAATCAGGAAAAAAATTATTAACAATTCATGACTGTGGTGTGGGCAGGTATTTTTTGTAAAATCATGCTTTTATCTTATTCTGATACCAGCCAAGTTCTATGATATAGCTTTAAATCCGATTTCCATAGCTTTTATTAATTAGATGTTATTAGTCAGTTTAGAAATTATCATTTCATTTGGCATCTCCAGTGTAGCTTGCTTAAGATTAGCATGCAAGGCCATTTCACTCATTATTTCTAATTCCTTATGTTAACAATTTGCTGTATTTGCAATAATAGTCACCAGAAAAATAAATGATTGCAGTGCAGAAAAAATTAACATGGCATTCTTGGTAGTACTATTTTTAGGAGGCTTGTTGGAAAACTTGGTCCTCGACTCGTGTCTGGAGTTTGGGTAATTACTTCAACACACTGACATATAATTTTCCATGAATGATGAGTATAACATTATGTCAAAAATAAGTGTTCAGTGAGAATTGAGAGTTCTGGTACATGGTCAGCAAAACAAAAATTTTAAATTCTCTTCCTTATCCATCACACTTGGTTCATATGGTCAAATTCCTAGCAAGAGATGTTTAATATGACTTATGGACCTCACGGAAAGAACGCCATGGGGCTTAGAAGTGAATTCCTCAATGGTTGAAGCATGCATAATTTTCTTTGTTTCTGGTGGGACATAGTTTTGCACAGTAATACATACTAGCCATCTATTCAGATACATGTTGTTTCCTTGTAAACCATGTGTATGGATGGCATTCCAGATGAAATATTAGATTGACTCGTTGCTTTTTGTAATAGAGATTAAGAAATATGAGCAAATGTGCCATAATATCTTTTAACTTTGAAAACACAATGTGTGTGTCAGATTTCCTTAGTTGAACTGAAAATTATGATCATATTACTTTCTGTCTAAAACATTAAATATGTATAAATCAGGGTTTTAGTTAGGACAGTCTATTGACTATTATCAAATGTGAAGTAAATTTATGTCTCATACCATTAAATTCTCATAACATACACACACCATAAATAAATATATAAATAAATAAATGTAACATTTTCAAAGCAAACTAAATTGAATTTAAACCTTAACATGAGACACCAAACATATGAACTGTTGTTTGAATCCATAATAATCAAAACCTAAATTTTTGAATTTGAAGTTTTAAACAGTAGTAGTGATAGTAAAGTATAATTATCTGCGCACTTTGCACAAGGAGGAGAACATACAAAGTTAAAAAATTCCTATATTTTGGTGAGAATTATAAATTTAAGAGGACACTGCTCATCTTAATAAGGATCTAGGTCACTACAAACAAGGCTGTTAAACTGGGTTTAATTTTTTTCAGGATTGTTTGACACATCTTTCATGTCCCCATGTCACGTACAAAGCTTTTTCTCCCTGCTTCTGCCCCTTTGCCCTCACAGACTGATGCCTAACAGGTCAAGGGTGAAAAGAGGACCCCCACATTAAGATACAATATTTCATCTATTCCATAGGAGTCTTTCCCAACATTATGTTGGAGGGATGGAATTGTATTAGCTAAAAATAGTATTACATATGAAATGAGTTGACTAAGATTAATGCATGAAAGATGTTTATGATTTTGTCCTTGCAGTACATTTACTTTAAAGTCTCATAGGCCATATAACATAGAGCTTTAATTTATGATACATAGGTACAAGAATTTTGTTTCTTAATTAAAAACTTCTTTTTAGTCATTCTTCTTTATCTGCTAAACACTTATGACGATGCACTAATAAATGATAAAAATACTTACAAATATTTTATTTTTAAGGTCCTACTGGTGGGATTTTTAGGTCTCTCATTAAGTTAATTTTTAGAAGTTAGTTTAACATATTAGAAGGCAGTGATATTCACACCTTAAAGTTTCATTCAAAATTCTTTGTATAAAATTGTGAATGCATTATGTTCATTTAAATGTGTTTTATAATCTATAACATATAATACACATAAAACTACATATTAATATATACCCTAGATTATTATAAGAAAAACGTATGGCTTTTACTCATTAAAGGTTGTATTAAGTTCTTACTAAATTTTGGAATAATTTTACTATAATGCATTTTATTTTGTCTTCTTAATTATTTAGCTTTTTAGAACCTGTAATTGTTATCTATCCCATATAATCTATATCATCATGGTACTTTCTATACATCCAAATAATAGTTTAATCTTTTCATAAAAGTTTGAAGTTCACAGACAACTTAGAAGTAAAATCAACAGTAAAAGAATAATGGAAGTTGAAAGATTTCCCAAGTTGTCTTAACAGTATTACAAAATATATTAAAGTGACTATTTGAACACAGTAACATTCCTAACATGGTTATATTACTTTGTCCTGAATCCAAATACCAGGTGAAATTCATTCTATATTAAGTATGCCCAGGCTGGTCTTATAGTAAGCTGCATTTAACAAAATCATTAGTGCATGAATAGCATAGAGATATCAAAAACTGTTACATTCCCTTTCCAATTTTTGTTATTGGAAAAAATATATCATGGAAAGATAGGAAAGTGGTTATGTAATACTTAATGGAGTTCAACTTTAAACATATCAAAATTGGATCACACTGAACTTTAAACCTGTACTAACTGCTATTGGCTTTTGCCAAAGAAAATTAGTGATTTATATTTCATGATAAGCCATTATTTGAGAGTTAAGGATTTCCTGTAATTTGGCATATATTGCTTTTGCTACATATGGTGAGAGCTTTTAAAGACTGGGCATGCCATATATGACCATAAAAGCAATGCGAATGTAATAACCTCTAATGGCATAAAAAACTAATTATGCCTCCAATTTCACAATACCTTCTCATTCAGTTTTTAAAACTTGTTCTATTGCTTCCATTTTTATATATGCAATTTTAGCCTCTAGTCTTTCATGCCATTTCATTCTTTTGTTTAGCGTCCTCTCTTTTGACCCATTATGTTGAACAACTCTTGCAGAAGATAATTTGTCATCACTGTCATAATGAATCCAATTTTCCTTAACCCAGACCTGGCCATGACATGCTGTACTGCAAGAAAAACCACCTGAAAGGCTAAGAAGAGACACTATTTGAGAACTGTGATTGTACTATTATAGCTTTAATTAGATCAGTCAAAATACTTGGTGAATACTGTTCTGTAAATTACTCTTTAGCAGAGGAAATCATGTTCTTAAAAATTCCTCATTCCAGGGTACAATACTATTACTGCTAAATATAAAAGCACTGCTCAAAATATGCTACCTAATAAATAGCAATCTTAAATTACAATTGATATAAAAGATGAATCTTTTTTCAATTATCCATGGTACTACCTAATTATGTTTGTGAAATCACCTTTTATTTTGCAGAGGAAATATATCTATTTAAGCAGCAAGATTAAAATGATAGTTGCATACAATGTTATTGAAAAGCACAATGCTTCTGAAAAATATTTCTAAGAAAATCTGGGCTAATTTAAGCATGTCTTTGTTCCTACCCTAATATAGGTAGTAATACAAAGCTGTGGTGGTTTGAATAAAAATGGCCCCCATAGGCTCATGAGAACTGGCACTATTATGGGGTGTAGTCTTTGTATAATGGTATGGTGTTGTAGGAGGAACTGGATCACAAGGATGTGTGCTTTGAGGTCTAAAATGCTCTAGCCAGGTCTAGTATAATGTCACTTATTGCTGCCTGTGGATCCATATGTAGAACATTCGCTACCTCTCCAACACCAAGTCTACCTGCATGCCACCATGGTCCCATTATGATGTCAATGAACTAAATTCCAGAACTATAAGTCAGTCCCAATTACATGTTCCTTTTATAAGAATCGTTATGGTCATGGTGTCTCTTTACAGAAAAAAAAAAAAAAAAAAAAAAAAAAAAAAAAAAAAACACCCTAACTATATTGAAGCCAATTTACTAAGAATCACTTGGTAATATTATGAAGAAATACATACCAAAGTTGATTCAAAACATATAAAAACAACTTCCCAGACCTATATTCTATATCCTGCACCATCCCCTTACCAAGATTAGAGATAATTTTTTAAGAGGAAATGTAAAGGTTAAAAACCGTGAGGTGGTGGATGACAAGAGAAACATGTCTTCTGACATAGCAGGGCAGCTGAACATATAAACTCACAGCAGGGTGGACAGTCTAGGATCCCTCAAAGCCCAAGATTGGAAAACCAATAACAACTTGGAGAGGGACACTGGGCACAATATATCACTGTTAGCTTTGGAGCTATGGGCAATTGCTAGCTGCTAAGAAAAGCACTGTTCAGCCTTCTCCAGGGTATAGCCACAGATGTGTTGATCAAACTCAAGGTGAAGATCACATATCCAAAATTATATGTGCAATACAAATTTAAGTGGTAAAGAAAAGAAGGGAGATCACAGGGAGAGTATGAATTGATACAAATATGTTTAAAATCAGAAAGCTCATAAAAATTAAAATTAAAAATCAATTTTATGTATTTTAATGGAAAAGTGTTATATAAGGATTTGATATAATGTTGTATATATATTATATATATATGTGTGTGTGTGTGTGTGTATGTATGTATTACTATGTATTGCTGAATAAATCAACTTAAGATATATCACCATATATTCCATTTCTCTCTCTATGTGTGTGTGTGTGTGTGTGTGTGTGTATAGTAATTCTAATGTTGTAGCAATTTTGAAAGTTCTACTATATTATCACTCCCTGTTATTGATGCTCATTTTTCCTTCCTGTTATCATGTATTTTTTTTTCTTAAATTTCTTGGAAATGTCTATAAGATGTAAATAGTTTAACTGTGTTCTTTTTTTCCTTATTGCAATTCTGAAAATTGTATGAAAATCAGTATCTGAAATTTTGTCAAGTGCCAAAATCCACTGTGTAAATGTGACCCTAGCATCTAGCATCTCCAAAAGAGTGTATAAAACTGGGCTAGTAGGCACTCACAGAATCAACTAAGCTGGGCTCATAGCTCACAGAGAAAAAATCCCAACAATTGGGAAGAATGGAGGGGACTGACCTTGGCACCCTGAAAGTATGTTACTGTTGTGTAGATTTGTCATCTTGTGGGACTTTTAACAAGGCTTTTCAGTGTTCCACTCCATATATCGGGTGTCCTTGCCCAGGCGGTAATACACATACATGGGGAGTTGCTTAGTCTTTCTGCAACTTGATGTGCTATGCTATCTTGACTCTTATGGGAGACCTGCCCTCTCATAAATAGACATGGATAAGGAGTGAATTGAGGGCTAGGGATCAGGGGGGTGGGGTTGGTGGGGACAGGAAGGAAGGAAAAGGGGTAGGGGAAACTTTTGGCAGGATGTAAAATGAATAAATTAAAAATAAATAATTTTTTTTAAAAGTGTGAATAAATAGATGGTTGCAGGAAATGTTCTTCTTTGTATAAGCACTAAAGATAATTAAATAAAAATTCCTCCATTAATTTCTAATTTTTGTTAAAATTATTTAATATATTACAATCTGATTATAGTCTCCTTCCACCCAAACCTCCCAATCCTCCCTTTTCCCCCATTTACCCTAACCATGACCTTTGACTTTTATGGTTAGCATACAAAAAGACACCAAAATACAATGATAACAGAATAAAATGAAATCATGTGAAACACAAACCCACAAACTAGAACAGGACAACACAAACTAATAAAAGAACTCTTCATATTTTTTTCATTTTAAGTCTTCATAGAGGCCAATTTAGAATTTGTCCTTCTACTTTCTCAAATTCTAAATCAAATCTCATGTTCTGTCCTACTTTATATAAACCAGAATTAGAGATATAAAGTTCATATAAAGGTATTATTGGGAGTCACAGTTATTTCCCTTTATTGTTGATTGAATATCTTTTTCTCATCATCACATAACTTTGAAGTGGTTCACAATATTTATGATATGCCTAAAAACATTTCATTTAATCTCATACTTGTTAGTATATTCACAAAATTCTGTGAGGATATGGCCTAGACTAATGTCTTAGTGTTGTAGAATATGGTGATAAGGACACGGCATCCATGTGGTTGGACTAAGTCCAATACTTTGAAGATTAATGAAGACATGCTCAGAGCATACTGCCAAAGTGTCACTCATGGCCATTTCCTGTTGAGTTCTAAATTTCACTGCCACAAACTATTTGAAACATAGCATTAGAATAATGCTTTAGGAAATTAGTGTTACTTTATTCTTAGAAAGTTATTCTCCAATATTCCAATTTTCTAAAACTGTGTTACAGTTCTTTACAGCCCAACTGGTGTTTTAATGGGGTAAAGAAAAAAAGTGATTAACTTAGAAACAGTTTTTACTAAGAGCAATATAAACTTCACTGGAGCTCAGGAGGGAGTCAAATGACCTCAGCAGGAAGCCTCAACCACAGTAACAATCCTAGCACTAGAGAATTCAAAGGACAAGTACTGCTAATATTTTCTACTTGCTGGTTTTGCTGGTAAATTTCTCAACTAAATGTCATTCCTGCTTCTTCCCATTTCCTAACCTAGTTTCTGTGCATAAAAACAAACCTATGAGTAAACATATGCATTTGTTGCACAAAGTCACATTTTTGATATTTCTCTTTATATGTGTGTGAAAAACATGATTTTATGACATCAATAGTTTTATTAACCATGAAGATACAAAATATTACAGTTTCCTGATTTTTGTTTCAATGCTATTGACCACAAATGCTTGCTCTGTTAAGAATATCACTATAATATTGAAAACTGTAAGTAGGTCATTAATCTCAGACTATTTGGATAGGAAGAAAACAAAATAGTACAGAAAAAAATCATGAACATCCTATCATACCTTAATAATATTTCCATGTTTAAATATGTTGAAATCTAAATCAAACTTAAAGGTATGATATTATTATTAGTAAAGTGTATAAAGTGACATTGAATATTGAATAACATAGCAAATAAACTAGTAAATGTGATTCAATAATGCTGTAGTATTGTCTATATACAAAACTGAAAATAAGATGGAAACAATGCCAGGGGAAAAATAAATTTTAACTATATCCATGAAAAGAGAAATGTTAAGGGCTAAGCTAAGTCATATGTAACTTGATATTAAGCACTCAATTAAAATTTCAGCTACATCCTATCATCTCCATAACTTTAGAAAGTTCAGTCATGCCTATTGTCGATTAATAAACACCTACTCCCCAGAAGTAACCCTTCCTACTTTTATCATCTGACAATACATCTCTTCAGTACTAACTCATGTGTTGCTTGAATTGGTTGTTCTTTGATGCATGAATACTTGATGGAATGCATAAATCATTCAAAAATGATCACTGTCTTACAACTTATCTGTAAGAAGTAAGAGCAAATAAAATTTATGTTCCTTGTTATATGTGATTCACTTTCATAACCTAAGCTTTCATAAATTTGAGGCAGAAAGTTTTATTTTTAGACTCCATGTTATATCTTTTATACAAAATATAAAGGAAATGAAAAGAAGACAGAAGGGAAAGAAAAGGGGAGAAACAAAAGAAAGAGAACAAGATGCTTTTACAAATGTTCAATTTTGAAACATAACACGTATTAAGTACAGACTGTATGTGGTATAATAAATCTCTTAAACTAGTACTCCTAAGATTTTTCTATTTTTGAACAACATCTGTTTCTTCTAATCTACGTTTTTTAGTAACCACCCTTTGATACTTTCTTTGTGTATGTAATGTTAGTTTATATGTGTCTGTATGCTACCATTGGATATATCATATGATATGTTTACCTAATAAAGTCTCCCCAAAAGTGGTTTAATATAAGTTTATTTTAAGTAAGTGCACACATAACCTTAGTCCGTATTCCTTTTAATTTAGTAAGGCTTAAATAAATCTAATGAATAAATTTTAATTTGTTGGTAAGATTAAAAAAGAAGTAATGCTAATTTAATTATACATATGTGTGGTCATATAGTAATTCCTTGGGTCTATTATAATATCCTTAATTCAAAGGTGCTTCTAGACCATCCTCATTGATAAAAAATGGAATAATTTCTTCTTTGTAAGTTTGAAAGTATTATATGCATCATGTGTATGTGCTACCATTCATCCACTGCTGCTGGTGTATATTTCATTTCATTTCATTTCTTGGTTACTGTGAGAAGTATAATCATGAGAGCACAGATGAAGCATTTTTGTTTTCTACTATTTAACTCACAGTGAACTCCAACATCAGTCTTTTATCTCAATGTTCACACTAACCCATGCTTAATCTGAGGCAGGGAAAATGTTTGTTTCATATTTCCTCTTTAATTTACAGTTTCTATTTTCTATTAAGTCAGTTGTCTATAATCCAGCGTTTACTTCAGAAAAGATAATTTTCCTTGGTGCTTAGTTTTCCTTTATCTGAAAATGGCCACAACTTTCTGTGACTTTTTGAAAATATTTTAACCTGGCCTGGATACCTTGTTCAATAAAGATTCTTTTCTTATTCCCCTCTCGTTCCTTTTGTTTCTTTCCTTCTTTATTACTGTTGTTTCCTCCTTGTTTTAATCATCATTATCATCCTCTTATTTTTTCTCTTTTTTATTGAAAATATTTTTCCTATAATATATTCTGATTATAGTTTTCCCTCCCTGCATTTCTCCTTGTCCTCCACTTACTATTTTTGCTTGTTTGGTTTTTATTTTAGCACATCAGCCATCTATGAGTTCACTAAGCTCCTTGTTACTATTTATTTATTTTTTTATAAAAATAAGTACTTTAGCAATTGTGCTTTCTCAACATTTTTATTGTTTTAATATTTTTGGAGAAAAAACACAATTTTACTATTGCTCTTTCTTAACATTGATAATTTATTCAAATATTTCCTCTGCATCAGAGTAAATTATTTTAAGATCTTGCCTATTTTTTGCCATATTAAATGTTTCAATTATGTTTCTGTATGCTAACTTTTTATATGGAGTGCTAACTTAGTTTCTTCTGTATGGTTGCCACATACTAGTCTTTATTTTGATAATACCATCATCTGTTTTCTCAAAATAAATAATGTACCTACATTTGTGGCTAGAAATGTTTTTTTTTTAACTTCTCTTGATTTTCATTTTTCCTTCATTTAGCTTTTTACAAATGGAATTGAGACCCTTTTGCCTATATGATCTCAAGTAGCAGGCCATCAAAAGCATGGACTCTATCTTGGTCCCGGGATGCCCTTCAGAACAAACATCTCTTCTGAAATGTTGGTCCCAAATATTATTTGATTCCTCTACTTTAATTGACAGTGTGGTTTGAGATTTCCATCCCTACAATATTGTCAGGAACTATTCTCTTGCTAGATGACCATTATGAATTAAGTGCCTATCTAGTTTCAATTTCAAAAATACTGAATTGTTTGAGGGGAAAATAAAGCAAAAATCCACATTGCTTCAGGAAAGCCTCTTCTTGAGTCTTGTTCTATAAATCCGCAAAGACCCATACTAACAAAGGAAAGAGTTTCTTGATATCCCCACCCTTGAATTGTTCATCATAAACTATGTGCACCTTTTCACATTCTCTCCTGGCTCATTTTGTCTCCTTTCTTTCCAGAGAACATGTAGAGTAAGCTATCCATCAGATAATCTCCTGAGAAGCTCCACTGTGATTTCATGGAAGTCTTATGATGAAGAGATTCTATGCAATTATTATGCATCTACTATATGCATGAAGTTTTTAAATCATAAAATACTATCAGCAATTCTATATTGTAATTGGAAGTTATTGTAATTTTGTATGTTTTTATTATTTAATAATTTATCTTATTTTATACATCAATCCCAGTTCCCTCTTCCTTCCATCCTCCCATGTCCCCTACTGACCTTCCCATCCCATCCCCCATCTACACCCCAGGAAGGGTGAGGCCTTCCTGAGGGATCACCAAAATCTGTCAAGTGATTTGGAATAGGGCCTAGGCCCTCCCCATGTCTTTAGGCTAAGGGAGTATCCCACCATGGGGAATGGACTCCCGAATTCCATCCATGCACTAAGGATACATCCTGGCCCCACTGCCAGAGGCTTCATAGATCGCCCAATCCTGTGAGCTGACAACCACATTCAGGGGGCCTGGGTTGCTTCTATGTTAGGAGTAGTTTTCCTGCCCATCTTGTCCCTCTGCCACGCCAGCCCCAAATAACACACAGAGATGCTGTATTAGATAGAATTATCTTGGCCAATTACTAGTTTCTTATCTGCTGGTTCTGTCTTAAATATTAACCCATTTCTATTTATCTAAGTATTTGCACGTTGTTTCATCTTACCAGAGAGAGAGGCTGGTGTTCTTCTATTTCATTCCTCCATGATTAATCTCCTCCCTACTACTTCCTCTCGCCTCCTTCTCTCCTAGTCCCACCTATCTTATTTTCCTATTGGCCAACAGTACTTTATTTATTAACTAATACTAGAAACATATTTACAGAATGACACTTCCCATCACTTCTATGTTGGTTTCCCAGCTCTGAGACCTAGGGTCCATGAGTTCCCACTTGCTCAGGTGAGCTGTTTCTGTGGGTTTCCCCATCGTGGTCTTGACCCCTTTGCTCATTACATCTCCTGCCATAAAACTGGATTCCAGGAGTGTGGCTCAGTGCTTAGCTGAGCATCTGTGTTTTGCTTCCATCAGCTACTGAAGGCTCTAGGATAACAAGTAAGGTAGTCATCAATCTCATTATAGTGGAAGATCATTTAAAGTAGCCTCTCCACTATTGCTTAGATTCCTAGTTGGGGTCATCCTTTTGGATCTCTGTACAATTCTCTAATGCCAGATTTCTCTTTAAACCTACAATGGCTCCCTCTATTGAAGTGTCTCTTTTCTTGATCTCTATTCATCTCCCCATTCAATTTTATTGATCCCTCATGTTCTCCCCTCCTACCTCTTCTCTTTCTCCTACCTCCTTTCCCCTCCCCCACGCTCCCACTTTGTTAAGGGGCTCTTCTCCTTTTCCCCTTCACCAGGGGACTAGACCATGTAAGCCTCTCTTAAGGTCGTTGTTTTCCAACTTCTCTGGTGGTGTGAATTATATTCTGGTAAACATCTGCCCTATGTCTAATATCTGTATATGAGTGAGTTCATCCTACCATGTTTTTCTTTTAGTGATTGGATTACCTCATTCAGGATGGTTTCTTCTAGTTGTATCCAATTGCCTGTGAATTTCAATATTCCATTGTTTTTTGCTTTTGTTGTTGTTGTTGTTGTTTTGTTTCCACTGAGTACTACTCCATTGTGTAAATGTACTACATTTTCTTCCATTCTTCAGTTGAGGGGCATGTAGGTTGCCTCCAGGTTCTGGCTATTACAAATAATGCTCCTATGAACACAGTTGAACAGATGTCCTTGTTGTATGAATGTGCATCCTTTGAGTATATGCCTAAGAACGGAATTACTGGATCTTGAGATAGACTGGTTCCCATTTTCCAGAGAAACCACCATACTGATTTCAGAAGTGGCTGTACAAGCTTGCATTGCTACCAGCAATGGAGGAGCATTCCCCTTTCTCCACATCTTCCATAAACTGTCTTTGGTGGTTTTAAGTTTAGCTATTCCGATGGTTGTAAAATGGTATCTCAGAGATCTTTTGATTTGCATTACCCAGATGACTAAGGGTGTTGAGCAATTTCTTTTTTATTTATTTATTATTTTTTCTTATTTACATATCAATCCAGTTTCCTTACCCTCCCTCCCTTCCATGCCCCTTGACCTCTTCCCCTCCCCTCTTATTCCCCACCCACTCCACAGGGAGGGTGATGCCTTCCAAAAGGGATCAAGTCATTTGGAGTATGTTCTAGGCCCACCCTCCTGGTTCCACTGTTCCACTGTCAGAGGTCCCTCAGACTGCCCAGGCCTTCTGAGACCCATCTTCAGAGGTCTGAGTTGGTACAATGCTGTTTTCCCAGCTATCCATGAACTCCCCTTGTTCAGGTCTGCTGTCTCTGTGGGTTTCTATAGCCTAATCTTGACCCATTTTCTTATCACTCCTCCCTCTCTGCTACTGGATTCTAGGAATTTGCCTCAGTATTGAACAATTTCTTAAGTGTCTTTCAGCCATTTTAGATTCCTGTATTGAGAATTCTCTGTTTAATTCTAAACCCTACTTTTTAACTGAATTATTTGTTGTTTTGTTGACTAGCTTCTTGTTTTGGAAATCATCCCTCTGTCAGATATGGGGTTTGTGATGATCTGTTCCCATTCTGTGGGCTACTGATTTGTCTTGTTGACTGTGTCCTTTGCCTTACAGAAGCTTCTCAGTTTTAGGAGGTCGCATTTATTTATGTTCAGCTCAGTGTCCGTAGTATTGGCATTGTGCTAGGAAGTTGTCTCCTGTGCCAATTCATTCAAGTGTACCTACCACTTAATTTAAATGTAAGTACTATGTATTTTCTAATGTTTTTAAATGCACAGAA
The DNA here is from genome assembly GCF_943737965.1 of Phodopus roborovskii. Lineage (NCBI taxonomy): Eukaryota > Metazoa > Chordata > Mammalia > Rodentia > Cricetidae > Phodopus > Phodopus roborovskii. The sequence goes on from NW_026126567.1 coordinate 25,673,666, forward strand.
ATTTTACCTGTATAGTTTTACATTTTCTTCTGAATGTAGATTATATAGTTTATATACTTAAGTTTTCTCATCTTTACTTTCAGGGTTCTCAAAAGCACTGAATAAATAATATTAGGAAAAAAGTCTTCATCTATTATCTGAATAAATACTATAAAAACATTAATGTACAAATATGTCATCTTGAAAATAAAGAGTAAAATATAAAGCTTCTTGATATAAAGTATGGTAAAATACTGCCATTTTTTAACAAAGCTGCATTTTATTTCTTTTTATTTTTAACATATCTAATTATACACTAGTCAGAACCTGTGTACTGCCTTTGCTGTAATGCCCAATTATAACATAATATTGCTAATGTTAAAATACTGTTCTTTCTAGGAACATGAACTGTCTTTCTCACCAGACCCAGATTCCACTTCAGTCTTTTTCTCTTCAAAAAAAAATCTATTGATCTCTCCTCGAGATATTATTGATTTTGATATAACATTATTTTTCACTTAATTTCTACCCTTAATTTTCTCCTTTACATGATTATGAAATTTTCTTCTAAAGAATATATTTAATGACTCTTTATGGTGTTTCCTTGTAATAAATCTTTGTTTCACATGCTAATTGTAAAATTTTTATGATAATAGAAACTTTTATTATTACTCTCTTCTACATGAATTTAATGTTAGCTTTGCTATCCGGTACTCTATTAATTGTGCCAAGTTCAAATTTGTCACTATCTTAGTTGTCCTCTTGTAGTCACCCAAAGTCCATCAACTGAGGATGGATGGATACCAACAATATATATTAGATTTATTATTAAGTAAGAGAAATGAGAATGTATAAGAATACTTCTTGTAAAAATATAAAATATTCCAAGTGTGCATTTTGAGCACCTGGAAAGACCATAAATAGTTTTATATTTGTTAATGTCATGCACATTTTCTCACTCTGACTCCATGTCTGTCCTTTCAACAAGAAAGTTACTTGAGACAGAATTCATGTATTTTCTTTAATTTTAGTAAATATACATTTTATCCAGTTGAACTGTCTCAAATATTTCAGTTAAAATCTTTGACTTTTCATAGTTAAAGAAAAAAATTATGCTGATATATTCCTTCAATACATACACTAAATTAATGTCATCGAAATGGGCTATTTGTAATCATAATTTGATATTTGCCAAATATGTCCCTTGACTCCTTACAGCCAGATCTTGGAAAAACACCTTTTATACTGTAATTTCAAGATGAGTAGAGTGTAGGGATGGCAGATTGTTGAGGAATCAAAATAAGGAGTTCAAGCATTTATTGTTCTTCCTAAAATTCTCAAGTATTAAAGAATTTAATTCAGGGATACTATCATTATTTATTCAGGAAATATTTGCTCCTTTTATTACATTGGTCATCAATAATTTGTTATCAATATTTTCCTGGCTTTGGCAAATATTTCACTGTAGGGTTATTCTGACACAATAAGTACATTCCTTTAGGCTATTAGCACAGAATGAGAGTCCATGTAAATCACACACACACACACACACACACACACACACACACACACACCCATCCTATCTAATACTAATTATGTTATTGCTATATCTTATAAATGATGGTGCTCACAAATTTCAGAGCATACTGGAAACTGTTTATCATTTGTACATATATGTAAGACCTTCATCCATAAGATGGCACAGAGTATTTGCAGCATAGATAACTCCCAAATATTAACTGCAACAAGGAAACTTTTCACTTTATGTTTGAAAATACTTAGTTAATAGCATACTAATATACACTCTATTATCATAATAATACTTTTTCTCTCCATTCACCAGATTGATATGATACTTCATGAGAATTGAGTGTTAGGTGAATCATTTGTGTTTTTGAAGAATGATATGTTATTATAAGTATTAGATACAATTGAGTTGGCAATTACATATGAAACATTACAGTAGTTGTAATGTAGCATAGCTTATCTCATTTTCCACACAAGTTGATGTGTAATAGCTGAATGTGAATTATACTTAAGAGAAACATTATTGAAGCATGGTTGTCCCAATTATAGAAGAGTCAGGATGAAACAATCCATATAAATTGATGAATTGATTAATGAGTAAAGGGAACAAGTCAACAGTTAAATTTATGTTAGGTAAGTGGAATAGTTGTAGCTATACTCTACATACCAATCAAAAATCAAATACACATATTGTTAAAATACACATAAATGTTTAAAACGTAGGACGCAGAAGCAGGTAGATGTCTGTGAGTTCAAGGCTTGCCTGGTCTACAGAGTGAGTTCTTAGGCAGCCAAGGATATAGAAAGAGATCCTGTCCCCAGAACAAATAAAAAATTAAACAAAAACAAGATAATCAAACAGACTATAACATTTCTTATCATAAATAAGGTACATTGAAAATATTATAAATTTTGGAAATACCATAAGAATGTGATGTCTTTTAAAATGATTAGTGAGATTTTTATTGGAATGATCCCATTTCAAATGAATTTGAAAATATGCATGAAAAAGCAAAAATTTACCTATTTATTGTAACCAGGAAGTTGTATTTCAAGTACTTCATCTTAATTAAATATAAATTCTCACCCAGAAAAATATCTGTGATATCACTTCATGGTTTGATGACCTAGGAAACCAAGGCAACAAGCATGATGAAAAAGTTTGCTAAAAATTATTGTAATTTGGCAGGAATATGTGGTATAGGAGAAGATGCTAAGAGATAATATTTAAATTGACTGAAGTAAACAAGGATAATCCAGTTGGGAAACAGACAGTTTTGAGGAAAAAAACCTGTAGGATATAGGTAAATGCACCACATAGGTTTTAGGAAAGATCACCTTACAGACATAATGAAGGTGTTAAGAAGACAGTCAGACATAGTTAGCAACCAAGCATGATGCCAGGAAGAAGGGAAGCCCAAGGGGAATGTTATTGGCCAAAGTTTTGAAACGGGAGTTACAGAACTATTATTTTCACAGAACCACAGTTAATTTTTCAGAAAAGAAATAACACTAAAGATAGTATATGGTAGGACATAAATGATTACTTATTTATCACAGATGAAAGTGATGGCCATTTGGAATAAGTGATATGACAATGGGTTTATGATGGGTAACCAGACTCTAGATAATACTTTCAAGTGAGGAATAGAGTCCAAAAGTGACTTTAAGTTTACTGTCTGCAGTGCCCATTCTCACTGGTGAGTTACTTATGTTGTTGATAATAGCTTCATATCTATGTCATGGAAATGGTCACAAAAGAAGAAACAATTTTATTAAAGTGGGACCACTAAGGGATTAATGTGACTAGAATGTGTTAAACAAGTGTGTGTAATTATCCAGAACAAGAAAATAGCAATATCAAAATGAGCATAAATGAGGTCATAATAAAAAGTTAATGAATTATTGACAGTGTGAAGAATTTCATCTGGTTTTCTTTGTTGATATCAATGCTACTAATGTATAATAATTGTAAAATATAAGTCTAAAGATTTACCATCTTTGGAATACCGTCAGTTCTAATGCCAAAATTCCCAGTGGAAGTATAGAATTGATTCCTGGAAGTTGTCCTATTACCTGCCTGTGTGTGTGTGTGTGTGTGTGTGTGTGTGTGTGTGTGTGTGTGTGTGTATGTGCTTGTGTGTGTGTATGTGCTTGTGTGTGTGTATGTATGTGTATCAAAATGAATCATTACTGTTCAATATGAGTCTAGACTACACTATTTAAATTAATCTTTTAAAATAAATCTTAGTTGACACACCAATGCCAATTCCTTCTCATTTACATCCTCCCATTCCCCCCAATATATCTGCATACCACTACAACATCATGCCTTATCAGGGGTGGGTGAGATCTCCCATATGGGTTCATCAAAATCTGTCACACATCATTTTGGGCCAGGCTTTGGCCCTCCTCTGTGTATCTCGGCTGAGAGAGTATCCCTCCATAGGGAATGGGCTCCCAAAGCCCATTCATGCACTAAGGATAAATAGTGGTTCTATTGCCAGAGGTCTCATAGACTATAATTTTTAAGATTAAATTCTTGAGATGCTCACTAGTGTGTATAGGCAATTGCACTTGGAACAAAGGAATGCAGGTTCAAATTAAACAAACATGGTCATAACAAACAAACATTGAAGGTCATACAGAAGGCAAGACCTCAATTCCTACAAAATAATGTTGTACGAAATAAGACAAATAATTTAACCGACACCCTATATTCCATTTCCTGTTTAATACTGGGTAAGATTCCAACTCTGCAATGATTAACTATGTGAGTTCAATAATACATTCTTTCAGACCTTGTCATATCTATTTCATAAGAAAAGCAACGGATTTTACAAATACCATTGTTTGCATAGGTATATATCTAGAAATATTGCTAACTCGAATAAGAGAATTAGGTATAACGTAGTATGACATGGTACCCTAAGAAACTGAGCTGATTTGTCAAGCCCTGTGTTAACATTTTCTGCTGCACTGAAACTAAGAGGTTAAACACATTTACTTTAAAATGTTTAATATCCTGGATTAACTCTAATGACTCTAAATTTCTTTTGAAATAATATTTCATCAGGACCTTCACCATTCCTGCAGTTATTTTAGAAGAATACAGTTAAATATTGTATGTATATGATAACTAATTTCTATGTTAAAATAATTACAAATAGACATTGTAAATACATTTTCCTTTGTAACTAAAAAGTAGTAGGTTTACTTCTTGTATAAAATATATGCAAATTATATTTGTTTTCATATTCAGGTTGTGCCTACTATATTACAATGAACTAATTTAATGAAGTTAGCTCTCTTTCTCAGACTAATATAATTTCTACTTATAATGCACAGCAGGAATAATAGTTTTGAAACTCTCATAAAATCAATGTTTTTAATAGCGATCAAACCAAAGAAACTATATCTGAGCTCATTAAAAGTTCTGTTTGAACAACAAAATGCCCCATTTCCTACATTAAATATCCTTTATGACTGAGTAATGCACTCCAAACATGAAGATTTTTTTTATTAGAAATCCATCATTTAGCAGAATGCTAAATGGTCACAATGAACACACACTTTAGAGCAAGATATCTAATGTAATATCAAATCTTAAGGCTAATTTTATTTTTGATAAATAATGTTCTTCACATTTGTTTCTAAATTTGAGGTAAAGCTTCAGAAAACTAGAAAGTAGAATTAAATCTTTTGAGAACTTCCCTGTAAACTTGCCTCCTTTTAAAATCTATAACCCCAAGACTTTGGGGAGGCATGACCCTTCAGGTACAAAGTCAGGCGTGGACTTCTGTTGTACAGCTGCTACTTCCAACACTTCCTAGATTTCACAATGTTTACTTCCATTGCAGTATCTGGTAGATTGCCTCTTCCTGTTACATTTTAGAAATTCTTGACTTATAAGTTTTCCAAAGTAAAACATTGTCCTTAATTTTATTTTTAAACTTAAATTGCTGCATTAAAGATGAAGGTACAATTCCTGAAAGGAGAAATTAAAACTCAAATGTCAGTTGACCTGATATCCTTCACTGAAATTAGAATCAACAAACTGAATCTAGATTAAGAAAAGTTACTTCAAGCTGGGCAATGGTGGTGCATGCCTTTAATCCCAGCATTCGGGAGGCAGAGGCAGGCAGATTTCTGTGAGTTTAAGACCATCCTGGTCTACAGAGCTAGTTCCAGGGTAGGCTTCAAAGCAATACAGAGAAACCCTCTCTCAAAAACACAAAACAAAACAAAACAAAAATAAATAAATAAACAAGAAAAATTACTGCTGTTGTTGTCTTAAACATTCTATTATTTCAGCCTTCATGCAACTGTTTAATTTACTTGTGTTTACAGATGAGAAGAAAAAAGATACTTTTATCATAAAAAGTGATGTGTTTAAAGATATATGTTTATACCAATTAAAACATTATGAAATACATATATATTCAGTTAGACCTTGTTACCCACTAAATGTCACTTTTAGACATTTATACACTGACCAAAGACAAATTTGTTAAATAATAAATAAAAATAAAATATCAGCAGTTTCAAAACTCCCTTAAAAGTCACTGTAATGCTTTATCAACGTGAATAGATCTGAAGTAAACCACGTTAAGTATCAGGTCATCTCTGTGAGGACATATCTCGAAAGAGGCTAGAGGAAGAGGAGCTCTGCTTGCAGGTTAGCGGAGATAAGGAGACCCCAGGGGATATGTAGCGCTGCTTGTATGTGCACCTCTCTTTTCTGCTCCACTGCAGCAATTGATGGCACTGGTACTGTTCAGTGGCAACATGCTGCATTGTTTTCAGGTTCCAAAGTGGACTGGAACTGAGCAACACACTAAGTCCTCTGTAGTATGTGGAGTCATTGGCCTGAGCAGCATCTGGGCTCTGAGTCATTCCAGTGTGATCATGGTTACTTTGGGCCAACTCAGTTTGTATTATGCAATCCAATCTAACAAATACATTTTTATGTGTATACACATTGTATTGATTGTTACTCTGCAGAAGCTCACTAAATACAGTAATTGACTATGTAAACTTAGAAGGGATTTAAAATAGCTGGCCATAATGCAAAGAATAAACTTGAAAATTATTGTTTCATCTCAATGGACCGTTTAAATATTTAAAATGTAGTGGATGTACCATTAATACTCTTTGTACTTAATGTGGTGCAATCTCTTCTAATGTGATTAAATCTATACATCAAAATAATGGGAAAACAGGAACAGACTCAGATATATGACAGTAGCATCAATGACAATGATGTGGACAAGAAAAGGCACGCTAAAGGCAAATTATTAATAACAACTGATGGGATTTTTATGCCCTCATTTCATTTATTCATTATTAATATTTGTACTTAAGGAGTTATAATAAAGTGCCACCAAACTGTGAAGTATAGTATATAGCACAACAATTACTTTGTGATTGAATTTATTCTACAATATAACATAATCCAACATAAAGCAGGTAAATCTTAAAACTTTTTCCTGAATTTTCAAAATAATTTTGTTAATTCATCTTGGAGGGATGTGTTTATAAATTGTGAATGTCTTATGAGTTCTCTTACCAAATTTTTTCTTTGTTGAGATTATTATTTGAAAACCTAGTATGTTTACTATGGACATATATGTATTTATTCATGTAGAAATTCCAATATGACCTTAATTGTTTGTGTGAAATTAAATGTCACTTCAAATATAATTTTGATGAATGTAAGATCCAGAAGGAATGGAAACCACCAACAAAACAAGACCCTCTAAGCCAACATAGACAAAGTTCATACGTTCTCACAGATGTTGAAGCAGCATACCCAAGGTTGCCACGAGTCCATATCAGAACCACCATGTGTATTATGATTTCCTCTTTCGTGTTCTTATGGGATTCCCAAGTGTGCAAAAGGTTTTCTCACTCTTGTTTCTTCTCTTGGGCACTTTTTCTTCTGTTTATCTCCCTTGTCTGATCTTAATATGACAGTTTTTAATCTCTTATTTTGTTATTTTTTTAAAATTAGGGATAATTGTAAACCTAGTCTCTTGAGAGTGTCATATGCAATGGAACTGTCATATCTACATGGAAAAGAAAATCAGTTTTCTCCAATGGAGTAGGGGTGATGCTGGGTTTATCAGCTACTCCAGGATATGGAACATTTTCAAGAATTTGTCAACAAATAATGAACTCCATGTTTTTGTTGTTGTTGTTGTTGTTTTTGTTCGTTCGTGTGTGTGTGTGTGTGTGTGTGTGTGTGTGTGTGTGAAATTTTGTTTGCTTACAGTTTTTTATTGTTTTCTCTTTTGGGGATGATGTATTTTGTTTTCTAGAATTTGGGAATTTTGTTGCTTTGGGGTTTTGGTTTGTTTTATTAGAAAGAAGAAGTTTTGTGGTTGGATATGGGGAGAGGATCACAATAAATTTGGGGGAATGGAATACATGATCAAAATATATTTAAATTTAACAATTTTAATAAATAATGAAATATATTTTAAATAGGAAAAACAGAAGTAATATTGCCAAAAATGTAGAAGCAATGAGAATATGGAAAGATGAAAATGTATTTGAAACAAACAAAAGTAAGAAAATAAACCTTTCTCTGGCTATGACAGTAGCACATCAATGGATATTAATTCAAGTTCTTTAGTCTAAATCTGTGAGTACTTGCAATACATATAAGGAATTTAATACTGTATACTAATTATAATATATAAATCATGTAACCTATTTTAAGACTCAAAGATATGATCTTACATACTAATTTTGTTATTTAATAATTTTTTTATTTTGAGATTATAATATAATTACATCATTTACCTCTTTCCTTTTTTCTCTCTGAAACATCCCTGATACTCCTCCTTGCTCTTGTTCAAATTCATGGCTTATTGTTTATTGTTTGTGCTAATTGTTTTTACTGGTATATAGGAAAGTACATCTATATTTCTAAATATAACCTGCTTAGTCAGTGTTGCTTTTATGTATGCTTTCAGGGCTGATAATTTGGTACTTTATAACCATTTACTGTACTCTTCACTGGGAAGGACTATTTCTCCCTCTCATGGTACTCCTAAGTTACTCTAGTTTTTACTGTAGGGTTGATTTCACTGGCCTTTCCTAGTCTACTTGACATGTCTATTGTCCTTCTGCTGATTCTCTTTTTAAAAAAAATGGTTCTAATGGAAATATATTCTCTTTCACTTTCTGAATATTCATAGTTTTTCTGTCATTTATTGATTACACTTTTATGTTTTTAAGCAAATATTTATAAAAATCTATTTCCATTCATATACTGTTTCCATATATTGATCTGGATTAAAGTGACATCTACTTTAAAAGAGGTTGTCTATATTATGTTAGAATTATAATCTCAAATTATGGGAGTTTGTTCTTTTCTGTTTTTCATTTCACTATTTTATTTGATTTCACTTTTATTTTTATCCTTTGAGCTCTCTGTTCCTTGTGCATTTTTCCCACATTTACTTTGGCAATTCATTATTTAAATGAAACTAGCACCAAATACATTAAATATGCTGTAGAAATATTTAAAGGAAATGGATTCCATTAGTTTCTATAGATCTTTTGTATTTTTGCTTGTCTTATGTAATGAAGCAGTATTTTAACAAGCCATATAATAAGACTAAGAATCATTATGGAAGAAGGAGTTGAAGAAATATAAGAAACAGAAGTGGAAGATTACTATAATTAAACAGTATTTGCTGGCAACAACGGGAGATCTGCACAGACGATTGCACAATGGTTGATGAGACAGCATGAATAGAACCTACGAAAACTCAAATGAGACAAAAATCCCACCACAGGAGGGCATGAAGTCCAAACTCTACTATATGCAATTTTAATTTGATAACCAGGGATGGTGAAGAGTTAATTTTAATTAAGGATGAAGCTGCTGATGGCTTGACACCACTCAAGTGTTGGCCATATATAGCAAATAAAACTTCAAACTGCATTTATGGTTTGGGGGTTTGTGGGTTTTGTTTATTTATTTATTTATTGATCATTTTTAAGATTGATACAGAGAAAGGAGGAAGTAAATGAAAGAGGAATTGGGGAGGTGAATATAATCAAAATATCTTTTATGAAAGGATTTTAAAACAGAAAATCTTCAATCAATATATATAGAATACTATTTTTTTAAACTATGACCTTAGAAATTATCTACAAAAACATGCGATTGAGTTTTTCTTAGTAATCATATCAATAAGGTATTTTAACAAATGCAAAGATTGACAAATATCTATGATTCTATGATTACATTACTATGTGGTTACAAGTATATACTGTATACTTGAATAAAAGTAGAATACTCTAGTTTTATATTTTATTTCAATTGTTGTGGATTCATGTCTAAGTCCTCTTTGTCTTTTGAACTCTTCTCATATCCAAATAAAGCCTACAAGAAAATAAATAGTAGGTTATGATTATATTACAATTATAATAGTAAAATTTATATCGTTATCTTAATGGCAACAAGTCAGAAAATTTATATAATCAAATGAAGAGGTATAACAACAATAGTACTATAATTAATAGAACACTGATATTCATTATATTTTTCAATGTTTTCTTCAGTTGTATGATATTACTTATGAAATGAGTAATTAGCCCAAAAAGGAATTAGGTTACTTAGCTCATTGAAGGCACATCAAGGAAATACACATTATTATGTTTAGCTATGAATATTCTATTTCATTGTGATATGCAAATAAATATGCAAATTTTTGCTAAACTAGGAGCATAGGTTTTGCAGCTTTATATTATGCTCATTTAAAGTTAAATATATTTCTTTGATTTTAGTAGAATATTTTAAAAGGAAAGCATTATTATTCAATTCCTCAAAAATTCATTAGTGTACTATCGCATCACAATAATGGCTTTGAAGTATTACAATAATACAATAGTTGCATAATAGTAACTGTACAGTATAATTTTACAAGATGTCATTAAATTGATTATATCAGATAATTAAGGTGATTATAGTGCTTATAAAATGTAGCAAGAAAAAATACAGTTATGTGAACTATTTATAACAGTTGAGAAAGAAAAATACAAGTTATTCAGTCACAAAAAACATGACACAGCAAAGTATAAAAGGAAATATATACTACAATAAACATCAGTGAAAAAAGTAAAATACTCTTAAAATGTGGTCATATTATTAAGATTTGGCAGAGTTATGTGGAGAAAAATTATGTCCATTTGTATAAACAAGATTTTGAAGAATGCGATCCAATGAAATTGATCCAATGATCTTAATTTTTATTTTAATAAATTGTTTATAAAAGTAACAAATCATGTGGCACCACATCTTGCATATGTTTGTTGAGATTTCCTTACCTGAGAACCACTGTATTTGCATCATTATTCCCCAATTCCTTGCTCATTTCACTTCCTCAAATTCCCAAGTACACTTTCAAAATCATGACCACTTTTTAAATTACTCTTATTTTGCAAGCAAAGATAACCCCCACGCACACACACACTCTATTAAGTACATTTTTACTGTTCATAAGTACATGTGTTTAAGGATGGCAACTGGTTAACACTAACATACTAAGTGGCTCTTCCATGTAAAAATATTGATTTTCTCCTATACCTCTTTGTCTTCGGTTGTGCACTTGTGAAATTTCCTCATTCCCCTTGCAATGTTGATTGGTGTTTTGATATTGTTGAGATTTAAATGATGCAGTTTTGCTTTCATATCTGGAAGACATTAACCTGTTGTGGGAACCCTGATCATCTGGTTCTTATTATCTTTCTCGTCTGTCCTCTCAAATTTGTAACTCATCAAAATGTAGATCAGGATTGCTTGTGAAGTGCACAGACTCAACTGGTACAACTACAACACAATTAGTACAACAAAGGATAAAGGATCATTGCATAAAAGAAAGCTGTTTGAGCCCAAGGACCAGAGTGCCATATAAACATCTCTCTCTCTCTCTCTCTCTCTCTCTCTGTCTCTCTCTCTCTCTCTCTCTCTCTGTGTGTGTGTGTGTGTGTGTGTGTGTGTGTGTAGAAGAAATAATGATAGAGAGTCTAAGGTGGACATGGGAGGAACTGGAATATTGGAATAAGAAAAGGAAAGAAATGGTAGAGACAAGACAAACACAGGGTGATAAGGGTGATAACATAAGAAATCCTTCAACACTATTAATGAAATTATGTGTCTCATTTTCTAGAACCTTCACTTTTCTATCATTGCTACATGAAGGGGTTTTATTTTCTCTTGTTTATTCATCTATTGATTAACTTCTATGTATATGTTTTATAAATATAGGGATAAAAGATAATATAAAAATATCAAATATTACTCTTACTGTCATATTTAGTAAATACCTTTTATATTAGTATATTTGGGAAATAATTGTCTGATAAACAAACCATAACCACTTGCAAATATCTTTTTAAAACATGGAAAATTTATTTAATGAAATAATATTGCTTATTTTTATACTGAAATAGTGTTTATATTTTTATATGTACAGACTTATTAGATACTATCAGCCATGGCTGAACTTTCAGACTTTCTCTGTTTACATAAGCTTTTGGAGTTTCTGCATTACTTTTATTTCATACTAGGGAAAAATGGAGCAATAAAATTACAGGAAGGATGTGTTTGACAGTTACCACTTTCTCCTCTCTTTGTCTCATTTCCCAAAGATTTCATCAGCTGACAACTTGTCTCCTGTAGGGTGTGAGTAGCAATTATGAAAGCTCTTCATCAGGTGCATTTTACATTAACTGGCAGCTCAACCTTCCTCCCAGCTTTACTGCATTTGCCTCTAATGAAACATATTGCTGGGATTACAGATTGGAGAGGAATTGATGTTGAAATTACATGAAGTAAAGCTCAAGAATTAAGGGAGGGAAGAATTTGATTTTTATCACATATTAAACTAACTCAGAATTTCAAAGTAAAACAATACATATTTTTTATTAAATATGTAGTTATTACTCATTTTTCTCCCAATGTATTCATTATATTATCATAGTAATGTTTCTTTGAAATGTAGCATTTTCTAGGTTACTTTTTAAAAAGCATATCAAGGTATGTGCATTAGTACAGTCTTTTAAGATGTATTTGATGGCCATATGAAATGGGATGATTGTGATTAAGAATGAAATACTATCTCTGTTAATATATTTTGTAATTTACCTTTTGGTTAAATGTTTTTGAAAAATTAACATGTGGTCAACTATTTTCAGAATTGTTACTGTATAAAGATGAAAATTATGAACAACTTGTTTTGATTTGAAATCAGTAGTAGACAATCAAGTGACAAAATAACATAGGATTAGGTTCATCCCCATACATACAGGTGACAGTAAAACTAATATTAATAAATAGATACAATTTTATATACATATTAATGACAGGTAATATGTATTGCAGGTTTACAAGAGGTTCAGTGTGAGATAGTAAGAAGTGTATTCACATTATATTATTTAATGTAATTGCATGAAAATCTTGAATGATTCTATGCTAACTGAAGAGAAAGAGTGCTTACCTTTCTACAAAATTAACACAGTAAGAGATATCAAGAAATTAGGAAGCAGGTTGTTTCTAGTCTCTGTGATACCCGTCATGATTATAGTACACATATGTGTAGGCAAACATTCATACATGTACGGTAAAAATAAAATATTTCACAATATTGCTAAAGTGTTACTGTCAGGGAACAAAAGAGAATTATCATTATTGTGCAATGTTGGCTTAAAAATCCAATCTAGTGAATGTACTATACTTGGTAAACATAGAATTTTCTTTACATTTATACAACCCTATTTCTTTTAATTTTATTTATTTTTGTAAGAGTGCTCTGCATATATATCTGCTTACTAGAGAGGGCATCCTGTATATTATAGTTGTGAGTTACCATTTGGTTGCTGGGACTCAAACTCAAGACCTCTGGAAGTGCAGCCAGTGCTCTTAACATCTGAGCCATCTCCACACCTGGACTTTCTATGTTTTTCCTTTGTAATAAAGGATTTAATTGGATTTTTCTCCCAGTGTCAAGGAAGGAACTTCTGAACCTTAGGCATTTTTAACTGATTGGCAGTCATGCCAGGTGTCATGCAATGTAGCTTTTTCCAGCTTGTTCTGACTTTATTATTTTGGGTTCAAAAGAAACCTATGTTTCTCTTTTTTATTGTTTGTAATTCAAATAGAATCACACTGTTTTTTACATTCCTTTTGAGTTTTGTGCTTTTCCCAGAACTGTGAGTCACTCAAGTTAATTATCAAATGAGAAATACCAATGAGTCATTTCGTCATATTTTTTGTTTTTTTTTAGACAAATATTATTTGGTTTTATGAAGATTACAACTCTAGTAAGTTTGGTTTCTATTTTCACAATCAGTACTCTTAGGTGTAGTGTGTTCAGTAAATGTTTCTTCACCTTAGAAAACCAAGATAATGGTTTAGTGAATTAAACTAATGCAGCATTAAATAGTAAAAAATTCACTGAAAATTCTATTTTATTTTTAGTAATCATGTCTAATAAACATATTTTTATTAGTCTATCATATCCAACATTTTGTTGGTGTAATGAAGGAAGTGCTAATTTCAAAAGTGTGCGTGTGTGTGGGCGTGTATGTGTGTGTGTTTATGTGTGTAGGTGTATGTGTATGTGTGTGTGTCTGTGCATGTGTGTGTATGTGTGTATGTACAGAGATGGTATTTCCTTATTGTATCTATAAACTGCTGTGGTAACTATAGGATAGTGTCCTGATCATAATTCAGGTTTCCTGAAACATATGGAGATTATTTCCTGGAAGGTTTCTGTCTTGAGAATGAAGAATTGCTAGATTCTATGCATCTCGAAAGAATGGCAATCCATAAACATGCTATATTCTTGTTTGTGTTAAATTTATGTTCAAAAGATAAAGAAAAATTGACTATAAATATAACTGAATCTGTTGCCCAAAGATCAATACATGCATCGATTAGAAAATAAGTTCCAGTAAGTATTCGTACTGTTGATATGGCAACATAATTTATTTTAAATTAGAATTAATCTATAATGGACATCAGTATATCAATTTCTTTCATTCAGCATAAACTTAGAAAAGTCTGTGTTTAAGTGGAAGAAACATAAAAAATATAGTAGTTCCAGTGAGGTCAATATATAATAGCATTAACAATATTACGACATTTATAAAGTTATTTTTCATGATTATATATTAAGTATTTAGATATTTGTGATAATAATTCTTTCTGTTTGTTCCTAAATACATGCCTCCATGATCAACATGCAAATGTTCACAACCAAGCTGTTCCTTCTAAGTAATTGAAATTTGTTCCATAGAGACATGTATGAAAGTATTTCTAAAGTTCAAAATCATTTGTAATTTATCATATTTCATCATTAAAAGCTTAACAGAGCATGGGCACTCAAGATTTAGACTGAAAGGCCTGGCTATGTGTATAGAATATGCACTTAGTATTCAGCAATCCCGGAAGTTTGACATGAATCCCATATAAAAACCTGTTGTGGTATCACAAACCTTAATTCTAATATTCAGGAAGTTAAGGCAGGCGTATCAGAAGCTCCAGATCACGTTTGACTGGATAGTGATTCTAAAGCCAGCGAGACAAAAGAGATAGTATCTATTTATTACCTGTCTAATATTAATATTAATCTATTCTTCTCTATCCATCTATATCTGTCCGTGTGTATATATGTATCTACCTATCTATTCATCCAGTATCTACCTATCTATTCATCCAGTAAGTATTTGTACTGTTGATATGGCAACATAATTTATTTTCAATATATCTATTTCTTTCATTCAACAAAATACTTAGAAAAGTGTGTGTTTAAGTGGAAGAAGTTTATAAAAAATATACTACTGATCAGCACTTTCTTAACATCACTGCTGTTGGTGGGTATAAGTGTCATATTTGGAATTTCAGTATGAACTCACACCATATGAAATTTCCCAATCTCTTCCCTTTTTTTATTTTGTTTTTCCATCTGTTCTTCCCCTTCCTTCCTACCTACCTTCCCTCCTTCCTTCCTTCCTTTCTTTCTTTCTTTTTTCCTTCCTTCCTTCTCTCTCTCTCTCTCTGTCTCTCTCTCTCTCTCTCTTTATATTTCATCTCTCCACCTCTGCACTCCTAAAACAAAGTGGAATGGAACTGTTAAGATCAAGCATTTGCTGCTACATTACTCATATTTGGATCAGGCTAAATATTTTAGCATCATTAAGATTTCAGTTACAGTTATGTAGCTATTTTTCCCCCATTTTCAATGGTTGTGTAGAATGATGAATTATTTTTTGAAAATTGAAAATAAATGGCCTTGATGTTTTCTTTTATTTATAGTTAAGGACACTTTATCCTACTTTGTCTCTTTCCAAAGATCTGGCTGATATTTTCTGACTTATTTCCCCAGGAGTATTATAAGTCAATATGGAAATTAAAATTTAGTTTACTTCTTAGATGTAATGGGCCCAATGGTTCACATTTTCCCCTTGATGTTTATTATTATTTTATGCAGGAGTATACATGCTTCAGTAGAATGCCTCTATATGGAATTTAGTTTGTAGGGAAACTAGATATTGATTTTTATGAATCAAGATTTGTCATTCAAATAAAATACATTTGTATATAAAATCACAAGGGAAAGACAGACATTATCTGTATAACTAATTTTATCTTGTTATTTATAAAAATCAATTCAAAATTTACATATGTTCATAGAAAGATATAATGTGAGAATTTCATATTTTTTGTGAGAAAAAAATGAGCATTTTGGCAAGAAACTGTATACATTTTGAAAGTTTTCAAAGGAAGTTATACAAAATCTGTTTACAGGAGTTGTTACATGTGAATGTTCTTGGATTTTCATAGATCACTTGACATAATGTAACATGAGAAATTATTGAGCAGGTTCAGGTCTCAGCTCTAGGGTAAACATGAATTATATGAGCAGGCCAGAAATGGTATAATATTAAAGAGAGTGTAACCAAGTTGGAAGTTATGTTAGTAAACATTTATTTAGGGGAAAAAACATTTTACTAAATGTGTATAAACAATCATTACCAGTTTTGTACTTCCCCCAACCTTGGCCAGAGAAGCTTCTTTTCGAAGTTAGTATAGATAAAGAGACAAATTAGTGTTCAATGTGCCAAGTATAAAACTTTCTCATCTATAGGTGATAGATGAGACATCTATATCAACAATTGCCTCCAAAGAGGCAAGAAACTACAGAAAGGTGATAGAAAGAATATAAAGCACAGGGATGGAAAGGATTGTTATGAAATGCTGTTCTCTGGACCTTTCCCTAATTCAAACACAGTAAATCATTGTCTGGTTGGTGATTTGACAAGTTGACACAAGCTATGTAAGTAGGACCCTCAATTGAGAAAATGGCTCCTTGCCTACAGGCAAACATCTAATCAATGTTCTTGATTCGTGATTGATATAGATGGGCAAAGCTGACTGGAGGTGATGCCATGCTAGAATAGATGGTCTTGGGTAGTATAAGTACACAGGTTGAAAAAGCCATGGGAAGTAAGCTGCTAATCAGCACTCTTCCATATCCTCTGCTTCAGTTCCCGCCTTTAAACCTTGCCCTGACTTTACCTTCATGCTAGAATCCAAGTTTAAGATGAATTAAACCAATTCCTTCCCAAGCTGCTTTTGGTGATGGTTTCATTACAGCTATAGGATAATAATGCAGACACTAGAGTCATTATCTACACAAGACCTGTATAAGAACAAGACGGTTAAAAATTTCGGCAAATCTCCAGATGCATGCAAGTAGCTGCTAGCAATGCATAGTTGTTAGGGGAGGGAAATAGTCATTCTTCTTTAGTAATGTGCCTATTAGATGATTTTTTTTACTAGGATGTCCTATGCTATCAAAAGCCAAAGCAGCATAAACAAATAACCACCTGAAATTTCTTAAATAATAATCATAATAAACTCCAGATTTTTAAAATTGTTTTTCTTAAGTACATAGTCAGTATTAAATAGTACAGTATTAAAAGGTTCCAAAAATATCAGACAGTATTTGACATACAGTTGTGTACACAATAAACTATTAAAATGAATTTCAAGGATATTTCTAATAAAAATTTAAAATTATTTATTGGCCTATAAAATAAAACACTTTATGCCTTCAGTTATATAAATTACATATTTTTTATGGAATTGAATATTTTGTGACAATGTCTAAATTCCCAAGATCCACTGTAAAGCATTCATGATAAGCTATTATGCAAAATGTTTAGATATTCTAAAGAATCCTCAGTGTACATTTGGATGTTTTAATAACCAGAATGGATTTCTTGGGATAACACTTAGCTCAATCTATAGACAGCATGCGGTTCACAGGTTACCTTGTTAGGACAGGGAGGGATTAAGTGTTTTATGCTTGAAGGAAACAGTATCTGAAACTTTTCTCTTTAGTTTTTTAAAATTGTTCTCAGCAACTGTTGATTTCTCACAATTTTTTTTCCAGATTATCTTACTGTAGGTTTTTTTAAAATATATATATAGAAAGGTATAATTGAACATAACAAATTTAAGATTGATATTTTATATGCAAAAAAGGAAACTTACAAATATTTGGTATGTAAAATAAGTGAAAAAATCAATTAAAAAAGAAACAAGGTAGTTAAGTAATAGACATTCAATCGTGTGGCTTATCAATTGAAATAATTTGAATATTTGAATTAAGGATAATTAAATACTGTGTATGCTATTTTAATATCTGATGGTGATATAATTAAATACTTCACGTACGCCATTGACAAGCACTGTGTATACCCTTGAATTAATGTTATGGATTTTAAGGTACATACTACTTACATGTCTTGAAAAGTGTCTGCTTTCCAAAGAAGATGTATACCCATGTGAAATAATTCATTTTCCATGGAACTCTTATCCAATGTTAACTTTAAGGACTAACACTTTTGAAAGCCCTTTATTGTTGCCTCATTTCTTTGCTATGGTTCTGAATTCATGGACACCATGGGCCATTTTTAAATCCCAATTACACTGGTAGACAGCATTTTCTCCAGTTTATAATTTAACATTAAACATTAAACAGTATGTAAAATTCTCTTAAATATTAGTGATAGTGGAAATTTGAATTTATCTTATTTTTGAAAGGAAAATCTTGACAAGCTCAATTCTCATGTGTCATTTTAAATTTTAAAAGATTTTTTTCCAAACACTAAATTCATTCGTAGAATCATTCTACTAAAAATTGTACAGTAGTTCCTTTTTAACAAAGTGTAATAAAACATAACTGCAGAATACTTGACATTTAAAATCTGAACTCAAATTAGCAGAATAGTAAATATTAATAAAACTATCTACTTGAAATACTTATGAAGTTACATGAATTTTGTAGGACTGACTAAGGCATGGCTCAAAAATGGGAGAATTTTCCTTCATCTCTAAACTGAATATAAGCCCAACAGTCCAACAGTAACTGTTTAGATTTCTGTGTTGTTACTGCCTCCACTCTGTGGGTTAGTAAGAACTGATCTGTTCTATGGGTGTGGCCTCTGCCACTCATGATAGGGTAAGGCATGGACCTGGCTTCTCCAACACAGAATGTGGTTTCTTGTAACACTGTCCAGTGTTGAGTAAAGATACTAGAATTCAGTCAAATCCCACAGGGTATGAGTAGTCCAGCATACATAGAGTCATGGTCTACCCCTCACAACCAACTTGCTCTATAGGAAAAAGTCTACTCTTTGGGAAGGCTAATTGTGCTGGCCAAACTGTTCCTTTTTTCTTTTACTAAAATTTGAAAGGTAAATATATTACAGCTTTTTACATTTGTTTTCCAAAATAAAAGTGGCATAAAACATTTAATGAGATCGATCATTCTGTGTATCATTCCATACTCCTAAATGTAACCACCTAATGACATTTAATTTTATGTATGTGGCTGATCAATTTGTTTAAAGGATATGATACATACAGTTCAGTGTTAATTCTTGGACTGAATAATATATAATCTCAATGAATAAAAAATCTGATGCATATCCAATTACTACAAAACATTTTTAACTAGCTTACATAGTATGTTTATTTCTGCTGATCTGTTGTCTGTATTCTGTTGTCTGTATTATCTCCCTGTTTTTGTTAATAAAATGCTTGTACTTTTTGAAAGTGCCATTTTTTTCATGACTATGTTGACGTTTTGAATATAGTTGACAAAGTACTTTCAATCTCATCCATGACCTCTGTACATTACAATTTTATTTTTAAAATTCTTTTAATTTATTTTATATAACAAAGTCCATTTAAATGAAAACAAACATTTATAGACAATATTTGGGAATTTGGGCATTGTTCTTTCCAAACTACTTCCTGCTGGTAAGGAGTGCTGTCATGGGGGATTCGAAGAAGATTCAGAAATCCTGGCTGTAGTCTGTAAGGCTGCTTTGTCCAGCTGTCTTGAATGTAGGATCACCTCATACTCTCATTCTGCAGGGACCTTTGAGGTTTGAGTGTAAGGGAGTGATAAAGACACCTTATTTAGGACTTACAGCTAAAAGTTTCTCCCTCTCTGAACACTGATCAGTTGTGGGTCTCACTCCAAATTTCTGCTTCAACAGAAAGCTTTGCTGATGAGGGTCAAGCATTGCACTGATATATGGTTAGATCCCAGTATGTTGTTAGGAGTCGTTATATTGTTAGATTCATTTAGCAGAAGAATGGTACTGGTTTTTCTCTGAGTCAACGACCCATAAAGTCTTAGGTTCTTAACTGCTTTAGTAGTGTTGTAAGGAGTTTCACCTCTTTAATCAAATCAGAAAAGTGACAGATTACTCACATAACACTCACATAACTTTACAACTGCTGCACCTGTAGTTGTTGATGGTTGGTTGCTTTTTTTTTTTTTTTCCACTTTTTTATTTTTTAAAGAATAGCCATTTGAACTGGAATGTGGTTACATTTCCTCTGGTCTGGGTTGGAATCTCCTTAATGATTATTCTTTGGTCAGCTTTTCATGTAGTGTTAGGCACTAGTGTGTTTTTGTTTGGAGAAAAAAACTTTCCAGTTCATTTATTTTGTTATGCAGAGGGTATTTTCTGTTTAGTTTCCTGTGTTATATATTTTAGACATCGATTACATTTAGAAAATTAATTTTAAAAACATTTCTCCCACTTTGAAAGTTTTTATTTTATCAATTGTTTCCTTTGCTGAAGGGAATCTTCTTAGTTAAATTGAATTCCTTTTGAATAATATTGACTGCCCCTTGTGAATTTCTTTTCTTACCTAAATCTGAAACTAACAGAAATTGTATAATAGCAACAAAACAAACAACAATAAAGTGCATTGTCTTCTGATTGTGTACTTCTAAAAGTGTTACCCATTCAGGTTTTGCATTCAAAATGCTAATTAATTTTCACCTAATTATCTTATACATGAGTTATATCGGGCTTGTTTCATTTTTCTGCATGAGTACTATATTAGTTAGCTTTGGCCAAGTGGGAGGCTTTTATCACATTTTGAAGCATTCAGTATTTTATGGCAATGAAAGCAAGTCAGAGGTCAATAGAATGTGTCACTTCTACAATGAAAATAATAAGACATTGATGAAAGGTACCAATGAATATAAATGCTATATTCAGACTGTGGTTAAAATGTATTTACTTACCTTAGTAGTGGTGGTATATGCCTTTAATCCTAGTACTCAAGAGGCAGAGGCAGGTGGATCTCTGTGAGTTGGAGGTCAGCCTGCTCAATACAGTGAGTTCCAGAACAACTATGTTTGTAACACAGAGAAACCCTGTCTCAAAAATCAAAAAAAAAAAAAAAAAAGTAAATAAATTAATAAAATCATCTCTTTACTCTTTAAGTCAGTAGTTGGAGCATAAACATTCACATTTGAAATTCGAATCTGTAATATTTTGTGCCAATTGAAAGTTTAAATGATATCATTATTTATACAAACAAAAACAGCTAAAATATACTCTCTACCTGTATTGCATCATGGAACTCTGCAAATCACATCAGATTTTTGCTGGGCAGTGATGGCACACAACTGTAATCCCAGTACTCAGAATATAGAGGCAGGTGGATCTCTTTGAATTGGAGGTGATCCTGGTCTACCGATTGAGTTCCAGGATAGCTAGGTCTACACAGAGAAACCTTGTCTTGAAAAACCGAGAGAGAGAAAGGAGGGGAGAGAGGAGATGTCATTCTGTAAGTATGTTTCTTGTATTGGTTAATGAATAAAACACTGTTGGTCAATAGGAAAGCAAGATAGGTGGGACCAGGAGACAAGGAGGATTGGGGAAAAGGTAGGAGGAGTTTCAAGATGTAGGACAAACAGGGTCCAGATCCTCTCTCCGGTAAGATAAGACCACGTGGAAATACTTAGATTAATAGAAATGGGATAATAGTTAAGAGAGAGATAGCCATTAAGAAACACTAGTACCAGGCCAACAGCATTATAACTAATATAGCGTCTCTGTGTATTATTTGGGGATGGTGTGGCTCCTGGCACCAGGCTGGTGGGAAAATGCTTGTAAGAGAGAGAGAGAGAGAGAGAGAGAGAGAGAGAGAGAGAGAGAGAGAGAGAGAGAATATGAAGCAGAATATGTTTTCTAAAGGTATCTAGTAGTGGTGCTTATACTGTGATCTTTTGTTTTGTAATTTATGTAGCAGTATATTTGTAAAACTGAATTGATATAAAGTATTAAAACTCAAAATTTTATAATGTTTTCTCAGGGCTTCTGAAGGATAATCAAATACCGTTTCATTTCTTCATAAAATTTAAGTGTAGAGGGTTTCCTGCTGGTAAGTAGTAATAAACTAATTGTGAATTTCAAGTAGAAAGCCACAGGATAGATCAGCATATTCATAAGAATTTTAACTTGGAAAATTGAATTTAACACTTCATTATAGATATTAACCCATGTTTCACTTAATATTTTTTATACTTAATGTGATCTGGGATCTACTGTAGTATGAAACTTATATACTTTGAATATTTCTGTCTTGGGATATTTGCAATTAAGCTACATGATACAAAATTACTTTCATACAACTGAATGTAACCAAAGAACAGTGGACTTATTCATGAATCTTTGGGTCATTTGGGTTCCTGGCTTCCTGGAAACATTGGTGAACATGTTGTCATTCATCTCTTACAGGATCTGCCCTTTAATATTTTGTTTTATTTAAAGGTGTCACGTGGTCACATTATTATATTTCTGATGAAATATTATTTGAATTAGGTTGGTACTTCATATATGTCTTGAAAAAAATGATTAACCAAAATGATTTGTCCCTAAATGTTTAACTTATATTATTGGATCAAATCTTTTAAAAAAATCTCATTCATAGTAACAGTATAATATTTACAGGAAAATAAAACTGAGGTTTAAAAATGAAGGAAGCAACTGGGAGATAGTTGACAGGATAAAGAACTTGAGATCATAGCATGCAAGTCTTTAGCAGTCACCTGAACTATAACCCTACCAGACCTTTGGAGAGATGATAAGTGGAGAAAGGAAAAGGCAAATAAGCTAGAGGACCAGGTAACCTGTACAGACATAGGAACAATGAATAGATTCTGCTTCACACTTGGTAGAAGGCAAGGAAGACTAGCTTATGTTTCCCCCTGACAAATGTGTGTTCATACTCAATGGCACTATGTTCACCAGTATATGAAGACAAGGTAGAAATAGGGGAATTGGGGATGAGAAAGTAATACAAAAAAATGAAGTCAATCACTTTTATTTTGTTTGTTATATGGTTATTATATGGTTGTTATATGGTTAAACTAATTTTGTTTGTTATATGGTTATATGAGCCACAACTAAGAAAGTATACATGGGTAATATTTAAGAAGTTTAAATACTTACTGCATATGTACAAAATATATATTTTGAATGATCAGTGAAGCAAATCTAGCAAATAATTGTAAACTTGAGATTGATCATGGAACTTAAAAATTTAATATTAACTATACTTTGTTAAATTCAATCTTTATTAAATTTAATGTCATTTACAATTTATATACTATATGATTATTACTTATAAGATTCTGAAATATTCACAAATTTAAGCCATTATAATCTGCATATAACTGGGAAGAATGTAGTCAGTTAAAAGATGAACACAGTTAATTCATAAATAAAGTATAAATTTTTGGTTAAAATAAATGAAATTAATTTATATTCTTATTGCAACATACTCAATAAATATACTCTTGACATAAAATGAGCAAGTGGAAACTAATTTTCACTAAAATTTTAAAACTGGTTATGTAATATGTTACTATGTAATGAAGCTACATAAATATTGAAAGATACAATGTATCACATCCTGGAAGGAAACAAGTAATCTAGAACTGAATTTACCTGTAAAGCAAATGTCTATTTTATAAACTCAATTGGATTTTTATACATGTTTATTTTCTAAGAAATAATACCATAAGGTTGTATGTAGAAGACATTATTTAATTAATGTCAATCAACATCATTATGTGTGGTGAAGGCCTGCTCTTAGATGCTAGAAATCTCCTCCCTGCTCTTTGGCATTTCTGTACTCCAGTTTCATTTATATGCCTCACATTTAAAAGGAACATCATGACTTTGCATATACAATCAAAACAAATATGAAAATTACATTCAGTTCCTGGCAGATGTCAATCAATGGTCATTGAAATCACATTTTTAAATATGTGATCATTTTATGGGTGTGAGTGTTGTGCTTATATGGAATTTGTGCAGCATATCTGATCAATTTTCAGATAGGTCAAAGGAGGGATCCAATTCCCGGGAAAAACCTAAGTGATGGTTATGACCAATGCTGTGTACGCTGCAAATCGAGCCTCCTCCTCTGCAAGAACAAGTCCCATTAACTGCTAAGCCATTTCTCTAGTGACAGAAATATATCTTATGTTATGGGTTTGGGTTATGAAAGGGCTTGGGGTTTTTCACAAATGATGTTTCATATGTGTTTGTACCAGTTTTACAAAACATAAACTAAATTAAGGAATAATATTACTTACTTCATAATACATGTATAATGATTAGATTCTGGTATTGAAATAAGACTTTCTCATAGATGTTTTACTGACAGTGTTCTACAAATTGCCACTTCACAACAGCAAGCAATTTCTATGACTTAGTGGAGAGGGAATGCAAACAGGCAGGATAGATTTAATCTTAACAAGACACTCAGGCTTCCTATGGGGAATTTCCTTCTAATTGGAGGTTGAATGGCAAATACTTTAGTATTTGTCACCAAAATGGTCCAAGATAATATTCATCTACTGGTGCAAGAGAAGACTATCTCACTTTCAGATTTAGGAAGACATGATTGGTTTAATTTTTTTTTTTTTTTTTTAATTTCCATGAGACAGACTAGAGAATGAACTTCTAGGGCAAGGTTATTTATTCTCTAATTTTTAAACTTTATATTTCTAAAAATTCCATCTAGTAGGAAACAAATTGCTCAGAAAAGCAGCATCTTTTGTCTGTTATTAAACTCAATTCTGTTATTAGACTTCAGTCGGTGAGTGGCAAAGCACACTCTCTGAATGCCATGTCTGTAAGTGCAGTGCCTGTAGTATATGTTTCCTACCCCAAATCAGGTCTTGCTGAGTCTGAGTTATTTCCCATTCAATAGGTTTAACTTAGAATTGGGCTCTAGTTTGTGTCTATAAAGTGAGCCAATTGCATTTGGAATGAATTTCAACAGATTTGGGGACAAAAACCACAACATTGTTTTCACTTTAGATTTAAGGTAAGAAAACTAAAATCCAGACACAGTGTAGTGGAAATCTTTCTTAGTTTCAAATATAAAGTAAGGACAATAAGATCTGTGTATTATCTGCACTGGTATAATGATTATGCATTATGAATATATATTGAAATACTATGTAATATTTTCATGAAATTATTTCTCATGAATCAGTTTCAAAATTGATAAAATACCATGACTCATTATTATATACTTATATACATGCATTAAATTATCACATTGACTGTGATAAAATATGTGTATAATTCAAATGAAAAACATAGAATATAATAGGAATATAAAGTATGCTAACAGCCTGTAATATCAAATTCCAGACATGTCTTTTAATGTATATTCTGCCTTAATTCAATTGTCCAGTCTTTGCCCACAAGCTCTGGTCTATGGAATGCTTTTGACTTCTTTTGATCACTTTTCTGTTCATAGTGTTTTCTGTCTTATGTAGTTAGCAGGTTAATTTTATATTTCAATTTCATATATTTCATGTGTATTATGGAAAAAGATATTCATAGGAATGCAGGTTCTCAAAGATGCCATAAAAGGGTGTCAGATCTTGTGGAATATGAGCTAGTATTGTGAACTTCTAGACATGACCATTAGAAAATCAAACTCATCCTTTGAGATCATTGTACTGATTCTTAAGTACAGAGTCATTACTCCAGCTCCCTGCTGTTTTATTTTCTTTAATATTTTAGACACAATTTTGCATGTCCTCAAAAAAGAATTTCTTCCTCTAATTTTCATTGCTATTGTAGTACTGGTAAAACCCCAGCTTTGGTTACATAGAATTATCTTTTCTTCTGTTCTTAAACCTGAAGCAGTAAATGAATGCAATTATATGGGAAACAAACAAAACTCCCACTCAAAATTCATGCAATGGAGTCTATTTACTATAAATTCAGAATAACTCAATAAAGAAAAATGTAGTACTATAAAACATAGTTTTCCCTCTTTTCTCATTTTTCTTTCCCCTGATTTCTGTAACTATTTATTTTCCATACTTGCTAAATTGTCCCTTTGCATCACATTTCTAACAGTGTTTTATTGATGAGGGATGAGAACCACATGCATACACATGAATATACACACAATTATATCCCTTACCTCCTAATACTATGGATAAACTACGTCCTCAAATGCCAAGAACCCTGGTAAATTCATGCTAATATTCTTTTTATCACTGATATTTTAACAAAGATTTGTTTTCTTGGTCAGTTTTCAGTTTATTTTTTGTTTCATATTTTTAAATAAGCCAACAGAGATCCTATTTAATATATAAAAATTGAGAAAATAATCTTGATTTAAGTCCTGATGGGATATGCCATTCTGTAAATGTTTCTCATACTGGTTAATGAATAAAGCACTGTTGGCCAATAGGAAAGGAAGATAGGAGGGACTAGGAGACAAGGAGGAAAGAGGAAGTAGAAAGAAGGAGTCAAGATGAAGAGTCTGGAGAAAGCAGTATTCCGGCCGGCTCCCCGGTAAGAGAAATACATAGATCAGCAGAAATGGGTTAATATTTAAGACAGAGCTAGTCGATAAGAAACTAGTACCGGGCCAACAGAATTATATCAAATACAGAGTCTCAGCGTGTATTTGGGGCTGGTGCGGCGGCTGGACCAGACCAGGCGGCAGGAGGAAAAACAGTACTCCCTACAAAGTCCTCTTTATTTTCTCTTTATTTTCAGTAAAACTCTTTGTAAGATTTTTTTTTTGTTGTTGTTCACAATTTATCCCAAATGTTTGGCTTTCTCTCTCATCAGCACAAATTATTCTTGCAAGTAATGTCCTGATTTTCCAGATATTGATTCTTAACTTCTCACTAGCACAATTAGTGCCTTTTTTACATAGTTAACCTCTCCATCCTCTTTCATCTGATTTTTTTGCTAGATTTCTGTTAGAAGTGTTTTTTTTTTTTTTTTCATTTTTTTTAAATTTTTGAGATTCCTCCCTCTATTTCTTCCTTCCATATCCTTCTTTTCCCTTGTTCCTCATTCATGGCTTACTTTTCCATTAAAAGTTCTTACATTTATGTCTTTTATTTTGTCTTTATTTATATCCATTTTACAATTTTCATTATTTTATATGACTTTAATATTTAATTAGTACTGTCTCATTGTTATTTCTTGGCAATTTCCCTTATTTTCTTAAATTGAATGTCATTTCCATTTAAGTTATGGGAAACTTCTGTCTTATCTTTCACCTTTTTGTTTACAATGCATACCTGTCAGGGCTGAAATTTTGCCTTTCGTCTTATTTAAGATTTTGGGGTTCACAGCTGGAAGGCAATTGTAAATAATGATCTACATATAAATGCCATGAAGACTCTGGATTTAAGCAATTATTGATGTTCAGATAAAATACATTATGTTATAACACCATTGAATTGTTTTTGGTTTTGTTATTTTCCAATATTGTCCTCTTCTTGAACTTCAGAGTCATTGCCACCACTTGGCACATACTATATCTACCTATCTCTATATTCATAATAAACTACGTAGTTAGCTAACAATTTTTTAATTTGTTGATGTATTCCTAATTTCTAAAAGCACTATTATGTCAGGTGTATGTATCTGCTAAATCATGGGTGAATAATTCTTCTTTAGGAGATACAGTGCTTATGTTTAAACACATAGTGTAATTTATTTGAGATGATATTTCCACTTAGCCATGTGTTATATACTAGAAACAAGTATGGTAAGACTGTACAACAAGTAACATGTTCTCCATTTGGATATTTCTGAACACATTTGTGCCTTTTTTTTTTTTTTTTTTTGAGATTAGTGACCTTTCTGTCACAAACACTCTCTGAAAGAGTAGTGATAGGGTTATATTAAAACCATTTATGAAATAGGTATCATTTTGATCTAAAATGTAGATAATATCTCATTCTAAAACAGTATGAGATGACCTATTATTTTTCCTTCAAGAATTAATGCTTACTATTTTCAGTTGCATATTTTAAACATAACAAACAGCAACAACATAAGAATAGTAGAAATGGGAAGAAATTAACCTAATTTTGGTATATTTGTCATTTTAGGAATAAAATCTAGTGTAGCTTCTGTAGAGACATCTGAAAACTTACAAATATATTTTTTCTTTTTAGATTAAAAACATACCAAAAATCCCAAATATTAAAACACTTACTTTAGTGTTACTATTCTAATATTTTAAGCAACTTTTTCATATAAATAGTGTCAATATTGTTATTTATTATTTCTCTTTTACTTAAGCTCTAAATGTACTGGAACCCACAGTCCGTGTTTGGTCCACATTTATTAACTTTAGATGAAATGCTAAATGCTTGTTATTTACAAAATTCATTGGTTGTCATTCATTATATCACTTATTTATTATATAGCAAGACTACATAGTTTTTGCAATACCTGTTAGAAAGTTTTAATAGTGAAATTATTTTGAAAACATAATTTCCTTTGTCTAATTCAAAATTAAATCAATAATGACAGAGATAATAATAATAAAACAGCAGTATAGTAGAATGGGTAAATGACTTTTATCAAGAAAATAACTTATTGACATATTTAAATCATTAGCAGACTTATTTTTATTTCTTTCAAATGTCATCCAGTTTATGTATTAGAAAAATTGTCTTGTTTCCATGGCCAGATTGTGTCTAAAATAATTTGAGTGATTTTTGATGATGTGTCTTAATGAACCCTACTTGATCATATACATAAAAGAAAAACATAGAAAACTTAACCACAAAACTTATATTGATCTTCTACTATATATTTTTGAAAGAGCCTCAAAATGTTTACCACAAACAAACTAATTCACTAAAGGGGAATAGAAGTGGGGATAGAAGTGTGAGACACAGAAGCCTGAAAGTTATTTTAGCCCAATTGAGAATAAGTTAATACAACATATTTTAGACATAGCAGAATTGCTCTTCAAGTAAAAGAAAAACTAAAGTAAAACTATGAATTCATAAATGTTTGCTGTGCTAGGTTGGTTAAAAAGTCTGGTATATCCTCAGAATTTTATTTTGTATTTGTTTTGTTTTTAATGGTATGTGCACATGTGAAAATAGATTTTAAAATCTTGAGGAAACATGAAAAGAAAGTCTTAAAAAATATTTATTTTACTTAAAATGTGTTTTTTGATAAGTTTTTATTTATATATGAAACAAGCTTGTTTTACATGTCAATCCCTATTCCCTCACCCTCTCCTCCTCCCCTGAGCCTCTCCCAAACTCCATTCCATTTCCTTTCTGCTCCCCAGGGAGGGTGAGGCCTTCCATGGGGAGTCTTCTAAGTCTGTCATATCATTTGGAGCAGGCTTTGACCCTTCTCCATGTGTCTAGTCTGAGAGAGTATCCCTCTATGTGGAATGGGCTCACATAGTCCATTGGTGTACTAGGGATAAATTCTGATCCATTACTAGAGGTCCCATAGATTGTCCAGTCCTCCTAACTAACACCCATATACATGGGGCCTGGGTTGGTTCTATGCTGGCTTCCCAGCTAACAGACTTGGGTCCATTAGGACCCACTCGTTCTAGTCAGTTGTTTCTGTAGGTTTTTCCAGCCTGATCTTGACCCCTTTGCTCATCACCACTCCTGTGTGCAACTGGATTCCAAGAGTTCAGCTCAGTGTTTAGCTATGGGTGTCTGCTTCTGCTTCCATCAGCTACTAGATGAAAGCTCTAGGATTGTGTATAAGGCAGTTATCTATCTCATTATCAGGGAAGGGCATTTAAGATAGCCTCTCTGTTATTGCTTAGATTATTAGTTGGGGTTATCGTTATAGATCTCTGAACATTTCCCTAGTGCCAGATTTCTCTTCAAACCTATAATGGCTTCCTCTATTATGGTATCTCCTTTCTTGCTCTCCTATATATTTTCCCTGACTCAATCTTCCTGCTCCCTCATGCTTTCCTGTCTCCTCCTCTTCTCCTTTTCTCTTTCTCCTAACTCACTTTCTGTTCCCCACGTGCTCCCATTTTATTCAGGAGATCTTGGTCCCCTGAATAAGGGGAAAGGGACAAGATCTTCTTAGCAGTTTTATTAAGGTAGCAGTTACTGACTAAATAATTTCATATTTTGCATGTAACATATACTGTATATATTTAGTCATAATCAATACTTATACCAGTGAAACGCTGAAACTTTTTTTTATTTCTTCTTTTAATTTCACAAAGATTCCTGTGCTTCTTTGTAGATGGTGTATTTCTATTTCTTTCTGAACATTAAATATATGAATAAACTCATAGAGGGACTTGTATGTAGGCCTATGTATGCATGTAAGTGCATGTTTGTATGCAGAATCATGTGGAGGTGTCTACATGTGATGGCCTGAAGTCAACATTTGTCAGAAGCTGTCCTCCTTGCTCTTTTTCCATAAGCCTACATACTGAGACCTAATACTTATAATTATATGAGTATGTATGTCTAAAAGGCTGCAAAAATCAACATGTGTATGAGTCCTCAGAGTTGGGATGCCAAACATGTGCCAGCATAGACATTTTAAGTGGATGATAGAAAATATATATAGGACCCCATGTTCATTAGCAAGTGATTTATGAACTGAGTTATTATCTCATCTCACCTGGCACTTAAATATAATTTTGAAAACATTCTTGTTTAAGAAATCTGAATTTTTATGCCATTTTAAATAATTCATCTCTATGTCTTTGTTTTGATTTTTGGGTTGAAGTCAGAGGATCATTAAATACTCCCCGATTTTCTCTTACATCTTTAGGAGTGTCTTATATGCTCAATAGCTTTATTTTTGTTTTTATGTATGATGATCTATATT
Organism: Phodopus roborovskii; assembly: GCF_943737965.1. Taxonomy (NCBI): domain Eukaryota; kingdom Metazoa; phylum Chordata; class Mammalia; order Rodentia; family Cricetidae; genus Phodopus; species Phodopus roborovskii. Next base: position 25,704,710 of record NW_026126567.1, read on the forward strand.
TTTATGATATATCTCCTGGAGTATGAGCCATTTATAACTCCTCTTAAATCTAAAAGTCCTGTTTATATGCTTGCCTTCCTAAAAGGCAGCCGTATTTCAGTAAAGTTTAACAATGAAATAGTATATGTCAAAGGCTATTTGATAAAAATTACAACCAGTGAAACCTCATCAAATCAGCCATGTTTATTTGTAATTTTAGTCATATCAACTTTAGACAGTTTATAAATTGTCCCTTTACTGTTTTATTTTTAAAAAGTTCTGCACAGAGAGCTTAGATACTCTGTGAGGCTTCCTGATCCTGTGGACACTCTTCATTGGACCTAAGAATATATCTTGAAATTCCAGTGCCCATGACTTGGATTTGGCCTTTTAAATTTCTCATACAGCTATTGCTTATCTTGACTGTCACAGTATCGCACCCACAGTATATGGCCATCTTTCCCTTTCTATTTACTAGTGTGATCATGAATGTTCAAATTTCAACTCCCGAATTATGCTCTTTCCAAAAACACTCCAAGATTGGAAGGTTAGGTTGCAGACAATAGAAAAAACAAAATACTATAAAAGAGGGATACTTTTTTATTATTTATTTTTTTTTTCTTATTTTACATATCTATCCCAGTTCCCTCTTTTTTCCATCCTCCCATGCCTCCCACAGACACCCTCATCGCATCCCACATCCACTCCTCAGGAAGGGTGAGGCCTTCCATGGAGGATCATCAAAATCTGTCAAGTCATTTGGGATAGGGCTTAGGCCCTCCCCCATGTCTCTAGGCTAAGGGAGTATAAAAGCTTCTAATATTAAATATAAGGGAAATCCAGTGCTCTAATTGAGGAGCAAGTTTTGTTTTAAACAAACACTCAATTGTTCATGTCTTCTCCAATAGTAGGGGTTTTGATAGTTTTCCTTTGGGGTTGTGGAGAAAAAGGCATATCATTTTTTCATCCCACAATCTCTACTCCTAGATGAATTTCTTAGTTTTGGAAATTTTCTTTAATATTCTAAAACACAGAAACAAACACATGAATATAGAAATAAACAAGGTGATACAATGAAACAAACAACAACAAATAAGTAATCCAAGATGGAGAAAGATAACCAATATACAGATTGCTGCATATGTCAAACAATGAAATTAGTTAAAATATATGGTATTTGCAGACTAATGAATTTAGCCAAATTTGAATAAAGATCTATTCACACTAAAAACAATGTAGTGCAATATGACAGCATAGACTTATTAATTTTGATATATATATGTCTATCAAGATATCAGGTCTTGGGTTATAACTTTTTTAAAAGTATGAGAACCAGGAATTCTCAGATCATTAAGTAGAAATTTTAATACACTAATTTTAAGAATAAAGTTTTATTAGGTTTTTAAGCAAGTAAGAAAAATCACCTATTTTAAGGATGTAGTTTCATAAGCTTCTTAAAGTCAGGTCATAAAGCAATTATTGCATATTTGTTACATCCAATATTCCCATGGCAATGGAGGACATTTCCCCCAGGATGCATTGCACTTACTATTCTCCTTGTCATTCCTTCACACTGACAAATGCTGGGATAGCCTCTAAATTTCTATATTGCTTCTATGTGTATTTTTAGAATATCATATAAGCAAAGTCATACTGTGTTTAATATATTGAATCTTGATTATTTCACTCAGTATAGTCTTTGGAGATGTTCTTTCTGTGTTATTTCTACTTACAACTTATGTATTTTCATTTAAGGAAATAGTCCACCTTGTTTTGCTTTTACAATGCATTTATAAGTTGACAAGCATTTGCTATACTTCCCATATGGTGCCCCTATGAATGTATGTATGTATGTATGTATATAATTCCTTGTGTGGACATGTAGTTTCATTTTCTAGGCAATAAACCTATGGTTAATATTGCTTATGTGTTGGTAAATGTTACTTTATGAAGAAAGTCTTATTTTTTCCATAAATAAATGTAACGTTCACATCCCCATAAATAATGTGTGCAAATATAAGTTCTCCAAATACTCCCAAATGCTTGATAAGCTAAAATTATTTAGTTATAAGCCTTCAGGAAAAAATACTGACTTTTAATATAGTTGTTGGCTGAAATTTCCATTTTGGTAAATATATAAACCAGTGTTTTATTTTGATCATCTTAAATGGTCGGTTCCAAATTTTTTATGACCATTTATTCATCTCTAATTGAACTGGCAGTCTGTTTCCATTTGGTGCTAGGGTAACTCCCAAGAATAAACAGGATGCCTGAACTGGCCTACTCCTGTAGTCAGATTGATGAATATCCCAGCTATCATCATAGAGCTCTCATCCTATCATTGATGGAACCAGATACATAGATATTGTTTTTCATTAACTTTTGATACATACAAATATGAACCTGTTTATACATATATATTCTGAAACACAATTGGGCAACTATGGAATGCTGAGAGCAGGGTAATAGGATGAACTCAGAAATTGGTTGATTGTATTCCCAATAGCCCTGAGAACAAATACACCCAAGTGGTAATATAGAGAAATTATATTCTGTAGAGCTCTAGTTTGGGGATCCAGAGTTCTTTAAAAAAGGAAAAGAAATAAACAGCAAAACTGTGTAAGACTAAAAGTTACAAATTTAATATAAACAAAAAGAAAAGAGTGAAAAATCTAAAACAGTAAGAGGCATTCCATAATATACTTCTATGACTCCAAGTATGTTTTTGTCACTTTGAATTAAGGTATATGTGATTTTTTTTTAACATGAATCTGTGAGGAACCAGGCACACGTGAAAAGTATTTTGAAAGAAATACTGTGGTAATTCTTATGAACCCAGTGATCATGACAACATAATTCTAAATGTATTTATTCAATGGTTGAAAATATACCTCCTAATTTAATAAAGTTAGCTATAATGGATATAAAGACAAGTGATTATCTTTGAGAGAAATGGAAAATATTATTGGATTATTCATTAATCATATTTTTTCATTCAGTTATAAGTATCACCATGTAGATAGCTAGTTAAAAGTTGTACCCACATAACTTGACAAATGAACTTTTCCCAAAATGTAAAAATGTAAGGACATTGTTATTTTACTTGTTTTGGTATTTGGTGTGTGTATGGTATATGTCTCTTTCTCTCTCTGTCTCTCTGTCTCTCTCTCTCCCTCTGTGTGTGTGTGTGTGTGTGTGTGTGTGTGTGTGTGTGTGTGAGAGAGAGAGAGAGAGAGAGAGAGAGAGAGAGAGAGAGTTGTGTTTTGGGGTTGAGTTTTAATGGGAGAAATAACCATTCTTTTATACATACATATTTACTTCTTACCTAAAGAAAGTCTGTCATTTTCCTCTCTTTTTTGATCCCGAATATATAAGCACATATTTGCAAATCAAGTAGGGGGTAGACAAAAAGGAAATTATTAGAACCTCATTTCTGTAGCAGTATTATTAGCAGTGCTATTAGTTTAAATTAAAGCACAGCAAGGCACTTATGCATAATTTAAGCAAACAATTTAACAAACAAATGTTATACTACTTATTACTACTTCCTGAGTAGTGAGGCTGCTGGAGGACTATGAGTAAAGTATTTTATAATGAATGTGAGCATATAATAACAGAGGCAAAAATGCAAGAAAGCTAACTTTCTAAAAGAAAGCAGAAGGATGATTAAAAAAACAATGTCTTTTAGTAGACATACATGTTTTAGTAAGGGAAGAGAAATTAAAAATGTTCTAAACAATTAAATTTTCTATATATATCTGAATTTTCACATTCATATGGTTTATTAATTGTCTTAAATTTTCAAAATAATCAACAACATACTTCTGGTGATTTGGTAACAGAAGAACTTAAGGTATATCAAATGAAATGACGGCTGTGAGAACACTTGAAAGGCTTGTGGGACAAAACCAGTTGTTTAAACAAGGGAATATTCTTCAGTGACAAGCTCATTAATTGTTTTTTCAAAAACCCTTATTTTTACACAATCTTAGTTAAAGGCACTAGGAGGAAAAAGCTACATATGCACATCTCTTTCTTCATCAACCAACGAAACTGCACAAAGAGCTTCTACATGTTGCCATGTCTACTTTTACTCCTCCACTTCTATCAAGTTTGTATCTGAATGAGGATATACTTAAATAATAATAAACCCTCTAAGACTCAGATTTATTAACTCTCATCATATGTTTTCAATACCAAATTACAACTAATAATATTGCTTTTTTTTTTTTTTTGAGGAACTTCTTACATACTTACTGAGAGTTATCTATGTAATTGGGATAAAATCAGAGAAAATCTTGCCTTAATTAGAACTCATTAGGAGTAAAAGAAAACTAAGAAAAGAATATGTTAATATTGCACATTTTAAAGAATGTTGCTGATTGATGAAGTGAAGAGTATTATACAAATGTATTTCAGAAGCAAATTAATGTGTGTGTGTGTGTGTGTGTGTGTGTGTGTGTGTGTGTATTGGGGATAGGTTCATGCAAGCAGAATGGTGCAATATGCATTGATAGTTTTCTACAAAGTGTCTACAGAAACAGCAAATGGATTTATTGGTGTATTATACTACAAACAATTCCCTAAAACTAAAATATTTATTTTGCAAAAATAGATTTTCATTAAAAAATATATTCTTTATTGTGTTGCCCTTCACTGCACAGAATTCTTCCAGAGCTGCTTGCCCAAAGCTTTTCTTCATAATGTTCACCAATATAAGTGAAGATACCCATCGATAGTTTTTCATACTCCATTACCCCGATTGAACAGCTAAATATGAGACAAGAAGTTAAGCAATTTCAGACCAGAGTCAACTCATTTTTCAAGGTCCAGGTGAGAAGCCATCATCCCTGCACAGCTTTCTTCAATGTTTTATGCTAATGGAAGAATTAATCTCTTCCTTCTGATTGACCCAATATATCTTAGTCAGCACTGTTCTCTGAAGTGATGTTGTGAAACAAATTATCTCTGAATGTGGAGGTTTTTCAATATCAGTATTTGTTGCTAACTCATTAGTCTGTTGTTTGTGTGACAATTCCACTTGGAATCCTCAAAATGACTCTGACTTAATTTCAATTTACTGTTTCCAGAAACTTCTTGGGACAGATCCTGAAACTAACACTTTTTATGCCAGATCAGAGCACCATAGTGCAATTTCATAAATTGCCATTACAGCACTTAAAACTTTAGTTTGGTACTCATAGTTTCTCCTTCTTCACAAATTTATTTAGTCAAAGGAAGCCACAGCCAAGGCCAGTACTGATGATAGTAGAGAAGTCCATGTTGGTTATCTGTCAAATAGCTCATATGAAAACAACATCCCAACTTAACAAACTAAAAGTTTATTTACTGTACATATTTTACATTAATTGTAATACTGTTAATATATTTTAAATAGTTGCTAAATTGGACCCCATCTCATATATGAAATATACCACAATCCATTACTTCTAATGTCACAGAACTTGCTGTGAATTATATAGTCAGTTAAGAAGTTAGATAATTAGAAGAACAAATGTTTAATTAATTTAATTTCTGAGTAATGAATAAACAATAATTGCTAGTAAAACACAACACAAATGTGCAGTTTAAAATGGTGGCACACATAGATGTACGATGAATTTAAATTATGAATTTTTATTTACTTTTACATATTCCTTTACATTGTATTTCAGATATTCCTCTTTTGCATGTTGTACATCTGTTAGAGTTCTGTGAGAAAGTCGATTGACTGTTATCTCCAGATTTAAATTCACTTAAATATTTCATAATATAATTGTGATTTGTTACTTTTGCTGATGACAAATTTTCATACTCTGAAGACATTGGCATCAAGGTCAGATTACAATGTATGTTTATTTTTGGTTTACAGAATATTGAGGTTCTATTATATACAGTGGGTTTAGAACAGGATACATATGTAATGCCCAGAGTGCTTACTTTCCTTTTCAAATCTCTAAGTCCATAGTCCCTATCAATATTAGCTTCTGTGCTTTACTGAGAAATGTTCACATTCCGTCTTTGCTATTGGGTTTGTAGCATTCTCTTGGGTTCAGAAAAATTCTTTTGTGTATCAGACAAGGTCACAGAAAATATTTTAGTCAGAATTGTATATTATTTTTCAGAGGAAAAATACTACTGGAAACATCATTGCTTAACACATACAAGTTATAAACACTGAAAAAAGACTTATAATAGTGAAGATTTTACATAGTTTTGTCAGTTAATCTACTAATACAATATTTAATATGGTTATTGGATTTCATTGCTAAATTATATAATTTTTCTAGAATTAACACTGAAGAATCAAGTGAAATTTTTATCTTTTTAATAATTAGGACAGTTTAATCCTCACCTGTATGCTATAAACTTGTCTCTAAATTCCAGCTTGCAACAAGGACATAATTACTCCCTCCTTGCATAATCCACTAGCAGTTAATTACCTTTAATACACACTGGGCTTTGTTTTTTTAATTAATTTTTAATACTCTGGATTTACATAGAAATATTTCTGAACATACATTTCCCATTTTATACAGCAATTAAATACTATAATCCATTGGACCCTCATATGAATTTCAATCAGGGGAATATAAAAGAAGTATGGAATGGAGAATTAAAAAGTAATCCATGGTAAATGCTACATATACGATTAATGGACTAGATCGTACTATGTCATTATTATCCAGTATTCCTGACCACTTTCAAGGAACATCAAGATGCTTGAACCAGAATGTGAATATTTCAAGGCCAAAACATGTTACCAAAATTGTTTAAATATATTATATCACTGTAAAGTAAGTGGAAAACAAAGGATAATAATATAATTTAGTTTAGTAAGGTAAATAAAAAACAAATCTAAGAAGCACAAAATAAAAAAGATGAAAGCACAAGAAAAGGCATAGAAACAAGACAAACTTGTGCACATACACAGGAATCCCATAAAACAAAATACTGGAAGCCCTACTATAAATGCAAAGGACATAAATGGTATAAAAAGAAAAGAAAGAAATTAGAATTAAGATGTGGGTTGGATAAAGATAGGAGGGGAAGTTGGGAGAAATTATATAAGGTATGAAAGGAGGGAAAAACCATAATTAATATAATGCTATAAAAATATTTTCAGTAAAATAAATAAATAAATAAATAATGAATGTTTATATAAATAGGAAAAAATCCCTTCACTGTTATAAAACTTTTATTCTACAAATTGTCTCTATTATATATCCAATAATAACAAAGGTAGATATCCTCAAGAAATGGAGCAATTATTCATTAAATCCAATCTCTGCAGGAGTATTAGGAACTGAACTTGATGCTTGGTTATAAAAGATTTCTTCATGATTTAGGTCATGCATTCTAGCTCCAGACTTTTATCCTTATTTACTCTAATTTTATTTTATTATGAATTATGTGAATACCTGTGTTAGGTATGCATGTGAAAATGCAGGGCTATATAAGTCCAGAATATTGTGTCAGCGCAGCCTGTAGTGTTGGACTTATTGGAAGTTATAAACTACACAATATGGGTTGCAGCACCCTAATTTGGGTCCTGTGCAAGAGCAGTCCATGCTCTTAACCATCAAACAACCTCTTCCATTTACTGCTCAAAGGTTTTAAGTATAAATTTTATTCATTTAGGTTGACCACTAGCTAAGTAATTAAACAAAACATTTTAGAGTATTAGAGTAATTTTGAAGTAATATGATTATCATTTAGTGTAGGAGAAACTGTGGACAACCTACCCAAGCCAAAGTCGTCCTGCCCCTGGTGCCCAGGCCACTCAGCATAAGCATGTACAGCAGGTTCTTCCTCCCTGAGCCAAGCCACCAAGCCTGTCTCAATACAAAGAGAAACTGACTGAGACTCCTGACTCAGATACACCAATGAGGAAGGGACATGCAGCAGGAATCAGCTGTGTAAGCCAATAGGACCTTGGGAAGGGGTACAAAGGCAGGTCTAACTTCCTTAATAAAGGAGTCTGCAGCATGCTCTGCTACTCACTGACTTCCAGTGCCTGAGTCCTTGGCACTGTGTTTTCTCACTCCCAAGGGGAGTCCAAGCAGGGTCACCTGCAAAATCGGGAGCCTAGCTGTGGGGCTCCTTGATCCTGTGCTGGCATGGGTCTTGACAAGGCTTGAATCAGGGTGTACTCTTTTTTTTCCCCACTATTGTGGCTATTTTTGTTTGGGACCTGATCTTTACCTTTTGTGGCTGGTAGTGAATATGTGGATGGATCCTACATTGATAGACTTTTTCTATCGGCACCCTATTGGACTCCTCTTTATGCTTTCGCACATTTTAGTAGCCCCTCTTGGGTGACGTTTTGGGTGAGTTAGCCCCTGCATGTCTCATGTCTTTGGTCCTCTTGAAGGTGAGTGTGAAGAACCAAACAGACACACAGTAAAAGAAAGAAAAGAAGGAATATCTTCACACTCACCTTCAAGAGGACCAAAGACATTCCTTCTTTTCTGTCTTTTACTGTGTGTCTGTTTAGTAACCCTGACACATTAGGTAGAAGCATCTACTACACTTAGGTCTGACATACTTGTTGTGTTTGCTCATGTCTTTCATTTTTTGTTTTAGACTTTGTTCTTGTCTACATCTCCTGCCATTAAGAGGTGGGAGAGCTTACCCTCCCACTGTCAGGAGTCTCTATGGGCTCTACTGAGCCTTGCTTAGTGGATTCCATTGGTCTTGATCTCCTGATATCCTTGACTCCTCTGGCTCCCGCAGTTCTTCCTTCCCCTCCTCCTGCTGATTCCTTGAGCTCTGGGGGGAGAGACTCAATGAAGACCTCTAACCTAGGCTCTCTATCCACTCAGTTTTTGGCTGTAGGTCTCTGCATCTGGTCCCAGGTGCCTATGGATGAATGCTTTGTGATGGCAAATGGACTAGGCACCAATCTAAGAGTATAGCAGAATGTCATTAGGAATAACTTCATTGCTTTCTTTTTCCAATATTATTTGGTTCTATACTAGATCTCGTGGCTACCCAGACTGGTTCCTAGTCATCAAAACAGTGCCAATCATAGTCTTCTTCTTGGCATGGGCATCAAATTAGACCAATTTTTGGTTAGCCACTGCCACAAATTTTGTTCCCTGATAATGAGGTAAACACCTGGGAATTTAATGGGGATTACATTGAATCTGTAGATTGCTTTTGGCAACATTTCCATTTTTACTATATTTATCCTATCTATCCAAGAGCATGGGAGATCTTTCTATTTTGTGGTCTCTTCTTTAAAGCCACGAAGTTCTTATTATATAGGTCTTTCACTTGTTTGGTAAGCATTGCCCCAAGATACTTTATGTTGTTTGTGGCTTTTGTAAAAGGTGATGTTTCTCTGATTTCTTTCTCATCCCCTTTGTCGTCTGAATAAAGTAGGCCTGCTGATTTTTTTGAGTTTAACTTGTATCCTGCTAGTTTGCTGAAGCTGTTTTTCAGCTGTAGGAGTTTCCTCGTAGAGTTTCTTGCATTGCTTATGTAAACTAGCATATCATCTGCAAATAGAGACAGTTTGACTTCTTCCTTTGCAATTTGTATCCCATTGATCTCCTTTTGTTTTCTTATAGCTTTAGCTATAAGTTCAAGTACAGTATTAAAGAGATATGGAGAGAAAGGACAGCCTTGTCTTGTTCCTGATTTTAGCAGAATTGCCTTAAGCTTCTCTCCATTCAGTTTTATGTTGGCTGTTAGTTTACTGTATATTGCCGTTATTATGTTTAGGTATGGTCCTGTTAAACCTGATCTCTCCAAGACCTTTATCATGAAAGGGTGTTGAATTTTGTCGATGGCTTTTTCAGCATCTAGGCAGTTGATTATATGGTTTTTCTTTTTCAGTTTGTTTATATGGTGGATCATGTTGATTGATTTTCGTATGTTAAACCATCCCTGCAACCCAGGGGTGAAGCCTACTTGGTCATGGTGGATGATTTCTCTGATGTATTCTTTGATTCGGATTGCCAGTATTTTATTGAGGGCTTTTTTTTTTTTTTTTTTTTTTTTTTGCATCAATGTTCAAAGACATATGAAATAGATCATCCCACTTCACCAGAAACCAAGGGTAAAGCTGAACAAATATATTCACAATACCACTGCCAACAACAAATCTAAAAATAGCAAGCATTAACAATCAATGATCTTTATTCTCCCTCAACATTAATGTTTATTTCGCCTATAAAAAGACACAGACTAACAGAATGGATACAAAGACAGAATCCCTCCTTCTTCTGCATACAAAAAAACACATCTAAGCTTCAAAGATAGACATTACCTCAGTGTAAAGGGCTGGGAAAAGATCTTCCAATGAAATGAACCCATGAAACAAACAAGCAGGTGTGGCTATCCTAATATGTAACAAGTTAGACTTCAAACCAAAATAAATCAAAAGAGATAAAGACAGTCATTTAGTATTCATCACAGGAGAAATCCATCAACACAAAGTCTCAATTCTGAACATCTATGCCGCAAATACAAAGGCAACCACATTCGTAAAAGAAACGCCACTAAACCTCAAATTTCACATAAAACCTCACACACTTATAGTGGGAGACTTCAACACACCACTCTCACCACTAGACAGGACCACCAGTCAGAAACCTAACAAAGAAACAAAAGAACTAAGAGAAATTATGTCTCAATTGGGTTCAACAGACATCTATAGAACATTCCACCCAAACACAAAAGAATATGCCTTCTTCTTTGCTCCCCATGGAACCTTCTAAAATCAACCACATACTAAGCAGCATAACAAACCTCAACATATACAAAACAAATTGTTATAGTTCCCTGTATCTTATCAGACCACCATGCTTTAAAATTGGAATTCAACAACAACACAAATCGCAGAAACTCTACAATCATGGAAACTGAACAATGTGCAATTGTACCACACCTGGGTCAAAGAAGAAATAAAGGAAGAAATTAAGGACTTATTAAATCAATGAGAATGAGGATACAACATACCTGAACTTATGGGACTCCTTGAAAGCAGTTTTAAGAGGGAAGTTCATTGCACTAAGTGCCCATATGAATAAAACAGAGGATAGTCACATTAGCGAGTTAACAGCACAACTGAAAGCCTTAGAACAAAAAGAAGCAAATTCAACCCAGAGGAGTAGACACCAGGAAATAATCAGTTTGAGGGATGAACCAATGAAATAGAAATCTGGAAAAAAATATCAAAAATCAATGCAACAAAGAGTTGGTTTTTCAAGAAAATCACCAAGATAGAAAAACCATTATCCAAACTAAAGAAAAAGCAGAGAGAGAACATGCAAATTTACAAAATCCCTATTAATTTTTGAGGAAGCACGCGAGGTTGTGATTGTAGGTAACACAGATAGATTCATTAGTTTGGTCTTCTGTCGATGTAGTAATACACTAACCAAACCTACTTGAGATGAAAGGGTTTATTGGGCATATGGGTTACAGTACATCTTTGTAAAGCTGGGACTTCAGGCATGAACTGACCAAAGACAATGGAGAAGTTCTGCATAATGTATTTTTCTAGACATATTTCTCCTGTCTTTTTCATGTAGCCCAGTCCCACTCATAGAGGGATGGCATGACACACACTAGACCTGTATGGTCTCTTCCTCACAGAGGAATTATAAATGAATGAGATTCTTTAAAATATTTAAATATACTGTATTCTCAGTCTTAACTCCTGCTACACATAAATGGGACAGCAAATCTATTTGACATATTTATTTTTTCCTACTGATATCAATTCTATGTTGGCAGTCATTTAAATCTCAATACTAAGCAAATGTCTTACAATTAATCTTTGTAATTACTCTTTTTGATAAAAATAAGATTTCAACTGCATTTTATGAACAATTTACCAATGATGACTGTTTCTAACATTCCTACTTTCTATACAAGCTTATTAAACAGTAGTAAGATACTTAGATAGAATCAATACATATGGTATATGTTATATACAAATTGGCATTCATTTTCACCTGCATATTGAACTTGTCTTTTTGTAGCAGCCCGTCCTCTGTTTTGAAAACTTTAAATACATAAGGATTCTATGATCATCTGCTTTTCTTTCTCCTTCAGATTTATTCTGTATTCTGGCTATCTTTTTGTTTTTAACTTCCTACTGACTTGTTTCACAATAGGATAAACTGCTACCTTTCAGAAGAGCCATATTTTGAAATCACTGTTTTCCCCTTGTGCCAACACAACATGTTCAAGCAGATTGTTTCTTCTTTGTTAGAGTGTTATGGAAATTGTGAGCTTTCTGAGACAAATTCAAGTTTTTGTCATTGTCATTTCATCATTTAGCATCAGCTTACTTTTCAGTCAATTATCACTTGGAACTTAAACCTATGCATGTATATTCATGTGACCAGCAGTGCTACATCCACTATTAAAGAATGTGTACACTAAAAAACAGTTGCTTTCAGTAAACATGAGAATCAAAAGTTTGTTCAATGATGAAATTTGATTACATAACTGTTGATAACATTTCTGTGTAGTAAGCATTTTAATAATGTTAAGATTCCTCATTATAGTTTGTTTAGCTGATTGCAATTTTACAGTTTTCCCATTTGATTACCTGCTTAACCAAGGAAGTAGAAGTCCCTTCAGTTCTTATACATAGTGCATCTGTATTTATATAACATTTGGTAGGATGATTAACACTGAAATTTATATCAAACGTATTTTTTAATATAAGATAGTATGTTCATAGTTCCTTTGAACTTAATTATAAATAAACTTAATTTCAATTCTAATAATCTTCAGTAAATCTAAAGCTCAGCCTTTTCATTGGCATAATAATTTTCCATTTCATTGCCATTATTTGAGGATGACATAAAAGCTCCTCTTTTTAAAAACAACTTCTTGTTACTAATTCGTTGCCACTCTTACTATGTATCCCAAATACTTAATCAAGTTTTCTTTCATCACTACAATTTTTAAATGTTTTATTAATTCAGATCATGCCATAAGCATGATTGAAAAGAAATTATTTTTTGTAATTGAAATATTTTAAATATTAAGATTAACAAAAAATAAGTAGAGACATGAAAATTTTTAAATTTAGTATTTACTTCATGTCTACATAGTTCTGAATATTTGGCATTCATAAATAGATTAAAAAGTGTATTATGGGCTTTGATATTGACAGATTAAAACTCTAAGGATAAAAATAGTTCACATATACTTAAAATCTTATGGCATTAGTAACAGTAAATTGTCATTTTACATTTAATAAAGGGTTTGCTTTACTTTGCACCTCACTTGTCAATCCCACATATTCGCAATGCCAGCCTGTCATTACAGAGACAGTTTCTTCTATGGCACGTAAGACAATTGTCTTACAAAATAACAGTTGATTGTCTCATTAAATATAATCTTTTGTATCTTACAAAGATCCTTGTTGAGGAACATTTCTGTTACCTACATTGAACTATATCTGTGAAAACTACTTGCTGCATCTATACATATAGATTCCCAGCATGGGTATAGATGGAAGAAATATTTGCAAACACCTCTATAGAAGTATTTAGGTCAGAAGAATTTTCAGTCTTTCAAAAAACAGACAAACCTAGAGGAATTATAGCTACAAAGTGATTGTAACCCAATTTTTCTCAAACAATTATTTTATGAGTTATAAACATTAGGATATAAAGAAATACCATACCTAAGTGCTAGTCATTTATTAGATGCCCATTGGTTTCTAGACACTCAGTATTAATAGAAAAATAAATGAGTGTTTTAAGCTATATAAATTAGAATTTGCATGTCAAGAGCTAACAACCTGGCATTTAGGTCAGGACCCAAAAGATGGACTTCATTTTCAACTGAAACTGGGAAAATATATCTCTTCTGATACACATTTACCTTCTCTCAACTGATAAAGAAAAATTTATAATGAAAAGCACCTTTATTTAAGCCTGGTTTCTCAGGAAGTGAATCACTAAATCTATTATTACTAGCAGAATTAGCACATTGATTTCATGGATTTTCTGGGGGTTTTTTGAATATATTTTAGTGAATAATTAACTTACAATATACTGGGCATGCCAAAAATACATGTGTTATTCATTGAAGATTAATCTGTCTTCTTGACATTATAGAAGAACATCTTTACAGTTGGTGTTGTTTATTCTTCATACGTTTTATGGAATTCTCCAGTGAAGCTGGTAGTACTAGAATTTCCATTTCATTGGTAAGATGTATAATTTATTCAGTGGATATATAGTATTACAATGTATCCTTTACTTACTGAATACATTTTCATTCAGTCATTCAAAGGCATTTCCATTCCATTGACTTGGTGAATTTATTGGCATACAGCTTGAGGAGGTTCAAACTAAAAAGTAAACCTTTCTTCATCTAGGGTCTCCACTGTTGTCCATAACCTGGGGATTCCCCTAGTCAGGCAACAGGTTCAGGGGCTGAGTGTATCTTCTTAGGCTCCAGGCTGTCGGTGTACAACATATGGCTGAACAGAGTGGGCAATGACAGCATGTGATCTCAGCCCCCTCTCTCACCTGTCATCACCATGAGATCTGCTTTTATCCAAGTGTATGTACAAGTTTTCCCATCTTTCCTTCCCCTCCATCACCTATTTGTCCTTTGTAGTGGTGCCTGCTACCACTGGCCAACCATACCCCAAGCCACAGGTCATCACCTTAGTTTACCTCTAAAATGTGTTCATACACTATATTGATATTTTCACTCCCTCATCTCCTCCAGTTCCTCCCCTAATATTCATCCATCCAACTCCATTAATTTACATTTAAATAATGGTTAGCTGTATATTGTTGATATATGCTAAAAGTCTGTTTCATTAACTTAAGAGTATTTGTCTTTTTTTTTGTTACTTGGCACATATCTCCATATGTATATGCTTTATTGTTGGCATAGTTATACAAATAGTTCACCTTACATGAGATAGAGTTCTGCTGGAATACAAAGATTGGGTATGCTTCTGGTGTCTTCATAAGTAACAAACTTACCATTCAAAAGTAAACTCCTAAATCCTGACTACTCTAGTGCAAGCAAAATACTTCTTTTTTATTTTCTTGTATGTATGTGTTCAAGTATCTTATTTTTCATCTCTAAATCACATAATATTCATATTTTTAAGAATCTCAAAATTACAATTTTGAAAACCTATTTCATGTTAAATACTGCATAAGTTAGCCAGTATATTATTGGATTCATTTTCAAAGCAATTAATACCTATATGGAAAACACTCTGGCTATATTTCATGGTGCCAGAAGTTGCCATATAGGCTGCTAAGATAGAAAAAAAATCACCTTTTTTACGTGGCTATGAAGCTATAAACTATAATACCAATCTTTTAGTCAACATGTGCCAACTGATGGCAATAATGGCTCAAGTCTTATGGGTGGAACAAATCACTCTATGATAGGATTTGAGGCCTGGTCTGTACCAGAAAATTCATGTCTGGTGCTAGAAAACATGTCAAAAACCCACTGCTGAAGAGGTCTTATACCATAGAGGCAAGTTTACTACTATAGTTTAGATACATTGCCATGCTGTCAAGCTGCCTTTTATATTTATACCTCCGGAAAAGGTATACTAGAGACCTTAGTCAATGAAGCTTCTCTTTGTAATAAATGGTGGCAAATGCAGAGAGACATGGCTGATAAGGTAAGTCAAGGGTGAATATTCAGCCTCAAGCTAGAGTTCTATACTCCTCACCCTAAAGCTCAAAGAACACTGCAAAAGGAAAGGGGGTAGGGAAGAATTTAAGACCTGGAAGATTAGAAGAAGCATTGTGAAATGCAGTCCTCTAGTCTAGGAATAGTCAATGCAGTCATGATATGCAGCAGCTCTGGTTGCTGCAGTCCTCTAGTCTAGGAATAGTCAATGCAGTCATGATGTGCAGCAGCTCTGGTTGCCTACGATAAGCCTACACTGTCAGTTGTGGATCAGAGAGAAGCTTAGTGGGTCTTCTCACTTGCTACTCCTTCCTGCTGGATGGGGGATTCTTGAAAAGCTACAGTCACTGTTTTATGCTGTGTACCCTTGGAGGAGGCCTACAGCTACTAAAGGAAATTTCCAATATAATGGTCATACAGATGATCCTACTTTAAGGTACTGATTGAAAAGAATTAAAAAAAAAAAGAAAGAAAAAGAAAGAAAATAGAAACAAAAACCATGAATGTTAGATAGGGTCTTGTAAGAAAAGGAAGGTAAGTAGCAGCAAGGCAAACCCAGTGAGTGAAACATTACAGTGATCGGAAATCCCTGGTATTATTTGAACAATTTAATTCACTGGGTGTTGCCCAAGGCACTTACATTTTTCTTTCTTTCTTTCTTTTTTTTTTTTTTTTTTGCTTTATAAATTTTTTTTTATTTATTTTATATAACCAAGTCCATTTAAATGAAAACAAACATTTATAGACAATATTTGGGAATTTGGGCATCGTTCTTTTCAAACTACTTCCTGCTGGTAAGGGGTGCTGTCATGGGGGATTCAAATTTCTTCATAGTCTTTACCCTAGTAGCATTTGAGATAGTAAGCTTTCACCAGCACTTGAGCATACCTCTTGGCCCCTTGTCATGCTGCATTGCATAATGGGCAGATGGAGATATTCAGATGCAACTCGTGCTAGGGAAGCAGGAGAGATAAGGGCAGATCTTCATCCATCACTCTGCCACTCCAAACATAATCCCCCAATTCTGTAGCACACTCCCTGCTTCAGCCTGCATTGATCGCAATGTCCCTGTCTCCAGTGGATCGCACAGAGCTTTTCCTTCTGATTTTCTTACCCACACCCAATGCTTTGTTCCATAATCCAAATTCAGCTGGCACTCCCTGGGAACCCACAAGACACTTACCATTGAAGAAGGTAGGCTAACTGCAGATCTTCACCTGTCTCTCCATTACTCTAAGGCCAGGCTCACAGCATCATTGCCAGCTTGGCTCTAGGCCTTTTGCTATGGCTTTTCCTCTCACACACTGCCACCAGTCCCAGGGGGCTTAAACAGATCTTCATGGAACACCCGCCTGATGCTGTACTCAAACCCACCCAGCCCATACCCATTCCTAAGTGTCAGCTTCCAATACCCAGAAGCACATTTTAATTGGAGTCCTCAGTGGCCACAACTGTTATGATCCCAGTAGAATTTCCCATAGACAACACAGAGCCACCACTCTTTTAAGCTCAAACAGAAACCAAGAACCAAAACACACAAACAACAAAGACATATCCAGATATCAGGACCTAGATGTACAATATTAGTGATCTCAGATGCCTAGACACCAACATAAAGCAAACTGAATATAGCAGCCAGGAAATGTGTCTCCACTAGACCCTACTAATCTTACTGCAGTAGGCTGTAATGTTATTTTTTGGAAGCATTTGTGACAATTTTCAGTAGCATAATAGATACAGAGAAACCCGGTCTCAAAACAAAACAAAATTGATTGGTTTGCAGAATATGCAATTAGAATTTTAAAGACAACTTCTTTGTCAAAGTCTGTAATACTATCTAAAGGCAAATAATTTTCACATTTTCCTCAAAACTTAATTGCGATTGTTTATAAGCTATCTTTTTTATTATTTATTTATTTATTTATTTATTTTTTATAAGCTGTCTTGTAATGTAACTTGTTTATTATGCTTGGAAAGTAATAACATAACTCTGGGAGTGAGCATTTTTTTAAAAAAAAATCTTTTCCAGACAGGTTTTCTCTGTATAGCTTTGTACCCTGTTCTGGAACTCACTCTGTAGACCAGGTTGGTCTCAAACTCATAGAGATCCACCTGCCTCTACCTCCTGAGTGCTGGGATTAAAGGCAAGTGCCACCACCACTGGACATTTCTCTGTATAACTTGTATACCAGGCTCTCCATAATTTTATTTTTAACTACATTTCCAGGATAACTGTTCTAACAATAATCCAAATCAAATTATTTTTGTACTCATACCAGAAAATACACTAAAATATTTTTACTTTTCCTACAATAGGTATCTTAAAAGATAGAAATGAAAGTTCTTAGGACCAAAAGACATGAAAAGAATCATCTTAAGGCTCTTAATGAAATTCAAATGAGAATTCTAAAGATGAGATAGATAATATGATTAGAATTCCAAATCCTAATTCATGTAAAGCCTCCTGAAAAATAATCTCACAATCAAGACAAACACATATGCCCAATTTCAACTTAATGAAAATACTCAATGGAAACGGAAATTCAGAGACCACAAAATTATTCATTTGTTACAGAAATTTAAATTCTTCTAAAAGGACTTTGTAATTAAACTTAATTGCTAGGCAATTACAATGCAAAACAATAATAAAATAATATTGATTATTTGCCAGATTACAATAATGTGTTAGCAATTTTAAAAGCTATTACTCTTCAGCTTAATTCTTGCCTAAATAACACTGATGCCTTAAAGATAGTGTCATTGCCAATTCAATAATCTAAGAAGTTAGTGAAAAAAAATTCCGTTTCTCAAGTAAGTTCTTCGGGTCTCTATTTAGTTCTCATTTTCTTCTAAACTGTACAGAATAACTTCAAAGTTCATATTTTAAACTGATCTTACTAACACAGTTTCAGCTTTTGGGATTGTTTAAAATAATATTAAGGCTGCTTTATAGTAAGTACATATATGTGTTTAAATATAATAGTTTAATATATGAATATGGATTGAATAATTTAACATTGATCCTATAAGTATAAATGTTTCCTGCTAACCAACTTAATAGATGAGGCAAGGATAAAACAAAAGGAAAAAGAAAACAAAAGGCAGAACTTATATAGATGTAAAAATAAATTTAAATAAAAAGAGAAACAGCTGATGGCTTGCTCTAGATATAGTGGCATAATTAATGACTTGGGTATCACTATTTTCTACAATATTATCTGTTTTCTTCAATTCCATAGTAGTTTAGGAGTTCACTCTTAGATAGCAAGTATATTGCTTCCTTCCTCCAACCCTGTGGTGAGAAAACCATATCAAAGTAATTCTGAACAGAATCTATAACCATTATATAAAATGTATAAAAAAGACAACATAAGTGACCAGAATTATTTCAATGTTTTTTCCTAAATTCCAAAGAATGCTAACATTCACTTATCCCTTAAAACATTTTTTTTTACACATGCTTAGATACTTTCTCAGGCACTCAAAATTATAAATTATCACATTATCCTTAAGGAACATGCATTCTTAGAAGTCACAGGGGATAACAAAGCAAATGTCAGTATCTGGGATAATAAGTCAGTTGAAAAGAAAAATAAATCAAGAAGAAAATAAAGAATTCATAACAAGTATGTCTAAATGAAGTGAGTGATGGGCTGTTATACAAACTGCTGTATAAGCAAGACTTCAAAGAAAAGAATACATAATTTAAGTGGCTACTGTACAAAAAGATTACTGTGTTGAAGCACAGATAGTACCTCAAGACTGATCAGTTTTTTTTTTTTTTTTTTTTTTTTTTTTTTTTTACGTGAATTTCAAATGATTTACCTCCAAATTTCAAGAAATTGTGAAAGGGTCAATGGGTACGAAGATAGTAAAGGGACATGTTCAGAAGGATGGTGTAAAGCACTCAACTACTAGATGGCATTTTACAGATAATGAGATGTGTGTTGCAGTTAATAATAGAAGAGAAGGGAGGCTAGGAAAAGGTCTGGAGGATGAAAGAAAAGCAGTATTTGGGTTTTCAAAGCTGGAGTTCCCACTCCCCTGAATACAGGTTGTTAGAAGCACAAGTTGAAATCAAGAACACAAATCTGTAAACTATTGAAACAAGTACAGAGGATTTAATGTTAAAATGGGGGGTTATAATTATGTGAAGAAGGAGTGGGTTCTGGTCATATTTAAGAGACAAAGAAAATAAATAGTTTCTCCAAGAGAATCTCACTGACTACACTAGTCACATTGAAGGGCAGGCCCCATGTCCAGGAGTGGACCAAACAAAATGAATTCAAAAGTAGTTATAGAGATTTATTTTACCATCTTGTTTGGATTTTTTTTAACCATAGTGTTCTTTTGCATGTTTGATTTTAAGTTGTGTGTGGGGGCAGTGAAGGTGGGGCTCTTAGTTTTTTCTTTTTTTGTTTGTTTATGCATTTTGATATGTCTTTCTATTTCTGTCTATTATTTGCCTGTTTGTTTAAGAGAGAGAAAAGGGTAGAGAGTTTGAAAGGTCTAGAGGAGTGTGCTGGGTCCAACGAAAGGTAAGTGCTCTGCCTACCCATTTCCACCCTCCAAGAATCCAGGAGACAATAAAAAGCAGCTGGGAATCTAGTCAAGCACCAGGTGTCTTTTAAAGGGAAAAAAAGGAAAAACACAGAAGGCCAGCCTATGATTTTAAAGGTCAGTCTACCACTGGCCTAGGCATCCTAGCCCCTAGAGTTATCTGGTGATCACAAGCTGTTCATGCAATGGCCTCATCTGGTTCAATGTAGGCAACCAGTCATCTTTTGTGGTAAACAACTCAGCACTCATGCACTTGACTTCCCTTCAGCACCATCTTTGACTGGCTCATGGGCCTTGCAGACTCCCCTTTTTTGTTTTAGACTATGCCCCACCTCATTTTGAAACACGGGCCTCTTGGAACCACTGCAGAAGTTCACATCTAATAGCAACTTTTGTAAAGGTTCACTCAAAATGGAGATATCCTCAGGGCTGGGCCTATCACTAAGTACACGAAGGGGTCATCAGTTGGGTCTCTTGAGTCTTAGTTATAATTAGACTGATCTGCCTATTGAAGAGGGAAGGCCAATTGCTTGTTCCTGAGGGTTGTAAAAGCTTAAAGTAGTATGTTTGATGTGTCATCTATTAAAAAATTCTGCCATGGAATTACTGGCAAAGCAAGGGCCATTATCAGTCTTAACCTGTGTGGGTAATCTTAGGGTAGTGAAACATTGGAGGAAATGTGCTTGAACATGTTTGGTTTTTTTCTCCTGTATGTGCATTGTCCCAACAGGCTACTGAATAAGTGTCTATGGAGACAAAAACATACTTCTGTTTGCCAAAGGCTGGAAAATGAGTAACATCAATTAGCCAGAGGGTATTTGGCCATTTGCCTCTGGGGTCAATTTCTGGTGACTGTAGTTAGGGAACTCATTGAGGTGGTTGACATGATTTTCAGGTGTGAGCTATCTGTTTCAATTCTTTTATAAGAATCATTAGGAGTCTATTATGTAGTCCCCTCCAATTGGCATGCAACTTGAGTGGCTTCCTGTAGGGTAAGTGCCTCTGGGGCTGTCCCCAGTCTATCTGCCCACTCACTGCCTTTTGCCAGGAACCCTGGGAGGCCAGAGTGCCCAGGAGGTGTTGAAGTTAAATCTAAAAGGACCTTAAGAGCCACCATGAGGGATGATACAGGGTTATTTTCTAACCTAATATGTACCTGAGGGATATTGGGAAGTAAGTTAAACACATAGAGACTATCTGAAAAAAGATTGCAGGGCTCGGAAATGTCCTGTAATGCCAGCTTGACTGTATATTGGGAGGAACCCTGGAAGAGTTGAAATCTTTGGTGGCTTTGTGTCATTGGTATCCCCTAAAGGCTACATAGGCAGAGACTGCTCAGCCCCCATCAATGAAAACACAAATGGCTTACAATATGGGCTTAGATGGGACAAGGAAGGCATATTAAGGGGTAGTCTCTATAAAAGAGGAGCCTTTTGGAAGGCCCATAAGTAATCAATACTTCCATAAATCCTTCTAAGGCGAGATCAAGGCATGCATTAGCTCAAGCAAGCCATTCAGCATCTGATACCCAGAAAGGGAAAACAATGGTATGGGTTCTAAACCATAGTGTCACTGGTCCTGGGTCCTGCACTTTGTGATGGCTTCAGCAAGCTCATCTGCCTGACCGCAGACCAGGGATATTCCTCCTAAAGATGTATAGATCCATTCTAATGCTCCCTGTCCTGGGTTAGAACCACTGTAATCAGAAAGACTCTGGCAAATAGCCAGCAGGACAAGGGACTAGTCACAGAATACCTCCTTAGAGAGCATTTGTCCAAGGCCTTCTGAAAGAATAGGAACATCTTGTAGTGTTCTGTTGTCATGGTTATACTATCATGAGGTACTGTGTCCTTTACAGAGCATACAGTGGGTACCAGGTCTTCTGTGGGGATTTACCTATGCTCTCAGCCAATTAATCTCCCCCAGAAATCATGGGAGCTGGGTTAGGGTCATAGATGCAGGCACCTCCAGAACAGGCTTAAGCAGTATAGCCTGTGTCGGCATGAGGCATGAACCAAGTCCTTTGAAGGGGGGCCTCTTTTGAAAATTTTTTAGGGCTACAGTAATGTCCCCCTTTTTAAGCAATTGGAGCACCTTTGTCACAAAGCCCTCCACATATGCTGGATCCTGATGTCCCAAAATTAAATCACCCGTAGAAGTGAATCTTTTGACTCTAGCATAGGCCTTAAGAGAGTAGCAAGATACTGTCGATAGAAAGTCGGGCTATTAGCAATTCCCTGGGGTAGCACCACCTATTCAAAACATTGATCAGGCTTGTAATAATTAAGTGAAAGAACAGAGAAGGCAAATTTATCACGATCCTCTTGATTTAGAAGTATAGAAAATAAGCAATCCTTAATATCAATTACAATAAATATATATTCTTTGGGAATAGCTGGGGTCCAGGGCATGCCCCTTAAGGGGGTGTCCGCTAGTTCCATCCCATCATTTATCTTGCTCAAATCTTGGAGCATGCACCAAGCCCAGGATGCCTTTTGAATTACAAACACTGGGGTATTCCATGGACTCACAGAAGGGCAGATAGGTCCCAGCCTTTATTGTTCATCCACTAGCTGATGGAGTGCTAGCACCTTAGGTTTACTCAGCGGCCACTGCTCCACCCATATGGGAGGAAAAGAAGGGGGGATCAGAATATATGACAATAACTTATTTTCAATAAAAATAAAATTATTTTGAAAAGGAAACATATTCCCAATATTTTTGAGAAAATTTAAAGGAAGTGGCCAGTTGGTGAAAGAGTGATTCAGTCTAGTTGCCAAGATATTCTGTTCAAGATTATTAGAGATGATTGTAGAGAGAGATTTAGGAGGACCAAGTTTCATTTAATTGATGAAACAGTTAAATTATGCATAGATTGGTGTGTTCATAGTTAGAGAGTTTTGAAGAATTTTGGTCCCTAAGCATTTTCAGAGAGCTAGACATGAGTAAAATTCAGGCATATTATTTTAAATACAAAAGAAATAGGTGGCTGTCGGGCGCTATCGCCTTGCCTGCAAGAACGAAGCTCAACAACAGGATTCTTCTGCAGCTATGTTTATTGCGCGACTCATTACAGCAAGTTGAGGGAAGACCCCGAGGAGGAAAAAGGGCTCTGTTATATAGAGGAGCTGTGTCCGTTACTGACAGTTGCAGTGGAGCTGTGTCCATTACTGACAGGTGCAGCCCGCAACGCTCGCGGTCACCCCATGACGTGGATCGCACATCCGCGCCTTGCTGGCTTATGGACAGGAAACCGGTGCCATCTTCGGGAATGGCACCAGTGGCTCTCTACATCTCCCCCTTTTTTGTTTTATAAACGCAACAGGCAAGGGTAGTGGTCTGATCTCCAGTAATGAGATGGACATTGTAATGACCCTGAATCCTGGTAGTCAGTCAAGTCAGTGCCACACCCGTCCGGCATCTTTGCCCTGGAGGTGGGGCCTTGGACACCAACCCACATGCAACCAGACTTGCCCTTCTCGGAGCTGCTCATAGCTAGAGTCAACACGGAGTGCAGTGCTAAGCCAAACAACCTGAGCGTGAAGAATTTATTACAGTAGGCTAAACTAAAGAAGCACCTGTCTGCGTGCAATGGGAAAAAACCCCGCAGAGCATTAGGGCTGTTTCTGGTAAAAAAAAAAAAAAAAAAAAAAAAAAAATGGACACCCTAACCTGGTGCAATGTCATAGAAGACTCAGGGTGCAAGGGCTATCCTATTGGACAATTAATATCCATTTTTTAACATGCTTAGCCACATAGTGGGAGAGGAGCCTATCTCCATAGCAGCTAGGGCTTGAGCGATAACCACTTTGTCATGTGTCTGTTGAGCACGTAGCTTACACACCAACCAGAGCAGGAGCACCACCCCAACACATAACAGCAGGCCAAACCCCATTATACCCTCCCATTCCTTAAAATGGGAAAAAGCAGTGGAGATCAAGGAGAATGATCCTTCTTATAAAGAGGCGTCCACACCGGGTGGAATTCACATGGACGATGGCCATTCGAAGTTGGTCCATCAGGCTATCAAATTCTCCTGTCCATTCACCTAAAAGATACTGAAAAAGTTGTTTAGAAAGGTTACTCATGCATCATGATGACTGGGCATGGGTTTAGGAAACACCGACAGTATTCCCCATCTGGGTTCCGCTGATATTCGCGGAGGATTCACAAGGAGTATCATCAGCCACAGGAGCCACAGGAGCATCTTCTTGAAGAATGGTTGTCACTCTTCGAGATAATCGCTCTAGTACCCAAATTGTATTTTCTCTGTCTTTATTTGTTACCTTTGTGCCACAGTTCTGAATCCTCTCCAGTCTCCTGAAGGGTCCCCCGTGTGCTGTTGATGTCAGTTTCCCGGGTTTCGGCACCACTCATCAAGTGCTATCGCCTTGTCTGCAAGAACGACGCTCAACAACAGGATTCTTCTGCAGCTATGTTTATTGCGCGACTCATTACAGCAAGTTGAGGGAAGATCCCGAGGAGGAAAAAGGGCTCTGCTTATATAGAGGAGCTATGTCTGTTACTGACAGTTGCAGAGGAGCTGTGTCCGTTACTGAAAGTTGCAGTGGAGCTATGTCCATTACTGACAGGTGCAGCCCGCAACGCTCATAACGGTCACCCCATGACGTGGATCGCACATCCGAGCCTTGCTGGCTTATGGACAGGAAACCGGTGCCATCTTCGGGAATGGCACCGGTGGCTCTCTACATGGCTCTACTTGTCTCATATT
The DNA here is from genome assembly GCF_943737965.1 of Phodopus roborovskii. Taxonomy (NCBI): domain Eukaryota; kingdom Metazoa; phylum Chordata; class Mammalia; order Rodentia; family Cricetidae; genus Phodopus; species Phodopus roborovskii. Next base: position 25,729,635 of record NW_026126567.1, read on the forward strand.
TAAAGTAAAAAAAAAAAAAAAATTGATGGCATCAGAAAATGAAGCAGTCCAAAAAATGTTAGACTAAAACTAAGAGCAACGTATCTGTTCTCTCATTTATTTATTTATTTATTTATTTATTTAATTATCTGTTTATTTTTCTTATCTCCCTCTCCTTCCCTCCATCTCTGCCACCCTCCCATGCCCCCTGACAACCCTCCCATCCCATCCCCTCCCCACTCCAAGGGGAGGGTGATGCCTTCCAGGAGGGGTTATCAAAATCCATCAAGTCATTTGGAGTAGGGACTAGGCCCTCCCTCCTGCCTCTAGGTTAAGGGAGTATCTCTCTGTTCTCTTTAGGAAGAATAAGCGAATGATATTTTATTATCCATTCATCAGTTGATAGATATCCATGTCATTTGCAATTTCTGGCTATAATAAACAGAAGAGCAATGAGAGTCCTTTGGATACATATGACCATGAGTGGTATAGATTGATATTATGGTTGTTTGATTTGCAACAATCTGAGAAGTATACACAGTGATTTCCATAATGGCGCAAACCAGTTTTCATATTGACCATAAATGAATAGTGGTCCCCTTTGTTTTTTTCTCTCTCAAGTATGTATGTTCACTCCTTCATTTCTTTTATTGATCTTAGTCATGGGTAATGATGAAATTTAAAAGTGATTTTAATTCTCATTTCCCACATGGATAAGAATCTTGCACACATGTTTAAGTCTTTCACAACAATTAGTATTTTCATTTTCTCCAGGACTCTGTTTAGCTCTATATCCCATTTTTCACTGGGCTATTTGTTTTCATAATGTTTGGGGATTTTTGTAGTTACCTGTATACTCTAGATACCAATTATCTATCATATATATTGGATTTTTCTTTTACACTCTGTCAGTTGCTGCCTTGTTTGAATTGTGGGTCCCTTTGCTGTACAGAAGCTCTTTCCCATCATTGGGTAACATTTATTAATTTTTACTCTTAATATATGTGTTATTGTTGCTCTGTTTAAGTAGTACGTTCCTGTGCCAACTGCATGTTTTCTAATGCTTGTGGGTAAATCATAAAATGTAGAATATAAAATTGTTTATTCATATATGTGGATTTGTGATCATTTACTATACAGATTTTAGCATGAATGCACTTTTTTCAGTCCTAAAAAACATTCCTTGATGTTTTCCCCAGGACTCTGGATGGTGATATTTTGCAATTTTAATATCTTGAGAAACTAGCACACATTTTATAGTGCATGGACCCATATATAGTTCTGTTTTTGTGTCTGACACATGAAGTACTGTGCCTTTCTGGTTCAGGTCATGATGCTTTAGAGGAGGAATAACTTTTAAACCAATGTCGTTCTATTAAATGAATTAGCTCATGCCACATTGTGCATATAATAGAAACCTACTATCAGCAATTTTAAAATACATTTTATAATGCTATGTTAGTTGAACTCATGGAAACATTGAGCCCAATGGTTACCAGAAGCTGAGGAGTAGTGGGAGGGTAGGAATTTGTCTACTGAAGAGCTCACAATATATTCTATTGTCTTTGGTTCTAAAATTGTTTTTCTATAAATAAATATAACGAAAATGGGAGGTACTTTTTTACTGTGACAAATAGAGCAACAAAAAAACCTACCAGGTTAATTGCCATCCTTTTGTGGAATAGTCTGTTAGCTTATCTTTCTTCTACATAACCGTTCTGAAAATGATGTATTACTCTCTCCATGTGTGACTGACAGAGGGGAAATCTGTTCTTATTCTCTGCAAACAAGATTTCCTAGCTTATTTAATGAGATTACTACATCTAGCCAGGTAAGCAAGCATTTAAATCTCATTGCTATAGTTTATGCCACTAGGTACAGATTGTCAGTTGGCTAGTAGGTACAGGATTATAAAGCTATGACAGATGATATCTGACTGTTTGCACACAATGTATTGTGTTCCCCATAACATGGTGTATTTCTCACAGCATGACAATATCTATGAATGCCCAATTGAACTCTTGCACTCATGTTGCCTCATATTGCATTTATAGTCACAAATTACAGATTAATATAATACGAAAACAAATGCACAATACCAATTTAAAAAATATTCAACTTTTACAGATGACCTAATGCATAGGAAGTGCTTACTATATATGATATAATATTAACACACAACAAATAGCAATTACTTCTTTCATTATACAATGCAGAAATGCCATTGCTTAATGATAAGAACTGTACAGAAATATCAAATAAATTATGATGATTTTAATGCACCCACTATAATTCTGTGTAGCTGTCTCGAAGAATCATATGGTAAAAATGTAATAAAGCATGTTTTAAAATGCCAGTGAGCAGAGTTTGGGTGAGATACATTTGCAGGAATTGTTGGATGCAGCTGTGGTTTGAAGGCTTTTGTACAATATGTTGTAATTGAGACTTTCTTCCACTTTCATTTACTGCAAATGAGACACAGTAATTGATGGATTCCCTTTGTGTGCAAAAAGGAAGTCTCTCAGACACTTACTGAACACATTGAATGCAGTTTTAAAATTAAAGTAGGGAAAGTAAATATTTAACTTCAAGACAAATACCCCAAATATTTATCCTAAAGAACTCAATCTTGTAAAATTAAATGTCTTATCATCTTGGCAGTACGTTTTAGCAAACACTCTATATTCACTTGAATCAATGTCTTTTTCAAACACTTAAAATTACATTGAGTCTAAAGCTTTCTCCCCCAGAGTAGAATTAACATGCTAAGCTTACTTTGAATTTTATTAAATTGTTTCTAACTATTTAAGCCCCACAAATAAAAACTCATTTAAACATACATATTAAGGATATTCTTCTCATATAATGAAATCTTTTATAATTTTCCTCAGAAAGAAAAGACAGTTGAATCTTGAATATAAATTAATTGTTTAATCTTCAATATAAATATATGTATGCTAAAAACTCAGTTTATTGTTGTACCAAGCCATTTACTGCTATGTTTATTATGCAAACAACTAATAATATAAAAACAATTACCTAATTTAACAATAACTAATAAGTATGGTAATACATATATTATTCTACTTTTCCTCGTGAGGTATTACACTAATTGCAAAAGTTAGTAAATTGTTGTGAATTAATTAACACCTAAGCCTGGATGTGTATTATGGAACCATCCAGAATTTACAAGGAACATTTCAAATTAAGTTTTTTGTACTAGGGAATATTATGAAACCATATTCAAGTATTGATTTTATAGTTTGAACCATAGTGAGGTAAACACAAATCAGAAGATGAAAACCCCTAAGATGACCTCAAAGGGAAATCCATCAACTTGACTTCATCTGAAGGGTCTTAGAGGAGAAGGATTTCACACCTCAGTAGCTTGGACTGTCGTATAAGGAAAATAATTTTTAGCTTTCAGATTATTTGTCACCTTTTCCAGTTTTGTCTGTATATATTTCAAAAAAAAAAAAGTACAAAAAAGCATAAAAAATGGAAACACGAAGGAATAGCTTCATTTTATATTGCTAGGAATGTTCAGGAGTGAAGTTTGGTGATTCATTTCTTCATTAAATAAATAAAATGAATAAAAAATGAAGAAGAAAAGAATTAAAGCTGAATCCTAGATACCAACTTTGCAAATAGGAACAGTATTTTGAAGCCTGCTGTTCATAATCATGAACATTATTTTAGGATTTACTATTTATTAATAAGTCATAATTTATTTGAAGGAATGTAACACTGATGTGACATTATTTTATTTTTCTTTGAATTAGCCTTTCTAGTCAAGGAAATACCATTGTCATAAATCTCATGAATGTAGGTTAAAATGTATTTAAACAGGATGAACTAAAGAGACAGATCCTAAAACATAGTGATTTTTCTTTTCTTGATTAGTTTTTTCTCATAAAATACATCCCAACCAATGTTTCCTTCTCTCCACTCCTTCAAGTTCACCCCAACTCCTCTCTCTACCTAATCCACTGCTTCTCATTTCCCCTCACAAAAGACCAGGCTTCCCAGGGGATGTCAACTGAGTGTGACAAAACAAGACACAGTAAGACTAGGCAAAAAACTCTCAAGCCTTCCTATCAAAGCTGGACCAGGAAGCCTGGCACAAAGAAAGGATCCTAAAAAAGGTAAATGAGTCAAAGACATACCCAATTTCACTGTTAGGAGTCCCATAAAAACCAAAGCTAAACAATCATAGCATATTTGCAGAGGATATAATACAGACCTATGCAGACTGCATGATTACCACTTCACAGTCTCTGTGAGCCCATCCATATGAACCTTGCTTAGTTGACTCTGCAGGCCGTGTTCATGGAACACCGCTGGTTACTACAATCCTTCTTCCCACTCCTCCCCCTTTTATTAGGGTCACCCAGCTTGGCCTAACATTTGGCTGTGTGTCTCTGCATTAACTCCAATAATCTGCTAGAGGAAGTCTATTTGATGACAATTAGACTAGGCACTGATCTATGAGTATAGCAGAATATCATAGGGAATCATTCCATTGAGTTTTAATTTTTTTTTCTCAGATGTGCTTGGATCTCTCCTCAGTCCCTAGGCTATCCAGTTTCCATTTCTTGGCTATCCAGGAAGTATTGGGCATGGGCCCCCATGGCATGCATTATTTGGTAAAAGAAACAAGTTAAGAAAAATAGAAGCCAGTGGAGGAGGAGCATGCTGTTATACAAACCATACAGATGATGCACATGCTGAAAGAGACCAACCATTAGCTCCAGGCCAGCCTGGAATATATAATGAAAGCCAGTTTCTGAAGTTTAAAACTTCAATGAAGTGTCAAAAGTTATCTATCAAATTATCAGGTTTCAGTAATGAGATCAATAATTATTTGATGCAATAACAATGTATATAGTCTTGAGAGTATTTATGTCAGACACAGTATAACACAACTATGAATGCAATTTCAAATTCTACAAAGCAAAGGAGTTGCAGTAAGTTCATATGTCTTAACTATCTCATAGGACACTCTCCCAATCTATTGTTATACACAAGAATAATAAATCCAGCATTGCTTTATGTTTAAAACTTAAATATTTCACCCTTATAGGGTTTTTCACAAAAACTTGTCTATATTCCTAATGTGTAGATAATTAAATTTATAATGGATCAAATTTACATCTCAAATTGAAGAATAACAAAGTGCACATCTAAACACATAACAATATATATTAAACCTTAACACAGAAATCCTTAATCCAGGATTTTTCATCTATTAATGTAAATATATTTTGCTTTATTGTTTTCATTGAAAATAGATAATTTTCTCATCCTACCAGAGTTTACCCTCCCTTTAACCCTACCAGCTCCCCCTACACTACCCTCTTCATCTGATCTACCCCTGCCCCCCTTTTCATCTTCAGAAAACTTCAGGTGGTTATCTGAGAGATAACAACAGAAAAGGACAAAACAAGATACAATAAGGCAGGGTGAAAGCCCTCATATATAAGCTAGGAAGGCAACCCAATAGTGGGGAAAGACAGAGAAAAGGGTCAGAGATACACACATTCCCACTGTTAAGTGTTAGTATTCAGGTATCTGTACTGGCTGGTCTTTGGGGTTCTGACAGAATATGCCCTCAGCTGCAGTCATTTAGGGTATCACCTGTGCATATTCTCTATGTTCTCTTTAAAAAAGCCCCTGCCCACCTCCCACTCCCATTCTCTTTCTCTCTTTCCCTTTCTCTCTCTCTCTCTTTCTCTCTCTCTGTCTCACACACACACACAAACACACACACACTCATACCCATCCCCTTGTACCAGTTGTGCAATATGTCTTCAGGAATACTGATTTACTACTGTTCCTGGAAGGCACCAATTATCTCCACCAAAGGGTTTTATGTTTGATTCTTCTCTTTCATCTGGGAGACAACTGAGACATACAAATATATATAAAACTTTACTCATTGATTTCCACTGTCTTATTTAAATTATAATCTCTGTTTTTCTCCCCATTGTTTTTACATTTTTTAAAAATTTAAATTAAAACCCAAGTTCTTTTACATGTCAATCGCGGTTCCCTCTCTGTCCCCCCTCCTCCCCTGTCCCCCACCAACCATGGGTGACACCATCCGTGGGGAATCTTCAGAATCTGTGATATCATTTGGAGCAGGGCCTAGACTCTTCCCCATGTGTCTAGGCTGAGCGAGATATCTATGTGGAATGGGCTCCCAAAAGTCAATTGCTATACTAGGGAAAAATTCTGATCCATTACCAGAGGCCCCCATAGACTGCTCAGTCCTCCTAACTGACACCATGTTTAGAGGCTCTTGGTCAGTCCTACCCTGGTATCCCAGCTATCAGTCTGAGGTCCATGAGTTTCCCCTTGTTCAGGTCAGACGATTCTGTGGGTTTCTCCAGCCTGGTTTTGACCCCTTTGCTCAACACTCCTCCCTCTCTGCAACTAGATTCCAGGAGTTTGGCTTAATGTTTAGCTATATGTATTTACTTCTGCTTCCATCACTACTGAATTAAGGGTCTAGGATGGCATATAAGGTAATGATCAATCTCATAGGGGAAGAACATTTAATGTAGCCTCTCTACTGTTGCTTATATTGTTAGTTGGGGTCATTCTTATAGGTTGCTGAACGTTTCCCTAGTTCCAGATTTCCCTTTAAACCTAAAATGACTCCCTCTATTATGGTATCTTTTTTCTTGCTCTTCTCTATTCTTTCCCCAACTCAATCTTCCTGGGCCCTCCTGTCCTCCACTCCCCTCCTCTTCTCCTCTTCTCTTTTTCCCAATTCCCTCTCCCCTAATTCCATGCTCCGAATTTGATCAGGAGATCTTGTCCCTTTCCCCTTCTGGGGGACCATGTATGTGTTTCTTAGGGTGCAGCTTTTCTTGCAGTGTGGTTTGTAGGCTGGTGATCCTTTGCTCTATGTCTAAAATCCAATTAGGAGTGAGCATATACCATGTTTGTCTTTTAGTGACTGGGTTACCTCACTCAGGATGGTTTCTTCCAGTTCCATCCATTTACCTACAAATTTCAAGATCCCATAGTATTTTCTGCTGAGTAGTAATCCATTTTGTAAACATAGCACATTTTCTCTATCCATTCTGTAGTTTAGTGGCATCGAGGTTGCATCGAGGTTCTGGCTTTTACAAATAATGCTGCTATGAACATAGTTGAAGGAATGTCTTTGCTGCATGAATGTGTATGATAATCGGCCCATTTTTAAATTAGGTTAGGAAAGAAGAAAGCTGTATACGTGTGCAAACTGCAGTGTGGTCTTTGCCATCCCATACTATACTCCACTGTTTCTGCTTACATTGACCCCTTTGTTTGTGTCATATATTTCAAACAAGCAACATTTGTTCATGAAATAGACTTTATTTTCTTCTTGCACCAGAGTATGAGCCTGAGAGGGCAAAGAGTGTTTTTATTTTATACATTGGTTTAATATTTAAGGAGTACTTGTGCATAAAAGTTGTCTAACAGCAGAACAAAATATCCTGAAAATAAGGGTTATAGAGTATATAATTGCAGGGCACAGGAGAATAACTGTCTCTAGTATTCCTAAAAATGCAAACTACTCTGGAGAGAGACCACACAGCTTCTGGTTATGATTTTCCTCTCATTCTCACATTTTCTCAATTTCATGCTGAGGTTATTGATTATTAATATTCTTATAACTATTGGGATATTTTTGTTTTTAGATTCAAGTTTTCTTTTTTTGAGGAAAAAATGACTTGCTTAAGCTTAAGCTAAACAGCAGACTATATTGTCTGGCAACTTCCTCAGCAATGGGAAAAATACTACTCTCAAATAATTGCATTGACATGGATACTGTCACCTGGGTTTTTCTGTTATTTTTTTAACCAATACATAATAGTAACTAAAGCAAAATATTGACAACTTTTTTATGACAACATTAATTTGGTTACTTAGAAAATACTATTTGTTTACCTGAAGGGAAACATACATATCCATAAACATTAGTAAAGTCCTTATTTACCTACAGAGGTGACTAATTGTCAACATTTCTATTTCAATTTCTCTTCCCATGTCAAGTTGTCTGCACTGTGACAAATATTGAATTAAAATAATCATCCTGGAAATGATCCATGACTTGGCATTCATTTCAATAATATAAAGATACAGCACATATTCATTTGTTTCAAGGTAATCTTAGTGTTTCATCCCTTTACTGAAACCAAAAGCTTTATATCACATGACTATAATTAGTACCGTGATGGACTCTGGGAGTTCAGTAGTGGCGTAGAACTGTGGAAATGATTGCTTAAGTGTTACTGAATCCTTACTATATGCTAGTCACTGATTTAAGAACTTCTTTTCCCTTAGTTGATTGTGTCCTCAGAATAAAGGATAAGTGTTCTGTGTTTACTTTTTAAATTAGTTCTTCAAATATTTTGTAGAATGTGATTTGATCATATCCACTCCCTCACCCAACTCCTCCCAGATTCATCTATTTCTATACCCAACCAAATTTATGTTTTGTCTTGTTTTGTTTATATTTATACAACCCATCAAGTACAATTGTACAGTTCATATATTCCTGGATAAGTGGCTTTACACTGGATTCTGATATGGTTACTAAACACTATATTTTGAGATTACAAGATTTCCCATTCCTTTTCTTCATTTCAAATGTCTTATTGCCTTCCTTGTTCTCTTATGTTTCAAATCTTTGCCTTTTTCATACATTATATAATATGCAATTTATATATATTATTCATAATTACATAGTATAACCTTCTCAGTCTGCATAATATTACTTGTATGTCCTTGTGATGACCATCTCACGTTGGATGTCCAACTGCATTGCTCTCGCACTGTTCCTCGTAAAAGAATATTGTTCTTGCTCTCAACATTCCGCCTTTGCCACAGATTCCCTAAGCCTTAGTTTTGGCAGTTATATTGTAGATGTTTAATTTTAGTGGGACTGGTTCCACAACTCTATGTTTAAATTGGTTTCACTTTGGTTTCAAAGAGCAATTTCCTTGGTGAGGTATATGGACTACCTCAACGTTTGTGGGTATAAGGGAAACTGGAAAGTCAGGCCTTTGTGCGGAAATCCAGTACAGTGAAAAATTCCCAGAATCTTAGAGGGTGACTCTAGTAGGAAGTCTTTTAATGAAGGATACATAGTATGAGCCACCCCTCTTTTGTAACCAGTCAAGGCCTCCAGTGATGATACTGGATCATGTTTTGGTTGAGTTGTTGGCCCAGGGAGTCCCATGGAGATCCCTAAACAATCCAGGTAATGCAGGTCAGAGGTTCCATCTGTAAACTCAGTCACACACCACTGACAAGGACAACATTCACAATGTTCATTGAATATAGAGAGGTTGATCTGGTGTTGAATGGATCCTTCATCCCTCTATTCTAGTCTCTTTGATGTGGAAGATTTCCTGCAGGTTGCTGAATGTGAAACCTGATCACAAACCCAGCCACCAAACCTTCTACCTAACAATTTTTCCTGCCTGCAAGATACCCTGGGACAATGGAGGTACCGAACTTCTAAGAGTAGCTACTCAATGTGTGGTTTAACTTGAGGCCTGAGACAAGATGAGGAGCCAATGCCCTATTTTGCTTGGATGGCCAGGAACCATTGTATGTCTTGCTCAGAGACCTAGGTTAGAACCAAACACTACTGGAAAAAAAATCCATGCAGTAATTCTTAATGTTATTCTGCTAAACTCATTGGTTGGTACCTTGTTTACTTGCCATCACAGAAGATTCCTCTCACAGTTGAATGGAGTTGGTACAGAAAAACAGAGCAGAAATTATTTGCAGAGGATCCAAATTTGAGGGCCCTCTCTCAGGAGATTGCATAACCCTGTGTAAGGATGGGAGGAAGATCACATGAGGCTGACGGATAGAGGAGAACACAGTCCACTTAATTAGAAAAGCAGGGCTAACATGGGCATAACAAAGACCTGCATAGCAAACATGAAGCCTGTGTGCATCTGATCAAGGGCCTCTGTGTACATGTTATTGCTGTTACCTTGGTGTTTTGTGGGACTCCCAATACAGTGAGAAACTGTCTCTCTGGCTCTTTTGCCAGCACTTAGGACCCTTTTTCTCCTGTTGGAATGAGTTGCCTTTGTCCTATCTCAAGGTGAGGGCTTTGGCTTGTTTATTGCATCCAGTTTTGTTTTGTTTGGTTGTTGTCTTTTGGAGGTCTGTGCTTTTCTGAAGTGTAAACAAAAGTATATTAGATCTGGATCAGTGGGAGTTGCCAAGAGTGGAGGGAGTGAGTAATCTGTTCAGCTGTATTGTAAGAGAGAAGAATCTGTTTTCAGTAAAGAAAGAAAAATATAGAGTTCAGAATCCCATTATTATTTTAGTTAACCAAGCTCTATAAAATAATGAATTTCCAAAGAAAAATACCAAGAAAACATTTAGAAGCCTCCACATATTTTTCCTTTTCTTATTTCCTATAACTGTACTGGGTTTATATCACTGTTTCCCTCATTCCAACAACTTCTACACATCCTTATCCCCTCACAAATTCATGTGATGTTTTTTCTTTTAGTATGAACACACACACCCACAAAAAAAAAACAAAAAAACATCCAAACCATACCATACAATATAGTAGGGAAAAGAACAGACAGATTCATACAAGAATGTAGCATTTAGGCAAACACAGATTCAGACTAACAATGGGGACTTGGAAGGCATAGGAAGAGAAACAAGAAAATTCAAACCTGGTCTTTCTTTTTATTAAATTATTCCAAGGTGTTTCTTTCAAAGCAACTAAGAAAAAAATACTCCAAGATGTGATTTCTTTTCTGAATGTAGGATTGATACATTATTCTTGAATTGGAGTTTATTTATAAGGCATTCCCATCAGCACAGGGAATCTGCTCAATTTCCAGTAGCCCCTCATTTAGGAGTTGAGTCCTGTGCAATTTCCTCCATCCATGTAGGCATACCAACTGTTCTTGTCATAGTTCTGATTTTTTAAAGCAACCATATTGTTGAGATTTAAAGTTCCATATTATTTACATGTGTTAATTCAACTTTCATTTATTACCTCATCTGAGTCTAAAGAATGATCACCTAATACTATTGTTACCACCATATGTCTGTTTTAATATTTTACTTGGTCTTTTACTCGCTATGTTTAATATTTCTTCTTTGTTTTGCATGTTCAGTGCTTTGGTTATTATGTGACATGGGGCATTTCATTTCTGTTAGACTTTTTTTGTTAAATTTTTTACTATTGAACTGGGATTCTTCTCCTTATTGTATTCCTTTTATTCTTAGGTTTGGTCTTCATGGTGTCCCATGTTTCTTGGATGTTTTGTGATAGGTGATTTTTAGAGTTAATGGTTTCTTTGATGGATGAATCTATTTCTACTATTTTATCTGCAATGCCTGAGTTTTTCTCTTCCTTCTCTTTTAAAATCTGTTGGTAATATTTGGTTCTTTACTTCCTATTCTCTTCTTCAGATTTTCCATCCCATGGAATTCCATGGGTTTGCTTTTTCTTTATTGCTTCTCTTTTAAATTCTCATGTCATGAATAGCCCCACTCACCCTCTGGCTTTCTTGGCCTTCCTTAAGGGATTCATTCATTTCCTCTAAATTTGGGTTGTCTTTTCCTAGATTTAATTAGGTGTGTTTTTAATGTCCCCTTTAAGTACATCTATCGTTTTCATAAAGTTGCTTTTAAGGTTGTTTTCTTATGTGTTGGCTCTGCTCAAATATCAAATATTCTGGTCTTGCTGTTATAGGAGAGCTGGGCTCTGGTGTGTAGTGCCATATGGCCCTTGCTGTTGTTTATTTTATATTTACTCTGTCTTTTAGGCATCTGAGTTTGGGATGATTAGTTCTTGTTCTTGATTTAAGAGTTGTCTTGGTTGGACAGGTGTTTCTTTCCTTGGTTTCTGTTTCCTCTGTGGTTTTTGAGACTTTTGGCCTATATTTCTGGTAGCTGGCATTACCTCTGTTCTGGTGGGGAGTCTGTCCACCTTGGGAGCTGGCCTTCTGCTGTTTAGCCTTGCCTATAATGCAGCAGGGGTTCTCTATTCATCTGATTGGATTAGACTGCACCAAAGCAGCTGAACTCTAATCAAGCTGGTGGGGTTTACCTGTATTCTGACTGATGTAACTTGTGCCTAAGTGCTCAAAGTCCACTGGGGCTGAGGTAGGGCCTAGCAGAGGGCTGGCAATAGATGATACTGACTGGTACGTCCTTGGTGTGAGTGACTGAAATCCACTGTTGTTCAGGGAATTTTCTACGGTGGGTACAGCGATGAGCTTGGAATGAGTGGGCTGTGGGCAGGGTCTTAGGGTACAGAATCTAGGGAGGGAGGTAATTCTGATGACAGGCAGGTAATTCCCAGTTTCTGACTGGTGTGGCCTGTACCTGAGTGTTGGAAGTCTGCTGACATTGAAGGCAGGGCCAAGCAGCAGGACAGTGAGAGCTGGGGTGCCATGGGCCACAGGAAGGATTCTGGGGAACAGAATCCCAGCAGAATGTCTGAGATGACAAACATATGTAACTTACTTTAAAGTTTAAAAAACATACACATATATTGAAAGAACACCTCAAGCCATATGTGTAACATATTTGGATTGTGAATCAGTTAAATGAATGAAAAAGGATTTAGGAATATTACTTGACTCAAGTTTTCATAATACCATGTAAGGTGAGTGGGATTCTTTTAAATTTGCTTTAGTTTTGTGGCACATACTTTAAAAAAATAAATAAATAAAGGCTCAGCATCTCTGATGGAGTTTGAGAGGTTTGGGATTAAAAACTTGGACCTTTCCTCTCTTTATCTCTCTGCAGATTCATGTTTCTATTTTATTTCTCTTCTGCCTGTCAAATATTCCTATGTGTTTGCAGAAACAGCTATCTGGTATTTCATGTCAATTGGTTCATGAAGTCCCTATGTTGTTTCTCCAAAAGAATTAAAAGGCAATACTTTTTTTAAATTAATCTCTAATTTTTGGGGACCAGGTGGCAGCTGGGATGGTTAACATATCAAAATTTTGAGTTATAAAAACAAAATAAGACATCAGAATGGAAAGTTTGGTAAGAACTGATGATGATAGCCTCTCATGTCTTCATACGCACTCAGATTTAATATGCTGTTGTTAGCTGTCCCTGCATTAAATTTCACATGCTGGGAAATCATGAGTTTCATGCAAGCCCATGCAAATTTTCTAAGATTATGACAAAGCTGTGAACTGTGTCTAATTCATCACTCTACCATCTGTTTAACATGGATTTATCACTAGTTACTGGCTTGTAGTAAGCAATCTTTAAATTCTCTATTCAGCCTGAACAGTGATCTGTAAAAGCTTGTGCACAGTGCCTCGGCAGGACTTCCCAATCTCAGCCAGCACCAGACTTAATACAAATTCAATGCTGGGGAAAAAGAGATTTATCTCCAGCTGTGGCCAAATTGTAGCTTGTTGCTCTAACTTGTCTTTCTCTAAATCTAATATTGCAAAAAGAACAGCTGCAAGGGTGATGTTCCACTTTCCTGATTAAACATGCTCAGATACACTTCTAGGGAGGTGGCTCTCTCCTCACAAATTGACTGGGACACTGGGGTTAATTTACTGAAATATGTAGCATTGGATCTCAGTTGTTTGATCAGAAGATTTCGACCATTGCTTTTATTTCTGGATGATATCATCTGTAAGAATATAATTAAATCACAATCATAACAGCTATATATATATAGAGAGAGTCTGCTTTCTATGACTATGAAAAAATATAAGAGAAAAAATGACCTTCAGAGGAGGTATGATTTTAAATTTCAGGGATTTTAATTGAAGATTATCTGCCACTCTTGTTTGGAGGATTGTAGGGATGCAGAATGTTAAAACATGAAGTCCATGGCAGAACCAAGCTACTCATCTTATGATAGCCCAAATGCCAAATCAGAGACAGGTACAGTTCCCTAGTGAAGCCTTTGCAAGGCCTGCTGCCAATGATCTGGCCTCTTCCATGAGGTCTCATCACTAGAATATCATACATCTTCACCGCATCATTGATGTGAAGCTTTCTCAATATTAAAATCCAAACATAGCAGTCAGAATATATTTGTACAAGAATACACTTTCTGTACATTTGTCTCTTATACTTGCATGATTTTTGAGATTATTAAATCAACTTTACTTCATGAAAATGAAGGAAGGAAAACAAAACAAAAATAAGAATACTTTTAAGTCAGGCACTTAAGTATCCCAAGCTGGCCTATAACTTATTATGAGGCTAAGGTTGATCCTGAAATTCTAATTTCCCTTCTTCAACATTTCAAGGGCTACAAGTATAGGCATGAGACACTCTACCTGGTTTACTCAGGAGCAATCCTGTACCTTTTACATGCTAGACAAGCATTTTACTAGATGAGCTATATTCCCAACTACTAGACAAAACAGTTTTGATGAGCAACACAAGAATTTCAAGAGTAACTGAAGTGTGACCATAACTAATCCTAGATCTCCAGTAGACAGATGGAACTGTGAAAACCAAAGATAGTCAGAGTCTATCGAAAGTCTTGGAATGATTTATATTTTAGAAGTAGCAGGATGATTAAATAAAACTTGAAGTTACACAGTTAAAAGCTAAAATAGAAGGTTAGAATTTAAAAAAAAAAGCACTTTAAAAAATATACACTTAACCAAATCCTAGTACAATAAGAAGACATCATTTAGAAATCAGTCGAGGTACACTAGGAGAAAAGAACTGAAGGAATAAATATATTATATTTGAATATGAATAGCCCCCATAGGCTCATATGTTTGAATGATTAGTCATCCATATATGTCACTTCTTGAGATGGCATTGGCTTTGTTGGATGGAATAAGTGTGGCCATTTTGGAGATGTATGCTGTTAGGGGTAAGATTTGCGGCTTTAAAAGCTCAAATCAGGCCCAGTCATTCTCTGTGTCTGTCTCTGTATCTGTCTCTTTTGCTGTCTCCCTCTCTCTCTCTCTCTCTCTCTCTCTCTCTCTCTCTCTCGTGTGTGTGTGTGTGTGTGTGTGTGTGTGTACATGTGTGTCTGCTGCATTCAAGTCCAGATAAAGGATCCTTGGCTACCATGTCTCCCTATATGTCACCATGCCTTCTACCTTCTGCCATGATGATAATGGACTAATCCTCTGAAATATAAGTCAGTCCCTATTGAATATTTTCCTTTAAAAGTGTTGCCATGGTGATGGTGTCTCTTCACAGCAACAGAACAGTAACTAAGAAATATATATTAGATGATTTAGTAGAAGTACTTACACAATAGTCCAACAATGACTGACCCACACCATATATATATATATATATATATATATATATGTGTGTGTGTGTGTGTGTGTGTGTGTGTGTGTGTGTGTGTGTGTGAATGATACAGACTATAGGCTCAGAATTAGAAGCAGTGGGTGCCCATTTTTATATCTGTGGAGACATTTTAAAATTCCATTGGCATATTTAGATTTTATTTAAGACGTCAAAAGAACTGCTGAATAAACAATAAAGGATATGGAAATTGAGGAGGAAAATAGAAGAAAGTGGGGGTGATAGGTGAGGATGGGAGTGTGAGGGAACAGGGATTGACATGCAAAACAACCTTCTTTCAAATGTAAAGTTAAAAAAGGAAGCAAAGGCAAGTCTTTAAGAAATATACACAGCTATGGGCAATTCTGTAAACCACTAAATTCTATTACATTATGGAATACATACACTGAAACTTAAACAGAATTTTAGTTTTCACTAAGATTTTATTCTTTTTAAAAAGTCATTCTATTTTTCAAGGAACTTTTTCTTTTTCCAATATATGTATTAGTATAGCTGTCTGTGGCCAATTAGGAACTGTAAATCATCCTAACAAATACCACTCTAAGAAAGGAAAAGAGACTTCTTGTCCCATTTAGATGTACAAAGCTTTAAATATGCTTTTCGTTGACTAAACTAAAAAGGATGATTGCTTTAAAGACAAAAGGACTACAAGTGAATGAAAGGAGATTAATATTCCATAGCATTATCTACAAACCAATTCTGTTGCTGACGTAAAAAGAGCAAAGAATTGGAATTATGTGACATATCTACTGGGCCCACATTTAATATTTGCAACACAGCCAACTTTGGGCTCTGATCTCACTCTGTCCCTCTGATGAAAGAGGATCCTTCCATTTCTCTTGCTTAAAACCTGTCTGCCCACACAATGTCTTTGGTTTGTGAGTTTACATATGAATTTACATGGAGGGAGTTCTGGAGATCAAGGGTAGATATAAAGTTCCTGAAGTCCAACCACATGTGAACATTCCCAGAATGCAAGTAATAAGATAGACAGGATGTTGGACTGGATGCAAGACGAAGAATTTAGATCTATAGCAACTATGAATAAAGTGCTGATCCTTCTTGGGCCAGGGTTATAGCTTTTGTGATACAAAGAATTGCAGTGAGTAAGGCATCTACAGTTTGCATTACAGACCAGTATTCTACAGAACCTTGGGATGTAATCTCTAGGGTAAGGGCACTTGATGCATATACAGCCAGCCTATAGAGGGACTGGTGTCCAATGGAGGTCTGAGAAACAGCACACTAATTTTTCCATGAGTGTTGAGCCATCCATATAGTCCTGAGCTAAGAATAACTCGCTGCCCAACACAAATTCCTGCATCTTCTCCCAGCATCAGCCTTTCAGACAGAACTCTTCCCCTTCTCCTGGTCAGCAAGCTTAGAAAACAGCATACTTTCATCAGTCCACTTATATTTGCTACTATGAAAAGCTTCCCACTATTAGTTACAATAACCACTTCCAATGTGATGGTGCTGGCAGAAGCTAAGTGTCTACTACATCTCTACACCTCCAAATATAAGCTCACTTTCCTCTTAAACAAATGACACCTTGCAAAATGTGCATTTACAAATATGTACATAGGGACCTTTGTATGCATGTGTCTGATACTTTGCTTTACAATTTAAATCACTATGAAACTCTTTGAAGTACCCACGCCTTCATTTCTCTTTCCCATCATCCTTCTCCCTAATGAATGATATTGTACACATTTTACTTTTTTATACATGACTAGGAATAAGTGTAAAGAAAGCTCCCTGTATTAAAGGAGACAAATGATGAAAAAAACTAAAATTATTCTGTATGTTAAATTTTATATTAAATAAATAAAAAGTACAGATTAAGTAAGATATGGTATTTGTCTTTGGGGTATCTGAAAACTCTTAATAAAGTGTCTAGAAGATAGAAATGGTACTGGAATGAATGAGCACATGAATGAATCAAGGATGACAAACTTGAATAGAACACTGGAGTGTATGCATGCCATGCATTAACCCTTATTTTGTCAATTTTGAAAATGTCACAAATAATCTCATGTCTACCTTCAAGAATTTGAACCTTACTCAGGAAGATATTATGTCAATATATGATTATGACAAAAAACCTTAAATATTTAATTCAATTATACATATATGAGCACAGTACTTGTATGATTTTTTTATAGAGAGACACAAATAGTCATCTAAACTTTTCTGCTGTCTTAGTAATGTCAGGAGTTTAAAAACCCAATTTGCATGCTTGTCAAAACCACTTGGATCTTCCTGAACACCTCTTACATTCTAAATAATCACATCACATCATGGGGCTCCAGAAAGTCATGAAAACACTGCACCTGTCCTGAGACTCATGCTGAAACAACCTCTTTCTTAGCACTCTTATAGACAGAGCAAACTGGTTACAACAATGCATAATCATGAACAATTCTGCTAGCTCTACCAAACCTTCATGGATTGTCTTCAAGTTTCAGCTAGCAACTGAAAAAGAGACATTGTCATTCATAGGAGCCAGTCAATCAGGAGTTGATTTTTCTTATTGCTGCAAGTAACACAATTGTGTTTAGTTGGTGTGTTTGTTTGTTTTCTGTCCTGGAACTAGCTCTTGTAGACCAGGCTCACACATATCTGCCTGCCTCTGAGACTAAAGGTGTGAGCCACCACTGCCTGGGCCTCTTTGTCTTATTTTTTCAAATTCCATTTTCTCCTATCCTGTTTACCTTCCAATATCAGTTTCATAAGTCAAGCTGTAAAAGGCTGTGATTGCTTATTTAAATATCTTCCCAATTGAGACCTTTGAAATGCTGCATGTTATATGATTGTATTAGGTGATTTCCCTAGTTTGTGATGGAGATGCTTATCTGCATGTAGAACTATGTACTTCCCTTTCCTCCATAACAAAGAAGGACTGGCAGGGTGTCTTGTACCACCTCTACCTTGGATTCCCATGAGTTCCAAATCTGTTCACCCAGTAATGGATATTCAGTGTAGATCTAATTTTTATGTTTTCCTATGTGTCCTGTAAGTTAAGAAATCCTCCCTTTCCTCCCCAAAATTACATGTAAACCCTGGTCCATAATTTTCTTGCCAAAAAAGAGATTACTGCAATGGAGAGCATCCATGTGAAACTTTGCCTTTTTTTTTTTTCTCCCTTTGGGTTTTTGAGAAATGGTTTCTTTATGTAGGCATGACATCTTGGAACTCTGTCTGATACCAGGCTGGCTTCAAATTCGAAGAGATCACCTGCCTCTGTCTCTTCAGTGCTAGGATTAAAGGCAAGAGCCACTACTTAATGTAATTATTATTTTTTTTCACAGACATTTCTTTCTGTAAAGACATTTCAGCAAACAGTGCAAGCCTTATCACCCAAACACAAGCCATACCACAGTCTACTGGTGATACCATTTCATACATTCTATTTTCTAGCATTACAAAATTTTTCACAGGATCACTCTGGCTTGTTGGTGTCTCTGGAGGTAAATGGAAGGGAGAAATGAAAAGAATGAGCCTACTTGCCAGCTATAATGCCTTAATTTAAAACTTCATTGTCCCTTTATTTCCCCTACATTTGACTCTTTGTATGTGGGTTTTGTTGTTGTTGTTCTTTTGTTTCGTTTATTTTCAAGACAGGGTTTCTCTGTGTAGCATTAGTTGTCGTGGAACTCATGCTGTAGACCAGGCTGGCCTCAAACTCACAGAGATCATCTGCCTCTGCCTCCCAAATGCTAGGATTAAAGGTGTGTACCACCACTGCCAGCCTTCTTTATATTTGTAACCTTTTACTGATGTGGATTCTTCTCATTCATTTGTTTCTCATTCATAATTTGGGCATTGACATCCTCATTTTTTTATTCAGTATTTACCTCAAAGCAAAACGTTTTGCTATGTTTATGAAACAAGTATAGATCACTTCACTGTCAAGGTTGTAGCTATTTCTATTACTAATTATGTTCTTCATACCCAGTTTTGATTCAGAATATTATTTCCAATGTACGAGGTTGGTCTTTATCATCTTTTCACCCTTTACTAAATAGTTATTATAAAAATATCTTCTCCATATAGAAAAGAATATTGACTAACACTTTAGTTTATACTTTGGGATTTCTTCTGGATACATTGCTTTGGGTGTGACTGGGTGATTTTAATTTCTCTAAAGGAGAGAAAAAAAGTACAACTAGATAAACATACTATGATTGATTGAATATGAGAGAATATGCCTATTTAATGATAATTTAGTTCCATTTATTACTGTGTTCTGTCCTGTTAAAGTCTTGTTAAAAGGATCACTGTACCTAGCAATATGACTATTGTCTTCCCCTTCTTCAATAAAAAGCAATAGCTAAGTTATCAGCAGAGGATTGGTAATATCGGGATGCTATTCTTTTGTTTCCTTTTCCACAACACTCCAGAAGTTATCTTGACTTGACAATAATCGTAGTCTGAGTTTATTCCATAACCATCCTTCTTCTTGTGGATGCTAGGTCATCCTTTTTTCACTCTTTCATTCATAATAATACCAATGATATATCATGAGTAACAGTCCCAACCACTAAGCACACAAATCTTCCACACTGACTTCATTTAAAGGTTTTCATGTTATTGAATATAATCTTCATCAAATACTCTAACTAGCCTCAGAATTGCTCTCCCTACTTTCATGATTAACAAGTTATTTCACTAAACAAGCAATTAGCCTCAGTGCTAGTAAAATTTGCTAAGTAGCAATGTAAACATCTTGGCCTCAATGATTATATGTAATTGAATCTACCCTACATGCAACACTAATGCAGAGATGTCTAGGAATTCAATTAATAGTTCTCTTAAGGTAAGTTATTATTTGAACAAACTAATGCTATTTACTCTTGTCATCAAGTGGTGGTGCAGTCATATTAAATTTTAATGCTTATTTTTTACCTCCATGTTATGATGTACTAAATGAGCAACATATTGCTTTTAGAATAATGTATCCCATTTCACTTGATTAATAGAGGGCACATGCTTGGGAATAAAATTTAAAGTGAAAAGATCTCAGAAGCTGTCTTTGTGGGGCTGTTATCAGATCCAGTCAAGTAACCCCAAGTTCGTAGCTGAGTAGGGATGTGTATGAAGGAAAGGTTAGCTATTGATAAAGAGAAGACACAGAGACACAGAATAAAATTAAGAGGACAGATTCAGTTAATACTGAATTGCAATAAGTTTATTTTTCACCAATCTTATATACCTTAACAAAAAAAATGGAAATGGTGTCATATATATGAAACAAACAAACTTTTCTTCCTCGTTTCTCTAAGGGTTCAGTAATCACACCTTAGATTCAACTTCTTGTTCCCCAGCTTTTAGGATCAGGAGTATCCACACCTCAGGCCAGGTCTGTTATTTGGAATAAGACAGACAAACACCATACTGTAGCCACATTTTGCCTTTTAAGGTCTTATGAATTGCTGAGAACAGTTATGAACTCTGTGCCCTTGTGATAAGATAGAGTGCAGCCATATTTATAGGCACTGGCAAGCATAGTAAGTCTTGTAATTCTTTTAAGTTTTAATGAAATTATGAATGTTAAAAGATTATATGTGAAGATTCTGGGATCTTAGCCCAACCACAGAAGGTTGAGTTGGGTCTGCCGAACAGGTAAGGGTTCTGCACACCTGTTCCCCAGCCTCCCAGGATCTTGGAGACAATCAGACACAGCTGGGAGTCTAGTCAAGCAGAAATTTGTTTATTGTCCCATATCAGACATCTTTAAAAAGAGAAAAATAAAAAAATAAAAACACTCCACAGAGTGTGCAAATAGCCAGTCAGTGGTTTTAAAGGTCAGTCTGTCATGCACCTAGGCAGCCTTATGCTTTACCTAGAGATCATGAGCTGCTCATGCACTGACTCATCTCTCATTTGCTTCGATCTAGGCAGACAGTCATATGATTTTGTACTCAACTCAGCACTCATGATCTTGAATTCTCCTCAGTGCTATCTTTGACAGGTTCATGTACCATACAGATTGCTTCTTTTTTGTTTTAAACTATGGCCACCTCATTTTGAAGCATGGGTCTCTAATAGCATCTTTTGTCAAGGTTCACTCAAAAGGTAGATACCCTCTGGGAGGAGCCTATCACAATGTACTTGGGGATCATCAGCTGGGTCTATTGAGTCTTTGTTTTGATTATTCTGACCAGCCTATTGAAAAGGCAAGGCCCAAAGACACAAATTAAGGTTATTA
Source organism: Phodopus roborovskii (assembly GCF_943737965.1). Classification (NCBI taxonomy): domain Eukaryota; kingdom Metazoa; phylum Chordata; class Mammalia; order Rodentia; family Cricetidae; genus Phodopus; species Phodopus roborovskii. The sequence goes on from NW_026126567.1 coordinate 25,751,140, forward strand.
GTGTAATGGAAACCAACAGGGTGGAGATTATCTTATCCAGGACTCCATACGCATTTTCTCACACCTCCATTGTGCACTGTAGAAGGTGTCTACCCCACCAGGCATATGTAAAAGTCAGTGTCCTTAAGACTACCGTATTGGGATCATGGAGGTCCAATATGTATGGCAGGTGGCACCCCTACAATCCTCTACATTCAGACTGTCCTTGATGAAGAGAAATCCAATTTCCCATGTCCCAAGATCCTTGAGTCAGGTAAGAGATCCAAGAAGAGTATGGCCCACCAGGATTGGAGGACTGCCTCATTTGTGGTGCTATTGAAGACATCTCCACTGGCATCATTGATCACTATCATCAGCATCTGTTGCAGATGATGAGAGATCTGCTGGGTGGTCACTGGAGTAGTCAACATGAGCAGTGGAAGAGTCAGAGCTGTCAGGAAGCAGGGCATCATCTAAACTTTTTAAAGAACACATGAACTTCAAGGGTTTGAGGCCCTTGGACATGGTTAGGTATCATTGTTTTGGTCCTCTTATTTCAGAAGACAAACTTTGATTGCCATTGTCACTTCATTGTTGGACACCTGTTCTTGGTCATCCTCCTGCATTGTGGGAACAGGCAGGAATTTTATTTTTCTGACCAGAAGCCAGATGGGCGCCTTTTCATCTATGGGAAAGACATATCCAATTCCTCTTCCCATTGTAATTAATGGATCTGTAACCTTCCATTGGGATGTTACAGCATCTTTTAATTTTACCTTAACTTGGAGTTTGGGGTTTAGGTGGCCCCAATGTTTTCAGAACTTAGATTCGGTTTCTTCCTTAAAATAATTCAAAATATTTATAGTGAATGAAGCCATTCCTAGTTGGAAATGGGGGCTGATTCCCCCTTTTTGTTTTAAAAGTTGTTCTTTAAGACATTGATGGATCTTTCTACAAGCTTGTTCCTTAGGATTGTAAGATATAGGGCCCTGCATGGATCCCCAAGTCACCTTGAACAAGCCTGAAGTTGTTGGCTGGAACTCCTTGCCTCAAAGATGTTGTTGGTATTCTTCCCGTTTTGATAACACACACCTGTTAATTGTAAGGGTTGGTGCTCTGAGCCTCCCACAACTAGCTTCCAGAGCAGGTCAGCGGGGAAATGGTTAAAGCCAGCATGGCCTATGAGCCAAAGGAATCTATATGGATGATTTGCTAGCCTTTAGCAGAGGAGTGGGAACTGCTGTGGCTCCAGAATGTATTACTCATCTTCTTACATGGTGAGATGATGAAGGACATACAGTACTTTTTTAAACTTTTGTGTAAAGTCATATCCCTGTTAACCTTTGGGGAAGAGATATTATGCTTCAGGCCATCGTAGTAGTCCTTACTACTGAGCCTGTTAAAAATATGCTGGCTGACCAAGGTTATATACAAGGAAGAGGACTGTGTGAATTCCTTCATGGTGACTCTCAGTCTGTTGCATCCAAAAATTTAATCATCAAAAGAGCTGGAGATTGTTCTGGGTTGCGAAATTTTCCTTAGGGGTTATTGCTGTGTAGCCTGTTCCCATTCCTATCATTTGGAAAACTGATAACCCAGTCTGGTTGGAGCAATGGCCCTTATCTATTGAGAAATTATAGGCTGAACATCAACTTGTACAGGAACAATCAGAGGCAGGACATATTATTCCTTCCACTTCTCCATGGAAAACCCCAGTTTTTGTTGTAGAGAAAAATTATGGAAAATGAAGACTCCTAATGAAAGACCCTCAGAGCGGAGCGAGAACGTTCATGCTCCGACTCAGAAAAGGCGACATCCCAAATCACTCACAAGAAGTAGTCTTGATGCAAACAGCAAGAGGACTTTTTTATTCCAAGTTCACTAGGGTCCACAGTCTTATGCCACAAAGAGGTAGAGGACTGAGGACCCTGAGTCCAAAATCAAGACAACTTTTATAGGGTTTACAACAAAGCCAGCACATTGCAAACCAATCATCCCATAGCATCGAGCCCGCGTGGTGCCGGCCAATAAATTTAAGTCATTTTATAGTCTTTAGACTAATCATTTTAAATCATCCAAGCCTGCGCTTTATAGACAAGCAGTTTCCTATAGTCCCAGAGGTCTGCATTTGTGCAGGCTTCTGGTTGGGGTGACAAATGGCAGTTAGGATAGGTCACTGGGGCAGGGGGTTTCACAAGTAGTTTACCAAAGTCAGATAAGCGGTTAGTCAGCTCATTTCCTGTTATCTTACTAGGCCAGGATCACATACTCAGTACTCAAGGGCCTGTCATAAGCACCAAGAAGTGTAACCTTTTTCCTATTTACTGGCAGAGGACAGGGTGTGGAATTTGAGGTATTTAGGGCTTCTTAGATAGTATTTCTAAACTTCTAGCTTCCTGGGGTCATTGGAGAGTTAGGCTGTATTTCCCATCCTTTCACTACAAGAACTCCAAGCTGTTAATGAATGTATGCAATTTATGGGAGCCACACAATATGGCTTACTTTCCCCTGTAGGCATTCCTCAAGGCTATCATTTATTAGTTATAGACCTAAAAGATTGCTTTTTTAGCTTTCCCTTGGATCCTCAGGATAGTGAGCGATTTCCATTTAGCATTCTTTCTATTAATTTTAAAGAGCCCTATAAGAGATATCAATGGGTGGTGTTTCCTCAGGGAATGGCCAAAAGTCCCATTATTTGTGAAATTTATGTATCGTTGGCCATTGCCCCCATTAGGGAGAAATATCAATCCCTGTATATTGTATATTATATAGATGATATTCTTTTAGCTGACCCAGATTCTAAGGAAGTGAATGAGGCTTTTGGGGAATTGCAACATAATCTTCAACTAGCTGGCTTAAGAATAGCCCCAGAAAAGATATAACAAGAATTTCCCTATCAATACCTGGGTCATCAATTGTTATATTTTGGTATCTGTCCTCAAAAGATTACTTTAAGGCTGGATAGACTGACCACACTTAATGATTTTCAAAAATTATTGGGATATATAAATTGGGTTTGATCTAGTTTGGCCCTAACCACTAGATAGCTTAGACCCTTATTTGATATTTTACAAGGAGATTCTGACCCCACTTCTCTGCGTACCTTAATGCCTGCTGCATGAGAATGCATACAACATGTGCAAAAATGCCTCCAATAATTACATTTAAATTATATTGACTATTCTCAAAACTTGGTGTTAATATTTTTTTTTGCCTCAACATATTCCCCTACTGCAGTGTTTTGGCAAACTGGTCCTATATTATGGGTGCATGAAAAGGCATCCCCAGGAAAGACAGTTAGATTTTATCCCCAGGCAATGCTCCCTATTATTCAAAAGACATACAAAATAAGTCTTCAAGTTTTGGCAAGATCCTGGATGTAATTCTTACACCCTATACTCAATAACAGATACAATGGCTTCAACAATTTGATGAGGATTGGGCACATTTCTTGTGTTCCACACCATGCCACTTTGATAGTCCTTTTCCTCCCAATAAATCAGCTCATTTTTAAAAAACATCACCCTTTGTAGTTCCCCAAGATTATTTCTCAAAATCCTCTGAAGGGGGCTCCCAATGTATTCACAAATGGCTCTTTAAATGGTTGTACAGTCATTGTTTCCTTTCCCATTATTAAATACTCTACACTTAAAGTGAAATCTGCACAATTTGCTGAACTAGCTGCAACACAATTAGCCCTTCAACATTTTTCTGATGAGTTTTTTAACTTATACACTGACAGTAAATATGTGTATCATATAATGGCCCCTTTAGAAACTGCTGTTTGTATAGCTCCGGTCTCTCATGTACAAGAACATTTACTAGCCATACAAAGCCTACTATGGAGGCACTCTTATCCAATTTTTATAGGACATCTCTGAGCGCATTCTGATTTGTCTGGCTCTTTGAGTGAAGGAAATGCCATTGCCGATTTTAATACTAAAACAGATAGTGCCATCATGATGATGAGAGAGTCTTCAATACATATCATTTCTCCAAAACCTATTTCTGTTCTGCTGCATTTTCTTGAACATGTTTTATAGCTTAACATGGACCAATAATCATCATTTCCAAAAACATGGTTTTGGAAATTCACAATGCAAAGAAAGGTTAAAAATTTTAATGTATCTTATAAATATATTTTATTTCCTTGTTGTTCAGGTAGCATTTCATAAAATTATACATTCTCGTTAATTTAAAACAGACTAACTCATCCATCCTAAATTGTTTACCATTCTCTTGGGCTGGGAATGTTGCTCAGTAGTTGAAGTAATTGCTGTGGAAAATAGAGAGAGGAACCTGCATTTGAATCCCCAGAAAACAAAATGACTCCACTTGTACACATCTGCCAGACTAGATTTCCTCTAGTGAAGACAAAGATAGAGATAAGTGTATCACCAAAATTTCTTAGGCCAGTTTGCTGTGTACAAGTGACATTATATTGAACAAGGTAGAATTTTAATAATGAAACCTGATGTTGTCTTCTGACCTCCATTTCTGTGTGATGGCATATATGCACTCACTGTCACATGCATAAAAACACACATGCACACAAAGATAGAAACACCTGTGACATTCTCAATATTCTACTCTACATTCATTTTGCTCCCAATACCATTATACAGTAAATTTAATATACCTCCAATTTATTGTTTCTTGTGTGATGACAACATATGAGATAAATTAACTCATCTAGTCGTGATCTTATGAATATGCTGATGATATCATACCAGCTACAAAACAATAAACAGAAATCCAGAATACATTGTAATGGGTTATTATTGCATCCTCCATAACCAGATTAAGTTATAACAAATTAATTGCTATAAATTTATTTCAGGCTGTTGCCATGAATGCATTTCCAGAAATGATAGGTATTCTCTTGAGCAGAAGGACTAGCATCTAGAAATTGGGGGCTCAGGGATAGAAAACATTTCACAGTGCAAAAACAGCTTTTCATAAGTTTCTTGACTAAGGACCGACAAAAATAATATGGATTTGGGTGAGAGGGAAAGTGGAGAATCTTGGAGGAGTTGGGAGAGTGGAAATCTTAATCAGAATATATTGTATTAAAAATAAATTTTTAGTAACAGGGAAATCCAAAAAAAGAAATCCTGTATCCCTCGTTAAGAAACTCACCTTAAATATTGTGTTTAATAAATCATATTATGTGGATTTAACTGTACAGTGGAATTAGACTAAATATCACCGTGGTTAACTCAAGAGGTTGAAAAATAATATATAATGATTACTCCTTTTTTCTCAAAAATGTAAAAGTTTTTCTTTTACCTGGGAATTTTAACCCTAATCATTCCATAGTCACACAACTTTTGTAATCATGCCCTTCAAATTCAGTTTCTCCCAGGGTGGGTTTTCCTACACATCAATAAAACAAAACATAAATATCTGCAGAACAAATTATTCATTTATCTCTATTGATTCAAACACAACTATAATAATATTTCAAATTCTTATAGTTTTTCAGATAACAAAGTATAGTTACTCAGTAAGTTATAGTGCTATCTTGTGCTATCAATCAATTCTTACTTTATTAATTTGTTACTCACCTCCTATATCCAAATATAAAATAAAATTAAATCATCTATCATAGAAGCATATTAATCCTGCTTGCTTAGTTATGGTAGCATAAGATCAAGACAATTTAATATTAACTTTCTTTAATATTAAGTGTTGTTTTCTGACAGAATACATGATAACATCTGTAACAATTTTGTACAGAAACTTCTCTATTGGTCTCTATTTTGTTTAGTGGTTTGGAAGGATGACGAGTGTAAAGTACATTAAAATCTCAGGGATGCTCTGGTTTCCAGATGTGTTTAGGGAAACAGGAAACTCAGCCAGTTGAGGAAAAGAAAGGAGAATTTTGTCAGATGATTTTGTACTCCCTTCCTCTCAATTTTATCATAGTATCGAAGGTCACAGCTGCTCTCACAGTCACAGCTGCTCTCAAGGTCACAAGCTGCTCTCAAGGTCATAAGCTGCTCTCTAGGTGGACCTATCTGCAGAGCTTTACTCTGCTTTATTTTCTTAATTGAAGGTAGATGGTTTTCATACAATATATTCTGATGACATTAAATTCTCCCCCAACCATCTGAGAGTCCCCTTGCCTCCCCCCCCCCCATTGAAATCCACTTACTTCTGTATCTCTTTAAAAACAAGCAAGAATCTAAATAATAATAATAATAAAAATATAATGAAAAAAAATACAAAGCTAAATCAGGATAGAACAAAACAAAGGACAAGCAAAGACACACACAAACAGAAGAAAAACAGCTGAAGATAAATCACAAGTTAGACTTGCAGAGGCAGAGACACACAGAGGTTCCTCTGCACAAGAATCGCCTAAAGCCATGAAACTGAAGGTCATGCCACACAGCTGTTCCTGAAAACTACTCCCAATAACATAAGCTTGCTAGTATTTCTGCTATCAACCTTAGATCTTAGTTTATTCCACTGATACCCTTTAAATTAATTCTTCTGTAAATAATTTCTCTATCATCCCCCTTTTTCAATGATTTATGCCTTTTCTTTTTGAGATGCTACAAACAGAAGTAAAAGTCACTATTCTCAGTCATTCCAATGCTGGTTTCCCAAATATCAGTCTGGGAGGAGGGTGGAATCAGGGTGGGATCGGAGTGGGGTTGGGGGGCGTGGGAGGATGGCAGAGAGGGAGGGAGAGGGAACTGGGATTGATATGTAAAATAAGAAAAAAAAAAGTCACTATTCTCAGTTCCCAATGAATATACCATATACTGATCCTAAATGTAGAATTGAGCTGTATGGAATGAAATAAAATTCTGATTTTTAGTATCCAGAATACATACACACTTTATCTAACCTCTGTTACAAATTAATGCCTACTAACTTTGTAATTGCTTCTTCTAATTTTAAGTTGGGCCACTTTAGACTGAGAGATGAAAACTGTATGCCCATGGGGATATGTCAGAATGACTATAAATGTGTCTATAATTAGTTAATTTGATTAAATAATTATATACAGAGTACCTATTCTAGATCTTATGTTATGAAATATATTGAAAATACAGAGAGAAGATGAGGAATTCTGATTTCTCATTTTAGATATTTCTCTTCCTGTATTGATTTTAAATAAAGCTTGCTATATCAGAAAAGTAGTTTCTAAAAAGTGTTATTCACAAAAAAATACTCATTATCCATTTCATGAAGTGGTACCTATTTAGGTGTTCACTTTGATCTTATTACAAAGAAATTATATGGTTGAAGAGATGGCCCTGAGGTCAAGAGCATTTGTTGCCTTCATGAAGACTAGAGATGGGATTCTAGCACTCATATCAGAGGGTTATAAAAGTCTGTTTCTCCAGATCCCAGAGATATGGCATCCTTTCTATCTACTTCCACATTTACACACATGAGAGATGAAGTGAAAGACAGAGAAGGTGAGAAATTAACACACATAGATAAATCTTTAAAGTGAAAGTTTCTATAGCAACCTTTTGTATTTCCTTTATATTTCCTGAAATATTTACTTTTATATTGATAGTTGGTTGCCACATTTCCTAAACAGATAAGCAAGATGTTGTATCAGGGTCAACCTTTGATATCATAAAAGTTAAGCATTTTATCTGTTACAATTTTTTTTTAAAATCTACTTCAAATATTATGACTGGAGAGAACAGCCTCTAGTCAGCACTAGAAAAAACGAAAAATAAAAACAAGAACAAAAACAAAACAAAACAAACAAACAAAAAGAAACAAATGTTTCAAGGGCTTAGAAAAAATTCTTATCTATCTGAAGGTTAGACATTTTGTATCTGAGAGCAAAAATAAGAAAACACAGATGCTTTCTGGTGGTAACTTCCTCTTACTTCATCTTAAAAAAAAAATCCTCTCTGAAAAATCTCATTTGCTCCTATACATGGCTCCCTAATTAGCTCTACACAGACTTCTCATTGCTTTACGCAACAGCTTCTCTAACTAGCTCTACATCCCCCCCCCTTTCCCAGACAAACTCTGTATATACAAACTTCTGCAAGTTCTTTATATATTGAATTACTTCATTTTTTGTAGAGAGCTGCAAAGTGCCGTGCATTAAAGATGGTACTGGCTTCTGCCTTCCACCTTCCCGATGGTGAGCACTCTCTGTCATAAACAAGTCCTGATTTGGCTAAGCCTGTTCAGATTGCTTACTTCAGTATAAGAGCAGCCTATATGCAGGGTCCACGTGGCTCACTGGGGTTGGTCAGCGCAAGGGGATTTAAGCCTGTGCAGGCATTTCCCCAGGTTGCCAGAAGAAGAAGCATGTTCAAAGATCCTGATTAAACTGCTAGAAGAAGATCTTCCCTGAGACACGTTTTTCCGTGCTGGTCGAGGTTGGGCAAAACAATTTTTATCATTTTTAAAAATTTTAAAACAATCTTTTTTCTGTAGTTGGGGGTATGGGATGTGGTCAGGGGGCATGGGAGGATGGAAGAGAGGGAGGGGCAAATAAATAAAACAATCTTCTTTCACTTTATATACCAATCCCATTTTTCAGTCCCTCCTGTCATCCTGATCCCCCCATCTTTTCCCCACCCTACTCTCCATCTACTCCTCAGAGAGGGTAAGGCTTCCTTCCCATGGGGAGTTAAGAAAGTTTGTCACATCACTGTGAGGCAGGACCAAACTCCCCACACTCTCTCTTACGTAGGTGAGCAAGGTATTCCTTCATAGGAAATGGGGTCCAAAAAGTCAGTTCAAGCACTAGGGATAAATCTTGGTCCCATAGCCAGTGGCACCCATAGACTGCCGAAGCACACACTATTGTCACCCATATTCAGAGGGCCTAGTTTAGTCCTGTGCAGGGGTTCCTGATGTCAGTAGTCAATGAGCTCCCACTAGCTCAGGTCAGCTATTTCTGTGAACATACCCAAAATAGTCATGACCTCTTTGCTCATATTATCACTCTTCTCTCTTTTACTCTGAAAGATCAGCCCAGTGCTTAGCTGTGGATCCTTGCATCTGCTTCCTCCATCGCTTGCTGGGTGAAGGTACTCTTGGTCCTCTGTAATGACATATCCACCCCCCCCAACACCCATGCCCATTGGGGCATGGGCACAGGTAGAGATGCGAAGGGGAAGAGTAGGTCTGGGGTCCTGGACCCCCAACTCGCTCTTTTGCTTCCTGGTCAGTTGCTGAGAGCATCGGGTGGCATCCAAGGAGCAGGAACCCACGGCAGTCATCAGTTTCATGTGTAAATGCATTTTCCCTGAATAAATCTCACTCAACCCTACTGAATACCAGTGAATCTTATTTCCTATGTATCAGTCCTCTCTGTGCAGTCCCAAATTAATTCTTCTCATGAAATCTTCATTTCTTATCAGATAGGTAGGCTTTCTAAAAGAGGCTAACTCTTTCACACACAGAGCCCAGCCCATCATTTTCTTCTATGTGGATTAATCTTACCTTCTCATTTATATGTATGTGTTCTATCCTTAAATATGCATTTGGATGAAATGCTAGTGAAGAACAATTGGCCTTATTAATTTTGAGCTTGATTTTAATAGACCAGGACAGATTTCAAACTAATTCTCAAACAATCATCATGCCTTCAAATTAAATACAATAAGTAATGTGAACTTCTAGCCTTTCTGGCATCATCAGTAAGATGGTAATCTCTGGGCTGATTCACCCATGTATGACTACATGGAGTTTAACAAAAGTTAGGCATTATGTACATCTATAGTTTTATGAAAGAATGAAGTTATTGAACTACTTAAATAACTGGTTTCTATATTTTTTTCTAACAAAATATGAACTGAGCTAGTTCACTGTTCATTTTTCACATATTCAAACAAGGATGTGCTCTTATGACAGCATTTGTTCATTTTTCCTGTGTTATAAAATGAGGTTTCATTACTTATCATTAGTGTCCTATTTATGCAATGGACTAGTGGAGAAAATACTGTCAAGATCAATTGGACTTGCAACAGAATTTGATGATTACAGAAGGCAATTAATCAAATTTCTGGTGACAAAGCAATAATAACCCTGCTTGGTCAAACCCCTAAAAAAGTCTCTAATGGGTCAGTGGAGAGGTTTTCTATTTCATTCTAAAGAAGATGTGTCTGCTTAGAAAAAGTGAAGTTGAAGTTCCAATTACTTATTTGAAATAAGAATTAACAGCCAAAGACAAACCATTCATCAGCAACTTATAATTTAACCACAGTGCATGTCTAAACTCAAATATATGTTATATTCCAATTTTAGAGAATTCCTGCTATTTAACAAAGTATCATAAATTTAGAAACTTTTCCATGTTCCTTTATTACCAGTAAGTAGTTAACAGTTTACCTATACTTCTGAGTTTATAATTTCTTTCAAAAACCAGGCTTGGAATAAAATTTTGTCTAACACCAACCTGACATGGTATAATAGGAACTGGAATTATGCAAAAATTGAATATACTCCTTAGGATTGATGTGGTCTCTCTGGTTGAAAATGAAAAAATAAGTGTGTGTGTGTGTGTGTGTGTGTGTGTGTGTGTGTTTCGCAAGCTGTTGGAGACCTCTGTTCTTAAGGTTTTATATATATACTAAACATACACATCTGTACAATATACAATGCATAACACTGTTTACATTTCAGAATTTTGTACCAGGAGAAGAGGAGTATTTTAATAACCTGTAAACAACATAGAAGATGATAAAACTATTCATACTAAGCAAGCATGGGTCAATGATATGTAAAAGACTTGATCCAGGTGATTAGCTAAAGTAGCTAAACCAATACAATAAATAAATGAATATATGTAGACAACTATATTAAAGGACTTCTCAAATTCTGGCAAGAGATGGTATAACATAACTAAAGCAAATAAATTCAGTCAGGAAGAGGTTGAATGAGGAACGAGGCTGTTCTGGAAACCCAGGCAATGAGTTGGTGACAAAAGCAATACATACTTCTCTTAATAGTCTTCCAGCATGGTGAGGTAGGGGAGTTACCACTAAAGAGAGTCACCAAAACAGGCAGTTTTCAGCAGAGAGTATACATAAAGAACACGAAGATGGTAAAACCTTTGAAAAGAATTCGAAGACAAAGAGGGTTTTTCTCAAGAAGGTCTGTGACATAAAGGGGACTCAGTAGAAAGGGAACAGCAATTAACAATTGATTTAGGTTGGGGGGACTTGTGAAGCTGAACTGAGGTGAAACTAAATGCTGAAGAATGCCTTAACTCTCTGAAATGCTTGTGTACTTCTGATATTGAACCATATCAGCACAATGATTAAATAATGATGCCTCCTTGGTAGAAACTAGAGGCTAATCTTGGTGTTTAAATTGACAACAGGATGGGGAATGCATGAGTCTTCCCTATTAATTGTGGTCTTTTCTGTTTGAAGAAACTGGTAAATCAGACTCCCTATTGTGCAAAGACAACTTGGTAATATTCAGACAACTACAAGCAGTGGCCCATTTTGTGTAAAACTTTATTGGCTTTTTTGAAAAGAAGACTCAGAATTCTCGGAGAGTTCCATCATTAGTGAAAGATGTGTGGGAGTGTTGTAGGTATATGGGTTTGAATATGTGTATGAGACATGGCCTGAGCAGTCCGTGAATAATTGTTAAATTTAGAATGAATGCAACAACTGGGAATGGAGTTGGCTTTCTCTTTCTGCAAACATGGTGTTTGATCACATTTCATAAGCATTGTGTTTCTTTAACATACAATCCTTAACAGGATGTAGCATGGTATTTCTAAATACTTCTTTTATTTATGCAAAATGTTTTTGTTTTGTTTTGTTTTTAATGAGAAACACTATCAACCTTGCTTCTACATTGTTTTCTCCAAATATCCCTGATAAAGAGTTTGTACTGGGAAATAGTGCTTTTTATACAAACTTGACTTATGGCTATGTGGGGCACAAATTATGTGCTATATAATTCATTGCAAATCTTTGAAGGGAAAAACTGTGAAAACTAAGAAAACAGAAGCAGGTGCAAAACACCACATAATTAACTAACTCAGTCATTAAATTTTGAGTACAAATTAAGCCTGAAATGATGTGAAGGAAAAAAGGTTAAATGGTGTGATGGCTTGAATGTTGTGTCTGCAAAATGCATATGGTTAATTATTAAGTCCTCAGAGCTTACAATGTAACTGTACAGGGAAATGGGGTATCAAAATGAGAAATTTTGGTGAGATGAAGTCATACTTGTAAGCTTCAAAATGGACATGTCTGGTGACCTATTAGAATAGATTACAACACAGCTACAAAGAGAGAAGACCATGTAACAAGCCAAAGGAAGGTTCCTGGGTATAACCAAGGACAGATGCAAGATAAGCAATACCTGCTGATGCCTTAACTATAGACTTTCAGCAGTGGAAGGAAGCTGACTTCTAATATGTGGTACTTGCTAACAGCAGCCTTTGAAAATGATACAACTGTGTTTTGTATACTTCATTCCTTAAAGCATATATTGACCAATATACCTGCTTACATTCTTGGTCACTTGATATTGATAATGGTATTATCACAATTACAATTAGTAAACATTGGCTAAATATCACTGGTTTGCATTGCTGTCCTTCTTTTGATTAGCAAGGAATAATCACATGTTAGTTTGTTGTTAATATTAGTAAACAAGTGACAACATAATACATATCTTGCTTTCTCTTTCTCTTACCTTTTCAGAAAGATACTTCCATCTACTCAAAAGATAAGAGCTGTTAAAATGTAGCTTGGTGGTAGTAGTTCATGCTGTTAATCCTAGCACTCAGAAGGCAGAGGCAGGTGGATCTCGGTGAGTTTGAGACAAGCCTAGTCTATAAATGCTAATTCCAGGACAGCCTTCAAAGCCACAGAGAAAAATAAAACAAAAAAACAAAAACAAACAAAAAAAAAAAAACAAAAAACAAAACACAAAATAAAACAAAACAAAAAAGAGCTGTTAAAACGTAACATTGGAATCTATGAATAAAAATAAATTATTAGCGTAAATATTAAAACTTATATGGTCATTTACAAGCAATGGATTGATGCTCTTTTTGATGTGTTTGTTTGACTTGTTGGTGAAGTCAATGTTATTGTCATTGCCCAATAGCATAAATATAAGGGGACAAGACCCACATGATGCTTATTAGACAAAAATTTTGCCTACACACCTAAATAATTAATTCTGGAAACCAATGCAAGGAGAGAGTGCAAGTTGTTCTGTATTCTCATATTGCACAGATTGTACAGCACTTTACATGTGCAATGCAAGCATAAAATCATTAGAAAATAGAAAGATGTAAGCATGAGCAGATAAAGCAATAAAACAAAGAGTATATGACACAAATGTATGATACATGTATTAACAGCTACCAAGATATAATTGTTTATAGAAGTAGGCTATGGAGTTTCGTTAATATTGTTTTAAAAATCATTTCACACTGCAAACTATTTCAGAACAAAGTCTGGGATCATTTTCATATAGGATTGTTTTGTTACCTTTAATGTACAATAGTATAATAAGAAGACTTTATATCAACTATGCCAGGTAAAATAGAAAATCTTTAATTTTAGAAAGTAAATTCTTAATATTTGTACTTTATGTAGTTAGCTGGTGGCATTTTTATTGTCATTTCATATCATTTAGGAAGTTTAGTACATGGATGAGATTTCAAATAAGAGCGTCTTTTAAGAAGGTGCAATTGAAAAATGACAAAGTGATGAAGGGCTATTTCTGGATGTGAAACTCTGTGGGCTCACACTATTTCATGAGCTAATTGCTTGGTAGTGCAGCAAAAGTGACTAGGTGACAGGGTGACTGATCACCATACAATATATTCCCATCAAGCTGAATCCTAGTTTATTACCTGTCATTAAATGCCCCTTCTATGGATAGGCTGAATGCATAGTTTACCCATAACAAGAATGTTACATCTCAACCAACTGAATATTTTGATGCATCCAGTAGACTTAAGATTTCCTGAAGATGGCACTGTCATGGGAACCATTACATCACTGAATTATAGGTATAACTCCTTTGCTCTGTGAAATATTGTACAGTGTGTCATTGAGTTTATGACTATCTTTACTAATTTGAAGTTTATAAAGGGAAAACATGGTCTTTATTATCATAGTCAAATTACACATTTTTATCAAGTAGCAGCATATGAGTGTGAAAATGAACCTGGTTTAAGATAATAAATTAGGTTAAATTGACTGTGAAATATAAACTATATGGAAATTTAAAACCATTCTAAATGATTACAATCCTTAATTTGAGGCTCATTGAATATTGTTTTCTTCTGAGTGCAAATTAATTTTATTGGCCATAACGATAACATGTTGTTTTGTTTCTACTCTTCTTAAATTTATGGTTTTCTCAGCATTTGGTATGGTCTATTTCCCTACTTTTATGGTTTTAATTAGATAATTATACCACAGTCAATACGAAAATGATATCAACACAGCAGAATTGCAAACAAAATTTCAAAACAAGTAAATTTTATTGTTCCTGGAAATTTGTCATTAAATGCTCATCAAAAAACCTTACAAGAGTCTGCCTCCCAACTGATTTGTAACTTGTAACAGCAAATTTAACTGAAAAGTTTACAGCTTTCCCAAGTTATTAAATAAAATGATGGCAATATTAGATCAATTGAGGACACTCTAGTTGTAGTTCCTCACATACCAGATCTATGGTTTCTTCTGTGTGTCTGTCATAGTACTATAACATATTTCACAATGATTTTGTGTGTGTGTGTGTGTGTGTGTGTGTGTGTGTGTGTAGCCATGACATTTTGTTTATGGAGGCTAGAGGATTGTTTTGGAAGTTTTCCTCAATTATTTGCCACTGTATATTTTTGAGATAGGATCACTTAAAGCATATAGAGTTCCTTAATTTAGGTAGACCAGCTAGCCAACGAGTTCTAGTTCCACAGTTCAGGAAGGATAGACATTTGATACTTCTCAATTTTTCATGGGTGCTAAGGATCTTAACTCTGGTCTTCATGCCTCTGTGGCAAAACCCTACCAATTGTACCATCTCTCAAGTTTCATTTATTTCATAGCTGCATTATTCCCAAAAGCCAAAATATTAAACAACCTAGATACCCTCAACTAAAGAAAGGATAAGAAAAACGTGGCATATTTACACAATGGAAGACTATTTAGCTTTAAATATGTTGACTTCATGAAATTCACAGGCAAATGATGGAACTAGAAAAAATCATTCTGAGTGAGGTAACTCACTGAGAGGAACATGGTATATACAGACTCATAAGTGGTTAATAGGAATAAATTATAGGATCCATAGCCCCATAGAGTCTAGATAGCAAGGAGGGCCCAAAGAGGGATGCATGGATTACATTTACATTGTAAGGGGAAACTCAATAAACTGAGGGTGAGGGTTAGGAAGATGGAAGGATGGGAATTACTGGAGGGATGGGATGGGAAGGATGAGTGATGGAGACTTGTTGGAGGCAGGATGGAGTTGGACAGGAATAAAATAGACGTCTTGATGTGGGGTGTATTTTGTGGTTAGGGAGAGACCTGCTGCCAGGGAAACCTCTGGGAACCCACAAGGATGACGCCAACTAAGACTCTAGCAAGAGAGGAGAGAGTGCCTGAACTGGCCATCAGATTGGTAACTTCCCTAACTGTCATTAGATATAGTCTATCAAGAATCCTAAGGAAGCAGAAGCAGAGATCCACAGAAAAGCACTGCACTGAGCTCCAAGAGTGTTGTAAAAGAAAAGGGAGGAAGGATTGTATGAGCTAGCAGGTCATAATGGGCAAACCACAGAGACAGCAGACCTGAGTTCTTGAGAGCTCATGGATGCTGGGCCAACAGTTAGGGAACCTGGGTAGGACTGACCTGTGTGTGACAATTGTGTAGCTTGGTCTCTTAGTAAGGCTTTTATTGGTGAGAGCAAGGAATCTCCTTTGCACTTAGCTGGCTTTTGGGAAACTGTTACGATGCTGGATTACCTATTTCAACTTGATGTGCCATGGTTTGTGCAACCCCATGGAAGGCCTGTCTTTTTCTGAATGGAGAAGGAGGAGGAGCAGAAGGGGAGGGGCATATTTCAGAAGGGGGAGAGGAGGGGAGGAAAAGGAGGGTAAAGTGGTTGGTATGTAAAGTAAAATGTTATTTAAATAAAAAAATAGAAAAAAAGAATAACATAGGGCTGAAGATATATCAAAATTGTAGAGTGCCCATCTGTTGCCTCAGATTCTCTAAGAGTAACAATAATAACAGTGAAAAATACAAATTATTAATATTATATTTATTTCTTAATATGAAAATAAGAAAAGAAAGACTGCTATTTTTATAACATTTACTTTAGAAGTATGTCATTATTAATTCTATATCTTTAAAGGTGATATATTTTAAAAGGTAATGAAGTCTATTTTTTAATTTTATGATTTTTTATTTTACATGCATTAGTGTTTTACCTGTATGTATTTTTGAGTGAAGGTGTCAGATCTTGGAGTTACAGACAACTGTGAGCTGCCATGTGGGTGCTAGGAATTGAACAGCATGTTCTCTTAATCACCAAGCCACCTCTCCAGCCTCTGCTAATAATGTTTTAGTACAGCTATCTTCCAAACACAAAAATATCTATATTCCACATTGTGCAAAATGTGCTTGAAAGGTAATAGTAAATACAGAGTGGATCTCACTCTGTAGACAGTCTGGCCTTGAATTTACAGAGATCTGATACCTCTGCCTCCCAAGTGCTGGGATTAAAGGAATTCAAAACCACCCAGCTGAGATAAAATATTATTAGTAAACATTTATTAAGTATTTAAAATATCCTGGGCAAAGAAAAGTAATTTTTCATAGTTTCAGCAATTTTTCTATTAACATATATGAGAAAACCCTTGTGTTATATCATTTGAAAATGCCATTTCACTGATTGGTATGTATATCCTTTTATTGCAACTGAATTACTTCTATATCTTAGCTATTTTTGGAGTATCTTTGAGCAAATTATATTTTTGGTTCAGCTCCCTCACATATGAAATGAGAATTTTGAGCCTACTTTATATATTTTTTCTAATGTGAAATGAGTTAATTATCATCCAAGAAATATATTCCCTGATAATTTGCTAATGATAATTAAATGTAGCAGTCTTTAGCTGTTATGAGAGTAGGAAGTAAGATTATCTTTAGAATACCAAAGTTTACGTACCTAATTAAAAGACTATATTTTATTGATTTATGTGAAATATATAAAAAATATCTTAGTAAATTAAATAATAAAATGTTCAGGTAATTTTCTAAAGATTCAAAGGAGAGCTTCTGTTACATGAAACAATTCAACAAAGATTTTGGAGAGAGGAAAATCAAATTAATCAATAAGAAGATACACCATAAATTTGTTTTACTTGGGTTTTCTATTGCTGTGAAGAGACACCACGATCATGGCAACTCTAATAAGGACATATATAATTGGAGCTGGCTTACAGTTCAAAGGTTTAGACCATTATAGTCATGGCAAGAAACATGATGGCATGCTGGCAGACATAGACTTGGGAAGGCAGCTAAGGCTTCTTCTACATCTGGATAGGCAGAAAGCAGGGAAAAAGAGGGAGAGAAGCTTGGCCTGGCTTGAGCATCTGAAACCTCAAAGCCCACCCTCAGTAACATACTTCCTTTAACAAGGGCACAGCTACTCTAATAAAGCCATATCTGTTGGTAGATGTCATTCTGTAAATATGTTTCTCTTATTGGTTAATGAATAAAGCACTGTTGGCAAATAGGAAGGCAAGATAGGCAGAACTAGGAAACAAGGAGGATTCTGAGAGATATAGTAGGAGATTTAAAATGTAGGACTGAGAGAGCAGAACACCAGACCTTCTCCCCTATAAGATAAGACCACATGGAAACACTTAGATTAATAGAAATGGGTTAATATTTAAGACAGAGATATCCAATAAGAAATGTTAGTAACAGGCCAACAACATTATATCTAAAACAGTGTCTCTGCCTGTTATTTGGAGCTGGCACAGCCCTGGGAAAATATGCTCATAACTAAATGGAGCCGCATTGTGGACCCAAGAACTTGTGGAAGATGTTATTCTGTAAATATGTTTCTCTTATTGGTTAAAGAACAAAGTACTGTTGGCCAATAGGGAAGCAAGATAGGTGGGACTAGGACTACCAATGAGCATGGTCAGTGCCACAGGTGCGGTCAATGCACATACCTGCTAAAAGTGCTACTCCCTATGGGTATTAAATATGTTGGCCATTTCTATTCAAATTACCACATTCTACTCCCTATCTCCATAGCCATATTATAGTCAAACTTCAAAAAGTCCCCATATTCTATCACAGTATCAGCACTGTTTAAATGGCTATGTTCAAAGCCTTCTTCAAAGATCAGGCAATACCTTAACTATAATCCCTATAAAATCAAAATGAGAAGGGTCAAATACTTCAACATACTAGAGTACAGAATATACATTACAATTCTAAAAGGGAGGAAATGCAGCAAATGAGGAAATTCTGCACCAAAACAAGACTGAGAACATACACTTTTGCTTTAAACAAAGACAAGAAGTCAAATAGCTCAGTTTTCCTGCTTCCACAGCAGTCTGACTAATCCCATCCATGTTCTACAACCTGACAAGCTATGATGAGACAGATTCTTTCATTGGTGTTTGAAAGTCTTCCCTAATTCCAGAAACTAAGTCAGTGGATATCCCCCTGGTAACTAGTTTTTTAGCCAGACCATTGTTAATGCCCGAATTTGTATGTTGGATTAGCTATTTCTCCCTTTTTTGTTTTTTTATTTTTGTTTTAATTTTGTTTTTACTACTAATGCTTGGAGCTGTAGGGTGTCTTCTATTACCTTTACCATGTTCTCCTCCTCCTCACTCTGGAACTTTCCATGGATTCCAAGAAAGGCTTTTGAGCATATATTGAACTTGTAATCCCTTTTCCTTCTGGTGCCCAAGCCTTAAGAAGCAACAATTTAATACCTCCATACTCATCTTCCTGTTCATCTCATTCACTTGCCAGATCAGAGTCTAAAATAGAATACTAAGCAGTCACAATTCCATTTCTTGTAGAAATCACTCCTTTGCATTAACAAGTTCCTGCCTATCTCAGCTTCAGATGCATTTCTAACTATACACCACAGAGGCCAAGCAAGCTCTGCTACTGCTTGTTGACTACTCAACCCTTTTTCATTAATCTTAAAGACTACATTTTCTCTAAACCTTTAACTGTTTTCAAGGCATCTCCATATTCATGTGGAGTACACTTGTCAAGCAGTCATTCCACTCTGTACCAGATAGATGAAGACTGCTATCCTCGGATTGCTTCCTCAGAAATTTACACTCCTGTTGGCTAAGACTTAGTGGCATGTCTCACTTTCCATAGTCAAATCTTGCAACCACTGTCAGAGCTCACTAACAAAAAACCCATAAAGAAAAGGAAATTTTGTTGGAATTTCCTCTGTGGATGGTTCCTCTGCTCAGATTTCTCTGCCCAGTTTCATACCTTGAAATTCACAGGTGGAACTGGTCATTCATTCCTCCCCAACTAATATTTGGTTCTGCCAGGTTCCTATTCAGGTACCAATTACATTATGTGACATAACATGTCCTAGAGAGAGGCAACACACATGTCTACCCACACTTGACTGAGACCAAAGTATAGATACAACAAATGTCCAAATTGGTGAACCAATGAGTTGCATTGGGATTACTTACAGAAACATAGTTTAAGGGTAACTCACAGGAGCAAAAATGACACAAAAACAGCTTCATCATTAAAGACCCCCTAGCATGAGTGATTGCTCATGAAGCCGGGAACATAGAGGACACTGTACTGTCTACAGGCAGATCAACAAGTTGAAGAATGTCCTTTCCAATAGAATCTGGTCTAAACCTCATCCAAGCAGTGCAGCTGATTTCAGCCTTTTTTTCAGGCACCTGGCCTGGATTCATCATCACTTTTGCAGCTCAGCTTCTTCCATTCAAGAGGGACTATCACCTTTTACTGTTTTTGAACAAATTGGGGCCTAGTGAATAGGCCTAGTCCAGTTTCGTGGACTTCTGGAAGCTCTTTTGAGTTGTTTCCCTTCATGCTTAAGGAGCTTCCTGAAGAATGGGATGTTTTAATCTCCTTGGAAAATGTTATACAACAGAAGGCATCAATTAGTGGAAATGCACCAATGATGGATTGAGCCAAAACTAATTAAAGTCACTAAAAATAAAATATCCTGTTGAGGGAAATGAACTGCTCCTTACCAAACCATATAATGTAAATATGTAATATGATGCCAGTAAACAAAAATATTAAATTAAAAGAAGGCACAAGAAGATAAAGGAAGAGGATTCAATTATATAATCTTCAAAACCTGGTTAATATATGATGTTCTGAAATATAACTCTCAGGATGAAAGAAGGGATGGTGACTGGGAATAAGTAAGAGGCTCTTATAGTGGTGTTAATATGTGATATAGTACCCTAAGCCATGTTTACACATTTATTAATATTTTCACTTTTATGTCAGGTGTTCATTTAAATGTTTATGATTTAATCTAAATAAACATATCATAGTATAATCTAATTGCATTAAAATATATGCAAATTAGATTGAAAACTGAATATTTCTGAAACTTGCTTTTATTAATTTCTATTTTCCTACAAGTTTTTTATTTGACATTCCTATACATTTTTAAGAGAAAGTATAGCATTCTTTTTAATTGACAATTTCACCCTTTTTCTTTACAATTCTGAATCAATTCTACATGGTGAGTCCTAGCATTTCTATTTTTGTGTACTTGTAAAATTGAAACCACTTCATGGAAATTAATGGATCAAAAACCATGTAATTTGGATATATATAACCAACAAAATGGCATAGAAGTTATTTCTGTTTCTTCACACCGCAACAAGACTTAATAAGCAAAAGACATGAACAAATGCCAATATTAATGTATTTCATGGAATGAAAAAAATGAATCAAAGTTTGGAAAGTATTCTTCCTTCTGGCTAGTATCAAAATACACACTTTATATCATTACAATTAAACTACAATGCACTATGTCCTATTGTGGTCATTTTTTGGAATTTGTAATTTTCATAAAGAGTGACTATAATTGCTCTGTTTCAGGAATTCTAGGCTGCCACCTTCTTCTTCTCCTTCTCCTCCTTTTTGTTCCTCCTTCTACTCTTCACCTCCTCCTCCTTCCTCCAATTATCTCTGGGTTTCTAGATGAGTTAGACATGTTTGTTGGAACCCAAGGCTGGAGAGCTATGTTGTATGCTTGAGGCCACTCTTTGGAGTACTCTAAACAAATAGGATTAATTAGGTTTCCATTCCACTCCTAGCACTCAGCATGATCAGCCTGTTTTCTCTCATAGTAATAATGTGCCTCCTCTATCCAGGCTTGGTCCTGACAACCTGATTATGTACTTTCCCCTTTAGTGCTTCATGAAAGACTCATTGTGGTTTATTTTGCAGGACTCTCTTGATGAACTTAAATAGTTGTTAGTTACATTTATTACAATTTTAAATGATGTTTTAATTTATATATTTGCCTTGTTCTTTCTTCCTCTAAAGGACAGATTCTGTTTCTTAGGCTATTCCTCTCCAAGTAGGATTCCTGGACCTTGGAGCACATTTGTTTTGTAATAGTTTACTAAATCTGTGTAATAATTTGTGTTTTACCCTACCAAAAGTGATTCAGAAAATGTTAAATATAGACACAATAAAACAATCCTTGCCATATCTGTTCTTGAAATACCGTAGTCAAGAACAGAAAAAGGAACAGAAGAAACATGCAATGATGCGTGTACAATATTTAAAACTGAAAACCATGCTAAATGTATGTAAATACGCATTTTAACTAAATGTATTCTAATGCACAACTCTACCTTCATCATGTTTACCTCTATGCTCTAGGAGAAGGAGGTGGTTTTACGGAACAGTGTGAAGTATGATGATGATGATATATAATCACTTAAATATTTTCAGTATTCAACACCCTGAAATAATCATTGCTCTCTTGTTTACAAATTTTTTGATGTGGCAATAAGATTGAAAACAAAAACCCAAAAGAGAAATCTGACCAATCAAGATTTAGTTTATAAACATCATAGTAAATAGATAAATGAAAGTTAAGCAACAATGAGATCCTGCATCAAAACTACCATATTAACCAAAATGTGAAAGCCAAGTAATTACCACATCAAAGACTTAGGAAGCAGGACAGCAGGAGTCTTCCTGATTACTGAAGGAAGTGGAATTTAAAGAGCTACTTATGATGGCATATAAAGGAGTTTAGAAATTAAATGTGCATAACTTATGGGAAGCAAAAACGCCCTTAAGTGTATACATCATAAACAATTATTTCACATTTTCATAATGGACACACATATAATGTCTAATATACATATCAGAGATTCCTATAAGCTGGAAGCAAATTGGCAGTGTGCATATTGGAGAAAAGGTAAGTAAAGCTTAGGAAATAATTATAGCTACTAAGGACTTGACAGCTTTCCAAGTTATATTAAATGATTCCTAAATTCTTAAGATGAATCTATATCTGTCTATCTGTTTTTCCAGTGATATGTAGAGGACAGGTTGGAGTCTAAGGAGTTAAAGTATCTCATGTCTGTAGGTGAAGAGCAATCAGAATTCCTTCTGCTTCGATGGCTCCAGTCTGTTCTTTTCTATAATTTCCAACTGTGTGGGTGAGGCTCAGCCATTTTATAGAAGACAAGCTGCTGTATTCAGTCTACCAGGTTAAATGTTAATTGCATATTTAAAAATATTTTAGAGCAAAATCAATGCTGGTATTCGATCGAGTATCTGTGTACCGTGACAGAGCTATGGTGACTTATAGAATTAACCATCAGGGAGATGTCAAAAGGAAAATATTTGTGCTGTAAGCCTGAAATAAATCAAATCTGTGACTCTATGAAGCTTATTTTTAAAAATTTCCAATTTCTAAAGGCATTGCATAAATAAGTATTAAAATACAAACAAATGCATTCTCTTCTTTTTAAATAATAAGAGAGAATAGTAATCAGTATCCAGAACTTTGGGTCCAAAATTAATGTGTCAAAATTCGTTATTCAGAACTGCACACAATCATGGTATTGGAAAATACATAGTAGTATGAGAACAAAATAATAGTGGCAGCATAAGTACAATGTATGTGGATTCCTTTAATGTGATATTAGGAAGAAAAGTGGAAGTACAATTTGCTAGTTCATTCTTGGTGATGGAAGCCCCATTCAAGCATGTCTCTTCCCTTGGTTACTGTGCCTCTATTCATCTTCTATTCCACTGTCAACTTGCATACGCCATCTCACATCTCCTTTTCCCACTCTATCCTATCCTCACTGATAAAAAGTGGTTTGTAAATTTCTACATCAAATAAGAATTTTCCTGATAATTCCCATCCACTCTAACTGGAATATACAATTTGACCTTTACTCATTCCTCTCCCTAGTCAGTTTTCACAAAGCTCAGCAAATATCTCAATTGCCATGTTTAACATGATCTAGTGGGGTCATTTATATTGTACCTTCTCATAGAATTTTTTTTTGTTCCATAAATATAAAAGATTTCAAATATCATCAAAATGACAATTATACACAAAAATTGAACACCAAAGAGTATTGGATCTCAATCACAAATGTCATTTCTTTAAGCCACTATATCTTCAGAACTCACTGATAGAATGAAAAACAAATATCTGCACCTTACCCTAACTCCACAAACATCATGAATATACTTTAGGCATAAAATACCCACACAAGAGCTGATTAAGATGAATACATATGATAGAACATTGAATTATTTTTAATCTCTACTCCACAAAACTCAATTACATTTTATTTCTTTTCCACATGAATTCAAGGAACTGATAGGAAAGCGTAGGACACAGAGAAACACAAAATTTGAGTTAAATTGAGTTGGTCATTCAATACCAAATAGTCCTGAAAAAATGCATACAGATAGCATCATAAACAAAATGGACAGGTTGTACTCATGTGTTTATGAATACATAAAAATAAATATGTATATTTATTATATGTACATGCCTATTTTAAATTAATTTTATTTGATATATACATCCCTATATACTTATATATAGGAGTATTTATCTGTATATGCATATGTATATGCATCTGAATGACAATAATTATTGAAAAAGAGGCCATGAATTTGGAGGAGATTGAGAAGGAGTAAATGGCAGGAAGTTTAAGAGGTAGGTTAAGGAGGAGGAGATTATGTAATTATATTATCTCACAGATAACTAAAAAAGTATTAAAAATAATAAAATATTCTCTTCACTTGAGAAAATTAAGTATATTTTTAGAAGGAATTTAACTCTTTTTAATTTTATCTCTTGAATGTTTTTAAAACATCTAAATGAAATATAAGTTAAAGAAATAAAAAAAATTAAATTATGGTTTCCTAAAAAATGGTTACTATTATCAGTCTATTTATTCTCATTATTCACACTCTTCCGTGTCTTAGAGATAATTCTTTTTTCAGAAAATCACTCTATACCCCAAGAGCAACAACTGAGATCATTTCACACTATTGGAGTCTGTTATGCCACTTGGAGTTTCACTTTCTACTTGAGATTCATTATACTTACAATGTTCAGCTAATTTTTAATTTAAACTTTAAAGTACTAAATGTAGTTACCATGTTTCCTCGTCCTTCAGCTGACTATCTTCTTAAATAAATGTTAGATTTTGAGTCCCCTTAGATCTGTCTCTATTTCTTGACAAACACGTCAGTTCAAAGGGTGTAATGGGGATACCTCAGAACTAGAACAGGCAGCCACAGGGTGGCTGCAGCTCTAAGTCAAATGCATGCTTAAGGTACAGAGTACTTTCCTTGCATGGTAACAACCCACCAGCAAGTAGCTCTGTTCAGGGCTGGGTGCTTGAAAAGAGTAGATGTGAATAGAACTGAATACACTACTTTTAACCTTTCTGACCTAGGATATAACATTTGATCTTCTGTTAAAATGGGTTCTTGATATCCATAAAACAGAGCTTGGGAAACAAGATGCAATAGATATATTTGTCTTCATTTTGAAAAAGCTGGATTCAATTCATATAACCTAGAATGAGTCCATAATGACATCTTACCATGTCATTCATTCATATTCTACCACACATCATCATCTTGTTTCTCACACTGTTGACTGAGACTCCAACTTAATGTCATATACAAATGTGAACGTTACATTACCTAATGTCAATTGAGGTTAGACTAAATAGCTTATAAATTGCTTAACTTCCTTCTACATCATATTTTACAATGCTGATGAGCTTTATCTGCCTTCCATTTTCAAGTCTACTAGCATAGACTGTAGCAGAGATGTGATATGCATACATGTGTTGAATGATTACATGCAAGTCCCAGAGCTTACACTGCACAGATCTGAGATGTTAAGGTGAAAGATAAAAGTAAGAAATGTAACATAGGCTTTAACCAAAGTATGTAGAGTTGAGCCTTGAATTACAGATAAGATTTTCTGTAGAACTTACGCCATGGGATAAAGCCTTAAATAATGAGGAAGATTTTCGATGGAAAAAAGTTTGAAAACTTGTTAGAAGACTGAATCCAGGATAGAGGTGATGGAATTATGTAAACACACAGCTTAGGAACTTGACTTTGTATTACAGGCTTTGGGTATCTGCTGAAATAGATTAAGCAGCTGAGATACTCCACCATCTATTTAAGAGTCAATATTCAAAGTTAATAGATTCTCTGGATTTATTTAAGAAAGCATATCCACAGTATTTAAAAATAAACAAGAATTTGCTTATTTAATTTTTTGGATGAGGGACTACAATAAAAAAGAACTTCATGCAGTGGATAAGATCCAATGAACCTAGATTAGAAAACATCATCATGTTTGGAATTTAATATGATTGAAATTTGGGGAAACACAATAAAGCCTGTTGAAATTTAAGACTTCTTAGTGAGAAAAAATTGTGTTGTTCTTGGCAGATTATGTTAGAAAGACAAAAAATGTTCAACATTTTCAGGGGTAATTATACACTTCATAATCAGATACAATGATTTTCTGGGGGGAAAACCAACTCTATATGCATAGATAATTTTTTGGGTTTTCCACCAAATAGATGGATATTTTAATGGCCCCCATATTTCCCTTATCAAACTTAATTCTCAGCAAACAATCTTGCAATCACTTGCACTAGATCTTAATGGCTCTCTGGCCTCCTGGATAGTACCCAGTGTCAAGCTCCTTCCCACCATCTGGTCGTGAAACTGTGAATAAGTTGGAATAAAAGGACAGTATTAGTTGTTCAACACCAGGCAGAGCTTCTTTCAGGAATTGGAGTCTCTGTAGACCCACCACTCTCTGTGTAAATACTTTCATTGGTACTTCTGGTTAATGAACTGATTACATAACCAATAATTTTACCCTTGTTTTATGCAAGGAACTATGGAGACTAAAAAAGGGAAAGATACTTTCAAAAAACTGGTAAAAGTCAGTGCTTGTTCTCATATCTTTTCTCATGACTCAATGTTCTGAATTGAAATATACACAGCTACCAGATGGCAATATATTTCCTTTTGCCTCTCAGCCAACAATAATTATGAATGATATCACTCATTTTTACTATGTAACCACACATACACATATTAATATACATATGTCTCCACATATACACATTAAATATATTTCTACATACATATAAAACAGGAAACACCCACCCATTTCTAAATGTATACATACAATATGTATATAAGTTTATTTCATACTAATTAATAATAATGATATTTTTTCTTTTCGGTTGTTCAAGACAGGCTTTATCTGTGTAACATACCTTGATGTCCTGGAACTTGCTCTATAAACAAGGCTGAACTTCACCTGCCTCTGCCTCCAAGTACTGAGATTAAAGGCATGTGCCACCACCACCAGGCTGAAAGATATATTTTTATACTATAAAACTCAGTAAAATCTGAACACAGGAAACCTTCATAATTTTATGATTTATGTCATTTAAATACTTTGTTATATATCATAAATTTAGAATAACATTTCATTAACATATTTATGTCATTTAGTGTCATATTCTTATGTAAAATCTCTATGTATTGAATCCTTTCATGAACTGTTAGTTTCTTATATGTTTGACAAATAAGTGGCATATAAATAAATACCATTATGTGTATTGATACTTGCTACCATAGTCTATGTATTGGACATTTTTGTAGAAATGTAATTTGAGATAAGGTTATATCAAACTTGTGGGATGAGTCTTTGGGTAATATGACAGAAGACTTACCTAGAATGCAGAGTTCCATATTGTACCACATAAAACTGAACATGACCGAACATCACAATAATACCATCACCCAGGGACAGAGACATGAGTTACATAGGCTTGAGAAATATTGGCTACATAAAAAGTTCAAAACCATTCAAAGATCCAAAACATTAAGTAAAAAGGCATAATTATGCAAAATATGAGTCAAATTCTAATTAATAATTTATACCAAGTTAAGTAAATTTCACCATGGTTTTGTAATCTCTTTCATAGTAACTGTCATCTTTGCACAATTAATATATTACCTTATATGGCACTGTATTTTAAATAGTTTGTAGTTTTTTGTGTAATATAAACAACAAAAGGCCCAACACTTTCTTACCAAAAACATATCCATTTATTTACTTATTACTTTCAAATATAACTTCAAAATCACCATCCTCAAAACTTCTACATGTTCATAAGTTTTATTCATACTCTAAAATTCGTTTTGCACACTGATTTTTAAGTTTTCAAAAGCCTAATCTTACCCATTTCACTACACAGAGCCAGTCCTATGCTGTTAAATCTATATACATATGAATGTATCACCAATTTCATGAATGTAAACTGTAGGAGAACCTATAACCAGTCTATCTAAGCTGCAGGTGCCCAGACCAGCATATGTGAGCATGCTCAGCAAGCACGTTCTCCTGAGTCAAACCTGCCTTTCTACCCTAGAGACTGCTGTCTAGAGACACCTGACGAAGAGACACCAATGAGGAAAGGGCATGCAGCAGAGTCAGCGCCTGAGCCAATTGGACCTTGGGAGGGGGCAAAAAGGCAGGCCTAACTTCCTTAATAAAGGAGTCTGCAGCAAGCTTTGCTACTCACTAACTCCCAGTGCCTGAGTTGTTGGTGCTGCATCTTCTCACTCCCTCGTCCAAGGGGTGTCTGAGTAGGTAACCTGCAACATCTGGTGCCTAGACTTGCAGTTCCTGGATCAGGTGCTGGCATGAGCCTCAAACCTACTTGAGTCAGGTTGTCACCTAGGCTGTTTTCTGGCCCTGATCTTTGTCTTTTGTTGCTGGTGGTTCATAGGCGAATAGATGCTATGTATGTACACTTTCACTTTCTCTGTCAGCACCCTTTCAGACTTCTCTTCATGCAATTGGCACATTTGGCTCCCCCTCTTTGATGACTTCTTCGGTGAGTTGGCCCCTGGGTGTTTCGTGTCCTTGGTCCTCATGATGATGAGTGTGAGGACCCTCCTTCTTTCCTGTCTTTTCCTTTTTGTCTGTCTGGTACCCCTGGTGCATTAGGTAGGAACACCTACTACACTGAGGTCCGACATACTTGCTGTGTTTGTTGGAGTCTGTCTTTGTCTGTTTTAGAGTTTGTTACTGTCTATTTCTGTGCCACTAAGAGAATGCGGAACTTACGCTCCCACTGTAAGGAGCCTCAGGTGAGGGCATTAAAATCGATATTGGTCACCAGGTTTCCAAGCAGGGTAACCGCAACAGTAAACCATATTTTACTTCATTTTTAAACCAATAAGCCATGATCTTTAAAACTTCCAGACTCTAAATACTGCTTACTTATGAATGAATTTTTACTGTTGTTTATTATAAAAACAAAATCTTAAATAGATCAATGACTACTTTCGATAGAAGTAATCATTTGTTTATATATCCCCCCCCCCCAAAATCCTTCATTTTGTATTAGGCCCTAATACTTTCAGACTGATCTTTCTAGAACTGCTCTTAGATAAACTCTTGTAAGTTCATTATAAACCACATATAATAACTCCATAGATTTATTAACTTTGAACATTTCTCCAAAACCTTGATTTTCTAGCACATAGTAAGCTACTAAAAATTTTTGTTATGTTTCTAATGCATAAAAAGTGATGCACATTTTAATACCAGAAGATAATGCAGCACCAATAGATCACTTTCTTGGAATAAAGCCCTCCTTCTCATTGTCAATTGATTAATTCCGCTTTACTCATACTTATTGCTCTTATTTCCTAATCTCAGTTCAAACAATTCGTCACTTCTCTTTGGCTACTCTCAAATTCATTAGTCTATCTAATTCATATTCATTTGAACCACTAAGGGCCTCATTTTTATTTGACACGTCGTAAGGGGACAATATTTGTGAACTTCAGCGTGATATTTTAACAAATGGATTCAAATCGCACTAGAACAACTGTCATAACCATCAGATAATTTGGGGATTCTTTAAAAGGGAAGATGTTGTGGTTGCTTAAAGACTACATGAGACATTTTGGACTCATGTGTTCCCCAACATCATCCTAAATGAGCTAAACTAATAGCAGGAAAAACTGCATAGCATAGCTCAGGAACCCAGGTTTCTTTGTTACTCTTCTTTTTGTTATGATGAGGTAGCCTGGCAAAAGCAACTTGGCTCTGTATATTAGAGCTCACAGTTTTATGCTACATACCATCATGTTTGGGCTAAATGAATTTATGTGTACTGGCTGCATTTCCCCCATAGACAGGAAGCATAGAGGGATGAAGGTCTAAATGTAGGTAACTCAACCCTTTGAATACAGACCAAAAAGAGACCTCTATCCATGAAGTTGTGTTCTTAGGGTGGATCTATCCAACTCAACCAAATCCAGACAATTCTTCGGAGATGTTCATTGAGGATAACCTAATCAACAATATCCCACAGAGGTCTGCTTTTTAGCCTTGTGAAGTTAGCAATTAATACTAACCATCAACATGTGCTTCCTGGTTTTAACTCAATACCATAGAAAAGTGATACAAAGTGGACTACTTGACTTGTTTATATATAATGCAGAGTCTCCATAGACATCTGGGAGTCCATTGTGAAAGGAAATAGATACGTTATTGGAAACCTATGCCCCATATAGGTGTCCTTGTAGATTTTTTTTAGTATTTGTTCTTCTTGTCCCTACTCACTGTATTTGGTATTACACTGGCTAGTAAGAGTCACAATCGAGATTTTTGTGATGAGATGTTTGCTTTAGAAATAAAAACTGTTTGCCTTCAGTGTTTTAAGAAATTGGCAGGTTACATGGGATAATCTGAGGATTTGTGTCAGCTGCTGATCTGAATAACTCAGTCTGAGTACATTCAGCACATGATGAGAAAAAAATGCCTTAGCTAATAATTTCTAAAACAAAATATTATAAAAGGTTGAACAAACAAAAACCAGGCCCAAAGAGGACTATTTACAGTGGAGTGAATCTCAATTGAAACAGTTGGCTGTAGCAATCCCTAAGATGAAACTGGGACCATGGCAGTAAAAGATGATATCCACATTTCACAAATTATAGTGACATCATGGAAAATATATTATGAATTAATATATAATTCCAATATCTCAAGAAATGATTTTTCTTTCAAAGTATTATGCTTAAGGTAGACTACATTAGTTGTTAAGAAACAGTTGGATTGGGAAAGAAAGTTTCAACAAAAGATGAATTATTTGAAATATATGTTATTAAGGAATGAGACCTGGCAAGGAGGAAGGTAGACATTAGAAATTTATTGATATCACCTTGAGGAAGCAAGATTATTTCTCAATATCTTTGGTGGGACTATAAATTTATGAAGACTGGGCACTTAAAGGGATATTTGTACATAGAAAGTAACAATCATCTATGTTTTCTATTTTTAGTTCTTAGTTTATATTTTATGGAATAACACTTTAGAAGCCCATTTTCTCTGGTATTTAATTAAAGAGTACAAATCTATTAATCAAATTCTTTCAAATATATTAAACAGCGATTATAAATTAAAATATTTAATAGAATAGTGAATGCCCTTTCATGTTTTCTAAAATAATAGCTGGAGGCTTGTGGCTGAGAACAGCCTGTCTTGACCCCATGTTAAAGATGGCAACACACATATAAGAAAAGGTTCCTAACAATTCATCAGTGAAACAATGTGGATGCACACTGCCAACATATATTATTCACTCATAGGTTTCTAGAAGAAAAATATAAGACTAAGAAGAATTCATAGGTGCAGGGAATGGTTTTGCTACTGGATGTTCTCATATATCACATTTTATTTCCCGAGGTGTTGGAGGTATAGGCTCATTGCATGCATGGTAGATAAGCAACACCTAGTTCAATTTGTAAAGTCTTAATTAAATTCCTTTGGTAATTTTTGCAGAACAAGATTGTACTTTAATTATCAGGAAAGATGGAAGTTCATGCTATAAGTGACATGACAATAGGCAAGGTACTTGTTGAGGACCACTTTCTGCTTTTGAAAATGGTGATTGTTGTTGGTATTTCAAGATGTATGTGGTAGTAAGCTCAGTACTGGATGAGAGCTAATCTTTGCCTTGAAGATGACATTTCTTGTGCTTCTTCTGAGCAATAAGTTCTGTAGTTATCCATAGAAATATAGTAATATCCTGCTTCAAAACAACACTACCCCAAACTTTTGAATATATCTGCAATGCAATCCTCTTAAGTATGTCAAGATTCATTACATCATGTCTGAATAACATCTCTCTAGAGTTATAATGATTATCCAACATTCTTAGTACATTTTTGCCTTGCTTTGTAAAAACTTTAAAGTTTTTACTTTATTTTATTAACTCAAAAACCAAAGGGACAGAATTTGGAGAACTCTCTTCTGCTCTAAGTGTATATTCCTATTGTCTTACATGTTCTCTTTTAGTTATTGCTGCTTTTAAATCTGTACTTGAACCTTTTTGTTCCTAATAAGCACACAGAGAAATAAAGCAATCAAAAACAGTACTTTATGTTAGAGGACTAAACACAGTATCACTGGTCTAATTGCAAATTCACCTCATAAATCCATGACAATTATGGTCTTTCATATTCATTAACATATACAAAACAGAAGTCTCTGATTGTGTATAGAAACAATTTTTGAGACTTGGGAATACTTTTGATGCTACAACTGAGATCTCATCGTGATGGACAACTTGATACACGGTCCTGTTTGCCTCTTCTTAGCCGTCACATTTTAGAGCTTGTTTTCATGTGTTTGGTGAGCTAGTATTCTTGTAGATAAAGTTCAGCCTTCCTACTTTTGCCTGACGTCTTATCTGACAGCTGAAGAATGGATCTCTTTTCATCCACAGTGTCTTAAACAAAACCCAGGGGAGAGACATGTTAAGTGTTCACACTCCGGATTTCTCCAAGAACATTCTCAACAAATGTCGTTGGGTCAAACGGACATTATTCTACTCAACAGCAATCATAGTTTTTAAACAGAATTTTTGCTTGTAATTCCAATGGAACAATTTTATGATTTTTTTTAAAACAAAATATCTTCCTTTCCATAGATTTCCATTCATTAATATCAGTTTAATCTTCAAATTACCACTCTATTAATATTCTGTCTTGTGTTCAGACAATTCCCATAGGAAATATATAATTTCCCTAAACCTGATTTAGCCTTTAATCTAGTTGTCTAGTCCTTACTGCATTTACATTATCTGTGTATACTACATTCTCTATTCATTTATCCAAAAAGTACAGCAACAATACTACTTTCAGCAAATGTAATATCATTTTATGCATAGTGATAGCATTCCATCATTTTCTCCAAATATCAGCTGAATTAAAATTAGCTGGGACTACGCATTTCTCTCTAAAGCACCATTGTCTGGAACGACACTATTAAGTAGCATTTAATTGTTATGTTTGTGAGACATAGATACATGTAACAGTGATTCTCATAGGAATTATTAGATAATTAAAATGTAATTTCCCCAAATAATTCATCTTAGATTTCTCCAGAAGGGTTTTAAATAAGCACTCAGCAAAGAAATTGGCCTGCCATCTGTGTATAAAAAACTAACTTCTTTAGGATGTGCAAGGAGTTTTATGATTTTTTTCCCTTCTATCAGCTAATTGTATATTTAAGTAGATTTAGATAATTATTTGGCAAAGTCTAATGTCAACCATTTCAAATAACTAGACTGTTAAGAATAATTACAAACCAAAAACTCTTTCCTGGGGCCATTTAAGACTATGATCAGAAGTTTTAGAGTAAATAGAGTTATTAAATTGCAAGTGAGAAATCTCTTAAAACATGTAATTAGAAGAAATCATCATAGGACACAAGAGGAGCAAAGAAATGCTTTGAAAGTTTATATCATGAAATTCTAAAGTGTAGCACATACTTAGATGTTATCACCCTGGTTTTGGAATTATTGTAAAATAAGGATTTTTATTTTTATTAAGGTTTCAAAATACTTTTGGTTAATTCAGGTTTTTACTGTTAAGAAATACTGCAAGACGTTAACAAGGACACACATTCTACTGTTATTGTAATTTTATTTATTTATTTATTTATTTTTGTCTTTTTAAGGTCTAATTTTAATTGATATCAATGTGAAAAATAATGGAATTCAATGAAAGGCAAGATACAATAAAACTATCAGAATAATATGCATCACATGAAATGTTTGTTTCAAAATTCACTTGAATGGATGTTTTCATATATAATATTAAAAGTATTACTGACTAGACTAGTATTAAGTACAGTCAGTATCCTGAACAGTAGAATCATAATCTATTCCTCCTATTAAATAGTACTTTTGTATATGCAAACCAATCTGTCTAAAAATCTGCCTATTTCAGCTTCTCATAATCATCATTATAATCTCTACATTGATCACTTTTTTCAGTTACATGTGTGAATTTTTTTAATTAGTGATTTGCTGTCTTCTTTATTTCTTTTATTACATGTATCTCAGATTAATCTGTAATGAAAATGAAGGGATTTCACCTCATCTTGGTGGACTATGATGCTTTTGTACATATGTAACACAGAGTTTATCCTTTCATTTGCTAATGATCACTTAGGTAGGCCCCACCCTTTCCCCTGCATTCATTATGGGCCAATAGATTGTCCAGCAGCTGTCCAGCTTTAGCACTATGGTTTCATTACCTTTGGGTATACATCAAGCAGAAGGATTGCTAGGTCATACAGTGGTGATACATGTTAGTGTTTGAAAACAGCTACACATAGTTTTCAATAAAGGCTTTTTTCTTTCTTTTCTCACTTTTATTGAACTTTATTGAATAGCTATTCTTTTCTTATAAAATATATCTTGATTACATCTTCTTCTCCCTGAACTATTTCTGGTTACTCCCAATCCAAATCTATTCTGTTTTATCTTTTATTAGACATAAATAAATAAATAAATAAATAAATAAATAAAAATTAAAAAAAACAGCTTCTGACATATAAGAACAAAACAGAGCAAAAAAGAATAAAATAAAATATAGTAAGATAATACTAAACTGAAAGCCATAATATATGAGCAGAGGATCTGGTGCAGAATTGTGCAGGGCCAATGTTTGTTGCTTCCATCTCTTTGAGTTCATATGAGCTTTGCTGAGTTCATTCAGAGGGCCTTCTTCTTATGGTGTTCTCCATCGCATTAGACTCTTACACCCTCTTCTTCCACAGGGTACCATGAGCACTGATGGGACAAATTTGATGGAAACATCCCATTGAGTTCTAGGTGTTTCAACTTCTCTCTCTCTCTCTCTCTCTCTCTCTCTCTCTCTCTCTCTCTCTCTCTCTCTCTCTCTCTCTCTGCTTATCGTCTGGCTGTGGATCTCTGTATTAATTCTCATCCACTGCAGGTATAAGCTTCTCTAATAACAGCTGAATAAGGCACTGATTTATGAGTATGTCATAATATCATTAGGTGTCATTTTATAGCTACTTTCTTTTTAAAACCAGTAGTATTTGGTTATCTAGTCTCTGATCTTGATCACCCAATAGTATTGGGTATGGGTTCCACCTCATGAGGTAGGCCTAAAATCAAATCAGACACTGGGTTGCTACTCCCACAAGCTTTGTGTCACCATTGCCCTAGGATATTTTAAAAGCAGAACAGCATGGTAGTCAAATGATCTATGGCTTAGTTGGTGTTTACATCTCTATTTTGCTAGCCTGCAGATTACCCTCCTTTACCAAAGACACTAGAATATGGGGGGGGGTGGATCTATATAAACACCACTTTTACCTCTATGTATGATTAATTGTGTGGTTGATGTCTTTAACAATAGAGTCTTTCTTTATGTTTCAGAGAGAAACCTACTGCCCTGGGTTGTTTGGGGAGTTCCATAGAATCCCTTAGGCCATTAACTGAATTGCATATAACCCAGGCCTAGTACTAGATGCTTAATTTGGTGAAATGGAGTTGCCAGTTGGGGCTCTGCCTCCCCCATTATTTGAAGACTTCATTATGATTGCCTCCCTATATTTTAGGAAGGTTACATCACACCTACTTTCCATACCACTGTTCAGTGCTCAATTCTAACTCACACCATTCTTTTCCTCACGCAAGCCCTTCCAATCCACCTAGGCACTTAATCCTCCTATTTTAACTTCCTTTCAACCACAATTAAGCCATAAAGACTTAGTCGGCACCCTGCCAGAGAGATCCATGTGATCCCTGTATTCCCTTCCTATTATCTATATAAGTAACAAATATAAGTAGGATACATAAGTGAAAAATATCTAAAGATTGACTTGTATAATTTATCTTTCAAGGAATAAATTTGAACATAATCTAAAGTGAGTGAGGGATGATACAGAATTCATTTCTACAGTGACCATGTAGTGGATATAATATGCACTTTTTAATTGGTGAATTATGTGGAATGTGGAATGAAAAACCCAGAGACAAGATATCTTTAGCAAAGAAAGTTTATGTGAATTTTTTGTATTTTATACTGAATGCTAACAAATGTGTTTGAAAAACTTATTAAAGGAAATAGACATCATCAAACTTATGTTTTCCAAAATCATTAACTATAATATGGAAAACATTCATTTGGTATGTAAACTAGAATTGAAAATACATTTGGAGAGAATTTTAGTACAAGATAATCATGCTTAGTTTTAATCACTGAGATATATTGAAAAGGCAGCAAAAATGAAATTTGTGCTAAGGTTATGCATGAGATATAAGGACTAAGAAGATGTCAAAGATGTAGATTTTTAAAGCATATGAATTGTGAGAGTAAAATGTGATGTATCAATATCAAAGTATCAACTATAAGAAGCAAGAGGAGAAAAATTATCAATGTAATATTTAATCTAATTTAGAAATACTTGTGATTCATCCATACCCAATGTCTTTCTCTTTGTCTAAATAATCCATTAAGATAACTTCACTGATACTAATTTGAAAGTTCATTTAAGTATAAACTATATAGTATTATATCTAGATTTCACGTCTGGCAATTTTGTCAGGAAGTCCAATGATTAATAGTCTAGAAACACAACTAAAAGCAAAACAAATTGGATTAATGTCACTGCATAATTTCACATGGTAGAGGGAAGTTTCAGAAA
This sequence comes from Phodopus roborovskii, assembly GCF_943737965.1. NCBI lineage: Eukaryota > Metazoa > Chordata > Mammalia > Rodentia > Cricetidae > Phodopus > Phodopus roborovskii. Next base: position 25,787,717 of record NW_026126567.1, read on the forward strand.
AGGAGAAAGAAAAGGAGATATCAAAACCTAAGTAAATCAAGTACTTCAAAGTGTAGGGAGTGGTAGACCGTGTCATTTTTCTGATATCTATAAAATTGTGTCATTGGACTTGACAACTGGGAATCACTGATTATCTTGGCTGTAATTGTTTTAGGAAAATGTCTGGACTAAATCTCACACCAGCAAGGCTTAGTATTGGCAAAGGATTAGACAGGAATCTGCATTAAGAAATTCTTTCAAGAAACTTAACAGCATGGGAAAGGATGATAATGGGATTTTAATCGAGTTAGAGCTAGAGAACACTGGATTTGTTTTATTGTGCTCATTTTTTTTCCTGCAAGATGAGACATATTTCTCATGTCTTTTATGGAGATGATTCAGTTGGAGGAAAACTGACAAGATGGGAAATAAGGGAAGACATTACATATTTGTAGGAATTATAAAGTAGTGTAATTATGTTATTCTACAAAAGTTTGCCTCTCTCTTTCATTATACCATTTAAGGTTTGATTTTCTAAATGGTAAGAGCATATTTTCTTGTGTTTTCTGTTTGTGTTTGACTGGGTGAATTGATATGATCTGTAAATCAAAGGAATTTCAGGAGACTTTCTTTAGCTCTATTTGCTTCCACAAGGCTCTGAAAGATGAGAATAAATGTACCTGACTAGGATATATTTTCAGTTTTAGTCTCAGAATCAACTCCAGTGGAGTCTAACTCAGCTCTATTCCAAGTGATTGCCATGCCTGATTGCAAAACTTTTGCAGCAACCCCTGGACCAACCAAACTACAGCATACTTCTAGGTGCCTGAGAGGTAATAATAACACTGTTGAAGTTAGCCATGAGTGATTTATTACTGAGGAAAAGCTTAGTGATACAAATTCTATCATACAAATGGAGATGATTGCCTTAGGAAAGACTAGGACTACTTGACCCATTGTAACAGAATGGAAGACAAATTGTGTGAGTTTAGATGGCTGAAAGTAAGCTGGTAAGATACTTGGTTGTAGTTTATAAAAGATGTCTTTTGAAGGGATATATTTTCTTCATCATCTAAAAAGCAAGGAAGAGGGGAAAAGTGCCATTTGAAGAATTACAAAAAACAAGGAGTATTACCCAGGAATATAGTAGTGTATCAACGAGAGAAAAGTGTCATGCTTTCAAGAAGCACCAAAGATCACAATTAATGATCCAGGCCATCCCTTGGCAGTAAGAATGTGGCATGTAACTCTACTTAACTCCTGATGCTCTGATGTAGAACAGGATAGAAACAGGAAATTTGTACTTCAAATTTTTGTAAGTATAGAAGAATATATACAAGGGAAACAATGTAGACCAAGTAACCAGGAGATTAACACAAGATGGTGATGATTAGTAGTAATAAATGGATGTTCAGGACAATGATGTTACCATTGGTTTCCAAATGCTATTCTAAACTCATTTGAAATGTGAGGAGTTAAGTAGTATAATATTCATAAAGGAAGGAGGAGGATACAGAAGGTAATGAAGACAAAGGAGGATGAAGGAAAGATAAATGAGAGGAACAAGTTTAATATGGTTTATTATGCTCATCGTTAGCAACACTTGGTGCCAAGCTTTAACGTTCAATGCACCCTGGGTCTATATTGCATGATCCTCTCTCAGAACATGAAATTCTCACACATACACACATGGGGTGGTAAAAAGTTGATTTTAGAAAGGCTTTAAGTTGAAAGAAACAAGATTTAGGGAATTCCTGAGATGCTCACTATCATAGTAACAAGAAAAAGAAGACCAATTAATGAGTCAAATGTCAAAACTATATCATGATTGAGGTAATGTGGCCAGTTTCCTGAGTGAGTGTTTCAAGGTCAGGACTTCTATTGCTGTGAGAAAACAGCATGACCAAAAGCAGCTTGGGGAGGAGGAAGTGGTTTGTTTCTTGTTATACTTTTGACGCCATAGTTCAGAATTGTGGGAATTAAAATCAGGAAATATCCTGAAGGCAAGGATTGAAAACTCATATGAGGAGGAGTGCTGCTTCCTGAAATGCTCCCTATGCTTTTGTCATGTTGCTTTCTTATAGAACTCAGCATGACCAGCCCAGGGAAGGCCCCAGCAGCAATGGGCTGGGCCTTCCTAACAATAATCACTGGTTAAGAAAGTGACCCACAGATTAACCTAAAGGCCAATGTTGCATAAACATTTTCTCAGTTAAGGTTCAGTCTTCTTAGTTAACTCTAGATTGATAAAAATAAGGAAGCAAACAAAAGCAATAGTTGATTGTATGTATAAACATACAGCTATGCTTGATGTAGCTGAGTTTCAGAAGATGACTACTATAGCATCAATTTGAAGTAACCTTTTAGTTGCAGTTTCTTTCTCACCTGGTCACACAGCCATTTAGCCCCACATAAACACACAGAAACATATTAACTACAAATTGATTGGCTGATGGTTTATGCTTTTTACTACCTAGCTTTCTTAATTATTAACCCATAACTATTAATCTATGCACTTCTTTTTTTAATTAATTTTATTTAAGTTAAAAACAATCTTATTTTACATACAAACCACAGTTCCCTCTCCCTCCCAGCCATCCTTCCATTCCTCCCACCAACCCCCCCCCCCAGACCACACTCCTTCCACTACTCAGGGAGAGTGAGGCCTCCCTTGGGAGATCTTCAAACTCTGTCACGTCATTTGGGGCAGGACCTAGGGCCACCCCATGTATCTAGGCTGAGAGTGTATCCCTCCATTCATGTACAAGAGATGAATGCTGGTTCCACTGCCAGAGGCCCCATAGACTGTCCAGGCTCCCAACTAACACCCATGTTCAGGGGGCCTAGTTCACTCTTATGCCATTTCCCCAGCTGTCAGACTGGGGTCCATGAGCTCCCATTTGCTCAAATCAGCTGTTTCTGTGGATTTCCCCAGAATGGTCTTGATCCCTTCGCTCATCATTCTTCTTTTCTTAACTGGATTTCAGGAGTTCAGCTCAGTGCTTAGCTGTGGATGTCTACTTCTGCTTCCATCAGCTATTGGATGAAGGCTCTAGGATGGCATTTAAGGTAGTCATCAATCTCATGGCCTTATCTTACCAGAGAATTCTCAGCATCTTATCTTCTCCAGAGCTACATGGCATCTCTCTGTCAGCTCTTCTCTTCATCCTCTCCCTAGAATTCCCTCATCATAACTGAATGTAATAGGAATAGCTGCTTCGAGTTCCTTCTGTCTGCACTTCCCCAACAATGTTGCACCTGGAATTGCATTAAAAGACACTGTGTCTCTCATATTTAACTATCATCTTACTTTAATTCTTTGTTATTCACTACTCTCTCATATATCCTGCATGCAGTTTCTCTGCCCCCCTTCTCCTCCCTGCTCCCCCATCTCTCCCTCAACCCCAGATCCATTCATCCTCCTTTCACATGGATTTATTTGTCTCAAGTTGCTTTTGTGAGGACATTTATTACAGGATCGAGGAAAAGGAACTGAGACATAAAAAACAGTACATTTTTTTTTTCTCTCCAAAAATCAGATTTCTATTCTCAGCTTTCCCACTAGGGAGTAGCAACCACATGACTCAGGTTTGTGTCACTATCTTCTAAATCTTATACTCTGTTATGTTTAGAAAAATACAAGTTACAATTTAGGGAAGTTGTGTGCAATTAAAGCACACTCATTCATTAAAACACATTATAAATTGTTCACAACTTTATGTTTCTTTGTGTTTAGTAGTCTGGACTGAGATCTGGGAGTGCATTTGAAGAAAGGGAAAAGGAATTGTATGAGCAGTGGGGGCCAAGATCATGACAGAGGAACCCAGGGAGATAGCTGACCTGAGCGAATGGACAGCTTGGGAGCCTGCATGGGACCAGACCTAGGCCTTCCACATGTGGGTGACAGTTGTGTAACTTGTTGTTTGTGAAGTCCCTAGTAGTGAGATCAGAACTAGCATGAGCTGGCTTTTTGGAACCTGGAACTTCATCCAGTCAACTTTGTTGACTTCCATGGGAGGCCTTCTCCTTTTTGCACCAGGAGTTCTGAATGGGGAGGAGGGAAGATGGCATGGAGGCCCAGGGAAGGGAGGAGGAAACTGTGGTTGGTATGTAAAATAAATGAAAAATTATTAATAAAAAATAGAAAAGATATTCTTCTCTCATAAATTACATCCCAGTCTCAGCCTCCTCACCCTAAACTCCTCCCAACCCCCTTCACCCACTGATACCCAGGACCATTCTTCCTCTATTTTCCTTAAGAAAAGATCAGGCTTCCAGTGATATCAACCAAAGAAGGTATAAACCAACGTTTTAATGTTTGGCACAAACCCTCATATTAAGGCTAGACTAGGCAAACCAGAAGAAGGAAAATAGTCCATGGAACTGTCAGACACTCTTCTTCTACTGGGAGGGGTCCCACAAACACCCCAAGTTAAACCTTAACAGCATTAATGTAATAGAGTTGGAAGGTTTGAAAATACAAGAAATGTATTAAATGTTATGTTTCTTGTGCTTTATAGGAAAATGAACTTTGTTCTTGTTCCCCTGGAAACCTAGTGTAAATAAAAGTGCAAAAATCATATTTTAAAAAAGATAGCTCCAGGTTTATGGTGCAAACAGAATGGAAAAATTAGAAAAGCTTGGTACATACACACTATTTTATTCTTTCCTGAGTACCGTGACTGTAGCTACTGCCCAGACCTCTGGTGGCAACCCTGAAAGCTATGCCTATGGAGATGCAGTGAGACGTCATTACACATATCTGAAGCTGTGTTTGTCTAGTTCCAGAACTCTAGAAAGAAAAGGATCTGTTGCTTTGTCTTCGTATCAATGAGTGTTTTCTAGCCTAAATCATTTTTTTTTTTTTTTTTTTTTTTTTTTTTTGCACAGACAAGGGGTATAGTATGGACCTTTTCTGTTTCACAGAGTCTTAATATTTAGTGAAGTTTAAAACAAAAGCAATAATAAAAGCTGTATCATTTTCAATAATGGTTGAAAAGCACACCAGAAATTTTATTTTAGACTGGATTAAATGACATTAAGGGGATAAATTTAAGGTCTTGCATATATTCCTAAACTGGTTTATTTTGTTATAGATTGCAGTTGGAGAATGTTCTAAATCTCTTAAGTTACAATATCAGAATAAGTCTTCTTTGTTAAAATTTTCTATCATGAATTACTTTAAAAAAGAAACAGAATATGTGTATTTTTTGAACAACATATATAAACAATAGCATTGAATAGTTGAGGTGCTGGGGAATTAGCTGAGCAGTAAAGACAACTTACTTTCTTATGGAGGCCCCAAGTTTGGCTCCTAATACATGATATGAATATTAAGAGTCTTCAGTAACTCCAGTTTCAGAATTGGAATCTGAATATGTCCTCTGGCCTCCAAGGGTGCCATGCATACATGTAGTACACAAACTCCTATGCAGACAAATTTTCATATACAAGAATAAAACAAATATTTGAAAATTACATGTTTGAGATGGAAATATAGGACAGGGTCATGACAAACAAAACAAAAGCTTACATGTAAATGTACATATACATATATAATAAACTTGTATATATATATTATTTAAAGTGAAAAGTAGCATGTAGGTATTTCATTTCAAAAACAAAAGGAAAATGTACATAGCCTATTACATATGCAATACTTTTATATATTTCATTTACACAAAATGAATCAGTGGCAGAACAATATTCTCTTTCAAAGAAAAATAAAATTTCAAAGTTAATAAACCATGTTGTTGGCAAATAATGATGTTTAAGTAGTCAGCAAATTGGAATTAATTCAGTGAAAGTATGAGGATGTTGTCAAAAATTATAGGGTTAAAATATAGTAATAAGACATTATAATTAAAATCAATGTGTTCATAATACATGTAAGATTCAGATATCGTTATTTGAGTCATATTTTATCCTTGTAATTTGTTTTCTATTTGTATTTGGTCCTCAGCTCATTGATGCCTTTGCAAATGGACCATCAGAAAAGTGGTATGAAATCTTGACATAGCCTTTGGCATAGGACTTGACCTGTTAGATCTCTACTGCCACCATGTGATTAAAATCTGTTCTAACATACATCAGAATGGAAGATTACAGTGAGTAGTCTCTGGGAAATCATGGCTTATGTGACACTTCTATCTCTGAAGAATCAGACAAAAACGTCCTTTCAGTTCCCTGAAGGTGAAAACTGCAACAGCCAAGACAAAGTCGATTCAGAACACTGGGGAGTAAATAGAATCCACCATGCATCCAATCTCATTTCCATCTCATTTGTTCAGATCTTAGTGGTCTCTTTAAGAAGGATTAGGAAGTGTGGCCTTGTTGTAAAAGGTGTGCCACTGCAGGTGGCTTTGAAATTTTAAAAACCCATGACTAGCTTAGTCTCTCTCTTTTTCTCCCTTCTTGCAGATAGGGTTGTAAACTTTAGCTATTATTCTAGCTCTATGTATCTACTACCATGAATAACCATAAAAACTGTAAGCAGCTTACCAAATTAATTTAAATTAGGATTTAATTTAATTTAAAATAATTAAATCCTTTCTTTATAAGTTGTGTTGGTCATGGTGTCTCTTCACAGCAATAGAACAGTAATGAGAATAGGCACTGTGCTATTAAAAGTCATAGGTCAATACACTAACAAGAACCTTTGAAATTCCAAAAGATTCATCCTAGAACTGTGAATAAAGAAATGTTTTGTTGAACAAAATAGAAATTCCAAATAATTGAGCATGCTAGAATGAATAACTTATATAAATCCAACAAAAACACCAGATGCGTATTTCTGTGGAAATTACATGATATTCCCCACCCTGTTTCCCCACCAAAAATAAGGAGGAGGAAGAGAAAAAGGATGAGGAGCAGGAGGAGAAGGAGGAGCAGGAAAAAAGAAAGAGGAGGAAGTAAAGGGAAAACAAATTCCTTGGAGTAAAAATGAATGATTCTGAATCTTGTCTCCTATTTGTCTCAAGGTTATAGAAAGTAACCATCAATCTGACAGCAATGGGATGATAAAATTCCAAAGCCATAGATAGAAGCTGTCAGTACTGAAAGAGCAGAAGAAATAAGATACAATAATCTTAGGCATGGTTAGGTCAGAATAGCAGCTGGCTATCAAGTAGTTTGAAACTGATTAATGAATTTCAGTATCTCTCTAGCAAAATTAGTTGGGAGACCATTGAAGTTTATTCAAAAATGGTAGATCTAAAAGTTTTCAAGAATTTGGCATCATCAAGTTTATTAGACAGACCCAGTTTCCTGATCCACAACCCAGTGACTAAAACACTGCCCATGTTGCTTTGAGTAGCTAGCTATCAAGGCCATGCTGAGTACACTATTTCCTCTCCCTTAAAACATAAGGCACTTTAGTTGAGTTTTTTCAGGTAACATGTCTGATGACTTACAACATTGGAACCAAATGAGCCTGATGACTGAATATCCAAATTTTCAACATTGCCTTCCTCTTGCATGGGGCATGTTCTGCTCTCTGGAAGATGGAATACTAGACTATAACACAGCTTCTTAAGGTTTTCAGGAGGAAAGTTAGTTATCACTACCCATCAAGGTACATATATTCCAAGAAGTCTAAGGAAGAGTGATGGGAGAGTTCTCTAGAACAGAGTCTCCATTGCACTTCTTAAAGATAGTATTGATGGAGCATGCAAACAGAATAGGTGCCCTTATCCTCTGATCATGAGGAAAAAATAATCTCACTGCAATATGCATCACTGACATATTTGTTTTATCTAGATGATATTTTTAAATATGCTTGCTTGCTAAATCATTGGGTGTGTTCTTAAACTTTTTTTCCACCATCTGGATATTAGGAAATACATATATATTTCTAACATGCCAATGAATTCTGACTTGACTAGTATTTAATTTATAGCTTAACTTGAATAAAAATTCATATTATTTCCATAGTAAATCTTTCCAGGAATATAATTTATGTCTCTGGTTGTTAGTTTATGTAGAAAATAGAACCAAAGACATAAATTGGGCTGGCATTAAGAAATGAAAATGGAACAAATCAAGCAAATTTGAGCATGGATATTTTGGTTATATTACAGAAGCAGCAAAAGAAAGGCAGCTGCCATGTGCTAGTGGATGCAAACTCATGGGGTTGTTATATGGGTATAGCATTCTGGATATAAAGAAGAGAGGACCAAAACAATGACTGCACAGTTCTATGAAGGTAGTTAAAATGTTGTTTGATGCATTTACAGATTTGCTAGGAGGGTTAATGTGTTGGCTTCTTCCTTTGATTTTTAATTTATATTTGTGTGTGGTAGGAGTGAGAGAGAGAGGGAGGGAGGGAAGGAAAGAGAGAGGGAGGAAGGGATAGAGGGAAGGAGAAAGGGAGGGAGAGAGGGAGTGCTGTGCTGCTATTGTCATGGTATTCAGCTGAAGCATACAAAATCAAGAAACTATGACTTGAACATCCCCCTCCTCCTCAAAAAATAAGAAATGAATAACAGTCATTCCTTCCCCTAAATTGTCTGTGTCAGATGTTTTTGATTGCAGTGACAGGAAATTACAAAATCTAATTAGATAGTTGTCAATATTTTATCCTTAAATAAAAGTCTTTATACTCAAATTTTATATTTAGTTATCAGCATGAGGGTTCAGCAGGTGAGAGGGCATGCTTACAAGTATGCCTGCTGGAGTTTAATCCCTAGGAGAGAAGAAAAGCGACTTTCCCAGGATGAGGTGTCACTTTCATATATGTACCCTGTCATGTCTTCTCCCTCTCTCCCTCCCTGTTACCCTCTCTGCCCCCTCACATGCACACTGACCACCCTCCCCTCCCATCCCTCCACCCCAATTCCACATGTAGGGCAATGCCATCTAGGTGGGTTCATGTATATCTCTCAAGTCATGGCAGGATATTAGGATTCTTATAGAAATTGTGGGAATACAGAATCCAGTTTGCAGGAAAGATGATGCAGGTTTTGTATGTTGACATAAACAAATATTAAGTCTATTGATGTAGCTTCTGTTTTAAATTGTAACATATGCTATATCAAAATCTGAGCACTTATGCTAAATGATATTATTATCTAGAAATCATTTATTTTTCTTTGTCTCAATATTTTTCAATATAGCTAATTCTTCTGGTAAATAATAATTCCTTTATTGACAATATAACCCTTTTTTACACCTGTGTTCCAGTATGCCATCTGGGTAATGTTTGCCTAGGAAATAATTAGTGTGAAATTACACAATATAATACGGGGTAAACTTAACTATATCTGGGAAGTTTATTATAAAATATCTCTCGTGTTTTTTTCCTTCCCATGTACTATAAATCTTTCTCTGAAACTGCACCAAGAAGCAGGTTTCCAAATATTCATAGACAAAGGAAATGTATTATATGAACTAGGCAGGAAGAATTAATTTTCCTGTCCTTTGCATTTTGTATAATCCAGGTCCTCAGCAGATCAGATGCCAAAACACTACAGGGAAGGCCATCTGCTATACTCAATTCACCCAGTCAAGAATTTATTTCATCTGGAAATATCCTTACCTACCTACCAACAAATAAGGTTTTATTAGTTATCTAGCATTCCGCGCTTTGGTCATGTAATTATCCATTACAGTGATGGCCCAGTAGCTAAGAAGACTCCGTGCTCTTAGAAAGGACCCGAGTTCAGTTCCCAGCATTCACAATTCACCTATAATTTCATCTGTAGGGGATGGCACACAGTCTTATGGACTCTGCAGGGACAAAGATACACATACATTAAGAAAATTAAACTAAGGAAATTGCTGAATATTATCTGAAATTACTAAATTAAAGGAATTGACTTCTAGAAAAGAGATGATACCCATTCAGTTGGTTTGAAGGTCTGATAAATACCATGCCTGTGCCATATTAGAGAATACTATAGATAAAAATTTGAAATTAATTGCAGGCTATTTCTAGTTTTAACATAGCTTACCACCTCAGAGGTAAAGTGTTATCCTTCTGTCCTTCTGTGTGATTTGGAATTGTCGGGTTCTAGATTCACACTAGCTAATTTATAAACTTGTAACATCCTATTTAATATGTTGTCAAAATTCGTCTGGCTTTCTATGTGTAGACAGAGTGACTCATACAGAATCTGGTACTGAGAGAGGTTGTATGCCCTAAATGAACTGTCTTAAGGTTATATTTCTTGAATTATTTCCAGGGTTTCCATATAGATTTTATTGACATAGAAACTAGAACTCTCACCATGGAGATAAAGTGATAGTTATTTTGAAGCCAAATATTACTGACAACAATCTGAGAAACAGACATAAAGTTATCTGAAATACAATGTTCCAATCAGGTAATTTTGTCATTAAGTTTTATATTAACAAAACATAGTCATAATAAAAGAGAATTTTCAATTGCATTGGTTGGAGCACAGAACATGTGGATTATATCAGTGCATGGAAATCTCAGCTATAAGCAACAAATATTACTGATGCCAGTCTTAGCTATTGGCATGGTAAAAGATAGATGCCCATATATGAGTTCCAAAGACTTGCCTAATGGTTACAAGATACCAGGTTACAGACAGAATGGGGAATAAATGGTTATTTATGAGGCAAAGGTAGGCATAGGTAATTTTTCTCTGGACATATTGTATTCCAAATTGACATCCCTGTTAGTCAATCGGCTTTTTAGAAGTTTGCATAGAGGTATGGCTTTGTTTTAGGATCTTCAGTTAACAAACACATCAATGATTCTCTTCCAACAGTTAAAACATCGCCTTATAGTGAGAAAAACAAATAACACCACTAGAGAAAACAGGGTCCTAAGTGATCTGTATATTTGGTATTAAATATAATATTTTCATTAATTCTTTGAAACTCCTATGGATCTATGTATCTCATTTAATTATATTCATCCCTACCCACTATTTTCTCCAATGCTTTCAAGATTCACTTCCACCTTCACAGCCCCTCTAAGTTTATGTCCAGTTTTGCTTATTGGTTGATGAATAAAACATTGTTTGGCCAGGCAGGAAGTGACGTAGCATGGCAGATACTGCCACTAGCTAATCACAGAGGTCTAGAGGTCTGTATAGACAGGAAGGAAGTGATGTAGCTGGGCAGAATCAGAATATAAGCAGGGACAAACAGGAAATCTCTCTCTTCTCTGCAGAAATGTAGCAGGCAAAGTAGATGCAGTTCTGGCATTCCCGGTTAGCCAGGACCAAGTGGAAATACTTAGATTGATAGAAATTGGTTAATATTTAAGACAGAGCTAGACAATAAGAAACGTTAATAAATGGCCAACAGCTTTATAAGAAATAGAGTCTCAGTGTGTTATTTTGAGGCTGATATAGCTATGGGACCAGAGTGGCAGGAAGCTGCTCATTACAACCTTTGAGAAAGCTGCCACTCCCTTGCCCAAAAGACATCAACTGTCAATGGTTTCTCAGTTTGGGATGATGATTGGTGAATGCCACTGTTCCATGTCATAATCTACTGATTTGATCTTGTGCTGGCAAAGGCAAATTCTGTAAGGTCATGACTTCAGAAGTCCTTTCATGTGTAGAAGACAGTGTTTTCCTATGGTTCTCTGTAATCAGTGCCTCTTAAAAATCTTTTCACCATTCCTCTGTTATGGTTCCTGAGCCTTGGAAACAATAGAATTTAACAGATGTTCAATTTGTGATTAAAAATTCTTTAAAATTAAATTATTATAATTTTTGATGTCCATGTTCTATTTGACTTTAATATTGTTTCTTTTTTACTTCTGTGAAGAATTGCATTGTAGTTTTAGTGGGAATTCTGCTGAATAGCTAGACTTTCAGAAGGATGATGATTTGCACAATATTAATTTTAACAATCCATGGGCAAAGGGGGTCTCTCCACCATCTAGTAGCTGCTACAATTTCTTTCTTCATAATTTTAAAGTCTTCTCTTTACAGACCTTTTCTTCAGATATTCATGTTGTCTTCTTCCATAGGTCATTAATGTGTAATAAGGTTATAGCCTTTTGTTGAGTAGCAAATGGAACTTCTTTACCTCACTTATAGTGTTTATCAGTTGTTAGAGTTTCCTAGGATTCTTTCAGTTCTGCTATAGAGAACTACATCATGCACAAATAGGGACATTTCTTTTAATCATATTTTATCACTTTTATTTCCTTGTCCTGCTGCACTGCTCCATCTAGAACTTCAAGTAGTGTCAAGTAGAGGAGAAGCAATAAAACACCTTGTTGCTAATAGTTGCTTTTCTATTGTTGTGATAAAAAACAACATGACCTACCCCAAATTAAATGCCTGTAGGGTTAGACCTGACTGGGGGAATTCTGAGGATAAAGAAAGGAAAGGCATATGGGCACACAGAGATATTAATTTTTTTATACAGTTTAATGGCAAGCTAGGGTTTTTTCTTACAGCAGAACAAGGAGGCTGAGTTACTACACACAGATAAACAAGAAAGCAGGGTTTATGTTATACAGCTGGATCTTGACACAAGACGTCTGTAGTCAAGAAGTCTTCAGGCCATAAATATCCAGATGGAGAAGTTGTAGTGATCATTTTTTTTTAACACACTATCAACACCCACACTCAGACTCCAGCAACAGAGTTTGTCATTACCTTCTAGGTCTAGCCCTGAGCAGATTTTTTCATTCTCATGGGATTGAGGCTAGGGAGTCCTTGACATGTCCATGCCCATGTCAAGAGCATTCATTAAATCAGGATTTCATTTACCCAATGCTTCCTTTATTCCCACATTAATCAAAATCCATTCATGAGTGAGTTTTTTTAGTTTACATTCCAGATGGAATAAGAATCTATCGTGTGTGTGGGGTCGGGGGGGAATTACTGAAACTAACAGCGGGTAACAGAGAGCTGCCACCATGTACACACTGTAGAGTGTGTGGTGATTTGTACAAAATGGCCACCACTGTCTCAGGCATTTGATCACTTATTGTTGTGATGTATTGTTTATGATCTAATAAAACTTGCACTGAAGGTCAAAATGCAAGTATAGTGGCTGGGCAGGGGTGCCACATGCACCTTTAATCCCAGGATTCAGGAGACAGAGGTAGATGGATCTCTGTGAGTTAAAGGCCATTGAGGGATACATTAGAATAAAACGGTCTAAAAGAGGAACAGAGCTCACACCATTATTCCCAACATTGGAGAGGTATATAAGATAGGAGCAGGGTCTCAGATTCAGTTAATTAGTCTCCAGCAACATTGAAGACAGGATTCCCCTTCAGCCTTGGTATAGGTAAGAACTTTCTGGTGGCTTAATTGATTTGCTTTTCTTATCTTCAGTGGCTTTATTAGGTTACAAAACATATATCACCATAACTTACTCCTTGATAGGTGGTTCTGTTTGGAAAGTTTAGGAGTTTTAGTCTTTTGGAAATGGTTATGTGCCTGGGGAAAGGCTTTGCAAATTTAAAACAAATGATATTTCTTGTTTCTCACTGAATCCTATTGGCCATCATGAGTCATTGGTCCTACTGTGAATGGTGCAAAGTAAAAATTGACCTGTAGATGCCCATAGTCTTTTTTTAGTCTCAACACTGTTTAAAAGTTTGAAGTTGAGTCTCTTCTAATATACAAAGCATTCTGTTTACTGTAGGACTCTATGAAATAAAAACTAAATTACATGCTTCTAACATATGATAGCTCAAAATACACATTTCCATCAAATGAATTCCTGGGTCATAGTAAGAAATCACTTGACCTAATATGTGACAAATGCAATTTAAAGCAGGGTTTATTTTGGCTCAGTTTAAGATACAATCATGACAGGGAAATCATGATTGCAGGATGATGAGGCACCTGATCCCAGTCTAAGAAATATGAATATTCATGCTGTACTACCTTCACACATTTACTGAGTCCAAGACCCTATCCCTGAAAATGTGCTACCTACAGTCGGGATGGCCATTTTACATTCAGTTAAAACGTCCTTGAGACTCCCTCATGAACACATCCAAACATGTCTTTCCACAGTGATGTTAAATACATTTAAGTTCACAATAAATATTAACTATGATATACATGTGTATTTATATAATAAATAATACATGTTATATATTACTAAAGATTAGCTATCATCTATTTATTTTTCTAATACATTTTTCATATTAGAATATATTATCAAATTAAACTTTTCCAGAAAGCTTCTACACTTGTAAACAATTTCAACATTGTAACAGTGTACAATATCAACATTGTTTTAAAAAAAATCAGTTTTTTTTCTTTATGCAGCAGTTGTGAATTTGCTGATTGTGAAATAAGTAAAGTGGACCTCAAAAATACAACTTAGGCATAAATTTAACAGAATGCAAAAGCATCTATAGTGGAAACTATAAAACACTGAATAAAGATTTTAAAAATATAACAGAAACTGGTAAATCTCTAATGCAAAGAAATTATGAGAACTAATATTATGAAAACTGATTATATTTCTGAACTGTGCATCATCAGACTCAATGGAATCCTCATTAAGTGCTCACCTTTTTTCAGATAAATATACAAAAAAATATGAATTCCTTAAGATGTCAGACAGACAAAAAAAATAATTCTGAAAAAAAAATCTCTTTTATGTTGGTGTCCTGTAAGCCCTGGAACAAGATGATATTATTACATACACACACAGGGAAATAGGACCCAATCAACCTAACAAGATATACAAACCTATCATCATGTCATTTTTAAAAAACAGGTGCCAAAAACACATTCTGGAAACAAAAGAGACATTCTTCTTAAAAGGGATATTGTGTAGCTTGGATATACATATGTAGAAAAATAAAAGCAGATCAACAACCCTAAGGTAAAACTTGACATTGTGTAACTGCTGTAGGAAATTCTAGAAAAAAAAATGCCTAGAACATAGGAATAGACAATAACATCTCAAATATAAGAATAGACAACCACTTTCTAATTACAAGATTTCAATAGTTCAGAAAAAAATATTAATGAGTGATAAGTTGCATTTTGTTAAGTTAGTATTTCTGGGACAGTGTGTGGAGCAAACTCCATCATCTTAAGGTTGATCTCAGAATATTGAACAAGATTAGATAGCTACTTATCTGAACGAGACTACTGTCCTCAGGCAATTTGCTCTAAGTGCTACCAGTGGTCTCTACCAGGGGATATCACGATTTAATAAGGATCTGGATAAACAATTAGGCAGAACAGATGTTTATTCAGGGAGCAATAACTCACAACATAGACAGGTGAACACCAGCAGGTTCCTGCTTCCAAGAATGCCTCAGGAGGTCCTCCTATCCCTGTGCCGCTTGCAAGAGAGCATTCCCCCACTCCTCAGACCTAGTTCCACTGATCACTTCCTGCCCTGGCTCCATCCCCAGTTCCACCCCCCAATGGGCGTGGTCAGTGCCACAGAAGGAGACAAAGTGAATATCCCACAACACCTGGGTATTTCTGGGTCCTAGGCATCTTGTTCCAGAAACTGAAATGTACACAAAAATGAGGTATCAAGAAGTTTTATCAGAGGGCAAAGCAAAAGTACATGTGAAGTATGCTGCCAAAGAGAGAAGTGGCCTCGTATCCAGGCCTGTTTGGGACTTTTATTTGTAGGTCCCAAGAAGAGGAAGATCTAGTTGTTAGAGAAATGGCTTGGTTCTCTTTGACTTATTTAAAAAACCTTGGATTACATAAGTTCTGTTTACTCTGAATGTTATTTCCCATGATATATCTGAGTTTGACACACGTAGGGCCATTTATTTATACATCAAGCCATATTTTTGGTTGCAAGTTGTGTTCATGGACTTGTTTGAAAAGAAGCAGGGCATCGTTAATGTGAGAATAAAAGAATATTCTTTCTACATGATTTAAATTGTTGATAAACACAGTGTGATGAAGGTGGGGATGGAGTTTCGGGATGCAAAGAAATTGCTAGCTGACATATAAGGCTATGGATATTGTTTATAGCCCAAGCCACATGGCATGCTGGGCACATAAGCTATTATCTATGTTTGTCTGTCTTAACAGGCAACTGAAAAGCTAATAGTTGGTCCAAGAGCATAAAATTCAAAGGGGCAATAAATATATGAGTTTAAAATGTTCAACATATGTAGCCATAAGAAAAATGCAAATCAAAATATTGAGATTCTGTCTCACTCCTATCAGAATGGCTATCATCAAGAAAACAAAAAAAAAGCAGAAATTCTGGTGACGGTGTAGGAAAATGGATATTTTATGCACTTCTAGCAGCAAAAGTAAATTAGTCTAAGCAGTTTTGAAATCAGTGTTGCAGCTCTTCACAAATTTAAATATAGCAATGCCATATAAAGTTTCAAAGCCAGCTGTGTCAGAGATAACTTCATATTCATGTTTATCACAGCATATGACATTTAAGATTAATTTATTGTCTGTCAACTTCTGTTTTGTTTTAGAATGGTTATGATTTCCTCTTTTTCTTGCTTTTACAGCTTTGTTATAATTCAGCCAGGGCTATTTGTACAATTTTATATCTAGGCTCTGTGTGTGTGTGTGTGTGTGTGTGTGTGTGTGTGTATGTGTGTGTGTGTGTTTGTCTGCCTCTCTCTCTCTCTCTCCTTTTTTCCTTCCTTCCCTTTTTTCTCTGGCTATACTTCTTCCATCATACTTCTGTTTTCTTTACTGTAGATACAGATTTCACTTTAATATCAGGTGTAGTGATTCATCTTACTTTACTTTTTTGCAAGAAACTTTATTCTAATGCTGTGTCTTCCCATATAAATTTTAAAATAAGCTTGTCTACATCTACAGAAATTGCTCAGGGATTTTGGGGAGTATTGCACAAAGCTTGGAGATCAATTTGAGAAGACCGGATATCTTCACTATGTTGAATCTTCAAATCCAAAGCATATTCTGGATTTCTGCATAGCTTTTCTTTGAATTTGTATGTGCCTTTGAAAAATTCAGACTATATAACCTGTATATTTTCATTTGGTTTATTGGTATTTCAACTGAAAATATTTTAAATGCTTTTATGCATGATATGCTTTTTTGTTATCACAAACCTCTAGATAGATGTATTTCTGGTCCTATAAGCTTTTGGTATGCAGCTAAGTTGCAAAATAGTATATGGGTCATAGTTTGATTTAAAACATCACAAAATAAATGAAAATAAGCCCGTGTGGTTATTCCATATTTTTTTTCATTTTTAGTTCTTGCCCTAGGTAGGGGAGCTTATACAGGCCCAGCAATGAAAATATTGCCACAGGTAGTGAAGGTAAATATTTGCTAGGCAGTAAAATGGTTGTGGCTAAGTTGCTTTTAATTATGAAAAAGCAGAGGGTTGAGGTTCATGCTAAATTTCTTACCACAGGAAACTTGTAACCTAAATACAACTAAGAACTAAAGCAGAGTCAATGGAGAGGATGGGTATTCAGAACACATGCACACTATGGTTGAAACAAAATTCCTACTCAGGCAAAGCTAAGTTAGAGGATGTTAATGGTATGATTCTGTTATTAACATTGCCTTAGAAATTTAAGGGGGAAGTCATTTCACATTGAAGACATCAAAAGCTTCCAATGCTATAGACTAAGAAAAGGTATAGTCAACTTCTTTTGCATACAGATGAGGCATTTATCTTTATCCTAATCATAATTTTCCTTGCCTCTTTTTTTTTTGAAAATTTACACATCCCTGCAAGTGACACACTATAAATGACCAAAATGTTTGCATTAAGAGTTGAGAAAGTGACCTTTGTAGCAAGACACATGTGGCATGCCCTGCTATACTGGAATATGCCTGCAACCCCAGCGATGGAGAACTCAAAGCCTAGCAGAGGTATATAACAAGATGCCTTTAAAAAATAAATGTATTAAAATAAGCAAGCAAAGAAACTGTGGCTACAGAATTTCTTGTTCCACCAAGACTTAGGATCTGTTCCTCTACTCCCAATCTTATGACTTGTGTTGCCCATGGCATATAGAAAAATATTTTTCAACATTCTTTTAGAAACTTTTTGTTCCTGGAAATGCTGTACAGAACCAAATATGGAAACAAGTTTGGTTTACTCTTTTATCGCATGAAAGGTATCTTAAAGCAGAACAGGGGATTCTCTCGTGATAACCTCATAAATTGCTGGACTTGAGGGTAAAGACACTTGGCTCTTCCTGAATAGCCCCAGAGGAAGGAAGCCAGAGGAAAATCATTATACAAAACAGCTACACTAATCCTACACTAGTGAGATCTAAAACTCACTAGTTTTAACGCAATTCATTTCCAAGAAGAATTGTATGGAAGAATTAAATTTTAAGTTCCATATTTATGATTTGTTGAAAGACGAAATTCAAATACACGTGAAAACATTAAAAATAAGATTAGCAGGTATGATCTAATAAGGACAGTGTTTATACTCCTCAGCTATGTGATTCTTCAACTTAATGATACTTCTTTTACAGCCCTGACATGCTGAATCTTGAGCAGTTACATAATATCAAAAAGTAGGGCAGAATCCTTTCCTCCTTTTTATTATTTTCTAATAAATAATCTACTAGTTCAAGTCAGCAAAGTGGCTGTTATTAATATTGCAATAATATAACTAACAAAATTAAATGTAATAAAATATTTGTATTTTAATAAAACATACTATCATAGTCGTATTTGCAAACTGAAATAAAATTAGTTGACTTACTGCATTAATATATATTTGCAATGTTAAAATTTTAGTGTTTTAATGATAGTGATTTCAATGTATTTTAAACACAGAAGCCTCCCATATGAATGTCATATGGACATTATATACTAGCAGTTTTATTTTGGCATCATTTTAAAGCAAATTATGATAATCATAAAGTAAAATTAATTAAGAGAAAATAATAAAATGCATCACTTTTGTTTTATTATGAATACAAATGCAGGCACTTGAGGGAGTTAGATTTAAACTTATTCATTTAGCTAAAGCGATACTTAAGGCATAAAACAAGCTTATCTCAAACTTCATCCACTTGTTAGTTTTATTGGGAAACCCAGTTCTGATAATCCTCAGAAAAAAAAAAAAAGATAAAAAAGATCATGCCAAAACTGTAAAACCAGGACCGTTTCTTTACTCTTTTGTCCTGAGACTATGAAAATTTCTGCCTTTTCCATTCAGTCCAATTCTAAAGCAAGTTCAGGATCTTTCAGACTTCACAAACTCATTACACTGTCATGCCTCACCTTGAATTTGAGTCAGAAAGCAAAGAGGGCTTATTGCTGAGTTTGGAATACCAAATTGCTATTTTTACTTTCATTTCAAGACTCTCAGCTCTTGATAGGTTCGGAGAGCAACTGAGATTGCTTGGGAAAGAAAAAAAGTATTCCTAAAAACGCTGCCACAGAAATACACTGCATCAGGCTACCCTTTGAGCAGTCTTGGGCACAGTGTGTGTCCTGTCTTGTTCTTTCATCCCTTTTATCCATTATGGATAGACAGGGACTTCTGCATGCTACACTTGCACTAATACCTTTACTTACTACCCAAAAACCAAAACAGGCAGACTGAGCCTTTTCTAAGCAATATCTTCTACTGTTTTAAGGAGCTAAAAGCAAAAGTAATCACTCCAAGGCTCTGTTACATAAAATTTTGCCTGTGGGTGACTAAAAATAATCAGGCTGACAAAATGTAACTAATGGACGTTTATAGTTTATGGTGAGAAACCAATAGTACTCTCTGACAGAATGAAATACTAAAGTCATATCCATTTTTATCTCTGCTCTTAGAAATAATGACAGTTAATTTCCACCCTAACATTCTATCACGGGTCCTTTGACTTCATAATTCAGTGAGTATAACAAGAATCTTAGTGAAAATGAGAAAATTGAGGCAAAAGATTGAAAAATTTAGGAGATGAGAAAGTGGACTGTGAGTTTGTGTTTCCTAGTAGTAATGACATGGAAGCTACCCCTGTGATATGCCAACATTGTTGCCCAAGTAAGACATGAACAATGACAACACCATAAACTTGCAGTTTTGGAAGTGGGAAATCTAATCAGGCCTCCCACCCCTAAACAAAAAACTACAGTCTGCCAATTTGGAGACTAAGTCTTCAGCAAGATGAGGCTCCACTTGGTTCTCCAAATCCAAACCATGAAATCATTACATAAAAAGCAACATTAAACACACTCAGTAGGTTACAGTTGTATATTTATGTCACATTTATAAACATGTAAAATAAAACTTACAAGAGAAACAAGAACAAATATTCGAAGTATTGATTTGAAGACATTTAAATTGACTGTCTTGTCAAAGCGTTTTAGCCGCTACAAATGCTATTTGCAGATCACGCACTAAAATGAAAAAAAAAAAAAAAAAAGAATGGTTCTATTCAGAGGCCACTCTCGTGCCTTATACCCTAGGAAGATAATGTAAGGACCAAGTGAAAACAAGAATAAAAGAAACAACTAAGAGTGAGGATCAAAGACACCCATGATCACACTAAGTGGTGATGTTTCTGGAAGGAGGTGGTGTAGTTTAAATATGTTTGGTCTAATTGCATCATTACCTTGCCCTAAAGAATGACCCCAGATGGAAAGACAGCAATGACTCCTCGGTAGATTCATTATTCCTGTTTCCTGAAAAAGCCACCAAGAGATTGTTTTATTTTAAACTAGAATAAAATTGAAATTCAACATTTAAAACCCCAAGACATGTAGTAAACACAGTATAAGAATGATTAGTAAGTGGGGTAGGGAGAAGATGGAGACAGCAGAAGGACTGGAGGGAGGGGGAACTCAGATTGGTATGTAAAATAAGTTTTTTTATAAAAGAGATAATATCAGAAGAAATAAAAAAAAGATTAGCATGAAAATCCACTTATTTTTTCAAAATTTAAATTATCTAGGAATTACAATAGAAGCTTATGATAAATATTCCCATTCACATACTAATTAATGTTCATACATTGGATTGTACATAAGAAATTTGCATAAACTTTCAGTGCAATAAAAAGCTAAATTTTTAACACAGTGATAAAGTACTATCATTGTGTAGACATTAAATAGTAATGTATTTTAAATGGAAATGTAAATGAAAGCAAGATGTAGGTTACTGACACCTCTAATAAATGCACCCATAGGACTGGGAGAAGAGAGTTTTTATGACTTTTAAGATACCATATTCCAGGCTAGACTTCACTGAAATACAGTACCAGTGGTTATCTGAACTTACAAAAATTAAAAAGAAGTAAGAAAATAACAGGGAAAAAAAAAACCTGAAATAAAGATGGGTGCTAAGACAGACATGTAGTACAAAACGCTAAATGCAAGTATCAGGAAGCCGAGCCAGATATATAAATTTAAGCACTGCTATATACAGAGCAAGTTCAAGATCAGCTTGGGTGTCTTGGTGAAACCTTATCTCATCTCTAAATGTATGTTTAAAAAATGTCTACAGATTAAACTCTCTTACATGGTGTATGCAAAATCCTAACTTCAATTACCAACACTACAAATAATATAATTTATATAAGTGAAAATACAATATATGTGAAATATCACTGCTAATTGCGGCTTGGTTCAGCTGTCTCTGTAGATTTCTCCATCATGATTTTGGTTTCCCTTTCTCATATGTTCTCTTCTCCCTCTCTTTGAATGGATTTCTGGAGCTCACCCTGGTTCTTGGACTCTGTGTCTGGTTCCATTAATTATTAGATAAGGGCTTTATGATGATAATTGGTGTATTCATAAATTTGATTAAGATGCCAGTTCAGGCATCTTCTCTACTATTCCTAGGAGTCTTAGTTGGTAAGAAAATCTACCTCAAGACCCAGTGTTACCACTCTTGGGCATTTACCCAAATGACGTTCACTCATACTCAAGGACCTTTGCTGAACACGGTTCATAACATCATTATTTGTAATAGGTAGAGTGTGGAAACAACCTAGATAGCCCTCAACTGAGAATGAATTAGAACAATGTACATTTACATATGTGTTTTTGGAGGGGAACTTGTTCTCATTGTTTTATATATAGTTTCTTAAATTTTAAATGAACTTCACTAAGGAAAATTTATATACAATAAAATTTGACCATTTTTAACTGTTCTATTAGTGAATTTTGGCAAATATGAAAGTGACCTTACACATTTTATTTCCCTCAAACTCAATATATTTAAGGTATTTAATGACTAACCAAAAATGATTCATGTAAACAAAAACATGAAAACATATTGATGCTTTAATCTTTTTTCTAAGAGTAACCTTTTCCCCAATTTTCTTAATGATGTGGAAGAGTAATCTCATTATAATTGAAACATCAGAAGATAGTTTCTAAAATAAAAAGCTGTGTCATGTATTTTTATTATTTACATTTCTAATTTTAAGACACAAAATAAATTTAGGCATTGGAAAATTAGAAGAAAGCATTAAACTGAATTATGCCATACAGTACTGTATTTAGGGTCAATATAATTTGATCATTTTTTGATAGGAACAATTAATTCAAATAGATGGTAGGATGGGAATTTTGAATGTAGACTACTACCATTATTATGTTCCTATGTAGTCAAAGTTTTACCTTTAACTTCTTATCTTTATATTCATAAATGGGGGCTTCTTTCAACCCTCATTAGAGACTATTCTCCTTGCCTTAAGTGTTGGTTACTACAAAACTCAGAATTCATCAAGAGCAGAAATAATAAACTGTGGGATGTCAGTTGTACATAGCATATCTATATCACATTCATTTCCTCCAAGGCCCAGGAATCCTCAATGAAGATAGAGAGACTAAAAGAAACAGAAGTATGGGGATGCCTATATAAGAGTATTTGCAGGACATAACAGAGTTACAGAGCATACATACTCAGAACAAATTGTAATTGCATGCACAAAGCCTACATACAGTTAAACTGGCTAGAATATCATCATGGCTGGGATAAAGATTTATGACTTCCAGATCCTAGCCAAAAAGCTATTGGCACTTGGTGGATGCTATGGGGGGGGGGGTCACATGTTTTGAGACCTGCTACCCTTGAGAATTGACCTGTGCAATCTAGTGGATAGTTCAATACCCATGCATGTGTAGACAGCATGAACTAGATTTAGTGATTACAAAAACTAAAATAGGAAAGAAAAAATATTTGGTGGTAGAAGAGGAATTGGAGAGCAGGACTTGGAACAGTGTATTTGTTTTGAACTTCTAACTTGCTTATATAAAATTCTCAAAAAGTAATTTTTAAAAGGTTAAAAAAAAAGAAATATAGGCAAACAGTACCTTCAATAGGGTCAGGGCAGCAAATCTAAATTGATGGAGAGCAATATTCTTTGTTTGCTAAAATCTATAACAATCCACTTGAATTATGTATAAGAAATCTTATATGAGTGTGGGGTTTAGGGGAGCAGTAGTGTATCAGTCTGGCATGCAGAACTTTTGGTGAGAACTCCAACACTACAGAGTAAAATATGAAATCAGAGATACAATAGCATAAAAAAATCTATGTATTCAATTACCATTACATACTGAGTACCTTTACAATATTTCACTGAGTTTCAATCGCTACTGTAAGGTATGGCTTTTTCCCGCTTTGCCTTTACTTCACGAAAGAGCTGGAAAAAACACTGCAAAATACTCAGTAAGTGCAGATCTAGGGAAATAACTACAGTCTCTACAATAATTCATTTTGACACATTTTCATTTTAGGATATATAAGTGTTTGCTGGAATGCTACACTTACAGTAGCAAGTCACAAACAGACATTGTTGTATTTTTCTATAGTTAGCATCTACTCATCTGCACAGTTACAACTCCTATCATGGAAGACTTGAGACCACCATATGTAAATAAGAACCTACATACTACATGGGTGGGGAATAGAGGAAACAATTTCACACTGCAACTACTGTGCTTTTTCAGTAAACTGTATAACAGTTTCAGAAATAGTCTATAGTCACAAAATATACTTCAGAATGATGAAAAACCATCTTAGTATCAGTCAAAATTAAAATCTAAGAGAAACAGAGAAAGGAATTAAGTGACCAGCCAGCTAAACTTCTATTAGGATTATATCAGATTTGTGTAATTCAGGGTTTTGTCTAACTGAAATAAGCTTAATAATTATCCACCTACAGGAAAGGGACTCATGAAAATGTCAGTTTTAGGCAACTGACAGATACTAGCAGGCTTGAAGGACGATGAGACCCAATTATGCATTCATAATTAACAGCCTGTAAAACAAACACTGGAATTTTTGAACTCTTTTTTTTTTTTTCATTTTTTTTTTTTTTGAGACAAGGTTTCTCTGTTTTGCTTTGGAGTCTGTCCTGGAACTAGCTCTTGTAGACCAGGATGGCCTCGAACTCACAGAGATCCGCCTGTCTCTGTCTCCCGAGTGCTGGGATTAAAGGCGTGTGCCACCAATACCAGGCTTTGAAATTTTTGAACTCTTAAGTACTTGTCAGAAGATGAAGATTTGAGTCGGTCTGTATCACTTGGGGGAGGCGTGACCTCCTAATTTCCTTAGAAATCATTAATTGATATTTATATAAATCCAATCCCAGTAGTCTCAAACCTATTATTTATATAGCAGGAGCATTTACACACCATCGTCACCTCCTATCAAATACAGTTCAAAAGGTAAAAGTTCCTCAGAAAAATGCTGATCTCGAGGCTGGAAATAGTATAGAGCCTTCCTAAAATGTGGACTGGAGAAAGATTTCTTTGGCTTTTATCCTCGTTGTCCCACATGCGTGTTCCAGTTTAGTTTACAATAAGCTCAGGCTGCCATTTCCTCTATGCTCTGTGTGTGTCATCTGAATTATTTAAATGGAGATTACAAATATGGAGAGCTGAAAAGATTTCATACCCAGATTCTGGGGATAGCTAGACTATTTCAGGGCCCACTTCCTTTAAGATAATAAGCACTTATTCATCTTAAGCTTTTTAATATCCAAACAGGCAAACACATACTGAAAAAAAGAAAGAGGAAATCAGAAAGAATATTCCTTAAAGCAATTTGCCTAAAGGCCTTTGACTTTGAGAAAGCTATACTTTTTACCTTACTGTTTCTGGTCCCAATTGCACTATTTTTATACTTTTTATTTCTGGGTTTATTTAGCCAAAAAGCGGTGGTGGCAGAGGATTCAGTCTGAGAGTTATTCTCTAGGGCATTTCTGCCAGTATTTTAGTTTCCCAATCCATCTTATTTTAAACTGCAGTAGCACACACATTTGAAACTCCATCCCTTGAAGTGCAGAGTCTCATGTTTGCCCTGTGCTTTCTCTAGCACCAGCATGAAATCAATCACTTGAGTCTCAACTCCAGTCCCTGCACAGAGGCAATGCAAGAAGCCTTCTTTACTCCTTGTCAGGCAAAAGGAATCAAATAAACATGGATGAAATGAAAAATTTCACTGGATGTATAAACCACACTTTAACATGAATGAAACTAAAATATATCCCTGGCTATATAATCTCACTTAAGGGTGGGCCCTATGCCCAGCAGTACATGAACACTGGAAAATGAACTCAATTGGCAATTTGTAGAATTCTTATGTTTTGTTTCATATTGCTTTGTATGGGCATTTTTTTTTAACATATTGGTCTTTTGCTTGTACAAATGTATGTTGCTTATATGTTTATTATATGTTGCTTGTAGCTTTACTTGTTTATATAAAACACCAGTTTTTTTTTGCTTGTATGTTGTATTTGTATAGTGCAGTATTTGCATGTTGTGTATTGCTTGTATGTACTTGCTTGTAGAAAACATAATTTTTGTGGTTTTGCTTGTATATTTGTATATAGCAATTTATATATTATATATTGCTTGTATATATACTTGCTTTTATATATTGTATATTGCTTGTATATATATTTGCTTGTAGAAAACACCAACTTTGTGGTTTTGTGTATTTTTTTCTTATGTGTGTGTGCACGGGTGTATACATGTTTCTTGTGATTTTTCAGTTTTGATTGTTCTTGTCCTTATTGTTTTTACTTCTGGTTTGTTTTTGCTTTTATTTGTTGTGTTTCTAAAAAGAGAGAAAAGGTATGATGTTGGGTAGGTAGGGATTGGGAAGTATTTGGAAGGAGTTATGGAGGCAAACAGTGATCTGATTGTATGGATTTTCAAACAAAGAGAAAATAAAAGTCACTTAAACTGAAGTTTTAAATAACAGAAGTAAAATATAAATATAACAATGTAAATCATTGTATCATGTCAATGTAACATATTAATTCTCCTTGTTGGAGGAAAAAAGGCATGGCTAAAATGAAGACACGTTTCTCCTATGAAATAATGAATTACATCCACATCATGGTTACCATGCTGTAGTCCTCAAGTAATAAAAGGTGACAGGATACTGGATGCACACATTCCCTCCCACATATGACTGGCAATCCCAGTGGCCTTGTGTGTTATCAACCTGTCCTCATTCAGGGAAAACCAAACCTCTATTTTTGTGTTTCAACAGTCATTAGTTTCAGAGCCAGAGGGAGTTAGATATGGGCTCGCAACAGAGAGGCAGGAGATTTCCTCCCTCCCAGAATATTACATTTCAAAGACATGGCTGCCAGGCCTTGGAGGAAGGCCCTACCATTTACAGTTATTTATAGCCATTTCATTTTTAGGTATTCCCTTTTTATTTTCTTTTTTTTTTCCAGTTTTGTTATAGAAAGTCTTACCTATGGAAAGGAATCTAAAGATCATAATAATTACCCATGACAATTTATAAAGGGTATTTAAATTTCTCACAAATGAATATAATAATCTTAATATTGTTCAACACATTCAATATTTGCTAAAATACAGAAAACTATTCATAGAATTACTTTAAGCCCAGGGCCCCTGAAATCCCCTTTGTTCTGATTTCACTGTTTCAAAATCCATTATTTCTCAACACCATTTCTGAAACAATTTGGTGGATTGTATCATATCAAAAGCTGCATCTCCTATTCACCAAATAATGGATTTACTTTTTATTTATTTATTTTTTTAACTTTCTTGGCAATAGACAGAAGTACCTTCACTTTGATTTTACTTGAAGAGGTCTAAGTAGACTGCTTTCCATTCAGGAATAGTTCTTTTTATTTGCTATTTCCAGGGTTCTGTATTGTTTGCAATCCACTTAATGTTCCATTCTGTATAAACAAAATTTCTCATTTTAAAGGGAGATTTCCAAATCACAGCAAGTAGAACAAATGAAAAAAACCTTTGAAAAACAGTTCAACTTTTATTTTTATTGTATTCTAAATTTAAAAAGCATCTAAAACCATGTTTTAATACAAAGCAAAAAATGAACCAATCATTATTTTTAGGCACAAATATACAATGAAATAGGACAAGGGAAAAATTTACTAAAACCCAAATTACATTTAACTAAAAATCTAAGCTAACCCATTTTGTCTCTATATAAAATGTTGGTACAAGTGAACAACTACATACTTATAAGTCCACAAATATGAGGTTCAACTCCAATAAAGTAAGACATTTGGAAAGCCTCAGAACTGTAAAGTTTAACTAAATACATAGAGTAACTTCTCATTTCTCCTGATAGAATTGTCAGCCTTTTTTACATCCGTCTCATTTTTTTTTTTCACCAAATGAGTGCGTCTAACCCTTGATAGTTCTGCTTAACAATGGAGTCAATAGAAATATCTACCATCCATGATCTAAGTAGTTTAAAACAAGGTGCCTTTAAGCTGAACGTGACAACTCATGTTTGCAAACCCAGAACTAGGAAACAAGAGTCAGGAGGATTGGAAACACAAGGGAAGCCTTAGATGGGTGCATAGTGATACTCTTGTTCAAAACCAAAGTATCTAAAAGGCATATTTATTATCTAGGACACTCGTTCTATGGAGTAGAAATGTCAGAATAGCCATGCTGGTTTAGGCACTGATACCAAGGTACAATCTGATGTGCTGTTCACACCCTTTGATGCAGGATTAATTTTCTACTGATCTTTCTTGGTTGTAGCTTCACAGAAGGCTTTGGTATATTTTAAGGGAAAAAAAGGGATTGGCCATTCTTTAGAACTTCCTACATCCAGTTAACAAGACCCCAAAGGAAAGAGTCAGATGGAAAAAAATAATCTCAGGATTAAGATATGAAACCCTCAAATTGACAGTACACCACCACTGTATTCAGTACTAAGAAGCAATGCCTAGATTCTGTTTCCAGATGGGTTTGCAGAGCAATGATTGCTAAAATATGGAGTCTTATGAAGTTCTGCTTGTTCCAAATTCTTTTCCTGTAACAAAATAATACTGTGTGAGAGGCACGAATCTCAGTAACATCAGTCAGAGGAAGGTCCCAGTCTCAATTTGGAGGTAGGTTCTAGCCACAAGCCCTGAGCAGCACATTGAGAGGTCCACACCCAGCCTAGATGCAGTAACAAAGCCCAAAAGCAGCTTTAGTGAGACGCCTGAATCCCAGCCTGGAAGCAGCCTCAGAATAAGGCCTGAACTTCAGGTCTGGAGCAACATCAAGGGAGTTGCGAACCTCAGAACTGGAAGCAATGTCAGAGGGAGGTTCCAGCCTCAAACCTGGGAGTAGCCTTGGAGGAGGAACGTTCCTTGGAAGCTCTGCTCTACTTATCTCTGAAGGAGAGTTCAATGGAGCCACAGCCCCCAACTATCCCAATGGAAAAGAGAGAAATCCCGAAGTACAAGCTCCACCTGTACTTATTAGAGGAAGAGATGCATAGAAAACAAGGTAAGAACACACTCAATGTGAAGAGCAACATGGCACCACTGTGCTACAACCGCAAGACCTGAAAATAATACTGACAAGTATTGATCAATATATTGACCAGCAATTAATATAATATACAATAATATAATGTTTTATAATATATGGTATATTGTATCATGTATTGTATTATATTTTACATATACTACATTAATAGAATATATGCCGTATAGTTGCATGTGTCATATATTTTAATATAATTCATGATATTATATATTGTATATTGTATATGTTATAGTTTGTATATATCATACATATTATGTGAATGATATATACTGTATTATATGGTATAGCACATTAAATGCTGTCTATAATAATATAATAGATAATGTAGTAAATTGATATAATTATTAAAATGTAGAATTAATAGAATAAAATATATCATATACAATATTTAATATGTAGTGTGTTGTTTTAAATATATATAATATTTTATATTCATTAGCCATTTATATAATATATGTGCATATGATGTTATAGAAATATCAAATACAGACACAAATTTTTTCTCCACAGTTAATGGGAAAGGACATCATGAATATGGACGAGAACAAGGAAGATTTATGAGAGGGTTAAGGAAGAGGAAAGAGAATTGGAAAATTGTGGTTATAACCTTAAAATAAAAAATAATTTAAGTTGTTTTCCTAAATATAAAATAAAAAAATGACTGAAACCTACTTTTAAACTTGTTCAACCTCCTTATCTACCAGAGAAATACAAATTAAAACTACTTTTGGATTCACCTGTCCCAACCAGAATGGCTAAGACAAAATTTAAATGATGATAAAACATGGTGTGATTATTGGGAAGGAAATTTCTTTTCACTGCTTTTGGGAGAGCAATCTTCCATTCATTAAGGAAACAATTTAATTCCTAAAATGTCAGAAAGCCATTTTCCATGTGATCAACCGTATCCCTCTTATGCATATACTCTAAATATTGCACATCCTACCACCAAGATGCTTGTTCAGCCCTTTAATTCCTGTTGATATCCACCTGACAATAGAAGTAGCCCATATATTCATCAGTGGATGCATAATAAAAGACTCAGCTATTAAGAAAAAATGAAATTGTAAAATTCATATAAGTAAATCACTCTAGACACATCCATTCTCAGGGAAATGTCAGAAAAAAACACAAACATTACATTTCTTCCACTTTTATATATAAGCATTTAATCTTTAAATATTTTTTCTCATTTGGAATACCCACAGAGTTCAGTGAGGTTTAAAGAGTCAAAAAAAAATGACATAAAGGGAAAAAGGAGAATCAGAATCATGATATACCTTTCAACTACCTAGGAATATGAATACATGACTGTGTAATTGCATGTGTATACACTGTATGTATTTAAATTTTTATCAAAAATCCTGGGTTTATTTTGTATTTCCATATAAAATTTAGTATTGTTTTTCAAGGTCTGTGAATAATTGTGCTGGGATTTTGATGGGGTTTGGATTGAATCTGTAGATTGCTTTTGGTGAGATTGCCATTTTTACTGTGTTGATCCTACATATGCAAGAGCATGAGAGGTCTTCCCATTTTCTGATATCTCCCTTAATTCCTTTATTTAAAGGCTTAAAATTCTTGTCATACAGGTCTATCACCTCTTTTGGGTAGAGTTACCCCAAGAAAGTTTAGGTTGTTTGTGGCTATTATTAAGGGTGATGTTTCTCAGATATCTTTCTTAGCCCTTTCTTAGACTATTATTAACTTAAAGCAAGTTTTTAGGGATAAATAATTGTAGAACTCATTCCTACTTTAATCTCTAATATATACAGTGATAACATTACACTTACATTTGCATTAGTGAACTCTGGTAATAGTGGCTCTTAAAAGTCAGTGGACAAAGGCACCAGTAAAATATTGAGTGTCATTACATTTTCTAAAAAATATTACATTAGGCTCACCCATCAAATTAAGTTATAAAAAGGTATTATTGGGGTATTTATAATAGCAACAGATTATTACAATATAACAATATACATATTAAATATTACTCTTATGTGGATAAGAAAAAGAAAACCAAGTATTCAAGACATGAGGTTTTTCTTATCTATGTATTATAATTGTTAACTAGTCATTTTATTCAAAATGACCTCCATTTTCAGGCTAATTACAATTTTTAATCTATATTTCCCATTATCATGTTGAGTGCTTTCTTAATTAAATCATTTTGTGTGTGCATCTTAATGATGTTCTCTGCTTCACTACTTCATGTACTTCATAGCATGTGATAATACAAGTAAAACATCAAGTCTTTATTTTGAACATTGTTGAAAAATAATTAGTAAGTTCTCTGTGACTTTCTCCTTTACAAAGTGTGTTTTGGTCATATCACCTCTACTCCAATCTCTTTCCAGATATCACCTCTCACTCCTCTCTTCCAAACTTTGTGTTGCTTTTGCTTTAACTCTTCAAGGTAATTTGGGATGACAGGCATGTTACTGAATGTGTAGCTTTTCAGTAGAGCATGATCCTCTTGCAAAGGGCAGCTGCCTTAGTAAAAGTCCCTTCTATTACTAGATGTCATCTGCATATTCACCCATACAAGCATACAAGTATACACATACACACACACACACAATTTGAATCAAACACACACCCCAAAATTAGAAAGTGGAAGGAAAAATAACAGTCTACAAGCTTCAATACTAAAGGTAATCATTAATTTTGGAATTACCTAACTATCATCTATGCAAGTATGTCTAAATTCTTTAAATAAGAATATATGCCATTTTTATAGGAAGATGTGTCTCTTATTTTAGAAGAGTATTAGTGTTCTCTAACCAAATCGTAGATGTGTCAGCCGGTTTCTCCATTTCAGGCAAAGCATGACAAATAATACACACAAAAAAGGAGGCCACCATACTGGTGAGATGGTGACAAGAGAAGGCAATCCCATGGACTGCAGGGTTAAGGAGTTTCAAACTTTCTCTGATTTCAAAGTCACTGGAATTGTCCCAAAATTCATTTGATGTGATCAAGAGGACTTGCTGTGGTGTTGCTTTTTTCAGGTGAACCCAAATGGAAAAACGGGGGAACAAAACAGCAACAAACAACAAATGCACAAAAGTCCATCTAGGCATACAGGCAATGAGATTTTCTCTCCCAATTTTAAAATAAATAAATAAATAAACAAAAGTAAAAGACAAAGCCCACATTCTTCCTTTCTTCCCAAACTGTTGCTTTTCATCTACACGAAGGATGGAATCTCCAACAATTCTAAAAAAGATAAGGAACTCCCTAGCTCTTTGTTGACAAATAGAGTCTTAGGTTTACTGTAACAAATGACCATGTTGACCATTACAGATTTGATCAGTTAGAAACTACTCAGAAATAATTTAAGGTATTAACTGGGTAGGCTAATCAGTGAACTCTACACCATCTCAGTAATGCAAGATGAATGTCTTCCAAAAACATACACTCTGGCTTACACACACACAAACACACACACACACACACACACACACACACACACACACACACACCACACACACACACCACACCACACAAAAGACTCATTAACAAAATTTTTCTTTGAATGCAAACATACACAAAGGTTTCCAATCACTTCACAGGTGAATAGAAATGTGTGCCAAGCTCTTCATCCATATTAAGACTTTGTTTGGCTTAGGCTTGTACAAGTTTTGTTCCTGCTGTCAAAAATAATGTGAGTTCATATCAATTAAATCCAATTATTTTTATTTTTTCTTTCTTTATTTTTATTTTACATATCAATCCCAGTTCCTTCTCTCTTCCTCCCTCCCTATTTACCTCCCTTTTTCCCTCTCTCCCCCCTCACATGCACTCAACCACCCTACCCTCCCATCCCCCCCCCACACTCCACATTTAAGATGATACTATCCAGGAGGGGTCATCTAAATCTGTCAAGTCATGAAATAGGGATTAGGACTTCTCTCCTGTCTCTAAGTTAAGGGAGTATACCTCCATGGTTGCTTGTTTTAATCAAAAGTATTTGGAAATGTTTAGATTTCTGGAGCTTCTAGAGAACTCTTTGAGTTATGTTGAGTAGAGAGATATTTATTAGTATTTGTGTATTATTGAATGATAGCTATAACTATACTTGTTAAATACATTTAAAAAATACATAAAGTAAATGCTGTGTTCCAGACCAAAATATCTGATAGTGGGTAAACCAGTTCATTAGTGATTATCAATGAAAAGATTAAAATATTTTCTCAAATATGTGTACATATATTAATTTACTTTTGTTTTACTATATTAATAATTTTGTAATTATTTATCTA
Source organism: Phodopus roborovskii (assembly GCF_943737965.1). Lineage (NCBI taxonomy): Eukaryota > Metazoa > Chordata > Mammalia > Rodentia > Cricetidae > Phodopus > Phodopus roborovskii. The sequence goes on from NW_026126567.1 coordinate 25,820,607, forward strand.
TAAGCAATAGTGTATAAAGAATTGTCTCTTTCCAAATAGTTTTTGAATCTTTTCTTATACTATCATATTTTTTTAGGTATATGTAATTAATAATATTTGCATAATGTTGACTTACATGTGAAGTTATTATGTATGTGGTGATGAGCTACAGAGAGAGAATTAACCATTAGGGAAAGGGATGATATGGACTTTCAGTTACTGTTAACAGTTGTATATATTTTAGAAATGGTTTCCAGTTTCATTTATGGAAGATGGAAAAACATCTCTAAAGAGTGAACTGTTGTTTTGCAAATATTTCTGTTATTTAATGGTTATTAGATTCAAGGACATTGATCAGAACATTTTATCCTTTGCTTTGCTTATACATATATTTGAGGAGATCATTCTTTCTTTAATGAAATCATAAAAAATAAATAAAAATTAAAAGCACAAGAGACCTTGAAAAATCACATGAAGCCTAGCTATCTCAGCTTGATGATGCTGGAACAATGAGCTATCTTGTGTTCAGGGCTTGTTTAGCCTCCCTAAAATGAAATCAGAGATTTGCCCATGGTATTCACTAAGAAAAACAACCAAGAAATACACTAATGTCTCTTTTGTTCCCTTGTTACTAGTAAATAATGAATTGTGTTCATTCTCCCTCTGTTTCTACTGCAAATAACCATTTAATATTATGTTCTTCCTTGTAAATAAAACAGGAATCTTGTATTTACACACATTCTTTGAGTAACATTTATGTAACTGTATAGTTGTAGTCATACTCAATCATAAATACACACTGAGTCCTTCTATTTCTATCTTATTCCATTTTCTTTTTATTGAAAATATTTTTCCTATCATAATATATACTGAATATAGTTTCTCTTTCCTCTCCTCCTCTCAGGTCCTCCTTATGTGTTCCCCCCCCCCCCCACATCAAGATCTAACTATTTAGTCTCTCATTAGAGAACAAATAGGCTTCTAAGGGATGAGAATAATACAATATAATATGATGAAATTAGACAAGAACTAACACACCAGATTTTAAAAAAAACAAACAAAAGGAAAAGAGCCCAAGAAAAGGCAGGATAAACAAGAGACCTATTTTTTTCTCACACTTAGAAATCCCATAACAACACTAAGCTAAAAACCCTATTATATGTACAAAGAAGCTGTGGGGTTGAAAGAGAGAAAAAAATATTGAAAATGCAATTGAAATTAATAAGATAAAGATTTTTAAAAGGAAGATCCCTGACATGACATTAGGAGACAATGAACCTTCAAAGATGCCTTCGAGTTTGCTGTCTGGTAGCCATCTACTGCTTAAGAGACATTTGCTCCCCAGTGAGACTCCCTTGGAAGAAACCAAGTTTTCATTTGATAGTTGTTATAAACTGGAGATAACTTCCGGGTTAGAATTGGATGGTGTCCACTTCTCTTACCTCTAGGTCCTCAGCTTATGCAAACCCGGGAAGGCCCTGTGCATGCTATCACACGTTATTGGCTTTCATTTATGCTTTGTTTATGTTTATTTAGAGGTCCTTGTTTTATTTATTTATTTATTTTTATTTTGTATTTGTCCATCCCTCTGGCTCTTAGACTCTGTCTGCTTCATCTTCCTGATACCCCTTTTAGGGCTGATTGTTTCAAGGTCTCTATCTGTGTATGTAATGTCTGCTGTGGGTTTCTGTACTTTTTCCCATTTGCTTCAGAAAGAAGCTTCTCTGATGATGGCTAAATAAGACACTGGCATGCTTTTTTGCCTGAGTGAGTTGCTATGTCTATTTTGGTAACATGATTCAGCTCATTCATACAGCAATCGTAGTAGCAATCAGGGGAGGGGTGACATGACAGCTATGACGGAATGCTCACATTTAATGAACTATGATTGCATGATCTTAAATGGTTTGGAGAACAAATGATGGTTAGAGATCTGGGAACTCCAATTCAGCATTCTTTACTCTTGATTTCTTTCATAAGATGCCTGACTGAGACACTTTGAGTTTGTATAATTTCTGCTTGAGTATCCATAATATTTATGGACAAAGCATGTGCTAAGCCTATCTAATCATGCTCAAATAATAAGCTTAATAATAATGATTTGACATCTTAATTCTTGAATGAATCTATAAATATGTGGCCTTATAAAATTAAAGACGTTAATAACTAGTTAGCTTAATTTAATACCTTAATTAGTTTGAGATAAAGGTATTGCCTATATTATCTTATTAGATATATTTCTTGTCACCAAGAAAAAAAAGCAGGAGATTAAAGTGGAAAGGATGCTAAATGACCATGATAGAGGTGTGTGAGACACCACGGAGTGTGAGAAGCATCTAGAAAAGGCAAGAAAAAGTAAGTGATGGTTCAGTTTTTGCAATCCTCACAGATATTTTTCTAGAAATTCAGCTTGTAAAACATATTTGATACTTATGACTTTTAGCATTATTGAGCACAAAAAAATGTGAATTAACCCTCTGCGTATATAAAAGTTACAATAGCAATAGTAATAAATAGTAATTGGATAAATTTTAGACAGTGGTTAGCAGTGATGAAAAACTTGATATGTACACACTAAATAAATGGTAGAGATGTGAAAAAGAAGTACCAACATGAAACATTCCAAATCTTAAGAAAAACTATAATATATATATATATATATATATATATATATATATATATATATATATATTTGGTTTTTTGAGACAGGTTTTATCTGTATTGTTTTGGAGCCTGTCCTGGAACTAGCTCTGTAGACCACGCTGCCCTTGACCTCACAGAGATCCACATGCCTCTGCTTTTCTAGTGCTGGGATTAAAGGCATGTGCCACCAATGCCCAGCTCTACCTTCTCAAAAGTTTATCCCTTGCATTTTTATGTTCTTAAAAATAACAATATATTTGTCTTTATTTTTTATATGCTCTGGGACAAAGGTTTCAAACCCCCTGGAACTGGATTTACAGACAGCTGTAAGCTGCCAAGTGGATGCTGGGCATTGAACCGCAATCCTCTGGAAGAGCAGTCAATGTTCTTAACCACTGAGCCATATCTCTAGCCCTTCTTGCAATTTTTAATAAAGCAAAGTGTTTGACACTTCCTATCAGTTGATTCTCATTATTTGTGGTTATCACTATGATGGGCTTGAAAAGCCAGTTTGTTAGAGGTTACTGCCACTAATTTTCAACCTTTGCAATTCTTAATGATTGCTAAATTTGTTTCTACTTAAGTAACATTATATAGCCTTTTACTGACAAAATTAACAATAGCATTTCACTAACTGAAGGCAAATGATGCAATTAACACACAATGTAAAACTAAAGAGTCTTAGACTTCTCCCTGATTAAACAACATATTATTAGCAATAAATTAATTTTAATTAAATGCAAGAGAGCCATTCTAGAAGGATAACAAAGGTATATGTCAGCAAGTACACGTACAAGTACTAGTCATTTATCATCATCATAATATATATAACCACTGTGTGTGTTAAACTTTTGTAGGACTTGTAGCACAATAAATTTGTTTGTGTCAACATTATAACAAATACCTAATTACTACATTACACTACAGTGTTAAAATATCTACAGGGTTACCAGAACAGAAAGATTTAGTCCACACTAGTCTTATGAGACCACTGTTAGAGAAGGCAACCACTTTTTAATACCATTATTCACTGCAGAGCTAGTGTGTGCACGTGTATGTAGGTGTGTTGATGTGTGCTTGTGTGGATGTGTGTATAATGCGACTCTGTGTGAGTATGTGTGGATACATGCTCGTGTGTGTATATATGTAAATCTGTGTATGTGCATGAATGACTCTGTGTGCATCTGTAGGTGTGTGTATATGTGATTGTAGGTGTTTGTGTGTATGTATAAGTGCATGTGTCTTTACCATATTTGAAACATCTGCATCTTCTTGTGTTTTTTGTCTTTTTGTTTGTTCATTTTGTAATATTCTAGTTTATTTTTCTTTTATTTTCCTTATTTCATATTATCTCAATATTATTACTTAGATGTATGATTTTCTCATAATGAGAGAAAGAAAGGGTGTGAACCTATATGAGAGGGAAGAAAAACAGGAATAGGGAAGAGAATAAAGGAAACTGTAGCCAGAATGTATTACATGAAAAAGAAAAACATAGTTTCACTAAAATGAAATTCCTGATAGTGAGTAAAACATTTTCAGACATGATATGCAGATCATTTTTTTCTTAATATAATTTTACAAATGTCTTCTATATGTGGCTATTAGAAAGATAAAATTTTCCTCAGGGGAGGGTAGTATCACTAAGACTGCTCAGCCAATACATTGTCAAAACTTCATTGATTCCTATTTCCCCTACCATTTCTGATTGATTGATCTATGTAAATCACAAATTGTAAATGTCATATTTCTTGTGTGTTAATAATTTGCTCTTTGGTCCCTAAGGCAGCTAGATAATCTTTCCTTTCTGTACTTTGTCATTTCTCATAGAAATACAGACAAGTTATTTTATTGTCTTAACTATATACTTTAGATTTCACTGTAACTTTGAAGTGCCTTCTATTCTGTCTTACGTGTCATCACTTTAAATACAGCTCTGTTTTTATAAAGTGACGCATTTAACCCAGCTCCCTTAGAATTTCTAATCTTTACGTTTTGAAGTGAAGGATATTGGTTTAGATCCTATTTCTCGTATCGCTGAAGAGTTGTAATTACTCTAATTATCTGCTCCAGTGCAATGTTAAAATGTTTTAATACTCCACTTTATCTCCTGAGGAATGTACTCAGTGTCTAAGAAGTTGCCATCTGTTTTTATTTGAATACTCACCGTAGGTTAAAAATCCACTTGAGTGTTCATTGCTGTCAACTTAATCCATCCAGGGCTTCTCCTGTCAAGGGTAGATGCTCTGCCATCATCAGTGGGAACTGTGAAATCGAGAATCGTGTGCAGAAAACCATTCCGTTGTGTAGACTCCTCTTCCCTCTTTTCCTAGAGAATGCACTCTCTCCTTTCCTTTCAGCTCTCTCATTTTCCTCTTCACATGGATTTTTCATAATAGTCATTAGTTCCATAATGGCTTCTGTAATCTTCCTTAACTCCATCTAGACCTCTTTATTGAGATATGTATTTTTACATAGGAATATACAGAATATACAGGTACTAGGTATTGAGAAATAGGTATTATGAAAGCAAGCAGAGAAGAGAAGAGGAGAGATAGATAGATAGATAGAGAGAGAGAGAGAGAGAGAGAGAGAGAGAGAGAGAGAGAGAATGAATATCACAATGACATCATTTGTGTGTAATGTGAGGACATCTATGTAGTGAGATATTCACCTTGTCTGCTTAGACCACGCCCATTGGGGGGTGGAGACAGGGCCAGGTGTGACCTGGGGGAACTAAGGCTAAGGAGAGGGCCAAGAAAGTTCTCTCTTGCTTGCAGCATGGGGACAGGAGCACATCAGGAGGCATCCTTGGGATCAGGAACCTGCTAGTGTTTATCTGTCTTTATTGTGAGTTATATTTCCCTGAATAAACATCTATTTGGCCTGTTTGTTTCTCCTGATCCTTATTAAACATCAATACATCCATACTCAAATAATAGTTGCACATAAAAAAACAAGAAGTACTCATTCATGGGATTTACAATTTTAAAAGTCTAGCCCTAATTTGCATTATAAATAAAGGTAAATAATGGCTTTGGAAAAGGTCATTGAGCATTAGCTAATTTTAGGCATTATAAATTCATCTGTGGACAACATTAAGGATATTTGTTGAAGTCCCAGATGTAAACAAACAACCAATAAAAAAACAACACAAACAACAACAAAAACACTCCATAAAATGGGATCCATACCTGACACTATTTGAGTTACAAAGAATCAGGACTAGATAATAAGGGAGATAGGGATATTCTAAATAAAATCATAGCAATAAAATGGCTCCTAATTATGTAATGCTATAATCAAAGATAAGGTGCTTTGCTCAGCAAACCTTCCCTTTGCAGCAGATGAGAAAAAATACTGAGCCCTCATCCAGACAGTGAGAGACATAGGTTCCATCAAATCCCTCCCATCAGGGCTCTGGGAGCTCTACACAAGAGGGGACAGAAAATGTGGGAGGCAATGTGGAGAGGGCACAGTAAGAAAACAAGTCCTTATTAAATGGTCAAAGCTCATACAAGTTCACACACACTGAAGCAGCAAGCATGGGGCCAGCACAGGTCTGCACACATCTGTTGTGTGTGTGTGTGTGTGTGTGTGTGTGTGTATGTATGTTAAAACTTTCAGCTACGTGATTTTATGGGATTCCTGGGTGTGCAAATGATTGTGTCACTGAATTTTATTCTTCTCTTGGACTGTTTTCCTTCTGTTTGTTTGTCTTGTTCTCCTCCAATGCATTAGTTTTTGTTTATTATATATTTCATTATATTTATTATATCATCTCCTAGAAACATATTGTTTTTAATGAGAGATGTAAAATGAGGGGATCCTAATATGAGGGAATACAGGGAAGATCTGGGAGAAATAGAAGCAGAATCAATAATTAAGATCTATTATGTGTTAATAACCAATATTTTTAATGAAAGGAAATAATCATATTTATCAATAATCTGCATTTAGGCTTTAGAAATGAATGGAGTGTTTGAAATAATGCTATCGTTTATTGTCTCTCACCCAAACATGGATTTTAATGAGATCAGTCCTCAGAATAAGCAAATAATGTATTTGAACTGCAGATAAAATTTTCAGGTAAAATTATAAAATATCATGACTTTAAGTGTGAATACTAAAAATAAGGGTTATGCTTCTTCCAGCCAAAGCTCAAAGGAAGGCAATTGTGTTCCTTTGTCTAACTTATGAAGAACAGAATGTATTCATAATGAATTATATAGTGTTATCTTAATACACTGGAGAAAAAAAGAGGGAAACATTCGAAAATGTGTACTTGAAAGGTATAACAATAGTAATGGTCCATTTCCTATATATTTGCCTTATATTATAATAACAAAACAACAAAACTAATGCTTTAAATATATTTTTTTTAAAAAATGCTAGTTAAATACTCTAGTAATTTCAATAAAATATGTACATATTTTAAAAATTGTTAGTCCACAGTTAACACTTAATCAACTTGTATTTACTACAAAAATTGTGGATTTGATATCTACTAATTGGATGTCAAAATATAATTTTTATTCAGCTATCATTTATTATGTTCCTGGCACATTATACATTTTATGATTTATGATTAAAAGATTGGGAGAATAGATTAAAAGATTGGGAGGATGTATTATGTGAGAAAAAATTTATTTTCATTGAAACAAAAAGGAAATATCATATCTGAAATCACTAGGTGCAGGCCCTTGCTACTAAACTTGACAAGCTGCAACTTATCCCTTGAGCTCAAATTTCAGGAGTTAATCTCTGATCTTAGCACTCTAAGTCCAATCTGGCAGCACACTATTTACTTCTTATCTCTCTATTTTAAAGTGAGATGTAATGTAAATTAAATTACATAATAAATTGTTATTGAATAGCCTGTTATTGATGGTGCATGCCTTTAATCCCAGCACTCTGGGGGCAGAGGCAGGCTGATCTTTCTGAGTTTGAGGCTAACCTGGTCTACAGAGCTAGTTTCAGGAAAGGCTTCAAAACAATACAGAGAAACCCTGTCTAGAAAAAACAAAAACAAAAACAAAACAAACAACATTTAAAAACCTGTTATTGAATAAATTATATCCAAATCACTCTAGTGTTAGAGACAAGTTGATTAATGGCATATTTGGAATTGTCATAAAAGCCTTCAAAAATCTAATGCTTCTCTACCTCCTGTCTACTTCCTACTTCTTGTTGAGATATTACTGATTTTTGCCAACTCATGTCAGCACAGAAAAATCATTTCCTAAATGCTGTTCTTGAAACAATGACAGCCTTGTCTATTATAGAGATTCTTTCAGACAATACAAAAGTAGGTGCATAGGTTTATAGTGAAAATTGTGATTCTCATATATGTAAGACTCATATATTTCTAGTTTTCATTTGTATTTTAATTTAATTTAGTAGACAAATTGTTATGCATTTCTTCCAGGTGTTGCTAACCATTTATACACAATCTAAATCACAATGCAAGAATTCAAAGCAAATGTATTATGATCTTAGCATTCTGAGTTTCATATTTTTTTAATACATGGTGAGTAACTAACCATACATGAGGTGTGGGGGCAGAATATCTTCACCCTTATGAAGATGTCATTCTTGTCTGTTATCTACAATCTTGTTTTCACACCAACACTGTTTAGAGGTCTGATTTTGAGGATCTAGAGAATTTGTTGTTTGGATGATTCATAGTTTACCATGGTAGTTTTTGTCCTTAAAATATTCATATATAATTCAAGGTTAATAAGTTTATTTTATGGGAATGAAGCTTTGTACTATTGTTTAGGTGGTATATGGCCAGGTTATTATGGACATATTGTTTATGTATATTTTCTGTGTATGTCCAAATAAAGATTATAAAACACTAGAACTCAGGAAACATTACCACAATGATGGTTACCAAAGTCAGTATAAGGGAAATGAAACTGATTGGTTCACGGACATAAAATTTTTCGGAGTATGTTTTATTTTATAACTAGGTAAATACAATTTATGACAACCTATAGTGCAGCTCAAAGTTTTAAAGGCAGCAACTTCAAATTTTAACTATACAAAAGGATAAATATTTAAGGAGTGATATATAAATTACATTGATTAAATTATTCTTCATTGTATTAATAATTTACATCACTATTATTTCAGCCCATATATAATTATGAATGAAAAATAGTAAATTAAAATAAAATTAAAATGCTAAAATATTTATTGTCTGGTAGAGCATTATATTTTAATAAAGAATGAGATTTTATTTCCAAACTAATAGCAAAATTCAGAGCTGGATTTCTTAGTGTACACACCAAAGGCTAAATAAAGAATGTAACCAAGCTTTCATGGTCAACACAGCTACATAATGAGTTGGAAGGTAATATGGGACCTATATTGAGATCTTATCAGAAAATAAAAAGAAAAACTATGAAAGCCAATTTATATATATAATGTGTGTGTGTATGTGTGTGAGTGTGTGAGTGAATTTTTCATATAAACACAGAAACATTATCCAAGAACTTAATGTCGTCTTTAATTTATTTAAATATTTCTTAAATCATTTCCTAGCCCCTCCTCTCTTGTTTTTCCTATTGGCCAACAGTGCTTTATTCATTAACCAGTATGAGAAACATATTTACAGAATGACCTCTCCCATCACTAATGTGGAGATTCAAATAAAGTAAACATTAGTGTCTCATCTGGTGCACTGAACCCTAAATGGTTTCACTGTCCCTCATCTATACTCCTCCATACTCAAGTCCCATCTCCAACACTGCTGCTCAGTCAAACATAATGAATATTTTGACATAGAGTATGATTTCAGTAAATAATTATTTACTAATAACTTTATATTTCTTTATAGATACGACTTGGCTTCTTTAATCCATACTTAAGGGAGGAATGTGTTGCAGTACAAAAAGACAACTCACTCCCTGAAAGAAGTTTAAGCATACGTTATTTCTGGAGGTCTTTATTTCATGGTAGGTTACTGACTCAAAAAAATAAACCTTTCCATTTATCTATTTGACACATTTTATGTTATGATAATTATTCTTGCTCACTTCCTGTTATCAATGTTGTTCTATTTATAATACAACCTAAGGCTTGAAAATGAACTCTTGTTTCACTTTATTTTCAATTATCATTAAAAATTCACAAAGAGTTTTCAGAAGTACTGAAGTGGTTTTCTTATTATGTCCCATTGATTAGAAATTAATCTACTGCTTCTCTATATATTTATGTTAGAAATGTAAGCATTTTTAGTCTCTAGGTTGTTAGTAATAACCATGTCTGCATTTTAGAAGAAAAATGATTTTTTTATGTGCAAATTAATGTTATCAAACACAAGATAATAACTTCTCATTAGTGAGTAAGTAAGCATAAAGTGTTTTGAGATAGGTGAACTGTGAAAGTTGAATAATATCTAGTGTCTGACAGGCATGACAGAGTAACAGTGGAAGGAAAAAGTAAACAAACATCACATCTCTTCTCTATAAGGTATATCCTTCCAAATTTTAAGGCTAAGGTTAAATAGAATAGAAAATTATTATCAGTGAAATTTGATGGGAATTTTGCATAAACCACCCAAACATTTATGGTTTTGCCCATATTTATGCATATATGTTGCATATGTAAAAACCCATGAATGGAAAAATGACTTATGATAATATCCTTATAATGACTTATAGATAATACCCATATATATATATATATATATATATATATATGCACACATGGATATATATATATGTGTGTGTGTGTGTGTGTGTGTGTGTGTATTCAGATATGCATATATAAATGTATATATCCATATTCAGATATCTAGATAGATAGATGGATCCTTGAATGAGGGGCACATTTGTAAAAGAAAAACTGAGCAGCTTTTAGTGAACCTACCTAGCAGCCCTTAAAGTACTGCAGTGTTTTCCCAAATCAAAAACAATCCTTCTCCATTGTACTTTGGCACATTTGTGTCAATGATAAGCAATTATTTTAACTTGCACTGTTTACCTACTGTGTCAGTGACCTTTAAAACACAACAAAGGAAGTTTTTAACCTGTCTCCTCACTGCATCCCCATGAAGGCTTCTTTTAATCTTCTTTACAATAGACTTTCTGTTGCAGATGTTCTCTTGTAAGGAGTATACCACAGAGGATCTTGAACAATGTTATTCAAAGTTCCAATCAGAATTCTTATTTCTGAGTGATACAGATGGAGTTTAGGTGTAGAGTGTATCAGCAGCATCATAGTGTAGGAATACTAGAAAGGCATTGGTAGTATTTACCTTTAGAGAATCCATTGATGTGCTTAAATTCATTATGATTTTAAAAAGAAGCCTTTATTTTAAAAGCATCAGAAATTTATCATACAATGTAAATAATAGTGAAAATTAATATACTGTTACCAAATATATAACTGAAATATGTTTGCAATGTAAGGTTTATTACTTGTCTAATCTGCCCACAATTTTCTTGTTTAGTAAGTTTAAATCACTGCAACTTTAACCACGCTATTGTTTTTCCCTAAAGCAACAGTGATTTACCTATTTATGAATTATTATACTGAAAATCAAGGATAGCCTTAGGAAGATATAATTTATCCCTTCTCAAACAAATGGCCTTTAAAATTTAATAGTAATAGGTGTACCCATTTGTACACTTATAAAATAGTACTTTTTAATTTTAAAATCGTTTTCATAGTTATAGAAAAGAAAATAAATTACCTGGTGGTAAATTTAAATCTGCAGTTCACATATAGAAACATTAATGCTACTAGCATCTGCAGTAGTCATCAATGTGAATAAAGGAGTATAGAAAGAAGGGAAGAAGGTGTCAGGAAAGATTATCAAAACCATAAGCAATATCAATAAGGACAGAGTGATTGGGATTAAATATTTGTCTGATGGTTCTCTGGGGTCTTTTGTTTATAGATCATATCATCCTCAGATAAGGATACCTTGATTTATTCCTACCATATGGCTTGAATGATGAACAACATTTGTATATAAAATAATTAAACTTTATGAAAGCCTTTGGAAGAGAATGACATGAAGGAAGCACTGTGGCTAAAGATTTATGAAGACACAGAGTTGCTGCATTAGGGAAAAAAACACATTGTTGTATCAACTTCATGGTACATGGGATTATATTTTGATATAAACCCATTTTTAAATGCTAAGGTGTCCTATAAAAAAATAACAAACTAGAATCCATATCATTTACACAAAGGTCCTTGTGCAGACTTCTGCAGACCCTCTGCATGCTGCTTCAGTCTCTGTGAGTTCCTATGAGTATGCAGATGTTTATCATGGTGTCCTCCATCTGCTCTGGCTCTTGTAGTTTCTTTATATTCTCTTCACCATATTTACTTAGGTCACAGCACCATTTGTTGAACATAAGTTACTTTAGACACACAAAGATAGGATATATGATGGAAAATTTTCTTCAAATCTTACTAAATGTTAATGGACTAAATATTGTTAACTGTGATTCCTATTGGATAACTCTTGTGTTATATATTTTGCTATATTAAGGTTAAAACCCTTCTTTTTATTTAGACAGAAAAGAGGAGATGGTGGCAGATGCCATTATATATATATATGTTTCTCATACTGGTTAATGAATAAAGCACTGTTGGCCAATAGGAAATGAAGATAGGAGGGACTAGGAGACAAGGAGGAAAGAGGAAGTGGTAAGGAGAGCCAAGATGGAGAGACCAGGGAGACCAGATGCCTGCTGCACTCCCTGGTAAGGAGACCACGTGGAAATACATAGAAATGGGTTAATAATTAAGACAGAGCTAGCTGATAAAAAAAAAAAAAACAAAAAACAAAACAAACAAACAAACAAAAAAAACCAAGTAACTGGCCAACAGAATTATATCTAATACAGAGTCTCAGTGTGTTATTTGGGGCTGGCGCGGTGGCGGGATATGACCAGGTGGCGGGTGGAAAAACCATACTCCTTATATTTTTCTGGTGCCATTGAGCACAAAACTATTCCTCAACTTCTTTTCTATTAGTTTCAGTGTGTCTGGATTTATGTTGAAGTCTTTGATCCACTTGGGTTTGAGCTTTTGTCAATATAATAAGTATGAATCTATTTGGATTTTTTATATTCAGCAATCCAGTTTTAACAGCACAATTTGTTGAAGATGATGCCATATTTTCCAGTGTATATTTCTTCCATCCTTACCAAACATCAGGTGTGTAGAGGTGTGTGGATTTATGCCTAGGTCTTAAATTTCATTGTATTAGTTCAAGTTTCTGTGACTATGCCATTATGTTTTTATTACTGTTGTACCACTTTTAAGATTGGGAATAATGATACCTCCCAAATTTTTGTTTAAACTGCTTATCTGATCTTGATGTAAGTTTTGAGGTAGTATGTTCCAAGAAAACTATGCATTTCTTTTAGATTATTCAATTTGATGTAATACAAACTTTTAAGGCTGTTTTATTGTGTTTAGGTGTGTGAGAAGTCCCATAAAGACTACTGGTCATGTGCGAAAACACCAAGCGCATTTATTCCAGCATTCAGGTGTCAGCCATCTGATGGTGGTGAAATGGTGATCCCCAAGAGACTCTGGATGGCTCCTTTGAAGAATTGAACAGGGAGGTTTGTGGCAGGTATGTATATTTTTGAAATGACTGGTAGGGTGGAGGGTTTATGGAATATGCTTTGTTACAGGACTGTTTGCTGGTTTTAGTGGTTAATGACTTTCTGTCTACAGAGTGGGAAACCAGTTGTTAGGTAGTATAAAACAAAGGGATGTTGACTTCTTGGTTGTCCTTGGGCTGTTATTTTCCAAGAACTTTTTGTTCAATTCCAGTAAAATGAAACTAAGGTGTGGCTTCTGACCAGTCTATTAGGAGCCTGTTGTGGCCTTTGTTTCACACTCTCAATCTGGATTTCCCCAGCGTCTGTTATTGTGTCATCCTTTTCATTTCTAATTTTGTTAATTTGAATATTCTGTCTTTTAATCCATTAGGATTACAATGATATTCTTGAATAACTAACACTGTGTCATTGATTCTCCAAATTGTTTTTGTTTGTTTCTATTTTATTAATTTCAGGCTTGAGTTTGATTATTTTTTCTTGTTTTATTTACTTCTGTATTATTTCTTTTTTTTTTTTTCTGGAGCTCTCATGTTTGTTGGTACTAGTATGAGACCTCACCAATCTTTTAAGTAGGAAATTAGTGCCTCTAAGAAAATGTTCCTTTTGTCCCATACATTTGGGAACGTTAATTTTTCACTTCCATTCAAATCTAGAAAATTTCTTAAGTTCTGTCTTGACCCATTTTTCACTTCATGTTAAGTTGTTCAGTTTCTATGAGTTTGTGTGCTTTCTGTCGTTTTTGATATCCAGCTTTAACCCTTGGTGTTCAGATATGGTGATCAGATGTTATTTCAACTTTGTTTTGTCTGTGGAGACTTGATTTGTTTACAAGTATGTGGTCAATTTTGGAGAAAACTACATGAGGAGCTAAGAAGTTGTATTCTTTTGTGATATGATGAATTTTTTTTTGTATTTATCTGCCAGTTCCATTTGGTTTTTATGCCAGTTATCTCTAGTTTGTTCAATTTGGGGGGAAGGGTATTATCTGCCTTTTGGATAGAATGGGATATCACTCTATCCACTATCAGTATGTGAGTGTCAATATGTAATTAAGGTCTGTTGTGTTATTTTATGCACTGACAGTGAGACTTGTCTCTGAGATACTTGTTTGCATTCCTAAAGTTTCATTTCCAGAATTTGGTTCATGTGAGTTTCTTTCTTGTTTCTGTTTCCACTTTCAGGTCTTGAACTATTTTATTCATTCTGTTCCATTCTTTGTGTTTTCATAGATTCTTTTAAAGGACTTATATTTCCTATTTAAGAACCTGTATTTCATATTAATAAAGGCTATTTTAAGCTCCTGTTATTGTGCTTTAGCTATGTTGGAGTGTCCAGGACTTGCTGTGTTAAGGTTACTGAGCACTTTTGTGACCTGTTTTCTTGGCTGTTTTTATTTACTTTTGCACTGTCTCATAGACATCTGTGATTGAGAAGAATGTAATTGTACACATGCTTATAGTAGGTCTTGCCTTTGGTGGGTGGATGGATAATCTGTTCTTTTGTTTCTGTTGCCATATATTTTTCTCAGGAAAAAATACCAGATGTGGTTGTCTTGTAGGAAATTTTTCAGGCATCCTAGTAGATGTGGCCATCCAGGATACACACAAAATATATTTGCTTGTATTCTGGGGTGACACATAGGAAAGGAGATGGGCTGGAGGTAATAGTGAAGGTGTTCACAGGATAGAGGAAGCAAGGTGTTCTACCACTTACAGTTCAGTACCCTGAGGAATGCCATAGAGTGTGAGGAAAGCCATCAGCAGAAGGTCTGCTATGGAGCTAGAGATGAGAGTGGGTTACTGAACTTGAATGAGTGGAGGAAGAAGTGAAAATCTACACTTAGCATACCTGTTTCACTGGTCAAAATAGTCTGGTGCTTCCCAGGGAATGGCTGTTGAAGTTGGAGGGTAGGATAAAGCAGAATGGAATATGGGAAGTTTAAAAGGAAGATCTGTATGACTCACTGGTAAAGGGACAAAGAGAAAGGATGGCATAGCTGGTGGTATGCTGCAGAGCTGATGACGGACAGTTAGTTTACCTGAGTTATAGGCTGGAGTGTTTCACTGGTTCCTAGTGAATGTGTGCTGGACTTGGGTTCTTGGATGAAGCAATTAGGAGAGGGATGTTAAGAGAGAAAGATGTGATCCACTAGATATGGAGCTAGGAGGGAAGGGTGGCTGTGGCAGTTGGTCTACTAAATTTGATGGAGTTTAAGGAGAGATGAAGATCTATGTTATGAGTAGGTTTCGCACTGGCCTGGTCCCACTGCCGCACCAGCCCCAAATAACACACAGAGACACTGCATTAGATATATAGCTGTTTGCCTAGATATAAAGCTGTTGGCCAGTTACTACTATTTCTTAGTGGCTAGCTCTGTCTTAATTTCTATGAATCTAAATATTTCCATGTGGTTTTATCTTACCGGAGAGAGGGGCCATCATTATGTTCTCTCCATCCTTCATGTTGAACCTCTCCCTACTTCTTCCTCTCTCCTCGTCTCCTAATCCAACCTATCTTGCTTTCCTATTGGCCAACAGGACTTTATTTATTAACCAATAAAAGAAACATATTTATAGAATGACATCTCCCATTATATATACAGTTAGCCTACCTGGCTACAGACTTATGCATTTTCTTAAAACAAAACAAAAATCATTGATTAAAACAATACCAATTATAATTACCATTTTGCTTTATTCTAGACCTTTCATAACTTTGAATCTTTTACTTTGATCATTTTTGAGGCTGGGGGCAGGCAGGATTGCTGGTACTCAAGTACACGCTTCTGAGTGTCTCTGTACCAGTTTTAATATCAATGACTTACAGGTTTTTAACTCAGCTCCATTAATTGTGTGTCTGTTTGCCCTACTGTCATGTTGACGAATAGAAAAGGGTTTTCTTAGAGTAGTTTAAAGCAAGAGTGAGACTAAACTTAAATATTACACTTCTCTAGTGGTTTCTCCCAAATGTCTATAGTCTCTGGTTTGTGGCATGGTTGTTGTCTGTCTGTTTATCTGTTCCTAACATTAGGGTTTGTTTTATGTTTGTTGAACAACACACACACAAAAAAGCATGGAGCAAGGAATAGTTTTATACAGGAAAATTTAACAGTTTAGAAGGGACAATGCTACTTTACTAATCCCAAATGACACAGAATAGTATTCAAAACTTCAGATGCCATCACCTAGCACCAACATGTCACTTACAGAATTTAGGAGATATTTGCTTTCCTTATGTTGCTTTCATTCTGATCTCAATTTTCAAAAATTATTACCACAACATCCACATAAGCACACACACACACACACACACACACACACACACACACACACACACACACAAAGTGCATACACACACTCTCAGTTCTGGGTCGAAGTCATTGGCCAGTACTAAATACTGTAAGAGTAAAGTAATCCACAACTTGTAACAGTTGATTACATGTGAAGGTTAGTTGTATTGCTTTCTTAATGAAAAGTTAAAGAGGCTGAGTTCACAGTAGGGTAACAGATTAGGTACACAGCTTTAAATAGTCTCTGGGCAAAATATTAACCTGGTTCCAAGACCTAGCAAAATTTCAGTTTCTGAAGGCAAGATGTGTTTTCAGAAGAAGCTTTCTCCCCTTCTGTTTATGTCAGTACCATGCTGCTTTGACAGCCATGGATGTGTGGCACATTTCGAAAAACAATATGCTGCCTCTAGCTTTCTTGTTTTCCCTGGTGAATTTTGGTTGTTGAGGCCTTTTGTGGTTACAAATAAATTCTATGAATTTCCTTTCCTAGCACTTTAAGGAATGATATGAGATCTTAAATTTTTCCTGAAAAAAACATATGACTGTTTTAATAAACTCAGGTCTTTCGTCTCATGAACAAAAAGATATCAATACATAAAGGGAATACATGTCTTAAAATTGCCCAATGAATAAATAATAATTCAGATATATAGGAAAGTGAAACAAGCCAAGAGTAAAAATTTAAAAAAAAAAATGTACTTTTTAAAATCCATGTATTCTCCTTTCTTGCATTCTGCTTCTGTTTTACCAAACTCATCCCTCAAAGTATTTACCCAAAATGGCCTCCTTTTACATAACCAGAATCCATAGTATAGCTGTTGGGCTTAAAGATTTGTATCACCACTGCCTCCTCTCTATAGCTTGAGGCTGGCTTTGCTTACTGAATCATCAGACAAGCCTTGATAAATCATAAATGATATATCACCACAAATAGCCTCTTTCTTTTTACCCATTGTCGTTATACAGAAACACAGAGTTCTAAAAATCGATACATGAGAAATTTTCATTGCTATCATCTATTTCTATTGTTTTTGATACCTCACCTCACGTATAGTTCTTGATCTATAAAACGAATGCATATTACTGAATAGCTTGAGTTTTAAACTTTTCTCACTATAATGCAATGCCATTTCAACTCTTGTTAAAAAAGTATGATTTTTACCAAAATCTTAGCAGACTTGCATCAATGAACATAAGCCATGTGAGAATAGAAGATGACAATACCTATTCAGTTTCACCTAGAACACAGATACTTATAGAGCAATGTAGTTTGTTTCTTTTACATGGTGTATAAGATATCTTCCCTTTCTCTTGTCTCTTGTAAAGAAGGACATAAGAAGGAATCATTTGGCCCATACGCTGAGAAAAATGGAGATAGGTGCTTGTTATAATATTGTTTCTATCATGCCATATATCCAAATCATTGTATCAATTCTAATTAAATAAATTTAGATCTTTATTTAAACACAATATTCAAGTGTATTACTAAATAATTTTAGTTTTTTTTTTTTTTATGGAGTTGTTGGCTTATGAAACCCAATATGTTTCTAAAGAGTACACTCTATTACCAATACAATTAGTTACCGTCCAGAACATAATACTAAGAGTCTGTTGCTAAATAAACCCCATAATTGTCATAGCACATAGTGAAATAATGCTAACATTCACTTGGAAGACTCATGTGTACAGGCTATATTCCATAGTGTTGGAATATACTATTTATCCTATTGAAAGAGAAGATTAATCATCAATTAACTTTAAGAACTGCAATAGCAACTTCTCTGGCAAATGCATGTCTACTGTTTCAAAACTGACAAGAACACCTCAGAAGAAACTGACCACTTTCTGGTTGGATTTAATCACTGTTCCACAAGAAAAAATCCATTGCCAAAGGCTCAGGGATCATTTTAGAAGAGGGAACTCTCAGAACATGGTAAAAAGAAAGACCCATGTTGAATAATGCCTTAAGGATCTATGACAGAATTTTCAGGAATAAAGGAAGAAGGCATGGACAGAGTATAAGAGCTAGATGTGGTACATTACTACATTGGAACAGTGTTTTACTGAACACAGCAGAGTACTTGCATATATGAACCATGTGATAGTTACATCATACACCTGACCTTCACAACTTCAAATCAGACAATATTTCATCAAGGAGAGGGGAGGAATGCAGCCTGTGATTGATAGCTCCAGTGGAAGGACACATATCCAAAAATGCATGGCGGTCACACTTGAATTCATTTTTTTTTTCTGAATAAAGTGCACACGGATTTGTTTGAATAGGAAATGAGTTTGGTCTTAGAGGTGTAATAGGGAGTTACTATAAACAAAATACATTGTATAATTTTTGTGAAAAACTAATTTAAACATGTGACCAGCAGGTACATGAAAACATGTTCATGCTTGCCAATTATTATGTAATTGCAAGCCAAAGGCCACTGGTAATACTCAACTTAGACCTCTTAGGATAGATATTAAAATACCCAAAATTTAAGATGTCTTCACAAGGGTATAAAGAAAAGTAATTTACCCAATGTTGGATAACATGTAAAGAAATGTAAGCATTATAGACAGTTATACAGAAGCAATCCCACAACTGAATATATAACCAATGTAAATGAAATTAACACATGGAAAAGAACCTGTCCTCCAATGTTCATTGAAATATTATAAATATTATTCATGCAATTAAAATAATGGAGATAGTCTTGGTGCCCATAGGTTAGTAAATAGGTAAAGAAAATATAATATACATGCACAAGTATACTTAGTATTATCCTTTAAAATAGCAAGTAATGTGATCAGTGACATCTTGGATGGAAATGAAGGACATTGATCTACCTGAAATTACTAGAATAAAGAAGATAAATACCAGCTGGTGTAGTTTGTGTAGATACCTTAGTAATGAAGAAGTCATAGTGACAGATACTAGAACAGTATTTAGCTGGGGATAAAATGTAGTGTAAAACAAAAATATTGAGAAAATGATACAAATTTATGTTAAAAGGTAGATAATACTGAACATGTAATGGGCAACATGATGATAGTAATTAATAATAATGAGAATACTTTAGTTTTGCAAAGAGGGTAGGTTTCAATTGTTCTCTTCACAGAAATGTAACATGAACAGTGATTAATATAGTAATTAAAAACCAGAGAATTGTCTTTGGGATATTTTATCTGCATCAGTGATGCACCAAATAATGTACCAAATTAACTCAATACTTTAATAAATGTTCTAAGTTTGCTTATAGATCATTTGAATGTTTAAAAGCATCAATCTTTTTCTCCTAGAAGTTAAATTCAACAAGCAAAAATGCATATATGAAAATTATTATTAAAAATATATCGGGCTAAGAAAAGAGGCCGTGACCAGGGGTTAGAAAAAGGGGGAGAATGAGACCACCATTTCGCATATGTGCTTTAGGGGAGCTCTTATGATAAAGTGTCATTTGAGAAATGATTTGGATGTTTAGAACTGAGCCAAAGCATATCTGAAGAATGAATATTGCTGACTAAAGTAACATGATGTAAGTCTTGAAGTGAGAGAATAGGTAGAAACCAAATAAAAGCAGAAGAACAGTCCATGCATGAGATAGTTTAAAGAGAAGGAATATGAGTGGCATGGGCCTTGACTTCCCGGTAAGGACATAAACCAAAGGAAGCCTTTCTTTTGAACAAAGATATGCAGCCACTCATTCAAGCTGCTGTGGGAAATAAACACTACTGTGAGTTTTATAATGCAAATTTGCCCATCTATTTGCTAAACTTTTAAAAATGTATTCTGGATGGGAAGCACCCACCATTATTGAGCACAATAAAAATCAAAGCAATCTAAGTAGCAATGAGATATAAACAATTTCTCTGGCAAGATTATATGTGAAGAGAAGAGAAAAATTACATATGTGACTGGATGACTTCCAATCATTACTGACTTATGCTTTTCTCATATACAGAGTATCCTTGGTGTTTGAAGTTATTATCAAAACCTGACTTCTTTCTGAGCATGTGCAAAAAGAACCAAACTCTTTACAAACTACTATAAACTTGGATAAAGAATTTCTAAAATCCATAGTATTTCAGAATAATTCTTAGTGACTTAATGAAGCTTATTAGAAGATAACTGGTATTGACCATAATGTTTAAAAATAATCTTGACTTTTACTCCATGAGCAACTATCTTGACATTTATCTAAACTGGGTTGTAGTGAATCATTGCTTCTTATTGACTTTGTGACAATTGTTCAAAATTGCTAGATGAGTCAGTATTCACTGTAGAGAAGTCTCTCCATATTATATGCATACCATGTTGAAGGGTCCAGCTTTACTTCTTATTAAATATAAAATAAATAATTTAATACCTTATCTTAACCTTAGCAGAAGTTACTTGAATACACAGATTTCTTTTTTTAAAACCAAAATTTTTCACATACTAGCAAATTTATAACCCTTTCTTCTACCCTCCCCACTCAAGCCTCAGTATAAATAGTGTCACATGAAATTCATAACTGAGCTTCAGATAATTTAGCTGCAATAATACTCGGTTTTAGTGATATACCTGCAGTAGTTAAACAGCGTTCCTGTTATGTTCTAAACATTTATTGATGTGCAGCCTACCCAAGCAAGCCTCAGTCACCCTGCCCAGGTGACCAGACCAGGCACTTCCTCTCTGAGTCAAGCCTGACTCTATACCCAGAGACTACTGACAAAGAGACTCCTGATGGAGAGACACCAATGAGGAAAGGACAACACAGCAGTCAGCTGCCTGAGCCAATAGGACCCTGGGAGGGGATATAAATGAGTCTGTAGCATGTTCTGCTTCTCACTGATGCCCAGTGACTGAGTCCTTTGTACTCTGTCTTCTCACACCCTCCCCCAAGAGGTGTCTGAGCAGAGTCACCTACAACATCTGGAGCCTAGACTTGCCGGCTCCTGGATCTTGTGCTGGCATGGGCCTCATCCCTGCTTGAATCGAAGTGTATTCTTTTTTCCATCACTGAGGCTAATTTTTGTGCCCTGATCTTTGCCATTTGTTGCTGGCTGTTCATGGACAGTTGGATACTCCTTGAGAAGGTGAGTGTGGGACCCTCCTTCTTTTCTGTCTTTTCCTTTGTGTCTTTCTGGTATCCTTAGTGAATTAGGTAGGAACATCTACTACACTTAGGTTGGAAACACTTTCTCTGTTGATTTGAGTCTGTCATTGTCTGTTTTAGACTTTGTTCTTGTCAATGTCTCCTTCCATTAAGAGAATGGGGAACTTGCCCTCTCACTGTAAGGAGCATCAGGTGAAGGCATTAAAATCAATATTGGAGCCCCGTGTTGGTAGTGAACACTTCTAATCCCAGCACTGGGGAGGCAGAAGTAGGTGGATCTCTGTGAGTTCAAGGCCAGGCTGGTCTACAGAGCTAGTTCCAGGACAGTAAAAATGTTAATAAACCTTTTGACAACCTGGCATGCTACACATTTTAGCACTGTTAATGTAGTGTGCTATAGTGTAGAATAAGCCAGGGTAAATCAGAGAAGTATGTGCCTCCTACTACCAATGTCATTTTTACATCACAAATTACTTCTTTGTTTAATCATACTATGACAAAATCCATTATCTTGATGGATAGGCTCAAAAACTCTTAATATTGATGCAAAATGAAAAAAAAACTCATTTAAAGTTACTCACACAGATTTTTTCTTAGAATAATCATGGCTAATAAACAGTTTTGCAAAAACATAAAGCTATTATTTAATTATTCTGGATTTTAAATTTAATTAATGTATTTGGCAATTTTAATAAAAATAAATGCAAAAATGATTAATTGCATAGGATTATTCTAATTATAGTATGGCCACGATAATGTTAGTTTTCTATAAATATATACTAGGGCAACCACATGTATGAGACAGAAGCGGGAGGATGAACAACATAAAAGTTGATGTTTTTCCACTTGTAATTTATTAGGATGATTTGTCATTTTACCTTTTGCTTTTATAATGCCCATTTTAAGAAGCATTATGTATGACTGTATGACTGGGACTATGGCACACACTTGTTGCCCTCCTGTTCTGGAGACTGAGGTAGGAAGATGTCAGGTTCAAGACCTGCCTAGGCTACATGACAAAGATCTACTTAAAGTGAAATAGCAGTCATGGTGCTTGAAAAAAATTTTTTATCAGTTTCACATGTTATAATGTTTTCCTCCTAAGGTTTGAGTATTCAATGGGAAAAGTGATTACAGAAATAGCAGAGTCATGGCACAGAATGTCCTTCTTCCAGATGTGTTCATAAGCTGGAAAGAGAGCCACTTCTGGTGCATGTCTTCAGGTCATAGTTCATTATCCCTTCCTCTTCTCCTCCTTTATGTTCTCTTTTTGAGCAATGGAATATTCCATTCCATGTTTCTCTTCCTAAACAGTGGAGAAAGTGCAAAAACATTCAATTGTAACTCTAAAAGTATCATATGTTAATTGAAATTTGCAATTATGTTCTGAAAAATGAGTTTTCATTGTGAGAGAATGATACATGCAGTGCTACATAAAACACATATAGATTTGGTATAAGGAGAAACATAAGTAGATCAGCAAAATGGTGACTAATATTGAAAAAGTAAATGCCTAATTTTAAGAATATAGTGTACATTGCTAAGTGAACTTGGCATCAGTCATGATTGTAAAATGGGAAATCCACAAGAGTTCTCCATTGCAGAAGTAGAAAATCAATTTTCATGATGGGGACATTATTAGCAAAAGATTAGTCATCATGAAACATCCACTGATTGCCTTACTACATATTCATGATTAATTTCTGCTCATGTTCAAACACACCATTAAGTATTTAACCTTTTTCCCCTATATTCTTCTTTTAATTCAGATTGGAAAAAAATTTATAAAAACTGAAATATAGTTTGTGACATTGTGTCATACCTTCATCTGAGGGGAAAAAAAGTTATCTATACAGGGAAAGCACATTAAGAGAGATTACAGAGATAAGATAATTTAACAAGACATCAATTTAATTGTATATGACACTTAATTCTCATAAGTTAGTCTTATAGCTTATTGGGCAGTTTCTTAATCAGAGGAAATAAATTGATAGCTTTCATATTTAATTCAGATATCTTGCTAATTACATTTTCCTCAACCTAGATTTGAGTGTTTGTACCTAGTCTTATTGTAACTTGTTATGCCTGTTTTGGCTAGATCCCTGAGAGGCCTGACCTTTTTGGAAGGGAAACAGAGGAGGAGTATTTCTGGGTGAGAGGGAAGGGAAAGACTAGGAGGATTAAGGGGCATGAAATATGCAGTAAAAATAAGAAGATAAAATAATAACAATAATAGTAATGAAGTTATAACACTTGTTTTTTCCCCTTGTGTTTAAGCCTACCTTACTCCAAATTTTAGTTTTCTTTATAGTCAAAGAATGACTTAAGTTTCCTAAGACAACAACCTTCTTTTTCACTCTGGCAAAACAATCATAACAATTGCACACAAAAATGCTTGTTTGTTTGTGTGTTTGTCAACTCAAAACAAGCTAGAGTCATATGAGAAGAGGGAACCTCAACTGAAAGTATTTCCATCTTGAACTCTAGACAAGTTTCTGAGGGCATGTTTTGGTCAACACTTGATGTGGAATAGGCTTTCTCCTGTGTCAGCCCCTGGGGAGGTATTGCTGGGTTATATAAGAAAGCAAGCTGAGCAACTATGGAGAGCAGGCCAGGAAGCCACATTCCTCCCTGTTCTTCACTTCTATTCCTTCTTTATTTCTTCCCCTGCTTGGGTTCCTCCCTTGGATTCTTTCATTGATAGACTGATACAGAAATAAGAAAGCCAAATTTATCCCTTTTCTCCACAATTTGCTTGTGGACATGATCTCAGCAACAGACAGTGAGCTAAGACAAATATTGTAATTCTTTGGCATATAAATATATGTCAATATTTAATTCTCATTGGGATTTAAATTATATGTACATCTAAAAGAGAAAAAGAAACAAAATAGCGGATTGAAAGAAGCTAACAGAAGAGAGAAATGTTAGAAGACAATAGGCACAAAAGGAATTATAAACAAAAATATAATAAAGTTTGAGAATAAATGCTATAAAATGTATTGTCTATAAATCTCTTTGGGACTAGAGAGGCATATGCAGGCAAATCTCTGAGTTCAATATCAGCCTGGTCTACAGAACATGTCCCAGTACAGTCAAGCTTAGGGAGTGAAGAAAAACAACAAACATAGAAAGTAGGTGAAAATGTATTTGGACAAGGGGCTATTTTCAAGACCCAACTAGCAGCAGAACCTGGCAGCATCAGCTACATGGTTCTGGCCTCAAAGCCAAAGATACAAGAAAGGGGTTATGGGATAATCTTTGATTAAGGAAAGCCGCTATGAGCAGTCATGTGTCCCAATCTGCATGGAGTCAAGGCCAAATCACGTATTTTCTTTTATAAGGGTTGCCATGGTCATGGCATCTCTTCATAGCCTTGGAAAACCTAACTACAACAACACTGAGAAACAACTTCATCATTGTGTTGGTGAGTATATTGAGTATATTGCATCCATCTGGACTATAATGCACACACATACACAATTCAGTCATTTTATGAATGAAAGTTAGATTTTACTCATTTCTGTATTTCTCAAAATAGTTTGTCTATAATGATGTTTTATTTTACAATCTAGGGAGGTATTTGATCTACAATAAAGTATAAAAACTTAGAAAACCAAATAAATACAAAAGAAACAAAGAACAGTACACCAAACTAGGGATCAAGCTATTTTCTTGACATTTGATTTTATGTCTTTTGTAATTAACCAGTGTTGGATATTTGGGTGGTACACAGATCAGAGACAAGACAAATGAATTTGTCTGGCTACACATTGTATTACTTGTCTAACAATCTTCTAAAGATGGGATGTCATTCTTCCAAACATAATAATGAATATTAAAATGTCAAAATATTTTGAGCTGTCATGATAGCTGCAAACTGAGAAATGTTATACTTAACAACATGTGGATTATAAAAGTGAAAGTCAGCTGGCATTTATGAATAGATTCAACCCTTATGGGAAGTTTCATGGAGTTCTGGCATGGCTTTTCTATACCGCTGGTCTATATTTCATCAGAAAGCAAAAAATTTTAGCTTTGCACTCATGCACATGCACACCCACATGCACACACACACATATATATGGGTTGATTATCATCCTTCTGTTCCTTTTTTGAAGCAACAAGGTTCATATGCATATTTCCTTAAATTCAATGTATATAACATTAGAGAAAGTTGCTAAATTTATATATCCCATTATTACCCCCCACTTTGTACTAGAAGATAATTATTGCAAAGGACCCCCGTCATGAAAATGCCTGGGTTTGTGTGTGGTGAATATGTTTTTCTCATTGACACTGCATTTAGGTAAAAAAGAGGACAGTTTGTTAAATAAAGGACTGCCAGACCCATAAATAATGGATGTTCATTGCATAATCAGTCTTTGAAATAAGATTGCCTCAGCTTAGAACCTGACATTATAATTTACTAGCAACTTGTTCCAGAGGAATTAAGCATATATTAGGCTAAATTTTCCTCATTACAAAATGGCCTAGAAAGTTACTAAAATTAGTAGTTTTCTTCAGGAGATGGAATGATGACTCACTAGCACAATGGAGCTACAGTTAATGTAATTATTCATAAACAAACGCAAAGTATTTGCTATGTCCATAACATAGTTGCTAGTATTAAGCACTCACATTTTCTATGGTCTCTGCATATATTTAATGGAACAGTAATGTGGGTGGACTTTTAATAGTGGCTCACAGTGTTCTGAGCTCTGAACTCTCTGGGGAACCCTATAAGTGAGGTGAGGAAGAGGAAGAATCTCATCATTTCTGGAATTGTAGCCCAGGTTTTATGAGCTTCAAATGTTGTGCCTTCAAGAAAAATTTTATTGGAAAATGGAATTCCATAGCTACAACACCTTTTGCAGCTTAGTGCTGCTGTAAGAGATCATCTTTATAGGTCCACATAAATCATAAACAGAACATCTAAAAATAAAACAATAATATAGCAAATGTGTTGTGTTTGTTACAGAACAGCCGAGCAAAGGCTACAGGTGAGAGATACCATACATTATATTGCTCCTGGAAAGCAATTCATACTTCCCACTCGGCTGAGTGTATTTCAAAACTGTCAATTTTCAACAGAGCAAACAACATTGTTGTATTTTAATGGCATTAGGCATATCAAATATCACATGTTTAGAGAACTAAAGATGCATATCTCCTCTTCATTCTAAAAACACCATTATTTATTTCTCAAGTGGAATGAGACCACTGATGGCTAATATAGGGATTTATGGACTGTGAATAAACATGAGAGCATAATGGCACAATTGAGTTGGGAATCCAGCTATGCTGAGTTCATTATCTCAGCCAGAATAGAGAACATTGTAAGATGGTTCCGTTCAGAAAATGTTAAATGTTTTACAGAAATCATTTTTACATATTTCAATATAAGCATTTTCTAAAGTGTACATGTGAAACTCTAGGGTGCTTTTGGAAAATGCATTGCTACTTTTACAAACATTTGCAGGAATAATTAAGCTTTCACTCATTGTACTCATAGGTATCAAGATAGCTGAAGATCCATTGATTTTTTTCCACCAATTTTGCATTAACTTTTCCTTTTACTTTCTATTAAATCTAACACATAAAAGAACATCTTGTAATTTTGTTTTACTATCTCTACAAATTACAGATGATAAAATGTGAGTTTTATGATGACAATATGAAAGGTATATAGTTCCTAGTATTTTAATTGATTTTAGGAATCAATAATTCTTTAAAAGAGGTAACATACATAAAAGTAGCTGAAAGAATAAGAACAATTTATTTCACCTCCTCTTTCCCCTAGAAGAGGGTAGAAATTTTTAATTGCAGAAGCATGATGGTTCTCAACATTTAACATAAAGATTGTAAGTAAATACAGACACTACTAGTCATTATATGTGCTAATAAAATAATGTTGTTTATAAAACCACTATAATTAACATATTTAGTATTTTGTGATTCTCTGAACATTAATTTTGTATTTAAACCACCAAGGAAGTTTTCTATTGGCCAAAAATGCATCTGTGACAACAAAGTAGAACAAAGCAGAAAGTAATTATACATGGGGGTTAAATTATTTTTATAATTAAAGTATAAATATGAGTATTGTTCTTTGAAAGGTTCATGTGAGTTTGGGGAATATTTGAAAACGTTAAGGTATATGAAATATGTTCTTCTGCTTAAGCTCTATCATCTAAGAGTAACAGAAAAACAGAAGGTATACATTTATATAACAAATGCTGCTGATGCCATTGTCAGTGAAGGAAAGTGTTACTGATCTTGAGATGAGTAGATGCTACATTACTGGTTACATATATTAAAGGAGCTTGTAAAGTGATGCTGAAGGATGAAGACATGGATTATGGTTGACAGCATATTGAAAGAACTGATGGGTGGTAAATTCTCAAAAATGGATACTAGATATAAAGCAAGGATAACCAGAGGGGAGGGGATCTTAAATGAGAACATAAGGGAACTGGTTAGTCTAGTTTCCAGAAGAATGGAGTGTTAAGGCAGAAAGGGATGTCTTGATAGGGGGAGCCACTATGGGATTAGCAGGAAACCTGGTGCTAGGGAAATTCCCAGAGATCTACAATGATGACCCCAGCTAAGACCCCTAGCAATAGTGGAGAGAGTGCCTGAACTGGACTTCCCCTGTATTCAGATTAGTGAATATACCAACTCTCATCATAGAACCTTCATTCAGTAACTGATGAAACCAGATGCAGAGATCCACAGCCAAGAACCAATTCCAGCTCTGTGAATCCAATCGAAAAGAGGGAGAAGGGAATATGAGCAAGGGAGGTAAAGATTTTGAAGGGGAAGTCCACAGAGAAAACTGAACCAAGCTTGTGGGAACCCACAAACACGAGACTGACAGTCCTGGAGCTTCTATGGGAATGCACTAGACCATCTGCATGTGAAAGACAATTATGAAATTTGGACTAACTGAGGGGCCCCTGGCCTTAAGGCCAAGATCAATCACTGGTGCATGAACTAGATTGTGGAAGCCCATTACCTTTGAGGTGATGCCCATGCTCAGCCATAATGCAGTTGGGAGGGGCTTGGTCTTACTCCAGCTTAATGTGCCAGACTTTGTCAACTCCCCATGTGAAGCATTACCCTTTGAGAGGAGTGGATATGGGAGGGTTGGGCTGGGAGGAGGGGAGGGAGGGAGAACTCCAGTTGGAATGTAAAATAATATAAAAAAAAAAAAACAAATAAAAGGGAAAAAAAGAATTGATGGGAAAACTATTGGGAAAGCCAAGGTTTCCTAGTTTAGGGCTTTTTGGGAGATATCTGTAGATGAGTAACCATAGTGCTATACAGATTGACACGTTATCTGTCAGTTTTTCTTTTAGCATTTATTTTTAACTTTGTATATTATACATTCTGTGCAAGAATTATATGATCTTCAGTTAGTTATATTTTATAAGTATATTGCATATTTTATTTTATATATTTATATTTTTTAATTATATTTTACTCAGCTGTATTTCTGCTACCCAAAGGATGGATGGTAAATATGTATAAATCTCAAATATGAAAAATAATGTCTATAACATTCCTTACTCTAATCCTATGTCTTCTGTATTTTCTCCAGGAATGTTAGAAAATGTGGTTTAAGCAAAACATCTGTTGAAAACAATCTAAGCTTTTACTGTAGATACTGCTCAATTTTATTCAGCCTTTTCCCTACTACCCATTTTCCAAAGGTTAATAAGTTGAATTGAAATCATTAGTGAACACTAATATTATCAGCTTAGGTTTTTATGTGATATAAGACTTTTTATATCCTACAGAATTGATAACTCCCTGCCAGTTATTCTCCAAATTCTATGTCTGGTCTCCACAAAACTAGATGATACCTGAAAATCATTTTCTCTGTGTCTCTGTCTTCTCTCCCTTCTTCTCTACTGTACTTATGATATCTGAATAAAAATCTGTGTATTTGGGGAGTGTAATAGGTGTATGGGGATGAAAACATGAAATGGCCAGGCAGTGGTGGTGCACACCTTTGATCCTAGTACTAGCGAGGCAGAAGCAGGAAGATCTCTGTGAGTTTGAGACCAGCCTGTCTATAAGAGCTAGTTCCAGGACAGCCTAAAAAGCTACAGAGAAACCCTGTCTCGAACCCCTCCCCCCCAAAAAATTAACTCAATAAGTAAAATGTATGCATTTGGTAATTAGCATCAATATATTATATCAGCTCTATTATAAGGTAATCATATTTCTTAAAAGGCGTAATTAATATTGTGCTTCCATTTTCCTAAGAATGTCCACTATCCCTTATGGTGAGGAAGTCATGATAGCAGGTGTAGTCCACAACTGTGGAGTCAGGTGTTTCCTCATTCCTAAGTAGATCAGGTAATGGACAGAGATAATCTTGGCACTCAGCTTTCTCCATTTCCTTTTCATCTCCTTTTTGGAAAGACCAACCTACAGGATGTTACCATTCATATGCAAGATGGATCTACCTTGCTTGCTTAATGATCTCTGGAAGGCCCTTATGTTCTCTTGCTGTTCCAAATGCAGTATAGCAGATAACGAACCATACCTATTACAATTAATTGCAAAAGAATGAGTATGGCAAAATATTGAACTGCCTTATAATGACAAAAAAAAGAAACCTCATAAGAACTATTAAATAAAAGAAGTAAAGTCCAAAAACACCAAGAAATTCACTAATAAAGAAGTAGAGAATATTAAGATTTGAAGTCAATCACATTGCTAAAGAAAAAGTATCTGAAGACTTATGGAAGTATAAAGAGACTTTAAGAATAAATCATTTAGAGAACTTCTGTAAGCTACTGATACTAATGTGAATTTATGAAAAGATTTTAGAGGACAATATGATCATTTTGTGATTTCTCTATGAGCCATTAATTCCATTTAGATACACATCTATACTATTTATTAAGGTATGTAGAGGAAATTCCTGAGCTGTGTCCAAGAGAAAATATAGTTAAGATCACTTCAGCTGAGAGCTGTATGCAAATGCTCAGGGTTCTACAGGTGCTTAGAGTTGCCTCTGCCAGCATGGGAGACTATCAGAAAACAATTGGAACTTAAGTGATTCAATAGAAATAGCTGTATTCAATGAAAGGGAAGTAAGAGATAATTGAAAGCTCAATATATTTTTTAAAAAGAGGATATATGCTATAATAGCATAACCAAAATACAATAGCTTTTTAGACTTCTAGGAGCTTTATTTTTTCTCCTAGGGAAATTTTCAGGTATTGGATGACAATATGTTAAGCCCTATTGGTTCACTGATTCACCTAAAGACGTTGTTCCTAAATACTTAAAGACACCTGAAGATTGCTTGAAATACCTCATACAAAGTAAGGCACTTAAATTAATTACATACTAATTATACAAAATAAGATTTGCGTATTTGCAATAGGGATGACATTTATTTTATTTTTAAAACAATCTTATTTTGCATACCAATCCCAGTTCCTTCTCCCTGCCATCCTTCCACTCCTCCCCCCCCACCATTTCCATCATAATCTCAGTTACTTTGGTGAATCGCTTGATAAAAGACTTTGAAAAGTGAATTTTGAGGGAGTTTTACAGAGACAAGAAATTCTGGATGCAGGTGAAAGCATAGCCTAAGTGCAAAGTGGAACTAGAATTCGTAGGCAGCTGTGCTTAAAGTGAAGGCCTGGAGTCGCACAGACATCCTACTCGTCTTCTGATGCTACCACTTACCACGTAGTGCTGAGAAAGCCAGAAGCTTTACAGACCACATTATCTTCATCCATAAAGGGGAAAGTTGCACTAGTTCCTGTTTCACAGGTTAAAGCGAAAGATTGCAAATGCACTAAAGACAATCCATAGAGTGTATGCACAAGCAATGTATGTTTTAAACATAATTAGAATATATGAGTATCATGGGATCACAAGGGAAAGTAGGAAAGAACATAAATTTAAGTTAAACTTATGTCAGTGCAAATCAGTGGGGATTCATGAAACATCCTTCTTTGAATCACTGGGTAATAATTCTTAATGTCTTTGTGACTCTTCTTCAGGATGAGTGGGTATTAGAGTGGGTGGGTGATGTTCTGTCTGTGTCCTTCTATTTCAAATGCTCAGTGCTTTTCACAGCTGTGCTGGGACTAGCCCTAACTACCAATACCTGGAAATAACTTTTCTACACAGTGAGTACTGGTGCATAAATGTAGCTTTTCCAAAAAAGCTATTTTAATCTTACATAAGTGTACATAGGCGGAGTGATAAGATATAGAACAAGGATGTCCTAGAGAAACTAGGTTAGTAAATTTTACACCTGTAAGTATAGAGAAATCAAATTCAATATGCTTAAAAGTTTAACTCTTTTACAAGAAAACTACAACATATGCACATAGGGGAGGAAAATTTTATTTTAAAAGCCTTCTTAAGTCCTTGGTTCAGCACAGGAATAACTACTTGCTTAGTATAATTGGCAGAAGCCATTTCCATAAAGCCAAATAAATTAAATTAAATTTTAAAAGACCAGTATGAAGGGTAACATCAACAACAACACCTTTCTCCAGAAGACCTACTGTCTTACAATAACAGCATACCTTCATTAAGCAGTAATAGGAATAGAAATTGTTGGCTCTTGTAGCCCTAATTTTATTCTTATAAGGTCATTCACAGTTCAATGAGTGGGTTACCAGCAGGGATAAGAAGTATGAGAACTGCACTCCTGCCTGATTTCATAGAATTCTATAACTATGACCAGAAATTATTTCAAAAACTGTATTGATGTTGGTCATTGAATCAGAGTTCTTCTTTGGTTTTGAGAAGGAATGAGAAGTATAACTCCCTCATACTTCTTAATTTTACAAAACATATATTTCCCTGTGTTATTAACATTTGCAAACATTAGCAGCCAATTGTTACCTTTTTATTGTTGTATTAAAACTTCAGAAAGAGGAAAAGAACTCATGGTTGATATACACTCTCTGCTACTTTTCCCATCATGCATTTTTCTAGTTATTTCTTATATACATAATGATAATTTCCCCTCTTTAAGTACTTTTTATATTTTATTTTGTTTTATTTTTAGTTACTCTCATTTAATTGTTCCATTTTCTAATTTTATATTTATTTCTTCTTATTTTACATATGGATCCCAGTTCTCTCTCCCATGCCTCCTAACTCTCTCCCCTTTCCACAGGGAGGATGCTACCTTCCAGGAGGGATCATCAAAATCTCAAGTCATTTGGAGTAGGGTGTAGTTCTTCCACCCCCGTCCTGTCTCTAGGCTAAGTGAGTATCTCTCTATGAGGAATGTGCTCCAAAAGTCCTTTCATTTATGAGGGATTGTTTCCACTGTCAGAGGTCCCTTAGCTTTCCTTAAGTCTTTATGAAAGTAAAACAAGGAGTTCCTAGGTTTTAAAACTAAGTTTTTATTATCAGATAGCATATAGCTGCCTTTAGTTAAATTAATAAACACTTCTAAAATGATCTACATCTACACATAAATTAATTATTTTTAAAAAGATTTAATGTTAGCTTGTTTTTTTTCAGTCTTGTTCCATTTTTAGACCTGTTTTACTCATTGAAATAAATTAATTTAATAACATTAAATCAGATATTGATATTTTAGCTACCAAAAGAGAAACATAACACCAACCTTGCCACAAAATATTTGACCTATATTAGAGCAATGGTGGCACTTATGGGAAAAGTGGACTTAAAGCCTGCTCCACAAAAAGAAACCATATCTGACTCTCATTGGGTTACCAAGAACCAAGCCTAGATAGCCCTGAAAACTAAAATAAAAACAAATACCAATAAAATTACTTCAAATGATATTCTGCTATATTCATAATTCAGTTCCATGTCCAGTCATCATCAGAGATGCTTCCTCTGTGAATAGTCAGGAATAAATGCAGAGACTCCCAGCTAGACAATATGTAGAAAGTGCATCTAAGTGGAAAATTTCCATCTAATCCATCCTGTCATAGCTTTCGGATCACCCCTCCCCACACAAAACCCTGAAGAAGAGGAAGCAGGAAGAGTGTAAGAGCCAGAGGGAATGTGGAAAACAGGAGACTAAGGCCCTCTGAATTAACTCAGCAAGACTCATAGAAACTCACAGAGATTGAAATAGCAAGCAAAGGGAAGACATGGGTCTATACTATGACTCTTGTGTAAATATTACAGGCTTTTAGTTTAATATTTTTATGGGCCTCTTCACTGTGAGGACAAGTGGGTCTCTGACACTTGTGCCTGCTCTTGGGACTCTTTTCCTCCTTTTGGATTGTCATGTCCGACTTCAATATGATAGGTTTTGCTTTATCTCATTATATTTTATTTTGCCATAGTGGGGTTATTATCGCTTAGAATCCTGTTCTTTTCTAATGTGAGGCTGAAAGGGATTGGATTCTGAGGGGAGGAAAAATGGGGAGGAACTGGGAGAGGTAGAGGGAGGGGAAATTATAGAATACTATAAAAATTTTTAAAACAATTACAAAAAATACACCTCAATTTCTGGCTTCCTTTATTCTGTAGATCTATAAATCTATATGAAACTACTTTCACTTTGGAACCCAGAAACATGGGTAAGCTAAATCCATATCTCTAGTCCGTGATTACTCCAATTTGGCTTCAGAATAAACTGTCTTTTACACATTTGGAGGAACTGAGAGCGGTAGTTTTCTTTTATTTTTGGTTTGTTTGATGCTGTTGTTTGTAATCAACACAAATTATGTAAAATTATGTGAGTGAATCTCTAGTGTGTATTAATTTCTACTTCTAATTTTCTATTGTTTTATTTTATAAAGTAGAACCTATTCTTAGAAGACACAAATTATACATTTAAAATGTACATATACAAAATCATATTGGTTTTCATCTAAACTCCCTTTTTTTCTCCTGAGTCAATATATAATTCAATTTTATTAAAAATAAGTTTACTGTTTTAGTGAAATTTTCCATCAGTGTGACAAAAACATCATGATTAAGGGTTTAGTTTGGATTATGATTTGAGGACGGAATGGCAGTAAGGTCAAGAGGCAACTGAACAGATTTGAGTTACAATCAGAATTAAGAGAGATGGCTGCTACAGTCTCAGATTTCCTTTTTTTTTTTTTTTTTTTTTTTTTTTTTTCACTCACTCTTTTCTGCCCATTGCCTTGTTGGTGTTGTTCATATTCAAGGAGAGTCTTGTCTTCTCATTTAAATCTCTGAAGAGAAGCTTCAAGGCAACCAGAAACATGTCTTGTAGAGGCTTTCAAGTGTAGTCATGGTAACAATGATGATAAATTAGCACAGATACAGAAACATGAAAATGAATTATTCTTATAAGAATAAAAGCTATACTACTATAATGAAAATCTCCACCTAAATTAAATCATCATTCTGTAAAGCACTTGGGCCTTCCTGATACATTGACTTTCATGAACACAGGTTTCTTCCATGCAATATTCTATCTTTTTTCAACTTTTTCTGATATTTGTGGGTTGTTTGCTTAACTCTAGGTTCTAATCACAAAATCACTAATCTAATAACCATAAACTGGATTAGTACTCCTGTCTTTCATTTTCTGGAAGTGCTATATATCAAATTAAACTCATCATTTACACCTTCAGGATCTATAACAGTAGTTCTCAACTTTGTTGATGCTGGGACCATTTAATAAAGTTCCTCATGTTACGGTGACT
Source organism: Phodopus roborovskii (assembly GCF_943737965.1). NCBI lineage: Eukaryota > Metazoa > Chordata > Mammalia > Rodentia > Cricetidae > Phodopus > Phodopus roborovskii. The sequence continues at coordinate 25,855,873 of NW_026126567.1, forward strand.
GCCAACCAAAGAATTAGTTCCTTGATACATCATAACTGTAATTGTGCTTCTGTTATTAATCATAATGTAAATATTTTTTGGAGATAGACATTTGTCAAAACAGTCATAATTCCAAGGTTGAGAACTAATAGTCTCTAATATATAATATCAAACATGTTCTTGAGTAAATAATAGTACCTTCATTTTCATAATGATTTAAGACATCACAGTAGATGCCTGAAACCATAGGATATAGCATATTATATGGGTAGCATTTTCTCTTTACATGAACTCCAATAAGATTAACACACATAAAAATAATACAATATGTATGCTGTAATATAAATGATGTATATCCCCCCTAACTGTAGGTAATTTCCTTTAAGGAGAGCATCCTATAAGCTTCCTCCTTATCTGAATTGCTATTCCCACTGATTTTAACACCTTGTAGCCTTATTAAGTAAATCACTTACTTAGAGGACTGTGACCCAGGAACAATCATTAACGATGGGAGAGTCTGAGTCACTAAATCACAGAAGAAATGGAGGAAGGACATGTGCGATACATGGATCATTTACCTATTTTGCAGGATGGAGGGGTATTGTTAACATGTTAACATTATACTGAAATTCAATTGTAAATTAAAATATAAACTATTCCTTGAAATTTCAAAGGCCCTTGGATCAATGTGATTAGTCTAATATCTGGAAAATGAAATTATGTCTCCATATTTTATTTACAGGAGAAGAGATTTTATTTCTTGCTTTTAGTATTATAAAGAGGCACATTAGTAAATAAAAAAGGGTATTTAACATCAGCAGTGTATATATATATATATATATATATATATATATATATCCATATATTTGAATTTCACATATATTTTTAATACTGTACAAACTTCTATCAACACCCAATTATCTCTTCAGTATGCTTTTTAATTAGCCTCTGTGTAGTAACATAAGTAAAAGAGCTTTAAGGATGGGCAAAGGAAAATATAATTACAAAGATAAATCTCCCACCAAAGTATTAAATGTACCCAATACACACACTTGCTCTCCTTTTCTTAAAAGTCATTGCATCACTAAAAATCATTATTCTCAAGCCTGCTTAGCTGTTACCCTAGCAGTGAAGGAACTGGCTATTCATTATAAACTGTTAAATAACGTTTGTTTCTGAAACAAGAGATGTTAAACACACATAGGTGCATATATAATGTATGGGAATTCATATTCATAGATGTGTGATTATAACAGTTGAAAATGAAAATGCAATGCATGTACATATACATACACACACACACACACACACACATAGTTATGGCGTTAAAGTCATAGAAGACAGTTCCTTGCAAAGTGATTCAATAAGCAGTGTTGTAGTGTGAATGAAACTATTTCCCATAGGTCAAGATGTTTCAACCATTTCTGCTGAATCAAAGGTAATGTTTTAAGACATTTAAGAGAGATAGCCATGCTGGAAAAAAATCATGTCATTGTGGCAAGGGGATTTAAGAATTTAGGGAATTGCCCTCACTGCAGTTTGCTTTTAATACTGTATGCTCACAGGTGAAATATAAGGTCCTGGCTTCCTGCTCCAATGTTAAATGACTTGCTGCCATGTCTCTGTGCCATGATGGACTCTTAATACCTTTGGAACCATAAACCTAAGTAAATGTCTCTTTTATTTGTTGCCTTGGCCATGATGTTTTATATGACAACTGTCTTGAATCCTGAAGTTGGTAAGAGAGAGTGGACGATTTTGCGAAAAATCTGACCATGGTCTGGTTGTTTTGAGGGATTTGGCAGACTCTTGAAGACTGATTAAATAAAGGGGTTCTGAACATTGTAAATAGAACTTGGGGGGTCACCACAGAAGGAGCTCACAGGACCATAGTGTGAACAGTGTGAACTCTGGAGGCTCACCTCAAAAGTAGCCAGGCTAGAGATATTTTGACAATGAAGCTGGTTGATTCTGTCCTTGTTCTAAGAATTTATCTGAGCCCAAATTACAAATTAATTGCCTCTTCGCTGGAGGCAATTTCAAGTTAGCATAATATTGAATCTATAGTGTGGTCATTGTTATTGACCTATGCAGGTCTACAATAAAAAAAATGTAGAGCATAAAGACATACAGAATGGCTGGTTTAAGGAGAGGCAATAAAATAAGTGTAAACTTAATGTTTAAGTCAAAGTTAGTAAAGAGTGTAATATTTTTCAAATTGACTGAAGGCCTCAGCCTCAACACTGGAATAAGGGGAAGGTACCCTTGGAGCAAGACCCCATGCAACTAAGTGTTCAACATCTTTAAGAGAGAATAAACCATTTTCTTGTCCCAGAAAGCAGTCAAACCATGATCTGTTCCTAATGTGATTCAAAGTGGCTTAGTTGCTATACCAAGCCAGCAACTGAACTTGGCAGTGTCTTGTGCCAGTTTGAGAGGCATAAAAGTTATGAGAAACGGAAGGTCTCTTTTATTCTTTTTACACAGGTGCAGAGAGCTTTTGTGGCTAGATAACACAGTTGGAACAGGAGTCCTTGCAAAATGTTTATCAGGTGTCATTGTGTGGAGATGTTAATGTGAAGCCTGGGTTACAATATAAACCTCAAGGTATTATATTTCCCAGAGTCTTAAACATCTGTCATAGAAATGCCTTCCAGGAGTGAAACCAGCTCAAGAGACAGGTGTTGGTTACGGAAAGCAATGCTGAAGGGACTGAGATATTGAGCCCGTTATCACCAGGCATAATGGAGCTATAGGACTTGGAGTTTTTCCTGCTGCGTTTATGCCTTACGTTGGCTGTGTTTTGATTTGATTCACTCTGCCCCCCTCCATTCTTGCATTTTAGAATGTTAGTACCTATTCTGTAACATGGTATATTGGATATGTGGAAGTTTTTTTTTTTAACATTTTATTTTATAACTGTTGTAGCAGAGTTAAAAAACAAAACAAGCAAACACAAAACCAACCTTGAGTCTTGGAGTGTGCTTTGTTAAACAGTGATGAGACTGTCAGAGACTATAGGAACTTCTAAGGTTAGATTAAAAGCGTTCTGGATTAGGATATAACCACTGTGGACCATGGAGTAGAATATAGTGATCTTTCTTCGTGTCATAACATCCCCTCTAAAATTGTATTTTTTTTTAATTAGGGCCAACCCTTCATTTAAGAATATTTTACAAATTTTCACTCTGATCCCAGACTTTCTTGGAGGTGTTTTAATCAAACTTCTGTTTGCTCATGGATTTATCTTATGTTGATTGTTCTTGCAGTTATATACTTTCTATAAAGAAAAAGCTAGTGTACTGGAGCACAGGTGCACTGCTGAGTTCCTGTGTGGCAAGGGCCAGATATAACTGGTGCATAAACACTTTCACTACCAGCCGGCATAAGAGCCAGAATCAGATGGATAGAGTATCCATGCAAAGACATTAGCAGGGCAAGCTGTGCAGATAGGGGCCAAAGTATGAAACAGAAGCCTGCCACTAAAACTAGGGAATACTCCGTATACACATCAATAGTTCCTTTCAGCATTGTCTTGACAAGTTACAAAACATGATAGAAAGTATGTGGCAGTTAGTCCTGCTGCCATATCATGGTATCTGCAATATTGATACACATAGTCAGATGATCCTTCTATATCCCCTCTGAGCCCAGGACACAATAAGCCTTGTGCAAAGAAAAGACAAATCCTCACCATGAATCTGGGTAAATGGCAGACTTAAGTCTCAGAGATCCTTGTCATATGGAATATCATCCTCACTTAACTTGTTTGAATTATGGATAATAGAAAATTTCCTCTTCCCATATGTAGGCATTGATTGACAGAGAGAACAATCTAAAGGGCAAGATAATACAGACTATTCCAAGAGGAGGAAATACCGGCTGTGGTCATGTTATATTCTTGTCTAGTGTATGTTACCATGGCAAGTATAACAAACAAAAATAACAGGGTAAGAAAGAGACTATTTAATTTTTCATGTTCGGTTTATAGTCCCTCAGTAAGAGAAGTCTGGATAGGAAGTAAAAACAGAAACCTGTAGAAGAATTCATGGAGGAATGCTGCTTATTAGCTTGCTCTCTGGTTTGCTCACTAGATCAAAAACACTGAGCTAGTTTTTTTATGTGTCCCATAACCACCTGCTGAAGGAATGTGGGTTCCTCAGTTGTCCCACAGTGAACTGTCTATCCTCTAACATTTAAGATGATCCCTCAAACACTTAAGATGATACTCCCGAGAACAACCTTACTTAGGATATGTTTAAGCAGAGAGTTTTACATGACTTTAGACATGTCAAGTTGGCAATAGAGCTAGCCAAGACACTCCATCCCTTGTCAACCTAACTCACAAATACATTACTATTAGACTGTAAAGTTTCCTTTCTTTGGTTTTATTAATTTATTTTTATTTTTATTTTACATTTCAATCCCAGTTTCCTCTTCCTCCCTCCTTCCCTCCCATCCTCCTTCTCTCACGTTTCCCCCCTCCCTCCCTACCTCCCCTCCCTCTCTCCCACTCTCACATGCACCATGACCACCCCCCCCATCCCATCCCCACCCATTCCACATGTAGGGTGATGCCCTCCAGGAGGGATCATCTAAATCTGTCAAGTCATTTGGAGTAGGGACTAGAACTTCCCTCCTGGGTCTAGGTTAAGGGAGTACCCCTCCATGGGGGATGTGCCCACAAAGTCCTTTTGTGCACCAGGAATACATCCTGGTTCTACTGTATGAGGTTCCTTAGACGGCTCAGGCCTTCTAGCTGAGACACATGTTCAGGGGGTCTGAGTCAGTCCCATGCTGGATTCCCAGCTATCAGTCCGGGGGCCCATTAGGTCCCCCATGTTCAGGTCAGCTGTCTCTATGTATTTCTGCACCCTGGTCTTCTCCTCCCTCTCTGCATCTGGATTCCAGTTCAGCTCAGTGTTTAGTTGTAGGTGTTTGCTTTTGTTTCCATTGGCTACTCGATGAGGGTTCCAGGATGGGGGGATAAGTTAGTCAATGATCTCATTATCAGCGAAGTGCATTTATGGTAACCTTTCCACTGTTGCTCAAATTGTTAGTTGGAGTCAGTCTTGTAGGTTTCTGGACATTTCTTGTGGTTCAGTTTTCTCTTCAAACATATAATGGCCCCCTCTTTTATGGTCTCTCTCTCTCACTCTCTCTCTATCTCTCTCTCTCTTACTCTCTCTCTCTCTTTCACTCTTTCTCCTACCTCTCTCTCCCCCTCTCTCTTCTATTCGTGCCCTGACTCAATCTTCCTGGTCCCACCTGCTTTCCTCTCCTCCTCTTCTCTTTTTCCTAGTTCCCTGTCCACTCACTGCTAACCCCCACTCCCCATGTGCACTGGAGAACTTGTCCCTTCCCCCTTTGGTGAGGGACCTTATATGAATCTTTTAGAATTAGAATCCTCCTTGTATCATAATTCCTCTGGCGATATGAATTATAGGAGGGTGATCCTTTGCTCTATGTCTAAAATGCATATATGAGTGAGTACATATCGTGTTCCTCTTTTTGTGACTGGGTTACCTCATTCAGGATGGTTTCTTCAAGTTCCATCCACGTACCTGTGAATTTCAAGATTCTATTGTTTTTTGTTTGTTTGTTTGTTTTGTTTTTGTTTTTTGTTTTTTGTTTTTTGTTTTTTCAGCAGAGTAGTATTCCAATGTGTAAATGTGCCCCATCTTCTTTATCCATTCTTCAGTTGAGGTGCATCTAGGTTGCTTCCAGGTTCTTGCTGTTACAAATAATGCTTTTATGAACATAGTTGAGCACATGTCTTTGTTGCATGGATGAGGATCATTTGGATATATGCCTAAGAGGGGGATTGTCGTGTCCCGTGGTAGACTGATTCCCATTTTCCTGAGGAACTGCCATACTGATCTAAATGGCTTTAAAGTTTGCACTACCACCAGCAGTGGAGGAGTGTTCCCATTTCTCCACATCCTCTCCAGCATAAATTATCATTGGTGTTTCTCATTGTAGCCATTCTAGCAGGAGTAAGATGGTATCTCAGAGTTGATTTGATTTGCATTTCCCTAATAGCTAAGGATGTTGAGCACTTTCTTAACTGTCTTTCAGCCTTTTTGATTTCCTCTATTGAGAGTTCTCTATTCAGATCTGTACCCCATTTTTAAATAGGGTTATTTTGTGTTTTAACTAGTTTCTTGAGTTCTTTGTATATTTTGGAGATCAGCCCTCTGTCAGATGTAGGATTGGTAAAATCTTTTCCCAGTCTGTGACTGTCATTTGGTCTTGTCAACTGTATCCTTTGCCTTACAGAAGCTTCTAAGTTTGAGGAGGTCCCATTTTGAATTGTTGATCTCAGCGTCTGTTCTACTGAAGTTATGATCAGGAAGCGGTCTCCTATACCAATTTTTTCAAGGGTACCTCATACTTTTTCTTCTAAGAGGTTCTGTTTGGCTGGATTTATGTTGAGGTCTTTGATCCATTTGGACTTGAGTTTTCTGTATGGCCTAACTGCAGTCTACTACACACCATCATCCAGTTGTGCCAGCACCATATTTTGAAGATTATTTCCTCCCTTTGTTTACTTTTAGCTGTTTTGTCAAAAATCAGGTGTTCATATGTATATAGGTTAATATCAGGATTTTCAATGCAATTCCATTGGTCTATTTGTCTATTTCTGTACCAATATAAGCCAGTTTTCAGTACTATAGTTTGTAATAGAGCTCAAAGTCAGGAATGAGGATACCTCCTGAAGTTCCTTTATTGTACAGGGTTGTTTTGGCTATCCTGGATCTTTTGTTTTTCCATATGTACTTGATTATTATCCTTTCAAGGTCAGTGAAGAATTGTGATGGGAGATGTCATTCTGTATATGTTTGTTATACTGGTTAATGAATAAAGCACTGTTAGCCAATAGGAAAGGAAGATAGGAGGGACTAGGAGACAAGGAGGAAAGAGGAAGTAGTAAGGAGGAGCCAAGATGGAAAGTCTGGAGATAGCAGTATGCCGGCAGGCTCCCCGGTAAGAGAAATAAATAGATCAGCAGAAATAGGTTAATAATTAAGGCAGAGCTAGCCGATAAGAAACTAGTAACTGGCCAACAGCATAATATCAAATACAGAGTCTCAGTGTATTATTTGGGGCTGGCGTGGCAGCGGGACAAGACCAGAGGTGGCGGGCAGAAAAACCTATACTCCTTACAGAATTGTGCTGGGATTTTAATGGGGATTGCATTGAATCTATAGATTACTTTTGGCAAGATATTCATTTTTACTATGTTTATCCTACCTATCCAAGAGCATGGGAGACCTTTCCATTTTCTGGTATCTTCTTTAAAGACATAAAGTTCTCATTAGTTCTTTTGTTTCTTTGTTAGGTTTCTGACTGGTGGTTCTGTCCAGCGATGAGAGTGGGGTATTGAAGTCTCCCACTATAAGTGTGTGAGGTTTTATGTGTGCTTTGAGTTTTAGTGGCGTTTCTTTTACGAATGTGTGTGCCTATGTATTTGGGGTGTAGATGTTCACAATTGAGACTTTGTGCTGATGGATTTCTCCTGTGATGAACACAAAGTGACCTTCTTCATCTATTTTGATTAATTTTGGTTTGAAGTCTAACTTGTTAGACATTAGGATAGCCACACCTGCTTGCTTCTTGGGTCCATTTGAATGGAATATCTTTTCCCAGCCCTTTACCTGAGATAATGTCTGTCTTTGAAGCTTAGATGTGTTTCATGTATGCAGCAGAAGGATGGATTCTGTCTTCATATACATTCTCTTAGCCTGTGTCTTTTTGTAAGTGAGTTAAGACCATTAATATTGAGTGAAAGTAAGTACTATTGATTGTTAATGCTTGCTAGTTTTAGATTTGTTGTTGGCAGTGGTATTATGAATATATTTGCTCTGCTTTGCCCTTGGGTTCTGGTGAAGTGGGACTATCTATAGCCTATGTCTTTGTGGGAGTAGTTAACTTCCTTGGGTTGGAGTTTTCCTTCCAGAACTTTCTGTAGGGCTGGATTTGTAGATACGTAATGTGAAAATGTGGGTTTTTCATTAAATTTCTTGTTTTCTCCGTCTATAGTGATTGAGAGTTTTTCTGGGTATAGTAGACTCAGTTGGCATCTGTGGACTCTTAGTACTTGTGAACATCTATCTAGGATCTTATGGCTTTGAGAGTTTCCATGGAGAAGTCAGGTATAATTTTGATAGGTCTGCCTTTATCTGTTACCTGGCCTTTTTCCTTCACTGCTCTTAATATTCTTTCTTTTTTCTGTGTTGAGGTATCTTTTTCCTTTGGTCCAGTCTATTTGGTGTTTGGTATGCTTCTTGTACTTTCAGATTGGAAAAATTTCCCTCAATGATTTTGTTGAATACGTTTTCTGCACCTTTGAGCTGGACTTCTTCGCCTTCTTCTATGCCTATTATTCTTAGGTTTGGCCTTTTCATGGTGTCCCACATTTTCTGGATGTTTTGGCTGAAGGATTTGTTGGATTTATGATTTTCTTTGGTCGATGAATCTATTTCTTCTAGTTTATCTTCAGCGCGTGAGATTCTCTCTTCCATCTCTTGTGTTCTGTTGGTTATGCTTGTGTCTGTAGTTCCCGGTCATTTTTTCTATTTCCAGCGTTCCTTCAGTTTGTATTTTCTTTATTGTCTCTATTTCAGTCAGTTTTCAAGTCTTGAACTGTTTCTTTTGCCTTTTTAATTGTTTCTTTCTTTTTTTTTTTTTTTTTTTTTTTTTTTTTTTTGGCTTTCTGTACTTTCTTTAAGGGAGTTGTTCATTTCTTCCAACTTTTTGTTTGTTTATTCTTCCATTTCTTTAAGGAATTTTCTCACATCATCTGTGAGGGCCTCTATCATTTTTATGACGATATTTTTTAAGTTGTTCTCTTCTGCTTCATCTGCTTTGGGGTGTTCAGGTCTAGTTGATGAGGAGTCCCTAGATTCTGGTGGAGTTATGCTTGTCTTTCTATTGTTAGGTGTTTTCTTGTATTTCCATCTTCCATCACTTCTTCCAGTAGGTACAGGTGGGGTCTCCATCTCTAGCTCTCTCTATGGTACTCCCCGGAGATTAATGGGTTCAGAAGTTCAATATCTGTAGCTCTGGGTGGTCCAAGCTCTCTAGGAGGTATCTCCTTAGGCAGGGGACTGGGAATGGGTGTCGAAGATCAGGCTCCAGCAGAGGCCTGGCGATGGATGTCAAATATCAGGATGTTCCAGTGCAGATAGGCAGATCTAACTGGGGCCTGGCACAATCCAGCTGAGGCTTCTTTAGTAGAGGCCCTGCTATAGGGGTTTCAGGGATCCAGCCCACAGGGACTCAGGTTGGTTCTGAGGAGCTAGGTGGGTGTCTGGGAGGGGCCCCCCAGAACCCCAGCAGAAAATCAGCGGTGGGGGTCAGCGATCAGGCAGGCGGGGATTCTGGGTGGTGCCACATAGATAGGAAGGTCTCTAGCAGAGGCCTGACGATGGGGGTCAAAGATCCTGAAAGCTGGGTTCCATAATGTTTCCTGTCTTATCCCAAAGAACTCAAACTAATATCATAATATAGATTTCAATTTTACTTTAAAAGTCTCACATGTTCAAAGTACTTTAAAAGTCCAGTGTTCTTATATCACTTGGAAAATATCGCTCCGGTTTGTCTAGAGACATGTTTCCACAATGAATCTAGACCCGGTCAAGCTGACAATTAGTCAGTACATAATCACAAGAGGAAATATTTATACTGATCTGGCTATTCAGCTTACGATTATAAAACAATTATTGCTGCTAGAACCATACTAGAGGAATTTTCAGAAGGAAACATTGCTTTTCTACAGCTGATTTTCCCATTAACCAAAAGGCAATAAATATAATCAACGAGTGGTATTTCAAATATTTGATGAAATATTCTCTTTTTTCTTTCTCTGACATTTATACATGTATATTTACCTGAACAATCACTGTTGTGAATGAAGACATTATATTTTTGCTCTTATCTCCTTATCGCCTTAACACAGTTCTCAGCTGCCACAATTTTCAGCCAATATTTAATTATGAATAAATTGTAATACAAACTACCCTTTGAGTAACTGTCCCAGGTGACACTCTGTCAGACTATTTTTGTTGTTTGTTTGCTTGGTTGTTTGGTTTGGGTTAATAGCCAAGTAGTCATTATCACTAGTTTTTGACCCTTATCTTAAATTTGCGTCTTATTTTTCCCTAAGGTTAGAGTTAGAACTCCTACAGGAACTCTAGGTCAATAGTCTTAATACTCTCACACACAATCAATTCTTTTTTTATATAAAACAAAATATATACTTCATTTTGTATTCTTTCTGTATAACCCGTACTGTCCCTGAAAACTTATTTCATTTAGGCCCACTAGTGAAAATTTAAAAACTAACAGGGTTTTTCACTTAAAATCCTTGTAAATCAGTTGCTGCCTCAGTACTCTCAGTGTGTTTCATGTTTACAAACCTAAAAACAATTCTGGGACCCCCTCCCACCTATGTTTGATGACACTGTCTGGAAATCATTCAACCCTCACATCTTCTGTTGTCCACTTGACTGCAGCTCCCAGGATAATTTGTCTTTTCTGTTAAAAAAAAAAAAAATGGGTTCTTTACTCTAAGAGTTCTACTCTGGCTTTTTCCATGGAGAGGATTTATTTCATATAATATTTCTGGCTGTAGCTCTGAAAACTAGATTTCTAAGCTATAAAATATCTAGGCTTATTTCTTTTATCAAAACAATCAAATGATTTCCTGCAGGTTATAAATCCTCTTCTCAGTTCTCATGTTTTTTATCTAGGAGTTTTGGAGTCTTGTTCAGGTAGACCCGGGGAGCAGCATATTATTTTAAAGGGGCATGAAGCATATGGCTTGATTACATGATTACACAGTAATTTTTGTACTCTGAAATAATTAGCCTGTTTTTCAGTTATGTGCTTTTTATGGTTTCATATGGTATAATTTTAATGGCTTTTTATCCTTATTATAAAGCCATTTTAGTAAATGCAGACAATAAATACTACTCTGAAAGGGTTTTATGAGTAAGTCATTCCAATAAATAACTTTTATGCTTATATTTCATTTTTGAGGCTGACATAAGTGCACTAATTTACTATGTCTTAAAAGCACTGTAGAATGAGCAAATGAACCAACCATTTTAAAAGAAAATAATAACTTTTGGAACTTTAAAATTTTATAACACAGGGATCCCAAAGCTTTATATTTAGTGTCTTTATACTTAGTGCCTCTGACCTAATTCTAGCAATGGCCACTTTTGCTTTCCAGTCCCACACAATTGTATGGGATACCACACAGACAATTCTATGCTGATGAAAATGGTGGGAGGCTTCTTACCACCTGCCTGGCTTCATCTTCTCTCTTTCCCATGTTAACTAGACTGTTTTTTTCCCCTACAACTTTTATAGATGTCTGTTATATATTTATATATAAGCACAATATAATAATACTGTATTGTTTAAAGTTTACTGATAATATTTTCATGGCCTCTTTACTTGAACTTTAATATAAATGTAACCCAATAATCCTGATGTGTTACCTCTGCTGAATTTGCCTTGATAGCTGAGAAGAGATTTATATATCTAAATCTCTTAGTTGGCCATATTCAAAACTAAAAACAAATAAATAGAAAACAATGTGTCTTTAAATAAACTTCTACAATGTAGATTCAGACTTTTACACTTTTAAATTCTCTGTTGAAAACTTGTCTTTTAAAGTGTTTTGCACTACAGAAGCCATTTTAGCATTTAAAACAACAAATCAGAAATGAAAGCAAAATCTCTAATATCTCCCCCAAATTCCTCAGATATCAGACTTGAAAAATTAGCAGATATGATATCTAATAGTTTGATTCCACTAAAAAATTAAGAAATTTATAATAAACTACAGTTTTGTTAATACAATGATGTGGATTTCTTGGGGGAAATGTGTATATTGTTACAGTATATGTTCAAGACACAACTAAGTGCTATAACACACTATTTGTCTCATGCCTTGGGGTGGCAACAGCACATATTTCCATATGAGTATTCCACACTGTTTAAATTTGATTTTCATTCTACTCACTGGAGCTACACAAATGGTATAGTAGTAAATTTTGTCAAGGATCTCCAGTTACTTATTAGTATTGAACTAAACCTGAAAATTCTCTAACACGAATGGACTATAATTTGTATTATCTCCACTGATAGGGACACAGGCCCTTTGTGTGTCCTTTTGAAGCCATATCTGTGATACTTCAATGAATATTGCTGAGAAACTTCAAAAAGGCTTAGTAGTATGAATATTATAATTGTAGTCTCAGACCAAAGATAAAAGGACAAGAACTTAATGTCTAAGCCACTGGTAATTCACTGATCCACATACACAATTTCAAAAATATTGTTAAATTAGACTGATACTTTGTTTATAATCTAATAAAGCCACTGAAGATCAAAATGCAAAAGCTAGTCACAGCCATAGAAGTCGGGCACTGGTGGCGCACACATTTAATCCCAGGACTCAGGAGGCAGGCAGATGCACATCTGTGAGTTCAAGGCCAGCCAGGGCTACATAAGAACGAATCAGTGTAAAAGAAACAGAACTCATGCCTTTAACCCCATCACTAGAGAGATATATAAGATAGGAGCTGCCTTGGTAGAGTTAAGAGCTCTCTGGTAACTTAATCTTGTTTTTCTGATCTTCAGCTTTAACCCCAAATATCTGTCTCTGGGTTTTTAGTATTCATGCTAGTAATTATCTGATATATATCAGATCAAAGGATATAGTTTAACCTTCACTTTAACTATGTATCATTTCCTTCTTTATGTCCAAAGCAGGAAGATTACTATGAGTTTGAGGAGAGGCTGGGCTATGTAGTGAGTATAGCTATATAGCTATAGAAGTGTGTGTGTGTGTGTGTGTGTGTGTGTGTGTGTTTACCTCTCTTTATGACTGTCTCTCACACAGATATAGACACACACACATATAGAAGTGTATACACTTTTTCCTTGTGAAGGAAGCATTTAAAGTCCTTTATTCCTGCCCTTCTCAAATATATAACTGATATATTGTCAATTGGACTTGCATCAGTGGCTTCTAGAACTTTAGCAACAATTCGTCTTATCCACTTGTAAGCTTGTACTGAATCCTCTTTGCATTGTAATGGTGTCCTGATCTTAGCTTCTAGAAAACCATTATCTATTATCTTCTTCTATGAGCTCTGTGTTTGGTCTTCTGCATATAAACGAGAATTTCAGCATTGTCTCTATTACATAACATAATACCTTTCAATACCATCCTTTTTATTGCAAAATGACATTCTGTGTATTACTGAGTAATGTCCCTGTGAATGTATGTCCACACATGTATTACAGGTTAATTGCAAATGAATATTAAGGGTATTCGATCTGAAATACACTTTAAAACAGTGTTGCAAATAAAATCTTGAGAGGGCAGGTATTGTTCTGATGTACTGACTGTTGTTTACCTATAGAGAAAGAATTTTGGATTATGCTGTAGTTCTATTTGTAGATTTTATATTGTTTTACTCCACACCCAAGAGAAGCTTATGTTTTTCAGAGTACCTGAAATCATTTACATCGTCTCCATGCTTTGGAGAATTATCATTTATCTGTGTACTACCCAGTGTCTATGCTTGTCTTTCTTTTTTAATTTTTCTTTTAATGTTTATTATATATACAGTGGTCTACCTGAATGCCAGAAGAGGGCACCAGTTTGTGAGCCACCATATGGTTGCTGGGAATTGAACTCAGAACCTCTGGAAGAGCAACCAGTGTTCTTAAACTCTGAGCCATCTCTCCAGCCCCTATGCTTGACTTGTTAATACTAAATGCTCTAACATGAGTGAGATGATACCTTGTCTTTGGCTTGGACTTGCATTTGTTTTAGGAATAATGATGGTAAACACTCCCTGTTTTATATGCTTGTCAAGCATTTGTATGTCTCCTTTAGAGAAATGACTACACACATCTGTTGCCTATATTTGTAATTTTTGTTGTTGCTTGATTATTTTTAGTATTAGGTAAAAAAATATCTTATTAGATAATTAACCTGCAAATATTTTCATTATTTTGTGCATTGTGTCTCGATGATGTAGATTATTCTTTTGCTGTATAAAGACATTTTAATATGACATAATCTCATTTTTCATATTTTTATTCCCTGGGTTTTTGAGTTTTATGTAATAAGAAAACAAAATGTTTACCCAATAAATAACCTAAAGCATTCTTTTGATTCCCCCAAAATCCCTTCCATCACTTAAAAATTTAATCCATTGAAGTACATTTTTACTGTGGAGAAATTGGATTCTACTTTAACTATTCTCTATATAGATACACAGTTTTTGCAGAATCACTTGTTGAAGAGAGTATCTTCAGTCTAATATGTTTGCTGAGATTATTGACAACAAATTAGGCATAAATAAATGAGATTTCTATGTGAGGTGTGGCAAGCACACAGATTGTTTACTGAGATAGATCTTAATCTGCCCTATTGATCTTAGTATCAAGTTTAATGTCAGTAACTATAGCTTTTGCTGTAATGTGTAGTAGTTTGCTTGTTTGTCTTTACTTTGAAGACAGGATGCAAGTGGAAGTGAATTTTGACCCTCCTTCTTCAATATTCAGGGTATACCAATTATAGCTATGTGGTATTATGCCAAATCTGTAATATACTTTAACCCATGTATTATAATGAGTCTTTTTTTTCTATTTGCTCAGTAGTTTTTCCCACCTGAAATATTTATTAAGTGCCAACTTTAGCAATTTTTATTCTTATGAAAAATTATAATTTGACAAATATTTAACATATACACTGTGAGAGTATGACTGAATGTACATAGGTAATAAGCTGGGTTCTGGTGGCATGGAATCACAGCACAGATTATTGTAAAGATTAGCTTGTCTAGGTGGCAGTTGGCTATGTAAAGCATTCTCATCTGATATGTATTTTTATAAACATGTTAGGTATTCTATTGTTCTTTAGTCTCTGGTATCTAATGAAGCTATTATATTCACCTTTTATTTGAAATTGAGTGTAACCATTTCTACATTGGCATTAGTAGATTCAATTATCTCCATTACACTTAAATTTCCAGGTTTGAACTTAGGGATCACTGCATGAAGCACTAATTCAAAGGATTAATGAAAATTTTGTTATCTAGAAATTTCAAATGTAGGTTCTTAAGAAAAATTCTAGATTGATTATATTATATAGGGTCACAATAAATCCTAGCCTGGGTAAAACAGCATAGAACAATAATTTCTGCACCCTAGAGGCTAAAAGAAAAGGGTCAGTTCAAGTCGACTTGGATTCTGTCTCAAAAACAAGATTAACAAATTACTAAATTATAAAAATGTATTACCCTCTTCTAATCTTAGAATCAATGGGATTCACCTCTCTATTTTATAAGACTAAGGGGCAGGTACTTGGACTCTAGGCATTGCAACATAGACTAGCCCTCAACTTCAAAAATCTTATATGCAAAATTTACATGTTTTATGAGATTACAGGCTAACTTTTTATTCCTACATATGAAATGGAATTGGCAAGAAACACAGACAAAATTTAACTCATATGGTATGCATAAATCTCTAAGTTAATTATATGAAAGTCTACCTAATTAGAGAAGTTGTTACTAATTGTCTCTAGATCAATTCTTATATCTGATCCAATTTACAGATCTTCTTGAATGAAGAAAATACCAGGCATCTTCAAAGAAAAACTATAATACAATGTATTATTTTTAACATTCATTTTATCAAGAACAATTGTTGATAAGTATACATGAAAAATGGCTGTTATTTACAATATTATAGTTATAAAATGGTTACCTGCTGAGCTTTTCTTCCCATCCAGTCCCCCTAAATAAATGTTGAAAATATTTAGTCCCATTCTTCTGACACTAGCAAATAAATATTATTAAGACACTGTTAGAAAATTTATCACAGAGAAACAATCAGGAAGACATACTCAGGTGTTAAAGACAGTGATAAAATAGTTCAGGGAATGTTTCTTCTGCATTTAATACTGTGCTTGGACAAAATATTTAAGAAAGCATCACATCAAACTGACGATGTCATGGGATTCATTCACAGATTACTAGTATCCCTGAGCATTATTCATAGTTTCTTGATACTCTAAACCTCACCCTGTAATACTGATCTTTCACAAACTTCTGAAAATTATTAGAAAAATTACAATGTTTCTTGGCAAGTCAGTAATTGCTAAAGGTCTATTTTTTTTTTTTTTTTGCATCCATGTATCCATGTTTCCAAGTTTTAATACACTGGTTTTTTTTTAATTTAAAAGATGATGAATTTCTTTGATTTTGTGATTGCTATATTGTTTTATCTCATTAAGCATCAAATCATCAAAACAGAGAATGACTTCAGCAAAGTGTTGCTTTCATGACACCAATGTAAATCTTTATTGTCTTCTGACTCTATGATTGATTTACCAACTGTCTAGAATTCTGGTTAAAATCTCAAGGTGAATTTTATTATTTCTTTTACTCCTTGAAGATAGTCTTCTTTCATTTGTGAATGATGAAAACATATGATCAACAGTGCTTTGTATAGTAATCAAAACAATTTAATAAGCTTTATTTTTGCCTCAGTATGAGGGCTTTTGCCTTGTCTTGTTTTAACTAGTTTTGTGGAGTCTTTCTCATTTTCACTATCCTGAAGCTTAAAAATATAGGGTCCAGGGGAATACATTTACTAAAATTATGTGACAAAGGGACCTATTCTCCAGCAAAGTAGCCAAAGGGACAATCCCCTATAATGGAAAAAACAAAAGCAAAAACAAAAAACTAGAGTTATTTATTTGCATTTTTGCTGCTCCACATTGTCTACAACTTAAAGACAATTGGTTTGTAAAAGAATTGACTTAATTTTCTGAGCATGCTAGTGGAGTAGCTCTAGAAAGAATTACTCCAAACAATGAGGTAAACACACTGAGTGTGGGAATATTAATTTTTTTGTGCAACCAGGGAAAGAACTAAAATGTAGATCCATAAATGAGTTATTTACTTACTGGGTAATTTATGGAACCTCTATTTCACCAGGAGAGATTTTTTTTTTTACATCTTTACCTCTCAGATCTGCTGGATTAGTAGTCCTAGCCTAAACCAAGTCTTCTTTTTTGCCCAGGGCACACTTATAATTCAAGAATCTGGTAACATGAGCTTTGATTCTTACCTGGGAACTTCTAATTTTTATACCATAATTTCTACTAAAAGAAAATAATTTAACCTAGAATATATAGACACAATTAGAATAGTGATTGGAGCTCTTATTAAGTAGTGCAGGTGAAAAAATAATTGTGACTTGTAGTGGCATCTTGTTCTATCAAAGATTTGGGATTGGAGCCACACCTTATGGTATGGCTTCACTTTGTTCAGACATGACCCCTGAGAAGAGGAGGTGCTTGCTCACACTCTCTTGGGTTGTGTTTGGAGCATCCTGAAGGGCATAGGCTGCATCTCCAGGAGTAGGAAGACCTCAGTGGCTATTTACCATCGTTGTCCCCAAGTAAATACCTGTTAATTCTAAGTTATCTGGATATTTGTGGGCTTCCTTAAACCCATCTTCAGTGAGTGGAACACTGAAAATCTCTTGAGGAATGTCCTAATATTTCTTGCCAAATATAAGCACCAAGGTGTAGATTTAATATTCAAATATCACAATGGATTGCTTTCCAAGGAAATCCAAATCTGAGTGACACTGCACAAGTCATTGAGGTAAATGGAAATGACAGTTCAGGGCACAAAGAATTTATGATGTTTCATGGAGAAGGGCAGTGTCAAGTACTTGCTCTGTTCAAAATCAATGTCATACTGTGTTAGTAGCTTAACCAACTACCTCAGTATTTTTCAATTTTCTGAAACCTACAAGTTCATTGAGATCTTCAAAGTCTATTTTGGAGCTGGGCACCCACACCTTTAATTCCAGCACTAGGGAGGCAGAGACAGGTGGATCTCTGAGTTCAAGGCCAGCCTGGTCTACAGAGCTAGTTCAAGGACAGGCTCCAAAGCTACACAGGAAACCGTTTCAAAAACAGACAAACAAACAAACAAAACAAAACAAAAACAAAAAAGTATATTTGGAAAAGTAGGTATGTATGGTACAAAGCATGGGCATTGCCATTCCTGGGTGACAGGTTGCTCCTAACTTCAAACAAGAAAGCGGCAATTAGTTGTGCAAATGAGACAGATATCAACATGTTCAATATTCTCAGCCCCAAATATTTCTGCTTAATCTAGGGCTATTTTGTTGTTTCCCCTGAGAATGTTTAACAAATATACCATAATTTGAGACTGTTCAACTTTTGCTCTTAAGCATAGTGCATCCCTTTCCCAGACACAAACTCTCAGCAAAAGCTATAGACCCTCAATTCATACTGTTTTCATCTTCAAGTTACTCTTAAGGATTTTTTCTGTCTTCCTAAGTGCATCTCAACATCTTCCTCCAGAAGAAAACATAGCCAGAATAGCACTTAGCTTCTTGATATTTCCAGTATACCTTATTTTCATAATTGCCTCAGATGCTTACAAAATGCATTCTAGATATATATACATTAAATAAAGTCATAGACTCACTTAGCATCTAAAGCTGATATAGATTGTTTTATTATGTAATTTAAAATTTTTGGATATTATATTATACTTTCCTCATTTTTCCTTCTTTTTTTACTCTTTCCATAACCTCCCATATACCATTCTACTGTCCAGTTCCAACAAATTTCAGTACCAGATGCAATGTACTTTTCCTTCTGGTAAATTTTATAACATTGTACTTGAACTGACAGGAGTGAAATTCCTTTCTTTCTCCAGTATTCTGTAAAAACAAGTAGACTTTATTCTTGACAGAACATGCAATTTATTCAACATATTACTCAGTACAATTGTGAAATGTAATTCTTCACCACCATTCATAACCAGTATTAATAACTACAGAACAATGTAGGCGAAAGTAGGAGTAGGCGTTTTGACGATATGTGAATATGATTTATATGAAAATGCTTTAAAAACCTTGCTGAATTCAATTTTATTATTCTGAATAGTGAATGTGGGTGATTTTTCTTTCTAATCCTTTTTTGTATTGCTTCATTTTATTAATTTGGCAAGAATTCTCCACATTTGTTCAGCTAAAGGAAAAAAAACACATCTATAATTTCATTCTAGGTTAGTTACAACATAATGTCAAGATCTGTACTTAGCCATTACATTCCTCTGTCATACACCCTTAATGTCTTAGAATAAAATACAACTCTTTTTTGCTGTCAAAGCAGAAAGAGAAACAAAGGGAATATCTGCTTGGTTTAATAATAAAATGCTTCAGAGTAAAGAAAGATTATGCAAAACAGTCTAAAATAATGGTAAGAAAAAAATAGAGATTGAGAATAAGTTCTTGTAGAAAATTAAATAATTATATGCAAATGTAGTACATGGTGGTTGTTGATTCCTGCACATGGGAGGTAGAGGCAGAAGGATTGAGAATAATGTCATCTATATGGTCTCAGCTACATAAAGTTCAAAGGGCACCTGCAATGCATAATACTCAGAGCTTAAAATGTCCTCTTTACATGGTTAAAATAAAGTACAAATAGTAGTTGTATTATTTTAATGATAGATATATATTATATAGTTTAAACATTTCTTAAATATAGGTGTATATCATATTATTTATACATGAATGCAGTGTTGGTATCAAATTATTTTCTGCTGATTTCTAATCAAAGTGAAATAAAACTAGCTGCAATTCTAAACATTGTTTGTTTTTACCCACAAATTTGAAATTAGCCCTCTTCAGAAGACCACACAGTTCTAGACAAAAGAAAATGAGAAACAATTTAAAAAATTCAAACTCATTGACTAAAATGAAACCATTAGCTGGAGTTTTATGTACTGGGAATATAAAGAAACCAGTTTTCTTTAACATGGTATTAAAATATTAGTGGACATCTTTGGTTGAGTTTGCTGTAGAAACAGAGCATGGAAGAGACATACTGACTGAGGATAGGTTACTGAAGATGAAATTCTATGGCTATAAATACTTGCTGCTATCCTAGAGTACTGGAGTTCTGTGCTGGAACCCAGGTCATAGAAACCACAAACACCTGTAATTCCAGATCAAGGAGATTCCATACTATTTTCTGTTCACTATGGGAACCATGTGCTTGTGGCATTTACTTGTAGAAATACATCCACATCCATAAATAAAAGATAATAAATTTACAAAACAAAATAAAACTGACAGAAGGAATCAGGAGTTCAAATGTACATATGAAGAAGCATGAAATTATAACTTTACCTACAAATTATAACACCCTACAATATGGATAAATACAAGATCTGAAATTATAAAACTGTTATATATCAAAAACATGTACAGAAAAGTGGTGGATATCCCATGACATGAGTAAGCATACATGTTAGATATGATCCCCATAGATAATGAAAGCAAAATTGGACATATACAATAGTATCAACCTCAGCAAGTTCTGCACAATGGAAGAAACACTTCATAAAGTGAAAACGACTAAAGAATGTAAGAATATATTTGAAAAGTTCATCTACTAATGGCTTCTATGCTAAAATATAAAGAAATTTAAGTAAATAATAGCAGGGCTTGCTATGGAAATTAACTATGTGAAGTAGTGTTGCATTTTTTTTTTGTGCTGTATCTTTTTAATTATGTAAAAAAAAATTGCATTTGTCTTATCTTGCATGCCCAAGACACCTGATTAATCTAATAAAAAGCTGGGTAGCCAATAACCAGGCAGTGATATAAAAGGCATAACTGGCAAGCAGAAAGAATAAGTAGGAAGAGAAATCTAGGCTTGAAAAGAACAAGAAGAGAAGGAGGAGAGAATGGAATGAGTGGGAAAAGAGAGAGAGAGATGCCCAGGCCAGCCATACAGACAGCTGGAAAGTAAGATAAACAAAACAAAACAAAACAAAAAAGGTAAAAAGCCCTGAGACAAAATGGAAATAAAGAGAAATGGATTAAATTAAGTAAGTTGTAAAGTTGTAAGAGCTAGCAAGAAATGAGCGTAAGCTAGGCCAGGCATTCATAACTAATAAGAAATCTCCATATCATGATTTGGGAGCTTGTTACAGGACTTTTACAAATATTTCTAACTAACATTTTTATTTCATAGTATGGCTTTACGCTTTACCTTTTTATTTGGGAATAATTTTAGGGTTATAGAATCTGGCTTGTGAGATGGCTCAGTGAGAAAAGCTATTTGCCAATAAGCCTGATGACACAATTTCAGTGTTCAAAACAACATGGTAGAAAGAAAGTACAATTCCAACAGATTTTCCCCAGTCTCACAAAACTCTCTCTCTCTCTCTCTCTCTCTCTCTCTCTCTCTCTCTCTCTCTCTCAGTCTCACACACACACACACACACAGACTATAGAATCATGAAAAATAGTAGATTCATTTCTACATATTTAACAACCAGTTTCCCACAATATTCAAAACTTAAATAACCATAGGGCTGAACATGTGACTTCAAGTTAAAAACTGTTGATAGTCTTATAGAGGAAAAAAGTTCAAATCTCAGCACCTATATCTCGTGGTTCACAATTCCCTGTAAATCTAGGTGTAGGGACTCTAGAGAATCTGACACCTTCTACTTTGCAAATATATTTCCCCAAAATCATGAAAATTAATAATGGGATAAAATGGAGAGAACAGAAAATGAAATTAGTAAATCCATTATGGGGAAAAAAGTAACTATGATTTGACCCAGTATCCCCATATCTGCATATCAGAGTACTAAAGAGATATTTGTATGTTTCGCTGGTTTCAGAATTGTCACAGTAGCCAAAATCTGAACACTACATAGTTACTCATAAAAAGACCAATGAATAAACCAAAGTGGCCTATATGCACAATATAATAACCACAATATAATAATGTAATAATTATTCCATTATTAAAATCTTTATAATCTTATTATTCGTTGATGCTGTGCCTTTCCAGGCAGACTCAGAGTCAACAACAAAGACACTGGGGATCAGGTTGAAAAAGCAACAAGCTTCATTTATTTCTGGGAGAGGGAAGTCTTATATATTCACTGCCCATTCAGGGAGGGGTAGCTGCAGCTATCTGTCCTGGCAGCCTCTGATTGTTCCCAGCTGGCTTCCTGTTGTCAGTCAGCAGCAGCTGCTGGGCCACCTGGACAGATCTAGGTTGGCTAAGGGAGAAGTTAATACTGTGTGCATGCTCAAGTAGTTGATTCAGCTTGACCCTGTATTCATGCCTAGGCATGTCCAGGCATGTTTAGACTCCTTCTGTCTGGTTACATTTGCCCCACAGTTCATGATGGTATTAATGAACTCAGAGGATAATACCAAACCCAAGACTCTACTAGTTGCTAAAATTTAAATTCTTGACAGTAGGATCTTGTTGAGGGAAAAAAAAAATTGTTTTATTTATTTTTTTCTCCCATGGTATGCATAAGAGAAAATTCTTCTATAAGACTCTAGTTTACCTCAATAAGACTTTCATGAAGAACTCAGATACATGCATTATATTTTACACAGAGGGAAAAGATATATAGCATGAATATGAGCAAGAAGGCTACATGACAAATATGTACTTTCTTAACCATGATATATGTTTTTGTTTTTGTTTTTTTCCCCTGGGTCAGAACATCCCAGCCTTGATCTATTTAGGTAGTTCCTACAGTTCCTAGACCAAAATGTTTTTGAAAGTTTACCATCAGCATCTACATTCTGATATAATCTAAAGATCACTGGTCTTCTAGGTTTTATACATCTATAAAAGGATTATTTAGCAGTTAACATTTCACTCATTTACAGGTAGTGACATGTCTTTAGAATTTTTAATCCTAGGGTAAATGTAGGGAAGTAACTAAAAAGGATAACTCAGAAATGACATTTTATTCACTAATATGTTAGGTTAAGAAAAACAATCCATGTGCAGGAAGGCACACACTCTCCTAAGAACACTATTGGTAATTAAAGTGCATGATCTCAAGAGTGATGATTTTTGCAAGTACTATATCTTCTGAATGAAAGGCTAGTAAGATCTTCTTAAGTCATTGTCTGATCATTGTTGGAAAGGATGAACTAAATTGATGACTATGTTTCAAGCATTTTCGAAGTTATTTGTGATTAAATTATAAATACCAAATGCTGATTCCAATTTCTGTTTACTATTCATTTTAAATCATTTCTAAATTCATTATAATTAGAAATGATGGATTTATATTATAATATACATCAGAGTTACTAAATAAAAAAATCAGAAAATAACTTAATATGTACTTACTATGATATATAAATACATACTCACACACAAACATATATATGTATTGCTGTATAAACCTTACGAAGAAAATTTCCTATAACATAATACCATAGTTGAAGGATCTGTTCTAAATATACTTAGTATGTATGTGTACATTTATGTATTTATATACACATGCATTTATGTATTCACATATACATGCATGCACATATGTCTATATGTGCAGGTTTATACATATATTACATATTTTGTATGTATAAGCATGAATATATACATATGTACATATGTACACATACCATATATATATACCAACTACATAAGTATATTCTCACAATCGAGATATCATATAGAACAGGTCCTGTAATTATAGTATCACGTACTTTATATGTGTGTCTATAGATACTTTCAAATATTTAATACATATGCATGTGTGTATATATACACATCTATTCATACACATATATGTGTATATGTATATACATGCAAACATGTATATATTCATACACATGTTTGTGCTATGTATGTACACACACACACACACACACACATATATATATATATATATACACACAATTGTATGAATATATTCTCACGTTCAAGATAAATATAGACAGGTCCTATATCTATGGTATTAATATACTTAAATTTTCATGTGCATATATATGTATATATACACTAAACTTACAAATATATTATCATATTCAAGATATATATGTAGAACAGTTCCTATAACTATGCTATCTACATACTTATATATACATGTGTGTATACATATACATACATAAACCTAAAGATATATATGTACATACACACACATATATAGGTATTATACACACACACACACACACACATATATATATATATATATATACATATAAAATACATTCAAGATAAACATGTAGAACAGGTTGTATAACTGTATTCTTAGGGAGAATTTTCTTGTTAAGGTATACACAGCAATGCATAGATTGTGTAGTAGTAAAAAAAAATTCAAAACCACTTCAAACTTGGGTTTTCTGTTATGATTCTCAGCATAAGTGGAACAAAGTTTGTCAATCTATACATCAGATG
This sequence comes from Phodopus roborovskii, assembly GCF_943737965.1. NCBI lineage: Eukaryota > Metazoa > Chordata > Mammalia > Rodentia > Cricetidae > Phodopus > Phodopus roborovskii. The sequence goes on from NW_026126567.1 coordinate 25,880,183, forward strand.
AGTAGAGCAGCATTATCATTTTGCCAACCTACAAAGCCAAATCTACAAAGTCAATTATTAATGTGTCATTTGCTATTGCAAATTATTGATTCTGAACTTTTATGGTACTAGGATGTTAGAGACAGATTGTATTTTTGTAAGGCAATCTCTAAACAATCAATTACAGATATACTTTTTGGTAAAGGCAGATTTATTTTTCTAAAAAGTATTTGTGGTTTATTGTTACTCCTTTGAGCACATTACGTACATGGAGTAAGTACATTTCTAAAAACCATTGAGTTTTGTTTCCAGTATAATTGTGCTTTGCTTGTTTCTTCTTGTATTTGTCCACATTTGTCTCTTATGCTGACTACTTCCTATGGGGCCCCTGACAGTGGAACCAGTATTTATCCGTAGTGGGCAAATGGGGTTTGGGGGCCCATTTCCTATGGAGCAATACTCTATCAGTCTAGATGCAAAAGGGAAGGCCTAGGTCCTGCCCCAAATGATGTGTTAGACTTTGATGATCCCCTATGGAAGGGCTCACTCTCCCTGAGGAGTGGATGGGGGTCAGATGGGGGCTTTGTGGGGGATTTGGGAGGGTGGGAGGGAGAGGGAACTGGGATTGGTATGTAAAATAAGATAGTTTTTTAAATTTAAATAAAAATTTAAAATAAATAAATAAATAAATAAATAAATAAATAATCATTTCTGCCAATTCCTGAGACACAATTCAGCAAGTGTCAGGATTTGAATCAAACAAGAGTTGTAGCAACTAAATTTGTATCAAGAATTCATTTTCATTTTCAAAATAAAAAAAAATGCTTTACTATCTTATTTGAACATTAAACTGAAATCCCAGTTCTTTGAAAAGTAAAGGTAAATAATATTAAAAACAAACAAAAACCATTCAATTACAACACTGAGAATAAGATGCTCGTCTTGTGGGCATCACCTTCACTCTGGATGGTGTGTTTTCTTTGGGTGGGTAGTGCTGATATTCCTGTTTCTCATGGTAACCTTCCCTACTATCTTTCCAGCAGGGAAAGGCAGGAAGGACTCAAGTCAGAGCTTCCAGGGCAATTTGCATTGACTTCTGGCATTTGTGCAGAGGGTCACATGGCCACTTACAGGTAGGAATGCTCTGCTCTCTTCTTCTACATTAAGCCAGGTTCTGAGACTATCTTTTCTCCTTAGTATTTCTAGGTCTCCACCAAGGCTTTAATGGCATATTTGAGAGCCTTAAAGAAAGATCTTTATAGCAGTTTACCCTTTTCAATCCTTTGGTGTGATGTAGAATATTTTTTTTTTCAGACACTTGATTTTGCATTTCAGAGGTCTACACTTGCTGTTGCCTGGGCCATCATGCCCACAGCAACACTCAAAGAACAGGCATAGGCAAGTCCAAAGAAAGCAGCACCACACTTTGTTTATGTTTTCCATTGTGAATAAATGCAGAGTGAAATGACTTGATATTCAAATTAAACACAGGTGTAGTGGTGGGTGCCTCTGATCTCAGCACTGGGAAGATAATTATAAGAAAATTGGACAGTGTCATCTTCAATACCTTGAGAGTTTGCAAAGAGTTGAGTTACCTGAAAATCTATAGAAACAAAAATAAATAAATAAATAAAATAAAAAGTAAAAATCAAAGAAGATATTATTGGTTTTTGATAAAGTTAATAACATCTAAACTAAAATTTTTGTGATCTAAAGTAGGTTGAATAATTGTTTAGGTTAATTAAATATTGAAATTAAGTGTGACAGTGTAATAGCCAAACTTATTTTGAATTATGAGTTTGGTTATTACCTGTTTTGTGTCTAAGGATTTGTAATTTATAATTATTCCCTACTATAATTTAAGACAAACATGCATTGATTCAGAATACCTACAATTCTAATGTATAAGAAAAAGTAGATTATCTGAATATTTTCTGCTAATTTGTTCGTGACTAAATGAAATGCTTTCAGATAAATAATATCTGTTTAGAGTTCTAGTCTACTAAATATGAAATAGTTTACTCATGTGAGCTAAATTTTGCAATATTTTGTGTGCTTTCCAGCATCATAGAAATGAAAGATGAGAAAGTTCTCTCTCTCTCTCTCTCTCTCTCTTCCTCTCTCTCTCTCTCTGTATGTGTGTGTGTGAATCTGTGTCTTGGTGTATGTATGTGTGTGTGTGTATGTGCATGTGTCTGTGTATGTATGTCTGTGTATGTAAGAGTGAAAAAGGGAAGGATGGAAAAGCTTGTATATTATTTTGATCATTTATCCTAGATGTCACACCTATGTATTGGCTAATTTGAAAGGCATTTACTTTATGTTGATTACAACAACAACTGTCATTATGTGATCATTTTGACTCATGGTTATGTAATTTTGCTTAATGTAAATTCTTGAATTATCCTGCCATATAATAATTTTTTTTTAAATGAGAAATAATGAAACTTCATAAATTACAAAATCCACATTCTATCTATTAGGTTGAAATATAATTTGCCACTTTAAAACGTTAATATAGCCAGATGCTGGCACACGCCTCTAATCCCAGCACTAGGGAGGCAGAAGTAGTAGGTCTCTGTAAATTGAGGCCAGCTTGGTCTACAGAGTTAATGCCAGGATAAGCTCCAAAGCTCCAGAAAAACCATGTCTGGAAAAACAAAACAACAACAACAACAACAACAACAAAACGTTTAAAAAAGTTAATAATACTGTTAATATTGGCATTTGCATAGATTTAAAACACAACTGATTTTATATCATATTATTTATGATTCAATGTGACTTTTTAAAGAAGGACTTCAGAAAAGGATTGAATATGTATATATACAGGTCAATTTTATTTTACTGGAGACTATAAACACATTTTAATTAACTCTATCTCAGGACGGACGTACTTTATTTGTTATATTTAAATTTAAATTTTCTTATTTTTCCTGCATGATTGCTTTCTGAAATTCTATCCAAAAAGTCCTTCAAGTACATTTTAATCTGCAAAATAGACCAAAAGGAAAGTCCATCCAGAACCATTACATTTTGTACTGTGTCATAGTACTTAGTCAAAAGATGTTCTATTCATGTCATCTAGAATCACTACAAAACAAGTAGATGGATCCACACACTATTAAAATTCTCTCTGACTAAATCCTAAAAATATGCAACAAATAAATTAATGTCATAGTTAATATTTATATCGTTTCACTTAATTTTGAGTAATCTTATGAACTAGATTGCTGAGTATTGCTTTATTTTATTTTTAGCATTAAAGGTGATAAAACTGAAGTATATATAGCAAGAAGTAAATTACATGGATCACAGACCAATACAATATAAAAAGTTATTGATCTTACATGCTAGCCTTTTGATCGATGCATGAAAATTAACATTAATGAGCTTCCTAATTTTTATTTTTATTGATTTATTTATTTAGTAAGTGAAGTATAATGTACACAAAGTGAAAAGGTAGGAAAAAGGTGAATAACCTGATTATATTTAGTAAAGACATCATTTTCATAGTTTAGAATATTAATAAAATATTTTTATTTTGGAGAAATAAGACCAAATTTAATATTTATAAATCACTAATAAGACAGCCATATAGAAAGTTTTACAATATTACTAAATAATAATTGAAGAAATATCTCCCAAGATGTTACACTTGATGATAGGCAAAGGAACAATTAAAGGAGGCTCAGGAGTAGCCCTTGGGCTTCTCCCTGAGTAGCTAGCTAAAGATCGCCAGAGGCCACAGGAGTACAATGATTATAGAGATGAATGTGGATCAAAAGCAGATGCTCAGCCTAATAATACTATAACATACACATTCTTGTAAGTTGGAGCAAGTAATGACTAATCATCAAAAGAGGTAGCCTACTCAAAGAAAAGTTGACTAGGCACCTTACATGAAAGACCAGCACATAATGTGTAATATATATGTGTGTGTGTGTGTGTGTGTGTGTGTGTATGTATGTATGTCTGCATGCAAGCATGCATATGTATACATAGTATAACAAATATAAAGAATGAGGTGTGTGTATAAGCATTCTTCAGGGAAAATTCCTTTAGTCCTCAGTGATTCACAAAAATATAAATAAATAAAACCAAACAGCCACAGAAGCCTTTTTTAATGTATCTATTAAAATTAAATCTACTCACCCTATTATATTGCTTGGACCACTGTGACTGTGGCCCAATTTGGAAACTATAACTATTCAGTTATATACCTTGTAGCTAAACAGTCACCTTCCAATCCTTCCAATATAAGTAGTTTCTAGTTTATGTGTTAGATCTCTCTGCACCTTATTAATTCTAAAGTTCTTAGTTATTTCGGTCAGTTTTACAAGGCAAAAGGTGTATTGGTCTCCCTAAGATATTTAGGCATATTAAAACTCACATTTATTACATGTTTATTTTAGAAGCTCTTTCTCTGGAAGCAATTTCATTCTCACCATTTACTTTTTCTTGTAGCTCACATGCAAAGACAAGAAAGAATATTAGAGTGTAACTCTCAGCTACCAAGAGCATAATGACCAAATTGTTGCTAGAGAGATGACCAAATTCAGCAAGCACCGTGAAGCTCTTGCATAAGAATGACCATTTCAATAAGAAATGTACTACAAACAAGTATAATTTTGTTGCATTATCATTTTGTGTTTCAGCCTACAGTGGCCTCTAGTTTGTTCTCAATAACCCCTTCAGAGCATTCCAAGTATCAATTGCTTGTAATTCTGTTGTAATATTAATTCCTGTGGGTTCTGTGTCTATTATTTCACAAATTCCAGAGAGTCACAGGGAACAATCTGCCTTTTTGTCGATAATTTACAGCCTTCTCCACAATGCATACTCTATGTAAAACCATGTACTATTCTTTAATTAGATCATTTTCATCCAGTCCTCTTTCTCCCTCTTAGGCTACTTCCCTTCCTTTAAATTAAGCTTAAATATTTATTCCAGGAATACTGCATTGACCTATATCTTTAAAAAAAAAACATTTCTAAGTAGTTAACAATCAATGTGGAACTTTGTGCATCTGTGCCTACAGCATGCCTATGTCACTGTAATATGATATGATTCTATCAAAGAATTAAAAATCCTTTCTATTATACTTAGAGTATTTTTTACTAAAATTGTTTTGTCATTTATTTACCTAAATTTGGACTGAAATGTATCTGTTTGTATAAAATCACCAGTAAATATTTCTTGTATGACTGACCCGTTATGGAAAACAAACACAATTCTCTATTTTTTTTAATAAAAAGCTAATAAATCATTCCAAAGTAAAAATACATATTTCAATCTCATATTTTGGAGAGTACAATGCTAAGTATATTATTTTTAAATGTTGCTTTCTTAATGGCTGCTGTTCTGTGTAAAAATTGTCATACCCATTTCAAAGTGGCTTACTTTTTGAAATAGTTTTAGAAAAACTTGGTTAGAATATATTATTTACTTGATCAACATGTATTCATCCACTCAAAATACCAGAAAGGGGAAAGAAAGAGAGTGAGAGAGAGAGAGAAAGAGATGAGAGATTTATTTTTCTATGTTTTGTGAAAGAATAAAATTTTAATACTTATTTACTTATATAATACTTATTGTTAATATTGTCTGAGTGAGAGAGAGAGAGAAAGAGATGAGAGATTTGTTTTTCTATGTTTTGTGAAAGAATAAAATTTTTAATACTTATTTACTTATATATTACTTATTGTTAATATTGTCTGATATGAAATTTCTAATCTCATTTCAATTTTAAGACAGTCATAAGTGAGAAGATGGGAATGATAATCAGTACACTTAAATAATATTCATTCATTAAGAGAGATAATACTGACATTTTTCTATTATTATCAAGAAATTATGATAAAACTTATATTTTCCTTGACATTTAATAAATTAAATTAGAAATCTTACCACTACAGAGAAAGCACCAATTAACTGTAGACTAAAGACAGTATTACACCCAAGCCTAGGTTGGTAAAGAACCGATGTACGGGGCTACTTATATAGGCATGGGTAAGGAAGCACTTCAAGGATATGAATAAATCAAAGACAGCTACATCATCAAAAATCTTACCATAGCATGGGTGATGTAATAAAAGGCCACATTGTTGAATATTTTTGTTTAAATAGCATTCAATTCCACAACAAGCAAAACCAAAAACTTTTTCCAGGCCTTGTTGTAACCTTTGGGATTCACTTAATCTATGACTTTTCAAGTATCCTTGGTCTCCTAAGTTTTACCAGAAAGCTGAGTCTCAAGAGCTTCCCTTCCTTTTTTAGAACGGAATTTCTCAATATAATGACTAGAGTAGTCTATGTGAAAGTTATTATAATTCTTTATTAAATTTCTTTCAATACACATATTTTTAAGCTCAAATCCTTTTTGAGCTACACTACTGAATGCAATCTTTATGCTTTCATGCCTTATGAAGAGCGATTACTTAAACATAAAGATCATGTTGCATATATGTTAGTTATTCCTTGTCCTCAACCTTATTACCTTTCCATCCTAATGGATTTTCATTAATATATCAGTCATTTAAGTGTTTATATAATTTCTGTCCATTTTAATACCAAAACATAAATACTTTACTATATCTGTGCTAAGATTCATTTTCTAAATCATACCATCTGAAATGATTAGCATAAAGCCTAAATTTCAAATGTGACCATTGACACAGAATGAAAGCAACAATAAATCTATTTCCACGTACCTTTCTTTCAAAGAAAGGAATGTTATGTTTTTGGAGGATAAGTGTCCATAAGTAGCAGATAAAAGATCATATAATGTCATGTTTAAAAGTATCCCTCACCTTGAAAACTGTATATAGTAATGGAAAGTAGTTTTAAAATTAGTTCAAATTGAAGAAATGACAGGGGAAAACAATGAAGAAAAGAACATAACATGTATAGAAATAATCAGATGTACAAAACAGCTTCTGTATGATGTAATTTTACAGCCCAAATGCTAAGAAAACTTAAATTGATGACAAGTTATGGAAATGATTGAAAATCAGATAGACCTCCCTGCCTCCCTTCCTCCCTCCATTCCTCCCTCCTCCCTCCCTCACTCCGTCCCTCACTCCTTCCCTCTCTCCTCTCTCTTCAACTGATACTTATTTTTCCAGCTAAGGTGGGTAAGCAGGGGCAGAGTAATACAGCTTTGCTTTGGAATAAACTTTGTAAGCCATAAATTGAGTCAAGGTACACAAGACAGAGGACATGAGGAGCAAATGGGTAAACTTGAATAGAAAGCCAGTGAGTGAGTAGATGACCTCATTAAAATGGCAAAGTGTAAGAGAATAGGGAAGGTATGTTCAAGAGCTTGAGGATAATAATGGGGGGAAAATAACTGATGGTAGAAATTCTCCATCACTCCTCCAATAAATGTTTAGATAGTCAAGTAGCAAAAGAGGTGAAAAGTAAGATTAGCTGACTAGGTTTAATTTTACAGATTCACAGTAGACATTACTTATTACTTTTATAATTTTATTTTTATTGACATTAAGTTTTATATGCACTATGTACATTAAAGACTGGCTTACATGTCTGTATATTCCTCTTCTTATTTAAAGTATTATAAATTCAGTACATATTATCTTTGTTGTTTTCCTAAATGTCTAGCTACTCACAAAATGCTAGAAGAAATATATTCAGTGCTTCCTGAATTTTAAATTATTTATTTAAATTGAAATTTGCTTTATTAAATTATTCCATGAACCGTGTTAATTTTGATGTATATATCTTGGATCTTCATTGTTAACTAATGTGTAGTTTACATATAACAAAATATACTTATATATCATATTATATACTTATATGTAGCTAGACAGGGATGATTGGCATGTTTCTGTGCTATTCAAAAAGAGATTTCATTTTGAAACACCTTTAGACTCACAAGAACATCACAGACCTAATATAAAATTCCTGAATACAAGAATCAACTTTTAACATTTCTGTGGTGCCTATTTAACTGAAAAATAAATCGCTTAATCACTCTCAAATCATAATTAATATTTTGGCCTTGTTTTACTTATTCGTTTTTTTTTTTCCTGGGAATGTTGACCTTAAATTATACTTTAAGAGAATACAAAGCCAAGGGATCATTCATACACAGGTATTGAGGACAGCAATATGTACAGTTTTACATGTGCTTCATATTGGGTACTTTAACTGAAATTTAAAATATTCTTTATTGTTTTGGCACAGAAAAAAAAATGATTGTGTGGATGGAAGTGAAGGTTTGTCACAGAAAATATAAATATGCCATAAAATTTTGAAAAATACACCTCTAGTGTAGTATGCTTCCTTGTTGGGACTGTCATCCTTATTATTGGCTATGAAAGCTCAGGTTCATCTTAGGCTTGTCCCAATAGCACTAACTCTTTTTTTTATTTTTATTTATTTTTATATAACAAAGTCCAGTTAAATGAAAACAAACATTTATACACAATATTTGGGAATTTGGGCATCGTTCTTTCAAAACTACTTCCTGCTGGTAAGGGGCGCTGTCATGGGGGATTCGAAGAAGATTCAGATATCCTGGCTGTAGTCTGTAGGGCTGTTTTGTCCAGCTGTTTTGAATGTAGGATCACCTTGTACTCTGTTTCAGGCTGTCTGGCGTGATCAAACCACATTAGTCTGGAAGGAATCCACATCTTTTCATTTTCTGTGGAAACAAAAATAGAAATACTTTTCCCCAGTAACTTGTCCTTCAACTTAAATTTTGGAGTCAAAGCATTTTTTTTTAATTTAATTTATTATTTTACATGTCGAACCCAGTTCCCTCTCCCTCCCTCCCCCCACCCCTCCCTCCCTCCTTCCCTTCCTTTTACCCTCTCTGCCCTCTCACATGCACTCTAAACACCCTCCCATCCCATCCCCCTACCCCAATTCCATATGTAGGGGAATGCCATCCAGTTGGGGTCATGTAGATCTGACAGGTCCTGTGAAGTAGGGACTAGGGCTTCTCTCCTGTCTCTAGATTAAGGCAGTTATCCCTCCATGGGGGATATGTTCGCAAAGTCCTTTTGTGCACCAGGGATACATCCTGGCTCCACTGTCTGAGGTCTCTTAGACTGCTCAGTCCTTCTGGCTGAGACCCATAATCAGGAGGGCCTGAGTCAGTCCCTTGCTGGCTTCCCAGCTATCAGTCTAGTGGCCCTTAGCTCCTCCTTGTTCTGGTAAGCTGTCTCTATGTGTTTCTGCCGCATGGTCTTGTCCTCTCCATCTGCATCTGGGTTCTAGTTCTACTCAGTGTTTATGTATGGGTGTTTGATCCTGTTTTCAACAGGCATTAGTTGAGGGCTCCATGGAGAAGTTAGTTGTTGATCTCACTCTCCGGGAAGGGCATTTATGATAGCCTTTCCACGGAAGCTGAGATTGTTAGTTGGGAGCAGTCTTGTAGTTCTCTAGACCTTTCTTTGTGTTCAATTTTATCTTCAAACCAATATTGGCTCCCTCTTTTATGTTCTCTCTCTCTGTCTCTCTCTCTGTCTCTCTCTCTCTCTTTCTCTCTCTCTCTCTCTCTCTCTCTCTCTCTCTCTCTCTCTCTCTCTCTCTCTCTCTCTCTCTATCTTCTATTTCTAACCTGGCTCAATCTTCCTGGTCGCACAGGTTTTCCTTTCCTCCCCCTCATTTTCTCCTACTTCTCTCTCCATTCGCTGCCCCCCCCACTTCACCTGAGCTCTGGGGGACTTGTCCCTTCCCAGTTCTGTGAGGGACTTTATATGAATCTCTTAGAATCCTCCTTGTATCCTAGTTCGTCTGGTGATGTGAATTATAGGCTGGTGATCATTTGATCTAGGTCTAAAATCCATATATGAGTGAGTACATACTGTGTTCCTCTTTTTGTGACTGGGTTACCTCATTCAGGATGGTTTCTTCAAGTGCCATCCACTTGCCTGCGAATTTCAAGATACCATTATTTTTTTCTGCAGAGTAGTATTCCATTGTGTAGTTGTGCCACATCATCATTAACCATTCTTCAATTGAGGGGCATCTAGGTTGCTTCCAGGTTCTTGCTATTACAAATAGTAGCACTAACTCTTATAACTTCAATTAACCTATGTATATTAAACTATGTTTTTCCTTGTGGCTTTTTACATTTCTTTCATTCTGTATGCCTAGAATTAGTGGTCTCATTCTCTTCCACTGATAAGCATCCTGTGACTTTTTATCTTTATACACATAGCAAATAAAGCATTGCCACATCCTATTTAGGTCAGTAGAACCGCCTTGCTGACATATCCACTCATCAGATTAGTAGAAAATTGTGGAACAAATCACATATTTCATTAACATTTTATGAAAACAGCTAAGCAAATCCCTTTAACCTATAATAAGACATTGGGCAATATCAAGATAGAAAAAGCTAAAGTAAAAGTTATGTGTGATATGTAAAAGCTTGTTTATAACAAGTGATGAAATTGTATAATACAATTTATGGAAAATGTTTGTTCCATTGAAAAGAATAATTCTGACCCATATCAGCAGGTTATTAAATTTAATTAGTGTTGTGAATGAGTTTCTCATCCACTTTTTAAATTTATCATAAGCTGTTAAATATTTTAATATTTTATATTTTTTAAATTACATTATATATCATAGTCAAAACCCAAAGTGTAAACTGATAGCTGAGACAATTTTAATAACAACCATATTTAAAAACAATTTTTGTCATGAACACACTGAAGTAGAAAAGAATGGCTGCTATTAGAAACACAAGCCCTAACTCTTTTTTGAACTTTAATTTACACTATGTTTAAGTCACGTAAAACTTCTGTGTAGCATTATTCCTGAGATTAACATTACTCTGTGCACAAACAGAGAGTAGATATTATGCTAAAGGTTTGGGACACTTTTTTTAAAAAAATAATCAGCAAAATAAATACACAAAGCAATGACATGCAATACAAATTTAGTATATTTTAAATATTTGGTGCTTGGCTTATTAAAATTTAATAAGTTGTAATTTAGAATGTTAATTTATGCTCATTAATTCAGTGTAATTTTTGTATGTGACCACTAGATAGAGCTAGTATAATGATCAAAAATACAAAACACACTAGTCACGTGTCAAGATAGGTATTCTTTATGTCTCGTGCTTTGTGATCCCAGGAAACTCTAGACTTCACTGTACACAAGTAATTCTCACTCTTAATATTTTTAACCAATACACTCACCCACCAGTTTTATTAACTTAGTAATAGTAATCTTCAGGAAACATATTATGAAACTTAACACTACAGAATATTAAAATGAAGTTTGTCCTAAAATAAATCTCTGATAATTTTGAATTTTATTTTAGAATTTTCCATGATAGACTTACTCAGGGTTTACCATGGACAGGTCAACTGAAGTTTGCTAATTTTAATGACTGAATGTAAAATAATGTTCAAAAATGAAACAGATCTTAGAAAAGACAATCTTATACAACCACATCTCTTCTCAATATATATTTCAGAACCAAAGAAGAGGAACTATTTAGAAATAAATCTTTACAATTTCAGAGACAGGGTTTCAGAATATAACCCCAATAGAACTAGATCTTGCTATTTCTTCAAAATTATAATTTCCCTGCTTAAGCCAGTTGGGTATTGGGACTATAGGAGTATTTCAACATACCTGACTGGAAATTGATTTTTAAAAAAGTTGTTTATGTACTGGTTAAATATAAGCATTATCTAAATCTCTAAAATAAATTTTGTCATTATCCAATGCAATAAACATACTTATTATCATTTCAAATTAGTGACCTCTTCAAAATTCAATGCTTAATCTGAACATTGTAATAATATGTGACTGGATAGTAGAAACAAAATAAATGAATTTTTCTTGATAATAAACAGTATTCCTTATATTTTGTTGGGAATAGTATTGCCTAGAATCATATTAAAATAAAAGCTGTTGAAGAGTGTGACAAGTGAATCTGACTTTATATGTTACTTGGCCTTCTTAATTTGATGGTCTTAATATTCTTTATTCTGTATGTTTGGTGTTTTGATTATTATGTGATAAGGAACAAGTGATTCTGGGATATGTCCTATTAATTGAAATATATCAAGAACTTATTGTATTTGCATACAAAATCTATATATTTTCATGCTTCATCAGTAGAAGAATTCAGGCCCTAAGATGAGAGGGACCTGAATCTTTGTTTCAGTTTCTTTGTAAAATGACAACAATAATACCAGCACAGAAGTTAATAATAATTAAAGCAGCTAATGTACATAAAATATTTCAAGCATGTGGGCAACTGTATAAATGCAATTCATTATAATTTCTTCTGGAAATATCTACAGAATTTGTGAATATTATCTGATGTAATATTCCAAGATTTAAAAAATGATGACAGTGATATGCATATATTTGATATGGCCCAGTGATTTTTCTTTTATTTCCATAACTTATCCTATTATACTGTTTCAATTAATAGCATGGTTACTTGAGTAACAATGTCACTTTATCTATTGATAATTACTTTCAGCCTTCCTTGTGTTTTCTTTAAAATTATGTAGGAACAGATTACATTGCTACAAGCTGTATGTGTCCTGTCAACCAAAAATGTGACTTGTCACTTAAAATATACTACATGCCTTTCTCATGCAGAACTTTCAAATAGAAACTCCAAATTTTCTGACTGGAAAAATAATTCATTTGGCTATTATCATCTAAGATGTTAAATATCTTTCTTGCCCCGTGTTTGTTCATAAAATTGTTAATATGTGACCCTCAGCTAGTTTTATATTCCAGAATTTACATAATCCTTCTTTATAACATTTTTGATTGAAGAAAATATGCATTATTTAGAAAATATAGTGAACCCTCTCTTAACAATTACCTTTTCCTTAAAAACTGATCATTTTGTGAAGATGAATATTGATATAATATCATTATACGACTTTTGAATAAAGGCATGTTGTGATATAGAGAAATACTCAGAATTAAATAAATAGTATAATAGAATGAATTTTTTTCTATTTAAATAGGAAACTCTGGAATCCATAATAAGTAATTTTGAGTTGATTTTTCATGTGTTTCATTAAGCTTAAGGGAATGAGAAATAAAAATTTACATGTATTTTCATTCATTTAAATACTAATTTCACACCTTCTTTAACCCTAACAAACAAATGATGTAGAAAATTGTATATATAGTTATATTTTTTGATTCATATATAATAAACAGGTACAAGAAGAAGGGGAAAGGTAAGTGTGGGCTAAACACTGCTCAATAAAGAATTCTAGGTTTACATCCACATAGTAAATTTCACGAATCTATGGCTTTCAATCAAAACAGAAAATCTGTCCTTTTGCCTTCAAGCCTGTTTCCAGATGCACTCTTTTCAACCAGGAGATCTTTAATGAGGCAGGCAAGTTTAGGTCCAATCAACCTTTCTATTCACTTTTCTGAGAGTCAGTTTTCCATTGCTTCACTTTCTGAAGTGACAGGTCCTTGAACTTGTCTACGCCTACCTGAATACCTTGGCATTGATTTGTAGCATGATACAGTATTCATCATTCTACATCCCACATAAATCCTTCATACTTTGTGACTGACAACTCAATCAAAAATAGAAAAAAAAGCCCTTCTTATACATAATAAACTCCAGAATACTCTGTTTTCCCATATTTATCCATTTCCAGGGAATAACCTTGTGCTTTGAGAAATTCCACATAAATTAAATGGTTTCTGAATATCGCATGCATTGCACTGTGAATATTCTCAGCAAGCCAGTCTTCCTGTATGAAGATCAAAAAGGGAAACAAGACATTTCTCTGTGGCCTAGGGATTCAGTGATGAAGAGTCTGTAATACCACAGGGTGAATTGAGAGATTTTTGACATCAATTCAAATGACATTTTAGAAGGTACAATGGTCAGGTTTTCATTGTAAAAGTTCTCCTACATATTTGTTGGACAATGTCTACCTCAATAGCTGTGCAACATTTTTTGTAAATACTGACAGAAAATCTCTTCACAGACTCCAAACAGTAAATATAAATTTTAAAACAAAAACAATTACAGTAATACATTCAACAAAATAAGTTGTTATTCAAGTAAGATCTTCTGAAACTTAAGAATATGAAATAAAACTTTATTTAAATCATGGAATACATATACTTGAGGATATCTGTAGTATAAATTTAGTGCCCAATGCTAGTCCAAAGATCACAAGTGGAGATTCCTTTGTTAAGACAATTTATATGAAGTTTAAACATTTACTGCATTGTAATGTGAAATTCTTCCCTTCAGTTTCTTATCTTCTCTAGCAACACCAATCATTTAATTTTATTCTCATTTTAGTAGTTCTACATTATCATCAGGTGCATATGTATGAAAGAGCATTAATCCTATTTGTATCACATAAAATATCATTATGCCACATTGTAGAATTTATGGATCTTTCAGAACACAGAAGACACAATCTAAGTTTACCAATTCATTTTGAATAACTGTAAATTTACTGGAGTATAAAATGAAAACACCAATGCGTTTAGGAGGTTGAATTCTTTCTATAATGTGTATCTCTCACAAGAGTTCAAGCAGTAAAATAGGATTGGCTGAAATTCAGAGACACAATCATGTTATTACAGTATATGTATTTACAGATTTTGGAGTTTATCAAGTTTTGTCAGATTTTATGATGCATCATTGTAATTTGTAACATCAGAAACATTTTTTTATTCGCTGAAGTTTCAATATAATTAAGCAACTTCATCAAACATAAGGGAAATAATCTTCCAGATATGCAATTAATTAACACCTCTTTGATTAGTCCAATTCCTGTTGAATGCTGTGAACTTGGACCCGTGTGATAAAAGACAAAAGGAAAGATGGTGCTGTAACATGTAATTGTTAAGTAGTTCATACAGTGAAGAAAAAGAAAGATGTTCATTAGATTAATATGAAGTCATGTCACCAGACATTAGCATAGGAGCTTTAGTGAATAAATACTACACAGATTTGTGACCCAAAGGATAGACATCAGAATGCCATATTAATCCAAAAACAATGGATACTTTATGTTAAAATCTCCACCCTACTCTGAAAAAAAGTAGTAATAGTTATTTCAAATATAAGCATGGAAAATAAGTAAAAGTGAAAATATAACTAGCATGAATAATTTTGCTATAAACACTTAAACATGCATTTTAATCGTCAAATTCCCAAGAGTTATTGTTATATTCTATAATATTAATACAATTTGATCCCACTAAAATGACAGTATTTTTATTACTATTTAGCAAGTGAATAATCAAAATTTACAGAAGTTGTAGCTTAACACACATCATGTTAAAACGTAAAATACAGGGCTGTAAAACAGACTTATTAAGAGCCCTTTATCTCCAGAGGTGAAAAATTTGATTCCTAGCAACCATATTAGGAAGGTCCCAGTCACAGAAACTCTGATATCTCTTCTGGCCTCCACAGACACGTCTATGAATTCACCATTCATATATATATATACATATATATATATATATATATATATATATATATCAGTTATCTATCTATCTAAATGTCTGTTTGTCTATCTACCTATTTATCTATCTATAAATAAATACATGAAAACAACTGTGCTTTCAAATGCAAATAGCATCACAAACATATGTATAACAACAGGGATGTAAAAAAAATTGTGTGAAAGGCATGCACAGTTTGGACAGAGAAGATGATTCTAAGAGAAATGCTTATTCTTGTCATATTGTCAACGTTTTACAGTATCTCTGATTTAGAAACATAATACTGTAGAAAACATTTGGGATTTTAAAGAAGAAGGGTGAATTGCTTCAACAAAAGTAACTACACCTGTTACTAAGTCTCATTAGCTGTATTCGTGTACACATACAAACACGCACACATATACACAAGATAAACATTTAAAATGTATAAAATTACTCATATTAAACCAAATAATTGTTTCTCAGTTTATATTCTTTCTAATAGAGCAAATTATATCCATGTCTTATTCAAAATGAACAGTAACGATTATATAAAATCATAGTAGAAGAGGATTGGAAAAAAATAGCTATTTACAACAATGTGCAGAAAACCAATTTTTGTTCCTTACAGTTCATATTTGTTTTTTTTTCTGCTTTTCAGATGAGAGAAAATGAATTATTGGTTTATGAAATTTATGCAGTGGCTAGCAATCTACTGAGAGTGGGATCATTTTAGGCTTTGTATTACTCTGACTTCATTATAAATAATCACTATATATCTGAAAGTCCCATGAGTGTTAGGTAGTATATCAACACTGAAAGATGTTTGTGTATTTGTCTTCTATTTGAATAATCATCAATTATTGTGTTATATGTTAAGAAAATTTGTATTCTCATTTTTAGAGCCTCATAAGGATAAGAAAACTGAAATACTGTCCTGATTTTCTTAAAGTTTCACCAATATTACTTGTGATAACATAAGACATTTCAATAAGGAAACTATTATATCAACATAGCAAAACAATTTTCTTGTTAAGAAATACAAATTTGAGGATACTTTGCTGTTATTATAATAACCCTCATTGAAAGCAAGGGTATTTAAAACATGTTGAATGTGGTGGTGAATTTGACTTACATGCAGAAGGAATGCAGGATTTGGAAAAGCAGCTTCAATTTCCTTAATAAAGAAGCCAACAAAAAGATAAGAACTCCCCCCCAGACCTCCAATATGTCAAAAATGTGAGACAGGCCTTATGGTATCTGTGGGAAACAAACAAACAAACAAACAAACAAACAAACAAAAACCAAGCAAACAAATGAAAAAATATGCAAGGGGCATACTTGCAAAGTTCTGGAGCTTCCTATAATGTCCTCCATAGCAGAATATTTATTTTTAAGTTCATAAACATTATGAGAGTTGCATGTAAGTATTAATAAAACACCAAAAACCAATAAAACACCTAAACATCTAGTAATTACTCTTGTTGTAAATAATAGATATAAGCTGATCCTTAGTTTTGATCTGCCCTATTCAAATATATAATGACATAGTGAATTGTATAAATAAAATCTATAAAAAAATTAGAAACAATTTATAATTAAATTTTAAAATAAAATAACTATAGTAAAAATTAGAGAAATAAAAATTACACTGTATTTTTGTCAGAATTATAAAATATTATATACAAGAAGATAATGGTAGAAATGAATTTTCATTTCCAAGAATGAAGAATAATTTTACTCATAAAAGATTCCCTACACTAACATTTACATGGAGATCATTAAGTGTAGAGTATTACTAGGTGATAAGACTAAGTGCAGTAGGAGAGCATGGGAGTAGTAAAAAGAAAGAGGATACAAAGTTAAATGTTCTTATAGTTTTAATTCTGTCTCAGATGTTTTTGTTTTCTTAATGTATGGAAAAATGCATAAACAGGCAATTTATGTCAAAACTACAAATTCATAGTGAAGCACCATTAATTGAGAACGGTTGTTCTAATTAATAGATGTTCACTTCTACCAAATTAGGAGTAGAGGAATACATGTATGAAACACATAGATTGAAAGGATAAAGACTATATTAACACTAATGTTCATGAGAACAAAATGATTCAATTAGGATTTTTGGCATATAACATTGAATTTGTATATAATTTATATGCAATATCTAATTTTTGCTTTTTGGACCACAGCAAGACTTTCCCACCCCCTTCTCTGTTGGTCCCAAAGAATGTATGCTTTGTGTTTATGACAGGTATATTTCCTTACTCTCTTTTGTTCCAATTTTATCTAAGCCCTTCAGACTTAATAATTCCTCTTTCTTGTAAGTTTTCATTGAATTTTAAATAGGATCAATGAATAAGCAACATATTTAATTTTCTTTCAATATAGGTCTTTATCATCTGGAGTAAAGAAAAACACCTTATTTTCTACTAAAAGAAATAACTACTTATAAGGGCCTTAAATAGAATCAAAACTAATGAAATCTCTCAGTTTAAAAAAATTACTTTTTTAAGAAAATAGAATTATATCATCTTTCCTCCTCCTCTTCTGTCCTCCAACATCTCCCAAGTCCCCTCCCTCTTAACCATTTTGGAACCCATATGCACATAACCAACAAAAGTAGATTCAGCATGTTTGATTTATGTATTTATAGATAAATACATATACACACATACACAAACACACACACATATACACAAATATATATACATACATATGTATATATAATAATAACAAAGAACATATGTTCTCCATTTCCTACTAGTGTCCTAAAAAAGAAATTATAACTCCATAATCCTATCAACATTCTGTTCAGAAACAAACTGTTTCCTTTGCCTGTGCACCACACAGAGTTCTCTAAATTGCTTTCAGTTATCAAAATTCAATATTACCATCCCATCATTCTTTGAAATAGATGGACCTCATTTGCTGGAGCCTGAGTGTATTAGGTGTTTATAATAGCCCTGAGGGGAAATGAGTACCACCAACTTCTTTTTTTTCATTTAAATTATCAACAATCTTATATTACACATTAATTCCAGTTCTCTCTCCCTCCTATCCTCCCATACCCCCCTCACTGATGCCCCCATTCCACCCCCAGCCATTCCCTAGGGAGGCCTTCCATAGGGTATCATCAAAGTCTGTCACAAGGCCCTCCCCCAAGTATCTAGGCTGAGAGTATCCCTCTATAGGGAATGGGTTCCAAAAATCCATCAGTACACTGGGGTAAACACTTGTTCCACAACCAGAGGCCCCATAGGCTGCCCAATCCTCCCTGACAACCACATTCATGGGAACTGGTTCAGTCTTATGCTGGTTCCCCAGGTGTTAGACTCAGGTAGGGAGCTCCCACTTGCACAGGTCAGCTGTTTCTGTAGCTTCCCCCAGGGTGTCTTGACCCCTTTGCTCATCATTCCTCCCTTTGACAAGCCTTTTTATAAAACAGTTCTATAACCTAAATATCTGAAATTGGTATTTCTCAGTACAAACCATGGGACCTCTTCCCTGTGGTTCCTCAGGTTCCTACTTCTTCCATTGCTGAGGCTGCTGGCTCGCTTGTGGTGTCCTCCTCCATGCATGCACTCCTGCTCACACTGTCTCCTGCTCTGCTTGCCATCTTCCCTCCCTCGCCCAAGAACAACAGTGGCATCCAGAACCTGCTCACACATTCCAAATAATCTCATACCTCCAAATTCTCAGTTACTCACTTCAAGCACAGCTTTTGTTTTGTCTTAGCAGACTATTTGTAATGTGGGAAAACCGAAAATGTTTCTAGATCTAGGGTAGAGCTGCATAGAGTATAGGTATATGGCAGGTGAACTACAAAATAATCCAGTACTAGTGTGAAATATGTCTCCAGAAGGCAATCAGGACTGAATTCCTTGAACTTGTATGCTATTTTATGAGATCTCTCAATTTTAAAACTGCTATTTGAGAATAGTGATAAAAACAGATCACAGCCAAATCTTTCTCCTTCTCTTCCTCCCACCCTCCCTCCCTCCCCTCCCTCTCTCTTTTTCTCTCTCTTATTCACACACACGCGCACACACACACACACACACACACACACACACACACACACACATACACACATGCATGCACGCAATGTCAAGTACAAGCCTCGTTTACCACATAAAATGCTTTATTACCTGAAATATAACTTGTAATTTTGTAGTCACATTCTTTTAATTTTATTTATTCTTATTTATTTTATTTTTAACATTATCATAAAATGGTATCATTTTCATACTTCCTTTCCTCCTCTCTCCTATCATTTCCATATACCTCCACTTGCTCTCTTGTATGGCCTCTGGCCTCTTATTACTAACTGTTAAAAATCAACATATATGTATATATTTTTTAATTAGAGAAATGAAAACTGTTTTATCAGAAAAATGTTACTAGCATGTATGTTTTCCTGTTGACCCTTTTGGATTGAAAATTCAGAAATGTCCCCAACAATATTACAATACTGAGATAGCTCAATGTGAAGAGTGACATTTATTACGAAGTAAAATTAAGGGTTATTTTTCATTTAGCACTGCTAGGAATATTTTACATTATGTTTTTCAAATATGCAGGACCACATACTTAGGCTGTTTAATTTTTCTGTAGAGGTTATGTTACCAATGTGTTATATACTGAATATCATTAAAATAGAATTTTAAAAGTAATCTCAATAAAAGATGCCAAGTGATGTATATTTGATTTAGTGTTTGCATATTATACAGATATTAAAGCATCATGTTATAAATATTTTTAAAAACTTAAATTGTTTAAAACCAAATTACCCTAGAATAAGATAAAAAAGGATAAAATGCAAAGTTGTATTCTACAGTTAATATTTTAATGCATTTTCTTCCTTTGGTTTGTCTTTTGCAAGTTTATTTCATTTGAACATACTACTATTCAAGTTAAAGTTAAAGGAAGAAAGACAAAACTAAGGAGTCCACAGTCCAGTATTAAAAAACAGCCAATTTCTTTTAATGAGTAGCACAATTTAATGTTTATTCCCAGTCCTATGCTATAGTTTAGGGTTTTCAAATGCAGTAAAGACATTTAATTAATATCCTACCACAATCACTGGCTCCTTCTGTACTCCGTTCCTTTTATTACATACTTGAGGCAAGTCAGTTATAAAGTGATTGTACTTCTACCATAATATTTAGCATTTAAAAGTAATTGGACTCAATTTTTCAGAAACCATAAACCACTAACATCATTAGACTGGCTTTGTTTATCATTTGATGTGTACATTGTTCCTAACCCACCCATGTTTGGAAACTGTGTAGTTAAATAGGTAATTAGACTTTTATTTTTAAATTTACATATTATTTCATAGTTCTGGCATTTAACTTAGCCACAGCCATAGCATTTACCTTGGGGAAGTCGAGACAGTGACTTCACAGTGATGTCTTGTTTTTCTCTTTTTCATTCATCATCATGTTTCCTCCAAGTGAACTATTTATCGAGTCTCAGTAACACAGAGCAACAAAGAACAATTAAATTGATCCTCCAGAAATTACTAAGAAACACTTCCTTGGGTTTAGTGTGTCCCCTTAATTGTGAAGCCATGGCAACTCCACAAATAAATGGGTCACTTACCAGACCCCACTGCTAATAATGTGAATAGCTTGCATTACCTAATAGTACTTACAAGGTGCCTGTCACCTCTCTGGACTTCACTGAAAAAAAAGAGTGCTACAAAGAAAAATTGCTGTTTGCTTTTACATGATACAGTTGATCTTTTATAGATGCAGACAGGTACAAATACACATTCAAAAGTACACGGATACATGAACAAATATAGGCTAAAATATAAAAACATGATTGAAATGATTCAGATATATTACTTGATGTAAAGTATTTGTTTACTACCAGCTCTTAAAAGTTAATGAGTGGACAAGAGTGTATAAGAAAACTACAGTATATCAACTTAAAAAAATTCATATGGTTGATCATATTTCTGCATTTATTTTACAGGAAGAATATTGAGTTCCTACAATAAATTAATTCTATATTCAAAAAAGTCAGTATACAGTACATGTGGGAAGAAAGATGCCTAAATTTTCCATATTTCTTCAACACCTAATTCATTGCTTGACTCTCATTTACAATAAATAGAATAAATTAAGCAATAAATTCTTCCGAGAATGTGTATTCCAGGAACTCTGTTTAGTAGTTTATGTTCTTCAGTTTTAATAATTTTAACATCAGCTTTGTTGAGTAGGCATTGATATCCCTATGGATACTTCATTATCTGTCTCCCTGGCTTCTGTGATAAGGTTCCTTATTGTATCCTTATTTCCCACGACAGTTGGAGCAGAGTACCATGAATTTATTGGCTTATACAACACAAATGTAAGACTTTACAGTTCTTATAGCCTCAAGTCCTAAGTCATGTTGTCATGGTAGGGTTGTATTCCTTCTAGAAACTTCTAGGGTTCATTTGCCCCTTCCCTTTGTGTGTAGACCCTTAATAGATTCCCCATGTAGTAAATTTCATCTAACAACAAACAAGTTTTTTTTTTTCTGAATACTTGTGTGGTTAAATTCCCTTTTATTTCATTTGAACACTCATAGGATCAGATTGGGAACACATAGATTATACAGATTAATATTCGTGCCTGAGTCTATAACCTTAATTACATATTCAAGGGTTCATCTTCCCTGTTAGATGTCCACAGATGCAGGGACCACTATTCTGCTAAGTCTCTAATACAACTGTTCAGTGAAACACAATCTTCTGATTTCCATATTACCTTTCATTTCACAAACAAAAATAATCTCCATTTCACCTTCCATGTTTAAAAATGATTAGAGAATGGACTATCTTGTCTCAGTTTCATGTGGTTAATCCTCAAATATTACTTCCTACATCAAAGTATTTGTTATGAATTTTTAACCAGTCATGCATAAAATTTCAATCCTACTTTATAATTACCTTTCTCAGTCTTTGAACTTGGCCCTCCTCAGTCGGTTGCCACCCTCATTTCTGTTGATTTAAATGGCATGATCTGAACCTTGCATGTCAATGTCAATTGGACAGTCATTACATGAGCCACTTATTTTCCCTTTGTTTACTGTTTTTACTTTTTCTTTTTACTTTAAAAATAAGTGTCTCCATTTTTATCTTTGATGGCAGATAGTATTAGAACACTTTCCCTGTTATTATTCTACCACTCCAAACTTCCCAACTATAGTCAACAAAGTATGTGTTACTTACCAATTGGCTTATTAAAAAGACAATTTCAGTAAAGGAGAGAAAAACACTCTTGGAAGAAAGGTCCTTCTTTCACAGTTCAAAGAAAATGTCTTTGCTCTGTATGGTCAGGTGAGATTCAACACTCAATCACCCTGAGATTACATTGCTAATCCAATGAAGAAATTACACACTTCAGAGTCAATCTGATTGTCTGAATGCATTTCCTTCATTAATTTGTATCATGTTATATCTGCAAAACCGTTCCCTGGTGTCTACTAACTGTGATTCCTGGTCAGGTAAGTCCTTTAGATTGATGTGAGCTGCCATAAGGGTCTTATCTCTTAACAGGATAGGAGGTTGTGATGAACTCTGGTATTCCACCACTGAGGTAGGTCATAAATACATTTTAATTTGTCATCCCTACAGCAAGACTTAAAATAGAGAAATTTCAATCACTAAAACTACAACTATATACACTTGTCTACATAGGCTAATTCCCATTCATATGAGATGAGAAAACTTTCCTAATTTAGTAAGTTATCTATCATGGCTTATGGATAAAATAGAGTAACCTTTGTATACTATTGTTTTCTTTCAAGCCCTATCAAATGCTTCATTAGATTCTCTTAGGTAAGATATTCCCAACAGGCTAGGCTTATGTGGGTCTTCCAAGTTGTTCATTAAGGTAAAGGCATTATATGTATGCATATAGGTATACATATAGATTGCATAAGTTTAATGTATGGGGAAAATAATAAGAAAACATAATCATAAAATACAGATAGGCTTTAAGTATGTTTTTTGTTTGGAGTACATTTGGTCTATATGATCATATTATTTTAGTGGTCTTCCCCAATAAGTTAATGTTTTTTTCTACTACAAATTTAATACCCCTGAGCACAGAATAAAGCCCAGCAAATAAAATGATCCCCCACATGTGTGAAGATTCAGGTTCTGTCCTCAACACTGAAAACAAAACTAAACAAAAATTACAATTCCATGACTAATTTTGGCACATAATCTGGTAATGTGCATTTTTAAAAACTAAATAGAATATAATAAAGTAATGGCGAGCCCTCCTTCTTAAGTTGCCTTACTGCCTCACAATTATTTTTCAACTTTTCAAACTAATAACCAATTTGTTTTTATATTAATTTACTTTTTATTTTTATTTTACATATAGATCACAGTTCCATCTCCCACCCTCCCGATCATTTTCCCCCTCTCCCACCCTCACATGCACCCAGACCAACCTCCCCTCGTAACCCCCCCATTCCACATATAGGGTGATGCCCTCCAGGAGGGCATCTCTCAAGACATATGGAATAGGGACTAGGACTTCTCTCCTGGGTCTATGTTAAGGCAGTATCCCTCCATACCAGATGTGCTCGCAAAGTCCTTTTGTGTACCAGAAATACATCCTGGTTCCACTGTATGAGGTCCCTTAGACTGCCCAGGCCTTCTAGCTGAGACCCATGTTCAGGGGGTCTGAGTCAGTCCCATGCTGGATTACCAGCCATCAGTCTGGGGCCCATTAGCTCCTCTTTGTTCAGGTAAGCTGTCTCTATGTGTTTCTGTAGCCTGGTCTTGTCCTCCCTCTCTGCATCTGGATTCTAGTTCAGCTCAGGATTTAGTTGTGAGTGTTTGATTGTGTTTCCATCAACGACTAGATGAGGGCTCCATTATGGGGATAAGTAAGACGTTGACCTCATTATCAGGGAAGGGCATTTATGATAGCCTTTCCACTGTTACTCAAATTGTTAGTTGGGGTCAGTCTTATAAGTCTGGACATTTCTTTAGGTTCAGTTTTCTCTTCAAACCTATAATAGCTCCCTCTTTTATGGTCTCTCTCTCTCTCTCTCTCTATCTCTCTCGTCTCTTCTATTCCTCCCCTGATTCAATCTTCCTAGTCCCACCTGCTTTCCTCTCCTCCCCTTCTCCTTCCCCTACTTTCCTATCCACTCACTGCCCCCACCTTCACTCCACATGTGCTCTGGAGAACTTGTCTCTTCCCTGTTCTGTGAAGGACTTTATATGAATCTCTTAGAATACTCCTTATATCCTAGTTCCTCTGGCAATGTGAGTTATAGGCTGGTGATCCTTTGTTCTATATCTAAAATACATATATGAGTGAATACATACCATGTTCCTATTTTTGTGGCTGGGTTGCCTCATTCAGAATGATTTCTTCAAGTACCATCCACTTGCCTGCGAATTTCAAGATTCCATTGTTTTTTTGTTTTGTTTTGTTTTGTTTTGTTTTTTTCAGCAGAGTAGTATTCTGTTGTGTAGATGTGCCACATCATCTTTATCCATTCTTCAGTTGAGGGGCATCTAGGTTGCTTCCAGGTTCTTGATATTACAAATAACGCTGCTATGAACACAGTTGAGCACATGTCTTTGTTGCATCATGGATGTGGATCATTTGGGTATATGCCTAAGAGCGGGGTTATGGGGTCCTGTGGTAGACTGATTCCCATTTTCCTGAGGAACTGCCATATGATCTCCAAAATGGCTGTAAAAGTTTGCACCTCTACTAGCAGTGGAGGAGTGTTTCCCTTTCTCCTTATCGTCTCCAGCATAAGTTGTCGTTGATGTTTCTAATTTTAGCCATTCTGGCAGTAGTAAGTAGTAGTCAGAGTTCTTTTTACTTGCATTTCCCTGGTAGCTAAGGATGTTGAGCACTTTCTTAAGTATCTTTCAACCTTTTTGATTTCCTCTATTGAGAATTCTCTCTTCAGTTCTGTACCCCAATTTTTAATAGGGTTATTTGGTATTTTGTTGACTAGTTTCTTGAGTTCTTGCTAAATACCCGATTTTTTACAAAACAGATAAAAGTATACAATGGCAGGAGGAAAGCATCTTCAACAAATGGTACTGGCACAACTGGATGATGGTGTGTAGTAGACTGCAGATAGACCCTTGTCTATCAGCATGCACAAAACTCAAGTCTAAATGGATCAAAGACCTCAACATAAACCTAGTCATACTGAACCTCTTAGAAGAGAAAGTAGGAGGTACCCTTGAAGAAATTGGTATAGGAGACTGCTTCCTGAATATAACTCCAGTGCACAGACACTGAGATCGACAATAAATAAATGGGACCTCCTCAAACTTAGAAGCTTCTGTAAGGCAAAGGACACAGTTGACAAGACCAATCAGCAGCCCATAGACTGGGAAATGATTTTTACCAATCCTACATCTGACAGGAGGCTGATCTGAAAAAAAAAAAAAAAAAAAAGAAAGAAAAGAAAATAAAATTAAAAGAAAAACAATTTGTTTTAGGTAGTTTTCTTTGTAACATGTTAAGGTGGACAGATTTGCTTTCTCACACTGAAAACTGACTACTAGGCACATTGAATTATTTTCTACATCCTCCTTAGTCTTCATGTTATAAAAATCAATGTCTGTACTGGTTTTACACCCCCTTGTAGCATTTTTACTCCATTCTCTGGAGTCCATTGATGCGGACATTCTTCTCACCATGTTGTTTGACCACTGGTATTCCATTTTCTCTTCTACAATTACTGTTGTACTGGCTTCCAGCCGAATATCCAGATCAGCCAAAACAGTCCTAAATAATAATAATTTAAAAAAACTGCTGTAGGAATCATATCCCAAATTTTCAGAGATGCTACAGTTTCTAAGAAATAAAAGTGTCATCACTCTGTCTTACACAGCTCAATTGTGGAAAACTGGGACAGCTAGGTAGTGAAAGAAGGCTAACATGCCATATAAATTTAATTGTAAAAATACATATTGCCAATGATTTATATTTTGATTATGTAATTCAGAGTTATATATTGTAGTAAATGTTCTCCACTTATTTTACACCATGGGCACTGGAAAACCTTAGTTCTGGAGAGTCGCAATTGATCTGTAGAGAGAACAGTTCTGTTGGCCTTTGGCTACTTCATGTAATGTCATCATTCCATCACTGTTCTCAAGCTGTGTTTCCCATGATGTTTTTCTTCTTTTTACTTTGGCTACACCTACAGTTAAAGAAAGCTATATTGAGTACAATATGATCTATATTTACTCATTTCCAGGTGGTGATTTTGAAAATATATTAAATTATTTCCCTGCTATTCTCTAATGGCTTTTTTATCGGTATTTTCTTCTTAAAAAGTAAAAAAAAAAAAAAAAATCTAATAGTCATCAAAAGAGTATAAAACCTATATTAACACCAAGAAATATAACCAGAAAACATAGTAATGCTGCCTACTATGTTTTCAATTATTGTTTTAAATATTTTTCCATACTTACCTTGAGTACAGTGTGGACTCATGTTATCAGTGTAGACTCATGTTACAAATTTAGAATCATGTTATGAGTATAGAATCAGAAAAATATTTATTGTATATCTAAAACATTAAATTGAATGTATAATGCTTGTTAAGTATTATCTAAAATAATTGTTAATGACTATTAATTCCATAATATTCATTAGTTAATAGTTTAGCTTTGTTTTTTGCTTACAAAATAGAATTTTAGGTATCAACTCACTTTAAGTAATAATTCAGTTAATAACTTCTGTTACTAAGATTTGTTCACCATTAATTCAGTTTTATTATTATCATCTTATGCACTATTTTATCCTAATATTACTCTGTCTAGAGATAAATAGGAAATATTTTAACATAGCAATAGACGATAGCAATGTCAAGTATTCTACTCAGTTTAAGAATTGTGGGAAGATTTCTAGTCCTGTAGAGTGCACCATTCTAACAGTCACATTAATTAGCAGTTTACATGAGCTTTTTACAGTATAAAAGCTAATTTGAGTCACACTCAAATTCTCAGTTTATTTTATTTTATTTTTTTTAATTCAAAAGCCATGGAGTCAGCAATGTGAGCATTTGTTCAGGATAAGAAGTTGTTAGATGAGATAACTGCTTTGCCCTTCTGTTCCTTCTACTTTGTTTGTCAGAACAGTTACACTAATCATATTAGTAATGTCAACCCACATGTCCATAAAATGTGAAAAACACAATGACCTTAGAAGATTAACATAAAATTCATTTATTAGAAATAAGTTGTATTCCAATTAAAACACTTTCAACAATAATCAGGAAGCAGGTAAGATTTTAAAGTGTGAAATTCTAATGAAGAACATTATTCTGAATAGTTTGATCAAAAAACATTCCCCAATATGTGTATTATTGAGAAAAATGCTTATTAACGTGTTTTAAATTCTCTCCTTTAAAAGGCATCGTGTCACATTTCTTCCTCAGAGTGACTTACCATCCTCTTTAACTGCCAAAGTTGGTTCCCCGATCATAGATTGTTTTGTGATTTTATAAAGTCCATTTTTGTCTATTTTGATTTCCATGTTATCTCTTATCTTAATGTGATCATTACTTCGAAGTATAATATGAAATATGCATGGAAAAATGTAACAGTTGCATGATGATTAAACTATCATTTATTTTGTCTGTGTCTTGCGTATCTATTTGTCAAGGTCCAGTTTATTGATGTATTAATGTCATTTACTATCTTTATATATGAAGATGTGATTTTATTGTCAACACTGGACATTATTTACTTTGATATTTGTCTAGAAATCTATAGGTCCCTGCCCATTCATGTCAGCGCATGTTCAGTGGTGACAGTTTCCACAAGTAAGTTAAGCTTATTGATTTCCATTGCCATTGGCCTGACTAGTATTATGGGGCAGTTTTATTCACCTGTTTGGCCTCTTTTGAGAAATATCTTTTCAGATAGTATGCCAGTTTTTCAGTTGTTATTTCCTTAATGAGAGTTCTGTGAGTTCTCTGTGTGGGTTGTTGCTATCAACCTCCACCACATGGACAGTTACAAAAACCTTCTAGATATTATTATAGTCCTACTTGATTGTTTGTTTTGCAGTTCAAAATCAATTTGGTATGTTAAGATCACTTTGGTTATTTTCTTTGTGTTATTATTTAGCTATCAAAGCCAAGATAATTTGACCTAAACAATTGTTAAGGAACAACTACCTTGTGATTTATTTCAGCAGTTTTAAAGCTTTGGGTCTTACATTTAAGGCTTTAGCTCATTTTCACTTGATTTGTATAAACAAAGTGAAATACTTGCCAATGTCCATTTGTGTGTGTGTGCATTTGTGTGTCTATATATCAGTATATCAATTTTTCTATTTCCAGTTTTCCCATACACTTGAGAAAGTATTATTTCTTCATTGTGTATTTTTGGGTATCTCTCCTTCACTAATCAATTATTGTAAATATTTTTTGGACTTTTATCTGGTTAAATTTGCTTCGAATTAGTAGGAAAATATGCATCTAAACTATACTTTTTTTCCTATAACTTATTGAAGAATATATTTCCACAAATGTTTTTATATAACTTTATCTGGCAGTTTGATGTCTTTTGTAACTTTGTGTGAGGTTTTTCTTTTATCTACTTAGACATTTTTAGCTCCATATAATTTTTAAGACAAGCACATTCTATTTTCCTAAAATGGCATTGAAATTTTGAGAACCATTGCATTTTTATATATGATGAACTGCAAAAGTATTTATTGTTCCTTGGGAAATGATTTATTCATCTTTTGTTTGTTATTACTGACTTCAGCAGAAAAAAAAACAAAACAGAAGTACCATATATTTTAATACACATTGCACTTTTTCTTTTAGGTATCTTTTTATGCATTAAACTTGCATGCAATCTTCTTTCCCATCTCTAGAACTCTGAATATAAAATCACTTATACCTTAAGAATTATATCAAGAAAACTTTAAAGTTACTCTTATTCCACTTTCAGAACTATCTTTAAAACTCTATCTTTGTGGAGATGTTCTCCTTCCTAAGGAGAGAATTTTAATTAAATGTGTTTTTTAATTCTTTACACCTGCTCTCCATAGCACAACATTGTTGCAATTAAATGTACAATGGATTGTGAAATACCTTCTTCCCAAACTAAATACTGAAGATCATTAATGTGCCTCTCACAAACAGGATCCTCTCAATTAATTATAATGTAATAAATGAATATATACTTCAATTGACTTGTCCAAAAGATCTACAACTCTCATAGGAGACTTAAGGTATGATTCACAAGTTTAGTTTTCTTTTCATCTACCATAAAATCTATTATCTCTAAGAAGGGAAGACAGTAATTGGTGTTAAGATCATTTAAAAACAGTTTATGCAATTTATTTTTACTATAAGATCCAAACTCTAGATTTTAATGGAAGTATTTGAAGTCTCACTAACATTATGTTTTGTTCTTTCTACATGTTTCATTTTTTTGTAATGGAGCATAACACTATATTTGTCCCTGATCAGAAATCAAGAAGCAGTTTGGGAGTTCTTCAAGCTCACCTAAACACAAAAAAAAATAGTTTTCACAGTTTTATTTGAATTAATTACATAATTTTTAGTATAGAGGAACAAATCTAGAAGTTTACACATACTAGGTAAGTGCTCTACCATTAAACCATGCCTTTACCACAGTTAGTCTAGCTTTTCAAATTCAGACAACTGCTTAAATGCAGTCCTTCCAAATGACATCAAAATATTTAATCCATAATTTTTAGATTAATGCTTGATTTTTTGTTTTATTTTTCTCTTCAGAAAATTTTCCTCTAAGCCATACATTGCTAGAAAAAAGACAGATGGGAATTAGAACATAAAACACGGTGCATTACATCGAATGTGAGATGTAATTACAAATAAATCTGTTTGACAAAGTTGCCACAGGCAGTCTTAAATAGAAATATTCATGTGTCCAAATAAACAAGTCAAAATACTCCTGAGCTATTGCAGCAAAATATTAAATAAAGTAGTTAGAGACTTATTTTATTTTTGTGTTTACTATTCAAGTGATTGACATTCTATTTGTCCATTTACTCATGTGTCTATTTAGAGAAAGGGCTGTACCTTAGCACCAGGTTGGTCTGTGACTCAGTTCTGCCTCAGCTTCCCAAGTGCTGAATTAATGAGCTGCAAATAGAATTTCAATACCAACTTAAATGGCCTCAAAGAAAAGATAATTTTTAAAATAGCCCATGCACATCAATTTCAATCTTGGGAAATTTTGGTGCCCAAAGTATAGTAATATAGTAGCATAATTTACTCTACTGGGATAGATTCTTAATGGTTTTTAATTTTTTATATATCCAAATCATAATAATTTCAGTTTGGCTCTGAAATGTCTGTATGATCTGTGTTTCTCAGCTCACATGATACAACCTATTTTCCAGCATTATTTCTAAACTATAATTTCAACACCTGCTGAAGATGAAATTACCATATTTTGTGTGACAGAGCATGGAATTCTTCAATTATTTTTCCAGCATGATGGTTGTTATTTGTTTGATGCAAATGGGTGATCTCAGAAAATCATCAG
Source organism: Phodopus roborovskii (assembly GCF_943737965.1). Lineage (NCBI taxonomy): Eukaryota > Metazoa > Chordata > Mammalia > Rodentia > Cricetidae > Phodopus > Phodopus roborovskii. Next base: position 25,911,162 of record NW_026126567.1, read on the forward strand.
TGATGACTACTCTATTGTGAAGACACTAGTGTACTGTCCCCTAGATAAACAATTATCTGATATATATATACATAAAAGGGGTTTCATTTATTAATTTCCCTATGCCCAAGAGAGAACATTAGTTAAGTATAGAGAATAGTTGAAGATACTCAAAAGAAATGATGTTCACACATCATTGCCAGATTCATTGCCAAAGAGTTATCTTGGTAATTAGGTGTTCTGTCCTTGGAAATGTTTAGGTTTAGGCTGCACTTAAAATTGTGTTAGATAAATGAAATTTTCCTGTGTATTCATGTGAAAACTCTCATGTGTTTATGGCTGTAATTGTGTACATGTCTGCATATTTATATGTGGTGAAATTTCCAGTCACTTATAGGCACATGAATGAATATGTAATTGTATCATATTTGATATCTGATGCCCATATCCACTGAATAGTCTCTATGTAAGAAACTCATCTCTATGGTATATTTCTATTATTAACTTCCTTATGCTATTTCAAGATCATTGTGATAATTACTTGAGGAGACTGTGGTGAATCATGTGATGATAGCATTATGAGCAAAAAAATTACCTCTTCATGGCTATAAATGTAGAACTAGACAAAGTTAATGTTAGAAAAGAAGGGCACAGGAGAAACAGCACCTCCTGTTTTTGAAAAGGATTTCCACACTGCTTTATGTGTATATGCATTTACTTTCCTATTGTGTTATGAGAATGTATGGTTGGTTGGGAGAATGGATTGGGAGAATCAAGTGAAGAGTAGTAGGGAAGACACAGATGAAGGGGGGGAATACAGAAAAAAACATCTAAAATTAAGGCCCACGTGAGAGGTAGTATGGAAACATACACTAGAAACTTCTTTTAATATATACATAAAGGCATTCTAAATGAAACTGCCAAATATTGAAGGAGACAGGGAACCAACTGGCCATCTCTTGTCACCAAATGAGGCTTCCAGTTCCTGCATTGGTTTACACCTAATTGATCTCCTGGCCTAAAGAATCCCATTGCAACCTACAAAACAACCCAGACTGATGTCAAGACTACAGATTGTCCAAAACTGAGAAGCCAGGACCCAATGCCCAAAGACAGCACCTATAAAACTTGTCGAACATGGAGAAGTCAATCTGATGCCTACATAGAGCCTTGTCACCATATATTCTGGCATTACTTTGTACTGTAAGTTACTCAGATTCTTTACAAAGAAAGGTAAATACCAATATAGTTAAAACACTTTGACCTACAATGATGTCCTGCCTGCAGGTATACTAGCACAATTGTGGCACAAACTAATTAATATCTGATATATCTTAATGCCCAATCTATGATATGAAATCTGTACATGACACTGCTTGGGTGGCCAAGCATCTGACACTAGATACTCCAGAGTCCTAGGGTAAAACCAAACAAGCAAACAAAAAAAATCACTAAAAGGACCTCTACTGACATACTGCTATATTCCTACATCAGTGTCTTTCTCTTCCATTGTCATAGAAGCTTTCTCCTGCAGCATATGGAAACAAATAGAGAACCATCCTCAGACAATATGCACAGAGTGAGTTAACACTCAGTACTCAATGAAATATTTCCTTCAAATCCCTTCCCTTCGAGCTCAGGAAACTCTGTGGAAGAGAAGGCAGAAACAGTGAATGTAAGATCCAGAGTGACGGAGAACACCAAGAAAGCAAGTCTCTATATCAGAATGCCCCGTGTCTAATACAGAAGCAATGAGCAATTTACAACCACTTACAAATGAAGATTCAGTTTCTTCCAAGGGGATCTCACTGCGAAAATGCCCCTTAAGGTAGGCTGCATGCCTAGCAGAATTGAAACCATTTTTTGAGGTACTTTGTCTCATAATTTCATGTCATGGCTTTCCTTTTAAATTTTGCCTTATTTTTTATTTTTAATTATATTTATACAAGTTTTCCTCTCTCTTTTTGGTTTCCAAAAAGAGTTTGTTGACATTCCTAGGTATGGAAATCTCTTTTCCTTTATTTGTCTTATTCTAATATGTTAGTTTTTGTATTATTTTATTGAAATATATTATTCTCTTATACAATACATCCCTACTACAGTTTCCCATGCCTACCTTCCTCTGGACTCCCTCTTCCACCTCCCCGATGCTCTGGACCTTTTTCTTCTCCATTTCCCTTCAGAAATGAGTAGGCATACAACAGACAACAGCCAAACACATCAAATGATTAAAAAAAGAGAGAGACAAACCAAAAATCCTTATATGGAGGCTGGACAAGGCAACCAATAGGAGGAAAAGAGTCCCAGGAACATATAAAGAGAATAACATGACTCCCACTGTTAGGAGCCACCTCCCCACAAAAATAACAAAAAACACCAAGCTAACAGTTATCCATATGCAGAGGGCCTGATGTAGACCTTGTGCTTGACAGTTATGTCTCTAAGAGCCCATTGAACTCACTTCTGTGGGAATAAAAGTCGATTTTTGTTGAAATGAAGAAAACTGAGCTGAGTTGCTTGTCCATTGCTGATGCTAGCTACCTGAGAATTTTGAGCACATCTGCTATGAGGATTGAATGTCTCCTCGGCATAAAATGTTCACCGGATTTAGGCCATGGCTTCCTTTGTGAGGGCAGAGAATCCTATTCAGTTCCTGGGCCTGACGGAAGCTTTCCTCCTTTAATATAATCACCAGAAGTTTTGCACATTTGTGTGTTATATGCACCAGGACAAGACTCCAGGCTAATGGGCTTCTTCTTGTTCTTTTTGTTCATAGATAAATCTGGTCTTTCATCATAGATAGTTGGTAAAATATTCTAGCAAGTGGGCACTACTTTTTAATCAAGTAAGTGCCCTTTGCTTTTATTAAAACTGAAGAGGAAGCTCAGAATATATTGGGAAGTTTTCATTTCCTTGAAGAGCAAAAGTGAAATTTAGCTCTAAGCATACATTAATGTCTTTAGCTGTTCCTTTCACTGAATAAATACTAGATTTTTACCACCATTTACTTTACTGAGAAAATAGGAAATGTTATTTAATTAAGAGCATAACTAAATCTTTGAAAATATTTAATATTTTAATAGTACATTCCCAACTTGTTTATGTACACTGGGGAAAAAGCTGTTTATTATAGTAGAACATCCCATACAATATTAGAATGGAGAAAAACATGTTAAAGACAGTTCAAACTGTCTACAAAAGGAAGCATTTTCATTATTAATGTCATATCACATGTGGTTGGTTATATTACATTTGTGCATAAAATACCAATCAATAGAAAAAATGTTGTAGTGTCTATCAGTTAGTTATAAAGTCGTTTTTATGTTTTGTTGTTGTTATTGTTTTTAAAGTGTAATTCATTCTCTAGCTACATCCTGTCTCTAGGTATATTTTTAGTACTTTAAAAATTGCTCAGTTTTGTCCATGTTCTCCTTTTTCTATACAAAGCACTCTCTATTTTCCTTTATAATGATAATGACATTCTGCTTTCCATGTGCCAGAGGACTCTCCTTATACATATTACTCATATGTATCAAGCTATGTATATGCCTGTGCATATAACTATAAATTACATTAATATTGATATATTTATATCAACTAATGGATATATAGTAGATATAATAGTAAAATTAATTACTCTGCCAGTTGTTAATGTTTTCAGTCAATTGTTCAAATTACCTTATACTGAAAAAAACTAAAGTTTCTTTAGGAAACCTGGTCTATTTTTTAAGAACAAAGCACTCCTTACTCCATAATTAATATGTTATTAAAATAAAAAAGTTGCTAGTGTATTTATGAACCATTGAGAGGGTTCATCAAGAAAAATGCTTGCCACGAGTCCATGGCAAGACAACCTCTGAAACTCATGTAAAGATGAAAGGAGAAAAGTAACTAGCAATGGTTGTCATTTGACTTTTAGCATGTGTCTCTTGTTCACAGTCACACAAGGTAGGGCATAAAGGAGAGAGACAGAAAGGTGTATTTTTTGGCTGTTTTGATTATGCTATAACAAATAAAGCTCGCCTGAAGATCAGAGTACAGAGCTAGCCACACTACTTAATAATAGGGGCCAGGCAGTGGTGGCACATACCTTTAATCTCAACAATCAAGAGACAGAAGCAGAGTGATCTCTGTTAGTTCAAGGCCACCATGGCTATGTGAAATTAATCCAGTCCAAAAGAGAAACAGAGCTCACACAAACATAATCCTAACATTTAGAACAGCATGCCTTTAATCCCAACACTAGGGATGTGAAGGCAGGCGTGTCATAGCTGGGCAGAGAGAATATAAGGCTATAATGCAGGAGCTTATGGGATTCAGTTTGAGGATTCATATGGACAGGATTTCCCCTTTGGTCTGAGGATTTAGTAGAGGCAAGGGGTCTCTCTTGTGGCTGGCTCCTTTACTTCTCTGATCTTTCAGCATTTACAGCTTTGTCTGTCTCCAGGTTTTTCTTATTGAGACCAATTAGAATTCATACTTCAGAGTTTGATCAAAACACTTTTTTTCCATTTGTAAAATTCTCAAAAAAAAAAAAAAAAAAAGAATTCCTTTCAAAAAGATGTAGGACATAAAGTACTCAGAGAGATATTGGGGACATATGTTCAAGATGGAGGTGGAGTAATAGGGTGGATACAGTTAAGACACATTATAAGTATGAAGTCGATTTTCAAAAATAAATTAAAAATATTTTAATCTGATTAAAACATTTAGTAAAATAATGGGTTCTGGGTATGAAGATATAGAAGGATTAAATATAAATTGGTAGTAATTTTATAAATTTATAAGAAGTGGTAAGTTCAGGAAATCTGTTGGATGATATGTGCTGTCTATAATCAACATCAACATGGTATATGTCATTAACTATTTGAGACTATTTCACTAATTTGTGAGAATTTTATATGATGCATTTTCATCACATTCACTCTCCCCAGCTCCTCACCATGAATCTTTCCATGTCCATTGATCCCTCTTTATCACCTTTGCTTCCTTTTCAAAAATTTAATAACACATCCAATCTAAATTATTTTGCCCAAATACACCTTTGTGTGATCTCATGCACTGGATAGGTAGATGGGTGATCTCCCAAGGTTCACACACTTAAATATGACAAACTGTTTCCCAGGCATCCATAAACTGTCCATCCCTACTCAGTAAGGGGTTAGACTCATGACACCTTGCCAAATCTATGACAGAATGTTGACAATCTTCATCTTACATCAGTCTTAGGGAAGCAAACAGAGATTCTTGAGTTTACAATTGCTGAGGTTCTGTCATGCTGAGCGAACACTGTTTACTCTGGTCCTTTCCAAGTTCTTCTGTCTCTTAGGAACTTTCAGCTCCTTCTTTTTGGAATTCCTTACACTTCTCATGAGATTGTGAAATAAATGGTTCATTTGTGTCCAATCACTGCACTGGTAACTAGTTCTCTGCATTTTATTCATTTGTGATTTGTCTGCCTTAATAACTATCCACTGTAGTAGGAAACTTCTTTGGTGAGGTCTTATAGTCACATTAATCATGGAGTCAAGGCAAAGAATTTAAAGAGAAGTTTGATATTAAATTTTCATGGAAAATAATATTGGGAGCTTCATACCTTAGTCCTGTGAGTTCCCAAAACTTGTGTCTTCAGCTACATTTACAGTGACAGTCATGTGCTTCCTTCTGTAAAGTGGGTCTTAGATCAAGTAAGTGATTCATTTTCCAACATTTTCATGGAAGATATATGTATATACTTTTATGTATATACTTTTATTTAAAGTATATTGCTATACATTGCTGTTTTGCTGCTGTACCATTATTATTACAGTGTATGGGAATGGGAATTGATAACACTGTTGATGAATACCTACCCTTCTACAGCCTCCATGGCATCTACTGGTACTATAAGAGCTAGCCAGCAGGGGTTAAGCCTCATGATCAGGACCAATTTGGCCTCTCTGTGTCTTTGAATGGTGTCTCTTATAAAACAGTGGAAACTATTTCCAGAGTAAGTAAATAGCAAGTACTTGAGGTAATAGATAACAGTACTACTGGCTATGACACGAATGTGGACCCATCATATTTTTAATCCAAAACATGAACTTTCTTTTTAGTTAGAAACAATCTTATCTTACATATCAATCCCAGTTCCCTCTCCCTCCCACCCTCATGCACTTTTGTCATTGGAAATGTAAGTCAATAACTAATCCTTGATAAAAAAAATGTATCAAGGTCATATAGTATTCTTAAACATCATTTTAAATACATTAACTTTTAGCTAATTGAAATTGAAAACTTCCCAACCACTAAATCCAAATCTTTTATCTCATTTTGTTTCTATGTGATGCCGTATTTGTTACCTTTTCTTTTTCTTCCACATTGGTGTAAGGACAGCCATTTTCAATAGAATGTGATTGATTTAATAACTACCAAAATCACAGTATGAAAGGCTTATCATATTACTAATGACTACTAATAATTTAGGACCTAATCCAACTTGTAGGTCACACTAAGAAACATATATTGGAAAACAGTGTTGAAATGACATCTGCCATTTTGAGCCTACTTCAGTAACATTTCATTTGTTTTCTATTTGATAATGAAATAATTAGAATGTTAATACCCACAAAAATGAATCTTTCTTTGAATGATATTTATCAACATTTATTTTGGGTTTCATTTACAAATGGCTTGTGTTGGTAATTTTCTGTTTCCTTATATTTAATTGGTTTCACAAACTGATAAATGTGATGCTTGTTTAGGTTAATATATTCCATGCTGCTTCCACCCTCTAGAATCAGATCTATGGGTGTTTTGTTCTTCATACATACCAGATATGAAGCATCCACTTTAAATATCATGTAGAATAAGATATTTGAAGACCTTAAATTTCGAATCTACATGTTGAAAGGATATGTAGTGTGCAGGATTCCTATTAGTTCTAAAGGGATTGATTAATTAATGAGCTGGGATCTTACTTTTCACAGGAGATCTCAAGTTATTATTGTGGACAGACATTTCCTGAGGAGACCTGGACAAATACATACTCACCTAAGATAGGAAACCAATAGCAGACTATACGTCTAACACCACATTGAAGTCTCAAACTGGTGAGTGTTGTTGGATTTTATATATAGGCGTGTGCATGAGGGTTAGTTATAGGAGCAGAAATGATTCAAAGACAGCTATACCACCAAAGCCCACCTAATCACAGGTGAGTTCTGCCACTTGCTGGAAAACATAACACACTACACAGCCTACAATCAGCTCATAAGATGCAGCATGTCCTTTCACAATGGCTGGCCACTTGGTCTGAGTTTTTCCATGCAGCTCAGCTGCCCCTGCTTGAGTGGTATCTACTTCTGCTAGATTGTCTCTGCTTCTCCCAGAAATTGGGCTTGTTCAAGACTTTACTCTTTAAATAGTCTTGTGGACAGAGGGGATTAGGAATTGGGCTAGCTTTCAGAGACTCCCTGAAACTATTTTGAGGTGTTTACTCCCAGTTTTAAATATCATCTCTTTAATATGTCACCTCTACTTAGAATATTTTATTGTTTTACTTTTCTGTATACCTTCTGTCTTGACATTCTTCTGAGGCTTTTCTCATTACTAGGCACATGATTTCACTTTTCCTTAATTTTTGCTCTTCCGAGGCAGAGTATCATTTCAGATTTTCCTGAAAATTGGCTACCAGTTCTTTTTTGAGCAGATGACTTCTTTTTATTCCCTTCTTTCAGCTTAGGATAACCTCTTACTATCCTTCTGCTTTTGTGCATTCACCTCCTAAGTAGAAACAGCAGTGCTTGAAAACTTGGCACACTCTACCACTGAAATACATTCATGAATAAGCATAGTTGAATAACTGAATACTATCTCACTTTAAAAAGGGGAAGGAGAAAATAAAATTTGGCTAATATATGTTAAAAGCTTCCTTATATTTTTAAAATGTATGATGATGATCATAATGATGATACATTATAGTTCCATTGTCAGAGTTCCCTTAGACTGCCCAGGCCTTCTGAGACCCATGTTCAGGGGATCTGAGTCGGTCTAATGCTGGTTTCCCAGCTATCAGTCTGGGTGTTCATTAGCTAAGGGAGGGTCTAGTCCCTACTCCAAATGACTTGACAGATTTTGTTGATCCCTCCTGGAAGGAATCACCCTTCCTTTGGAGTGGGGAGGGGAATGGGATAGGAAGGGGTTTGAGCGGTATGGGAGGGAATGAGGAACTGGGATTGATATGTAAAATAAGAAAAAAATAATACAAAAAGTTAAAAAATAAAGAAGATACAAACGATGTATGATGATTGGTTATACAAACATATAAAACTGTGGATCTTGACCTGAGAGAATCAGTCTAGTGAGGAATGAGGAAATGAATGGAATCAGGTATTACCCAATAACATTGTATCTGGGTCTTGACTACAACGGAGATTCTCAAAGTAGTCATCAATCTATTTCAGTTGTCGTATTTCATTTTAGGAAGAAAATACCAAGATGCATAAGAAAAATAAGTTCATTGTAAGTAACTATAAGATTTGTTAATATTCCATAGAAATCCTCAAGTATTTAAAATTATGAAACTAAAACTTTTGAAAGCTTTTATAGCTGGATTTGGCCTTACGTATTAAGGAAGTCAATAAATATATATACAGAAGGGATATAATTAGTTGTTTCTGTAATTAATATGTCATTCTTCCTTTAAATAAAAACTGGTAATCTTGACCTCAAATAAGTTTTTTGATCATATCTTTTCTATAATTTTTAGTTTTTAGTGTTCCCTGTGTAGCCCTGGCTCTCCTGGATCTTGTTGTATAGACCAGCCTAGCCTCGAATTCAGATATCCACCTGCCACCTGCCTCTGGCTACTGAGTGGTAGATGAAGAGTATGTGCCACCACCATGCAGCTTGATTTTTAATTCTTAAATTAATTTTATTCTATGTGCCTGAGTGTTTGCCATCATGTATGACACTTTCATGCCTCTTCCCAATAGAATGTAAAGGAAAGCTTAACATCTTCAAACTGCAGTTAGAATCTAATGTGAGCTGCCATGTGGGTGCTGTTAACCAAACCTGTTCCCTCTATAAGAGCAGCCAATGCTCTTAACTGTTGATTCATCTCTTTAGCCTTATTTATGTACCAAAATCACATTGTGTTATAATTTCTAAAGTCTCCTTGAGATGTTACTTATTTCTCTTGTTATGAAATAAATGTGTGATTATTTACTTAAATTTTGAAATTCAAATACTATGTGGATGTTTTGTTTTATTTTAATTTATTGTTTTTTCCAGGTGCCACTTAAATTATATTAAATTATAAAGGCATATATTTTCATTATTAGATTGGGAACCACATGAAGAGAAAGGAAAAATATGTCTATTGGCTTTTGCCTCTATGCTATATTAGGATTCAATGAGAAGACTGTTTTGTCCAAACCAGGAAAGGGGCCCATGTCAGACCCTGCATCTTCTAGGATTTGCACTTCTTATTCTTGGGAACTGAAAAACCTAGTATATGCCTGTGTGCATCTGTTACATCTCTAAGTACATACCAAACTATGCACAGTTTTCATAGGCTTAGGGGATGTGCTAGGAAAAAAATAGAAATAGAATCACCAGAAATATAACTTGCACATTCATTAATCAACAAATGCTGTAGAAAGGCTTCTCTTAGAACCCCTAAATCATCAACCTTTATGGAGTTAAACAATATTCCAGCCCATACAAATAGTGGTGAGCAGATCTCTTTCTCATCCTTCCTTTCTCCCTCATATTATAGTATCCCAACTTTCCTTGCATTCATTACTGTACATAGTGCTTGTTAGGAGAATTTAGAGCTCTGTGGTATTTCTCTATTCCAATCAGAGTCAGAATATATAATTGTCTTTTTCTTACACATTTGAAACTGTTTGGGACTGGGAAATTGAGAAGAAACTCTGTTGTTTCTACTTTTCAGATGCATGGTGATAGAAGATATAGTTATGGAAAACATAAGGATGGAACTTTTCTTTCTTAAATTTTAAAGCTAAGGGCTGAGAGAGAAGTACTCAACCTCTCTAGGGATAGCATAGTCTCCCATGTTTTCTAGTGCTATTTCTTCATCAAAAAGAGTTTGCACGAAGAAAGGGAAATCAAGTTCCCCAAGATTTGTGATTCACCTATCACTAATTTAAAGGACCATTACTCATTCTGTTTCATAGGAACACCAAGGAGGAACCCTGCCTGCATCTTTTAATCAGTGAGGATGATGTGAGGTTCTCTGGAGATGTAAGAGCAAGAGAAAATGCAATTTTCAGAATCAAGTTTTCTCAGAATTTCAGAACTGGTGTGGGGCTCAGCTATTCAATCCAGATTATGCCATAAAGACACCCTTCTGTGTTTTTTAATAGTTTTTGTGACTCTGAAGAATCCAAACAAATATTTTCTTACAAATTTAATTAGTCAAACCTGTTTTCATGCATGTGATATTGGTAATATAAATAATGGATTTTCTCCTTAAATAATGTTGGTGACTTATTTTGTGTGAAAAGGTACTCACTGTTTAAGAAAAGGTGAAAAAGCAGGAACAAACAGGTTAGAATGAAAAATAAGTGCTTGGGATGAGGAACCACAGAATGACCTTTTGGCCTTATTCTGGCTCATTGTCATTCATTTCCTTTCAAACCTGAATAAGTTAATGATAATGACATATAGAACTCAAACCCCAATCCTTAAATGTAGCTGTTATCATCCATATATTTAAATGAATTATTCAGTTTCGGTAAGTTTAGTACCCCACTTAATTTCCTGTTATAAGAATGATTTAAGCTAAACTATTCCTTCCTGTATGAATTTTGGAAACTCACTTACACTGTATCTTTTTGCTCACTATTTCCCCCTTTACCATGCCTTCTCTTCTATTTATCCATTATTTGTGTAGCTACTATTTGTTATACTCAGCTTCTTCAAACTGAGGAGCAGAATTATAGGCTGAGACTACAGTGATCTTATTACTGAGTGCTATTAATTACATACATGTACACAATATGATTAACTGGGTGAAATTCACCTTCCTTTATTTTAAAGTAGGGTATTAATCTATCTTACACATCATTGGAGAAATGTATTTCTTTGTTAAAATATATTTTAACAAACATTTAACATTTGTTAAAATCTATTTCACTACTATTTCATTATAACTGAACACTGTCTTTCTTTAGTGAACTTTCCTGATCTAAACATAATTCTGGCTGTATTTTAGGTAATATTTGATGTCTGAAATTTTGAATCTTTTTAATTCTGATGTGGTTAAGGTATAAGCATTTTGGGAAGAGTCAGGCAGTGAGGAAGAGCCCATGTAACAGGGCTAATGTTCTATAATAGGTCTCTCAAGTTGTTTTGATTTGCATTACCCTGATGGCTAAGGATTTTAAACATATCATAAACTCATTATTGGCCATTTGCGATTCCACTGTTCAGAATTCCCTATTTATGTCTGAGCTAATTTTAAATTGGTTTATTGGTTTATTGATGTCTAGCTCTTGAGTTCTTTATGTATTTTGGAGATCAGCCCTATGTCCGATGTGAATAGGGTGAAGAATTTTTCCCATTGTGTAGGCTGCCATTTTAGTCAATAAAATGATTAGTGATACACTGCTATACCCATAGATTGCTGCCTAGCCCAGGGTTCACCAGAACGGCTTCACACAGTACCTGATGGAAACAGCTACTAAGACTCAGCCAAATAGTAGGCTGAGATTGGGCATTGCTATGGAAGAGGAGAAGGAATGACAGTAGGTTCTGTAGGAGTCAAGGACACCCTCAGAATGAACCAACCTGGGATCATAGGGCCTCACAAAGAATGAACTGAAACTCATGGAGCCTTCATGGGGTTGACCCAGGCTCTCTGCATAGATGTTATAGTTTTGCAGTTTGTTTTTCTTGTGGAACTCCAAGCAATGGGAAGAGTGGCTGACTCTGATTCTGTCATTCTGTTTTCTATTGTTGTGATTAAACATTTTGACCAAAAAAAAATATTTAGAATTGAAAGAGTTTATTTAGCTTACAAAATACATATCACAGTCCTTTCATTATTGAGTAACGTTTGGGCAGGAAATCAGTGCCAGAACCAGAGGAAAGAGCTGAGCTTGAGACCATAGTGGAACAGTTCACAGGTCAGGATTTCATGGTTTGCTCAGCTTGCTTTATTATACAAACAGGACCACCTGATCCTGCAGTGGAGGAGGACCTCCAACATCCACCATTAATCAAGAAAATGCCTCTCACACATGGCCACAGGCCAATCAAATGACTAGTCCTCAGTAGAGGTTGCTTATTCCCATGTGGCTCTAGTTAGTCTCCTGCTGACTAAACAAACCAGCACATCCAGTAATACAATCTAGATTATTTTAAACATTACATGTATGTATGTACATTGTTACAGTTTTCTACAGTATATAGATATGTGCTTAAATTTCACTTAGACATCATTCTAACAATCACAGAGCCTCCATGTTTTTCCTAGACCTTAACTAGTGTTTGTATTATGAATAACTAAAAAAAAACAGACATAGATATTGAGGTTCAAGCTGAAGATCAGAAAAGCAAAGCAGCCAACCTACCAAGGCATGGGCAACCCTGTCCTCAGTGTGACTGGAGACTGAATGTGGAAGACGGAATACTGAATGCCAGCTCTGCGACCTCTTATATATACCTCTTATACATACCTCCTGTCTTATATACCTCTCTAGTGCTGGGATTAAAGGCGTGCACCACCACTGTCCAGCTTCTATGGCTAACTAATGTGGCTGTAGGAATTAAAGGTATGTACCATCCCTGCCTGGTCTCGATGGCTGTGTCTGGCTTTGGATTCTAATTTTCAGGTAAGTTATATCAGATCATAAATGATATATCTCCACAAGTTTTGCCACTGTACTCTGAATGCTTACATGGGCATTAATTTTATCTTTCACTTAAAAGGATAATTTCTCTTAGTTCATGTAACATTGTCTTCTACATGACTTAATAGAAATAGTTCAAAATGTAAAGAAATGCCTCCAATTAACTTGGAACCACTAAGAATAATTCTCTGGATTCATAAATCTCTGGTGTGAAACTCTAAGAGTGTTTTTAAGAATTCATCTAAGATATATATATATATATATATATATATATATATATATATTCCTGTTCTAACTTTATTCAATGCTACTACAAATTGAGCCCAGGGTCTTGTCCATCCCAGGCAAGCATTTTGCTATTAGAATAGCCATAGAGACAAATGTTATCCTCGGTGTTGTTACAATTTAGATTTTAGTTTTTCCCTATTGGTCAGGCATTAAAGGATTATCTATGAATCTATTCTATTCTTAGGTGGTATTTAAAAATTAGTTTGAGCTTCAAACTAAATTTCTAGTGGAAGAAAGTTTAGTCACTGGAGAATGTTTTTCCAGAGAAGAGCAGGACCACAGACCTGGCCCTTCCTCTTTTGACTTCCAAGCCATCCCAAAGCAAGCAAGGTACTCTACCACATCCTCTTCATATATTTTATGCCTTATCCCCAAAACTCAGTTTCTCAAATTGTGTGTCAAACTGAGTATTTCTGTGCTGTAAATTGTTTCAGTGTTTTGTCACACCAAAAAAATAGAAAGGTATTGTTTATTTCTGTCATGCACAATGCCCTTTATATAGTTAGTATTGGGTGAGCAGAGTGCAAAATGTTTTTAGTTTGTTTTATCCAGTAAAATGGAATGAAAATACTGATACTATGCATAAGAAGCCAAGTGTAAGACTTTAGTTAGTTTGAAGGAAGAGGAGGCTAGAGAGATGGCTCAGTGATAAGACCACTGGATGCTTTTTTCACTTCAGATCCAGATGTACTCTAAAAGTCATCTGCAACCCCAGTTCCAGTAGTGTGATGCCTTCTTTTGATATCAGTAGGCAATGTATGCTTGTGGCAAACAGACGTAAATGCAGCCAAAACATACATACATATTAAAAATTATGGAAAACAAAGTGAAGTAAAGGTGTCTAAAAAAAATCTGTTGGTAGTTGATTGATCCATGTTTTATTTTTATTGTATCTTTTCATTATTTGAAACTCTTTTGTAGTTATTTTGTTTTGTCATATTTTGTTTTTCTAGGTTAGGTTTCTCTGGGACTTTCTGACTATCAGGGAACTCTCCCTTTAGATAAGGTTGACCTTGAGATCCACTTTCTTCTGCTACCCAGATTTTGGTATTAAAGGCATGTTCCATCAAAGCTTACCTAAAACTATTTTTTAAATTTAAATATATTTTAATCATATTCCTCTCCTTCTAGATCCTCTCCCTTTCCCTCCCATCCCTCCACCCCAATTCCATCTGTAGGGGAATGCCATCCAGTTGGAATTATGTAGATCTGACAGGTCATTTGAAATAGGGACCAGGGCTTCTCTCCTGTCTCTAGGTTAAGGCAGTATCCCTCCATGGGTGATGTGTCCACAAGGTCCTTTTGTGTACCAGGGATACGTCCTGGCCCTACTGTCTGAGGTCCCTTAGACTGCTCAGTCCTTCTGGCTGAGACCCATATTCAGGGGGGGGGGGCCTGAATCAGTCCCATGCTGGCTTCCCAGCTATCAGTCTGGGGGCCCGTTAGCTCCTCCTTGTTCAGGTCAGCTGTCTCTATGTGTTTCTGCATCCTGGGCATTCAGCCTTTACATGTGTTAGTAATATTTAAAACAATCCCTTAGTTAATGAGGCACAAATTGGGAATCAAGATACTGATAATGTATTTCACAAGAATCTACAGCTATTAATAAATGCATATCTAATGCAGCCAATAATGTCTGTATCAACTGTAAGTTTGTTTCAATGTATCCAGTGCAATTCATAATTCCAAAATTTAATAAAAAGCAGTGATCAACTGTTCAAGGCTCTTTCTCCTTTCACTTTATATACCAATAGAACTAAAATGCTTCCAATGGGGTTCATATCGTAAAGATTTGTACTGATTCATTATATTCCTTAGAGATACTCCCACCATTAACAAGAGTTTGTTTGTTCCACTTTTATTGAATTTGTTTTTTGACAATTTTCTACATATTTAATTACATCCTGATCCTCCTAATACCCCTCCTCAACCCTTCTGCCTTTCTTCTTGCCACATCCATGATGCTTCATATTGTTGCTGTTGTTGGTTTCAGGACTCACTGAGTTTAACTAGGGCAATATCTATGACCATGGAGTTGGAACTATCTGGTAGAGCATAGGAGGTCTTTTGGTATTATAGCCAAGTGAAGATGCTGTAACTGATCTGGAGTTTCCTCCTAGTTGGCTAGCTTCCATATGTCAGAACCTGCTATACTGCTCCTGGACTGTTGGTTGCTTACCTCCTTAGAAAGCTTATATGGTGCTTTCTAGTATATATGTTGATGAGTAACCTTGTGAAAGATTTTCTTCAATATCCTATTTGAAAAGTAAGAACATGGTAAATCTGGGACTTGCTTTCATCTGGCAGCCCACACAAAAAGGTATCAAAGAAGAAATTTCTTAATATTTGTTCATTTGTCCTCAATTTTGATGCAAGTCTATCCTGTTGCTGTGCCTGCTTTAAATCCAGTTTTTTCAATCTTTTGAGCTGAAAATCAGCACTTCTCTAGAAATCATGCAGAATCCCAGTGACAGAATTGAGCTGCTGAGACATCCGGTTTCAAAGACTGAATAATTATTGTGTATTAGCTTTTCTATCATGAGAGCATTGTTGTACCACTTACACTAAAGCCTGTAAGTCAGCCTAATAAGCCACAGTCTAATATAATCACAAATAAATAAAAAATAGTTGTTTTATTTATTTATTTATTTTATAACCAAGTCCATTTAAATGAAAACAAACATTTATAGACAATATTTGGGAATTTGGGTATTGTTCTTTCCAAACTACTTCCTGCTGGTAAGGGGCCCTGTCATGAAGGATTCTAAGAAGATGCAGAAATCCTGGCTGTAGTCTGTCAGGCTGCTTTGTCCAGCTGTTTTGAATGTAGGATCACCTGATACTCTATTTCAGGTGGTCTGGCTTGATTAAACCACATTAGTCTGGAAGGAATCCACAGCTTTTCATTTTCTGAGGAAACCAAAATAGAAATCCTTTTCCCCAGTAACTTGTCCTTCAACTTAAAATTTGGAGTCAAAGCATTTTTTTTAATTTAATTTATTATTTTACATGTTGATCCCACTTCCCACTGCTCCCTCCTTCCCTCACTCCCTCCCTCCCTCCCTTTTAACCTTTCTGCCCTTTCACATGCACCCTAACCTCCCTCCCCTCCCATCCCCCCACCCCAATTCCATATGTAGGGGAATGTCATCCAGTAGGGGTCATGTAGGTCTGACAGGTCATGTGAAGTAGGGACTAGGGCTTCTCTCCTGTCTCTAGGTTAAGGCAGTTATCTCTCCATGGGGGATGTGTTCACAAGGTCCTTTTGTGCACCAGGGATACATCCTGGTTCCACTGTCTGAGGTCCCTTATCTTGCTCAGTCTTTCTGGCAGAGACCCATATTCAGGGGGGCCTGAGTCACTCCCATGCTGGCTTCCAAGCTATCAGTCTGGGGGCCTCTTAGCTCCTCCTTGTCTCTATGTGTTTCTGCAGCCTGGACTTGTCCTCTCCATCTGCATCTGGGTTCTAGTTCGACTCAGTGTTTATGTATGGGTGTTTGCTCTTGTTTCCAACAGGTATTAGATGAGGGCTCCATGAATAAGTTAGTTGTTGATCTCACTTTCCGGGAAGGGCATTTATAGTAGCCCTTCCATGGATGCTCAAAATGTTATTTGGCGGCAGTCTTGTAGTTCTCAAGACCTTTCTTTATGTTCAATTTTATCTTCAAACCAATATTGGCGGCTCCCTCTTTTATGTTCTCTCTCTCTCTCTCTCTCTCTCTCTCTCTCTCTCTCTCTGTCTCTCTGTCTCTCTCTCTCTCTCTTGCCTGTCTTCCATTCCTAACCAGGTTCAATCTTCCTAGTTGCATGTGTTTTCCTTTCCTCCCCCTCGTATTCTCCTGCTTCTCTCTCCATTCGCTGTCCCCCCTCCACTTCCCCTGTGCTCTGGGGGACTTGTTGTTTTTATCAGTTACATTCTTTAAGAAAACACTTAATAAACTCCCCATTACTTGATATTTTATTTTCTCTTTGAAATATTTTCAGACCTATTTTGTAAGGTGTGAATTCTTTGTGTTTTGGCCAGAAAGTGTATATGTAAATGTACACATTCTTAGCATGTGTTTCAATCTATTTTTCTATAACTATACCTCCATTGTGTATTTTGCATAAATCAAAATGTAAGGCTTCAAATATGGGTAAAAGTACTGGATCATACATATTTATAAGATCATTAAGTTGTTTATTATACGATGCTATTAATAACACCTCAATGCTGTGGATTTTCTAATATATTATATCTTATGCCAATCCACTACAGGAAGTCATTCAAAAGTTCCATGCTTTTTTTCCTTCTTCACACATAAGCAACTTGAGTGAAGTCACATTTCAAAATTTAATATGTTACTGGGAACCTCTGAGATCGCCATATCTTTCTTGCTGCACTCCTAGCACACTACAGCTTGGTGGAAATGAGATTTCAGATCATCCAAAGTTATTTTTTTAACAACTGCTTTAGAAAACAATATACAACAAGTGCCCACGTTCTTTTGGGAAGCAAGATCCTAAATAACCCCAGTGAAAAATGGAGTAATCTGTGTTTACTGCAGAACTGGGAACTGAAGTAGGGAGCTCATGCTCGCCCTAGGAGCTGTTCTGTTCTGTTAATGATAATTCAGTTTCCTCTGATCCAAGAGGACCTCAAGTTTTGGTGTTATATATGTGTATGTACATATACCGGAACATCTCTTTGAAATTTGAGGCATTGTCACTTTGAAATGTGAGCTATAAAAGCAAATATTTTAGAATTAGTGCTTCATTAGTTTTGGACAATCCCTAACTAAACTGTAAGTATTTATTACTAAAAGAAGTAAATATTATTTTTATATGTTCTTGTTAAGAAGACTGGATGCTATATTGTATAAAATGTGTAGAAACATTAACACAACTGCCAGTTGAAAGTTGCTTTTCCATAGTGAATATTATCTATCATTATTAAATCTATTGATAATTTTAAGGTTAATGATTTTTAAATGTCACCATTTAATGCAGTACTTAATATTTATTAGGTATATAATATTTTCTGCTTTGTAATTAAACACACATGTACGTATTCATATGCTATATTTTCCAAACATGTTCTAGAATCTTTTCTTTAATTCCCCACACAAAAATACAAATAAAAAGTTGTATTCATAGTCCTCGTTGTTTTGCTCAACATATCTAGCTTTAAAATTAATTGTAATTAAATTTAAGGAGGACATATTACTCTTTGTTTATCTCAGAGTTTGCTGGAATACAATTAATTAAGCTATTTCTCTCTCTGTCTCTCTCACACACACACATACACACGCATACACACACACACAAACACACCTCATCTCTAGAGCTATCCTTCTGATTTAATTTGTCATTGATACTTATGGTCACCTGTAGGAGAAACTGTGGCCAGTCTACACAAGCTGCAGTCTCCCTGCCCAGGTGCCCAGGTGCCAAGGCCAGCCTGCATGAGCATGCACAGCAGTCCTTGAGCCAAGCCTGCCTCTGTGCCCAGAGACACCAATGATAATGGACATGCAGCAAAGACAGTAGCTTGAGCCAATAGGACCTTGGGAGGAGGTATAAAGGCAGGCCTAATTTCTTTAATAAATGAGTCTTTAGCATACTCTGCCACTCACTGACACCTGGTACCTGAGTTCTTGGTGCTGAATCTTGTCACCCTCAACTGAGCAGGGTCACATGCAACATCTGGAGCTTAGACACGGGGCTCCTGGATTCCATGCTGGCATATCTCACCAGCCCTGCTTGAATTAGGATGTTTCCAGGTTGTTTGGGGGGCCCTGGTCTTTACCTTTTGTTGCTGGCTGTGCATCCAGGATGGATCCCACCTTAGTGCACTTTCTTTTCACTATGGGCACCATTTTGGACTTCTCTTCATGCTTGCAGCATGTTTCGGCGTCTCCTCTTCAGAGACTGGGTGAGCTGCCCCCTGCATGTTTCAGATTCTTTGCCTCACGAAGGTGAGCACAGGGATCCACCTTCTTTTCTGGTTTTTTTTTTTTTTTTTTTTTTTTTTTTTCCTTTGTGTCAGTCTGGTACCCCTGGTGCATTAGGTCAGAATATCTATTACACTTAGGTCCTACACACTTGCTGTGTTTGTTCAAGTCTGTCTTTGTCTGTTTTAGACTTTGTTCTGGTCTATGTCACAGGCCATTACGATAATGGGGAACTTACCCTCCTACTGTAAGGAGTCTCAAGTGAGGACATTAAAATCAATATTGTTTACCAGGTGCTTTAAGGTTAAGACTGATGGTCTGAATCTGGAGCAATTCAAGTATGCGGCTTTGGTGTGGGCCCCTGGATTTCTCCTGAAAATGATATGGGAGCCTGACAGCAGGGCATGTGAGTTCTTTCTTGCCTGAAAGCATGAGGTAGGCTCAGGAGTGATCCCCCTTTTTCCTGTGCTTTAATTGGGGTATCGTCTTGTTACTAGTCATTTTCTTTAAGTAATCCCTATAGTGTATTTCCACACTCTAGGTTCTCATGGCACTTCAACACCTAGAAACATGGGAAATTGTTGAAGACCATGATGAAGCAAAATAGAAAATAGGAAAAGACAAAATGACTTAGAGTGACACTGCTGTCCAACTCCATTTCAGCATTATGTGCTAGGTTTAAATGCTAGAAAGAAAATGCTATGTGTTTGTTCACTGGTGCGTGTTGGCTAGTTTTTATCAGCCTTACACAACTCTAAAGTCATTTGTAAGAAAGAATCCTCAGTTGAGAAAAATGCTTGTCAAAATGTCTAATGAAGAAGTCAGAGGAGCCTCTTTTCTTGCTCTCCTGTATTTTTCCCTAACTCAATCTTACTGCTCCCTCATGTCCTCCTTTCCCCTCCTCTTCTGAGGTACCACAAGAGAGGGAGCTATTATAGGTCCAAAGAGAAATCTGGGACTAGGGAAATGTCCACATATCTACAAGGATGATCCAACTAACAATCTAAGCAATAGTGGAGAGGCTACCTTAAAAGCCCTTCCCTGATAATGAGATGGATGACTACCTTATATGCCATCCTAGAGCCTTCATCCAGTAGCTGATGGAAGCAGAAGCAGACACCCACAGCTAATCACTGAGCTGAACTCCTGGAATCCGATTGCAGAGAGGGTGGAGAGATGAGAAATGGCGTCAAGACCAGGCTGGAGAAACCCACAGAAATAGCTGACCTGTACAAGGGGGAGCTCAGGGGCCCCAGAATGATAGCTAGGAAATCAGCAAAGGACTGACCCAGACCCCCAGAATGTGGGTGTCAGTTTGGAAGACTGGGCAGATCAGTATTTATCCCTAGTGCATGAATGGATTTTGGGAGCCCATTCCACATAGAGGGATACTCTCTCAGCCTAGACACATGGGTTAGGGCCTAAGCCCTGCTCCAAATGACGTGACAGACTTTGCAGATTCCTCATGGAACACCTCACCCTCCCTGGAGAGCAGAAAAGGAATGAGATGTGGGGTCAGTGGGTGGCAGGGGAAGAGGGAAAGGAGAGGGAACTGGGATTGACATGTGAAACAAGATTGTAAAAAAAATGATTAGTAACTAGTTCAATTAAAAAGAAAAAAAAAGTTTGAGGAGCATTATTGACTAATGATAGATATGGGCCTAGGCCATTGGACAGTATCACTTCTAAGTAAAGGGCCCTTAGTTTTATTAAAAAGTATATTATAGGAGCTATACAGTATAAGCAAATATGCTGCATTTCTTTAACGACTCTGGTCCTCTTTCTGCTCAAACCTCCCTCTATGATCCAGGCATGTAAACTTAATAAACTCTTTCTTCCGCAAACTGCATTTGGACATGCTCTTTTTCACAGTAATGGAAAGCAAACTAGGAACACAAACACACACACACACACACACACACACACACAATTCAAATATGTCACTGTTGATAACTTAGGCTTACATTATAAACTTACATTAGAAGAGTAAAATTTTTGCTACATATAGAGTACTACATATTTGCTAAATGTTTCAAAAGTAGTCCCTCTGCCCTCAAACTCCACTTACATTTGCATCTAAGAGAAATGTTTGGTTTGCTTGCATACTGCTGGATTTTTTTCCAGAATGTTTTCTTAAATCACTTCTTAAAAAATTAACAACCTACACAATACTGTGAAATGTCATTGCTATTCTGACCTCACAGGCTTTCAAAAGAATCTCATCCACTTTCTTTTTTAACTTTAACAATTGCTTCCTGATGTTCTCTCTAATGTATATCTTACATATTGACATAGTGCATTAGTTTCAGACATCTTGATGCAGCAAGTATCTTCATTTGGATCAAGTGAAAGATAAAGCTGAACGAATCATAATGGGAGGAAAATAACTAGTTAGGTTCACTACTATTGCATTAATGTAAATTTAAAGGAAATTATCGTATTTCATTCTTTAATTTTAATATATTATCATAATAAATTGCATGAGGAAATAAGGTTTTTTTCCCCCCTCTGGTTAGTATCCTTGTGACACACCTGATAAAGAGCATATGAATAATTGGAACTTCTCCAGATATTGAACTAAATCACAGGTCCTATGGAGCAATTATGTCAATCCAACATATTCAAACCACTTTGACTTCTAGTGCTGTACCTTCCTGTCTGTGCTAATTTACTAAGTCCTTATCTACTCAAACCTTAAGCCTTGGCATTATCCAAAATGGGGTGGGGGCATGTGCCTGGCTTGAACATTTGGAACCTCAGAACCCACTCCAGTGACAAACTTATTTCAACAAAGCCATACCTATCACGCTAAATAAGGATCAGGATAAACAAATAGGCCGAACAGATGTTTATTCAGGGAGAAATAACTTACAACCTAGACAGATGAACACCAGGAAATTCAACCCGATCCTCTCCTGTCTGAGTCACGCCAGAAAGAGAGCGCCTTTCCTGGCCCCCACCGACCTCCTTCCACAGGTCACTTCCGCCCATGGCTCCATCCCCCAATGGGCATGGTCAGTGCCACAGAAGGACTATCTCACTACACATACCTACACAAAAAAGGGCACACGCCTCCTATTGGTGCCACTCGCTGATGACCAAGCACTAAATCTATGAGCTTATAGGGGGTCAGTCCAATGCAAAATATCACAGAACTAAAGACAGGAATTTGGAGGGAGTAACTGATGCAGCGATTGTGGAGGAATTATGGTTACTGGCTTGCTCCCCTTGTCTTGCTCGGCTTGTATTCTTACACCAACTGGTATCCACTGCCTGTCCTGGCACCACTCAAGTGTTCTAGAGCCTTTCACATCAATCATTAATCAAGAAAATACACGACAATCTTGCCTATGGGAAATCGTGTGAAGACATTTTAACTGAGGAAACCCTTCTTATTCCTCCTAAATATATTTACACAATACAGGACAATTTGTCTTTTTTTTACAAATATGCTCTGGTATTACATTTTATGAAACCTTTCTTACTTCCAGCCATTTGGGGGTAACATTCTCCTTCTTTTTAATTGAAGAAACCCTTACCTGTCCTTTATTTGTCAGCATAAGGCACTCTGTAGTTCACGTATGGAATCTGGAAACCAGAGCCACAAGACCTACTGTGTGCCAGCCTTTAGAGTAGATGTGCATGGTGGTAGCAATGAAATTACACCAATGCTCATCAAATGCCATAAGACACTGCTTCACTCTCCCAATTCACACAGTCTTGTCCACTTACCAAGTTGGCTGTATTCAATCTGGTTGGTGTTTCTACAACAAACAACATTAAGACTAATGAGGAGACACCAGAAACACTAGAGCCATGGTAATGTAAAGATGAACTATGATACCATTATTTGTTTCTGCAGAGTAGTATTCCATTGTGTAGATGTGCCACATTTTCATTATTCATTCTCCAAATGAGGGGCATCTGGGTTGCTTCCAGGTTCTTGCTATTACAAATAGTGCTGCTATGAACATAGTTGAACAGATGTCTTTGTTGAATGAATATGGATCATTTGGGTATGTGCCTAAGCTTGAAGAAACCATTCTGAATGAGGTAACAGTCACAAAAAGAGGAACATAGTACGTACTCATTCATATATGGATTTTAGACCTAGAGCAAAGGATCACCAGCTTATAATTCACACCACCAGAGGAACTAGGATACAAGGTGTATTCTAAGAGATTCATATAAAGTCCCTCACAGAAGCAGGAAGGGACAAGTCCCCCGGAGCACAGGGGAGTTGGAGGGGGTAGTAAATGGAGAGAGTAGGAGAAAGAGAGGGGGAGGAGAGGAAAACACATGCGGCTAGGAGGATTGAGTCAGGGTAGGAATAGAAGACAGGAGAGAGAGAGAGAGACAGAACATAAAAGAGGAAGCCAATATTGGTTTGAAGAGAAAACTGAGCCCAAAGAAAGGTCTAGAGACCTACAAGACTGCCACCTACTAACAATTTGAGCATCCATGGAAAGGCCCTTCCAGGATAGTGAGATCAATGGATCAAGTTATCCATGGAGCCCTCATCTAATACCTGTTGGAAACAGAAGCAAACACCCATACATAAACACTGAGTCGAACTAGAACTGAGATGTAGAGGGAAAGGACAAGACTAGGTTGCAGAAACACATAGAAACAGCTGACATGAACAAGGAGGCGCTAACAGGCCCCTAGACTGATTGCTGGGAATCCAGTAAGGGAATGACTCAGGCCCCCCTGAATATGGGTCTCAGCCAGAAGGACTGAGCCGTCTAAGGGACCTCAGACAGTGGAACCAGGATGTATCCCTGGTGCACTCAAGGACCTTGTGGACACAGCCCACATGGAGGGATAACTGCCTTAACCTAAAGGCAGGATAGGAGTCCTAGTCCCTACTTCAAATGACCTGTCAGATCTACATGAACCCAAGTGGATGTCATTGCCCTACATGTAGAATTGGGGTGGGGGGATGGTAGGGGAGAGTGGTCAGGGTGCATGTGAAAGGGCAGAGAGGGTAAAAGTGAGGGAAGGAGGGAGAGAGAGGGAACTCGGATCGACATGTAAAATAATAAATTAGAAGAGAACTATGAGGGCTGACCTCTTCTAACTAAGCAGAAAGGAGATGGGGGAACCCAACCATGCTATAAATATCATTTTGTACTTCTAGTCTCCAGAAGACAGAGAAAATATTTATGTTATTTGTGCATGCTCATCTTTGCTATTTTGCTCTGTAGATCCAGCAAATGAATATAGGCAGTATTAGAAGAAAGTATGTCTTGCTTATTGATTTTTAGTATCTTCCTAATATCCTCTCTCTAGATTTCCTGGGGCATTGATAACCAAGACTGTCATATGCACACTGGCTAGCTGCATCAGAAGGAAGACTTATACAAATACTTTTATTGTGTGAGAAGTAGTGCAAACTTAAAAGGAAGTGTAAATGGAAGCTAGATAATTCATCACTCATCTATATTCCAGGAATCTGAAACAGGGCACCACCTGGAAAGTTTAATTTTAATTGAACTCCTTCATTAAAGGATATATGTATATCTAGATAGAGAGACACTGTGAAGGAATGCTTATGAGAGTATGCTCAATTAAGTTTAAAGGTAATCCAAGTGTAATGCCCTAGCTTTCAGGTTTGTGTAAAAGAAAATAAAACTCTGGCCTCTAGCATGAATGCAAATTATTAGTATTCTTTAGCAGCTTCCCATTTGGAACCACAAATCCACCAAACCATTTATACATAGATGCCAAAGAGAAAAACAGGCAAATCTCTGAGAAGCCTGTGAGTGCAATGTGAGTAAGCTGTGGAACGCTAAATACTAAACTTTCTAAGATTAACAAATACACTTAGTTTTAAAATTAACTAGTAGGATACATGGCAAGTAATATACTTAAAAATTCCTTCTGATATTAATTTAGCACTTGTATAATTTCCCAGTGATCCTTAAAGTAATTAGTTCTAATTGGAAGGCAATATCATATTTATCATTGTATATGTACACCAGCTATAGACAAACGTTAATGGAAGTAATCTCACTGCCCTTTCCTCCATCTACTAACATACTTAACATGCATATAGTCCCCATAATAAAGACACACACACACACACACACACACACACACAACTGTACTCAATTTCCCTCTCTTTTAAACTGATCATTCTTGGAAAGTCTTCAGTAACTTATTTTTCCTATAACACAACCCCTCTCAAAAATTATTTTTATATTTCTTTGGTTACTTGCAAGTCTTAAATTTTGACTCCACTATGTGCCTATATGTGTCACTTCACAGAAATTTGAATAATTAGACTTTATTATATAAAATGGGATCCAGCTGATCATATCCCATGGTAGTTGTATTTTTTTGTACTAGTGCTAATTCCATTACTAGAAGCTGAAGTCCATGTACTGGGTGTAGTGTGCATCCACAATTCATTGTTGTATCATGTCACATAGTTCAGGTCTTCCTGTGACTAAATCTGAATTGCTCATATATTTTAACACATAACATTGTATTCACTGTAATATTAAATTTGATAGCCTGGCAATCAGAGTTAGAGCTCTGTAATGCACCAGAACATATGACAATGTTATTGGACTTGAGCCTTCAATTTTGAAGATTTGTCAGTATCTTCAAGAAGATACACCGAAACAAGAACGACTTCATAAAATAAATGCTAAGATTGCTCACGAAGTCCAGGATTTTGCTTTGCAGAGAAAACAATAAACTCCTTGAGATTTGCATAGGTTTCATTCTTCTCTGGTGCATTATTTTAGGGTCTCATGCTCTATCCTTCCATACCTATAGAAGGTCCTAATTGATTTATAGCTGTCAATGCCTCCCAGCCAAAGAGAAACAGAAGCAAAGCTATTTTCAGACAATTTACATAAACTTTATTGTGAGTTCTGTTTGCTTTGATCTATATAACCCCATTTCCTTAACTGATTTTAGGAATTCAGAGTTGACTTAAAGAGAATAAAAATCTGTCTTGACCACTGTATGTAGAATACAAATATCTTGTATACATGAATCTATGATGAAGTTAACATTAACCTGTTTCACATGTTGTCCTCTCGCATATGATGTTGCTACTATATGTCTAGCAGGCTTATTCATAATACTGGTCTTCAAAAGCTTAAGAATCCAAGCTAAAACTAAGAACATAGATATAGGAATATTAGAAGAGAAGGAACATTTTTTTCTAACAGAACGTGAAAACCTGTACATGAATATCATACCATTTTTGAGTGTTTTTAAGATTATCTGCAAATAATTTTCTCTATGCAATTTTTCTCTAGACTAATGAGAGTAATTTCAGAAAGTCAAAATGTATTCTGTCATATTTATTATGAGTATGTTTTAGGAATGCCTTCAAATTCTAAACTATTTTCAATAAAAGTATTATATTTGTCATACTATATTTCAAATGACTATCAGTGGGATATATTTTTCTTATTTATCAAAGCAAGTAAAATATCATCCATAAGGTAGAGTTTTACAATCATCTTACTGCATTGTGCTTGGATAGAATATTTATATGTTGTTTTCTCTTGCTGGTTCTATTCACTTTTAGTTGGATTCAAAATAGATTAAAATAGAGGAAAATTACACAGATGTAAACTGAAAGCTTCCATAAATTTTTCTTATTCAGAATAACTGTTTCACAAGCCTTGGTGTTAGCTAGTTCAGCCATGACATGACACTTGCATTCATGAACTAATAGTACCTTTGGTTTCTGATAAAGGCCTGTAGAGATCAAAGCCATCCAAATTCCAGCATTGGTGAAGGAAGGGGCCTACAGACTGTCTTCTTGATGAAAATCTGTTGGCAGTTACTAGCTTCTTGAGGAGGGAGAATTATTCTTCTTTGTTGGTTTGACCCCTGGTAACTTTCAAAGTCCCAGTTGGTGGCCCCATATGCAGAGAGCAATAAACAAACTTAGTGAGACAGTAAAAAGAATGTGGAGGGACAGGAACATTAGAAAGAGGGGGAGGAAGAAATGTGAACTTGGGAAAGGAAGGAGACATGTTGTTGGGATCCAATAACTATTAAATTTGGTGAATGGTGGCTATATATGATCACATTTTATTGTATTCTCATGTGCAATTATCTAAGAATAAATTTTTAAAATGTGCACACATGAACAATAACGTCCAACACATTTCCAAGAATCTGAAACCATTAACTTTCAAAAGTCAGAAATAAACATTAGTACATCTTGCCTGTGGGAGTCAGATGGAAATCTCTGAACAAACTAGTCAAATAAATGCCTGTACAAAAGTAGTTTTTGGGAAATGATGACAATTTTATATAGTCATTGGGCAATTGTGAGCAATTCACATACAATTAAATATACATGTGTTTGTGTGTGTGAAATATATATGACAATTATGCTGAGAGCAGTCTTGCTATTTTAAAAAATGTTCCTCACATGTATAAATGCTGGCCAGTATTTATACCCTAGAGACATGTAATCCATATTGCCTAGAGGCTAAATCTTTGAAGAGACAGCTACTTTTACTGCTACTTGCTTTTATAAAAATATCTCTATTTCAGAAATAAAAGGCAACTTTGTGTTCTGTTGTGTGAGATTAAAAACTAATAACAGCAAGCATTTACAAAAGGAGGATACGCCACCCTAGGATGACTGGTGGATTAACACAGCAGTGATATTTTCCCCAAAGGACCACTTGTGAAACAGGAGTGAAGGGAAGGGGACACAACATGGGAACACGACAAGTTTAAAGTTACAAGAAAGGCATGTATGAGAGCAAACTATCTCCACCTATTGGGAAGAGGTGTTTAAGCAATCAAAACCCATTGTTTGAGGTCTGTTACTTGTGCTTTGCTTTGCAAAAACACATATAAAATTTTAGGTCACACATTAACAGCCTGAGTGATTTATTGCATTATTATATTTATAAAGAATTGTTAACATATTTATATCTATAGCCTATAATACACCCACTCTGTATCAGAAATTTTAGCGCATACCTCTTAGGAACCCTGTAAAATCATCACAGTATGAATTATTTCTCTAGCAATTGTAGCAACAATCTATGCATGGGACATTTTGCAGGAAGGTTCCTCAGAAATCTGTGTCCTCGTGTATAAAGGAATGAGGCAGTGGGTATGGGGGCAGGGGCGGTGGAGGTGTCAACATGTGCAGGACCGCCCACAATCACAAGGGAGTTAAAGTAGGCGTTCCACCCCCTTTTCTCTCTGTGGAGCACATAATACCAGGCTGGGACAAAGCACTGGATCTGTGGCCCTGCTTGGCCTGGAGGACAGATGTGGCAAAAGCACATGAGCCTGGGGGCAGGTCTGGCTGTTTTTAAAATGTCTTCTTTAAGGACTTTCACTGCACCCGGGTGTAATGCAACACTAGTGTCTCATGAATGTTAGAATTTCAGGAGCACACTCTTGTGCCAGCAGTTTTTCTAATTTCCTATATAATGCCATGCTCTCTGCTCTTGGCATGCACAAGTTCATTTTGCATTCTGTCTCAGAGACATTCTATGTCTGCAACTTTATGAAGCATTTAAAACTCTCTTAGGTTATTATTCTTGGCACTCCGTTATTTGATATCAAGCTATGTCTCTATTTTTAAAACAAGAAATAAAGCTCATGTAATTAGTATATCTTACAGAGATGAAAATGCCAGAATTGAAGTAAATCTAAACCAAGAGGCTAATAAGATTTTTTTAAATTATGATACAAAAAGTATGGGACACAGATTTGGTGATGCATAATAATTAAGATTTTTTTTCTGACAATTCATCAGAAATCATTTCAAATGAAACCCCAATGTTCCTGCAGATTATTATAATCGTAAAAGAAAATTAATGTTTGGGTTCTCTTACTTAATTTCCAAATATGAGATATTGTCTATTTATTTAACTTGTTTCTGATTTGCAACCTACCTTTTGTAGGATTGTTGGTGAGCAAGGTGTGCCAGCTCTACTGCCCTGAGGTTACTCTCCTCTTAGCTGGCAGGAAGTACAGGAGTAGAAGGTATGGTTTCCTGGGTTCCATTGCTCAGGTAGATTTCCTTCAATGTCTGCAAAAACAAAAACAAAAACAAAGCCCTATAGTACATTTCTTATTATGTTTGGGAGCCCTGTGTCCTGTACTTGTTCAGGTGCATAGCTATAGGGCACTTCACCTTCTTTGATTGTGTCCTTAATTTTACCTGGAGCTTTATAATTAGCTGTTTTATTAAACTCCTGTTAATTACCCCATTTTTTGTATGTACCATCTGTTTCCTCCTGGGTCTGGCTCATAATAGAGACAACAAAAAAATCATAAAAATAATATTCTTAAGAAAGACATGACTGGAAATAAATAGGTTATTCACTGATGATATGGGAAGGTATTAACTGAATGTTGAGAAGACTTGCTAGCCTTTAAGAGGGCAAAGAAAATGTGTCATTTATGGACTAAAGAGAACATGCACACTATAATGTTGAAAACAGATTCATAAAGTAATTACCTAACTAAGTAATGTGTTTGACATTGGTATTTGAAATAAATAAATAACCATGCATCATTTTCCAAGTTGCTCTACCTTGACAACTGTCCACCTAACAACATTCCCATAATTAAAAATGTGGACAATGTCCAAGTGGTTACAGTGATGTGGTGTCTGTGATATAAATTGTCACACACGTAGATTATAGAGATACCTACTGTGAATTTTGTGGCTTTAAATTTGAAATTATTATTGAACACAAGCATTGCTCCTACTACATACAGGGTTGCATTAGATGGATTTCATTCTGGACACACTCTCCCATATCAATTTAATTTAAAGTTAAATTTTATGGATATGATGCCATGAAATCTAATTTTAATAAAGAGAATTTCTGAAACAGCTTTAGGTCTAGAGATTTATAGAGCTGGAGAGTAGCGGATTAATCAGGTAGAAAGTATGAAGTGTAGCTACTGCGTGTCTGTCTCCTGTTAGACACGGTGTTCACACTCCTATTACCAGATGGTTGTATAATATTACTCTTCCTATCTCTTTTTAGAAAACTTTCATTTCAGAAATCACATTGTTTTACACTTTACTTTTCTTCAATAATAAATAACTCTGGACAACTTCCACAACTGGAACCAGTCTCAGATACAAACCTTTCCCTTACTTCATATATTTTCAGAAACAAAATGTCTTTGCTCATAGAAGGACAAGAGTCCTTCTATTGATACTTTATCTGAAGTTTTTATACTGTTTTACTTAAGGTCCCAGTATGTGGACACAAATAAAGTAATGAAATAGTTTGAACCATACCACAACCACTCAGATTATTGAACTTTTAAAATTTTGCTGCCTTGGAGAGTTCTAGGTTTTTGGCACAGCACTATGATTCTCAGTATTTAGAAAAAAGAAAGATGATTTTTCATGTTAAACCTCCCCTAGGCATTCTAGTTTTCAAAATATTTTGTTAATGAAAGCTGCAGAAGTCATAAAACATTACAGAAAATGAATGTACTATTTTCACCGTAAACAGATACATTTCTTCAAGATCCACCTCCTTCTTCTGCTTGGTATTCATTATTCATTTGTATTTTTATGTTTTTAAAACATGTTTTTAAACATGATCTATCTTTATTTTACATTCCAACCCCCGTTCCCCTTCCCTCCCCTCCTCCACTTCCCCCACATTCCTCCTACCCCAGCTCCCATCCACTCCAGTCAACAAAATCTGTGACATTTTATTTAGGCAGGACACTACAGCAAGGTATCCTTCATAGGGAATGGGATCCAAAAAGCTAGTGCATGCACTAGGGATAAATCCTTGTCCTACTGTTAGTGGCCTCAAAAACTGTACGAGTCACACAACTGTCACCTAAATTCAGAGGGCCAAATTCAGTCCTGTCCTAAGCAGGTCCCCAGCTGTCAGTCCAGAGACAGGTGAACTCCCACCAGCTTGGGTCAGCTGTTTCTCTGGATTTCCTCAGCATGGGCTTGACCCCTTTTCTCATCACTCCTTCCCTTCTTCAACCTAACTCCAGGAACTCAATCAGGCTTACCTGTGAATTTCTTTCTGCATCTGCTTCCCTCCGTAACTGGTTGAAGGTTCTATGATGAAAATTAAGGTTGTCATCAATCTGATTACAGGGGATAGCCAGTTCAATTACCTTCTCCATTAATGCTTAAAGTCTTAGCTGAGGTCATCCTTGTGGATCCCTGTGATGACACATTATTTATAATCTAATAAATCTTGCCTAGAGATCAGAATGTGAAGCTAGCCACAGCCATAGAGGCAAGGCAATGGTGGTGCACACCTTTAATCCAAGCAGCCACACTAGTTAGCCATTGAGGCCAAGCAGTAGGGACACATATATTTAATCCCAGGACTCATAAGACAGAGGCAGATGGATCTCTGAGTGCCAGGCCAACCTGGGCTACGTGAGAGCGAATCAGTCTAAAAAGAGAAACAGCTCACACAAAGGATATCTCAGCACTTGATACCCCATGTCTTTAATCCCAGGACTAGAGAGGTATATAAAACAGGAACATGGTCTCAGAGAGGCAAGTAGTCTCAATCCACATTGAAGCCAAGGAGGGATTCAGTCTCCAGCCATGATAAGGCTTCCTGGAAACAGATCTCCCTTTCAGTCTGTAGTAGAGGCAAGTGCTAGTGGCTGGTTGCTGTGCTTTTTTTCACATTCAGCTTGAACCCCAACATCTATCTCTGGATTTTTTTTCTTTTTCTTTTTTAATTTGTATTATAGATTCCTGAAAATTTTCCTGGTGCCAGGTTTCTCCCTAACACGATAGCGGCTCTCTCTATCAAAATACCTCTTCCTTGTCCTCCCTATTTGTTCTTCCCTCAACATCCAGTTCCCTTATGTTTTTTCCTTTCTCCCTTACCCATGCTTCGAATTTATTCAGGAGATCTTGTTTATTTTATATCTTAATGGAGATCACATCACCCTTCAAATTTATACTTTCCAAACAAGTAGCAGTCAGTTACATTTTTGTCTGCTTTCTCATTTTGCAGAGTAATGTAAGTGAAATCATATAGAATGTTTTGACAACTGATATTATATATGCTACATTCATGATAACATTGGAAAATGGTTACAATGAATCTACCCACACAGCCCCGAGACATTCTAAGATTTTTGTCTACTTTTAATGCATCATGCCAAAGTCCTTAACCCAGAAGTAGCAGACATATTTCCTTCCCTTGACTTTGTGGGGAAATCTTTTCTTGTGGCATGGTTCAAAGGAGGCAAAGTAGTATATGATTCAGTAGACAGATTAAAGGAAGAAGACAGTTGTTTTGAAAAGCTTCATAATTTTTAATCAGGTACCAAATGCCTTTGGGAACTACATTATCCCAGCTCCACTATATTTACATAAGTAATAGTTCCTAAATTATCCTTCTGGATTTGCAAATTGCATTTAACTCCTATGTTAAACATGACTAATGAGCTAATATTATCTGAATATTGACAAAAAATGATAGGAATGATGGCGTCATGGATGCAACAGTTATGAGAAAGCCAAGAGAAAAATACAGGGGTTGCTGGTTAATTAGACATTGGGTATTCGTAGATAATTTGTTACTGGTGTATCTGGACCAAGAGGCCCAAGTGACATAAAGAAAGAAGAGTTATGTGAATTCTGCCAAAGAGGAAGGTTCTCTTGTGGAGTGTTACATATGCAAATTAAACATTATGAAGATTATCAATAAAATAGGATATCAAAAGAAAAGAAACAATGAAAACTGCCATTAAAGAGCCTGTTTAGCATCAGAGTTAAGCAGAATTTGGGACACTTTGAAAGCAGTAATCATTGCCATAGTAACAGATATATTATCAATTAATGGAAAAAATAAGATAATCCTTCAAATTCAAAATATGCTCTTTGGTAAAGCTATGCTGACTCTTACAGCTGTCTACTTTCTTTCAGTACCACATAATTAGGCAACTTCAAAGATGTTTTGCAGTGATCCTGATACATCTATGTACATCCCATGTGAACAGTGCCT
The DNA here is from genome assembly GCF_943737965.1 of Phodopus roborovskii. Taxonomy (NCBI): domain Eukaryota; kingdom Metazoa; phylum Chordata; class Mammalia; order Rodentia; family Cricetidae; genus Phodopus; species Phodopus roborovskii. Next base: position 25,944,204 of record NW_026126567.1, read on the forward strand.
CAAATAAAAGATGCACATTTTTAAAGGTAAAACTGATCCCTTAAATATCACAGGGTTCAACATAGGGCTGATATCTTTAAACTATTTACACAAATAAAAAGAACACAATAAATTATGGATAAATTTGGTAAGAACCATGGCATATTCTTACTTTGTGTGATAGCCAAACTATAAAGGGTACACTGTATTTAGTTAAATGAAGATTGTCAGTATACTTACCTGCACCTCATCAACCCAAAAATTCAGTAATTCAAATTTCAGTGTACCTTTATTAAGTACTGATGCATATACATCATTATTAGATTTCGTTTTTCCATTTAAAAATTTTGTTTATCCATATATAATTAGTGAATTTTCACTCATTTGGCTCATGTACTTTGCCCTATGGGACAGAAGTTCCAGAAAAACTGGGAACCCCAGCTATAAAGTGAATAGTAGTGATTTTGCAAGTATTTAACATTGTTTTCTAAGGATGCAGTTTCCCAGACAAATGAAATAGCCCAGACGAGTCTTTCTAATGTATATAGATACAAATGTGAGTGAGGAGACACACAGAAAAATTCATTGTCCTTTGGATGCTAACAACAGGAAGTATTATTTACAGACTCCTTCAATTCAAATTTCTTAGATGTCTAGCAGTAAAAGTCACAATTGATTCACCATGTGATATCCACTAAAAATTCCTCACAAAAAATCATGTTGTCTCGGATTACACTGCTATAATCAGAGTCCAGAATACAGCTAATTTAAGAGTTTAAATTCCTCCTGCGATCTCTGTAATAGTTTACAATTTTAGAGACAGTTTCAATCTGCCAAAATATTGCTTAGCACTTTTTAGAGTATAACAGGCAAAATATCAAACATTTCAGTTTTCAAGTCATTGTTACCTTCTGGAGCAAATGAATATAAAATCAGTATTCACTAAATTAAGGCAATATAGTGCAATACTCCTGGCACTGCTATGTTTTCAAAACATTTATTTGTGGAACTAGGCATTGAATATGAGCATTCACACTTTCTAGACAAGTGATACCATTAAGTTACTTATCATACAGTGGTGTTCTCATCATTCATTTCTTAAAATCATTACCTTTTCATCTGTATTTTAACATAGATAACAAAAGAAAAACAGGAACAGTGGTCAATAGTTTTCAAAAAGAGTAGTACCCAATTTGACATTCTTTAAAATGTATATATGTATGTACGATTGTGTGCTTTACCTGCCAGCTTGTGCATTGCATGTATGACTGATCCAAGTATATGCCAGAAGGCTGACTCAGATACCCTGGAAGTAAAGTTGCAGAATGTTGTGAAGTATCATGAAAGTGATGGGAATTGAACATGGGTCCTCTAGAAGAGCATCCAGTGCTCTTAATCACTGAACCATACTTGTCCTTCATCATTCACTTTTAGTTCATGTCACTTTTTCCTTCTTTTGCCTCTTATTGTCTGTAAGGACAGGGTTTGTATTTTTTTTTTGTTGTTGTTGTTGCTTGTACTCATCTGTGCTTCATTTAGTGCCAACACACAATTTTCTTTGTTAAGTCTTATTTTATGACAGAGAGTCTCACTGATTAACTTAATATGATGTTCTTTCACACTCATAGTAAAACCATGACTTATAGATGGTTTATCACACAAGAGAAGAAATGCTACATCACTGGCCATGTTTTCAAATATGCAGCAACTAGTGAAATACTGATAAAGTTTGAGCTAGTTGAGAGAAAATATTAGCACTTAAGATTACCTTCATTATTCTTCCAGTGAATTAAAATGTACAAAGGATACCCAGTGCGGTAACAGCCATCTTGGATTCTGATAACTGATGAGAGGCAGCAAACAAACTGTAATTTTCACTCACCTAAGTTGGCACCCATAGAGTGTTTGTTAATAGTGAAATTGTACATTGTCACTTCACACTATAACCAAATATGCAAAAATTATTCCATCTCTCCTCTCAAATTCTATAGTCCTTAAGTAACTGGCTTACATAATACATGTAAATTTCCTGCCATGTCACAATTTCTCTTGTGAATTTTGTGGACAATAGGAGATTATATTGAAATTTTACTCTCTATAGTAATTGTATGTTTACATATGGTAGTGATTTTCAGAATATTTGTGCAACAGGCAGACAATACAAAATTTGACTGAGACAAATTCTCTAAAATATATATTCCATTTGTAAAACCCTTGTTATTTAAAATAATTTCAAATCTATTAGATATGGGGTTGATGAAAATCTTTTGTAGGTTGCCATTTTGCCTTATTGATGTATGCTTTGCCTTACAAAAGCTTTTAGTCTTGGAGCTCCCATTTATTGATTGTGCTCTCAGTGTCTTTGTGACTGGTGCTATATTTTGGAAGTTGTCTCCAATGCCCATGTATTCAAAGCTACTTCTTACTTTTCCTTCTATCATGTTTAGCATAACTGTATTTGTATTGAGGTCTTTGATAGATTTGGACTTGAGTTTTGTGCATGAGGATAGATATGGATCTATTTGCATTCTTCTACTTGTGACATCCAGTTATGCCAGCATCCTTTGTTAAAGATACTTTTTTTCCTCCATTTTGCAATTTTTGGCTTATTGTCAAAAATCATGCTTTCATAGGTGTGTGGATTAATGTCAGGGCCTTCAGATCAATTGCATTGCCACATGTCTGTTTTAATGACAATATAGAGCTGTTTTTACTACTATAGCTCTATAGAACTTGAAGTCAAAGATGGTGATGCCTCCACAACTTCCTTTTATTGTACAAGGTTGTTTTGGCTATCCTGGTATTTTTTGTTTTTCCATATGATATATGGATGTATATTGTTCTTTTGAGGTCTGTGAAGAATGAGTTGGGATTTTGATGGGGATTGCAAATATCTTAGGATGTACAAAAGGAAGGAAAGTAGGATTGGGATGGCCGAGCAAACTTAAATCTGTTTAGTAGGAAATATGTGACACTCTCTTTGATCTTTTTATGCTGTACACATGGAAAGTACACAGGAGATGGGAAGATGAGAGAGAGATAATTTATTATGGGGGAAAACCACAGAGACAGATGTCCCAAGCTATTTCAAGCACATGGACTCTGGACTTTCATCTGGGGAACCTGCATGGGACCAAACTAGGTCCTCTGAATGTAGGTGACAGATATGTGTCTTGATCTGTTGGAGGGATCCCCTGGCAGTGGTCAAGGACTCATGCTTTGTGCATGTACTGATTTTTTGGATACTTTGCCCAGCCTGATTCAGTGAAGAGGGTCTTAGTCCTGCCTCAACTTAGTATACCAGACATTGTTGACTCTGCAAGGCATGTTTTATCTCCACTGAGGAGTGAATGGGGAGGTAGAAAGAGGACAAAAGGGGAGGCAGAAGAAATGGAGAGAAAGGGAACTGGGTTTCATATGTAAAATTAAAAAAATAAATAAAGGAAATTTTAAAAGATTACATTTAACTTAAATAAATATATTAATGAGAAATAATTGAATTGATATTGTAGTAAAAGAAGAAATACCTGTCACATTTACTCTTATTTATATATTCATACCATTGTGTTAAGAGAACATGTAAGAAGTAAGGTTTTTCCTCCCGCCGCCTGGTCTTGTCCCGCCACCATGCCAGCCCCAATTAACACACTGAGACTCTGTATTTGATAGAATTCTGTTGGCCAGGTACTTGTTTCTTATCGGCTAGCTCTGTCTTAAATATTAACCCATTTCTATGTATTTCTACATGGTCTCCTTACCTGGGAGTGGTGCAGGCCTCTGGTCTCCCCGGTCCCTCCATGCTGACTCCTCCTTACTACTTCCTCTTTCCTCCTTGTCTCCTAGTTCCTCCTATCTTCCTTTCCTATTGGCCAACAGTGCTTTATTCATTAATTGTATGAGAAACATATATTCATAATGGCAACTCCATCAAAAAAATCTATTTATGAATGAAAAATATGTCTATTAATAAAACTTTCCAAAGTTTGTCCAAACCGTTAATTTTTATCATTTTTGTGAAGAACCTAAAATATAACTGGGTAAGAAATTCAAGAATATTCTGAAATGGGAGATGAAATAATCTGAAAATATTCAAGTTTGAGTTTTGAATTGATAGGGATAGAAAGATAAAATTTACTTCAGGTATTTTCTTCTAAAAAAAAATAGAGTCTACTTCTGCAAAGTAAATGTGAGAAAATATACATAGAGATTGTTTTTCTATTTCATTTTTAAAGAAATAGAAAATTCCCGCTAACATCATGAGAGCAGAATAATTGCAATTTGAAATAGAAATAAATCCCAGGATGAATGCAGAGAAACACATGTGAACATCTTTCTGCAATAAATATATATGACCTAGGGCAAATCACTGTGTATTAACACATTCAAGATTATTCCTACAAAAATGAAGTTAATTTTATCTGACCCCACATGAATGTATTAAAAACAAAACAGAACTACGAACAATGCATTAATGGAAAAAAGTACAGTTCCAGAGAAAGAGTTTATCAAACTTAGGCAAATGTGTAAAAGTAATTGTTAGATTCAGAAGTAGGAACTATTTGATTTCCTTTCTGAAATCCAGAGAATCCAGTTGTATATGAAATATATTGGTGCTGTTAATGTTTGCAGAACATTCATTTTTGTTCCTGTCTTATCTCGTTGATCTAACAAAATACCTAACAGAAAATAATGTAAAGGAAGAAGAATATATTTTGTCTAATGGTCTAAGTGGCTCAAGTCTATGATGCTGGGAAGGCATTACAGTGGGCTATGTGTTCATATGTGAATAGATTAGGAAATAGCAAAGCGTGAATGTCAGTGCCTAGCTTGCTTTCTCATATTTCCATTTTTACTTCTGTTCATGACTATAGCTCATGCGTTTGTGCCATTACCATTCAAGATGAGTATTCTCTTCTTAGTTGAATTTGTCCTCAAAAAATAATCCCTGAAACTCACACCTACACTCCTGCATCCTAAAATATTCAAATACAGTTCAGTGGTATTGAAGATTAACCATCCCAAATTTGTCCCTTATGAATATCATACAAATATTAAATTTCAATTCTCCTGTTTAAAAACATTATCTATTTTCTAAAATAATCTTTGGTTATCCATAGAGTTCCCCAAAGTCTTAGGACATTTAAAAAGCCCCAAAATGTAAGTCTTTTCTGAAATCCGAGGCAATTCATTTGCTATGTATTCATATAAAATTGTTTAAAGAATCAAAAAGGATTACTATATTGGTCATATACTGTAGTATATGTTAATTTTAACACTCCCATTATAAATAGCATGAATGGGAACACAACAAGATATGATTAGGCCAAAGCAAGATTACAAAAGAGCTTATATAGTTGGTGATTATTACTATAAACACCAAGGAGTGTAGCTTCGTATATGATATCTAGTGTCATTGACACTGGACCCTAACAGCTCCTGCAACAACTTAGGTTCAGCTACTTGTTCTCAATAGTCAATTTAAAGACACAATTCACAAGTGAGAAGTGGAAAGAAGATAGACCAACTTGGTTCAATGAGCCCTCCAAGCTCATCTTCATAGTCCTAGCATGATGTATATAGTTTAAAATAGAGGGTAGGCTATGCAAAATAAAGAAATCCAGGTCAATATATATATAGTCCTATGAACCTAGATCCAGTCTCTCATGTCAGGGAGCTTTCAAGTTGCCAGAACTATAGAAACCACTTTTCATAAGAAAAACTTCCAGTCTGCTTGCCTTGTAGATTTGCTTGCAGATTCCTAGGAAAATGCTATCTCAAGTTTTCAAGCCAAGGCTACAAAAGCATTTCCCATCTTGTAGAATGAGATCCCTGTGGATATTTCAATATCTTGTGGTCTATTTTTCAAAGTTTGATAGTCAAAGGAAGAAGAACAAGTGTCTCTTTAAAAATCATTTAATTCCTGACAAAATGGGGTCACCAAGGTTCATCTGAGCTTCAGACATGGTCAACAGCCTGACCTCTCAAATGCTGCAAGGCAAGTTTCTTTCCCTGGAGCAGCTCCACTCTGTTCCTTCAGCTTTCTTTGGCAGGTTTCCCATGACACTGCTGTCTCCAACATTCTTCGTTCTTTGTAGCACAAACTTCACTTTCAGTGCATCATGCCATAGACTCCCATAGCCTCTTTTCCAGTAATACAATCCTCCAACACATTTCCCTTAAGACTTTCCAGAGCCTTGCTGCAAGCTTCTATGACTCTGTTACGTTTGCATTTTCCATGACCGAAAAACCACCTGAAAAGTTCTGCTATGTTTTCCTACACATTTCAGGTATAGTCTGGGTGCCTTTTTCTAAAGCTGCAGTGGTCTTAAAACCTAAGACACCACTTTCCTAGGCTGTTGGTTTTAAGCAAGGAACTCCTTCAGTAGTATTATCAGTTAAGGATCTCTCCTTTATAATTATTTACGAGTTTTCCTAGGTAGCTTTTTCTAACTGCTGTCTTTTGTTATCCATAGGGACCCTTTCTTACAATCCCATTGTTCTTTATAATGGTACCAGTGTCTTTAATTATTGCAGTTTCATTCTTCACACCTATGTTGACTATGGCTTTAAATTTGCATAAGAAAAATTTTTGATATATTTCACAGCTTTCATATAGTCTGTGTGTCTGTTTGTCTGTCTGCCTGTCTGTCTGTCTCTGTATCTCTTTGCCTTAGGCAAACCAACCATAACCTCCACTTAAAGATTAACGCTTAAAGATTAGCTTAGGATACAGATTGACTCAAGTTTTCAATATGTGGCAGACAGCAGCCACAATGCTGCCAGACTCTAAAATAGATGGCATCTAACCTGATTCCAAATTGAGCTGTGTTCCCTTAAAAAAATTGTTGAGGACAATGTTTGGTTCCCACATTTCTCTCAACTGTGTAAGTCATTCAAATTTCCACCAGAAAGGTCATTGAAGTTTTATCTATATCATTATATGGCTACTTTAGCCTGTGACTTCTTAGTCATATACATTTTTCCAGAAAACCTTCAATGAAAGTATATATTCTATAATACTTACAAATCATTAATAAACTATTTTTGAGCCAAAGGGAATTGTTTCTTGCTCCCCTGTATATTTTTTGTTCTAAGACTAAAATTATCTTTCTAAATATTTCAAAAACTGAGGATATTAATAATTTATCATTCTCATATGTGATTGTATTACATAAAATACGCAATTAATCAGAGTAAATTACATATAATTTAGAAACAATAAGACATGTATTGCAAACATCCCTTGAAACATTCTCCTTTTAGTGTCCCTGATTTTTATAAACATCTTTCTCATACATATAGAAATACAAGGAAAAGAGAGAGAGATGCAGAGACAGAGAAAAACCCACATCTAAAATTTTCAATTGTACGATGAACAGGTTAGCACATCTTCCTGCTTAATCATGCATTTATGCTGTGAATTTAGCCTAGAATTTATAAGACTTTGAAATTCACCATTTTTCTGGTACTAGCATGGTTTTACATGAAAAAAAATCTTCCTAGGAATGCCATCAATATCAAGCAAACCAGAATATTTGACCATTTGTAGTTCACTAAGAAAAGTCATGAGAGCTCAATGAAAGAGAGAGAAACTTAGGAAGGAGGTGCAAGCAACAGGCTTATGTTGACAGGGCAGGATGATTGGGCAAATCTGGGTCAGTGGTTTCAAGGATTTAGATTTATGTACAAACAGCTTTTCATATTCACCCACCCACTACCAAAATGATGAACATTAAGTGTGAGGTAACAGTCAGAAATACACACTCACATGTACACACATATATGTATGGGAAATAAGATCAAGAACAAAGAGAAATACTCCATTTGAAACAAAAATACTAAACTGAACATTTAAAAAATATTTCCAATTCATTACTCAGTTTAAAAATTAAGTGATGACTTTTCCCCCCAGAAACTGGTATTTATAATAAAAGTCATATTCGATGTCAACAAGATGCCACAACTACAAAAGAAGAAATTGTGCACATTGCAATCTCAGTGCAAACAATCAAGTGGAATCTCACTCATTAAAAAATTAATTCAAATTACCCCAGAAGGCAACTAAACCTTTTAAACATCTTTATATATCCAGCCAACAAATTAGAGTGGTTAAAAGAAAAAATACAAATTCAGAGGTCTGACATTGATGTTTAAAATAGGCAACTGCTTAAGCATAAGCAGAGAAAGAAAAAGAGAGAGAGAGATACCATAAAATAGGGAGCCATTATAAGTTTGAAGAGAAAACTGACTCTAGAGAAATGTCCAGAGACCTACAAGACTGACCCCAACTAACAATTTGAGCAACAGCGGAAAGGCTACCATAAATGCCCTTCCCTGATAATGAGATTGATAACTAACTTATCCACCATCATGGAGCCCTCATCCAGTAGCTGATGGGAACAGAAACAGACACCCACAGCTAAACACTTGAGCTGAACTGGAATCCAGATGCAGAGAGGGAGGACAAGACCAGGCTACAGAAACCAACAGAGACAGCTGACCTGAATAAGGAGGAGCTAATGGGCCCCAAGATTGATAGCTGGGAAACCAGCATTGGACTGACTCAGACCACCTGAACATGGGTCTCAGTCAGAAGGCCTGGGCAGTCTAAGTGATGTCTGACAGTAGAACCTGGATATATCCCTGGTGTATGTAAGGATATTGGGAGCACATTCCCCATGGAGGGATACTCCTCTGACCTAGAGGCAGGAGGGATGGCCTTGTCCCTACTACAAATGACTTGACAGATTTAGATGACCCCTCCTGGGAGGCATCACTCTACATGTGGAGTGGGGGAGGATGGGAGGGGATGGTGGTCGGGAGGCATGGGATGGTGGGATAGAGGGACAGAGGAAGGGAGGGAGGGAGGGAGTGGGGAACTGGGATCGATATGTAAAGTAAGAAAAGTAAATAATTTTAAAAAATTAAGTGATGAAAAGTATGTGTCCCTACAGTAAAGCTATTTAGCAAAAAACTGGTGGGAGATGTCATTCTGTAAATATGTTTCTCTTATTGGTTAATCAATAAAGCACTAACTGTTGGCCAATACGAAAGCAGGACTAGGAGATAAGGATGATTCAGAGAAATGTAGGAGAAGAAAGTTCAACTCCTGTGTGATTTTACTTTAAGAAAATTAAGGAACAAGTTAATTTACACGCATATGTTATTATCAAACACTATGGGTTTTGATGTATATAAAAATATAAAATTAAAAATTTTCAGGTATCCAGAAACAAAATTAGAAATACTCTCAAATATTACACTTATATTAACCTGGAAAGTCTTTGAGGGAGTTAGAAGTGGAGAAAGGCTGCTAATTCCACAGGGATATTATGAAGTCCCAGTAACAGCCACATGAACATGGGAGTAACAGGGAGCCAGACACAATCCGAGGGTTCAAAGACGGGGGTTGGGGTGGGCAGAGGGACTTATAGTTCTGACTTTAGCAACTTGTTCTCAGAAAAGGAATTGCAGTGTGACCCATACTCACTGAGCACACAGGGTTCAGATGAGGTCAGCAGCAATCAGCATTTGCAGATATCAGGGACTGAAACTTGGATTTTATTCCAAGAGCAATGAGCTGGGGAGTTTTGTTTTTTTTAACAAGCACCATGAGCCAATGTACACAACGAAATTAAGAAAATGGACCAAAAGTGCTAAAAGATGTTACTCTGAAGGAAAAACAATTCTGGTCAAAAATTAAATAATTTTAATTTTTTTAAATTAAAAAAAAATCCTGTAAGCATTACGAGGTGGTCAATTACACAGAAACTGGAAGTCTGTAAGAATCAGTTGTGCTTTTCAAAACAATAAGAGAAAGGAGTTTGCTGTACTCAACACATCCAAATGGAAAATTTGAGGATATGGAAATGCTAATTACTTGCATAAATAATCATGGGGATTTGATTAATAAAAATAGACCAAGTTATAATGTTGTATCACAGGATAAGTAAATCCTTTTTTGCCTATTTCACCTACTAGTTGTAGTTGTAAATTTCTAAAGATTTTCAGAATTACAAATGTATGTCAAATGACAATATCGCTGTTTCTTAACATCCTCTATTTTTTTCAGTGTCACATTATTTGTTGCTGTTTCTCTGTCTATTGGATCTGACTCTATAATATTCCTATATTTCTTACTTCCTAACACAAACATAATCTTATAATTAGAAATATTGATACCATATTTTCCCTTTTCACTGAAATTTCAGCCCAAGAGACACTATAAGATTTCATTATTTGGTCATCAGCTATGTCCTTCAATGTTACACTCCAGTACTTGAAAGAACAAAGTAAAGGGAAACAAACTACAGTACCATTATTCTAAAAAACAAACAAATAAATAACAAATTAATTTCTTCATTCTGTCTTTCTGCACTGTGTCTATAAATTTGTGTGTGTGTGTGTGTGTGTGTAGAAACATTTTCTATTAAATATACATTGGATTATTTTCATCATACTGAGATATCTATAGTTTCAAATTTATCAATAGATGCACTAATTTCTGTTAAAGATAATTGTTTCAAAATACCTGAAATGTGTGTCTATTTCTTTTAATTATGTTATAAGAATATCAAAGTGAGAAGCAGAGTTTGATTATTTCCTACTCCTGGTATCTTGATGTGATTGAGATTTTTTTTTATAATTATTCCTTTTATCCTTGATTTTATCTAATTATATCTTTTCCCCCTTGTGAATGATTTGTGGAAACATTTATTCACTAGGAGTAGATGACACATTTTTGTGCTCTTTGCACAAATTCTACTGAATTTAGGGAAGAAATAATGTTTAAAATCTTCTAATGCATTGTATCTGCATATTTCTTCAGCAGCAATATTGTGTTAAATAGCGACATTTTGGAACACCTTTGTGAAATATGAATATACCACCTCTAGTTTAGGCTTCAGATTCAACATTTGTGTTTCATCAAGAAGCCTCTAGGGAAATGTCTAGAGACATAGAAGGACAACCCCCACTAACAATCTAAGCAATAGTGGAGAGGCTACCTTAAATGCCCTTCCCTGATAATTACATTGATGATTATCTTATATGCCATACTAGAGCCTTTATCTAGTAGCTAATGGAAGGAAGAGCAGACACCCATAGCTAAACACTGAGCCAAACAAACTCTTGGATTTCAGTTGCAGGGAGGAAGGAGTGATGAACAAAGGGGTCTAGACAAGGCTGGAGAAATCCACAGAAACAGCTGACCTGAATAACAGGGACCTTATGTACCCCAGACTGATAGCTGGGGAACTAGTATAGTACTGACCCAGACCCTCTGAATGTTGGTGCCACTTAGGAGGTCTGGGCAATCTATGGGGCCTCTGGTAGTGGATCAATATTTTTATCCCTAGTATATGAGTGGAATTTGAAAGTCCATTCCACATAGATGGATACTCTCTCAGCCTAGACACATGGGGTAGCTCTAGGTTCTGCTCCAATGTTAAGACAGACTTAGAAGACTCTCCATGGAAGGCCTCACCCTCCCTGGGGAGCAGAAATGGAGTGGGATAGTGGTTGGTAATGGGTAGGGGAGGAGAGAAGGGGAGGGGAGAAGAAACTGGGATCGATGTGTAAAAAAGAAATCTTGTTTGTAATTTAAATTTAAAAAAGAAAGAAACAGGTGGCAAAGTAGCATTGTTTATTTTTATTGTTATTATTCTCTAGTTGATTCCTAGGTCTATACTCAATTCTTCTCCAATCCTGTCTGAGAGTCAGGAATCCCCCATTATCACCTTATCACCTTCTCACATCTTTCTCTTAAGAAATTGCTAGAATTGTCTTAAAAACTAAAGAAGAAAGTTATGAGAACTAGGTTATAAATCATAAGAATCTGTTCAATATGATGTCTGCATGCATATTGTAACTCTCTACTGAGTTAGAAAGGAAAAGTCATTGTTTTCCATGAGATTCATTCTATATCTGCAAAACATAGTGATTGTGATGAAACTATGAAGATTCAAAGCAAGAAGCACAGGGTATAACTACAACCTGTCTTATTAGTAATGATATAAGATGTCAAATATCCACATAAGTTCACTTGCTTAATATTGCAGAGACCACCTATGTTCCACTCAAAGAATAATGAAATGTACACATTTTAAGTTTTGAATTCGGTCACTATCATACTATAATTATCATCAGTACCTCCTTCATGGATTTAGATGTTCTGGGAATTTAAATACAACTATTGATAGAAAGTAAATTGACCTATATAGTAAAATAAACACAGCACTCAAATCTGATTCTAAAACCCATTGTTTTTCTTTTATCATACTATAATTTTTACTATAATACATCACTTGAAAATTGTGTTATAAATTCAAACCTAGGTATAGGAATAAATTTTGACAAAAAAATGACTCATATTTTAAGAGACTAGACTTTTGCTGGACCACATAGCCAGAGCTAATAATACATTATCAGGTCACTTAAGACTTAAATTGCCATCCTAATGTGGACTCTACCTATTTGTTTAACCTGCCTTTAACAGAATGATGTAATAACATTATTTGCTTTGATTTTCCAAATAATCAGCTTATAGTACCTAACCTAATACATAGCTTTAATCTTAAAGTATGTGTTCTTACATGTCCCTGAAATAAGAGCAATACATATTTGTCTGGATGTGTCACATGACAACCATTTGTAGAAATAGCCAGTAGGATGAAAAGTGACCTTATAAGATGAATATTTATGATGAATGTTGAATGTAACACATTGATATTGCTTGATAAACATTGATGTTTACATTACTCTTTAATGTAATTTTCAGTTGGGGTCCATTGGAGTAAATAACTTAATTGCTAGTAAAATTCTATTAAATATTTCTGTGAATCATCTGTCATTATTTCTCCATATGATGTTTTCTGTGCTTTTGAATAAAAGTCCTTTGTTAAAGACAGATACACTGTCTGTCTTTTGCTGTATATTGCGTTATGATGTGTCACTGTGATTGCTTTAATAAAGAGCTGAATTACCAATGGCTAGGTAGGGGAAGCTAGGTGTGACATCCAGGGACAGAGAAGAAACAAGGCTTAAAATATACATATGACGGAGACTCAAAAAGACAGTAAGGAAGTCAGACATAAAGAATGGAGGAGAGGAAAAGACCTATGAGGCACAATGTAGATTAGTACAAATGGGTTAATGGAAGTATAAGCGCTAGTGGGAAAAGCCTTAGCTTGTATAATTAATAATAAGTCTCCATGTCCTTATCTAGGAGCTGGCAGTCCAAAGAAAGTCCAATGACAACACGCAGAAATAGTTAGAATATGTTAGAATTCAGGCAGACACAGATTCATACTTATGCAACATAAACACTGAAAGGCACAGGGCAAGTTAAGTTGGGAAAATTCAAATCCAAGCTCACTCTTGCTTAAATTATGTTAAGGTTAAGTGCTTTAATTTCTTATCTTAATGTGAAAAGGGAACACTACTGGTGACATCAAGTTAATTAGCAATGCTTCCTAATCTACTCGATGAGGAGTATATTATTTTAGGGAAAACCTATCCAGGTCTGTGATTTATTAATGTTCTTTGGTGTAATAATCATGCACTTGAAAATACCCCTCATATAGTTGTGATTTATCAAGTCTATTTTCACAAGATGCTGTACACTTTGCAGAATTATTCATTGAATGCTCATCAGCAACTTGATAGTTCTTTGCACTTCACTATATTCTGCCTTCCAACTGCTTCATGAACTCCAGCGAAGAGAAGAAAAATGTCATTTCCTTCCCATGTCCTCCAAATGTGTCTACCATAGTGTTCTTTGCACAGTGGGTAACCAATTTATTTTTCTAACTGACTGAAGGCTGATGTTATTATTTAATAAAATTATTTTTCCCTCACAGCAATTAAAGGAAAGAATACAGAAAATTGTCATGTAGTCTTCAAGTAAGCACTGTTTAGTAATGACTATTCATAATAGAAATCATTAGTTACAAGTTGATGCAGAGAATATTAATGAAAGAAAAGCATATTTTGACCAATCTACTTTCTGCAATATTCTTGGTAATAAGTGTTAGAATGAGGTCAAAGTCATTTTCCTTATTTGAAATGGAAAGGTAATTCTAATGCTTATAGAACAACGCTTTTTGGCTTGCGAAGAATTTTAATTTCTAAGCTGACAACTTTTTAGCACTTCTATCTGATAACAGCTGTTGTAATGCATGCCCCAATCTTTTACCCATTGCCAGCTCTTCCACAAATGAAAAGTGAAATATGAGTAAGAGTGACATACAACCCACAATGTCACTTTGAACTTGGGTCATATTATACTGTCACCAAGTATCTTAAATAGACATGTTGATGACAATGTTACATATTGTCATGAATGATAGAGTCTTGTTAAAAGCTATTTTTGTCAAAAATGGAAAGAGGAAGTGAGGGTACATTAATTCAATAACTGGTAGCAGTAAACAGATATTTTGTCCTAATTTTTGAGAGACGGAGGACATGGAATACAAAATACAGGATTCAGTTGATTCTACACTGCTGACAATCATTGAAAGTAAATAAATCTTTCTTAGGTTCCTCTTTGTTTTCTAGCTTCTCTGGGTTGTGGATTATATGCTGGTAATCCTTTGCTCTTTGTCTTATATCCACATATAAGTGAGTATATACCCATAGAAACAGCTGATCTGAGCAAGTGGGAGCACACAAACCTCAGTCTGACAGCTGGGGAGCCAACATAGGCCCCTTGAATGTGGTTGTCAGTTGTGGGGCTTGGGCAGTCAGTCTGTGGGGCCTTTGGCAGTAGAATCAGTCCTAGCGTAACGATGGGCATTTAGAGCCCATTCCCTACGGAAGGATACTCTCTCTGCCTAGATACATGGGGGAGGCCCTAGATCCTGCTGCATATAATGTGACAGAAGACTTCAATGATCCCCCATGGGAGGCCTCACCCGCCCTGGGGAATGGATAGTGGAGGGTGGAATGGGGGGTTTGTGAGGGGTAAGGGAGAACAAGAGGGATCCAAGATTGGTATGTAAAAAAAGATTGTTTTAATTTAAATTTTAAAAAGACTGTTAAAAAAAAGAAAAGAAAAGAAACCTTGCTAGTAAAGCAAGGCACAAACCCAGTGTGATGAGGCCAAAAGCTTAGAATACAACTCTATGCATGTCTAAAATGTATTTTTTTTTTTTACTATGTCTAGTCTCAATTTAGTTTGTGCTCTGTAAAACTTTTTTGTAAGTGGAGACTGTAATTATATTTTCAAATTAATGAGCAAAAACAGTATCATGAAGGAAACATTCCTGATTCACATGAAGTATAAATATAGAGAGCAGAAGCCAAAACAGAAATACCAATAAGGCAAGTTCAGAACACACCCTGCATTACAGAATGTAGTAGAAACTTGGTACAATTCTAGTTGTTCTGCTCCAAAGAAGAAGAATCTTTACATCAAGAGAAGCATCTCATGTTTAAAAAAAAAAATTAAAAATGAAACAAGTAAAAATAAAAAAGAGGAAATCTAGTGTGATAGCCTCTATTTCAATGCCTATAAAGCACAAAGAAATAGTCTCTGGCAACTTAGTTCCATCAGCAGAGATGAGACTTGCAATGTCCTACTCAGACAACATGAATGGGCGTTCAATATGAAACTCCCAGGTAGTGAATGACTTTCCTTTTGAGAAAGTTACACATGCGAACTGGTATGATTTGAATGTTCCTGATCTCCTAAAAGCTCAGCTGTTGGAAGCTATGTCTCCAGAGTGGTTGTATTAATAGGTGATGAGACATTTATATGAACGATATTGAAATGAGGTTGCTGACTCAATTATCATTTTCCTTTAATCCAGAATGACCTTGGAGACAGATTCTGAGCATGACTGTGGAGTTTTATCTGGATTATGTTACCGGAAGTGGAAAGATGTCTCCACTAAGAAGTACCCACTGTGTATAGTACCATTACCTGAGCAAAGGGTCCTAGAATGCTAAAAGCAATTCGGTTCTGATAAGCATCCATTTGTTTTCCTTCAGGGAGGATACAATGTGAACACTTTTTTCAAGCACCCACTCCTGTGACTTCATCCCCTTTAATGGACTGGGGCCTTGAAGTGTGAGTGAAAAATATACATTTTCTGTCTTATGTTGCTTTAGTTAAGGTATTTTGTCACACCAATAAGAACAGAAAATAACATCTAAATTAGTACCAAAAGTGGATTTCATTATTGCTATGGGTCTATCAATCTATTCGTTTTTAGGCCTGTGGAAGACTTTTTGTTACTGGGATATTCACAACTGTGAAGTGTTGAGCTAAGCAAACTGCTGACTTCAGAGATTAATTGACCACCGAGATGTGAGCGCAGAGGAAAGGCTGCTGGGGCAAATGTGTGCAGGAGAGACCCCGTCCATGAGGTTTCTGAGGGGAATACGATTATTAGTAGTAGATTAAAGTCCATTTATGTGCCCATGTCTTGAGAACTTGAATAAAGTTTAAATTAAAAATAATAAAATATTTTTTGGTAGAGGACATGTGGGGGATCGAGCTTTGATTTCTGACATGTAGAGCAAAAGAAATGCAGCAGTAGTAATTGTGAGGGTGGTTGGTGCCTATAAAGAGTAACCTTGTACTCCACACTGAGATGGAAGGAAAGATCCTTCAAGAGGAGACATTTTCTATAGTAGGCTCCAACTTGCAAATGTATAAATAAAATTGCAAATTTAACTAAAAGAAAAAAAAAACCTGAAATGAAAATTGCACTAGAATTTTTCAGTGCTACTGGTGAAAAACTAACTAGGAAAGTGGTTCCTCAGTCAGTACACTGCAGCTGAAATGTACACGGTCCAAAGGCATGGAGGCCGCTACATTCCATATGCTGCAAGCGCCTCACAATGCTGTCCACTTGTTACTTGATTTAAAGACAAGAAAGTGGAAGTTTGAGGGGAGTGTGGCGTGCAGCAGAGGCAACACATGCATGGCATGACTATGCAAGAACCTCCTAAAAAAGAGAGCTGAAGTGTCCCTGTAGGAAACTGAAAGGAAAACTTAAATTGCAGCCAAGCTGTTAGGTAGAGAAGATAGCAGGAACATGGGCTGTCTCTCTGGGAAATATGCAGACATGGAGTGCAGCTGGCCAGAGAGAGATTCTGAGTGTTCTCCATGTGGCGTAGCTGGAGAAGAAGGCTTACCCAAGCTCTTGGGGGTCCCTCTACAATTCCGACACTAGCCCTAATTGCCAGGTTGAAATTGTTCCTATTGGAGTTTGATTTCCCTTTAATCTGATCATTCCCTGCCATCTTTGATTCTCTCATTTTAGAACGGGTACTTATACTTTGTTTTCTTGTTTGTCTTCAACAGAGAATTTGCTTTTTGATAATACAGAGTAGTGGGTTACCGTTATGAGATTGCTTTGAGTCTCCCACAAAATGTGGGCTTTGGACTGTTAAGATACATGAATTGTTAAAAATTAAAGTTGGGTTGTCATGAGAACAGGAGACTTTGGGGAAAGGGATAGAAGTTTATTATTTAAATTGATGTCTTTGACTGTCAAGTTGACAAGGGGTGGTATGTGATGGCTAATCTTAATTGTCACTCACTCCATGAACTCCAGAATCACCTTGTGGACAGGCTTCTGGGTATGATCCTGTGTGCTCATCTTGAATATATTAATTGATGTGGTAAAACATAGCCGCATTGGGTAACACCATTTCCTTAGCATGGCATCTTGGATTATACAAGAGAGGCGGGGTGGGGGACTACTTGTATATATTTCTTGTTTCTTCATTGTGGATGCAATGTGACCAGCTGTCTCAAACTCTGCTCCACACTAATTCTCCACCATGATTAAATACAACCTTGAGCTGAGAGATAAAGTGTTTCCCTTTAACTTGCGTTTGTCAGAGTGTATTTATCACAGTGGGAGGAAAATGAACTAAGACAGTGTCCCATCTGTATTAAGTCTAATGATGGGACTGCTTTTTCTCCTTACACCCTCCTATTGCTAAGATGCCATTTGTCATATGGCCTTTACCAGAACCAAGCTGATATGGGAGGCATGCCCTTGACTCTTCAGAACTGAAAGCTAAATTCTTCATGCCTTAAATACACTATGTAGTTTTGGTATAGAAATTTGAAACAAGTTAATACAAGAACCACTTTTTAAATTTTAAAATAAAAAATGAAATGTGAGCATAGTGGCATGTGTCTGTAATCACATGCTCAGTAGGGGGGAGCAGAAAGATAGGAAAGTCATCCTCAGTTACAAAATGGATTTGAAAATAAACTTGTGTTGTTAGACTTTCTTGTCAGACTCCCAATCCCCAAATGATGAAACATGGACTTATTATTAATTATGAAAGCTTGGTGTATTAGCTTACGCTTGTTCTCAACTAGCTCTTTTATCTTAAGTTAATCTGTTTCTATTAATCTACATTCAGCTACATGCTGTTTTGCTTCTCCTCCCTTCTGTATGTCTAACTCCCACTATGTTTCCCTGTCATCTCCCTGATGCCTAGATTCTCCCTGAGTTCCTCTCTTTCCCACCTATTCTCTCCTGACAAGCTATTGGCCATCCAGCTCTTTATTAAGCCATTCTCAACAACACAGCTTCACACAATGTAAACAAATACCTGGCAACAGCTTTGTCTTCTCTGATTCTGTGTTTAAAATCAAATAAACAAACAAGAAATGCATAAATGAATGCCATCTTAACAATCAACTAATTTTTTGTTGTTTCAACAAAATGCCCAAGCAAAAAAAAAATTTGAGAGAAAAATTTTATACCCAGTCATAAAGTTATTTATGGACAGCTGTCCATCTTTTATGACTGACCAAAGAAATTTTCTTGTTCTTCAAGCTTTCACCTTCTATGCAGACCATGACCCAACTGACTTAACTTAAATAAATCCTCCCAGATAATCTCAGAGTTATTCTGGGTCCTATCATATAGACAGTCATTGCTAATCATCACAGGGGAAACTCAAAATAACAATAGTTCACATTTTAAACTGCACAATGCTTAAATATGCTCAGCTTGACATCTCTCTAATAACATACACTCCTGTTTACTGCATAAAATAAATTTAACCTGCTAAGCAGACCCTCCCCAAAACAGCTGAATTTCATTTTAGAAAAGCACATTTTATTTATTTATTTATTTTATAACCAAGTCCATTTAAATAAAAACAAACATTTATAGACAATATTTGGGAATTTGGCCATCGTTCTTTCCAAACTACTTCCTGCTGGTAAGGGGCACTGTCATGGGAGATTCTAAGAAGATGCAGAAATCCTGGTTGTAGTCTGCAAGGCTGCTTTGTCCAGCTGTTTTGAATGTAGGATCACCTGATACTCTGTTTCAGGCTGTCTGGCTTGATCAAACCACATTAGTCTGGAAGGAATCCACATCTTTTCATTTTCTGTGGAAACAAAAATAGAAATCCTTTTCCCCAGTAACTTGTCCTTCAACTTAAATTTTGGAGTCAAAGCATTTTTTTATTTAATTTATTATTTTACATGTGGATCCAAGTTCTCTCTCTCTCCCTCCCCCCTTCCCTCCCTCCCTCCCTTTTACCCTCTCTGCCCTCTCACATGCGCCCTAACCACCCTCCCCTCCCATACCCTTACCCCAATTCTACATGTAGGGCAATGACATCCAGTTGGGGTCATGTAGATCTGACAGGTCATGTGAAGTAGGAATTAGGGCTTCTCTCCTGTCTCTAGGTTAAGGCAGTTATCCCTTCATGGGGGATGTGTTCGCAAGGTCCTTTTTGTGCACCAGGGATACATCCTGGCTCCACTGTCTGAGGTCCCATAGACTGCTTAGTCCTTCTGGCTGAGACCCATATTCAGGGGGGCCTGAGTCAGTCTCATGCTGGCTTCCCAGCTATCAGTCTGGGGCTGTCAGCTCCTCCTTGTTCAGGTAAGCTGTCTTTATATGTTTCTACAGCCTAGTCTTGTCCTCTCCATCTGCATCTGGTTTGTGTTGCAATCCCACCAACAATGGATAAGTGTGCCTTTTACTTCCCATCCTCATCAATATGATCTTTCTTTTATTTTATTGATCTTAAACATTCTGACTGGTGTAAGATAAATCTTTAAGTCGTTTTGATTTTAATTTCTCTGGTAACTAAGGAGGTTGCAAATCCCATCAAGTTCTTCCCAGACGTTTGAGTTTCCTCTTGATAATTCTCTGTTTAGTTTTGTGCCTGATTTTTAATTTGCTTCATTTTATTTTGGTTTGATTTTCTGTATCTAGTTTCTTTAGTTCTTTCTAAATTTTGGATATTAATATTCTATAGCATGTGGAATTGTGAAAAAAAATCTCATTCTGTTAGGTGGGAATTTTAGCCAGAAGATCATGTTTAGCCTTGCAAAAGCTTTTCAGTTTCTTGTGGCCCCATTAATACAATGAATTGGCATGGAGAAAGTAGATAACATTGTCTTATGAAATGTTTTGAGTTTCTTTCCATTTATTTTGATGTATTAATTGTTTATCTTAATGCCAAACTAATGATATATAATCAGAACATTTTCTCCTGTGCCAAGGAGTTCACAGCCTTTCCTTATTTTCTCACCAGGTTCAGTGTATCTGGTTTTAATTTTAGATCTTTGATCCACTTGGTGTTTAGACCCATTTTCTGTTGCCCTAACAGAAATGCTATAGCTTTGGATCTGCAGTCCAGGCCCTTCCCATGCTCCAGCATATCATGAAAGGGGTTTGGGCGGGGGTGGGGAGGGGGGCAGCAAAACATAAACCTGTTTCTGGGACTCTGTATTTGCAAGGTTTATCAGCTCACCAGCTATGCCTGTCTTCACCACCAGGGTGCACTCTTGTACATTGTCTTATGGAGTTCACTCGGCTGCAATGGGTGTTTGTGTTGGCTGGGGGCAGGGGTGGGGGGGTGGGGTAGTTCTCCTGCTTTCATATCCTCAGGGTCAGATCAGATCTGCCACACCTATACCTTTTGGGCCAACTCTACTGTGTTGCCCAGGTATGACATAGGTGTTGCTCTTCTGATTGCTGCAGCAAATGAGGAGCAGGGGTAGCTCTCCCAGTATTATGATCTCATGGCTACCTCTCCCACCTGCCTCTGGCCTTGATGGATAGGGGAGGGAGGTATCTCTTCCCTTTCCATGCAGCCAAATGACAGATTAGTAATAGGGACAGGTCTCCATGCTCACAAATTTAGTGCTGGCTCTTTTTACATCTTTAAGGTAACTTTTCTAAGAATTTGTCAATATAGAACCAACTCTGTTCCATTGATTCTTTGTATTATTTTGATTTTGTTTCTCTGTTAATTGATTTCAGCCCCAATTTCATTATTTCTTGCTGTCTACTCCTTTTAGGAGGGGTTTTCATATCATTCTTTTTTTGTTTATAAATAGTTTTCAACTAGTATGAGATCTCTGCATTTTCCCCTCTTAATGGAGGCACTTAGTACTATGAAATTGTCTGTCTTAAATGCCTTCATTGTGTTCCATAAGTTTGACTACATTGAGCTTTCATCTAGAAAGTTTTAAATTTCTTTCTTAATTTCTGTTGTTAGTGTCACTCATTAGTGAGTTGTTTAGGTTTTGTAGGTTTGTAAGTTTTCTGTTGTTGTTTATATCCAGTTTTAATCCATGGTGATCAGATAGGATTCAGGGTTATTTTAACTTTCTTGTAACTGTTGAGACATGCCATGTGTCTGAGTATATTGTCAACTATGGGGCAAAATTCATTGGATATTAAGTTATTACACTTCTGTGTTTTGATAAAAAAATCTTCTGTAAATGATCTTTTAGGTCCATTTCACTTTTTGGCTTCTTTTAGCTCCAACATTTCTCTGTTTAGGTTTTGTCTGTATGAATTGTGTATTGACAAGAGATGGATATTGAAATCTCCCAGTATCCGTGTGTGACTGCCAGTGTGTTACTCAAGCTGTGGCCCTGTTTGTCCTTTTGTTTTGTGTATAGATGTTAAGATTCCCAATATTCTCTTGGTTTATTTTTCCATTAATGAGTATGTAGTATCCTTCCTTATGTCTACTGAGTACTTTTGGGTCGAAGTCTATTTTTCTAATGTTAAAATGGCTACACCAGCTTGTTTCTTGTGTTCATTTACATGGAATATTTTCCTCTTTCCATTTACCCTAAGGTGACATCGATCCTTGATTTAAAAAAAAGGGGGGGGGGTAGAATGGTAGGTCTTGGATGCATCCATTCAGTTAGTCTCTATCTTTTTATTGTGAATTGAGACCATTGATATTTATAGTCATCAATGAGCATTTTATCTCCATCTATGTTATTTTCTTGTGGTGGTGATAGTGGTGGTGTGTATGTGTTTGCCCTGTCTTCTGCTTTGCTATTCTATGATTGTCTATGTGCTGTGTTTTCATGGGTGTGGTTTACCATTTAGGTTAATATTTTTCCTTCAAGAATGCTTTTGTAGGACTGAATTTATAGATAGATATGAGTTAAGTGTGAGTTTATCATAGGAATATTATTTCAAAATGTTTCTGGCTGGACAATGGTGGTACAATACTTTAAACCCAGAATTCATGAGGGAGAGCCAGCTATATTGAGTTAGTTCCCAGGCCCCCCTAGGGCTGCACAGAAATATTCTGTCTTAAAAAACAAAAACAAAAACTATAATTATTATACATTTTACACTAACTCATATTCCCTATTTCTTTTTGAAAATTAGTTGATGTCATATGATGAAATGACTGACAGAAAAGCATTTTTTATATCAATGTGCCTGGGTCTAGATTGTAACTTATATACAGAATCTTCTGCTTAAGTTTCAGTGATGTGCTATTTTTTTTTAAACACACTAATAGTATTTCAGAATTCTTTCTTTATTCCCACAGAAGGAAACACTGTGGTAAGGTATGTCACAGAGGGTCTTGATATCATCCATATTCCCATGCCATGTTCCCTCAAAACTACTAGGGGCAAAAATACAAATAAGATTAGATCACAACAGTGTGTTCTAGATTTTGTCTACTAAACTCATTTTCTCAAAGATTAAAACTTTGGAACATAACCTTTTTCAAAAAGCACATGCACAAGCATACACACAAAACAAACAAACAAACCCTGTACACACCAAAAGCCATGAGGGATTAGCAAAATTCTTCTACTCAAATTTTTACACCCATACCTTCTTTTGTTTATGGTTGAAGAGGGTTTATTTTAGTTTCCTACAATATAACTATATATTTTCCAATTCTGAAATTACATCGCATTTTTTTTTTTACTTTTGTTCTTTTTCTCACATTTTCTCCTGTCAAATCTCCATTTTTTTTGTGGGAAAATATGCAAATTTTAATTAATTTATCTGAAAAATGACTTTGATAGCAAAGTCAGTGTTTCTTCTCATAATTTTCAAACGCTAAGCATATTGCTTGGCATCTATTTTAGATTTTCCCTGTGGAGCTGAAATTTCAAGTCTCTCAGAAAACACCCGTCATTCAAATTGATTAGTTCTACCCACTCATCCGTTTATTTACTTACATTTATTTGGCATCACCACAAACTCATAATTTTGTGGACTAATTAATTCATTGCACTAATTCAATATGATTATACACTTCCAATGAGCAAATGAGGACATTTATCATTATTAATTTTAATGAATAAGATTTACTTTCATTTGTTGAAAATGTAAACATGTCTCCTGACATGGAACAGTTTACTAAAATTATGTTTCCATAGAATACTCTAATGAAAACAACTATATCATAGAAGGTTTCTGCTGGCATTATGATTCACAGTATCCCACAGCTATGTTTTCAAGATCAGTTTTTCATTCTTAACTGATTGTGATGCTTTAAATTTGCACTTTTTGACATTTAATTATTATCAGTAATAAATTATTATCAGTAATAAATTCTGACCATATGTTTTATGTATCCATTTATTTACTGTATGTGTGTGTGTGCACATGCACGAGCATGTTGTGGTGGTGGTTTGAATGTAATGGCTCCCATAGACACACGTGTTTGAATTCTTGACCAATAGGTAATGGCATTATTAGGAGGTGTGGCCTTGTTGGAGTAGGTATGGTTTTCTTGGAGAAACTGTATCAAGAGGGGTTGGCTTTAAGGTCTCAGATGCTCAAGCCAGGCCCAGTGTGACACACTCTCTCCCTGCTTTCTTCCAATCCAGTTGAAGAACTCTCAGCTATGTCTCTACCACCATGTCTGACTGCATGTAGCCATGCTTCCCACCATGACATTAATGAACTAATCCTATGAAACTGTAAGTCAGCCAAATTAAAAGTTTTCCTTTATAAGGATTTCTGAGGTCACAATGTCTCCTTACAACAACAGAAACCCTAAGACAGTGTGTGGTATGTGTGTGTGTGTGTGTGTGTGTGTGTGTGTGTGCATGTGTCTGTGAATGTGCATGCACACGTGCAACTGTTAGATGGTTGTCCCTATGGCTTTTGGAAAAAAATACATTTAATATTCCATGGAATAATGAATTTTGGATATTCTATTTTTTTATACAGATCATATCATCATTGTAAATGCTTCAATAGCAGAAAAACATGCATAATATCAGAAAATAATCATTTAAACCGGTAGAGTCTACAGCTATGATTAATATATAAATTTCTTTTATGTATTGATTGGTTTTGTGTGAACTTAACAGAAGTTAGAGTCATCAGAAAAGATTGAACCTCAGCTGAGGAAATACCTCCTTAAGATCCAGTTACAAGGCATTTTCTCAATAGATGATCAACAGGTGAGGGCCCAGCCTATTGTGGGTGGTGCCATCCCCTGGGCTGTGGTCCTGGGCTCTATAAGAAAGTAAGCTCAGCAAGCCAGGGGAAACAAAGTCAGTATGCAGCAAAGCTCCATGGCTTCTGAATCATCTCCTGCCTCAAGGATCCTGCCCTGTTTCAGTTCCTTCCCTGACATCCTTCAGTAATGAACTGCAGTATGGCAGTGTAAGCCAAGTTAAATCTTTTTCTTCCAATTTGATTTTTATCATGTTTTGTGAAGCAATAGAAACTCCTTTTAGAAATAAGACATTTTATGTTTGTAAAATCAGTATTGTTTCGGGATTCTGCTTAAATAAAACTTCACCTATTAATTACTATAAATTATCACTTCAAAAATTTAATAATACTACCTTATTGATCATGAGTTTAGTAATTAAAACGAATTTAAGTAAGACATTAGGCTCATCAAAAGTATCTATAACAAGTTGAAATTGCGGAAGAAATGTTTTGCTTGTCTCATAGAAATTCACTAATATTTCGGAGGGTCTGGTTTCCATTATCATTCCAGGAAAGAAAGAAAAAGTTTATAAGTTAGCAATCTGTGAAACAATTAGATTATTTTTAACATGTTAAATGACCTTATCTCACCTTATGCATTTACACTAGTAAAATTTTTGCATATTTATTACTTAGCTTGTCTTCTATGTAACAAAAAACTTACCAAAATGACTTATTTCTGTGTCAATATAATATTTAATAAAATGACTTAATTTGCCCAAATTCAGAGAGTTTTGTCCATCATAGCTAAAGGATGTGTTGGAGTAACACAGACCACATGGAAGTAGGCAAGAAATAGTAAACGTCAGGACAATATACAACTTTGAAATGATATATACATTAGTTTTCTGAATAGGAATATATGCTTTGACAATGTCTTGGTTATATATATATATATATATATATATGTATATATATATATATATATATATAAAACCATATATATATGTAAAATTATAAATTATATACATACATAAATTATACTGTGATTATACTGTAATTTGGGGGTATTTTAACCAAATTTCCAATGGAAGCTATTGAATTTTTCCCTCAGGAATGTATATTGAAGATTACTTATTTAACAGCAAATGAGTGACTCATAACACTGTGTCACTATTTCTATACCTAACTACAGGCCTGCCTGTGTGGTTCAATAGAAGTAAGAAATATGGTAGATTTATTTACTTTTATTGTCTTCCAGATAGAGAATATAGCAAACAATTTTAATAGCATTTATTAACTTAGTTGTAACTAAATATGTCATATTATTGCATAGTGTTTGTTCTTGTAAATATTTTTACTGCTTTATTAACAGTTCTGTTGCTTGGAATAATGTCAGCTTTATATAATCTGCAAATAAGTGTATGGTGCTAATGGGTTCATCTAAAGAACTTAGTAATGTTAGTGTGTAAAATACTTTTTTCTTGTAATTCAGGAA
The DNA here is from genome assembly GCF_943737965.1 of Phodopus roborovskii. Lineage (NCBI taxonomy): Eukaryota > Metazoa > Chordata > Mammalia > Rodentia > Cricetidae > Phodopus > Phodopus roborovskii. Next base: position 25,970,346 of record NW_026126567.1, read on the forward strand.
AAACAGGAAGCAAATAAAAACAATCAAAGTTAAATTATTATACCAATTTAAAAATTCTAGGCACCTAAAAAAATCAACATGGTCAAGAGGCCACATAGAGATGGGGACAAGTATTTGCAAAACATACATTTGATTAGAATTCAATATCCAAAATATGCAAGTACTATATCTCAGTACAAATAAAACACATGACATTCTTTGTTTAAAATGGCATTTAAAATTTTACAACTGCATATTTCAACCATCGTGTACCTCATATATATTAGAACAAGTATTAACAAAAATGATGAAAAATAACAAGTGTGTTTGACAGGTAATACCACCAACACTTGTGCTGCTAACTACAGCACTATTTTGGTCATGATATGGACATAATATCATAACATTAGGACCAACCTAATCTATCAGCTGACAGATGTTTAATGAAAATGTGATCTATTTATGCAACAGAATTCCATTTACTCTTGTCGCGATATGGACATAATGTCATATCATTAAGAATAACCTAATGTCTATCATCTGACCAATATTTAATGAAAATGTGGTTTGTCTACACAACCGAATCCCATTCACTCTTTAAAAGAAGAAGCCTTGTAAGTTGTACTATAAATAAACATGGGACACCTCATATTAAGGGAAATAAGCCAAGCACAGAAGATATCATTGTTTTAAATTATTAAACAGCAGAGACAGTGGATACCAAAGGTATGAGAAAGGGGATTGAGAGTACTTTCTTCAAAGGCTATGACATTGTAATGGCATTTCAGATGTGGGCTGTGTAGACCTACTACTAATTTTATTCATGCAGTCACAATCACTGAGAGTTTATGGATAGAATGCTAGTTTCACTGAAGATATCCAATGTTTTTGTTTTCTTGTTTAGGAAACAAGTTTTATTTTTAGCATAATATATTCTGATCATTTTTCCCTTTTCCTAACTCCTCCCAGTTATTATCACATTTTTCTTCAGTCTGGATCCATACCCTTTCTTTCTAAACAAACAAACAGACAGACATCTAAGGATAATAATAAAATAAAGTAAAACAAGACAAAAAAAAAAAGACAAAGAAATAAGAATAGGACAAAACAAAGAGAAGGAAATAATCCACAGAACAAACACAGAAATACATATAGATGCTGTGACACACATGTTCACACACACAAATCCCATGAAAATACAACCTCAGAAGTCATAATATATAAACAAAGTACCAGTAATTTTAAATATATATTTGTTTATATTTATTTATAAACACACATTTTCCCTGCCACATCATCATTCTACAGTCACTTAATATCTTGGTCCTTCTGTTTTAAGGAGGTCTTGTTTTCTAGGTTTCCTCCATCTTCCCTGGCTCTTACAATCTTGTTCTTAGAATCTTTCCTTCTCTGTTGTGATAGTGGTGCTCCTCTTTGGGCTGTGCCCTCCCCAAAACATATTCTTGAAATATTTTCTGGCTGTGTATCACTGTATAAACCTTCCTAAAGAGAAACATATTTGAAGAGAATTGAGACATTCAGTGATCTATGGATATAAAGACAAAAGTTTAGGGGCAATATTATTATGTCTGTTTGGCAGAATGATTGTAAATTACTTTTCCTTAACATATTGACCTACCCAACCACATGTATCGCCCCTATAATGGTATTAATGGTTCTGTCTTGGGGTATGTACTGTAAATCTAATCAGAAAATGATTGGTTTCTCCCCTTCGTGCCACTACTATACCAATGGGAATATCCTGCTAGACAAATATTTACTTATTTATTCATTTTGTAGTTTGAAGACAGACTATTTGAGTAAGACTGTTCAGTTTTTCTTTTCAAGTAGCATGATAGACTCTTCCAGCACTATGAAAACTAGTCAATATGAATAAAGCTTCTATGTTGGCATTATCTTTGTTTCTTTATGTCCAATGAGTTAAGTCATAACAAAAAAAAAAAAAAAAAGACAAACAATGGACCCAGGCTCATAGGACCTCACAGACTATGGACTGACAGCTAGGGAACTTTCATGGGACCTGACTAGACCCTCTACATATGTGTGATAGTTGTGTCGCTTGGTCTATGTATGGGACTCCTAGCAGTGGGATCAGGGCTCCTCCCTAATATTTGAGCTGGTTTGGGGGAATAGTACTCCCCATACTGTTTTGCCTTGACCAGCTTTAATATAAAGGAAGGGCTTTAGTAATACCTCAACTTTATATTCCACACTTTGTTAATACCCATGGGAGGCCTGCCTCTTTCTGAGTAGAAACAAAGGAGGAAAGGATGGGAATAGAGGGGAGACAGGGAGGGAACAGGAGTAAAAGAGGGAAGGGACACTGTAGTTGAGATGCAAAACAATTGAAAAAAACTTAATGAAACAATTGGCATCTTCATAATTTTGGTCTTACCACAATGTTCTGGAAGGTAATCAAAACCAATAACAATATCTTATAATGTTTGGGGTGAACAATAGGACTCCAGTGACCAACAACTCAAATGAGGTGATCTGTTGTTTGACATTGGGCATTTTATTTGAATAGTTTCTGTTCGAGGTGTTATTCCCAGTATATGGTAACATACATGTGTGCACAGACACACAGACAGACACACACACACATGCACGTAAGCACACAAGCATACACGCACACAAGCATACACACACACACACACACACACAGACACAGTTGCTTCTCCAATACTATGTCTCAACATGGCTCTTTTAAATGTCTCTAGTGTTAGTTAGTTATCCCTACTCACACTGGTGCATTCACTATGGAAACAAGTATGGATATTCCTGAATAAAAGCTTTTAAAGAAAAAAATGTAGTTTAAAGTTTGAGATGCTGAAGATCTGGCATCATCAAATTTTGACAATATGATATATTATTAACAGCTGCTATATAATATGTAGATTGTATTACATTGTATATGAGTCTCAAATTATCACATTGTACTTTAGAAACATATGTTTTATTAATTAAATGCATTCCAGTAAAAGTGGAAAGTATTGTACAATACTAATTATTATGCAATAAGTTTTATAAAGGAATATTTTGAATATTTAACCATAATAGTGTCATCTAATAACAAACTACTTTTAAATTTAAGGAGGCAATACAAAACTAATGTTGATTAATCATGAATTCTAGTTTGCCATGCACTTCATTAACAAAAGGGAGAGAACTGGATAATAGATAATTAATTGCATGTACTGGTGGGCACATATTAATGAACCTGTTGCCTCTAATCACTGTAAAGGTCCATCATTAAAATATTTTCCTATCAGATACAAGTTATACCACCATTCCCAAAGTCCCATGTACTTTTTTGAAGAATAAGATGATTTTACTTTTAAGACATAAAAATTAAGGGATCTGGAGAGATGACTCAGCAGGTAAGAGCAATGACTGTTCTTCCAGGGAACTCAGGTGTGGTGTTTGTTGTTCACAAGCTAGAATTCAGTCAGCCTTTCCTGACCATTACAGGCATCATACATAAAAGAGGTCGATAGACATGCATGTAGGCAAAACACCCATATATGTAAACAAACAATCAAACAAATAAAAGTTTAAAATCACAAAATACCAAATGCCACAGATGTTTAGATGATTTCATATGAGTATTCAATCAAAATAAGATCTAGGATTTTGTCTTCTCCATTTTTGACTTTTGGTGATAAAAGCACAAACCAAGACCACAGCAGAGCAGGAATTTTACGTTATTTGATAGTGATCATGATAATAATACATTTGAGCACTATTAACACATTTGCTTTAGAGCTACACATAGCTTTAACTTTGTAGTTTCCCATTCACATACCCATGTATTCAGGACAAAACAAGAAAGACTGTTTTGAAAATTAAGCAACTTGACTATCCTAATTAGTTCTGAGTTTTGATCTGGAAGATTCTGAAACCCTGATATCATTTCATTTGCATCTTTTCTCACCATGGTAGCAATTAGCCTTTTGAATATCACTTTTTAAAGGTGGCTGCAAAAAGGAACATTATCATTTGCCCTACCACATTAAGGTGATTATCATCACCTCCTCATATGGCAAATCGTGACCCAGATGCTAAGCTGTGAACCTCTGTTTTTCACAGCAGCAGCTGGTGACTTGGAGTCTCATTAAGTGGCTGCACAGCCCTTTTCAATCATCTACAGGTTTTGAATGTCATTATGCAACCAATAGCTCCTCTGGGCTCCTGTGTCTGTATGCTTACCATATTCTCTTGACTAATATGTTTCTATGTATTTTGTTAAGTTTGCTAATTTATTAATTAGGCCACGATTATTTTTGTCTTTCAAACATAACAGGGATTCTCTTGTAACAATAAAATCTATGAATAATTTATATGAGCTTTAAAAAAATTTAACTAGAAAAAGGTTTTTCTCACAATAAGCTTTTAAACTGAAAGAAAATATAGTCATATATAGGTATATACATGCATATGTATATGTGTATATATAGAGAGATAGGTGGATGATAGGTAGATATTAACCAGCATAATCCTTTCCCAGAGAAGACAACAAAGAACCCATAAACACTGGAAAAGGCATTCAAAAATTCCTACTACTGTTTCTTTGCTGTTAAATCAATTAGTAAAGTATAGTGACTTAAAAAAAAAAACAAACAAAAAAACCGATTACTTTGTTCTTCACATAGCAAACTAAATAAAATCATAAGTGAATCCTTGCAATGGCTAAAAGCACAAAATAAAACAACTTCAAAATTTAATTCCATGCCATTGTATTGATCTAAAAAGGGAGGTTATTTAACTATGATGTGTGGGTTTTCTTTAGGAATAGTTTCTATATGAACTGTTATCAAGTTTCAATTAAATTTCATTCCCTCAATATCTCACTTTTATATTTTCACTACTGTCAAAAGTATGAACTTCAAATCTTCTTTAGTAAAATTCTTCTTGTAGCAAATATTTTCGCAAGTTAAAAAATAGTTTCATTACATTTAGAAATTCATAAGCATAAACCTAATTTTTGAGAAAAAGGTTACAATATGAAAAAACTTAATTGTTCTTATGATACTTCTTGCTTCCGTTATTGATAAAGTTACATTATTGTCTATATTTGGCAATTTGAAACAAAATGACATGGAACATCAATAAATATTCCTATTATATTACATTATGTTCCTATAATAGCATAGTAACTTTATGGCAACTGATGAATTTATATTTAAAATATACAAAGGATTATCTGAGATACACATTTTAAAATGTTGCACACATTTTATTTGAAAGGTAGTGCAGTATTCTAGTTTTTGCTGTACTTTTTTCTGCTATACCAGTCTAGTACAATATCAACCAATAAGCCCTACCCCAAATGATATGACAGACTTGAAAACTCCCCATGGAAGGCCTCACCCTCAGTAGGGAGCAGAAATGGGATGGGCTGAGGTTTGTTGGGGGTGATATGGGAGGATGGGAAGGTAAAGGAACAGGGATTGATATGTAAAACAACCTGGCTTCAAATTTAATTTTAAAAAAGGAAAAAAATATTTTATTAGAAAAAACAGTATCAACCAATAAAAATGCCATTACTAAAATAATATGTTCCTGTATGTGTATATTTTTTACAATTCATGAGTTATTCAAGTAAATGTAAAATGAACATGGTGTCTAATTTGTCTAAGAAAAATAATATTGTACAGTAAACTTTTCATTTATCCATGATTTGTCCACATTTTCTCTACTTTTCACACCAATTCATTATAAAGAGTCATTTTACTATACAAAAAAAATTTTAAGACACAGATAATATAGCTACAAAATTTAATCACTTTATTAGTCACTAACTCATTTCTGTCTAGACCTTTGGTACAATGTATGGGAAAATGCTAATATAGACAGTAGAAATATATTATTCTGAAATGCAATGCTGAAACATATTACTAGACTATTCTTAATTTAGGTTTGCTCAAACATGTTTACAGAAAAACTCATTTGTCAAGTAATTGCATATACTGCCTTTACACAGAGAGAAGACTAAAATATTCTCACTCAGGGTAGAAATCTCTGACTAATGGAATTTTGGTTATCAGCTAAGTGTTTTATTTGAATCAATGCAACCTTTATGTACATGCACAAAGCCTCTTTATTTTGAAAGAAAAATAAGTTAAAATATATTTTATTCTGAATATTGAAATCTATTTTAATTAGTTCATTCTGGTGACTCCAGTTAGTAAAATTAATATGACTGAATAATAATATTTAATTTTACATGTAACTTTTTGTAAAATGTAGTAAGCAATAATGTCTAAATAGTTACAGGAAGCTATATTGATTTGGTCAGTAACTTTTATGTGAAAATATTATGAAGATTATAGAAGTAATATATTTCATTTTGGTTTTAGCCTGATAGATTATTACAAATATCACAAGAGTTTTAGATCAAATAAAAATGAGACACATCTTCACAAGAACATCCCTCTACTTCATTTTCTAATTTATTCATAATAAATCATTAAAATATCATGATACAATTTTATATACAACTATTATTTAAAGTTAATGGAAGGTACCATTTATTGAACACTTTGTTGTCTTGGCTAATTTAAAAATGTACTTACCAATGAAAAGTTCATTTCTTACAAATGATTTTTGACAACCTTCAGTAATCTACTTAGAGTTAGTTCATTTGACCACTCACAGTTTTATTCATTTCACTGCAAGTCAATTTGACAAAGCTTATAAAAACAAATTAGGAACAAATTAGACCAAAATCTGTGGTTCTATTTCTAGAAATATAAGAGAAAAAGAAAGATAACTGTGTATGACTGAAAGAGAGAGAAACTGAAAGTAAAAGAACAATGAAAGAAGAAAAATCTCATTTCGTTTGTTACTGGAAATAGATGATAAAATGCCATTTCCTCTTAATCCATGGATGCTTATAAAGAAAATACCAAACCTTCAGAGATAACACGGCAAGAAATCTGAAAAGAATAAGTGATATGATTTTGAACTACTTGATCTTAACAAACTTGTATTCAATCCATTTTAGAATATTTTTATAAATAAGATAATAGATCTTACTCCTGCAAACCGAGTAGACTACTTGCAACTCTTTCCTTCCCCCTTTGCTACCTCAGATCCAATCACCTTGTCTCATCACCTAATCTGCAACAAAACACCCATGAAAGCCATCTCTGCCCCCCCCCATACTCACCTCCTAGAGATTCCACAGACCTCTCCCTTCTATCATCTCTTCTGCAACTTTTTACTTTGTCCCAGCCCCCAACTCCAGCAGGCAAGTCCCTGCTAAAGCACAGGCCAGGTATGACAAGACCATCAGGTAGGCTGCCTGCAATCCTTTTCTTCCTCTGTTCCCCCGATCCAACCCACCAGTTTCACCCCCAGTTCTGTAGCAGAAAATCTGATGTGGCCTCCTTTAATCATTCCTAATAGATCACAAATATCTCCTCCCCAAACCTTCCTTCCCCCCCAGCTCATGCTATTATCCCAGCCTCCAACACTAGTTAGCATTCACTGGGAACACACTTGCCAGAAAGGGAGGGAAACAGGAACGCCACCTAGAAACCTTCATCACCCCCTCTCCCCACCAAACCTATTCTCCTTTTTTATATATAGCTGCTGCATTCCTCACCATCCCCCTGCCCAAGGGACCTATGTATTCCAAAGCCCATCAACTCCTTTTAGCCTTCCCCCAACCCTTTACTTTATCCTAGCCCTCAACTCCAGCAGGCATTCCCTACTTCCCCACAGGCCATGCCTACCAGAAATCTAGGAAGGCTACCTGCAGATCTACTCTTGTACTTCTGTTCCCCCCAGATCCAATGCCACAGTCTCATCACCAGCTCTTTAGCAGACTCTGTTGCAGCCTTACCTGTCACCTTACACCCATCTCTTGTGGACCCCACAGATTTTCCTCTTCTAATCTTGTTCCCCCACTACTTGCTTTGTCCCAGCTCCCAACTCCACCCGGCACCTCCTGCTACCACAAGGGCTGCTCTTACCAGGGAAAGAAGTCTTTCAGTGGATCTACACCTATACTTCTGTTCTACCACATCCAATACCCCTGTCTCATCCCCAGGTTTTTAACAGAAAAATGTGCAGAAGCTTCCATGCGCTGTCTGATCAACCTCCTATGGATCCAGTGATCCACTCCCCTCCAAGACATTTCTTCCTCCAACTCATCCCTTTATCTCAGCCTCCAACACCCAACAAAGACAAAACCAGGTATCATCACTCAGGCTGATAGTCATTTCAATCCAGATGCCTAGACAGCAGCATAAAAACAAAATCAGTAACAGTCAGGACAATAGGTGTCCACTGAAGCCCAGTAACCCTAGCACAGTAGGTACTGATTACTCCAACATGGCTTAAGCCTACAAGGAAGATATAAAGCAGCCTGTATAAATTGATACATCCCTTAAAGAATTATAGGAAAACACACACACAAGTGAAGGGATAAATAAATCTCTGAAAAAATCCCAGGAAAACATGAACAACTATAAAGACCTGGGTATCAATAGCAGGCATTTCACAATTGCCTATGATAAAACTGACTTTTTAATTTATATGGAATGATTCTGGATGCAAGAGAAGTATAACACATTCAGTCTTATGAGCATATATGAGTTTCTTATAAAAGCAATGGTTCACTAGTTACCTTTCAATATTATGATGAGCAATTGAGCTGCCTTCTTTCTGTTATATATTTTCTGGTAAAGTTGTTTTAAAACATAAAAATGACACAGCTTTTTTTTTTTTTTTTTTTTTTTTTTTTTGGAGATTTGAAAATGTTCAATGAAATACCTGTTGTGAAGATTTAACCCTGCTCCAAGACAAAGCAACAATCTCTTCAAGACACAATTTGTGCTATGTTCCTTATCATCATACTTAAGTAAAAGCCTCATATACTTCAAATAAGAGCTTTTACAGATAATCAGTGGAACAGACTGGACATTGTTGCTGTTGTTTTTATATCCACTGTTTGTTCATTTTAACCACTTGGAGGCAATGTGGAAGGCATAGTGATAAAATTGGTATTTCAACCAAATTAGCATCCTTTGTTCTGTTCTTACACTTTAAACCACCGCTTCCAGTGTGCTCCAAAAATTTTTTCTTTTACACTTAAATGTCACCAAGAAAAAATGAAGACTAGGATTTCATTATTTGTAATATATGGCATGTAGAATATATATTAAAATATGTACATATATATATATATATATATATAACACAAATAATTAAATCCATGTATATTTAATGAAACAACATGCTGATTTTGCTACATTTCTAATTTTTTAATCTTGTTCCCCAGCAAAACTTTGACACATGAAATAACAGTATTTATTTTATTAACTCAATGACTATTGTAGAAACTTTTCGAAAGCTTAATTATCAGGAGAGCTTGAATGTTTTGACTGGAAAATATTGGCAGCCTATTCTGGGATCTATGGGTACAGCAAGGCATTAGCTGCTTTTCCTCAAAGTCAGCACAAATGAAGTCTCTGTTTCACCAGGCATTTTCTCCTGCTGTGACTACTGGTGTCTCATGTAGGAGAACACTGGCTGTGACTGGCATAGGCAGAGGACACTGACTTTCATGAAGCTTCTTGTTTTGCACCTCCCTTCATGTGCGTGATGACAAGACCAACAACCCCTTCTGAAAAAATAGAAATATTACTGTTCAGCATATCTTGAATTTCATGAACTAGTTGAATTAGAAATTTTACATCCCTTAAAAACCTTTCAGCATTCATGGCTATAACTGACTGAAGAAAGAATACCCTGGGACATTAAAGGCTCTTCACTATCAACCATGAATGTGATTTTATGTATGGTTCAAAGAAAAAATTTTAGAGATTGGAAGATTATCATCACTAGAAGATGAAGATGTTATAGTGACATTTGAAAGGCAATATGGCCACAGGGGTAGAAAGTTGATCAGTATAAAGGCAAGCCAAGGAAAATGAGTTAATAGTAGATAGATAAGACCTGATACTGATTTTGGCATTCAGGTCTGCTAGAAATCAAATTTCTATGGTTTAAATAACTGTGTTTGTTATTGTTCCTATGAACATTAATCTAGTGGCATATTATCCATACAAAAACATTTTCTGTAACAAATGTACACTAAAATATACTCAGGAATTCATCTATTTTTAATTAAATGTATTTATATTCATGAATATTTCTTCAGAAATTTCAAATTTAGCAAATAGGAAATGATAACATTGGGTAGTGATAGGGTTTCTTTCTCATTCCATGTACCCAACTAACTTAGTAACTCATGTACTTTCAAAGACTTCATTCATTCTAATTATCTTATGTTATGTTCAATCTAGAAATATATTTCATTGCAAATAATTGTTGCTTATTATTGTGACTGTTACATGCAAACAAATCTCCTTTCTGAAAAGACACCAACTTTTCATCAAAAAATTATAAATGAGAGCATATTTTTAATAGAAATATTCTCATATTGTTCTGGATTTAATAGCTTATAGTCTTTATTTAAATTCTTGTAAGAAGAAAAAAAACTTTATTTAAGAGGAATAAATTTAGAGTTAAACCCTTAATGTGGTGCTGAGAAAGTTTAGTCTGTATAGAGAATGATTAAGTTGAAATTTGTTATAACTAATGGTGTCCACTAACTTAAGACATCTCAGAAGAGAGAATGTTATCTGAGGAATTACCTCCCAGACTGACAGGCCTCCAGTGCATATTTTTAAATTCATAAAAGATACAGGTGAAAGGATCCAGCAGATCCTGTATCAGACTTCTTAGTCTTCTCTCAGAGAGCAGGGCCTACACTTATCTTAATTTCAAAACTTTAAAAGGATTTTTAATCATTTTGGCCAATCAAGTTATTTCTATGTTGTATCATTTTTTTCTGTGAAAAATATATATTTCAGAGGTATAAATAATTTTTGATTGGACCTAATGACTCAAAGAAAATTGGTCTACAACAGGAAGCCTTTTGCAATTTATTTAGATACATTGTTTTATATTCCCTAAAAGACAAGTAGGATGAGATCCATAAAATGTATGTTGAAATGAGATTGATAATGATACGATTATTTTCCTGCACATAAAACTCTTCAAAAGGTAAATTATAACTTTAACATAAATTAAGTAAAGCTTGGTAAAAAATGATAGGATGTTAACACACAGCATGCAAAACCAACACTCCTGAAAATTTCAAACACAAACCAAATATTTTTAGGTATTTTTTTCTAGTCATTCCACCTCACTCAGTCTTTTGCACTCAGTTTTTTTTCTCTTATATTTAGTGTAACTCATGAGTATAAATGGGTGCACTGGTACATATGGTTTTTGCAGAAAATCAAATCATATTTTTAACTGATATAATCAGCATAGTCAATTACTAAGCTACTCACCAAAGCCTGAAAATATTTTGTTATGGAATATTCTCACAGTTGATAGTCTGTGTTTTATGAAATGATCACTAGACTTAAAGAAGACTCTTGAACATATATCCAATATAAATCATTCTTTTTACTATAATAGAAATTCTAATTTCAGAGAGATATAGGGATTATATAAAAGACTGAAGAGTCTATCTGCAAGTCCCAAATGATTTCATTCTGTTCTACACCAAGAAAAATGTCAATCATTTTATGTACTCGGTTGGATTATCCAGAAGTCTTGACCAAAAACATACATGGAATAACAAAGAAAAGTATTGTATCATATTATTATTATATATCCTTGGAGGATGAATTCAATTGTGACATATGTTGATTTATTAAATGAAGAATTTTCAACTACACGATATTTTCTTTCAAGTATAATTTATGAGCATTAATATTATTTCTTTACACTCTATGAGTTCAGTCTTTATATTTAGATAACAAACTATTATGTTTCCCACATTTTAGCAACCTTGTGTATGTGTTTTTTGAACCTTGTGTATCTTATTCAGTTGTAAAGTTATACATTTGGCTTACAAATTATAAAAAAAATGTTAACTTACATCAACCCTAGCTATATGTCTTTGCCCAATAATTTAAGCTGCCATTTCTAAAGAGGTTCTAAGCATTTAAATAGAAATATCTGTTGAGATTGTGCTAGTCTGTATAAATATATGTTATAGTTGTTCATTTGGTGTTTTTGTAGGACTCCTAAGAATGGGAGCGGGGTGGATCTACTCTTTTGTCTTCTCTTGAGACTCTTTTCTCCTACTTGATTGCTTCACCTAGCGCTAATATGAGGATTCCTGCCTGGTCTTATTGTATGTCATTGTGTCAGTTGTATCCCTGGAAGGCCTGCTCCTTTCTGAAGAGAAACAGAGGAGGACTGTATCTGGGGAGGAGGAGAGTTGAAGTGGAAACCTAGAGGAGTGCAGGGAAGAGAAACTGAGTCTGGGGTGCATTGTATGAGACAAGAATAGATTAAATTATTTTTTAAAGAATAAAAACTTTGCGGATTTAAGTACTACTCAGTGGGAAATTTCCATACAATCCTCTCACAGAGCAAATGAAATATAAATAGATTAATTATTTGCAAATATTTGAATATACCAAGAGATGACAAGATAGTGTCATATGTTTAATAGAAAATAAGCTCGTATTTCTAAAATGTTTTCTAAATAATATTAATGTCATATCACCAGTTTGTTCCAGTTGTAGGTTTTTATACAAATTCCCGAAATTTTACAATCCATTTTCTTTTGCTTGAATCATACCTAAAGAAGTGTTCACATTTTCTTTCAGTTTACCTACTCGTCAAGGTGATTTTTTTCTCAAAGATCTCTGGCTATCACCTTTTCTCCTGATATAAAATTGATAGGATTAAATAGAGTTCTCAATGTACTTTTCATTTAAATTATGCAATTCCTGAAAAGCCATACACCTTTGAAAGCTATTTTCAGGTCCTTCATGAAAAACCATTGTTTTTTTTTTTTCAGTTCAGGAATCACGGCTGTCCTGACTAGCTTGAATTATGCAGAAATGTTTGTCATATAGGAGTGCCTCAGTGTCATTATCATGTGAATAAACTAATGAGGAAGAATGCAAATAAAATCTCCCTCCATTTGAATATTTATACCCCACACTTGCAGATAAGAGGTGATAAATTATGTCATTTCTAGATACAGAACCTCAGTTTGTGGTCTGCAATTAGGAAAAATCTAGTATGAGTTTTTTATGTACTATGTCACCATTACAGAAGTCAAAATATTTACAAATTATTAACAAGATGACTTTCTGCAAGTCTTAATATTTTATTACACAAATTTATACATGCAAGTCTTATTATTATTCCTTTTAAAAATTTCAATATATTTTTATTAATTTATTTTTTACATTCCATCCCCAGATCCCCCTCCCTCCTCACATATTTTTTTATAGTAACTTCAGAAATATCAACCTGAAATTTCAACGTCTTTAAATAGAATGGGTACATACCTTATAAAAAAGGTAAAATGCATGTATATTTTTACATAGCTGATTCAAAATAATGTGAAACTGTATGTATAAAACTATTCAACTGTGTTTGTTAGAAGACAACTAGAGACAAAGCTTTTGGATTTTGGGTAAAAAATGTAAAGTCAGATGCTTTGCTGGTATTTAAGTAAATTAGTTGAGTATGTTGACATTTTTCTAGTTTCATTTATGTTGCTATGATAAAATAACCTGACGAGGAAAAGAGACAATTTACTTTAACTCACAATTTTAGGTTACAGTCTGTCATAGCAGGTAAGTGAAAGCAATATGAACAGGAAAGAGCCAATCTGTAAAAAACAGAAAATGAAATTATGTGTTCTTCCTTTGTCTTAGCTCCTTTTGGCTACACTTACAGAGTCTAAAATCCTCAGTCTAAGTGATGGGGCTGCTCACAGTGGGCAGCTTCCAATCATAATTAGCATAATCAAGACACTCTCCAAGTGATATGCCTAATAGTTGACTTGATCAGACAATCCCAATTTAGCAATCACTTGCCAAGAAAATTTAGATTGTGTCAATTTATAATTGAAACCAATCATCAAAGATAATACAAGGGATTTCAAACATCAGGACATGAGGAAACCATTTAGCAGTACAGGTATGTGTGTGTGTGCGTGTGCGTGTGCGTGTGTGTGTGTGTCTGTCTGTGTATACATTTCTTAAGAAAATATTATCTCTAAGGATATTATATGCAGGGGCTTGAAGTACCAAAACGATTAAAAACAACTTAAGCTTCTTGTTTTCCAATTTCGTATTCTAATGTCATACAATGTAGTATGTTGCAAAAATATCAAACAATAAGTTTAAAGGCACACAAGGGTATAATGATGTGTATTTAATCCAAAACGATAAGTCATAATTTAAGAAGGAAAAAAGTTGGATTAATCTTTATGTTTCAACTGGACAATTTGAAATTTACCTGCAATTATCATGTATCCAATTTACACTGAAACATTAGCAACAGAAAGAGTTATATTAAACAGTTTTAGCAAGCTCACAGAGAGTAATTCTGCCCAGAGTTTTTGAATGTTATACCAATAAACTTTAATTTTAATCTTTAAACAATCTTATTTGTCCTTTAAATTTTTATACTTGTTCTAAAAAGTGTTCACTTTTGCAAGGTCACTACTCTTTCTAGTGTAATTTATTCCTAAAGAAGAGAACTAAGGAAGGTTTATAGCCCTAAAATACTGAACTTCATGCTTTAGTTAAGTAAGGGTTAGTAGTAACATGCGATGTTTAAAGATGTATGTGTTGGCAGCATTAGAAATTATGATTTTATCTTGAATAACTTTGCCTCAAAAGCTTAATTGGAACTCTATTTTTCTATTCTTCTCAATGCCCAGAGGCTTTGAAATATTTAGTGGTATTTTTTTCATTTTCTTATTTATCTCTTTTTCTAATTTTACATATCAATCCGAGTTCCCTCTCTCTCCCTCCCTCCCTTCCATGCCCCCTCCCCTGACCACCTTCCCATTCCATTCCCCCCCCACACACACACACTCCATAGGGAGGGTGATGCCTTCCAGGAAGGATCAACAAAATCTGTCAAGTCAACTGGAGTAGGGACTAGGCCTTCTCTCCTGCCTTTATGTTAAGTATTTATTACAATATGAATGATAAAAAAAATTATAATTTATTCCCATTGAAACTTACTACCATCTCATGGGGATGCTCTGCAAATTCTTACAATATAAAAACCAGATCACTTATTTGATTAAAATATGACTGATATTAAATGTTTTAGCTTGCCAAATAATTTCACAAATTTGACCATATATGAAAATCATTTAGGGGGGATCAATAGAACAGAATTCTGTCAAATGAACTTTTAAATACTTTATCAAATAGCTTTAATGCAAAAAGGATAAAATTAACTGATTAAATAATGTAAAAGTCTGTGGCTTCTAGTAGGATTCATAGAAAGCATTTATGTTTAATATATTTAACTAGTCATGAACTATTGGGATTAATAAGAATTAATGTCATGAATGAAATAAAAGACTGGATTTTCCTGAATGTTTTTACTTAAATTCAGGAAAGAAATGGGATGTTTGAAAGGCTTAGTAGAAACATGAGTTTGATTAATTGGAAAATGGGTCAAAATACTAGAAAAACCAAATGTCCCCACTCATAAGAAGGAAGTTCATGAAAATAAGCAATAGTAATGACAAAGGCAAGGTTGAATATTGATTAGTCACATGATAAATACATTTATTACATGAAATGTCACTTGTGATGTGTGCTAGATTCTAGGGTCCAATCAGATGATAAAGCCACATGAAGAAATAAGCAGAAGACTCTTCATATGAAACACTACATTATTTTAAGGGAGTACATGGTCTTAGAAGGTAAGACCACTGTGAATGATACATGCAGAATCATGGAGAGGACCTAAGGAATGACTTTTTGAAGTAATCTTCCTTTGAGATATAGGAATTTTATGACTTTCCCATGACTGCATTGGGCTGTTGTCCTGAGCCAGAGGAGCAATTCTCTGGAGCACAACTATAAATCAGGTGATCAGAAGCCCTGAGAAGCACAGAGAACAAACATAATTTTCTGGCTACAGGTGATCGGAAGGAGGGATGAAGCTGTAGGGTCACTGGGAGTCGGGTGTTACATGGATAAGGCTTCTCTGCTTTCTTCTCCCCTAGACTGGCCAACAGCAGAGATAGCCTTTTTGGGAGAATTTTTCAGAATAATCAACATTGAGCTTCCTTTAAACAGGCATAGTTAAAGGAATTTAGTATATGTCAGGACATAGATGTCATGATGAGGTACAACTGAGAAGCAATTGATAACTAGAACCAGAACATAAAATGATTAACTGGAGGGAAATACCTTTAAAAATTATTACTGAAGAGTTTAAATACAAGTAGGCATTACAAGTAGGCATACAAGTAGGAAGGGAGACACTAAATTAAACAGAGATATAGGAAAAGAGAGCAAGTTTTACATTTTGCTGAAAATCGACAAGAGATATTCTCTGTAGAAAGCAGAGTCTCCTTATATAGCAGGGGGAAAGGAATGATTTATACTGTCTTGATGCCTTCTTCCCTACAGCCTTCATAAGACTCATTAAAAATGCTGCAGTGTTATCTCATTGCCATTGTGCATTATTCAGATTTCTAGTCCTAACAGTGGCCCTCGTGCGTTTTCAGTTTCCTAATTCTGGGTTATGTCATTAAATTAATCCTTAACAGAGGTATTCACAGATCCTGTATTTGTCCTCAAAGTCCTAAAAGAATCCCAACTCTCAGTAGATAGCTAATCTTAATGTATTGATTTATTTTAAACATAGTTTGTAGGAGTGATTCATATTAATCATCATAAAACTGTGAATATGGGAATTCAAATGGCTTGGAATATAAAAATATAAATCATTAAGTGAAGATGAGTCATGAATATACACTTTCCATAAAGTAACTTTCCTGGGTATATACTTTTGTATTTATTGGGTATCTTTTCTTAGCTATAATTTTATTATTTTGTTCATAACTAAAGTTGAGATGCAAAGTCTTCATAAAAACACTATTCAGTGTGATTTTACTCAGGAGAATTATTTTCTTCAGGCAATGCGTTAAAAAAAAATTGTGCTAGACACATTGCAATCACAACCCAGGATATCTTTATCTAAAGGATGGGTTAAAAATAACAAGAACAATTTAAAGATTCTACACTCACAAACTTGTGGTCAGAAGATTTATGACAAAAAAAAATCTTAGAAATAAGTTTGGGAAAGAAGTAGGAGCTTCCTCCCACTTGCATGAAAAGTGAGAATTTTTCATCAAAATCAGTGGGAGTTAGTGAGTGATGGCCAAGAAGCTGGTAAATGGGGACATCAACTGTATATATGGTTGCAGTGTGGGGGAATATAGCTTATTAAAAAATATTTGTTAAGTGCCTCTTGTATTATATTCATTCCTATCTGAATAAATATAATAATAAAATTCCATGATTGTATGCATTCCAGGAAGGCTTATAGGAAATAAAAAATAATAATAATAGAGATGGAGGATTCTCAAATAATGATGAGACACAAGATCTTTAGATTTGGATTACAGTGTAGGAAGTGATTTTTAAGGGAAAATGCCATCTTGCAAACATTTTAGAGAGACAAATGAGACACGCTCATATAAAGTATGGGAAACTAGAATACACTGAGAATGTATTTGGCTATCACTTAAAAATGTTGCATTCATTGGATATTAAAAGTCATTGATGAATTGCTTTAGAGAGAAGAGAATTTGTTTGTACCCGTAAGTGAGAATTAGCATAAAGGAAGATATGTAGCTTCTTTATCCCTATATCCTTATTTCTGTAAAGCAAAACATTAGAAGAAATTATAAGAATGACCTTGGCTATGTGGTTAGTATTTTGTTCTGATATATTTTCTCACCAGATCCTTGAAAACTAAGTGAACTGAATCTGTTATGCCTACAGATATGTTGACAATTCTAATTCTTAAACCAACCAATTTAGATTATGAAATATTTGGTAGTACATTGGACATCAAATCAAAGATGTAACCATGGTCAGTATAATCAGAGGTCTTTCTGTGTTGGACCTAAAGCTTATATTGAAAAACACAGAATATGAGAAATCAGACTGTATTGTAGCCATCTTCAGAATAGGAACCATGGATAGTAATTACCACAAGTATTTCACTTGGCTGGTAAGGTTGAAATTTGATCTGCAAGGATAATCTTTTTTGAATAATCATATCTAACAATGTGCCCAGGATTATTGACATAATAAAAAAGAAATGGGTCATAGCTACAGAAGTATGAAAAAAAAGAATATTTATTTTCTGATGGGTTATTACAGCCTATTAATTTTGTCACTGGTTTGGTTCAACTGGTAGTGACAGAGACACAGGATTGGGTTACACACGTCTTTTTCTAGGTAAGGGTAAATGAGATTTCACAATTATAGGGTTAGTCTTTGGTGGAAGTAGTAAGACTCTCAAAGGCAGTGGGAATATAGTGGATAAATATAGATCAAATTAGATAGAAAATATTAAGGTAGGACCTTACCACAGTTTCCTTTACATTATTTTGGCTTTCTCAGAAAACCATGAAGCAAAAATCATAAAATGAAGTGGAAACTTGATGTATTATCACAGCTGTTTTCAAAATAGTTACTTGGGAAAGTATAAGAACAAATGGGTTGTGTCTGCCTTAGCAAACAAGAAAGTTAAAGCAGATTTCCTGAGGACAGAATATTTAAACAAAGTTCTTGAAAAAGTGTAGTTGCTTAGGCTCATAAGTTGCTTAGGCAAATAAATGAATTTCTTCAGGAAAAGAATAGCAAACAGTGTTGCAAGATAAGAACAAGTGTGTAGTTAAAGCTCTGATGTACATACTTATGATGTAAAATGTCCATCCAGGTGTAGTGAGAACATTCAGTAAGAGTCAAATAGTTTGGGTGTTACTATTTTTGAAGACCATATTTACTAATACATTCAGTTGCTGCTAAAAAAAAAAAAAAAAACCCAGACATTCCTGTATTTTACACTTATTACTGCCAAAAATGGGCAATCATAGGGAAGTACAAAGAGATCTCAAATGATGTGTTTCAGTAGTAGTGAACTTGCTAGGAAAGGGGTCACAGACAATTTTGTAATGCTTCAATGACATTGAAAAGTAGACCAAAGCTGGAGAAGGTGGCCTAGGCCTGAGTCTTAGCATCACATTGGAAGATTATGAGGTTGAGGTCTGTGTGAACTATATTAAGTTACAGGCCAGGCTAAAAAGTAAGATCTTGGTTTGAACAAGCAAAATTAATGGAGAGATCTGTGAATGGCTTATGAAAGTTTATTTAACAAAGTGTACCCCTGTATTCATTTGGGTAATTCTCATGCTGTATCTACTGGCACAACATAGAATATTTAAACTCATCAGAAAAATCCACTTATTAGTGTATTGCAACTCAACAATAAGGAAACCATGCAGGATATGCATACTCTTTAGGAGGCTGCTAAAAATATGGATAGTGGCCAAGTATGGAATATTATTCATGTTAGAATCATATTCCATATTTTAAAAATGATATCATAATCAAGCAAATCATTGACGTTATGAATGAGGTAATCTTAAGTATAAAAACAAAATCATAGTACACAAGAGGCTTCTCTTCTACTGACAGACATAGTAACAGATTCTATATCATGTCTCACATAAAACATGGTCTTTTCTTCTAAATACTCCTTTTTTTTTTTTTTTTTTTTTTTTTTTTGGTGTACATGATTCTATAGAAGCCCAAAACAGCAGTCATCGATCGGGAAAGAGCAAAGAAAGAAGTACAGACCTACAGACATCTTTCTCAATAATACAAATATTATTCGGAGATCATCTGTGGAAGAAGATTCTTTAAATTATACAACAGATGCTTACTGTTATCTCTGTTGTGATCTCTTTAATAACAGAAAATAAGACTGGCTGTCAGCGCATGAAGTGTACAGAATTTGCTCAGGCCAACATCTTGTGATGAAGAGAAAATCCCTAAGAAAATGGTGTTGGATGTCAGTGCTGAGATGGTATAAAGTCATTCTTAGGGGTTCAGAGTATAATTCATGTACTCAGTGAATCAGTGCCTTTTTTTGATAGGAGATATTTAAAGGATTTAGCCAAAAGTGGTATTTTCTAGTTAACCTATTAAGTATATTAATTTATTGGGTAGAATAGATTTTTGGAACAGAAGAGAAATAACAAGGGGACAAGTAATGAGAGTTTATGGACAGGACAGTTAAAATAGCTACAATTTGGGATAAATGGTTATTTGGGGAGAAATTCTATGCTATTTTGAAGCTAGATTCAATAAAAACTAGATGATATATGGGTTACTAGGAAGGAGTGAATAGTAATTTCCATACTTAATGTCAGCAAAAATGAGCAGTAATGTTAATTAAGTGGAAGCAAATTTGGTAAAGATCAGGCACAGTAACAGAAGGGAAATGATAGGCTGTGGTCATGTTATATTTTGAAGGTTGATCAGCCATTCATTTTAAGATGTGATAAATGCTATCAGTGATAATTGTCAGGGATTGTGGAGGAAAGGCATGGAGGTATATTGGCATTTAGAATTCTTATTTTAAAACAATAGTCAAGAAGGAGAATGAATGTAAAGAAATAAGCAAGGCTGCAAGAAAGATTAAAAGAAAGAAAATTAAGCTGAAGATGAAAAATGTGCAATGATCAAGGAAATCGTAACTAAAAATAAGAAAGTAGATTTCAAAGCCACAAGAAGAAAGATTAAGAATTATATAAACAATACTCAATGTCCATGAAAACATTAGTCACCATTTGTACTACCGACCTGGGCAATTGTTTCAGTGAACTAATTGAAAAACAAAGAAGATTTAGAGAATAGAGAAGAGAGCAAAAAAAAATAAGCACATTTTGCCCAAACTACATTTAAGTTCTCTAACAAGAAGTGAACCAAGGCAGAAAAACACAAAGGCTAAATGTATAAGCAAAAGCTATTTAATGTTCCAAATATACATATATATATTTGGAACATTAAATAGAGGTTGATGAAATGATTGAGTGGGGATGGATGATTCAATACAGTATCATAGAGAATGAAATTTGAATAATTGGAATGTTGAAAATTGTACGGGTAAAAGAAATCCTGAACAACTTAAGGGCTTGGCTGCTATGTTCTGTAGTAGATAGCAAAATATATGTGCATTATTCAGAATTAGTGTTTCATAATTAAACAAGAGTTTGACACAACAGCTATCTGTAACTTAATGATGACAATAAATGTAAATGTGGATACTATTTCTGACACTGGAAAAGTGGCTTATTACACAACAATTCATGATCAAACTGTATTTTCTCTAAGGTAAGAATTCATACGTCTACAACCATCTTTTACATAGATATGTTTCAAGTAAAAATATATGAGAAGGTTTTTCTTGTTCAACTTATAGAACTTTAGGTATCTATATTCTAACATGGCATATGTACGCATGCCTAGATTCAGGAACAGATTTCAATGTTTATATTTTATAGCTTCATTATAAAGATGGCAGTATCAACATTGTGAAAATAGGCACCCTTTAGGGATATTCTAGTTCAAAACATTGCAATTTACAAAAGGAAATGAACAGTCTTTCTTTTCCATCTAGAACATAAAAGTTGTGTTTCCTGAACAAAGTTTTATGCGTAAGAAATAACAGTGGATGTTACTATTTAATATTTGTATATTAATTAATTATATATGTATATGTTTTGTATATATATATACAAATGTATATAATCTGTATGTTAATAATTAATTAATGTCAAATTAATATTCGACATCAAAATGAGTTAACTAGTCATCTTCTATATACTGTGTACACAAGAAAATTTCAACTCTTCTAGTTTTGCATCCTAATCATCACTCAGTGGACAAACTATTGACAATCAATTAAAGATATTGTAAGTGGCCTGATAGCAATCTGAAGCTATGGGCAAACATTTCAAGTGGATCATTTGCATTACAATGAAATTAGCCTCTTCATTTAGCTTTAGCTATAGAACTTATATTTTATCAGTGAGGGAAAATTTACTTAATAAATCCTGTTTAATAATTTTCTTTCAATAAAATAAACATTATAAATGGCTCTCTCAAAGGTATGAACACATCTACTACAAGCCATTTAACAGCAAATATAAAATAGTCCTTTGATCAATATCCCAGCTGTGTGACAATATATAAGATGGCTCTTAAACTTTTAATATTATTTAGTAATTGGTTGTTAAACAAAGATACTTAGTAAATGGAATTATTGAAATTGTCGTTATGAAAAATCAAACTTCCCTGCATTTCTCTTCACTTGTCTAGAATGTTCCAGCTTCCTGAAGGTATTATTGCACCTAATCAAGTAGATTTAAATTTGTGTGGTTTACAGTCCTTATCACTTAGAGAAAAAAAGAAACAAACACAAAAGAAACTTTTTCTTGTTTTCCTAAAGGATCATAGTGTTGGGACCAAAAAAGGGCTCCAGATACAAGGCTTTGAGAAGCTTTATTGGTTTAGAAAAATCTGCAGTGCTCTGAATGTTTTCTTCCTTCTAACTAATTACAATTACCAGAGTAACAGAATTGAGATATCCTGGCTTCAGAACCCATTAGGGTCGGGAAAGAAATCCACAGTTACTCAGTAGTTCAGCATAGCAGTGACAATGGGAGAAACAAGTAGCATTGTCAAGTTCATGCACAGGTTTCATCCTGCTTCTTAAGTGGCATGTCTGTCAGAATTAATAGCGCAGGAAACTAGATCATCTACTCAAAATGTAGTTGATCTTTTCCTTCTCAGAGGGTTAAAAGTGAAGCATTCAAAACGAAGAACTCATCTACCTAGCAACATTAACCAACACTGTAATTAAGATATTAATCCAGGGATTTCCTTGCATATTTCACACTGAGTAGGATTAGACAGTATAAGAAAAATGAATACAATTAAAAAGATTTAAGTGGGAAATTGACTGTCATTATCTTAGCTAGTGGCATTATCATCTTATGTAAAGAACAGAGATGATAATTTGCTGAGTGATTGTTGAAAATGTGTAGCGATGTTTTAAAGAGGGAATTATTTTTATCTGCAATGATTTTCTTAGCTGAAGCAAAGATGCACAGTGCTCTAATGAACTCCCTCACTGCCTCTATTTGTAGACTTGCAAATTGCTCAGCTTTGTCAGTTACATTTGAATATCAAGTTCCCCATTAATGCTGTGTCTATTTAGGAGAGATGTCAAGCATACTGTAAAACCTCATCTTTATTGCATGAATGTTGCCTTAAACTCCATTAATAACTAATATTTCTTCATGGAAAAGGAACTCAAATTAAATACTTAAATTATAGAAGTGAAATAAGTAAAATAATACTTTCTACTTTGGACAGAATAGACTTTTTTCCTTCTTCAAATTTCAATTACATATTCTGTGGTATTCATTGTTTCTTAGGAAATAAGATTGATCTATTATCCATAACTCTCCTCATCCACATGTGTACACTATGCCCAGGAATGGATGATTGATATGAAATAGCCCGTCATGGAAAATACATACTTATTAATGCTTTTATATGTGACTTTTTTTACTCATTAGTTTGAATTAGATAAATTTATCTTTTTGGAGATGAAATATAATCTATTAATAGATGTTTGAATCAGAAGTTCAAGCTCATGTAAGCATAAGAATTAGGTTATATAACTATGAGACAATGGATCATTTTATTACAATAAGTTAGATCAATTCGATGCTCCAGACAACTTAAACACAATTCTTTTAGAAGGTGATAAGGATGGGAGGGCCAGGGCTTGCCCTCAGTCTAAAATTATACAGCATCTGACCAGGTGTGACATTGTATGCACGAACAATGAACTTACTCATTTAAAAAGATAAGTCATCTGAGATGAGATGTGCTGCTGCCTTTTGCACAGAAAATGGAACTTGTCTTCCAGAAACAAAGAAATAATCAAATGATTTTTATTCAGGAACTGCGCTAAACATGCTATGTGACACCTTTCATCTAACTGTCAATAACCTTGTGATTGCTTGTCCTAAATGTACATAACATTGAAATAAAGCACAGTGAACTGTGAGAAGAACCACAGCAGACAGACAGCTGGCCTAGGATTTAAATTCACGTGTGGTGTAACTCAGTTCTTTTCCTTATGGCTGAAATCAGGCAAAAATCAAACTGATAAAATAAAAATATAATGATAAAAATAAAACAAACCACTTTGAGAAATCCAGTGACACAGAAAACAACAAAACAGAAAATTATAACAAAGTGATCTCTTGTCACAGCATCACACACATGTCAATCCAGAGTGTCTGTTTGTATGGGCTGTGTAACTTAAGCCTACTTGCCCCATAATAGAAACCTAAAAATTACCTGAACCTTGAAGTTTATAAAATTTATAGTGACACCATTTGGCCATGAAACTTAGAAGTTTTGGAGAACAGATCCAGGAATTACCTTTACAATCTTCTACTTTATTACATACTGGG
The DNA here is from genome assembly GCF_943737965.1 of Phodopus roborovskii. Taxonomy (NCBI): domain Eukaryota; kingdom Metazoa; phylum Chordata; class Mammalia; order Rodentia; family Cricetidae; genus Phodopus; species Phodopus roborovskii. The sequence continues at coordinate 25,994,797 of NW_026126567.1, forward strand.
AATATAATCATGCAAACACTTAAAATGCACACCACACTTACAGTTTTTTTTTTTTACAAATGACTATCGTTTTGAAAGACCAGATTCACCTCAAGGATTGTTTTTGAAATTTTAATTTAAAGCCATTTGGATGATAAAAGAAAAACCTTAAGTAACAGCAAATTTTCAAACTTGTAAAGTAAGTTATGGGCTATGCTGGCACAAAACTTGTGGGAGTAACTAATCAATAACTGATATGATTTAAGGCCCACTCTACAAGTTGCAACCCATATATGTCATTGCTTCGGTGACCAATGACATGAGACTCGATAGCCCAGAGACCTAGGGAACAACCAAACAATACTGGTCTTAACAAAGAAAAAAAATGTATTGATAATTGTCTTCTAGCGATATTGTGCTGTACTCACAGAGCAGCACCTTGTTTGGTCATCATCAGAGAAGTGTCTTCCTGCAGCAGATGAGCAGATATAGAGACACATAACCAGACATAGCAGAAGGAGTGAGCAACCTAGGGACACTCAGCCCTAAAAGAGATGACTCCTTCAAACTCCTCCCCTCAGAGCTCAGGGAACTTTATAGTAGTAGAGTCAAAAAGAATATAAGAGCCAGGGGGTGTGGAGCCATAATTTCCCAGATTAATGTGATGGAACACTCCTTTAATCCCGGAACTCGGGAGAGGCAGGTGGATCTCTGTGATTTTGAGGCCAATTTACTATTTTTATGGAATTCTTGAGTATGAGACTGAGTGGGTCTCTGGTTATTGTGCCTCCCTCTTTGGTTCTTTTCCTTTTATCTTGTTCAACTTGGATTTGTTAGTTTGTTTTGTCTCAATATAATTTATTTCATTATATTTTATTTTGTTGAATTTTATCAATAGCTCCTACAGGCCTGCTTATTTTCCTTCTTTCTTTTTTTCCTTTTTTAATTTAAATTTGAAACAAAGTTGTTTTACAAGTCAATTCCAGTTCCCTCACCCTTCCATCTTCCCATATCACTCCACCACACCCCAGCCCATCCCCTTTCTGCTCCTCAGGCAGGATGAGGCCTTCCATTGGTGTCTTCAAAGTCTGTATAATTTGGGAGCAGTGCCTAGGCCATCCCCCATTTCTCTAAGCTGAGACAAATCCTCTTTGTGGGATGGTCTCCCAAAGTCCATAAATGTGATCCATTACTACAGGCCCTATAGACAGCCCAGTCCTAACTAACAACTACATTCGCAGGGTCTGGGACAGTCAGTCCTATGCTGGTTTCCTAGCTATCAGACTGGGGTGCATTATCTCCCCCTTGTTCAGGTCAGCTGATTCTGTGAGTTTCTCTAGCCTGGTCTTGGCTCCTTTGCTCATTACTCTTCCTTCTCTGTAACTGGATTCAAGGAGTTTGGCTAGTGTCTAGCTGTGGGTGTCTGCCTCTGGTTCCATCAGCTATTAGATGAAGGCTATAGGATGGCATATAAGATAGTTGTCAATCTCATTATCATGAAAGTCATGGAAGGGCATTAAAGGCAGCCTCTCCACTATTGCTTAGATTGTTAGTTGGGTTTATCCTTGAAGATCTCTGGGCATTTCCCTAGTGCCATATTTCTTCTTACATCTACAATGGCTCCCTCTCTTGTGTTATATTTTTTCTTGTTCTCCTCTATTCTTTCCCTTTAATTTCAATACTGGAGAGGAGGCCGAGGCAGGCAGATCTCTGAGAGTTCTAGGACAGCCTGGATCATAGAGTAAGTTCAAGGACAGCAAGTACTGTTACACAGAGAAACCCTGTCTTGAAAAACTGAAAACAGAGAAACAAACAATAAAAAACAATCAAAAAGCTGAAAGGCCAATAGCTAAACAGAGTAAGTTTAGGCAGGAGAGTCAGACTAGGATGATGATGGGAGGAGAAAGAACAGAGTCTGAATTCACTGGGCAGCTACAGAAGGAGCAGGAGATAAACAGGCCATGTTAATAAAGGTACCACCATATGGAAGAGTGCAAATAAGGAATATGGATTAAGTTAAAAGTTAGGAGCTAGTTAGTAATAAGACTGGGCTAGTAGCTGAGCATTTACAATTAATAAAAGCCTCAGTGTGTTTATTTGGAAGTGGCTGCAGGACAGAAATTTCTGCCTATATAAATCGATGAAGGGCTCAGTCTTAACAATTTATAAAACAGCAAGTTCAGTGATGTCAGAAATTACAAGAATAATTCAATTGAGGATTTGTCCATGTCTCATATTTCTATTTCAATTGACAAAACATCCTCAATGGCTTTTAAATGTTGTATTTACTATGGCTATTAGTAGACTCTTGATTATGTTTCAGATATTTTTACTTAAGTCTGGGTTTGTTAGTGTTTAATTGATTACCAAAACATAAATATGTAACCTTTCATTCAGAAGTAATACTCTAAGTAGCACAGAAGACTATTTCTCTATTATGGTACTCCCCAGCTTTTAGCAGTCATTGAAACTGTTTAGAAACATGTTCTTCCTTGAAATTTGTAGTAATTCCTGAGAATATAAACATTATTCCTTGAATCATTATCCATACACATATATTCAATGAATATATTTCACAAATTATGTAATCTATGGCGCTGTAATTGCCATATATCCTGAATTTTATCAACAAATAGTCTGTTATTTGCATTTGTCTCTAATAAAATAATTTTCATAAAATTATGGCAATTCTTTCCACAATTAAGAAAGCCTTATAATTCCTCTCTTAAGGTGATGGTAGGAAACAATTTCATCTCTCAATACCTTGAAGGTTATACCTTAATGAACAGCATATGTCTGTGAAATTGACAGTGTTCAAAGTATGTTACATAAAAATGTTACTCAATAATTAATAGCCCCGCACACATAGATCTGCAGGGTCAGTAGATTAGGTTCATAGGTTTTGACATCTTCCACAGTGCTTATGCTATGAGAATCCCAGGCTACCACATTTCTCAGTCTGTCCTAGTGACATGGATCTCTATGTTACACAGAAGCTGAAACTGCTTGTGTCTAAAACATAGTCATTGCACATCCCCCTTTGATTGATAGACTATAACAATGACATTTTCAGACATGGTGCAATTACTAAAGTTAGATGGAATGCACAATTTTCTTACAGGTGGATTTACTGATCAAACTGTGAATACATAGAAAGAGGAAAAATATAGAAGACACGGGGTCATTGTGTCTCACTCGGGAGGATGTCAAAGAGATCTTCAGCATGTTGCTAAAAATAAAAAGGATTCCTGTAAATAGAGGGCAAACTTGGAAGGGAACCATCCAGGCAGGGTGACTGAGCATCAGAAAATCCCTCAGAAACACAGGTGCTAGCAAGATGTGAGATTTATTTCAAGGTTGAGGCAAACTTTGTATCTTAACACAAGCAGAAGAAAAAGAGCTCAAACTATTATGTAAAATTCATTTCAGTTAAGGAAAAGATTGATATTGTAAAAATGCAGTTCGTGCATCTCAATCGTAGATCATGTACAGTCACAATGGCCAAAATTTCGAGGTGTGTGAAGCATACAATGGACTAAATAAATGTCTATACCATGCCAAAAGGCTGGAATTAGAGAATATATTTACATATTTATTTTTTGTTTTGATGAGGAAGTATCCTTCTGTATGTTGTGAATATATATTTCTCTTATTGGTTTGATAAAATGCTGATTGTTCAGAAGCCAGGCAGGAGATAGGGGTGGGGCTACAGGACAAGAAGAATTCTGGAGAGAGGACCCAGGGAGAGGACCCTCCAGAGAGATGCCATGTAGCTATTGGGAAAATAGGACCTGGGACATTCTCCAATAAGATGAGGTCATAAATACCTAGGTTAATAGTCATGGATTAATAATTAACAAATATCTAACCAATAAGGAACCTGAGCCATTGGCCAAACAGCTTATAATTAATATAAGCCTCTTTGCATTTATTTAGAACCAAATGGCTGCAGGACCAGGTGGGACAGAAACCTCCATCTAAAATTTTTACTGTGAATGTTTTATCCATATCCTGAATTATTACACATCTATTACTGTACTGCCAACTATACCCAAATTATCATTTGAGGCAGGGTAGAAAGACAAAATACCAAAATGACTTTGAATGTAATAAGACCGGTACAGACCTGTTTTATCCAGTTTGATCTGGTTCAGACTGGTTCTATCCAGTTCAGACTGGTTTTGGCCAGATCAAACTGGGTCTACACGGTTCAGACTGGTTTAGACTGGTATGATCCGGTTCAAACCAGTTCTATCCAGTTCAGACCTGGGTTGATACAGTTTAAGCCAACTCAGACTGGTTCAATCAGGTTCATACCAGTTCTAACCAGATCAAACTGGGTGTATCCAGTGCGGACCGATTTAGACAGGTTCATTCCAGTTCAGACTGGTTCAATCAGGTTCATACTGGGTTAATCCTATTTAGACGGGTTCAGTCCGGTTCAAACCGGTTTAGACCGGTTTAGACAGGTTCCGACCAGTTTGATCCGGTTCACACCGATACATACCTGTTTTATCTGGTTCAGACTGGTTTATACCGGATCAAACTGGGTCTATCCAGTTCAGACCGGTTCTGACAGATTCGACCAAGTTCAGACCGATTCGATTGGTTCAGAAGGGTATAGACCTGTTTGATCCGGTTCCGACCAGTTTGAACAGTTTAAGACTGATTCAGACCATTTTAATCAGGTTCTATATGGTTCAGACCGGTTTTATCCTGTTCAAGTCAGTTCATTCAGGTTCAGACCGGTTTAATCACTATAGATTTGCTTTCTGTTGAATTTAAGTTTTACTACATCATGTTTAGCTGGATACACTGACATATTTCAAAATTTATGACACAATAGTTCATTTTACAAATCAACAAATTAAGCCAGAGAAATAAATGATATACCAAGGCTCACATACAAATCAGTAAATCACTGAAATACCAAGTGTATTTCCCAGATGCCAGAATTTCCTTAAGCATTCCGGTTTATTTATTTATTTATTTATTTATTTATTTATTTTTTTATTCGAATTAAATTTGTTATTCCACAAGTTAACATTCACAGGTTAAAATACCAAAATCTCTTTAAAATATTAAGCTCCCTTTTCCTGCTAATCTGTTAACATACAATAGTCTTAACTCCTTTTTAGGAGTAAGGTAGAATAGACATAGATAAAAATCAATGCAATTATAGGTAGAGAATATCTGAATATTAGTCTAAGGCCTTTAGTCTAGAAGTCAGTGTCTCATATAGAGCAGCCTGGGAAGAATAGTTTCACCCACAGGAAGTAGACACCAGTGTCACAATGAGTCATGCCATGCTTGTACTGTTGGGGACCATCACCATCCTCACAACCTCAAGTCTCAGGCAGAAAATTACTGCCTCTTAAAGAAATAAACAGAATGTTCAGCAGAACATTCCAAGGTACAGGCTTGTGGTCTCACAGCCAGTTAAAGAATAGCTCAGGGCTCCCACTCTTGCTGCAGTTTAACAGCCAGCTAAAGAGTAGCTAACCAGCTCAGGGCTAATTCTCCTGCTGCAATTTACAGCCAATTACAGGTTAGCTAAACAATTCAGGGCATTCCTTCTACTTACCTTCTCACTCTGCCTGTCTGCCAGTGCCCATGTCCTGGCTATGCTCAAACCCTGCTCACATCGTATCCACCATTCTATATAAGCCTCCCCAGAGAAAACAAAATTTATCAGCTTGAAAAAAAAAAAAAAAAGCTTTGACTTCAAAATTTAAATTTAAGGATAAGTTACTGGGGAAAAGGATTACTAATTTTGTTTCCAAGTAAATGAAAAGCAGAGGATTCCTTCTAGAATAATGTGGTTTAATCAAGCAAGACCCCCTGAAACAGAGTCCCAGGTGATCCAACATTCAAAACAGTTGGGAGAAGGCAACCTTATAGAACATTATAGAACTTCAGGTGATTTACCAGGTTGCGAGTTGTCTCTGTCACTTCGAGAGTTTATATATTATCCGTCTGTGGTCTTTGAAGGAGTTGAAGACAGATATAGTTTTCTTTAGTTAGGATTAAAGATAAGTTACATAGAAGACTTTAGACTCACAAAGATAGGATAGATGATGAAATATTTTCTTTAAATCTTGTTAAATGTCAACGGATTAAATATTGTTAACTGTGGTTCTTATTTGATAACTGTTTTGTTATACATTTTGCTATGGTAAGGTTCTTTTTATTTTAGACAGAAAAGAGACGAGGATGGGAAATGTCATTCTGTAAATATGTTTCTCTTATTGGTTAATGAATAAAGCACTGCTGGCCAATAGCAAAGCAAGATAGGTGGGACTAGGAAACTAGGAGGAGAGATGAAGTAGGAGGGAGGAGATCCAAGATGGAAGATAGAGAGAAGAATGCCAGCCCCTCACTCCGGTAAGATAAGACCATGTGGAAACACTTAAATTAATAGAAATGGGCTAATAATTAGACAGTGCTAGACAATAAGAAATAAGTAACTGGCCTACAGTTTTATATATATATATATATATATATATATATAACTACACATACATACATACATGTTTTTAACCATTATATGGGAATAGGCAGACAACCTGAGTCACATGTCCACACATTGCATTTGTCAGAAATGGGCATTGGTTCCTGTGTCTCTACATCATAAGTAAATATTGCACCATACCTCTCAGGATATGATATGATCTGTACTTTCTCCACATCCTTTCCTGTGCTTGAAAAACATGTACAATTGCCTCAAACTTTCATGTCCTCCCTAAAATTCTCACACTAGGCTTTTTACATTTAAAGGAGACTGTAATATGTTCTTCAAACTAGATCTTACTTTGTGTTTTAAACCAGTTTAATAATATCTTTTAAACTAAGTGCTTTTATTAAATAATATTAATGATATTAAATATTTAATGTTTAACGTTTAAATATTTAATACTATTTATAACATTTATTGCTTTTTTGTTTTTTGTACACACAGTATCACTTTGTTCAAAGCTGTCCTAAAGGTCTTATATAGTTCCCACTTTACCAGTGCTGGGATTAAAGTCATGTTATTGATGCCATTTTTTTTTATCATGATAGAAATACAATTTTTTGTGTTGTCCCATCTAAGCAAGCACTTTTCCAGCAGAGCTGTATGCTGAGATATTTATTTCTTATTTGAAGTTTTATTTTCTTCTGTTCATCTCTGGTGATCATTGTTTGACACCCAAAAGTCTGGGTAAAGATAAAAGATAGAAATTATACAATAATTTGAACACAAGTGCGTGCTAGTGACTTAAATAGTGAGTGGAATAATAAAACGTTGATTGACATGCTGCAAAGTCTATGGAAATAAAAAAATGCATAGAGTACTTACATATAATAAAATTACCTATACCCCAGTGTTGAAATATTATTTTGGAGGAAGAGTTCTCCCTAGTCACAAAAATACATCCTAGTCTCTGATGAAGAGTATAACTGAGTCACCAAAACCAGAGAAGTTGCTGTGCTATTGGCAGGCTTTGGAAGGAATGCATTTTCTCTGGAAGCAGAAAGAACTGTTCACGGAAGGGAGTCTCATCAGAAAAGCTCTCAACAACTTGGTCTAAGGGCATTGCTGGCAGAGAATGCTGGCTGGCCTTGGAGGTTACATCCACTGTGAACTGTGGGAGCAATTCACCACAGAGCTTTGTATAGTGCAGGAGAGGAGAAGGTCCAGCTGATGCTATAGTAGGATGCAGGATCCTAAAAAGGCAAAGCAACTCCTCCTGCCTCATCTTTCCAGAACCTCCTCATAAATAGTGTTGTGGATCCTAGCAAATGAACGAATTATCTGTATTTGATATTCATTTTCATAGTATAGGCACAAGACAATGGATTTGAATTTGAGAGTCTAGTTCTTCTTATCTGATTCTTTGTTGTCTGACCAAATATTGGCTAAAGGATGCCTTGTCTAGGCTTTAAAATAGTCCTTATCATTTCCTCTCTTCTTACCACGATTCATAAAGGAAACAACTCATATTTACATAAATGTATTTACTTACAAAGAATGAGCCCCAAATAATGCAAATTTCATATTCAACACATATTGCAAGTTGAATTCACTGGTTCATATTTATTTATCTTCTATGTTCTCTGTCAGCCAATTTATGAAAAAAAAAGTTTTTGATTTTGTGCCACATTCTACATACTTACTTTTTTTAAATCAAATAATAGTGACCCTATTTCTCACTTATTGTACATGTTTCCCACCGTTATTTTATTGTTTCTGAGCTTTGCCTTAGCTTTCCAGGGCTATTGCATTTTATCCAAGTTGGCCCATCTGTTTTGAGTTTCAAGGTTCTAATTCTCCTTTATTGCTGTTGTTCTGATAACTCAATGAAATGCAACCTTGATCACGTAATTGTCTTGCTCAAACTATGATTATAGGAATCTCTATGTGACTTTTAGGTGTTCTGCAGAGGAAAGTGAAAACAATAGGACAGGATGCTGGACCTCACATGTCACTTCTTATATCTTTTACATATTGTTCATGAAAATCATTTTTATGCATGGTGTTCCAGTGTAAACAACTAATGAAATTCCAGTCAAACAACTCTTTAAGTATTGCAGCTGTGGAATAAATTATAAATCTTTCATATTACATCTGTAATCCTACCATTCACTAATGCTAACCTAGCATCTAAATCTCTATACCGTGGTAAAATTTCAACCATAGCCTAATTCAGTTGTTCAAAGTACCATGAATATGCTTGAATTTTTTTATGTATTCAGTATTTAATAAATGTCTTTCATACTTGCAATATGTCAGGTTCTATTGCAAGTTCTGCAGAAACTATGGTGATTAAAATAGAAACATTATTTATTCATAAGAGTAAATGCATAAAATGCTACTAAAAGAGTATTGGAATAAAGCATTTAAGGTAATATAGCTTGGAAGTGACCATAGTAGGCAGGGAACATCTACCATAAATGTTGACAGATGGGTACCCCTCCAAAATTGAATATTGAAGTAAATAAGGAGTTTAGACATTTCAGAAAACAGCTTTCCTAGAATGAAATATGCCAATTTCCTTAGGCAACAGCATGTGTAGAATATTAGAAGAGAATCAGAAAGCCAAAGTAAACACAGGAGAAGGACCAAATAAAAAAAGAATCAATTGGGATTTTATGCAAAGTGATATGCTTCAAGCAATAGAAGTTATTTTATTTTTTATTTTTATTTTTTGCTGGAGAGGAGGTAGCTAGTCTCATAATACTTATATCACTAGGTGCATCTTTCCTGAAATTTTAATATTATAGAGTGTAGGGTATTCAAATCTATAAGATTACTGGTACATTTTCTCCCCAGAAGCCTACACAGCAACTCCCATGAGAATGAGTCAGTAAAGAGAGATCTTCCAACTCACTTCCAGCTTTACATCTTGCCATCAAAGTGTGTGAATAGAAGAGTTCAGAAAACCTACACTGTTTGTGCAAAATCACACACAACAGGCATGCCAAATGTTTCTCTAGTGACTCTTGATATTTCAGGAACAGCAATTTCCAGATGTGTATGATGGCAGATGGCATTCTGTAAATATGTTTCTTGTAATGGTTAATGAATAAGCACTGTTGGCCAATAGAAAAGCAAGATAGGTGGAATTAGGAGACAAGGATGAGAGTGGAGGAAATAGGGAGAAGATTCAACAAGGAGGATGGAGGAGAACTCCAGACCCTCTTTCTGGTAAGGTAAGACCACGTGTAAACATTTAAATTAATAGAAATGAGTTAACATTTAAGACAAAGCTAGCCAATAAGAAACGCTGGTAACAGGCTAACAGCTTTATATCCAATATAATGTCTCTGTGTGTAATTTGGGGCTGACACGGTTGTGGGACTAGGCCAGTGGGAAAATCAAGAAGAGTCCAAAAAACTTTTACTTTTGGACAAAATCTCACATAACAGGCATGCCAAATGTTTCTTCAGTGCTCTTGATATTTCATGAACAGAAATTTCCAGATGTGTATGTCTCTCTTAAATCATATATATATATATATATATATATATATATATATATGTGTGTGTGTGTGTGTGTGTGTGTGTGTGTGTGTGTGTGTGAGTGTGTGTATGTGTATGTGTGTGTATGTATGTATGTATGTATCACATATACAAGAATGTATGTCTTCACTCACATTCTCTTAGTTTTGGTATTAAATGCTTTTGCTGAAATAGAGAAAGTCTTTTACATTTCATATTGACTTACTTTTAATAGTCTTCTCATTCTCAAAATTACAAGTTCATCTAATAACTAATATAGTTAATGTTGATATTTACAAGTTTATTGTGCATTTCACAGATGAAGACAGGGAAATGTAGATAATACAAGGGGAGGTCTAGTGCATGTATGCAATTAACAAGCCATCCAAAACCTAAGCTTTGTGCTTTAAGGATGACTGTTTTTTTTTTCACTCAAAATAGATAAGTGAATTGAAAACCTATCATATATAAGGTTTCATTCCTCATGAAAAACATATTAAAAATTATGAATTCATTATAAATCTTAAATTTGTTACCTTCAGGAGTTTGGTGTGATACAGAGTTTTTCCATAGTAGACTATTACCTAACTCACATAAAATTGAGCTGTGAATTCAGACACAAATATATTTAATAACTTTCAGAACCTTCTAGGAATTACCATTAATAGTAGCTACTGTTTACACTACCTACCTTCATTATTGAATCTCCCCAGCACTCACAATGGATACTCAATGTACTTGCTGAAATTCTACATTTCTCTCAAGAAAATGCTAGACATAAAATAAGTTTATATATCCACATATCCAACCTTAAAAGAAAACATAAAATATATTATAATTGTCCTCCTAAATACCAAATCAAATATCAAAGGTTAAACAGTTTCATACTTTTTAACTATTAACCTATATTTTTCCTCCTCAATATTCTGTTTGTAGTTTATCTATCAGCAACTTTCACTGTAGAATACTAAAATCTTTTTCAAATTTCCTGTACTATATTTTAATGATTTCAGACATAGTACATTACTGACTACATCTCCTTAACAGCTTTTACATCTAGTCCTTTCTCTCACACACATAATATTCAGGTCTATGTTTGCTTTTCTGAAGGATTTAAATCTATTTCTAGTCAGTATCCCTGCTTCTAACACTGTATATAATGCTGTCAGTTTATTTTTGACGGTAAACAGCCTTGAGCATATGGCTTCTTTGGCTATAACATTGAATATTTTCCCTCTGAGTATTTTTTAATTCATATTCTTCAAACAGACATGATCTGCTTTTGAAAGTCACTTTTCTGCTTTTGTAAGCTACTTACATTTGGCCATATATATTATCAGTGTTCTCCTAAATTCTATTCATGCAAATATGTCTTCTACCTTCTACCTTATTTGCCTTTCTCTTGTGTTGCAGATAAAAAATGCATGTCTTAAATGTAGTACATGCAGTGCAATACACAGGTTATCTGATCTTCCATCTTGTGTATAAACTTTAACTGTGTAAAGTGTGCTAATATCTAAATTTATTATTATGAAATAAATACATGGACATCTTATGAACAGAAAATCACCGCACTACTTCCTTTTGTTTTATGATTATTCCTATATCAGTTTTCAATCAGGAATAAAGGGAAGTTAAGAACAAAAGAATTCCTCAAAAATACAATCTCAATAGAAGTATCCCTAGATTGCCACTTGTTTTACTACAAGTAGTCAGAGACAATGGCTTTCAAGTTTCAGTACAAGGCACTGAATACTATTTCAAATCTACCTCAACATTGGCTCTATTGCTGATTATGAGGTTACTATTTCTTAACTTCAAGTACTTCCATATATGTTCAAAGAGTCATTCTCTAGTAAGAGGTAATAAAAGCCATCTTTCAACAAGTTCAGAGATTAGAGATTAGCTTTATAGCACAAAGGCTAAAGTTTTGAAATATCTCTTTAGGTCCTTTGAGATCTGAGATCCAAGAGGTTCAGGGGAACCATCTCCCAGCTCAGCTTGGTTTGCCATCTGTGTCTACTCAGTTCATCATTCCTCAGGGAGAATGTCCTTACACTTGTTGGAACAATTCAAAATGAATTTGAAAGAATCTGAAAAATTACAGATAGCCCACTCTTTAAATAAAGCATATCTCCTGGGATTAATTTTTGTTTATATGTACTATCATAATTCAAACTAATAAAAATGAAAATAATGCTTTCTTCCCAGAGAGATGTAAGGGTTGGTCTTGCTTTATAAACTGTAAAATTTTTATCTTATTGAATACAAATAAACCAATGTTTAATAAAATTTAGATTGTCAGCATGTATTACTAACTTAAAATTTTTGAAGTATAAAAGCCTCCCATTTGTTGCTGTTAGTTAAGTATTTGATTATTTTCTTAACGTTTTCTGTTGCCCTTTTCATCACTACTCAAAATGATGCTGTAGCTATGTATCCTGCCCCTCTCACAGTCACACATAAGCGCATACACACAATCATTAACCTGCAACCTCATAGACAAACATAACAATTTGTAGAAAAGATGACAAATAGAGTAAAATTATTTTCATACTTCAAAAAGACATTTGATGCAAATTTCTTGGCATAGATATAACATTCTTTTGATCATATAGAATAACCAAGCTTCCCTGTACTGACAAAATACAAAATGGATTTACAACTATACAATGCTACTGCTTCATTCTGCTTATCTCATTAAAGAGTAGCTGTTTTTCTGATGAAGGAATTATTCCATTTCTCTGTGTGTACATTGCTCATAATAGGCAAGCAATCCTTAGGATGAATACTTAAGCCTGAAGTTTGAATTCAAAGGACAAAGTCCATCTTGGTGTAGAAACACTGCAACAAGGGAAGGTTCTCACAATGAGAACTAGAAAGGTGGCTCCATCCTGTGCATCACCTGAAGGTCTGCCTTTGTTGTCTAGGGTAACCCTGTGTGGTGAGTGCCAGGATGGTGATGCCAGAGGGCTCTGGAAGAGGTTGCTCTCCTTTTTCTCTTTATATAACAAGTTATGAAAGTTTTATAAGAGGTGGGGTTCCAAACTGAGGTGACACTACAAAATACAGAAATTACTAGGAAAATGCATAATAAAGTGTTTTGACATTTGGACATTTTAGATAATGCTTAAAAACAAATAAAACAAAGAACCCTGAATGTGTATGAAAATATATTTATTTAGTAGATATTTTGAGGAGAACAAAAGATTTTTTTAAAGCTGGCATCAACTGTTTGCCCCTTCCTAGGTGTCATTTTAGAATGATGCCTTTTTCAATTCAACTAGTTAGATTTTCTATCCTTTATCTAAGCAATACTGTGACTTGCTTGTAAGGATAGTGGCAGAAGTGGATTTTACTTATTTATTTTTTAAATTTTCTCATAAAAAGTAAGAACATGTTCACATTGTTAACTTGCAAACTCATTTGGAAGTCCAAATAACTGGGCATAAAATCCCTGTGCTTTGGAGGCCAGGAGAAAAGGTCAGGTTATATATTTGTCCAAAGTTTCACTCATATTTCCAGTTAATGTCAATATGAACCAGAGGATCCTGGATTCCAATTATCAAGTAACCCCTAACCTCAAGAGGACATTACACAACAGAGAAAAGCCAGCCTAGCTGTGCTGTGCCAGGATTCCTGACCCACAGAGTCTGTGAGGGCAACGGAATTATATTATATGTGTACATTTTGAGGTTTGTTACATAACAGAGATGACTAGGAAATCAAATCAAAGCAACAGCAACAAACACTACATTTGGGAGTGAGGAACTGTGGAGTGACTGAATATCCACCTGAAATATGGACAGTGCCTGAAATTTGTACTAATTCTCTGTAGCTAGTGGATTGAGCTATGATTTTCACCTAAACCAAATGACTGAGCAGAAAGGAGTGGCCCCAGCTATGCAGTAGAAAATGACAAGGAATATATCACTATTGCCTACCCAAGGGAGAGTCAATATGTGTCATAAAGCCAATTTATGTCCTTATAAATACAACCTGCAAGGATGAGCGAGCTCTAAGTTCTCTTAGCATGGCTCTGAGATGAAGTAAAGTAGTCAGCTCACGCAATCTTCAGTGGGAAACATGCAATGAGACTTCTACAGAGACTTGTTAGTGGCCCAGTAAAGTAGTTTTTATTATCTGTGAGAGGAATCTTTTTTTTTTTTTTTTTTTTTTTTTGAGACATGGTTTCTCTCTATATCCTGGACTGTCCTGGATCTCCCTCTGTAGACCAGGCTGGCCTTGAACCCACAGATATCTGCCTGCCTCTGCCTCCTGAGTGATTAAAGGTGTGCACGACCACTGCCCAGCTGAGAGAAGTGATCTTATGGCATAAGTCAAGACAGTTCATTGGTCTCTCATCTAAAAAATAATACAGTCGAGGAGAAAATCAGAAACAAATACTTAGATCACTATAAAACAATGAAACAATGTATATTTAGACATTAGAAATGGGGCAAAAGCCTGTATGATTATATTCAGATGAGAACACCTAAAGTCCTCTGAATTTTTTCCTCAATTAGGTATTTCATAGGGTTATCACTGATCATCAAGGCAGAGAATAATATAGAGATTTGAGAACAAGGAGACACTAAGAAAGAAGTCTTCAAGAAACTTTGACTGAACTAGTATAATGATAACCAGTGATCCGGATCTGTAATTCATCTAAGGTCAAGCATTTCAAATGAGCAATGCTGGGCCTGATGACCTACACCTGCAACCCTAGCTCTTGAGAAGTAGAGCTCAAGGTCATTCCCAGCAACACAAAATGAATTGAGGCTAGCCTGGGCTACATGGGAAGCTGTCTCAAAGAAACCAAATTCCAAGTGATTAGAGAAACTTGTCTTCGTCCTGACACATTCAGGAATGTGCAGACCAAGAAAACAGCAGGATTTTTATCAATGTTGCTATTTGCTAGATGTGTGTTAACTCCAAAGGGGAGTGATTTTAATCACAGCCTTGACATTTAAACTGGTTAATGAGATCAGTGAGGAGATGAGGCACAAGAAAGGAAAATGGAAAACTCTAGAGATCGTTCAGTAGTGAAAGATCAGCAAGAAGGGAGCAATAAGGCAACGGGACTAAGAGCATAGCAGGTACATGTTATCTTAACTTCGTAAATAAATGTGATGTGTTTGCACTTTAAACTCCTTTCTTCCTTATTAGATAGAATAAGTTTATCCTGTGTATATAGACCCTGCTTGATTATAATATCGTGGGAATAAGACTAGGGCTATGTCACCAAGCTCTTCATATCCCATGTTCCAGCTGGCACATCTCTATTATGCTAATTGAAGTGAAATTTTGGTGAACAATTGTTCAAACACCTAAAATGTCTAGAAAATTCATACAGCTTTTAAATGAAAATATTCTTTTAGTCAACAAATCTTTAAAATGAAATTTTAAATGAACAAATGTATTTATTTTGGAACTTTGCAATGCAAAGACTAGCATCTTAGCCTATACGTTATTGCAGTAACAGAATGCTAGGAAATTATAAACAAAAGCAGTTTACCTGACTCATTCTGGAAATTGGGAAGTGTAAAGTCATGGTTCTGGCATCTTAAAAGGGCACCTTGCTGTGTTAAAGTCATGGTGGAAGGTGTCACATGGTTAGGTGTCTCATATGAAAGGCAGCCATGGAAAAAACAAGATAAAACTCTCAAAGCTTAAGTTGCTCTTCTTGTAAAGCCTCTCCTGTGCTAAGTACTGTGCACTCAAGATGATAACTTTAATCTAGTCATAAGGTCACTACTTCTTAAAGGTCACACTTCTAAGTTTAGAGAGGCAATTGAATTTCAATATGAATATTGGAGGGGCATTCAAACTATTACAGAAAATAATTACAAAATAATTTAGAACTTACTAATGACTCATTTTTTGACTAAAATGAGTTCACATTTCCCCCAGCACACACACACACACACACACACACACACACACACAGAGAGAGAGAGAGAGAGACTGTCAACAACACTAAGATAAACATTTACGTGGAGAACAACTGTGCAAAAATAAATTTCCCCTTCTCAATTTAACATACAATCTAATCTTAAACACTATACATAATATTAAGTATTCAGCATATTCTATACTTTCCAACTTTTCTTTTTAAATTGCTGCATTTATTCACCAGAGTGTGCAATTTACAGGTTATTTATAGTTACAGAGACCATTAAGCCTTGATGCATATACACCAAATGACGCCATGAAAATAATCCTTTAATACTACTTTATGAATATGTATAATAAAATTGTGAATAATACTAATTCCTCAAAACTTCCCCACAAACAACACAAGTATGAATAAACAATCAGGCGGTATTCAATCTTAGTGAATCTATCTGTCTGTCTGTATGTCTGTCCATGAATAATTAATATAAAGATCCTCAAAGATTTGAAATTATTTGTTAAATCTCAAACAATATATTTTTTATAATAAGTTCTCTTGGACACAAGTATCTCTGACAAGATTACTAACATAAATAACATAAAAGAAGAAAGAATATGTTAGGACCAAATATGAAGCATTACTCTCTGGGCAGTTGGCTACATATTTGGAGGCTCATTGTGAGGCAGAACACCATGGTGATGAGAGCATATGGCAGAGGCTATTCATCACTTTAGACAGGAAACTGAGACATAGTGTGAATACACATACAGAGAAGGGTACCATACATGATATAATCTCCAAGAGCACAGGCCTCAGGACTCCTCTCCCCAACTAAATTTCTATTACCTCTTAATATGGTGCCACCAGGTAGAGACAAAATTTTTTAATATATAAGGTTTTGGGGAGGATTTTTTATACATGCATTGTCTGTGTCCATGAGAAAAAAGCTCCAAGGCTCCTAGTTTATGCCTGGGACCACAGGTACTGCTGACCTCAAAATATAATGTCATTTCCATAGTAACTAAGCTCATGTAACCTGCAATGACTGGTTATTTTGCCATTTAAAGTGCAAAATCAAGGCTAGCGTAACTTCTAACATCTCACTTTAATTGACACATGATTTATACTTATGCCAAATCTTAACAAAAAGTAATCCTGGGTGGCCTTGAACTCACAGAGATTCATCTGCCTCTGTCTCCTGAGTTCTGGGTTTAAAGGTGTTTTGTACCATTGCCCAGTTTCTATGGCTATTTGGTGTGGCTGGCTTTGCATTCTGATCCTTCAGACAATCTTTATTAAATCATAAATAATATAGCACCAAAACAAACTTGTCACACATTTCATTTTCTTTATTGATCTGAAAACACACATCTTTATTATAAATACTGTATGGTTTCTCTTTAATGTAATAAGCTTACCCTTGTGCTTGCATTGCAGCCACTATCAAGGATACTTAATGACACTATTGTGATATTGCACCTGCCATTCTTAGACCCAAATTAGAAAGAGGCTGAGTAATCCAACTCATACAATGTATGTGCTGGACAAGGAAATAATTTATATCTGGGTCAAATTGAAATGAAACATTCAAGATATGCAACTTAAGACCTAGTTTTACTTCTTGGATCTCATAAGGTGGAAGGGTGGAGCTATAACAGGGATTTTTGGGGCTCACACTCAGACCTGTAGCATGCATGTACCCCTCCAACACACACATAAAATTGATAAAAGAGTATGTAGGAGGGATCTTTGGAGATGCTTCTTTTTATAGGAGGTCATGGTATGCAGAAATTCATAAAAAAAATCTTGTCAAACTTTTGAGAATGAGTTTCATTTGTAAGCTCATCCCTACATGGAGGAATCTATCTGCATCACTCCCTCCAAGGCCCAGAGAGCATCAAAAGAGAATACACAGAAAAAAATGTGAGAGCTGGAGGATGGGAGCAGAGCCATGAAATTGTCTTCTGGATATGACACAGCTATTGCAAGCATGTACGCACAGCAGCTCTGGCACAAGACCTGCACAATACTCGGCCATTTGACATTAATTCATGGATACAAAGATGATCATGAGATATAACTTTCCCCTATGGTGCTATTGCCAGTAACAGTTGTTGGTTGAGGTGAGTGTCACAGTCTTCAGTGTTTAGTAAGCACTGATAGCCAGGTTCCTGCTTAGCAGCATATCTGCCTATGGTGGTTTGAATGAGAAAATATAGGTTCATATATTCAAATACTTCATCACAAGGTTTGAAACTAGGAAAAATTAGGAGGTGTGTTCTTGTTGGAATAAGTGTGTACTTACAGGAAGTGTATCATTGAGGGTGGGCTTTGAGGTTTCAAAAGCACAAACCAGGTCCAGGTGTTGGAATAGAAAAAGAATGGAAAACTCTTAACTACTGACCCAGTGTCAAGCCAGCCTTTCAACATGCTCCCCACAACAATGGCCAAAGTAGCCCTATGTAACTGTAAATAAGACTTCAATTAAATTCTTCCTTTTATAAATAAAAGATTAAGGATTGTGTTGCTGGAAGCTTCCATTTAGAATATCCAGACAGTGAATATCTGAAGCCTTACTTTGAGCAGTTCCAGTTACCCACAATTAAAATCTCACTGTCTGGATATTCTAAATGGATAGGGATTCTTGCTTCCTGTCCAAAGCTGTGATAAAATAGTCCTATCAAAAGCAATTACTTTCAAACATTTAAGGGGGGAGACTAATATGTATCTTCTATGATTGTTCTTTGCCCTACCAGTGACATAACAGAGGTGATCAGAAAATCTCTTGCTTGAGAGATTTATAAAAATTCTCTGTTGACTAAAAAAAAAAAAAAAGAAGAAGAAGAAGAAGAAGAAGAAGAAGAAGAAGAAGAAGAAGAAGAAGAAGCAACTTGGAGAGGAAAGGATTTATCCACATTAAAAATTCCACATCACAACCCATTACTGAAGGAGGTCAGGCTGAAAAACAAGGCAGGAATCTAGAGGCAAAACCCATGGAGAACAATAATACAATAATAGATGGTTCACACACTTGCTTGTTCTCTGGTGTATACTTAGCTAGTTTCCTTATACAGCCCAGGACTACCTGACTAAGGAATGGTACTACCCACAGGGACATCCATTAATAGTCAAGATAATCTTCAGAGACATGTATTGACAGTTTGGGACACTTCCTTCAGACAGCAGGAGGCTGAGTCCAGTTGACAGGTTAACCAGGAGAGAGGCTGACTATAGATATAAATAGTACTCCTGAAAAACAAAACAAACAAACAAACACAAAACATGAGGGATCAGGAAGATTGAGTCAGGGGCAGGGGATGAATAGATGAGAGCAAGAAAAGAGATTCCATAATAGAGGGAGCCATTATAGTTTTGGAGAGAAAACTGACACTAGAGAAATGTCCAGAGACCTACAAGGATGACCACAGTTAACAATCTGAGCAATAGCGGAGAGCCTACCTTAAATGCCCTTCCCCAATAATGAGATTGATAATTAACTTATATGCCACCCTAGAGCCCTCAGATGGTAGCTGATGGAAACAGAAGCAGAGATTCATAGCTAACCACTAAGCCAAACTCCTGGAATCCAGTTTCAGAGAGGGAGGAGTGATGAGCAAAGGGGTCAAGACCAGGCAATAGAAACCCACAGAGACAGTTGACCTGACAAAGGGAAGCTAATGGATCCCCAGATTGATAGCTGGGAAACCAGCATTGGACTGACTCAGACCCCCTTGAATGTAGGTCTCAGTTAGAAGGTTTGGGCAGTCTAAGGGAACTCTGAGAGTGGAACCAGGATGTATCTCTCATGCAAGAAAGGACTTTGGGAGCACATTCCCTATGGAGGGATACTTCCTTAACCTAGGGCCCTAGGCCCTAGGCCCTATTCCAAATGACTTGACAAATTTTGATGATCTCTCCTGGAAGGCCTCACCCTCCTGTGGATATGTGGGGAATGGGATGGGAGGGGAGGTGGGGAGTGAAATGGGAGGATGGGAGGGAGAAGGAACTGGGATCAATACGTAAAATAAGAAAAAATAATAAATATTATTAAAAAATATTGTAAAAAGAATGTATAAAAACAGAAATGAAATGTTAGTAATTTAAAAGAACATGCATTTAAATTTTTCTAAAACAACTTTCTTCATACCAATTTCAAGTACATTTATTTAGTGTTTAGTGTTTAGAAATTATAGACTCAACAGAAATACAAATGGTGCATACACACACACACACACACACACACACACACACACACACACACACACACATATATATATATATGAGAAATTTTTGGGCGGGTTGGTTTTGCTTGAAACATGACCTCACTTTATATCCTTGTCTGGCATGACAGTTGCTATGCGGATCAGGCTAGCCTCAGAGTCACATAGATCTGGCTACCTTTGCAGTAACCATTCTAGGATGAACAGCGTGTGTAACCAAGCACAGCTATTTCTGTATTTTCACTACATAAAAGACACATGTGAATAAATCATCATTGCAACATTCCAAGGCAGGAAGATATTTCATTTAAACTTTATCCTGATCTTTTCTTCACTTCAGGATTTTCAAAGCAGCTTCTGTGAAAAGTGAAATTTCTTGATTTTTCTGCTAGAGACAAACTAACTAATTCTAAGTGTTACTGTGTAAGACTAGGAATATGGAAGAGTGCTAAAATGAAAATACTCAATAGGTGTTGGTAGAATTTACTTCCACTGCTCCTAAGCCATATCATTGAAGTATCTCCCTGTTTACCTGGACCCTTGACTCATAAAGGCTTGGATCAGTACAATTTTGTAAACTTGAAAGTGACCAAAGGATAAACCCACCCTTTAATAAGATAGGTGGTGAATAAGCTACTTGGCTTTGATCCTATTAGGGACCAAAATATCATAATTAATATGAAATTAGTATTATGTTAAAGTTAAAACAGTAGTCTAGATGCTGTCAGATGGTGAAGTGACAAGAAAATTATCGTGGCAAGAATGTCAGAATCTCTCCAGTGGCAACAGAGCAGTGGCCTATTCTTCCTCTATATAACTGGGTTTTAATATTAGGGCTTAATTGCTATGACATTTTATTTCCTTCCCCAAGAGGAAATACGAATTTATGCTATTATGCTCTTCCACGAGTGAGTTAAGAAAGGTTAGACAGGTAAAATATCTTTTGGAAGTCTTTAAATGTGGAGTTTGTAGACAGAATGTTATCTCAAACTAAGCTATATTAAGATATGTTTATCTGTATAGAGCAAGTATACTTATATGTCATCTATTATTTGTAATGAAATGGTATTTGATTTAGGTCTAAAGCTTGGCTATTAGCAAAGTAGTACATCAAGAATGAGCATATCTTTATGTATTGTTTTTCCATCTTCATTAGCTTTTTTCAAATATGTATTTATATTTTCATCAATGAATTATCTAAATACAGAAAATGATACAGTACCATTAAATATTTATATGAAAATTGCATGTCATTATCGAATGAGATTATAAGGGCTTCATGGAATCATATTTGTAATAAATATAAACAATAAATATTATATCAAATACTTTCCCCATAACCACCAACATATGTTCTCACAGCAGATACAATATTTGTATTGCCATCAATAGCATAGAAAAGATTTATTATTTTTTACTAACTAATATTTTTATTATGCACCATTTTAAAATAAAATGATTCTAGAAGTGATTTTTTTTCGTGGTACTTGTAATTTTCATTTCCCTACTGAAAATTTTTGATGAGCAATTTTTCATCTGCAAGTTGCCTATTTGTACATTTTCAGGTAGCTTCAGCTAATTGGCTTATTCTATTAAGGTTATTTCCCTTCTAATTTCCTTGAACTGCTTCTAAAGTGCACTGCTATATAAGCCACATATGATATTTTTAAGCAGTGGCACCTGCAAAGTAACATATCTGCCTCCATCTATAACCCTTCAACATATAGCTTTGGAATATTATTAATAGAGCCTTCAAGAGAGGGGCTTGCTACTTTAAGTATTGACTTACAGTTTCACTTTAAATATTGATTCAGAGCTTCACTTTAAATATTGACTTAGAGTTTCTTCTTCAAACAAGGATTTCTGATGAGGTTAAGATCTCTTGTGTCAATAATAGAAGGAAAGCAAATATTCTAAGAACTGGAGAGTCCAAGCATTTCTTTGGAGGGGAGATGATTAAAATAAATGACATGCAAACATTTGAGACACCACATCTTCCTGTCGGTTTAAAATTATTTTGGATGGTTTAACTTTTCAACTTCCCAAAAATCATTTCTTTGGTTACCATTAAAATGAGTAATTTTGGTAGGAAATTTATCTTACAATTTGAAGATAAGAAAGTAGCGTCTTCATCTCACTCTTCACAAAAGTTCATTCTAGATATTGGATTAAATATCTGACTATACAAATTAAATATTTATATTTCAAGACATATACATGTACCTTTTACATAGTACAAACACATTATAAGATGATTTTCATAATAATAAAATTTAAATAATCTCTACTACAAAGATTTTGATAGGGAGTTTGAGCATATACACCACTATATTTGAGAAATATGTAGTGAAAAGCATATTTTATTACTACTTAAAAGTACTATACATATATACATACATATATATTTGAGTGTATGGTTATGCACAAACATAATTAGGAAGATGAATGTTAGTTAAACCAATGGATAAATGGGTTGGATAGATAGGTGGATGATAAATAGATAGACAGACAGATGATAGATGATAGATAGATAGATAGATGTTTAAATTGTTAATGCACTTGGAATAACAATACCCTAAGAGACATATAATACATAATAAAAATGTCAGAGTGAGGTATGGGAAATTTCCCCTTAAATTGTTGGTCACGAATTCCCTAAGAATTCAAAAACAATAAAGGATAATGCAGATTACCATGGTTTTCATTTAAAAACTTGAATATAAACCCTTATAACTGAAAACACCATAGACTTTGGACAACTGGAGGAATTTAACTGGATTTGAATAGGAAGCATTCTCCCTCAGACTATTCTTCCTAGGAAGCTAGTGTACCATCTTTGCTCTCAAAGTAAACAAAGATGCCAGGAAAGCTTCCTAGGAAGAAGAATTAACCGATAATCCTGAAAAGCTGAAAAGCTTGTGCACTGCAGTAATAACTAGCTTGGATATATATATATATCCAAGCTAGTTATATATGTATGTATATATACATACATACATACATACACACACACACACACACACACACACACATATATATATGTATATATATACGTATATATATATATGTATATATATATACGTATATATATATATACATATATATATATACACGCTGAGGTGCAAAAGCTGCCATTCTAAATTGGCAGTCACCAGAAGAAGTTTACCTGGTCTCAAGTTTATTCAGTAGGAGGGAGTTCATTCATGACACTGCCATCCTAGCTATCCTCTTATGACTAAGGTGGTCAAAAACCCTGGAGGGGATTCTATTATTGCCATTTTCCTATGCTAGTATAATTCCCAACTAAATTATAAAAAAATGGATCCTTATACCAACAGGAAAATGCAGACAATAATCTATCAACAAAAACGCAACTTTCTGGCACAGATGGAAACTATCAACAGCAATTCACAGTGGTCAGAATGCAGAGAGAAACACACTGTAGGGTTCACATCTTCAAATGGGACATCTAAATTGAAACTCCCACATCTCATGTTCAGGCAATATCATAGAGGGAGAGAATATGATGGAAAGGGCTATAATAGCAGAACATCTGCTGACAGATATTGCCTTCCACACAGACAGGGAAGTTGAGCTAACATAATCACAACAATATTACCACACTGAAAAAGACCAGCATAATGGCAACTCTAGTTGACATGCCAATGGAGATGGGGAAATATCAGAGGGATTCTTTCCTACATGGGAACTGTACAGGGTTGATGGCTAAGAGAGGGAGAATCCACTTTCTCCAGGAACGAGTACCTATGTAGGTTATCCAATACACAGTCCTCAATAAGAAAACAATAACAACAGAAAAATTAACAGAAGACATAGAAATAAGAAGAGAAACATCATGAATTTGGAGTGTGTTGTGAGGATGTAGGATGGTTGGCAAGGTGAAAAGGGAACACCAAGGGCCATATGTGTGTAGGAGATTCCTCCAAAATTTAAAGAAAAAGCAAACATCTAAGGTATAAGTGGAAAAACACATGCAACATAGAAAAAAAAATATTTTAACCACAAATTAAAGAGTTATTCATGATATAAAAATAGCTGTTTAAAACGAGGCACAATTTTGTACACCTACAAAGGTCAATAATGTATTTATACAAAAAGTTTAAAAATTAAAAAAAAAAAAGTAAGATCTGCAAGTATCGCTTGTTATCTTGGTAATACAAGTTAAAACTCTGAATTGTTTTTTTTATATTTTGTAGTTTGCATTAAATATAATACTGTGTTTTGCCTAAAATATGGTAGGTAACTTCGTTATATATTTATTGTGAAGTATATAGGGGTATCATCCTTAGTTTAGCAATTTCTTTATAGTTGTAAAGCTGACTATGTATTCTTTCCAATAGCCCAACATACATATGTAATTATTTACTCAAGTTAATCTCAAATATATGCCTATTAAAATGTACTCAGTGTTATCATTATATTTCTCACAATCAAAACATTAAAATCACATGAATATTTGTAGAAAAATGAATGTATTTACATGGCAAAAATGATATGTGTATTTAAACTACAGGCCTCTACATGAAAAATTTGTAAATATAATATTTAATGATTAAAGCACATTGCAACATATTCATGGTATACAGTCTATGTAAATGTTACCATTATTGAAGCCAAGCATAAGAGTCTCCATATTTTAGTGCTGTGTATGTATTTTAAAATATGATAACACAGATATATGAGCTTCTGTCTTTCCCAGGAGAGTGGCTATTTTTGGAATGTGTCCTTGCTATATGTTTATGTCTATAACAATTCCCTAAGTATATGTAATAAATAGAATTTGAGGAGGTATATGCACTTCATACATTGCTATATATTATGCGCATCTTTGGTTTCTGTGGGCACAATGACCATCTATCATAACTTACTGACTTGAAACATCTCTATTGTCTCATATTTGTCAGAGATGGCACCCACAATCAATTTCATAAGGTGAACAATCATATATTTATAGGATTAAACTCACTCTGAGGGTGACAATGGAGTCAAAATTCCTGTGTTTCTCCAACGTTTGTTTACAGGCATCTTTGTGCTTTTAAGCTTAACCCCATTCGATTTCCCCTCCTAACTTTCTTCTCTGTTGCTTCCATCTTTATTATTTCTTTAATATGTCTTTTCACTATTCAGCTGTATACTCATCACAAATGGTATTGGGTTAATAAGAACATTTTTAATGAGTATATAACATATTTTAAGGAAATCTCCCAGCATGCACTCTCTTTCCATCTTTCTGCACTCTTCTTCCTCCCAATGGTCCCCTTTGTTCATCTAGACAGCTTCACATCTTTAATCTCATATTTACATACACGATTTCATGTATTCATGTGAAATATAGTAACCATAGGTGAGAGTTAATTTGATATTTATCATTCAAAGACCGGAAGTTTGTTTAACATAATAAGCTACAGTTAATTGTGCGTATTTTCCATTTTCCTTCAAATGGTAATATAACTTTGCTCTTCTCTTAGGCCTTGCCTCTTGTTAAGATACTTGTGACAGATTTATGGCTCACTGGAATGATCAACAATAAATTCCTGTTGATCTTGTTTTAAATATCTCTTCAAAAACTGTATCATGTAAGGCTGCTCATACATTTTCCAGATACAAGAAATTTAAAACTCTGAGGGAGATTGAGGAAGTCCATTTATTTAATAATAAAGCAAAGGGAAATATTGCAGTCTTTTGATTCCTATAGAAAATTAACCAGCAATAAATTATAATAAAGCAAGGTCTCTAGATAACCATTACATCACTGTGGTGGAGTATGGAATTATGCAAATATAGTGTGGTCAAGACTATGAAGAAAATGGATAACATGGTCAAGAATATTAATAAAATAGAGCAGATACATCTTACATTCCTAGAAATACATTTCCGAATCATCTTATTATTAAAAGGGGAGTCTGTACATATGAACTGTAAATAACCAAAGAATGACTGCAGATGACAGGAACACGACACCTACAGCTGAACAGATACTGGAAATGTCCTGAGCTTTTGAGATTTCTTTGCCCAACTTGCTTTGTCATCTTCTGAAATACAACAGTGAAGACTAGATTCAAATTAATAATTTGGGTCTAAGGCTAGATATATTTTGTTATTTTGCATGACAAAATATAATAACTATTGCATTTAGTGTTATGTGACAGCATTTGTCCAAAGTGAAAAAATGCAATGAGATACAGTTTTGGTAAACCAGAAGTAGTCAAACAGCAACTACAGATACCACAAAGAGGGAAGTCTAGCCACGGAAAAAAAAAAAAAAGAAAGAAAAGAAAGAAAGAAAATGCACAATGATAAAAACACTCTCGAAATCCTCTCCACTCAACAATTATACGAATTTCAAAGTCCATGGAAATGGAGAGAGTCCCTCTGCATACAAGACATAATAGCAAGGTCACATACTGAACAAAAATAATTTGCAAGGTGAGGAAAGGTGAATTTGACTGGAAAACCCTAAAAGGAGGGTATAATGAGGAAATGTAATCGATAGATGAAGGTCAGGAGGTTAGTAACCACTGGCAATGGGGATTTTTGTAGGAATATAAAATGAAGACTATGTAAAGGACCTCTTTTGAAGTGTGTCCCCCCCCAACTGTATTAGAAGTTAAAACATTGCAGAGAAAATATTTGAAACAATAAATACCCAATTTGCAGCTGGGTACTTCTGCCTGGATATACTTCAGATACTTCAGAATGTCCACTGAGGGTCAGATTCTAAGAGCTTTGTGAACTGAGGCAGCATACAACTGTTTGGTTTTTTGTTTGTTTGTTTAAAAAGACCATAGACACAACTCTATGGCCTAATCTTGTGTCCTGATTTGTAATTTGTCACTGAGCCCCAAGAGGGATATTGTGATTCAAGCTGTTTAAAAAGCCCATAGACACAACTCTATGGCCTAATCTTGTGTCCTGATTTGTAATTTGTCACTGAGCCCCAAGAGGGATATTGTGATTCAAGCAGGTACATAACTTCTGTCTTCAGCCAGCCTAGAATCTTTGCCAGAGCCTATTAACATTCAACAGTGAAAGGAATTCTTTTTCTGAATTATTTGATCAGGAAAGGAATAATGACTGAAGATTGAATGCCTAAAAATGTTGAAATTTAAAAGAGGTGAAGATATGTTCTGAGATGAAAAGCATTTGCCTTTAAAACAATTGTTTAAATAGCTAAGCGTAGTTTAAAAGCTGGTATAGTGTTTATCTTACTTAGGGTTTTATTGCTGTGAAGAGACACCATGACCCTAGCAAATTCTTGTAAGGAAAACGTTTAATTGGGGTGGCTTGTTTACAGTTTCAGAGGTTCAGTCCATTATCATCATGACAGGGAGCATGGTGGTGTGCAGGCAAACGTGGTACTAGAGCTAAGAGTGTTATACTTTTCAGGTAACAGAAAGTTGACTGAATGATATACTGAGAGAAGCTTGAGGAAAGATCCTCAATGTCTGTCCCCACAGTGACACACTTCCTCCTACAAAGCCAAAACTACTAATAGTTACACTCACTCTGGGGGCCACTCTCTTTCAAATCACATTTTTGTTTCTAAAGATGTATATATTATATTCAGTTTGTTCAGATAATTTCTAAGATTATTTTGACAAAAAAAATAGTATTTTAAAAATTCTATTTTTACTTTAAGTTTTGGCTTTTTCTAGAATTAGAATCACACCTGAGTTGTTACAATCCTGATACTTCTGTAAAATATTTAAATGTATTTTTAAAGGAAAATTACATGGTAGAAAGGAACATTTGAAAAAAACCTTCTGGGATTTCTAGAAATACCAGTGACTAATTTTGAAGTCTTATGAGAACTAGGCTGAACTATAGCCTAACACTGTAACTTACAGTGATTTCTTTATCATAAATTATCAGTGTGTTAAAATACAATAAATAAGGACTTATAAACAAAGTTACATAAATTATTTTTGTATTTTTGTTTGCTGTTTTCTTGGATTATAAACTAATTACTTGCGTACCATTTCATAAGCATAGAGCAGCCACAAACATACATATATGGTGAGTACAAGTTGGTATCTTACCTATTATTTCCAGTTAGTATATTATACATACACACACACACACACACACACACACACACACACACACACACACACGATTCACAAATAGTAAACAGTACATGTGTCTTTTGTAAACTATGTTAGAAGGTGTGGGGCTAGTGTAACATGGGTTGGAATTTTCCATTTTTCTGTCAAGAATTTCTTTGATATAAAGAGCTGTTTTTCTAAAAGTGGTAAGGTTATTGATGTGAAGACAGGGTCAGTTGGATGTCTCACTTTCTCTGCATTATTCAGCACAAGCCTTGGTGTGAAACATCATGCAAACATTTCCCAACATACATATTCAAATGGAATCCTAGCAAGAGGCAAGTTTCACTATTCAATAATGCAAAGGGAAAATAATAGGTTTTCTTGGGGTGAACATACAAGCTGGAAATTTTGAATAACAACTTTCATTTCTGACTTCCAGTGTGACTCTAGCTGCTCTATTAACCCAGTATGTCAGATATCCATCCATGTGTGGGGGGAATAACACTTGGCTCAGAGTAGGTTAGAAACACGCCATGAGATGAATCACTGGAGATGGGTAATTGATCCTCATTATGTATTAACCTACACCGCCAGAAAGACAGGAAACTTATCATTGTATAGATAGCCTCTTAAGTAAACAACTAAAATTACCTAATTCCTGCACAATAAGAAGCATTTTGCCAATTAAGTTCTAAGCCATGACATTTAAATGCACTTGATTTTTGATGTCGTTCCATTTGAGAGTTCCTGTTTAATTTTGTTCAGCTATTGTGACTATTGATCAGAATGGAATGTGAATCACACACTACACCTGTATAAGGCTAAATCTGTTTCTTCTTCTTCTTCTTTTGATGAAATAATATTTCTTTTATAAAATTGGGTACTCTTCTATTTTGTGAATACATGGCTTCAATTGTAATATCTTCCTGGTAGCCTGTTTCCCCCTTTGACAAGTATGAAATGTCCTTTCTGATTTCCTCTGACAAGTTGTGTTTGCCGTCCAGTTTGTCTGCTAAGCCTGTTTGTTTCTTCTTTCTATTTATTTACAATAACATTTTGCATCCCTGTACCATAAGGTGGAAACTACCATGGATGGTGAGGTATGTTTCTTTGCTGTAACTCATAGTCTTTAGTATATTTAAATTATGTATACCACTGGACATGAGGAATGGTGACTGGAAATTCAGGTCTTGTTAAAGGTCATGAGACTCTCGGGGGGATGTTAATACCCTTATTTTCGTAGTCCTACAATGTTAGTTACTTATTTTTACAGAAGCAAAACACCTTGACCAAAGGGACTTTTAAGTTTATTTTGGATTACAGTGACAGAAGGAGAGTCCAAATTGTGTGGGGAGAAGAATGGAAGCATATATCCAGAAGAAAAGCTGGGAGATCATGTCTTCACCTTCAAACACAGCACAATGAAATACTACTCAACAGGAAAAAACAAAACAACAATAGAATATTGAAATTTGCAGCCAGGCAAATGGATGGAACTAGAAGAAATCATCTAGAGTGAGGTACCCAGACACAAAGACAAATATGGTATGTACTCACTCATATATGGATATTAAAAAATAGAACAAAGGATTACCAGCATGAAATCCACAACTCCAGAGAAACTAGGAGACAAGTAGGACCTTAAGAGAGACATACATGGTCCCCTGGAGAAGGTGAAAGACCGCCTGAGTGAATTGGGAGCATGGGGGGGTAGAAGAAAGAGAAGGAGAGAAGAGGAGTGGGAGGAGAACATGAGGGATCAGGAAGATAGAGTCTGGGGAACAACAAAGGGGAGCAAGAGAGAGAGAGGGAGAGGGGGGAGGCATTATAGGTTTAAAGAGAAATCTGGCACTAGGGAAATGTCCAGAGATCCAAAAGGATCACCCCAAACTAACAATGTAAGCAATAGTGGAGAGGCTACCTTAAATGCCCTTCCCCTATAATGAGATTGATGACTACCTTAAATGTGATCCTAGAGTCTTCATCCAGTGGCTGATGGAAGCAGAAGCAGAAACAGAGATCCACAACTAAGAACTGAGCTGAACTCCAAGAATCCAATTAGATACAGAGAGGAGTGATGACCAAAGTGGTCAAGACCAGTCTGGGGAAACCCACAGAAACAGATGATCTGAGCAAGTGGGAGTTCAAGGACCCCAGTCTGGGGAACCAGCATAGGACCAAACCAGGCCCTGTGAACATGGGTGTCAATTGGGACTTCTGGACAGTCTATCGGTTCCCTGGCAGTGGAACCAGTATTTATCCCTAGTGCACAAATTGACTCTGGGAGCCCATTCCCTATGGAGGGTTACTCTCTCAGCCTTGATACACAGAGGAGGGCCTAGACCCTACCCTAAATGATACCACAGACTTTGAAAATCTGCCGTGGAAGGCCTCTCCCTCCCTGGGGAGTGGATAGGGAGTGGGGTTGGGGAGTCGTTGTGGAGTATAGGAGGACGAGAGGGAGAAGGAACTGATATTGGTATGTAAAATAAGATTGTTTATAAATTAAGCAAAACTTTATAAAAATTAATAAAATCATTCTGAGTAGATTGTGTTTTAAACCTTTCCCACGATCAATGGAAGAAATCTTATTTTCACTTTAACAAATAAAAATAAAATCTTAATTATAATTTTTTAAGTTAGTAAACTGCTAATAAGGAAAAAAAATAACTCCTAACATTTAAATATGGGATAGAATACTCTAGTTTTTCTGAACAATTCTGTCAAAGAGAGAAAATTATTATAGGAAAACTATGGAGAAGCCAAAGTAGAAATTTAAAAGTTGACATAATATAATTTGTAAGCTATGATAACTCCTTGTTATCATTCAAGCATTCAAAATTATATTATGTAACAGACATTCAAGTTTAATGCATTAATTATGTTATCAATTTTTATGTTCAAATTTTACTTGTATTGCTTCTATGCATGTGACAATGGGAAGAACTTTTGGGATGTGTTAGACCAGTATATGGATAACATTCTTGGTAATGGTAGTAGAAGACTTCAGTCATAGAATTAATAAGAATGGGTTCCATAAAGTAAAGCTCCAAATTGTTGAACATAACTATGAAACACAGAAGAAAAATTATTTTCTCTTCACAAACCTACATCAATGTAAATAACCCCTGTGCACTCTCCCTTCTTTAACCTAATAAGCTATATTTAGCAATTATTATTATTTTTTGGTGTTGTTTTTCCATTTTTTATATTTTGATTTCATTTTATATTCCAACCAGAGTTCTCCCTTGGACTTCTCCAGCCACAACCTTTGCTATTCCCACCCTCTCCCCCCTCCCCCCCAAGCTCACCCCCAGTCCACCCCTCCTCACTGGAATGGGATGCTGATGAGGAGCCAACATAGTCTGGCATGATTGGTTGGGGCAGGGCCTGGCTCCTAATTGGTTTTATTAAATATCCAGACACAGGAAAGTTCCATCACGAAACATCAATATCTGTGTGGCTACACAAGACCCCATTGGAGTCTGGAATCCTATTTTCAGGAACAAGATTCTCTAAAAGTGGAATTTCTTTAAACAAGTCTCAAGTCCTTTTTGAAAAAGCAGAAGTGTAAATGCCTGACAAAAATATTTAAAATCCATTCCCTGACTCAATAAATGCCAGAAGTAAATGTATCATGCACATAATACTTAACTGATTCCCCACATCAGCAAGCCAGTGAACTAATGTTGAGGAATATAATCTGCAACCAGATAGTAGGGCAAAGCACTGAAAAAGAAATTATGTTTTGGTTTTTATTCAGATGTTATAGATAATTTTCATATTCTTAGGCTATGGTATGGCTTGATGATATACATTTGCCTATCATGGTATGAACATGGACTTTATCTCCAGCATCCATCATCAAAAAGAACTAAACAAACAAATAGCAATAAACAAAAATTACAAATTTAAATCAAACTGTAATATTTCTCCTTACTTATTTTGTAGGTATTTTGTAGGTTCATGTGGTAAAATGACTGTTTATTCTTTGGGCCTGCTCCATTGATGTTTATAAATGGTGAAGTAAATTTTGGGGATTTTGTGTCATGTTTGAGTGACATGGACATTTCTTTAGGCCAAATTTGTCAGAATAAAGGGTATTATAAGTGCCCTGAGGATCAGAGGCTACTAATTGAAAAGGCATGTAGGCCCTCCTACTAGTCTTTTCTGCCTCCTCTTCTTAACAGTACTTTACTTTTATGAACCAACAAAGTCAATGAATTTTTTTTTATAACTGTATAGCATCTCTCTGTATCTGAACATTAAACTCACAATCATTTTACACTGCAGATATAAAGAAAGGTAATTTCTTAAAAATAAAGTTTAATGGACACATTAATTTACTTTTCTCACATCCATCATGGAGCTCTGTTTTCAACTGTTCTAAATCATTTCCCTTTACTGAGCTCTGGCCAAGAGAATTTGTTTTCAAAGCAAGAAATAATTAGGTTCAGAAATATGTTCAGTGACAGGAACGAGGAATGATTGTTTACGTGGACTGGATGCCCTCCACGTTCAAAATCAAAAGTACTTAATTAAGACTTGCAACCACTTTTGTAATGATGTATAAAAATCAATTTATCTTGTTTTTTACTATAAATGGGTAATATAAGTTTCCTGTCCCCACCCCCCCAAAAAAAAGAGCAAAGGAAAATATTCTGATTGAATGTAGATAAAAGTGCAACTTCTGATTAAGTGATGGTAATATTAAAATATATTGATGCAAGCAATTAAATATTTTATCAAATGTGATTATGCTTATATTACATTACATGTACAATTTTTAGGAGCATGAAAATTTGATAAAAAAAAAACATAATAGTGAAAAGAGTAAGCCATGGAAAAGGAAAAAGGAGAGTGGTTAAGTGGTTAGGTATTTAAACTGCAAAATCATCTGAGGATAATTACATTTCTTTCCCACTTTCTTAAAGTGTTTATGTTTTGATGTAAGTCAGGGCAGAGTGAGTGTCAATGGATGTTTCTAAAGGTGTAAAACCTATTGGCTTATTCAGTTAACTAACTAGGTAAATCTTTGATAAGCAGCTGGAAAAGATGTATTTGGCACTTTTCTGTCATATCATGATAGGCAGTCATATGTCTGAATTGCACCAAGCGAGGAACATCCAAGAACATTCATGCATACTCTAGAATGAAGGGAAAGCAGACACTCTAGTGACAAGTTCCACTGGTTCTGAGGAAACAGAAGTGGACATTTATGTTTTTGTGTTTTGTTGAGAAAAGATATGAGAAAGGAGGGGTCTAGGTGAAAACTGTAGAAAATGAGACGCTGTGTAGTTCTTGCCAGGGGCATCAGGAAGATGGAGATGAATAATCTTGATGTTTTTTTTTCCTTGTGGAAACAAGTGAACCTTCATGATCATGGTAGTGGACAGATAACAGTGTCGAGCTCTGAGATCATCTTAGGTAGAGCTCTCTCCTTTATTTGATTGAATACTTGTAGTAATTAGAGAACAATCAAATCATTAGTTATTATCAGCCATGATTAAAACTATTCAAACACCAGGAAGTATTCAATGTAATTTTCATGTCTACAAATGCTGCTCTACTAAAAACAGTGCTATAATTTGGATATGAATAGTTCATTAAAGTTTTATAGGTTGATGATTTGATCCCCCCTTCTAGAATTTTTGAAAAGTTAAATAAATCAGTGTTAGGGAATTGTAACCTAGGTGAAGGAAACTGATCATTAGGGTTTTGTTTTGAAAAATATGTTTTATTCCATACCTATTCTGTTTTCTTTTTCAAGCTTTTTCTTCTAAGCAATGTGAGGGAAACCAATTTTGTGTATTATGTCTTCTCTGTCTTACCATCCTGCTTCAAGGTATGGAACAAAGGCATCAAAAAACATGACATGAGAACTCTAAACCTTTGAACTAAAATGAATTTACCCTTCATTTTTTATTTCTGATACTTATTAGGATATGGTGAAATGTGTTCAATCATGAACTTATTGTATGGTGTTGATATCCACTAAGGGGCGTTATCTTGTTTCCAAATTATAAATGTTATTTGAGACAATTAGACTATTATTCAAATAAAATTATTGAAGAACTTTTTAAAAAGAAACAAAGAAAAAATACCTTTCCTTCTTCTGATGGCTGATCTTCACAATTATTCATTGTCCTCAAATTTGATCCTACCTTTAATAGAATAAAATTTCCTGAGACTTAAATGTGGTAGATCATTATTTTCAGGTGTGTGACTTTGTTTATGCTGCATTTGTTTAACTCTGTGAAGCTGTGATTCTTTTACTGTAAAATACCTGGTGATCCTAATAAAGAGCTGAATATCCAATAGTGAGGCAGGAGGAAGGTTGGGCAGGCAGGCAGGCAGGGCATATATATATAAGGAGATCTGAGGAAGAGGAGGAGAACATCAGGGGCCAGCCACCATACTACATATCTAGCCATGGAGTAAGAAGGATAGAAATGTATATAGGACCAAAAAAGCAAAAGCCCAGAGGCAAAAGACTGATGGGTTAATTGAAGTAAGAAAAGCTGACTAGCAACAAGCCAAGCTAAGTCCAGGCATACATAAGTAATATAATCGTCCATCTGTATGTGTGATTTACATGGGAAGTGGCTAGTGGGCCCCCCAAAAGGCTAGAGCGCCAAAAGAATAACAGCATAATCATCATACAATATTTAAGCATAATAATAAAAAGAAATTCAATTTTACATGTAGAAAATTGGTGAATAACCAATTTTCAGTAGGATTCCTTTTCTCTATCATACTAATACAGATCTATTTCATAAGAAACCAGAATATGTTTCATGACAAATTCCATTGCTATACATAGAATGCAGTGGATCATGACATGTACTCTATCAATTATATTCTTATGTTCACATTAGTCATGTACATCAGAAAAAGGGATTCAATTACATTATAATAAAAAATTTACCTAATTCCATTCTTCACCATCAGCTACCCATTTTAACTATGTTACCAAAAGACCCACTTTAGTGGTAAGCCACTGAAATTGACCAGTGAAATTCAAAAGGCAATCATCCTTGAAATCTAAAACTAATCCTAA
Source organism: Phodopus roborovskii (assembly GCF_943737965.1). NCBI lineage: Eukaryota > Metazoa > Chordata > Mammalia > Rodentia > Cricetidae > Phodopus > Phodopus roborovskii. The sequence continues at coordinate 26,030,002 of NW_026126567.1, forward strand.
GGACTAGTTACACCAATTATAAGGTCAACTTGTAAATCCCATCACATCATATGTTGTCTTTTCAAGTCAACCTCAAATTTATCAATTGTGAATTTGAAGTCTATGTCAACAGACAACCACAACTGTTCTTTTTAATATTCTTACAGAAAAGTTTATAATATATATATATATATATATATATATATATATATATATATGTTTATGCAACGTCATGAATTTATCTTATGTGTTGATATCAAATAGTGGAAAAGAAACATCTTAATGCTATTATAATATTGTTTATTTCTACAGGCTAATTTCTCCAATCATTTTCCTGACTATCTTCAGATGTAGCTCTGAATATGTCAAGCCATATAATAGCCCTGTGAGATGAGACACCCCCCCAATACTTTATAAAATAGAGTGATTATAATGATCTGAAACATGATGTCACACTATAAGGGAGTGCTACATTTGATGTTAAGAACTTTTACTGATAATAGAATAGGATCATAACTCTTTGCCAAGTGCATCTTCTCCATCACCTTTCAAACTATAAAATTCAACTTGTGCAGATGTTGCTTATTTCACTTTTAGAGCAATAAGTACTTGAAAACTGTACTGTATAATCTGTACTCCTGATAGTTAGTAACCATACTGATATATGGAAGGAGTTCCCAAGATCTGTGCTTCCTTCTAATTAGGTATCTATCTGGAAATGGGATAGAAAGCAATACGTGTAGTGCATTAGTTAATTTTCTATCTTAATGATAAAATATCATGATCAGGAGCAACTTACAGAAGCAAGTGTTTATTTTTGCATGTTGACTCAGAGGGTAAGAATCCTTCTTGGCAGAGACACAGGGAAGCAAGCATCAGAAAATGTAGCAGAAGCAAAAAAGAACATAGAGATCATACCTTCAGCTGCAGGTATGAAGCCAAGAGCAAGCTGGAAGTTGGAGAGAGGATTTAAATTTTTAAAGCTCACCTCTAGTAACATTAAGGCTGAACATCTGCAAACAGTGCCACCAATTGGGCCCAGTTAATTTTCAAATGTATGATCCTATGATGGATGTTATTTTATTCCAATAAGCACATGTACAGATAATTGGCTTGAAAGTAGAAGTAAACAAAAGTGTTTTTAGGGAAACAAAAGTGATTGATGGTGGTGGGACAGTGGTGATGACGAAAAACAGGGGCAGGGGGGGCATGTGGTAGGAAATATATTCAAAGTAATTAATGATTTGCATAAAATGTCTTTATATGAACTGCTACAATTTAAAAAACCCGACAAGTGTGAAAATGTACCCCTGAATTTGTCTGAATATATACTACATGAGGCATTATGAGATAAAGCTAAAGGCATCTTATTTGAAATATTAATTACTTTCATTATCTTTGTTTTCTGCTGGCTTGCATTAGCCTTGATTCCATTATTTACTGGGTTAATATATTCTTCAAAACCCACAGTATTCTCACCAACAGGAGCATCCTGTTTGATGGTACCCTAGGCTTCTAGTAGCTCTTATGCAGGTGCTGCTAATCTGGAGTAAGTGTTATGCTCATCATGAATACCTTGTATTATATGATATGGCTTCCTAGCAAACAGAATTTTAAAAAAATGACAAGAAAGCAAATAATTATGAAGATACTCTTCCTGAGAAAAGAACTTGCAACTCTAACTCATTCAACATAGGGGAAATAAAATCTTCCCAATAACCGAATTTAAAGTAATTCTGACAACCCTAGTAATTTATAGAATTTATCCTTTATTCTGTGTAAAATTTAAAGTGGATGAGAATGTAATGATTTTCTATTACTTTTGACCTGAGCCATTTCTTCCTGAGGGAAGTAATGTAATGGTCCAACCTAAATATGTCTCCACTTGACACTACTATTTCTATAACACTTTCCTCTTGGAGCAAAGGTCAACTTGGTAGTTCTCTAAGTATATTATTTTGGGCCAAGTACATCAGCCACATAAGTCACACTTTTATCATCAATAATATGCACCAATTTTACTGTTGTACTATGTATCATTTTATTTACTCTGCATTAGAGATCCCAAATGCATTATTGTAGTATAAAATAGTCCAGCACACATATAGGCACACACACACACACACACACACACACAAATGCATATGCATACACAAACACACATGCATGTTTCCTAAGTAAATGAAACAGTCTGAGATTTAAGTAAATCGCAGGTTGAATAAGTCCAGATATTTACATTTAAATCTATTTCTTTATAAACATCAAAACTAAAGAATTGTAATAAACTTCTCAAGGAATTTACACACACACACTACACATACACATTTGAAGGAACAGCATCTCATGAACTTAGATTTCTCAGCAATATCACTGTTACAATAATAGCACAGGAAGCTCCTCCTTGTTAAGCTCCCAACTCTAGTCCCACCCTTCTCAGGACTATGTACCTACCACACTGTTGATCATTTCTTCCTTCCTCCTTCTTAGGGTACCTAACACTGGAAATGATCATGGGCCACCCTACTGTGTAGATCTTTCTACATTCTCGCACCTAAGCCAACAAACCCTGCCTGCTTTCATCAGTATACCCCTCCCCCCCACAACAGTCATGTACCCCCATCTGAAAACGGTGTCCCTCCCATGAGTCCTGTACCCAGTAAGAATCACTAGAGGGTTCATTCACCGTTTAGTCTATGATGTAACTGGGCTCTGAATACTTGCCCCATGAAGTGAACTCCAGAATGAAAACCACTTTTAATGACAGAAAAGATTCAAGTTATGAATGAACTTAGCTGTCAATTTCAGCTATTTTACGTAGAAAAAAAATCATTTCACATAATTGAAGAAGAAAAAAAATGTTTCCATGATACAGTTCACTGAATTTATGACCATGAAGCCAGCTTTATATCTGAGGAACCACAGTGGAGTGAGGAGAATGTTAAGCACACTCAAGAAACTCTATGAAGCAACTGTATTAGGAGTTGCTTAGTTTGGCTGCAGTGACCTTCAAGATACAATTGTTCCTGTGACGCTTCTTAGTTGTTCATCAGAAATCAATAATAAGATCCTATTACTGAATATCCTAGACAGCTTAGATGCATGACATAGAAAAACACAACTAGAATTAAACTAGAAGCTTCTTTGCCAAAAAGTTGCCATGTAAGCTTCTGGGGGAAAAAGCAATGATCCTGCTCAGTTCATAAAACTATGATGTATGAAATCCACTTGTCAGGCAATATGTACCCTCTTGGGCAAAACTGGCAGTATTGTACAGTGGTAACCAGCTGCTCTCTGATTAGATTTGAGACCTGCTTCACAGCAGGGAGTCCTGTCTGGCACTATATACCTGTTCAATATCCTATGTATCTGGGAACATTACAGTTCTATGTAGGGACTGATCATTATTGTAAATTGGATACTGTATCAAACTGGTTTCTAGATATTTATGAAAATACATACACAGGTGTAAGTTACATTTGGTTTAAACAGATAAACATCCTTTCCAGTGAATATCAGTGAAGACAGTGACTATACAGAAGGTTGAGAATAAGTGACACATGAATCCTCCAACCTAAACCAGACACACTACTTTCTAAAAAGATGCAGGATCCATGCATAAGAAGGGATTAAAAGAATGTAAAAGTTGGAAAACAGAGAAGGACTGAGAATTTTCATGTCCCGACCAAGGCAGAGCTATTGCATTCATGTGTTAAAAAGACTGCTGCTGCTTCATTTACCAAAGTATGAGTCATTCTGTAGTTACATACATGGATCGAGGACAGCTTCAGGGATGCTTGGCAACAGAAATATTCAGTGAAAGGATGAACCTTTGGTTCCAGGTGTACCACAATCTGACAAAAGTGTTTTCAAGTTAAATAAGCCTGGGTCAGTTGGAATGATGGGACACAATGACGCAGTAAAGACCGTGGCTTACCTTTTTGTACCTTAACAATACTTCTTACAGTACTTAACAATGGAATTAATGGATAGCTGAAGGAAGTAGGAAGAATCACTCTAACATGCTCATCACAGGCTCTCTTGCTGCCCAAACCACTCTACATTAGAAATTCCACATTCTTTCATACTTGTGCTATTCTGAAATGGGTTCTAACACTGTAGCTCAATTAACATAGTAGTCACTCTGTTACTAAGGGTGGCCTTAAACTCACAATAATCCTCATGCCTTAGTGCTATAATTAAAACCAGGAGGTCCCATGCCTGGCTTACAATTCTATTCCTAAATGTGAATGGATAGTTGAAGATGTGCAAATACTTCACTTTTTCTCATATTACAAGAAAATTCCTAAACTACAAACTACACATTTTCTAATATACTCAGTAGTATAAAAATATAATATGCATTATGTAAAAATATAATGATACAGCAAGGAATATTTATAAAGCAAGAGTACTTATACAACTGAAACTGTTAGAGGTGAGAAAGAAGCATAAAACACCTTGAACTAAGCTAAAGAATTCCAGGGAGCAGGTTTAAAAAGATAGGAATGAGAACTTAGTAAAAGGACAGGAATTTAGATAATAAGTCTAGACAGTTGTATACATGGTAAATTATATAGAGAAAAAGGAAAGATTTCTTAGGAGAAAATAAAGCATCCTAAATAAAGTCTATTATTTATGTTAACATGCGAGAATAAATATCAAAAAAACATCCTAAAATAAAACAACTTTAAATGCTAACTAAAAAATCTGAAGTATATCACAATAAAGTCATAATAAAATGCTTTAAATGTTAGATGTGATGTGTAAGATACAGTTTTGCAATAGCTGAAAGAATTAAGCATGCAGAGGACAGGAGCACCAATCCATTTCAGATAGAATATATTGAATCTATGACTGCCCTGAGGGCATCTGCCTCAAGAACTGCAGTTTTAGTGGTTGCAATGAAAGAAAAAGCTAAGACCTCTTTTGTTTCTGTGCAAGGGCAGAGAACTGAAATAATAACCCATATAAAGACCTCAATGTTAACGAAACTAAAAATAATCTCTTCTTAAAAGGTGATATTCAGCAGTTTTCCAGTTTGCACATGTTTGTAGAATGAGAGTCTCTCTTGAGAATTCACAAATATAAGCTGCCTTCCTGTAAGACTAGAATTGAAAATTCTTGTACAATGGTGGTATCAAAAACATCTAGCCTGGGGAATTAATTGAAAAAGGTCTTAGGTGTTGAACACCTTGAGCAAACACAGATTATGTGGAACGTTTGACCTTTGTGCTCAGGGTTATACAATTCTATCAGATAAAAAAAATGTATGTAAGTACTCATAATTTTTCTTTAAATCACAATTTCTAAACCCACACTACACTGCCCTTACTGCAAAAGGTAATCATTTTTAATTCAATGTTTTCTCTCAATATATCCTTTATTTAAAAGTGTAACTAATACAGTCACTCAACAGGTTTTTTTATGATTATACTTTTATTTGCATATATAACAAAGAATAACAGACCATGAATTTTAAAGGGATTAGATAAGGGGAGGAGTATAAGAAGTGTTGATGGGATCAGAGAAAATGTAATTATACTTTAATTAAGTTTAAATCTTTTTAGAATAAATAAATCTTTAAAATTATATGCAAATAAAAAACATAAAAACACATTTATAATATTGACCATGATAGCTATTCTTGGTTGTCAACTATATTTGGAGTTATCTAAAGGACCCAAAATGGAGGGGTACTCCTGTGATGGACTTTTCCTTAATTTGAAGTGGGAAGAACTGCTCCCAATCTGTATCTTTGAGGTGGAAAGACACTTCCAGTCTGGGCCACGCCTTCTGCTGGAAGCCTATATAAGGATGTGAAAGATGGAAGCTTTTGCTCTTTGCCTTTTTGCTTCCACCTTACTAGCAAAGTCCATTCCTTCATTGACATTAGAGACTATTTCTTTGCAATCCTGGAATATACTGAAGATCAGCTGAGGCCTCTAGCCTCGTGGACTGAACAACTATTAGATTCTTGGACCTTCCATTCTCAGGCAGCCATTGTTAGATTAGCTGGACCGCAGCCTGTAAGTCATTCTAATAAATCCCCTTTCTATATATAGACAGAAAAAAGAATCATTCTATAAGTTCTGTTACTCTAGAGCAGAGCAGTTCTCAACCTGTATGTTGCAACCCCTTTGGGGATCAAACTAACCTTTCACAGGTCACATATGAAATATTCACATTACAATGAATAACAGTAGCCAAATTATACTTATGATATATCAATGAGATAATTTTATGGTTGTGGGTCACTACAACATGAGGAACTGTATTAAAGAGTTGAAGCATTAGGAAAGTTGAGAACCAGTGCTCTAGAGAACCCTGACTTGTAATATATATAACTGTGAACACTGAAAATTCCCTTTGACTTACATTCTGTCTAACCATTAAAAAACGACCAACCAACAATAGAAACAATTCTAATATGAAGAAAATACGTATTATTACATGTACTGTGGTCCTGGGAATCAAACTAAGGGTCTTGAGCATCCTAGGCAAGCACTCTTTCAATAGGGATAGAATTAAAAATGCCCCACACCTAGTGTGAACCAGACAGTGAGAGCCAGTGCTTTAGCAGCAGCCAGCACAAGAGCACACCAGCAGAGAGAATTATCTCTCTGCTCATGCAAATTTACTGGGTTACCAGTTTGTGCTGGGCATTACTGTTTAAAAGTAGTAAATTTCTCTAATGAAAGAGGAAAAAAAATCTCTGTTCTATTTCTAGTGTTTTATTGTGTAATGTTTAACCTTTATTTTATGTTTTTATAATTTTTTTTAGCTTTTCTCTTATTTTACATATTGGTCCCAGTTCCCTCTACTTCCCATCCTCCCACGCCTGCCACAGATCCTCCCCCATTTCATCCCCCATCTACTCCCGGGGATAATGTTACAAGTAGGTTTTCCCTGCTGGTCTTGTCCCACCACCATACCAGCCCCCAATAATACACTGAGACCCTGTATTAGATATAAAGCTGTAGGCCAGTTACTTGTTCCTTATCAGATGGCTGTCTTAATTATTAACCCATTTCTATTAATCTAAGTATTTCCATGTGGTCTCATCTTACTGGAGAGAGAGGCTGGCATTCTTCTCGCTATCCTCCATCTTGGATCTCCTCCCTCCTACTTCCTCTCTCCTCCTAGTCTCCTAGGTCAACAGTGCTTTATTCATTAACCAATAAGAGAAACATATTTACAGAATGACATCTCCCATCATCTTCTCTTTTCTGTCTAAAATAAAAAGAAGGGTTTTAACCTTACCATAGCAAAATGTATAACAAAACAGTTATCAAATAAGAATTCCAGTTAACAATATTTAGTCCAGTGACATTTAGCAAGATTTAAAGAAAATATTTCATCATCTATCCTATCTTTGTGAGTCTGAAGTCCTATATGTAAAATCTTTAATCCTAACTAAAGGAAACTATAACCATAGCTACCTGTCTTCAACTCCTTCAAAGACCACAGAAAGATAATATATAAACTCTAGAAATGACAGAGACAACTCACCATCTGGTCAGTCACCTGAAGTTCTATATTGTTCCATCCTCGGCCCTTAGGCCATGGTGTGCCTGGCAGACTCCTCAGCAAAGCAGGAAACTTTAAACTGTCCATATATATTGGCAGTTTGTCAGTCACTTTTCTCTGCATCATGCAGACTGTCTGGCAGTCTCTTCTATGAAGCAGGAACCCTGTAGCAATGTCCATCTTGTATCAGTAGTCACTTTCCTGTGGGTCCTGCATGTCCAGTTTATACAGCATAAAGTTAAACAGTCCAGACTAGAGCAGTATCATGCCCATATGGCTAGTCTTGCCATATTGAAAGCAAATTCCATAACGTGTATCTTCAAGGTCCATCTTCCTTCCTGATGCAGGTGGTGTTGCCAGGAGCAGTTGTGCCTCAGTGTTAAGAAAAACCTTAAACCATTTTAAATGTCATATTATGTAGGTCTTTGAAAGGTTTGAAGAATGCCTATCCATCTCAAATACATCTCTGTGTATCTTGAAAACCTAACTAACTTAACTCTAAGTTTTGACTATCATAGGTAATATCTATAATCTGTATTAAATTATACATTACATTTTTACATGAGCTATATAAACATAATACCTAAACGAGAGAATAAATATACACATCACAAAATTGGCCTTAAACTGTATCAATAAATGAAAATCCATTTTAAAACAAAGTATTCATCTCTATATCATAATCCCCTTTTTACCTTTAAAAGAATTGGTTGTGATCATTAACTATTTATAACCAAGCCCATTTAAATGACAACAAACATTTATAAACAATATTTGGGAATTTGGGCATCCTTCTTTCCAAACTGCTTCCTGCTGGTAGGGGGCGCTGTAATTGGGGAATCTGAAGGATAAGCAGAACTCCTGACTGTAATCTGCAAGGTTGCCTTGTCCCAACAGTTTTGAATGTTGGATCACCTGGGACTCTGTTTCAGGGGGTCTTGCTTGATCAAACCACATTAGTCTAGAAGGAATCCTCAGCTTTTCATTTTCCGTGGAAACAAAATTAGAAATCCTTTTCCCTAGTAACTTGTCCTTAGACTTAAAATTTGAAGTCAAAGCTTTTTTTTTCTTTTTCAAGCTGATGAATTTTATTTTCTCAGGAGAGTCTTATATAGGACGGTGGGAAGTATGTGAGCAGGGTTTGAGCATAGCCAGGGCACAGGCACTGGCATACAGGCAGAGTAAGAAGGTAAGTAGAAGGAATGCCCTGAATTGTTTAGCTAACCTGTAACTGGCTGTAAATTGCAGCAGGAGAGTTAGCCCTGAGCTGGCTAGCTACTCTTTAGCTGGCTGTTTACCTGCAGCAGGAGAGCCCTGAGCTATTCTTTAACTAGCTGTGAGACCACAAGCCTGTGCCTTGGAATGTTCTGCTAAACATTCTGTTTATTTCTTTAAGAGGCAGTAATTTTTCTGCCTGAGAGACCTGAGGTTGTGAGGATGGTGATGGTACCCAACAATATTAGGCATGGCATGACTCACTGTGACACTAGTGTGTAATTCCTGTGGGTGAAGCTATTCTTCCCAAGCTGCTCTATATGAAACACTGACTTCTAGACAAAAGTCCTTAGACTAATATTCTCATATTCTCTACCTGTAATTGTAATGATTTTCTCTATGTCTATTCTACCTTACTCCTAAAAAGGAGTTAAGACTATTGTATGTTAACAGATTAGCATGAAAACGGAGCTTAAAATTTTAAAGACATTTTGGTATTTTAACCTGTGGATGCTAACTTGTGGAATAACAAATTTAATTCGTAAAGAAAAACGGTATGCTTAAGGAAATGCAGGCATCTTGGAAATATATTTGGTATTTCAGTGCTTTACTGATTTGTTTGAGGGCCTCAGTATATCATTTATTTCTCTGGCTTAATTAATGAACTATTGTGTCATAAAATTTGAAAAATGTCAGTGTATCCATCTGAACATGATGTAGTAAAACTTAAATTCAACAGAAAGCAAATGGATAGTGATTAAACAAGTCTGAAACTGATTGAACTGGCTTGAATTGGATAAAACCTGTATGAACCGGATATAACGGGATTAAACCATCTGAATCAGTCTCAAACTGATAGAACCGGACTGAACTGTATTGAACCAGTTTAAACTGGTCTGAACTAATATGAACCAGATCCAACTGGTCTGAACTGGATCAAATAGGTCTGTACCGGTCTGAACTCGAACAAACCTGATCCTGATAGACCTAGTTTGATCCGGTCTAAACCAGATAGAACCGGTCTGAAAAGGATAGAACCAGATAAAACAGATCTGTACCAGATTGAGCCAGTCTGGACTGGTTTGAACTGGGTATAGTCTGTCTAAATCGGTTTAAACCGGATCGAACTTGACTGAACTGGACTGAACCAGATCTAACCAGTCTGAATCGGAACAAAATGGTCTGAAACAGATCAAGCTGGATAAAACATGTGTGTACCTGGCCGAACCGGATAGGACCTGTCTAAACTGATGAGAAGCAGGTAGACACCATTTGATCCGGTCTAAACAGGTCTAAACTGGATAGAACCAGTCTGATCATGTCTAAACCTCTCTGAACTGGTTTGAACTGGAGAGCTGGTCTTAACTGGTTTGAATTGGATAGAACCAGTCTGATCCAGATAGAACCGGTCCAAACTGGATCAACCTGGTATGAACCAGATCGAAACCGTCTGAACGGGCTAAAATCCCGTCTGACCGGATGGACGCAGTCTGAACCAGATCAAGCCAAATAAAATAAAGGTCTGTACCGGTCCGAACAGGATCGAACCTGTCTAAACTGATCTAAACTGGTTTGGACCGCTTATAACCAGTCTGAGTCATTCTAAACTGGTTTGAGCTGGTCTGAACCCAATCCAAACGGTCTGAAATGGATTTTTAAAGTATATAAATTGAATTAATCCAGCAATATTTCTTTTAACAGTTGTTATTCCCTCAGCAGTCAAACTATTTAAAGATAACAGAACAGCATATAGTATCCAAAGTTCCTCTGTGCTTTCCATCTTTACATGGCTTTTTCATTACTCTATTTCTTCTACTTCTATATTTAACTTTTTGAGACAGGATTTCTCTATGTAACTTTTATCTGTCTTGGAATTTACTCTGCATATCAGGTTTACTTTGCAATCACAGAGATCTGCTTGCCTCTGTCTCCTGAGTACTGCAATTAAAGATATGTGTCAGCATACTCAGTTACTCTAATACTTTTTTTCCTTTCATTTCTTTTATTTGGAGGGTGGGGCTTTACAAGCATGTTCTATTTATTGTTTAGAGTAAAAACTTCTAATCATTTCACTCTGGTGTAATTTATCAAATATTTCTCTTTTTTTAAATTATTTTTTATTTAACATGTCGATCCCAGTTCCCTCTCACACCCTCCCTCTTATACTCTCAGCACCCTCATATGCATCCTAACCACCCTCTGTTTCCATTGCCCCACCCAACTCTACATGTAGGGCTAATGCCATCCAGGTGGGGTCATATAAATCTGTCAACTCATATGAAGTAGGGAATAGGACTTCTGTCTCTAGGTTAAGGCAGTATCCCTCCATGGGGGATGTGTCCACAGGTCCTTCTGTGCACCAGGAATACATCCTGGTTCCACTGTCTGAGGTCCCTTAGAATGCTCAGTCCTTCTGGCTGAGACCCATATTCAGGGGGGTGTGAGTCCATCACATGCTGGATTCCCAGCTATCAGTCTGAGGGCATGTTAGGTCCTCCTTGTACAGGTCAGTTGTCTCTGTGTGTTTCTGCAACTTGATCTTGTCCTCTCCCTCTGTATCTGGGTTCTAGTTTGACTCAGTATTTATGTATGCGTGTTTGCTTCTGTATCCAACAGGTACTAGATGAGAGCTCCATGATGGTGGATAAGTTAGTTGTTGATCTCACTATCTGGGAAGGGCATTTATGATAGCCTTTCCATGGTTGCTCAAATTGTTAGTTGGAGTCAGTCTTGTAGGGCTCTAGACCTTTCTTTAGGTTCAGTTTTCTCTTCAAACAAATGATGACTGCCTCTTTTATGTTCATTCTCTCTCTTTATCTCTTTTTCTCTCTCACTCTATCTCTCTCTTCTGTCTTCAATTCCTACCTTGACTCAATTTTCCTAGTTGCATATGCTTTCCTCTCCTCCCCTTCTCCTTCTCCTACTTCTGTCTCCATGCATTGCTCCCCCAATTCCCATGTGGTCTAGGGTCTTGTCCCTTACCCCTTCTGTGAGTGACTTTATATGAATCTCTTAGAATACACCTTGTCTCCTAGTTACTGTGGTGGAGTGAATTATAGGATGGTGATCCTTGGCTCTAGGTCTAAAATACATATATGAATGAGTACATACCATGTTCCTCTTTTTATGACTGGGTTACCTCATTCAGGATGGTTTCTTCTAGTGCCATCCACATGCCTGCACATTTCAAGATACCATTATTTTTGCTGCAGAGTAGTATTGTGTAGATGTGCCACATCTTCGTTATCCATTCTTCAGTTGAGGGGCATCTAGGTTGCTTCCAAGTTCTTGCTATTACAAATAGTGCTGCTATGCACATAGTTGAGCACATGTCTTTGTTGCATGGATGTGAATCCTTTGGGTATATGCCTAAGAGGGGGATTGCCGTTTTCCTGAGGAAATGCCATACTGATCTCCAAAATGGCTATATAAGTTTGCACTGCCACCAGCAGTGGAGGAGTGTTCCCCTTTCTCCACATCCTCTCAAGCATGAGTTGTCATTGGTGTTTCTTATTTTAGTCATTCTGGCAGGAATAAGATGGTATCTCAATGTTGTTTTGATTTGCATTTCCCTGATAGCTAAGGATGTTGAGCACTCTCTTAAGTGTCTTTCGGCCTTTTTGATTTCCTCTATTGAAAATTCTTCAGTTCTGTAGCCCATTTTTTAATAGGGTTATTTGGTGTTTTATTTATTACTTTCTTGAGTTTGTATATTTTGGAGATCAGCCCTTTGTCAGTTGTATGATTGGTGAAATTCTTTTCCCAGTTTGTGGGCTGCCGTTTGGTCGTGTCCACTGTGTATTTTGCCTTACAGAAGCTTCTAAGTTTGAGGAGGTCTCATTTATTAATTGTTGATCTCAGTGTCTGTGCCTGTAGTTATGTTCAGGAAGCAGTCTCCTATACCAATTTGTTCAAGGGTACCTCCTTTCTCTTCTAAGAGGTTCAATGTGGCTGGATTGATGTTGAGGTCTTTGATCCATTTGGACATGAGTTTTGTGCATGGCAACAGATATGGGTCCATCTGCAGTCTTCTACATACCATCATCCAATTGTGCCAGCACCATTTGTTGAAGATGCTTTCCTCCCCCTATTGTATTCTTTTAGCTGTTTTGTCGAAAATCAGGTGTTCATAAGTGTGCAGGTTAATATCAAGAATTTCGATTCAATTCCATTGGTCTGCCTGTCTATTTATGTGCCAATACCAGGCTGTTTTCAGAAATATAGCTCTGTAGTAGAGCTTAAAGTCAGTGATGGTGATGCCTACTGAAGTTCTTTTATTGTACAGGGTTGCTTTTGCTATATAGGGTCTTTTGTTTTCCCATATAAAGTTGATTATTATCCTTTCAAAGTCAGGCATGAATTGTGCTGGGATTTTAATGGATATTGTATTGAATCTGTAGATTCCTTTTGACAACATTGGCATTTCTACTATATTGATTCTACCTATCCAAGAACATGGGAGATCTTTCCATTTTGTGGTATCTTCTTTAATTTCTTTCTTTAGAGCCACAAAGTTATTATTATATAGGTCTTTCATTTGTTTGGTAAGCATTACCCCAAAACACTTTATGTTATTTGTGGCTATTATACAGGGTGATGTTTCTCTGATTTCTTTCTCAGCCTCTTTGTCATCTGAACATAGAAGAGCTACAGATTTTTTTTTTTTTGAGTTTATCATGTATCCTGCTAGTTTGCTGAAGGTGTTTATCAGCTGTAGGAGTTCTCTGGTAGAGTTTATTGCATTGGGCCGCTTATGTAAACTATCACATCATCTGCAAACAGAGACAGTTTGACTTCTTCCTTTCCAATTTGGATCCCTTTGATCGCCTTTTGTTGTCTTATAGCTTTAGCTAGAAATTCAAGTATGATAATAAAGAGATATGGAGAGAGAGGGCAGCCTTGCCTTGTTCCTGATTTTAGAGGAATTGTGTTAAGGTTCTCTCCATTCAGTTTGATGTTGGGTGGTAGTTTGCTGCATATTAACTTATTATGTTTAGGTATGTTCCTATTATCCCTGATGTCTCCAAGACCTTTATCATGAAAGGGTGTTGAATTTTGTTGAAGGCTTTTTCAGCATCTAAGGAGATGATCATATGTTTTTTTCTTTTTCTGTTTGTTTGTATCTTAGATCAGGTTGATAGATTTTCATATGTTAAACCATCCCTGCAACCCAGGGATAAAGCCTACTTGGTCATGGTGGATGATTTCTCTGATGTATTCTTGTATTCGTTTTCCTAGTATTTTATTGAGTATTTTTGCATCGATGTTCATGACGGATATTGGTCTATAGTTTTCTGTCATAGTTGTGTCTGTGTGAGGCTTGGGTATCAAGATAATTGTGACCTTGTAGAAAGAGTTTGGCATTGAGTTTCAGTTTCTACTGTGTGGAACAATTTGAGGAGTATTGGTATTAGTTCTTCCTTGAATGTCTGGTAGAATTCTACACTGAAATTACCTGGCCCTAGGCTTTTTGGTTTGGAAGGCTTTTGATGACTGTCTCTATTTCATTGCAGGTTATAGGTCTATTTAAGTTGTTTATCTGTTCTTGATTTAATTTTGGTAAGTGATAGTTATTGAGAAATTTGTCCATTTCCTTTTAATTTTCAAATTTTTTGGAATAAAGGTTTTCAAAATATGACCTGAACATTATCTGGATTTCCTCCGTTGTTATGTTACTTTTTCGTTTCTGATTTTGTTTATTTGCATGTTCTCTCTCTGCTTTTTCATTAGTTTGGATGTAGGTTTCTCTAACTTGTTGAATTTCTCAAAAAAACAACTCTTTCTTCCATTGATTTTCTTTGTATTATTTTTCTGCTTTCTATTTGTTGATTTCAGCCTTCATATTGATTATTTCCTGGTGTCTACTCCTCCGGGGTGAGTTTGCTTTCAGTTGTGCTGTTAATTCTCTTATGTGACTATCCTCTGTTTTCTTCATATGGGCACTTAGTGCAATGAACTTCCCCTGTAACACTGCTTTCACTTTCAAGGTGTCCCATAAGTTTGGATATGTTGTGTCCTCATTCTTGTTGAATTTTAGAAAGTACTTAATTTTTTCTTTATTTCTTCTTTGACCCAGGTAGGTGTGGTGCAATTGTACATTGTTCAGATTCCATGAGTTTGTAAGTGTGTGTTGTTGTTGAATTGCAATTTTAAAGCATGGTGGTCTGATAAGATACAGGGGACTATTCCAGTTCTCTTGTATTTGTTGAAGTTTGTGATGTCACTTAGTATGTGGTTCCTTTTAAAGAAGGTTCCATGTGGAGCAGAGAAGAAAGTATATTCTTTTTTGTTTGGATGAAATGTTCTATAGATGTCTCGTATACCCAGTTGAGACATAACTTCTGTTAGTTCTTTTGTTTCTTTGTTGAGTTTCTGTTTGGTGGTCTTGTCTAGTGGTGAGAGTGGTGTGTTGGAGTCTCCCACTTTAAGTGTGTTAAGTTTTATGTGAGCTTTGAGTTTTAGTAGCGTTTCTTTTACGAATGTGGGTGTCTTTGTATTTGAGGCATAGGTGTTCAAAACTGAGACTTTTTGTTGATGGATTTCTCCTGCCATGAATACAAAATGACCATTTTCATCTCTTTTGATTAATTTTGGTTTGAAGTCTAACTTGTTAGATATTAGGATAGCCACACCTGCCTACTTCTTGGGTCCACTTAATTGGGAGATCTTTCCCCAGCCCTTTACACTGAGGTCTATCTTTGAAGCTTAGATGTGTTTCGTGTATGCAGAAAAAGGATAGATTCTGTCTTCGTATCCATTGTGTTAGCCTGTGTCTTTTTATAGGTGAGTTAAGACTATTAATGTTGAGGGTGAGTAAGAACCATTGATTGTTGATGCTTGTTAGTTTTAGATATGTTGTTGGCAGTGGTATTGTGAATATATTTGTTCTGCTTTACCCTTGGTCTCTGGTGTAGTGGAATTACATGTTGCTTATGTATTTTTGAGAGTAGTTAACTTCCTTGGGTTGGAGTTTTCTTTCCTTTCTGTAGGGCAGGATTTATAGGTATGTATTGTGAAAATCTGGTTTTGTCATTAAATTTCTTGTTTTCTCTATCTATAATGATTGAGAGTTTTTCTAGGTATAGTAGCCTGGGCTGGCATTTGTGGACTTTTTGTACTTGTAGAACATCTATCTTGGACCTTCTGGCCTTGAGGGTTTCCATTCAGAAATCAGGTGTAATTTTGATAGGTCTGCCTTTATATGTTACCTGTCCTTTTTCCTTCGCTGCTCTTAATAGTTTTTCTTTATTCTGTTTTGTGTTTTGATTATTATATGTTGAGGGGGTCTTTTTCTTTGGTCCAGTCTATTTTGTGTTCAGTATGCTTCTTGTACTTTCATGGGCATGTCCTTTTTCAGATTGGGAAAGTTTTCCTCAATGATTTTATTGAATATGGTGTTGGCACCTTTGAGCTGGTCTTCCTCACCTTCCTCTATGCCTATTATTCCTAAGTTTGGCCTTTTCATGGTGTCTCACATTTCCTGGATGTTTTGTGTTAAGGATTTGTTGGATTTATGATTTTCTTTGGTAGATGCATCTATTTCCTCTAGTTTGTCTTCCGTGCCTGAGATTCTCTCTTCCATCTCTTGAAATCTGTTGGTTATGCTTATGTCTGTAGTTCCCAATCTTTTGACCAGTTTTTCTATTTCCAGCATTCCTTTGGTTTGTGTTTTCTTTATTTTCTCTATTTCAGTTTTCAAGTCTTAAACTGTTTCCTTCACCTGCTTAACTGTTTTTTCTTGTATTTCTGTACTTTCTTTAAGAAATTTGTTCATTTCTTCCATTTTTTTATTTTCTCTTCCATTTCTTTAAGGGATTTTCTCACATCTTGTTTGAGGGCCTTTCTTGTATTACTGTCTTCCCATAGCTTCTTCTAGTAGGTGTTGATGGTGTCTCTCCCTCTCTCTATGTTACTTCCCAAGTGGGCTTATGTGGGTCAGAGGTTCGATGTCTGTAGCTCTGGGTCTGTAGCTCTCTAGAAGATCTCTCCACAGGCAGGGGCCTGGTGATGGGGGTCAATGATCAGGCTCCAGCAGAAGACTGGTGATGGGGGTCAAATATCCCGAAGGCTGGGACTCAGGAGCTTCCTCTTGCCTATAGGTAGATCTAGCCTAGGCCTGGCACTCCAGCTGAGGCCTCTTTAGCAGAGTCTGCAATGCTGACAGGAACTCAGCGTATTCAAGCAGAGATATGCAGATCTCTGGGAGGTACCCAACTCTAGTAGAGGACCAGCAGTGGTGGTCAGAAACCAGGCAGGTGCAAATTAGGGGTGGTCCCACATGGATAGGCAGGGAGGTCTAGTGTGCTCAGAGCTGCTCCAGGAAGTTCCCTGAAGATGGCTGGATTGTTGGCTCCCCCCTCTGTCCCAGTACTCAACCAGAGTGGTCGGACAGTGGGTAGGGTAGGGCACAGGGTATGAAGAGGGCAGGCTCTCGGTGGGGGTAGAGGTGGGTGTATCAGAGCTCTAAGAGCTCTCTTGATGGGGACAGGACACAGGGGCAGGGAGTTCCGGTGCCAACCCAGGGAATTCCAGGGGAAGGGTGTAGGGGAGAGTCCACCCAAATTAGTCCCAGACTTGCCTCTAGCCAAGGCCTGGTGATGGGGGACAAAGGCTGGGCTGATACTCAGAATGTTTTCACACAGATCTAGCTGGTACCTGGCACTCTCCAGATGAGGCCTCTTTAACAGAGGCCCTGCGATGGGGGTCAAGGATCCTGCAGGCAGGAACTCAGAGGGGTCCCGCAGAGCACCATGGAATAATTTATACACTAATAAAATACCCCATATGAGAGTTAAAAATATTGATGAAAATTCCTACTAACCACTTATTTTCCACTAATAAAAAAGTGCTCTCCAAATTTTCACTGTAATCCTAGGTGTTATATTTTGGACCAGATAAGATATTTTCATTTATTTTCACTTAGTGACAATCACTAAACATACCTTTCTAAATTTTATAACATGAATTAATAAATAGGATCGACATGTAAAATAATAAATTAAATAAAAAATGATTTGACTCAAAAAACAAAACAAAAAATTAATTAAATAAATAAATAATGAACCATAATACACTAAAATATAAGACAAATGCAAATTACCCATTTATGAAGTCATTCTAAAGTAGTCCCCCCACTAAGGGAAATTTTTTAATTTATGCTTATGTAGCTTGGAGTTTTTATGTGTCCCACGCACTCCTGCAATCTCTTTTAAAATAATCTCCCTGAGGCTTAATAATAATTATAATTGTTTTGGCTAATGACTCAGACATATTACTAATTAGTTCTCACATTTAAATTAACCAATTTTTATTAATCTATGTATTGTCACGTGGCCGTGGCTCACCGTTAATGCTCTGGCATCTTTTTCCCCTGGTGGTTACATGGAATCTCCTAACTCTAACTTTCTACTTCCTGTCACTCTGCTTGGATTTCCTTCCTGGCTCTAATTTGCCTAATCAGCTTCTTTATTAACCAATGGTAATAAAACATATTCACAGCATACAGAAAAACATCCTACTTCCTTTTGCCTTTTCTTTCTAATCAAAAAGGAGGTTTTTAACTTTAACAGTAAAATTAAATATAACAAAAGAGTTATGTAGCAATAATTGCATTATAATATTTAGTTTATTTGTAGTTGGCAAAATTAAAGAAAATAATTATCTATCTTGGTGAGTATAAAGTTTTTTTTATGTAATTTGCTTTCTATTATAACTAAGGCAAACTATAACCATGTTATCTTCTACTTGATTAAAGACCCCTGAAGGATATAATATTTCCTCAGTCAACAGAAAATACATTGTAAGCAACTTCTGAAATTCTAGAGGTGACAAAGATATCTGGTTAACTGGATAGTCACCCAAAGTTATTATGTATCATTGGAGCATCCATCTTGAGTCTGTAGGCCTAGAGTGTCTAGCAGACTCTCAGTGATACAGGAAATTTGAAACTGTCTGACTGATATTTTCAGTTCGTCAATTATTTTCCTCTATATCCTGCAGAGTGTCCAGCATAATCTTCCATGAAACGGGAACCCTGGAGGCCTGCCCATCTTGTTTTGACAAGTTCAGCAGTCCCATGGAGGCGTGGGTTCGAATCCCACTTCTGACACCAGATATCGCGGTAAATAAGGATCAGGATAAACAAATAGGCCGAATAGATGTTTATTCAGGGAGAAATAACTTACAACCTAGACAGATGAACACCAGGAAATTCAACCCGATCCTCTCCTGTCCGAGTCACGCCAGAAAGAGAGCGCCTTTCCTGGCCCCCTCCGACCTCCTTCCACAGGTCACTTCCGCCCATGGCTCCACCCCCCAATGGGTGTGGTCAGTGCCAGAGAAGGACTATCTCACTACACTTATCTGTGAGTTCTGTATGTCCAGTTTATACAGACACAGTCAAGCATTACAGGCAAGGGCAGTTTCTTGCCCAAATGGCTAGCCTTGCCACATTGAAAGCAAACCTCATAATGAGTTTCTTCAATGATCACCATCCTCTTGAAGTGATTGGTGCTGCCAGAAGCAGATGTGTCTCATTTTTGAGAAAAGTCTAAGTTCTTAAAACTATTAATTTGTAGTTATTAACTATACATTACAATTTAAAATGAGCTAAATAAACATAATACCTAAAACAAGAGTAGAAATATAACAAAATTGACCTTAAATTTGCACCAATAAACCAAAATCCATACCAATGTATACTATTCATTGCTATATCAAAAGAGATGGACTGTGATCATTAACCATTTATAACCAACCCTGTTTAAATGAAAACTAACATTTACAAAGGACAGTTTGAGAATTTTGGCATAGTTTTCTATACTACTTCCTGATTGGGGGTACTGGTAATCTTATGGGGATCCTGAAAACATTTTAAATTATGGCATAATCTTGGCTGTAGTCGGCTGTAAGGTTGCATCATCTCAGCCAGTTGCCTTGAAGCTGTTCTCGATGTTGGATCACTCCAGTTGGAGACCTCTTGGGGGGTCTTACTTGTTCAAATGACATTAGCCTGAAAGGAATCCACAGCTTCTCATCTTCTGTGGAAACAGATGCAGAAGCTCTTTTCTGAAGCAACATATCTTTACACCCAAATTTTGAAGTCAAGATACCTTTATGTTGCTTTAGCTTAGCAGACCCCACATTCAAATGTCTCTTTGTAGTTAGCTCATTAACAGTCAATAAGTTTCAAAGAAAACACAATAGTTTACTATATCCAGACTGTCGGTTTATTTTCCATATTTACATATCTATCATATTTTTATTACTCTATTTCTCCTTTAAGGAGCTCAGCTTATTATCCTTAAATTATTTTTATTTTTAATTGTGAGTGTCTTTATCCTCTATTCCCTCTCCCAGACCCATGTATATTTATCAAACACACTATAGCCTGTTTAGAGGCCTTTTCTTGTCTGAATCTGTTCTTATTATGAATCTATAATCACTTTTTGACTGTTGCTTTAAATGGTTAAGTGGCCACTCTGGCTGTTAGTTCTGCCCTGCTCAGCTATTCAACATGACAGGTGGTACCAGAGAGAGTCGCAATTATCCCTATCTCTGGGAAGCAGTGCTAAATATCATACAGCTGAGCTCTTAGGTCCCTGGCTGTCTTCTCAACCTGAAGGCAGTGACTACAGGAAGCCTGTTGTACTGCAGGACCCTTTAAGAGACTGTGGGGATCTGTCATGCTGCTTAACTCATGACAGTTGGCAGCCAGCTTAGTCTCAGCATCACAGCAGGCATGAGAGACTAGGATGAGGGATAGGAAAGAGTATAGAAGTATGAGTGAATGGAAGACATAAGGGGAACCAGCCCACTGAATAAACTAAGCCTGGATCACATGGGCTCCCAGAGACAAAAAACGAGAAGCTCTTTTAACAGGGTATTTTCATTTTACTCCTAACAGTGACAATGGTGTATCTTTGATTCTTTTGCCTACTCTTGAGACTCTTTCCCTTCACTGGGCTGCCTTGTCCAGTTTTGATATGAGGGCTTTTACCTTCTCATATTGTGTTTTGTTTTGTCCTGTTTGGCTGTTTAATTTCAGAGGTCTGCTCTTTTCTGAAGAGTAGATGGAGCAGGAGTATGTCTGGAGGAGAAGAAAGGTGGTGGAGAGTTACAAGGACTGGAGAGAGGGAAAAGTGTGATTTGGATGTATTATATGAGAGAAAAATCAATTGTAAATGAAAAAATCCACTATTAAAAAAGTTGCTAACATGTTCCTTCACAAAAAAATACTTTTAAGTATGAATTTAAGCCAACATTATGAAAACTACTTAGTCCTTTTAAAATAGATAAAAGTTGTAGAATGGTTTATACATTTTATATTTAATTTAAATTGTGAATTTATATTGTATGAATAAATAATAAAATATGATTTTACGTAATATAATTGTAGGAAATCATGCTCTGTATTTTCTGGAGAATGATCAGTAATAGCCTTGATTTCGATTTTGAATGAGTGAGTTTGTTAAACACATAGGGATTCAAAGGAGGAGAAAAACTGGCAAGATAGCAAAATACATAGGAAGTTATATAGATAGATAGGTTGGTAGGCAGATTATATAGACAGGTAGATTATAGATAGATAGATAGATGATAGATAGATGATAAATAGATGGGTGGATGAATAAATATATCAATGATAGTTAATAAATAGATGAGTTGGTGAATAGATACATAGATGATAGATAGATGATAAATAGTTAGATAGATAATAGCAAAACATCATCAAATTAGCCATTCAAACAAAACACCCAGCAGAACTTCCTTAGGAAGCCTGCTTCCATCCAGCAACCTGGATTTTTCAATGGAGAGAATCCCCAGTCAGAACAAACAAAGTACAGGGATAAATAAAAGCATGGACATAAAGCCATCAAATGGGGATTTGAAAACATACAGCAGAAACTGACATGCAGATGGCAAAAGGGTCTTATGAATACAGGTAAGAAGCAAGGAAAGTTAAATACACTGAACTTATCTCTTCAATGGAATGAAGCAAGTAACTGCTTTTCCTAGAATGCTAGGAATGATATAGTTTTACAACCTACTGATCTTTTGCTGCCTGTTGAGATAGGCTCTGTCCATAACCCATTCTCATGAGTGAGGCCACTTGTTCTTTACAACAGCCTAAGTGACTCTGTGTTACCTTAGGGCCAAACCAATCTTGATACCCAAAAGTGTCAGGGTTTTTCTTCTTCTTCTTTTTCAGTCAAGCTCCCTAGATCCTAAATGTTGGGCTCTATGTCTGAGTCAACAATACTCATTCTTGGGAAAGAAGCCAGATGTCATTTGTAAAGAATCTCAACTAAATTCTTGTGCACTTGGGACTTAGTTAATTGTTATCTGAATACTATTTTCTAAAACTATACTGTATTTATATGTGACTAAAGTGAAATCATATGGCCATGGGCCAGTTACAGTAAAATCGGACTAAGCCAAGTTCCATTCTTGTCTCTTTGTGGATTGTTTTTCCCAGCCTGCAGAGGAATAACCATACTGACACAGGCTGTCCCTTTAAAACAGTTCCCTGGTGTTGTTGATTGAAAATAGCAAGTACACACTTGGGGAGTATTCCAAGTAAAACTACAGATTCACCAGATAGAGAAATATGAATCGGCCACTAAGGAGAATTAGCTAAATTTGACTGAGGAAGTTGAGGCAGCCAGGTGCAGTGCCTGATTGAGCTTCATGGCCGCATATGAGCTACCTGTACCTTCCCTTTCCCACTTTAGGCATATAAAGTTATGAGAGGCATGAATCAATGCAGGAAGCAAGTGATTACCTTCCACTATAAATATATGTCAACTCTTTTTTATTGCAGCCATTTACTTTGTTAACATATTCATTTTAATTAGTTGAAATCTTTATAAATGCAGGTGATATATTTTGATCTAATTTCACTTTGTACTCCTCCCCCCCAACTCCAGATTCTTCCCCAACTCTCCATCCCCTTTCTGTTCAATATGTGCTGCCCCTATACACATAGATGTGGTGATCCGCTTCCATTGATATCATTTAGAAACATCTGAGGTTACATGTACCTTGAAAGAATGAGACATTGTTTGCAATTTTATCTACTGTTTCCCCTTCTAGTAGTGAGTTACTTAAACTGAAATCTAAAACCACGAACATTGGCAAACACAGAATACAAAACTCCTTATGTCTACAACTATGAAATAGGAAGCTGGTCAAGGAGGAGTGGATTGGGGGGGGCAGACAGAAGGCGAGTGAGTGGGGGCTAATGGGAGGGTGGAAACTGCGGTCTGGGTGGAGATATATATATATATATATATATATATATATATATATATATATATATATATATAATTGGTTATGAACTAGGCTAAGAAATTTTCATCTTGAACTGTCACATGGCCAAATATTTCTACTTGCCAAACTGAATAAAATGTTGGATTTATTCCTAAATTCAGATAGAATCCTAACATGTAAGTCAACGGTAGCAAAATGATAGTTTAAGAGATGTTATTAAATATCATATGTACTTCCTTTAACAATATGTTCATTAGCCTCCCTGACTTTCTCAGAGTTTTATTTTAAATCTGTATAGTAAATCTTTGAAGTGCTTGACATTGTTTTAACTACGAACCTTTTTAAATCCTCAGACTCATCTTCTTTTGTTCAGCTGTTTGATTAGTGTGAGTCTAAAGGGGGTGCAGTATTAGACAGGGTCTCTGCATTTTCTTTATGGCCCAAGGAAAATAAAGTCTCAAATACTTAATTTGAACTAAAGTCCTAGCTGTATAATTTACATTATTTGAATAGTGCAAGCTCAATTTTTCACATTTAGAAGTATATTTAGGCAGATCTATCATTGTTTTTAATTAAAAACAATCTTATTTTACATGCCAATTCCAGTTCCCTCTCCCTCCTGTCCTCTCATGCCCCCCACTGACCTACCCAGTACCACCCCCATCCACTCCTCAGAGAAGGTGAGGCCTCCCATGTGTGATCATTTGGGACAGGACCTAGACCCTCCCCCATGTGTCTAGACTGAGAGAGTATCCTTATATAGTGAATGGGCTCCCAAATTCCATTTCTTTTATGAATGCTGGTTCCACTGCCAGAGGCCCCATAGACTGTCCTGACCTCCCAAATGACACCCACATTCAGGGGCCCTGACCTACTCTTATGCTGATTCCCCAGCTGTCAGTCTAAAGTCCCTGAGCTCCCACTAGCTCAGGTCAGCTATTGCTGTGTGTTTCCCCAGTATGGTCTTTGACCCGTACTCCCTGTCTGTAACTGGAGTCCCAGAGTTCAGCTCAGTGTTTAGCTGTGGACCTATCTTAAGCAGCTCTATTTTTAGAGAGCACAGATTTCTACAATAATTTAATTTCACTGAACTTTTGTAATTCAGTACCATCTGGAAATAAAATATAATGCAGATACTTTGTTTTATCACACTTTTCTACTAGGCAAAAAGCTTTGTATCTTTTGCTTTCAAATGAGTTTGTACAGGTGTGCCGAAAAATCTTTGCTTAATAATTTATTAGGAAACATCATAAAAATATTATATTTCCCTAATTCATCATTCCATGCTCCCAAAGGTTTTAAGGGAAAATAAATACAATTCAGTAATTAAAATAAGGAACACTGTTTTGAATGCATTAAATTCATTACCACGGATATTATAAACATAATGAGTCTGCAGCTTTAGCAGCTATAAGTCACTTGTTCATTAAACAAATATTTGCTGAGACTCTAAGTATATAAAATAGGCAGTGGAAATTAAATGATACTTCATATATAGTCTTTGCCATCTCCTAGAAAAATACTAACTGCATGCAATTATATAAATGATAAAGGTAATAGGTATGCTTTAATTAGGACAGGAAAGTGACTGATTATCTGATCCAATCCTTTCATTTTTTCCAGTAAGAACACTGAGCATCTTGCTCTGCTAGAGTAGCAGTAAATCTATATCAAATCTTCACAAATTAAATTAATTTGCCAAATTCCTTATTGGGATTACAAAATATTATGTTCACCAAACTTTAATACAAGAGGTGTTGGTGTGACATTATATCTCTGGTGACTTAATATAACTTAGTTACAGTAATGTATGGAGTGGAATAAAGGGTTATCTCAGTTTACAGTACACTAAGATTAAGGTATTGATTGTTTTTGTCTACTATACTGTGTGACTCCTTGTTATTATACAAAATATTTATAGTTTGAGTCATAAATGCAAGACTAATGCAAGAAGGTAACAAGTGAAGCAATTTGTGGAAAAGATCTAGACAGCTTATGCAAGTTCATAAAAATATTCATACTCAGCTAAGGCTATTGGAATTTCATTATGGGATATTATATTTACCTACTCTTTCAGAGTCTTTTAAAGTAGAGTGTAACTATATAGATAGTTTTAATTTTAAAAAATGTGCTCTAAACTACTGTCTGCTTACTGACCCAGGTTTTATTAGAATATTGTAATTCCAATTATATCATGGCCATGCTTCATAAAATGAAGAAACAAATGAACTGCAGTTTTGAACATGTTGCCAAACACTATAAGTGGCTTATTTCCATAATGCTTCACATTAACAGCATGAGATAGACACTGTTTATCATGTATGCAATTTAAAAAAATATGGAGGAATTGGTTATTAGAGTACACAGACATTAGGAGTCAAAGTTAGATAAAAATCCATGGTTCTAGAACCCAAGACATATTTTTGATTGTGAGCCTAACCTTTAATGGCTGAGCCATCTTTCAAGCCCAATCCAATGCCCCTCAACCAAAGAATGGCATCATGAAATTTGCAGGCAAATGGTGGAACTAGTAAAAACCATCCTGAATGAGGTAATCCAGACAAAGAAAGACAAACATGGTATGTACTCACTCATAAGTGGATGTTAGATGTAAAGCAAAGGATAACCAGTCAATAATCCAAATCCTTAGAGAAGTTAGGTAACAAAGAGGACCGTAAGAGGGAAGCATGAATTGCCCTAGGAACGGGACATAAATGAGATCTCCTGGGTAAACTAGAGTGATCGGGACAGAAAAGAGAAGTGGATAGGGGATGAGAACATGAGGGAATTGGATGGTCAAGTTGTGGGAGTGAATGAGAAGGAGAGCACTGAAAGAGATATATTGATAGAGGGATCCATTATGGGATTAATGAGAAACCTGGCACAAGGACAACTAATAGTGGAGAGGGTATCTGAATCAGATTGGTGAATGACCCAACTATGATCATAGAGCCTTCAACAATAATTGATGGAAGCAGATGCAATATCCACAACCACAATCCCTGGGAATCTACTGGAAAAGAGGGAGGAAAGAATCCATGATCAAGAGAAGTCAAAAGCATGAAGGGAAGTCAATAGAGACAGCTAAACCAAGCTTGTGGAAACTTATGAATCCTAGACTAACAGATGTGGAAGCTTCATGAGAGAGTTGTGAAGCTTGGATTATCTGACAGGGCCCTAGCAGTGGGACCAGGATATAAACCTGGTGCATATTAGAGCCTATTCCCTATGGTGGGATGCCATGATCAGCCTTAATGCAGGGGGTTGTGCTTGGTCTTGCCTCAACTTAATGCGCCAAGCTTTGTAGACCCCCCCCATGGGGGAGTCCTTACCTTATTCGAGGAGTGGATGGGGGATGGGTGGGGATGGAGGCAATGGGGTGGAAAGAGGGAGGGAGAACTGTGGTTAAAATGTAAAATTAAATAAAAATAAATAGGTAAATAAAATAGATAAATAAAACCCTAGATTTTGTATATTTGTTTTAATAGAACTGGTAATTACTTTGTGATACAAAAGAGGGTAAATCCTATTTGAATTAATCTGGATGAGTATTTTCCATTTGAATTTTGTCTTTCTGTGACACAAAAAAATGGAAAGAATATTCTCTATAATTAATTTCATTTACCATCAATATCTTGCCCATGAAGTTTCCACTGATGCAAGGCTCTACATTTATTTTGTGTTTGATATTTTCCAGCAGAAAAGTAAAAGAGTATTTTTATGAAAGCAAATGATAAATGACATAACAAGCCTATTTTCCATCATGGTCTTGGAATAAACAGAGGGCATTCAGGTCTTTATATGACAGCTAGAGTGGCATAAGTGACATATGTATTAGGCACATTTCACTCTGATTATATAAAGAAATGTTATACTTTGTGGGAAAAAAGAAAGCATCACATGTGACTAGAATATCTTTTTACATAATGAGAGACTACAAATTTTGGTAGACATAGATCCTATTACCACCCACCAAATGTGTCATAAATCTGTTCATAATATTTATTATTAGCGGAAAAAAATTATATGTTTGAGACATGAAATTTTATAAAAGTTATCCCATCAGACATCTGTTCTTCTATGTCTATGCTATTTAGCTGATTTTGTGTAATGCTGACATTGTCTTCCCTTTTCATATGAAGCTCTTTCCATCACATGATATAATTCTAGAAGGAGAAATAGGAGAATGCAAGAGACACCTTCAAGAATTTTCATGGGGATAGAAGTTGCTTACTTGACTTCGTATGTTCTTATACAGAGAGGGAAAAGAATAAATGTCTGTAGTTTGAAATCCGTGGAATGAAATAATTTGTTGAGATAGGTTACCAAAATAATAGAGACTCATTATCATAGTTCCTTGTTTTAAGGGTAAGCAGATCACATGAGATAACCTTGAACACACCAATAAGGTGTTGAAAGATGTTTGTCTCTCTGATATTCTGTTAGTGAGGATGAGGTCATCTCTCTTTCTTTCTTTCTCTCTCTTTGTGTGTGTGTGTGTGTGTGTGTCAGAGAGAGAGAGAGAGAGAGAGAGAGAGAGAGAGAGAGAGAGAGAGAGGGAGGGAGGGAGAGAGAGTGACAGAGAGAGATGGGGGATTTTTTATGGTTAGATTCATGAAAGTAAATTTAGTAGCATTTTCATATTCTGTCAATTTATGGAAGAGGAAAAATTACTCATTCTCTGATGGGCTCTTTGTTGTCCTCTAAGTTTTCAAAAGCTGCCATATTCACCCCTTTCTGTGGCTCTGAAAGCAGATTCTAAAGCCAGTCTTTTTCCTATTCTCCAACCATCATGATTTCTTCCCTATAGAGAATAGGAAAATGGTGCACCACCTGGTCATGAGATTGAGAGTACGAGCTGAAATTAACCCAGTGATCCTGTTTTTAGTTTTGTTTGTCTAGACTGGGGCATTGCTTTATTCATTGAGAGCATTCCAAGAAACACATTAATTTGTTTGGTGGTTTCCTACCCTGTCTACATTTTGTCAGTTTCTAGCTTTCTCTATTTTTCACTTCAACTTTTGTTTTTATGGTTACATACTTGTGTACAATTCTGTCTTTACTGCCAGAGTTCATATGGATGGAGCTTAGTGCTTGCTTTCCACCATGTGAGGTTAGGAGGTCAGACTCATGTTATCAGTCTTGGCTGGCAACAAGCATCTTCACATACTGAGCGATATCACTGCCTCATTTTTCTACATCTTTTCATAATTGATTCGTAACTCATTAATACCTCTCTGTTTTGAATCCTTGCATTTCCATGAGTGGATGTGTACATTTCTCATTGCTGTAATTGAGGGAGAAGTCCAAAATTGCTCATTGTACACTAATTAAAATAATCATTAAACCACAGCAGGTACTCAGTCTTTTTTTTTTTTTTTTTACTGTGTACATTTATTCATATGTATGTCTGTGTCTGTGTGAATGATGTGCAGTTTTATGGTTGTGGACTAAAACTTCTCCAGACAATTCCAAATTAGCTAGCTGAGATGGGCCACCTTCTCAACACTCTGGCCAGAGCTTCAGATAAAAACTTCAGATAAGCATCACCTGCTACACAGAGACCCAGGTGAAGGACATCACATGAAAACCCACTGAACTGACAAACCTCAGCTCATACTGGCTGACAGAAACTGAAGCAAAATCCATGGGCCCTGTGTTGTTCTAAGCAAGGTCATTAGCTTATAACTCATGGTTATATAGCTTGGTATTCTTGTGGGACTCTCAACTGTAGGACAGGGTGTTGTCTCTGACTGTTTTCCCTGTGTTTGGGACACTTTTCCTCCTATGGAGTTGTCTTGTCCAGAGTTGATATAAGGGTTTGTGCTTAGTCTTATTATAAGTTATTATGAACTTTCTATGGATATCCCTGGGAGGTCTTCTTTTGTGAAGAGAAGAAGACTTGTGCATTTACAGGAGAGAGGAGATGGGGGGAGTAACTAGGAGTGGAGGGAGTGGAAACTGTGGTTGGGGTGTAATGTATGAAAGAAGAATAAAAGAGAACATAATCTAACTTTCTAGAGATACCAAAAGAATAATACAAACAATTCCCATTGCTTTCTCTCCTCTATCTTTCTTTTTTTGGGGGGTGTTCTCATGTAGTTAATGCTGGCTTCAAAGAAAGACAACCTTAAATTCCTGAACGCCCTATCTGTCACCCAATGGTGTGTTTACAGATGTCCACCACTATGGTCTTCTCTTTAAATAAAAGAAACCTTAAAACAAAACTTTTGAACCACAGAGAAAAATGACTGACAAACTGCCAATACAGGTGGACAGTTTAACGTTTACTACTTTGCTGAGGAGTCTTCCAGACACACTATGACCTGTAGGCAGAAGATGGAACATTACAGAAGAACTTCTGGTGACTGAACAGGTAGTGAGTTTTCTCTGTCATTTCTAGAGTTTATATATTATCCTTATGTGGTCTTTGATGGAGTTGAAGACAAATAGTTATGGTTATAGTTTTCCCTAGTTAGAATTAAAGATAAATTACACATAAGATTTTAGACTCACAAAGATGGAATAGATGGTGAAATATTCTCTTGTTTAAATATTAACTGTGCTTCTTATTTGATGACTGTTTTGTTATATATTTTACTATGTTAAATTTAAAACCCTTCTTTTTATTTTAGACAGAAAAGATGAAATGATGGGATATGTCATTCTGTAAATATGTTTCTCATATTGGTTAATGAATAAAGCACTGTTGGTCAATAGGAAAGCAGGATAGGCAGAACTAGGAGACTAGGAGGAGAGAGGAAGTACGAGGGAGGAGAGTCAAGATGGAGGACAGAGAGAACACCAGCCCCACTCTAGTAAGATAAAAACACATGGAAATACTTAGATTAATAGAAATGGGTTAATATTTAAGACAGATATAGCGGATAAGAAATTAGTAACTGGACAACGGCATTATATCAAATGCAGAGTTTCTGTGTATTATTTGGGGCTGGCAAGGTGGTGGGACCAGACTGGCAGGTAAAACCTACTCATAACAATTGCTCACATCAGAAACAAGGGCAGGGTCAATATCAATTAATGCACACTGCAGCTAACTGCACGTTAGAAGTTTGGCTGTGTAGTTCTGCTAACTACAGGGAAAGCCATTGCATCTCTTGTTCCTCTATGCTGGATTCCTCATATTGAAAACATTCATGATGTTTCCAGATCCTATTATCCATTCTCATGTGTGTTTTCTAAAAATCTGAATTCATTAATTCCTTTTAATGTTACTGAAAAGTAACATTGTGTTTTAATATAACCCTCATCTATACCAAAATGACAAATTCAAATAAACTTCCTCCATCTACCAAAAGGACAAATAACCTTTCTCCCTCAAAACATGCTCAAAGGGGTAGGCCACATTGTTAATAACATATATTCTAATTACTGAACATATGGCTTTATATGACACATTCATTATATACTATTGAATTATTTAACCCTGATTAACAACAGACCCTCATTGTAATCACTTAAAATGTGAACATTTCCGTTAGTTCAGATGAGTTTATGGCCTAACTCAACTTGACTAAGCAGCTCTGACCTCTTATTAAAGGCTCTCTGGATTTAGTCACAAGTGTGTAAGAGATGAGGTGATCTTGGGCATTGAATTTTTGTGTGATTTTAACAAGTGAGAGAACAACTGAAAAGGAAGAAATAAATATCAGTTCACATTTAGAAAGGTTTTGGTCCAGGAGTGCAAAGGGGGCATGACAGAGATGAACAGATCACATCATCTCAACCAGGATGCCAAGATAAAGGGGCAGGCAAGAGAGGACAGAGAAAAATATAGGTCCCCAATGAGACACAAACAAGAGACTTAGTGCACACAAATTAACACTTTACGAAAAAAAGGATCTCAAAGTTGATGAAAACTCTCACTAGTAGAAGACACATCATCAACTCCCGCCCCTGGGTTCTTATCAGCATGGTGTTTTCTTAAAAGCACAGTGCAACCCTCACAAACACCAACCTTCCTAATATCTTGATGTTGGACATCTGGCCTCCACACCAGGAGAAATCATTGACCACTCTTTACATAGTATCCAGCCTAGAGCATTTTTTATAACACCATAACTGTCTTAAGACAACGTCTAAGATGGGGTTGCCTATATATTTTTAAGAATGTTTGATGTCCTATCTCCTAGGAAGATAGTAAGTCACTGAACTGACAATGTTCAATGATTAGATTTGCACTATACTTCATAATCTTCATAATGATGTTAACACTGACAAAATTGTATCAGTGCGTTTAATGAATGAACATATTTGTCAACCATCCTGTGTATCAGTGGGGATTGCATCATATATTTGGGATTGTTATTTTTACCTCATTTTCAGGTCATTGGTATAAACAGTTTTTTACTTAGGTCATTGTAAGTTTTCTTAATGCTTTTTGGGAAATGTCATCCACTGTTTATTATAAGCTCATTAGAAAAAGTCAGTATTACATCAATATATAAATACTCTAAGAATCTATATTATATTTAAAATTTTTTGCTTTTTGTGTATATACTTATCTGCTTTATACATTGTTATTGGCATCTGTGTGGTACAGGAATATTAACTATAAATATGCCTGTCATTTCCTCTGTAATTAATTCATTTAATGTTTACAGAAAAATTACTTCTTACATTTAGATCATTATTAAGCATAGGATTTGCTTTTGTGCAAATTATGAAATAGTATGCTAAATTTATTGTTCTTCCATAAAGATAGCTAATTATTTCAATGTGATTTATTAATAGTTCTCCCCTCTTCCTCACTGATTTATATGCACCAGTGACATATTTATGTGTGACTCTTCAGTTCTCTGTTCTGTTCCATTGATCTATTTGTTTAATCTCACATAAAACCGCCCTACTTTAAACCCACGGATGCGTTATAGATCTTGATGTCTAACAGAGAAAGTCATCATGATGTTTTCTTTCAAAATTGACTTGATCATCTTTGGCTTTGTTACATTTCTCCATAAACATCAAAGTTAGCTTTTCCATCTACAAATATTCCAGCTATTCTTCTATTTCAATTTTAATTTATAATAAATTATTTTAGAAAATTATAACAGTCATAAATGTATGTATTTTTGAATTTAGCTTTCTTTTCATGTCCTTTACTATTGAATGAGATCCACCTGTGGACAAAGATCATAGTGATAACTGTGCTAACTTAACTTTTAGGTAAGTTTTATAATATTTCTTTTGTTATTGTTAACATTAGCTATGTGCTTTTTGAATATATTATGAACAATAGTAGGTTTAATTGTGAATTCTCCATACATGTGTACAATGTATATTGACCATATTTACCCTCCACTATTCTCTTTTGTCTTCTTCATACTCCTGGTGATCACCTTCTTCTTCCAAATAGTCCATCTTTGGTTTTCATGGTCATATTTGTTACTTCGTTGTTATTGCCTTTAGTAATTCAACAACATTTAATTAGAGTTGCCTATAGGAACATGAACATTTAACCTGCAACTATATCATAGAAGGAATTGTCTCTCCACTTCCCACCATATTTAGCTTCCCATAAATCATTAAGAAAGAATAGTGCTTCCAGGAGCACCTCTATGTTTGTGACAGGACGCTGATGGCTCTACCAATCACCAATCTTATTCAAGTTTTTTTTTTTTTTTTTTTTTTTTTTTTTTTTTTTGGTTTTTCGAGACAGGATTGCTTTGGAGGCTGTCCTGGAACTAGCTTTGTAGACCAGGCTGGCCTCAAACTCACCGAGATCTGTCTGCCTCTGCCTCCCACATGCTGGGATTAAAAGCGTATGCCACCAACGCTGGGCATTTATGCATGTTTTTTTTTAAATAACCACAATCACTTTGAACTCAAGAGTTGAACAGCTGTGTCATGGCTTAAAGAGAGCATTCCTCCACCCTTTCTTCAGCTCTTTCAGCCTTCCTGCTCCTTCCGTGATGGTGATGTTCCCTGAACCTTGCAGGATGTCCTATTTGTGGTTGAGCAATAGAAAGTCACTCATTCCCATCTGGTCATGTCTCTCAGCAGTTATAATTGTCCACTGTAAGAAGAAAATTCTCTGACCTGAGGTGGCATGAGATGTAATCTCAGGGCATAGACATAGTTATTTAGAAGGCAATTTGGCAGATCCATCAAATCAACAAAACAAAAGCTTCAGACTCACTATTAGGCTCTCTATCCTCCCCAAATGTAGGCTTTTCGGTATGTTTATAGTACCTGTTGACATGTGGATTTCAGAGGAACAACTTGCAGGAGTTGGAATTCTTATATCACTCTATGGGTCTGGGAATTGAAATCAAGTTGTCAATTTTGACAGTGAGTTCTTTCAACTGCTGAGCATTCTTGTTAGTTTTTCCTCCTTCATATACATGACATTTTCAAATTTTAGGAGCGCTCATTGTACTTCCCTTCTGTGTATGTTTCTCTTATTGGTTGATGAACACTGATTGACCAATAGCCAGACAGTAAGTGTAGGTGAGCCTCCCATATAAGAAGAATGCTGGGAAGAGGGAGGCAGAGAGGAGCCACCATAGGGACACCATTTAGCTGCCAAGGAAGAAATGAGACTGGACATCACTGGTAAGCCCAAGACTACATGTAAATACATAGATTGATTGATATGGGTTAACAATTAAGAGAAAGATAGCCACTGAGAATTATAAGCCATTGGCCAAACAGTTTATGATTAATATAAGCCTCTTTGTATTCATTTGGGACCCAATGGCTATAGGAAAAGATAGAACAGAAAATTCCATCTACAGTTTCAGTTTTTTAAGCCCAAATGAGAGCCCTGCTTAGTTGATTCAGTGGGCCATGGTCTTCTGATGTCCTGCAGCCCCTCTCATTCCTTCCCTTCTTCTGACATTCCTGGACCTCCTAGGGAAATGCCCTTTGGAGACCTCCAGTTTAGACTCTCTCTGCATAATGTTTGGCTGTGGATCTCTGTATCTTCTCACATCTGCTGCAGGAGGAAGCATCTATGATAAAAACTAGTCATGGGTATATCAGGATACCACTAGGAATCATTTAATCATTTTTTTTCCAGTTGTTGTATCCTAGATCTATGGGTGTCCATTTTCTAGTCCTAATTGATTCTATCCTATATCTAAGGGCATCCAGTCTTGGTTTCATCATCAAAGCAGTGAAGGGAACATGTTTCTGCTCATGGCATAGGCTGCAAGTTAAAACAAACATTGGTTTCCATTCCTATATGTTTTTTGCCACCATTGTCACAGCATATCTTGCAGGCAGAACAAATTATAGGTCAAGTGTTTTGTGGCTGGGTTGGTATCTAGGCTTCTCTTTCCATAACCCATAGAATACATCTTGCACCAAAGAAACTAGAACTTAGGAGGTGAAGACTCCAACCCCATACCAGTTCTACCTCTCTATGTTCCATGAGCTGAGCAGAAGTTATACTTGGCAGTTGGGCCCTACTCTCAGTTTTCAAGTGGTGATCTTCTGTTCTAGCATCAGCCTGGGTAGTTTATGTATCTCCATTGGACCTTTTGTGCCAAAAGCTCAACTGAATGTAATTCTTCCCTGCCTGGATAGTAACAATGAGTTCAGAGTTGATATACTCTACCACTGGTGTCCTCACTAGGGTCATTCTCTTTGATTCCAGAAGTTTTCACTGCACTAATTTCCACACCACACCCAAAATGCTTCCCAACCTCAGCTGTCTCTCCTTGCACTCTCTTTTACATTCCTTCCCTCCTGTCTCATCTCTCTTGTTATTATCCCCACTCACTCCCATTCCACAGACAAAATCTATTCTATTTCCTTTTCCCAGGGAGATAAATTCTTACCACATATAGCCCTCCTCTTTACCTATCCCCACTGGGTTTGTGAATTGCAGCCTGGCTATCATTTACTTAACAGCTAATCCCATTTATAATTGAATACATACCATACTTACCTTTCTAAGTTTGGGTTATGTCAGTCAGGATGATGTAGAAAAATTGTTTTCACAGAATACATTCCGATGATATTTTTTCTTCTGTGCTAATTCCTCCCAAATCCACCCCACCTCCCTGGCTCCCAGTAGTTTGACACTTAACTTTAGCAAAATGTACTGCTTTATGGAAAATTTAAGTGGCGCTGGTAAAATGGTTGAATGTGTACTTGCTGCTTTTATAGAAAATCAGGGTTCAGTTGATCTCCCTACACGGTGGCTCACAAGTATCCAACACCCTCTTATCCTTTCCATAAACACCAACATAGCTCTGTGATACATATGCATACATGCAGTAAAACACTCATATACAAATAATGAATATATCTTAAAATGCATAGAAAACTAGTAGATTTGCAAGGTTTGCAACAATTAAGTTGCTCAATGCTTATTTGATGATATAAAAGAAAATACAAAAATTAATAACTGCCATTTTTATACACTCAGAATTTGAGAGGGCTGAGTTAAAATCACTTTTGTTTTACATAATGTACTATCAGGTATTACTCCATGGGATTCTGTTTGTTAAATAACTTTTTTGTTCAGTGGTTCCTGAAAATGTTATGATTTATGGAAATGGTATTAATTTCATAATCTTGAAATCTGAATTATACCAAAAATGCAATCAGACTTACAATTTTACTTATAACAACAGATTTTTAAAATATCATCAATCACATAATCATAATTTTGAAAGTAGATTTAACCAGATCAAAAAATAAAATCATATTTAGTAAAATATTTTTCTGCTCATAGAGAAAAAGAAATCTTCTACATTCCTAGAAATACCCATGGTATCTGTAGTTGTTTTATAGGAATATTATCACAACTTATCTCAAAATTTTCTGCATGAGTTTTAAAAGGAAATTTTAGTCACATACTTTTGAATATGCACAAATATGAGTACACCTTACAAAGAAAATTTTGCAATGAATCTAATACAAATGAAACATTTAAGGATTTTATTGGAAAAAATATGGCATATCTGCCTCAATGTATTCTGTAACTACTAATGTAGACTCTTTTTTTGTTTGCTTGTTTTGTTTTTTGTTTTTGTTTGTTTGTTTGTCTGTTTGTTGGAGGCAGGATTTCTCTGTGGCTTTTTAGGCTGACCTGGAACTAGCTCTTGTAGACCAAGCTGGACTAGTTGGTCTAGAACTCACAGAGATCTGCCTGCCTCTGCCTCCCGATTAAAGACATGTGCCACCACCACCCAGCATTAATGTTTCTTTTAATACAACATACTCTTTATTAATATAAAGTAAATCACACATTATGCGTTTGTTTTTATTTCTTCTACTCTGCATATTTTCTATTTTATTGGTTTCTAGTTCCATCAATTTGCCTTCAAATTTCCTGGTTTCCTTGTTTTTAACAACTGATACTTCATTGTGTAAATGCAACATATTTTCTTTATACATTCTTTGGTAGAGGGACCTATAGTTTGTATCCAGGTTCTGTCTATTACAAACAAAGCTGCTATGAACACAGTTGAACAAGTGTCTTGGTGGTATGATTGAGCATCTTTTGGCTATATGCCCATGAGCAGTATAGCTGCGTCTTTGATAAGTTGATTCCCAGTTTTCTGAGGAACCGCCACACTGATTTTGAAAGTGGCTGTATAAATTTGCACTCCTACCAGCAACAGAGGAGTGTTTCTCTTGTTCTACAGCCTCTCCAACATGAGTTGTCACTTGTATTTCCATCTTTGAAATTCTGACAGCTATATTCACTTGTAAATGGGTATTAGCTGTAAAAGTATAGGATAGATATGCTACAATCCACAGACTGAGAGAGACTAGGTAAAAAAAAAAAAAAAAAAAAAAAAAAAAAAAAAGGAGAGTTCATAGGGGTGATACCCAAATCTCCCTAGGAAGGGGAAATTGAAAAGCTATCTTGAGAGGACTGAGAGAAGGTGGAGATGGGAACATGAGCAAATAGGTTGGGGTAGACAAGGAGAGGAAGAGTGCTGAGGGGAACTGCTCAGGGTACACTTTGAGAGGAGGCAGAAGCCTGGTTCAGGGAATCTCCCAGGGAACTATGGGAAGAACCCAAGACTTAACTTAAAAATACTTGACAAATAATTTGAACTGGCCAACTCCTCTGACAAAATTGGTGCCTGACCCAACTGTTATCATACAAGTATCATTCTGCTACTGGTGGAGGCAGATGCAGAAAGACTCAGAGCCAAACATTAGGCAGACTTCAGAAATCCAGAGGAAGAGGAGAAAGGAGTTTAGGAGCCAGAGGGTCAAGAACATCATAAGAAGGCTCATGCAGTCAACAAACAGGGGCCTCATTGGTGCTCACAGAGAATGAATGGAAAATCAGGGAGCCTGCATGAGACTAACCTAGGCACTCTGCATGTTACAGTTGTGTAGCTTGTTCCTTTTATGAGACTCTTAGCAGCCATACCAGGGACTGTTTTTGATATTTTTACCGGCTTTTGTGACCCTACTTTTCGTATAGGATTGTCTTGCCCAGTCTTAATGCATGGGAAGGAGGTACTTAGTCTTACTGCAAGTTGATGTGGCATGTTTTATTGATTCTTATAGGAGACCTGCCCTTCCCTGGATGGAGTTGGAATATAAAGTGGATTGGGAATGGGAAGGAGGGAATGGAGTAAAGGGACTAGAAGGGGAGGATGTTTTGGGGGGAGGCTGTGTCCCAGATGTAAAATAGATAAATACAAGTATACTTTAATAATTCTTTGAGATTTTCAAATATGCCTATAATATAATTTGATGACAGTAACCCCAAGCCCATTGCCTTACTCTTCCCAGATCCATTCCCAACAAACAGCAACTCCCAAATATTATCTTGTGTTTTTTTTTTTTTTTTTCTTAACCTACTGAATACTTATGGGACAATCCAGAACAGCATGGTTTGTCTAGCAGGGACCACATCCTTAAAAAAATCTTCCTTTCCCAAGAGACATCAACTGATAATAGATCTTCAGCTAGTGGTAGAGGCTCAAGAGTCCCACTCTCTTGCATATTAAACTTTTACCTGGCTGGATCTTGTGCAGGTTTTGTGCTGGCAACCACAACTTCTTTGAATTCATACCTATTGTGTCTCTTCCATGTCCAGAAGACAGTCTCTGTCTGGTAGTTCCCGATAACAAATTATTACCACCTTTCTGTCTCTTCTTTGGTGATGTTCACTGAGCTGTGGAGGAGGGATTGTGATCTAAATGTTCCATTTTTTCGATGAATACTCCATAAATATTCTATGCATTTTGACCTATTCTGAGTTTCAGAAGTAACAGTTGTCTAATGCATAGTGGAACTTCTATAATGAAGTAGGAGACCTATGTAAACATATGAATATAAAGATATGAATATGGACATCAGTTTTATATTTTTGAGTGTTTATCACTCCCCCCATGCCTTTTTTGCCTCATAGTCCTGTGTATCATATACATATATACATATATATGTATATATTTTTTCAAAAGCAATCATGGAACATCTTTTGTCTTTTTATAAAACTCCAGCTACATAAATACTATTAATACTTTATTTTATAGAGTGTATAATTGTGCATTTTAAGAAATAATCATGATTTTGCCTTTTACATAACAAAATATGTAGATTTTCTTTTTTGAACATAATTGATTGTGAACTTATCAAAAAGTATCCTTTCATATATTTCCTGACTACCCTGTTCCTATACTGATGTTTAAGCTTTTAGCCTTTCCTATACTATGGAAAGCACTTCTTTTTTGCTAATTTTGAGATAAAATGGCATTAAGTATTCCAAATTGGTATTGTACTCTGTTGAATCAACCTTATGAGTAGCCTGAGCCACAACACTTGGACAAATTGTATAATTACCATAGATATAAACAAACTGCTGCATTTGTGAGCCTGGACATCTTAAAGAACATCAAGCATGCATTTGAGTTACTATGGATGGCACCAGGCTAGTAACTTACAGATGGACTTAAGCATCCTTTTAAATAAAGACTAAGATCTTCTAAAACACCAAGGATGTGTTTATTCTTTATAAATAATAAAAAAATTCATAATCTTCTTTCACTTACCATCTATGAATATTATATAAATACAAGGTTTTTGATTGAATGATTTTGACAAGTAGGAAGCAATAGATTCTTTAGTGTAATGAACAAAATTTAAGTCCTGTCCCCAAATTTGGCATAATCGCGTAAGCTTTTGAGCATTTAATACAGGAAAAGAACCTAATGTGAGAAGGAAAATCATTTGAGGATTATTCTTATTTGTTTAATATTCTTTTGGAAATCTTTTGGTACAAGGCCTGGGCTGCTTCATCCATAATTCCCCACCAGCTTTCCATTTCTACCAAAATTGACATGGTAGTGAATATTTTCATGTTTTAGAATTCTAGAGATCATTAAATTTTATCATTCAAACATAAGTTTAAATACTGTGATTTTTGTCCCACATATCATTCCAGGTAAGGGGAAGCCAAGATAAGTAAATAAACAGTAAGCCTTATCATCCCTAAATCTAGATAGGGTAATACAATAATAGGAATTTGATTGTTTTTTAGACTTTTGTCTGCACATCCTGAATCTATTTGCAACACTCTCATGTTTGACAAATGTGACTACCTACTGTATAGAGTATCCCATCTTTCTGGGCTCCTGCATCTACTGCTATATCTGATGATATAGCCTGCCCTGAGCGTTGCTCTCCATCTGCCCCTTCATCTTGTCCTGCAGGATTTCATATTTTTTTGTCTTCTCCTCTATTTTTTTATTTATTTATTTTATATAACCAAGTCCATTTAAATGAAAAACAACATTTATAGACAATATTTGGGAATTTGGACGTCATTCTTTCCAAACTACTTCCTGATGGTAAGGGGCGCTGTCATGGGGGATTCTAAAAAGATGCAGAAATCCTGGCTGTAGTCTGTCAGGCTGCTTTGTCCAGCTGTTTTGAATGTAGGATAACCTGGTACTCTGTTTCAAGTGGTCTGGCTTGATCAAACAACATTAGTCTGGAAGGAATCCACATCTTTTCATTTTCTGTGGAAACAAAAACAGAAATCCTTTTCCCCAGTAACTTGTCCTTGAACTTAAATTTTGGAGTCAACGCATTTTTTTTAACTTAATTTATTATTTTACATGTCAATCCCAGTTCCCTCTCCCTCCCTCACTCTCTCCCTCCCTCCCTCCTCCCTCCTTCCTTCTCTCACTTTTACCCTCTCTGCCCTCTCACATGCACTCTAACCCCACTCCCCTCCCATCCCCTCACACCAATTCCATATGTAGGGCAATGCCATCCAGTTGGGGTCATGTAGGTCTGACAGGTTATGTGAAGTAGGGACTAGGGCTTCTCTCCTGTCTCTAGATTAAGGCAGTTATCCCTCCATGGGGGATGTGTTACCAAGGTCCTTTGGTGCAGCAGGGATACATCCTGGCTCTACTGTCTGAGGTCCCTTAGACTGCTCAGTCCTTCTGGCTGAGACCCTTATTCAGGGGGGTCTGAGTCAGTCCCATGCTGGCATCCCAGCTATCAGTCTGGTGGCCTGTTAGCTCCTCCTTGTTCAGGTAAGCTGTCTATATGTGTTTCTGCCACCTGGTCTTGTCCTCTCCCTCTGCATCTGAGTTCTACTTCGACTCAGGATTTATGTATGGGTGTTTGCTCCTGTTTCCAACAGGCATTAGTTGAGGGCTCCATGGATAAGTTAGTTGTTGATCTCACTCTCCAGGAAGGGCATTTATGGTAGCCTTTCCACAGAAGTTCAAATTGTTGTTTGGCAGCAGTCTTGTAGTTCTCTAGATCTTTCTTTGTGTTCAATTTTATCTTCAAACCAATATTGGCTCCCTCTTTTATGTTTCTCTCTCTCTCTCTCTCTCTCTCTCTCTCTCTCTCTCTCTCTCTCTCTCTCTTTCCTGTCTTCTATTCCCAACCAGGCTCAATCTTCCTGGTCGCACATGGTTTCCTCCCCCCCCCCTCGTTTTCTCCTACTTCTCTCTCCATTCGCTGGGGGACTTGTCCCTTACCAGTTCTGTGAGGGACTTTATATGAATCTCTTAGAATACACCTTGTATCATAGTTCCACTGGTGGTGTGACTTATAGGCTGGTGATCCTTTGATCAAGGTCTAAAATCCATATATGAGTGAGTACATACAGTGTTCCTCATTTTGTGACTGGGTTACCTCATTCAGAATGGTTTCTTCACGTGCCATCCACTTGCCTGCGAATTTCAAGATAACATTATTTTTTTCTACAGAGTAGTATTGCATTGTGTAGATATGCCACATCTTCATTAACCATTCTTCAATTGAGGGGCATCTAGGTTGCTTCCAGGTTCTTGCTATTACAAACAGTGCTGCTATGAACATAGTTGAACAGATGTCTTTGTTGCATGGATGTGAATCCTTTGGGTATATGCCTACTAAGAGGGGGATTACCAGATCCTGTGGTAAACTAATTCAAATTTTCCTGAGGAACCGCCATACTGATCTCCAAAATGGCTGTATGAGTTTGCACTCCCACCAGCAGTGGAGGAGTGTTCCCCTTTCTCCATTTCCTCTCCAGCATAATTTCTCATTGGTGTTTCTAATTTTAGCCATTCTGGCAGGAGTAAGATGGTATCTCAAAGTTGTTTTGATTTGCATTTCCCTGATAGCTAAGGATGTGGAGCATTTTCTTAAATGTCTTTGAGCCTTTTTATTTCCTCTATTGAGAATTCTTTCTTCAGTTCTGTACCCCAGTTTTTTTAAAAGGGTTATTTGTTGTTTTGTTGACTAGTTTCTTGAGTTCTTTGTATATTTTGGAGATCAGCCCTTTGTCAGATATAGGATTGGTGAAAATATTTTCCCAGTCTGTGGGCTGCCGTTTTGTCTTGTCTACTGTGTCCTTTGCCTTACAGAAGCTTCTAAGTTTGAAGAGGTCCCATTTATTAATTGAGTCTCTCAGAGTCTGGGCCCCTGGTGTTATGTTCAAGAAGCAGTCTCCTATAACAATTTCTTCAAGGGTACCTTCTACTTTTTATTCTAAGAGCTTCAATGTGGCTGGATTGATGTTGAGGTCTTTGCTCCATTTGGACATTAGTTTTCTGCATGGTGACAGACATGGGTCTATCTGCAGTCTTCTACACACCCTCATTGTGCCAGCACCATTTGTTGAAGATGCTGTCCTTGCCCTATTGTATAATTTTAGCTATTTTGTCAAAAACCAGGTGTTCATAGGTGTGTGGGTTAATATTAGCATTTTCAATTCGATTCCATTGGTCTACCTATCTATTTTCATGCCAATACCAGGCTGTTTTCAGAACTATAACTCTGTAGTAGAGCTTAAAGTCAGGAAAGGTGATGCCTCCTGAAGTTCTTTTATTGTATAGGGTTGTTTTATCTATCATGGGTCTTTTGTATTTCCATATAAAGTTGACTATTATCCTTTCAAGGTCGGTGAAGAATTGTGGTGGGATTTTAATGGGGATTGCATTGAATCTGTAGATTGCTTTTGGCAAGATTGCCATTTTTACTATGTTTATCCTACCTATCCAAGAGCATGGGAAATCTTTCTATTTTCTGGTATCTTCTTTAATTTCTTTCTTTAGAGCCACAAAGTTCTTGTTATATAGGTCTTTTACTTGTTTGGTAAGCGTTACACCAAGATACATTATGTTGCTTGTGGCTATTGTAAAGGGTGATGTTTCTCTGATTTCTTTCTCTGTCTCTTTGTCATCTGAAAAAATTAGGGCTACAGATTCTTTTTAGTTTATCTTGTATCCTGCTACTTTTCTGAAGGTGTTTATCAGGTGTAGGAGTTCCCTGGTAGAATTTATTGGGTTGCTTATGTAAATTATCATATCATGTGCAAATAGAGACAGTTTGACTTCTTCCTTTCCAATTTGGTTTCCCTTGATCTTCTTTTGTTGTCTTATAGCATTAGCTAGAAATTCTAATACGATATTGAAGATATATGGAGAGAGAGGGAAGCCTTGTCTTGTTCTTGATTTTAGAAGAATTGGCTTAAGTTTCTCTCCATTCAGTTTGATGTTGGCAGTTGGTTTGCTGTATATTGTTCCTATTATGTTTAGGTATGTTCCTGTTATCCCTGACCTCTCCAAGACCTTTATCATGAAAGGGTGTTGAATTTTGACGAAGACTTTTTCTGCATCTAGGGAGATAATCATATTTTTTTTCTTTTTCGGTTTGTTTATATGGTGGATCACATTGATAGATTTTCGTATGTTAAACCATCCCTGCATTCCAGGGATGAAGCATACTTGATCATGTTGGATGATTTCTCTGATGTATCATTGAATTCGGTTTGCCAGTATTTTATTGAGTATTTTTGCATCGATGTTCATCAGGGATATTGGTCTGTAGTTTTCTTTCTTAGTTGTGTTTTTGTGAGGCTTGGGTACCAAGGTTATTGTGGCCTCATAAAAAGAGTTTGGCAATGAACCTTCTGTTTCTATCTCGTGGAACAGTTTGAGGAGTATTGGTATTAGGTCCTCCTTGAATGTCTGGTAGAATTCTGCATTGAATCCATGTGGCCCTGGACTTTTTTTGGTTGGAAGGCTTTCGATGACTGCTTCTATTTCATTGCAGGTTATAGGTCTATTTAAGTTGTTTGTCTGTTCTTGATTTAATTTTGGTAAGTGATAGTTATCCAGAAATTTGTCCATTTCCTTTGAATTTTTAATTTTTGTGGAATACAGATTTTCAAAGTATGACCGGAAAATTTTCTGCATTTCCTCTGTGTCTGTTGTTATGTTCCCCTTTTCATTTCTGATTTTGTTAATTTGCATGTTCTCTCTATGCTTATTCATTACTTTGGATAAAGGTTTACCTATCATGTTGATTTTTTCAAAAAACCATCTCTTTGTTGCACTGATTTTTTTGTATTGTTTTCCTGGTTTCTATTTTGTTGATTTCTGCCTTCAAGTTGATTATTTCCTGGCGTCTAGTCCTACGGGGTGAATTTGCTTCTTTCTGTTCTAAGGCTTTCAGTTGTGCTGTTAATTCTCTTATGTGATTATCCTCTGTTTTCTTCACATGGGCACTTAGTGTAATAAACTTCCCTAATAGCACTGCTTTCAAGGTGTCCCAAATGTTCGGGTATGTTGTGTCCTCATTCTCGTAGAATATTAGAAAGTCCTTAATTTCTTTCTTTATTTCTTCTTTGACCCAGGAGTAGTGCAATTGCACATTGTTCAGTTTCCATGAGTTTGCAGGTTTTCCGTTATTTCAGTTGTTCTTGAATTCCAATTTTAAAGCATGGTGGTCTGATAAGATACAGGGGACTATTCCTATTCTCTTGTATCTGTTGAGGTTTGTTATACCACCTAGTATGTGGTCCATTTTAGAGAAGATTCCATGTGGAGCAGAGAAGAAGTTATATTCTTTTGTCTTTGGATGGAATGTTCTATATATGTCTGTCATACCCAGTTGAGACATAACTTCTGTTAGTTCTTTTGTTTCTTTGTTAAGTTTCTGATTTGTGGTGCTGTCTAGTGTTGAGAGTGGTGTATTGAAGTCTCCCACTATAAGTGTGTGACGTTTTATATGAGCTTTCAGTTCTAGTAGTGTTTCTTTTACAAATGTGGGTGACTTTGTATTTGGGGCATAGATGTTCAGAACTGAGACTTTGTGTTGATGGATTTCTCTTGCGATGAATATGAAATGACCATCTTCATCTCTTTTGATTAATTTTGGTTCGAAGTCTAACTTGTTAGATA
Source organism: Phodopus roborovskii (assembly GCF_943737965.1). NCBI lineage: Eukaryota > Metazoa > Chordata > Mammalia > Rodentia > Cricetidae > Phodopus > Phodopus roborovskii. The sequence continues at coordinate 26,074,632 of NW_026126567.1, forward strand.
TTAGGATAGCTACGCCTGCTTGCTTCTTATTTCCATTTGATTGGAAAATCATTTCCCAACCCTTTACCCTGAGGTAATGTGTATCTTTGAAGCTTAGATGTGTTTCTTTTATGCATCAGAAGGATGGATTCTGTCTTTGTATCCACTCTGTTAGTCTGTGTCTTTTTATAGGTGAGTTAAGACTATTAATGTTGAGGGTGAGTAAGGAACATTGATTCTTGATGCTTCTTTGTTTTAGGTTTGTTGTTGGCAGTGGTATTGTGAATATTTTAGTTCTGCTTTACCCTTCGTTTTTGGTGTAGTTGGATTATCTGTTGCCTACATTTTTGTGAGCATAGTTACCTTCCTTGGGTTGGAGTTTTCCTTCCAATAACTTCTGTAGGGCCGGATTTGTAGATACGTATTGGGAAAATCTGGTTTTGTCATTGAATATCTTGTTCTCTCCATCTATATTGACTGAGAGTTTTGCTGGATATAGTAGCCAAGGCTGGCATTTGTGTTCTCTTAATACTTGTAGAACATCTATCCAGGACCTTCTTGCCTTGAGGGTTTCCATGGAGAAGTCAGGTGTAATTTTGATCAGTCTGCCTTTATCTGTTACCTGTCATTTTTTCCTTCACTGCTCTTAATATTCTTTCTTTATTCTGTATGCTAGGTGTTTTGATTATTATAGGTCGAGGGGTCTTTTTTCTTTGGTCCAGCCTATATGAGGTTCGGTTTCTTGTACTTTCATGGGCATGTCCTTCTTCCGATTTGAAAGTTTTCCTCAATGATTTTGTTGAATATGTTTTCAGCACCCTTGAGCTGGACTTTCTCACCTTCCTCTATGCTTATTATTCTTAGGTTTGGCCTTTTCATGGTGTCCCACATTTCCTGGATATTTTGTGTTAAGGATTTGTTGGATTTATGATTTTCTTTGGTCGATGAATCTATTTCTTCTAGTTTATCTTCTGCGCCTGAGATTCTCTCTTCCATCTCTTGAAATCTGTTGGTATGCTTGTGTCTGTAGTTCCCGATTTTTTACCTAGTTTTTCTATTTCCAGCATTCCTTCGATTTGTGTTACCTTTATTTTCTCTATTTCAGTTTTCAAGTCTTGAACCATTTCCTTTGCCTGCTTAACTGTTTTTTCTTGGCTTCTGTACTTTCCTTAAGGAATTTGTTCATTTCTTCCACTTTTTTGTTTGTTTTTTCCTCCATTTCTTTAAGGGATTTTCTCACATCTTCTTTGAGGGCCTCTATCATTTTTATGATGGTAATTTTTAAGTCATTCCCTTCTGCTTCCTCTGCTTTGTTGTTGTGTTCCGTTCTAGTTGGTGTAGATTCCCTAGATTCTGGTGGTGTCATGCTTGTCTTTCTGTTGTTAGCTGTTTTCTTGTATTGCCTTCTTCCCATAGCTTCTTCCAGTAGGTGTTGGTGGGGTCTCCCCTTCTCTCTGTGGTACTTCCCCGGTGGGCTTATGTGGGTCTGAGATTCAATATCTGTAGCTCTCTGTGGTCCAAGGACTCTAGGAGGTCTCTCCACAGACAGGGACCCAGGGATGGGGTCAAGGATAAGGGTTCAGCAGAAGATGCCAGCAGGAACTCACAGTGGTCCTGCAGAGATAGGTGGATCTCTGGGAGGGGCCCGGGACTCCAGCTGAGGACTGGAGGTGGGGGTCAGAGACCATGGGTGGTCCTGCGTGGGTAGGCAGGTCTCCTATGTGCAGAGTTGCTCTGAGAGGTCTCCGAAGTAGGGTGGACTGTTGGCTCCACCCTCTGTCCCAGTGCTCAACCAGAGTGGCAGGACCGTGGGCAGGGGTAGGTTACAGGGTAGGGGGGGCAGGCTTGCAGTGGGGATGGGTGGGGGTGTATCAGAGCTCCAATGGTGCTCTTGATGGGGACAGGAGACAGGAGCAGCAGGATCAGGGGCCAACCCAGGGAGTTCAGGGTGGGGGGAGATGTTGTAGGGGAAAGGCAGCCCCGATTGGGCCCAGACTCACCTCTGGCCAATAGCTGGTGGAAGAGGACATTGCCTGAGCTGAAACTTGGGAAGGTTTTGCAGGATAGTCGGACCTCACTGGAAGCTGGAACTCTCCAGCTGAGGCCTCTTTCTTTAGCAGAAGCCCGTATTTGGGGGTCAAGGATCTTGTGGGCAGGAGCTCAGAGTGGACCAACAGAGATAGGTGGATCAGGATTTCATATTTCATATCGCCTTTCCAGGTACATTCTTTATCAAAGTAAAATGTTCATCTATGAATGCAATGGATTCATAATTAACTTTTTAAAAAGATACTCAAGATTACACACATTGAGATTGGGGAGAATTATCTATCATTTCTCCTAGGATGCCTTGAACTGAAGCCATTTAAATTGAAATGTATAAAATAGGAATCAACATCTCTCCATTGGGGTTTTTGGAGAATACAAAATGATAATAGTCAATAAATAAAAGTTTTGCAATGTAATGCTTTTTAAAAAACACTTGATGATAAGAAAATGGAATAGGTGACTTAGTTAAAAATGAAACTGACTCCTAGCATCACTGGCTTTTTTTTTTTACTTCAGAAGAGCTTATCTGCTGCTAATAGTCAATATTTTGTATGATCAAAGTATATACAACTACTTAAAACGTTCAGTTAAAATCGAAGTTCATATAAATTCAAGAGTATGCAAAATAATATATTCATAATGAAAGTTGTCCAGGTATGACAGAATAAATAAAATCTGGGGTCTAATTCTTAAATCAATGTGCTATCTGTTATAAATAAAAACAGTCACATTTATTTATGAGAATAATTAGATATTTTGTTTTTGTTTATATGCCAAAGAACATGGAGTTATGGAAACTGTATTTCTTCAGACAATTTCATAAGCACTAACATATGTAAGGTTACCCACTTCAGCTATGAAAAATAGCCAATATGTTATTAAAAGTGTAAAAGTGCAGGAACTCCCGGAGTTGGCCCCGGATCCCCCTACTCCTGTGTCCTGTCCCCATCAAGAGCACTTTTGGAGCTCTGATACACACCATCCACCCCCACCGCAAGCCTGTCCCTCCTACCCTGTGCCCTACCCTGCCCACTGTCCCAACACTCTGGTTGAGCACTGGGATAGTGGGTGGAGCCTACAGACCACACAACTTCGGGGAACTTCTCGGGGCAGCTCTGTACACAGGAGACCTGACTATCCTCGCAGGACCACCCGTAATTTCCAACTGCTTGTTCTCTGACCCCCACTGCCAATCCTCTATTGGAGTCCCAGGCCCCTCCCAGAGATCTGCCTATCTCTGCAGGACCACTCAGAGTTCCTGCTGGTATCTTCTACTGGATCCTGATCGCTGACCCCATATCTGGGCCCCTGTCTGTGGAGAGACAACCTAGAGAGCATGGACTATTTAGAGGAGCAAAGGAAAAAGGACAGGTAACAGATAAAGGCAGACTGATCAAAATTACACCTGACTTCTCCATGGAAACCCTCAAGGCAAGAAGGTCCTGGATAGATGTTCTACAAGTATTAAGAGACCATGGATGCCAGCTTAGGCTACTATATCCAGCAAAACTCTCAGTCATTATAGATGGTGAAAACAAGATATTTAATGACAAAACCAGATTTTCCCAATACGTATCTACAAATCCAGCCCTACAGAAAGTATTGGAAGGAAACTCCACCCAAGGAAGGTAACTATGCCCACAAAAATGTAGGCAACAGATAATCTAACTACACCAAAAACGAAGGGTAAAGCAGAACTAAAATATTCACAATACCACTGCCAACAACAAACCTAAAACAAAGAAGCATCAAGAATCAATGTTCCTTACTCACCCTCAACATTAATGGTCTTAACTCACCTATAAAAAGACACAGGTTAACAGAATGGATACAAAGACAGAATCCATCCTTCTGATGCATACAAGAAACACATCTAAGCTTTAAAGTTATACATTACCTCAGGGTAAAGGGTTGGGAAAATATCTTCCAATCAAATGAAACCAAGAAGCAAGCAGGTGTGGCTATCCTAATATCTAACAAGTTAGACTTCAAACCAAAATTAATCAAAAGAGATGAAGACAATCATTTCATATTCATCGCAGGAGAAATCCATCAACACAGAGCCTTAGATCCGAAAATCTATGCCCCAAATACAAACTCACCCACATTCATAAAAGAAACACTACTAAAACCCAAAGCTCATATAAAACCTTACACACTAATAGTGGGAGATTTCAACACACAACTCTAATCACTAGACAGGACCACCAATCAGAAACTCCACAGTGAAACAAAAGAACTAACAGAAGTTATGTCTCAAATGGGTTTGACAGACATATATAGAACATTCCATCCAAAGACAAAAGAATATAACTTCTTCTCTGCTCCACATGGAACCTTCTCTAAAATAGACCACATACTAGGTGGCATAACAAACCTCCACAAATACTAGAGAATTGGAATAGTCTCCAGTATCTTATCAGACCACCATGCTTTAAAATTGGAATTCAAGAACAACTGAAATAACAGAAAACCTGCAAACTCATGGAAACTAAACAATGTGCAATTGCACCACACCTGGGTCAAAGAAGAAATAAAGAAAGAAATTAAGGACTTTCTAATATTCTACGAGAATGAGGACACAACATACCCGAACTTATGGGACACCTTGAAAGCAGTGCTATTAGGGAAGTTCATTACACTAAGTGCCCATATGAAGAAAACAGAGGATAATCACATAAGAGAATTAACAGCACAACTGAAAGCAATAAAAGAGAGAAGCAAACTCATACCGTAAGAATAGTCACCAGGAAATAATCAACTTGAAGGCTGAAATCAACAAAATAGAAACCAGGAAAACAATAAAAAAAAAAAATCAATGCAACAAAGAGTTGGTTTTTTGATAAAATCAACAAGATAGACAAACCTTAATCCAAACTAAAGAAAAAGCAGAGTGAGAACATGCAAGATAACAAAATCAGAAATGAAAAGGGGAACATAACAATGGACACAGAGGAAATACAGACAATTTTCAGGTCATAGTATGAAAACCTGTATTCCATGAAAATTGAAAATTCAAAAGAAATGGACAAATTTCTGGATAACTATCACTTACAAAAATTAAATCAAAAACAGACAAGCAACTTAAATAGACCTATAACCCACAATGATATAGAAGCAGTCATCGAAAGCCTTCTAACCAAAAAAAGTCCAGGGCCAGATGGATTCAGTGCAGAATTCTACCAGACATTCAAGGAAGAACTAATACCAACACTCCTCAAATTGTTCCACACAATAGAAACAGAAAGTTCATTGCCAAACTCTTTTTATGAGGCCACAATAACCTTGGTATCTAAGCCTCATAAAGACACAACTAAGAAAGAATACTACAGACCCATATCCCTCATGAAAATCGATGCAAAAATACTCAATAAAATACTGGCAAAACGAATTCAAGAATACATCAGAGAAATCATCCACCATGACCAAGTAGGCTTCATTGCTGGATTGCAGGGATGGTTTAACATATGAAAATCTATCAATGTGATCCACCATATAAGCAAACTGAAAAAAGAAAAAAGAAAAAAAAAAAACATATGATCATCTCCCTAGATGCTGAAAGGGCCTTTGACAAAATTCAACACCCTTTCATGATAAAGGTCTTGGAGAGATCAGGGATAACAGGAACATATCTAAACATAATAAGAGCAATATACAGCAAACCAACTGCCAATATCAAACTAAATGGCGAGAAGTTTAAGGCAATTCTTCTAAAACAGGAATAAGACAAGGCTGCCCTCTCTCTCCATATCTCTTCAATATAATACTTGAAGTTCTAGCTAAAGCTATAAGACAAGAAAAGGAGATAAATGGGATCCAAATTGGAAAGGAAGAAGTCAAACTGTCTCTATTTGCAAATGGTATGATAGTTTACATAAGCAACCCAATAAACTCTACCAGGGAACTCCTACAGCTGATAAACACCTTCAGAAAAGTAGCAGGATACAAGATAAACTCAAATAGAATCTGTAGCCCTACTTTTTTCAGATGACAAAGAGACAGAGAAAGAAATCAGAGAAACATCACTCTTTACAATAGCCACAGCAACATAAAGTAACTTGGTGTAACGCTTACCAAACAAGTAAAAGACCTATATAACAAGAACTTTGTGGCTCTAAAGAAAGAAATTAGGGGATAGGTAGGATAAACATAGTAAAAATGCCAATCTTGCCAAAAGCAATCTACAGATTCAATGCAATCCCCATTAAAATCCCACCACAATTCTTCCCCGACCTTGAAAGGATAATAGTCAACTTTATATGGAAATACAAAAGACCCACGATAGGCAAAACAACCCTATACAGTAAAAGAACTTCAGGAGGCATCACCTTTCCTGACTTTAAGCTCTACTACAGAGCTATAGTTCTGAAAACAGCCTGGTATTGGCATGAAAATAGACAGGTAGACCAATGGAATCGAATTGAAAATCCTGATATTAACCCACACACCTTTGAACACCTGATATTTTTTCACAAAACAGCTAAAATTATACAATAGGGCAAGGACAGCATCTTCAACAAATGGTGCTGGCACAATTGGGTGAGGGTGTGTAGAAGACTGCAGATAGACCCATGTCTGTCACCATGCACAAAACTTAAATGCAAATGAATCAAATACCTCAATGTCAATCCAGCTACATTGAACCTCTTAGAAGAGAAAGTAGAAGATACCCTTGAACAAATTGTTATAGGAGACTGCTTCCTGAACATAACTCCAGGAGCACAAACACTGAGAGCAACACTTAATAAATGGGACCTCTTCAAACTTTGAATCTAGTGTAAGGCAAAGGACACAGTCCACAAGACCAAATGGCAGCACACAGACTGGGAAAAGATTTTCACCAATCCTATATCTGACAAATGGCTGATCTCCAAAACATACAAAGAACTCAAGAAACTAGTCAACAAAACACCAAATAACCCTATTTAAAAAAACTGGGGTATAGAACTGAAGAAGGAATTTTCAATAGAGGAAATAAAAAACGCTGAAAGACACTTAAAGTGGTCAACATCCTTAGCTATCAGGGAAATGCAAATCAAAACAACTTTGAGATACCATCTTACTCCTGCCAGAATGGCTAAAATTAGAAACACCAATAACAACTCATGCTGGAGAGGATGTGGAGTAAGGGGATCGCTCCTCCACTGCTGGTGGGAGTGCAAACTCATTACAGCCATTTTGGAGATCAGTATGGCGGTTAATCAGGAAATGGGAATCAGTCTACCACAGGACCCGGCAATCCCCCTCTTAGACATATACCCAAAGGATTCACATCAATGCAACAAAGACATCTGTTCAACTATGTTCATAGCAGCACTATTTGTAATAGCAAGAACCTGGAAGCAACCTAGATGCCCCTCAATTGAAGAATGGATAATGAAGATGTGGCACATCTACACAATGGAATACTACTCTGCAGAAAAAATAATGGAATTATTTAATTCTCAGGCAAGTGGATGGCCCTTGAAGATACCATTCTGAATTAGGTAACCCCGTCACAAAATGAGGAACATGGTATGTACTGGATCATATATGGCTTTTAGACCTAGAGCAAAGAATCACCAGCCTATAATTCACACCACCTGAGGAAGTAGGATACAAAGTGTATTCTAAGAGATTCACATAAAGTCCCTCACAGAAGGGGCAAGGGACAAGTCCCCCAGAACACAGGTTAATTGGGGGGGGCAGTGAATGGAGAGAGAAGGAGGAGAAAGAGAGGGGGAGGAGAGGAAAACATGTGGGACTAGAAGATTGAGTCCAAGTAGGAATAGAAGACAGGAGAGAGAGAGAGAGAAAAAGAGAGAGAGAGAGAGAGAGAGAGAGAGAGAGAGAGAGAGAGAGAGAGAACAAAGAGGGAGCCAATATTGGTTTGAAGAGAATATTGAACCCAAAGAAAGGTCTAGAGAACTACAACACTGCTACCAACTAAAAATTTGAGCATCCGTGGAAAGGCTACCATAAATGCCCTTCCCAGATAGTGAGTTCAACAACTAACTAATCCATGGAGCCCTCATCTAATACCTGTTGGAAACAGAAGCAAGCACCCATACATAAATACTGAGTCGAACTAGAATCCAGATGCAGATGGAGAGGACAAGACCAGGTGCAGAAACCCACAGAGACAGTTGACCTGAACAAGGAGTTGCTACTGGCTCCCCAGACTGATAGCTGGGAATCCAGCATGGGACTGACTTAGGCCCCCCTGAATATGGGTCTCAGCCAGAAGGACTGAGCAGTCTAAGTAAGGCACCTCAGACAGTGGTACCAGGATGTATCCCCGGTGCACAAAAAGACCTTGTGTACATGTCCCCCATGGAGGGATAACTGCCTTAACCTAGAGACAGGAGAGGATCCCTAGTCCCTACTTCAAATGACCTGTCAGATCTACATGACCCCAACTGGATGGCATTGCCCTACATATGTAATTGGGGTGGGGGGAGGGGAGGGGAGGTTTGTTAAGGTGCATGTGAGAGGGCAGAGAGGATAAAAGTGAGAGAGGGAGGGAGGGAAGGAGGGAGGGGAAACTGGGACTGTCATGTAAAATAATAAATTACAAAAAGAAAGAGAAAAAGAAAAAAAAATAAACAGAAAGAAATCCCTCATTTTAAAATAAAAATAAAAGTGTAAATGTGCTAAAATCTGTCAAGCAAATGAAACTTATCAAAACGGTTCAGTTCAGGAACTGAACTTTCTGTAGATACTATTGTATAATATCTATTTCAGAGTATAGTAATAAAATATCTGAATTTACAAGATTATTTGAAATCACAGAGTATATGAACTTATTCCAATGAACACTTGCTATCTGTGTTACTTAAGTATATTCCATTTTTTAGTGCTAGTATCAACTAATTCATTTGAACATACATCATTGGAACCTAATGGATATTATTCCCATGTCAGATATTAACTCCAGTGTAAAAAAAAAATTAGGCATGATTCTAAAATGATCACAGATATGCAAAACAAGAATAATATAATTAATTAACACTGACAATGCTTGGAAGAATGTGACATTAGTCCTGGGAATATATATCACTGGTTAAATACTTATCTAGAAAGTATAAGTTCCTAAGGGCCCTTAGATCAGTTCCTGGTATAGTCATCATCATCATCATTTTCATTGTAGTCATCATCATCACAATTAATTATAATTTACTATTAATTATACATATGGTGCGTATGTCATTTACCAATTTCCTCTTTCCAGAATTAATATGCTCCCTTCTGATAGGACACCCTCAGCCTTTGCTTATACTTGACTTATGAATTTTAGTATAAATTGTCACCTACTTTTTTCCTCAAATATGCATTTGTGACTAGAAAATAAAAATTATATTGAAGTAATCTTCTAGACCTTCCCAGTCAGACATACCACCAAATAATACCAACAGAATGAATAATTATTGCCATTCTGCCACATTTGCTAAGTATTTGCAAAGCAGAAAAAAATTCTAAATAGTGTAATTATACCATAGTTCTTTCATAAATATTTTAATATATAGCCCTGGGAAATAGGTCATCCTATATTACCATTAAATCATTATATTACCTGAAATCTCACAATAACCTAATTGTAACGATACTCGTTACAATTGACTCTCTTAAATAAGAATGCAATTAAAAAGCACTTTTAGTAATGGGTTATTAGATCTCTTAAATACATTCTTATCTGGAATAATACCTCTTGTCTTGATTTGTTATGTCACTAACTTGTACAGGAGACTTTATTTTTTAGACTAACTCAAGAAATTATATTTTAAAAAATCAATTTTTATATTTATTATTTATAAAAGTTTCATTTTTTCACTGTTTGAATGTCATAAGAAACTAAAATCAGATTTTAAAATTTTGTAAATAGAAATTAACCATTATTTCACATGGAAAATTCACAGGTCATAGTATGCAACAAAGATATCAGAGTCTTTTTATGAGTTGTTAGACCTGATATATAAATCACAAAGATTATTAGTAATATTCACTTTCAAGTCACATTTTCATGGCTGAGAGTAGTAAATATTCTTTTTTGATAACTTTATAACATGTACCATAAAAGTCTAATCTACCTTTCATTTATGGATTTTAACCCTTATTCTTCTTACTTTAGTTAATTCCATTGTAAGGCTTGAAAAGCATTAATAATATGGTTATATTCCCTCTGTAATTGTTAATTGACATTTTCTTTAATAGAAACAACTTTCCTTTATTGACTGTGGCTTTATTATGTCATTGTAAAATTCAGGAATGTGCTTAATGTCAATCTTCAATAGTCAGTTTTTAATAATAACTTACTCATTTAGTTTACAATAAGAAATTTCTTGTCATCTTTTTTTTTTTGTTAAGACTTTTTGTTTGTTTTTTCTTTGTGTTTACCAACACTTTTGAAGTAAGGAGTGCTGATCATGAGGTTTATTACAGTAAACAAATGAAGTTAGGAGTATCAGCCAAGTCATTTATTTAGCCCCCTTCTAAAATTTTCATTAAATGTCATGGTCACTGGCAGAGTAATATTTATCTCCTTCATGGAGAATGATAGAGACCCCAGAACTCACACCTTTCAAGTTCTATGTAGACAGAAAGATTTAGTTATTCTAAAAGCATTACTTTTTAAATTTTATCATAACACAAGCTATCTTTGCATGTGCAGGAGGTATATCACAGTATATGAACGAAAATTTTTAAATCATGATTTGGAATTCACCCACCTATAAAATACCAATATACAATATGGATGTGTTTTCAAATATTCAGCTAGTCTGTACTAAGTAAAGAAAACTCAGATAACTGAGATTCCATCCTTTCCTTCCATATGCTCTCACATTAAATGTACACTTGTGACTACAATTAGCCAGCTCTCTTGGTATGAGGAAAGTTGAAGATAATTTTGAACTGATTTTACTTAAATATGTCATTATAGTTTATCTCTAGACTGGGGAAACTGGCAAAAACTTGGAAATCGGACTCCTAGCAATTGTTTAACTGAGAGATGATTATCCATATGTGGCTGCAGGAATCATGAGAAATGAAAAAGCCTGAGATGCTATCAGTGCAGCCATTCAGCACCAATCTTTTTCAGCATGTTCATGTTTTTCCACTTCCCAGCATTTTTTCAGACTCAATTGCTGTATCACACTCAGTATTATCACACCATATGCTGCTTTCTGCCCTTTCACACTTTCCAAGAACACTTGAAAAGCTAAAAATCTATAGTCTAGTCTGGGAAGTAAGAAATGCTTGGGGAAAAAAAAATCCTGCAAAGAGGAGGGTGATAAATACCATAGGAGAGGTGCAGATAAGTACTGAGAAGGCAATGAGATTGCTTCCAGCTGTGAGATATGGTGAATGAGTTGTTTTTTTTTTTTTTTAATAAATAAGTAAAGATCTCAAAAGTAGATACTATGGATGCACAACTGCGAAGGGAGGGAGGTGTTTGGAGACTGTGGTAGTAAACACTGCTTGTTAAGAGATCTGAGTGGAGGCTCACCAAGGAGGAAGGTTAGAAAGAGAACATGGCTGGAGTCTCTGGGTTGTGAAATTGCTAACCTTTCTAGTTGAGGGTCTTCACACAGCTGTTCCTGGTTTTTGAAATTCTGTAGTGCAAATCCTGCTGTGGATAATCTTATCATCCAGATACCTATTAACATATCTCTTTTGTCACAGCCAGCAGCTTTCCACCATTTTCCACTCTTCCAACACAACCTTTCCAACATTCTTACCCCTAAAAATTCAAGCTAGAACCTGTAGTTTTAATTATTCATTGAACTTGGGGCTTTTATTTGGTTTGCTGCTAAATAATTCAGGAATTTGTTGTTTTACTTTTTAGCCTACTTTTATCCCATTTAAATCAGCTCAGTCCTTGGTTCACAGTGAGACTGCCTCAGGTGAACTTGTTGATTGTATCAGAGCTTCCTGGCAGCTATATGTTACCACACATTTGCTTTACATTGGTGACTAGGAGTCAAGTCAAATTAACAGAAAAATACTCCTAGTCCTGAGATTAGAAGTCACTGAAGGTAGTTGTATACGTTTCAATGGCTGTTCCAACAATCTTCCTTTTTATAAGCTCAAAACAATAAACTAGTTCTTTCATTCCTGTAGATGATAAATCTGACATGTGTCCCTGGCATAAAATAGAAAATCACGAGAAGGCAAGAATTCTTTTGTGAAGGCACTGTGTGAAATATATGTTCTTTCCACTGTCTAGAGGACACCAGTTTTCTTTGATTTGTAGCTTTTTTGTCTTCAGTGCTAGCAGCATTAAGCAACATCTATCTTATTCTGCTATATCACTGACAACCTGACCCCTCTTGTAATCTTAAAGATGGTTGGCTTTATACAGGCTCACCTGTATCATACAGATGGCTCTTTAGATCTTATGATCAGCTTATTGGTATCCCTTCAGTTGTCTTTACCACATAATCTAACTGGCCATACATTTTATATATTAGCACCAACATACATTCAGAATATCACTATCCCATCATAAAAAGTAAGTGCATTTAAAGATTCAACAAGAAAATTCATAAATCAGAATAACTTCACTTTATTAATGTTAATGATCATATTTTCCTTGTGTCCATAGCTAAATAACACAATTAGCACATAACAACATATTAAATTCAAACATTAGAATGTAATAGCTAAAGACAATATGAAAGTTTTGGTGATGTATACATGCATTATCAGAACTTGTGAAGCAGATTGAAGAGGATGAAGAGTTCAAGACTAGTCTGAGCTATAAGTGAAGATTGATGACAGCCTGGGCTACATTACACCCCCGTCTCAATGTGAAATAAAATATTAGCAAATATTCCAGGAAATTAGAAGCATACAGATATATTTTATTAATCTGAATAGTCAAGACCAAATGGGGTTTGAGATTTTTGGGTTTTTTTTTTTTTTTGTTTGTTTGTTTGTTTTTATATCTTTGTTGAGACAGGGACTTCATTTGCAGAACAGCCTAGAACAGCCTGGCCTTTAACTCATAATCCTTCTGCTTCATCTTTCCAAGTATTGATAATACAGATATACAGAATTAAATCAAGCTTCAAAATTAGGTGTCACTGTTCATTCTTCTAAAGCTGACATTTTTGACCTAACTCAGTAGCTAGAGACAAACAGAGGCTTGGGGCTCCTTTAAGATGAGGCTTCCTGACTAGGCATTATGAGCAAAACCTCATGGCTGTTAAGAGGCCTTGATCCCAAACAATTAAGTGGTGTTTAGGAGCAGCACAAGACTTGCTGCTTGGTGGTGACATGAAACTAGAAACTCTGAAAAGTTGTGGCAGTAAGCACGGCTCCCACCAGTACTCCGCCATGAAGCTACTCTCAGAAAGCCAAAGAATAGGGTAGGCCAGCTGCCAGTTTAATTTTATCCATGCTGTTTTGCATGGATAAAGACTCGTGTGGTCAGAAAAAGATAGAGACATACAGTAAAGACTGATTCAGATGAAGAAAAACCTCTAAATGGTTTATGGCATGTTTAAAAATATACATAGTTTTGGGAGAGAAAAAATAAAGATGAAGACCTTTAAAAAGAAGTAGAATAGCTGTGTATGGTGGCACAAACCTTTAATCCCAGCAACAGGATATCTATGATTGCAAGGACAGCCTGGTCTACAGAGTGAAGCCTAGGACTGCAAAATGTATTCAGAGAAAACCTGTCTCAAAAAAGAAAAAAAGAAAAAGAAAAGGGATAGAGTAATAAAAAAGCCACATAAAGGTAGAAAATACAGAGTCTGGATACTGTATGCTATTGTGTCCTTTTTGAATTATTTGATGATGAAGGAGCTATAGCTGCTAAAAAACATTTGATTATAGATACTGCTGGATTAATCCAACCTATATATTTTGAAAATGCCTTTACTTCATAATTTAAGTCTTTGGAAAAGAGATTCTGCTTTTGTTTCCACATAAGATAAAAAAAAAAAAAAGCTGTGGATTCTGTCCAGATTAATATAGTTTGATGAAACAAAACTCCCTGAAGCAGTGGGCCAGGTGATCCAAGATCCAAAATAGCTGAGACAATGCAGCCTCTCAGACGATTAGAGCTATGAGTTGGCCATGATTCTGGGTTTTCTCAGGATCTCTTTGGGATTGACAGCAGGAAGCCATTTGGAGAGAACCAAACCCACATTCCCAAATATTGCTTATAAATGTTTACTTTCATTAAAATGAGGTTGGTTATAAATGGTTAATAATGATAATTGCTTTCTAAAGAAAAAGGGAAATATGATATGGGAATGTATACTTTGCCTTGGTATGGACATTGGTTTATTGATACAAATGTAAGCTCAATTTTGTTAGATCTGTATTTCTACTCTTGTCTAGCTATTGTTTTTACACTGCTGTAAAAGTTTGTACTCCCTCAAGCAATGGAGGAGTGTTTCCCTTTCTCCATATCCTCTACAGTATAAACTGTCGGTGGTATTTTTGATTTTAGACATTCTGACAGGTGTGAGTTTCATGATTCAATTTTTTTAAAATGGCTGAGTAATAAATATTGAATTTTGTAAATGCATCACAAATTTTTATTCATTGATGAGTATCTGGTCTATTTCTAATTTTGGCTATTATGAATAGAGAGAGTATCACTGAATGAACAAGTATTTCTTTGGTAGGATACTGAATCCTGTGTATATGCCCTCCAGTGGTATAGATGATTCTGGAGATGATTTATAGTTTATTTACTGTTCTTTATGCTTCTTATACCTTGACATTTACCTCCTTCTTTTTTTTTCACCACTTTCTTTATATTAGGGAAACTTCTATGATTTTGTTAAAAATATTTTTATGCCTTTCTTCTGAACTTCTAATTTTTTTCTATTAATTTGAAATTTGAAATTTTCATTGTGTTCCAAATTTTATGGGTGTTATGTGAGCATAGATACAAAATTATTATTTACAATTTTCTTTGTTAATGTTTTGCTTTAAATCGGTGTTGTTTTGTTTGATTTTTTTCTATTTGCTATTTTCTTTTATTTTACATATTGATCACAGTTCCCTCTCCCTGCTTCCCTCCCTCCTCCTTTTCCCCTCTCCCTCCCTCCCTCGTCCTTTCCCCCTCTCCCACACTCTCATGCCCACTAACCACCCTCCCCTCCCATCGTGCCCCACTCCACATGTAGGGTGATGCCCTCCAGGAGGGGTAATCTACATCTGTCAAGTCATTTGGAGTTGGGACTAGGACTTCTCTTTTGTCTCTAGGTTAAGGGAATATCCTTCCATGGAGGATGTGCTCCAAAAGTTCTTTTGTGCACCAGGAATATATTGTGGTTCCACTGTCTGAGGCCTACTAGCTGAGAACAATGTTCAAGGGGGTCTGAGTCAGTCCCATGCTAGATTCCCAGCTATCAATCTAGGGGCCCATTAGCTCCTCCTGGTTGAGGTCAGTTATCTCTATGTGTTTCTGCAATCTAGTCTTGTCCTCAGGATCTGGATTCTAGTGAGCTGCACTGTTTAGTTGTGGGTGTTTGTTTCTGCTTCCATCAACTACTAGATGAGGGCTTCATGATGGTGGATAAGTTAGTCGTCGATCTTATTATTAGGAAAGGGCATTATATGGTAGCCTTTCCACTGTTGCACAAATTGTTAATTGGTGTCAGTCTTGTAGGTCTCCGAACATTTCTCTAGGTTCAGTTTTCTCTTCAAACCTATAATGGCTCCATCTTTTATGCCTCTCTCTCTCTCTCTCTCTCTCTCTCTCTCTCTCTCTCTCTCTCTCTCTCTCTCTTTTCTCTTGTCTATTCCTCACTTTACTCGATCTTCCTAATCCCACATGCTTTCCCTTCTTCTCCCTCTCTTTCTCCTAGTTCCCTCTCCATTCAATGCCCCCCATACCCCATGTGCTCTGGAGATCTTGACTCTTTCCCCTTCTGTGGGGGACGTTGTATGAATCTCTTAGAATCCTCCTTGTATCCTAGTTTCTCTGGTAGTGTGAATTATAGGCTGGTGATCATTTGCTCTATGTCTAAAATCCATATAGGAGCGAGTACATACCATGTTCCTCTTTTTGTGACTGGCTCATTCAGGATAGTTTCTTCAAGTTCCATCCACTTGCCTTCGAATTTCAAGATTTCATTGTTTTTGTTGTTGTTGTTGTTTTTGTTTTTGTTTTTCCTGCAGAGTAGTATTCCATTGTGTAAATGTGCCACATCTTCTTTATCCATTCTTCAGTTAAGGGGCATCTAGGTTGCTTCCAGGTACTTGCTATTACAAATAATGCTGCTATGAACATGTCTTTGTTGCATGGTTTTGGATCATTTGGGTATATGCCTAAGAGGGGATTGTCTTGTCCTGTGGTAGACTGATTCTCATTTTCCTGAGTAACTGCCATACTGATCTCCAAAATGGCTGTATGAGTTTGCACTCCCACCAGCAGTGGAGGAGTGTTCCTGTTTCTCCACATCCTCTCCAGCATAAGTTGTCATTAGTGTTTCTAATTTTAGCCATTCTGGCAGGAGTAAGATGGTATCTCGAAGTTGTTTTGATTTGCATTTCCCTGATAGCTAAGGATGCTGAGCACTTTCTTAAGTGTCTTTCAGCCTTTTTTATTTCCTCTATTGAGAGTTCTCCATTCAGTTCTGTACCCCATTTCTTAATAGGGTTATTTGGTGTTTTGTTGACTAGATTCATGAGTTCTTTGTGTACTTTGGAGATCAGCCCTTGGTCAGGTGTAGGATTGGTGAAGATTTTTTTTCCCAGTTTGTGGGCTGCTGTTTGGTCTTGTCAACTGTGTCATTTGCCTTACAGAAGCTTCTAAGTTTGAGGAGGTACTATTTATTAATTGTTGGCCTCAGTGTCTGTGATACTGGATTTATGTTCAGGGAGCTGTCTCCTATACCAATTTGTTCAAGGGTACCTCCCACTTTCACTTTTAAGAGGTTCATGTGTCTGGATATATGTTGAGGTCTTTGATCCATTTGGACTTTTTTTGCATGGTGATAGATATGGATATATCTGGAGTATTCTACAGGTCAGTATCCAGTTATGCCAGTGCCATTTGTTGAAGATGCTTTTTTTTTCTATTGTATATTTTTAGCTTCTTTGTGAAAAAATCAGTTGTTGGTAGGTGTGGGTTAATATCAGTATTTTCAAATCAATTTCATTGGTCTACTTGTCTATTTTTGTGCTAATACCAGGCTGTTTTCAGGACTATATCTCTGTAATAGAGCTTAAAGTCGCAAATGGTGATGCCTCTTGAAGTTCCTTTATAGTAAAGGGTTGTTTTGGCTATCTTGGGTCTTTGGTTTTTCCATATTACTATTATCCTTTCAAGGTCAGTGAAGAATTGTGCTGGGATTTTAATGGTGATTGCATTGAATCTGTAGATTGCTTTTGGCAACATTGCCATTTTTACTATATTTATCCTACCTATTCAAGAGCATGGTATCTTCTTTAATTTCTTTCTTTAAAGACATAAAGTTCTTATTATATAGGTCTTTCACTTGTTTTGTAAGCATTACCCCAAGATGTTGTGTGTGGCTATTATAAAAGGTGATTTCTTTCTCCACCCCTTTCTCATCTGAATAAATTAGGGCTACTTATTTTTGTGAGTTTATCTTGTATCCTGCTAGTTTTCTGGTGTTTTTTTGAATGACAGGAATTCTCTGGTAGAGTTTTTTGGGTCGCCTATGTAAACTATCATATCATCTGAAAATAGAGGAAGTTTGACTTCTTCCTTTCCAATTTGTATTCCCTTGATCTCCTTATTATGTCTTATTGTTTCTGCTAGAAGTTCAAGTACAATATTGAGGAAATATAGAGAGGGCAGCCTTGTCTTGTTCCTGATTTTAGAAGAATTGCCTTAAACTTTTCTCCATTCAGTTTGATGTTGGCTGATGGTTTACTAAATATTGCTTTTATTATGTTTGGGTTTGTTCCTATTATCCCTGATCTCTCCAAGACCTTTATCATGAAAGGGTGTTGCATTTTGCCAAGGCCCTTTCAGCATCTAGGGAGATGATCATATGGTTTTTCTTTTTCAGTTTGTTTATATGGTGGATCATCATGTTGATAGATTTTCATATGTTATGCAATCCAGGAATGAAGCCTTAGTCATGGTGGATGATTTCTCTGATGTATTGTTGAATTCGGTTTGCCAGTATTTTATTGAGTATTTTTGCATCAATGTCATGAGGGATGTGGGTCTGTAGTTTTCTTTTTTAGTTGTGTCTTTGTGTGGGTTGGGTATCAACGTGATTGCAGCCTCATAAAAAGAGTTTGGTAATGAACCTTCTGCTTCTATTGTGTGGAACAATTTGAGGAGTGTTGGTATTAGCTCTTCCTTGAATTTCAGGTAGAATTCTGCACTGAAGTTATCTGGACCTGGGCTTTTTTTAGTTGGAACCCTTTTGATGACTGCTTCTGTTTCATGAGGTGTTATCGGTTTATTTAAGTTGTTTTTCTGTTCTTGATTTAATTGTGGTAAGTGATAGGTATCCACAAATTTGTCCATTTCCTTTGAATTTTCATTTTTTGTGGAGTACAGGTTTTCAAAGTATGACCTGAAAATTGTCTGGATTTCCTCTGTGTCCATTGTTATGTCCCCCTTTTTGTTTCTGATTTTGTTTATTTTCATGGACTCTCTCTGCTTTTTTATTAGTTTGGATTAAGGTTTGTCTACTTGTTGATTTTATCAAAAAAAAACCAACTCTTTGTTGCATTGACTTTTTGTATTGTTTTCGTGATTTCTACCATATTGATTTCCGCCCTCAAATTGATTATTTCCTGGCACCTAATCCTTCGGGGTGGTTTGTTTCTTTTTGTTCAAAGGATTTCAGTTGTGCTGTTAATGCTCTAATGTGACTTTCCTCTGTTTTCTTCATATGGGCACTTAGTTAAATGAACTTCCCTTGTAACACTTCTTTCAAGGTGTCCCATAAGTTCAGGTATATTGTGTCCTCATTCTCGTTGAATTTTAGGAAGTCCTTAATTTCTTTCTTTGTTTCTTCTTTGACATAGGTGTGGTACAATTGTGCACTATTCTGTTTCCATGAGTTGGTAGGGTTTTTGCAATTTGTGTTGTTGTTGTATTTCAACTTTAAAGCATGGTAGTATGATAAGATACAGGGGACTATTGAGGTTTGTTACGTTTCCTAGTATGTGGTCGATTTTAGAGAAGGTTCCATGTGGAGTAGCAAAGAAGGTATATTCTTTTGTCTTTCAATGAAAAGTTCTATAGATGTCTGTTAAACCCAATTGAGACATAATTTCTGTTAGTTCTTTTGTTTCTTTGTTAAGTTTCTGACTGGTGGTCCTGTTTAGCGGTGAAGGTGGACTGTTAAAGTCTCCCAATATGAGTGTGTGAGGTTTTGTGTGTGCTTTGAGTTCTAGTAGCGTTTCTTTTACAAATGGGGCTCCCTTTGTATTTGGGGCATAGGTGTTCAGAATTGAGACCTTGTACTGATGGATTTCTCCTGAGATGAATAAAAAATGACCATCTCCATCTCCTTTGATTGATTTAGTCTGAAGTCTAACTTGTTAGATATTAGGGTAGCCACACCTGCTTGCTTCTTGGGTCCATTTGTTTGGAAATTCTTTTCCCAGCCCTTTACCCAGAGGTAATAATGTCTGTCTTTGAAGCTTAGATGTGGTTCTTGTATGCAGCAGAAGGATGGATTCTGTCTTTGTATCCATTCTGTTAGCCTGTCTTTTTATAGGTGAGTTAAGACCATTAATGTGCATGGAAAGTAAGGGCTGTTGATTGTTAATGCTTGTTTGTTTTAGTTTTGTTGTTGGCAGTGGTATTGTGCATATATTTGCCCTGCTTTACCCTTGGGTTCTGGTTAAGTGGGATTATCTATTGCCTATGTCTTTGTGAGCCTTTTTCACTTCCTTGGATTGGAGTTTTCGTTCCAGAATTTTCTGTAGGGCTGGATTTGTAGATACGTATTGTGAAAATCTGGCTTTGTCATTAAATATGTTGTTTTCTCCGTCTATAGTGATTGACAGTTTTGCTGGGTATAATAGATGGGGCTGGCATCCATGGACTCTTAATACTTGTAGAACATATATGCAGGACCCTCTGGCCTTGAGAGTTCCCATGGAGAAGTCAGGTGTAATTGTGATAGGTCTGCCTTTAATGTTACCTGGCGTTTTTCCTTCACTGCTCTTAATATTCTTTCTTTATTCTGTATGTTAGGTGTTTTGATTATTATGTGTCCAGGGTCTTTTTTCTTTGGTTTAGTCTATTGGGTGTTCGGTATGCTTTTTGTACTTTCATGGGCATGTCCTTCTTCAGATTGGGAAAGACTTCCTCTATGATTTTGTTGAATATGTTTTCTGAACCTTTGAGCTAGGCTTCTTCTCATTCATCTATGTCTGTTTTTCTTAGGTTTGGCCTTTTCAAGGTGTCCCACATTTCCTGGATGTTTTGTGCTAAGCTTTTTGTTGGATTTACTTTTTTTTTTTTTTTTTTTTTTTTTTTGGTTAGTGAATCTATTTCCTCTAGTTTATCTTCAGTGCCTGAGATTCTCTCTTCCATCTCTTGATCTCTTGTACTCTATAGGTTATGCCTGTGTCAGTAGTTCCTGATTGTTTGCCCAGTTTCTCTATTTCCAACATTCCTTCAGTTAGTGTTGTCTTTATTGTCTCTATTTAGGTTCTCAAGTCTTGAACTGTTTCCTTCACCTGTTTAATTGTTTTTTCTTGGCTTTCCATACTTTCTTTAAGAGATTTGTTCATTTCTTCCAATTTTTTGTTTGTTTTTTCTTTGATTTCTTTAAGGGATTTTCTCACATCTTCTTTGATGGCCTCTATCATTTTTAAGAAGATTTTTTTTTAAGTCGTTTTATTCTCCTCCATCTGCTTTGGAGTGTTCAGATCTAGTTGGTATACAGCCTCTAAATTTGGGTAGTGTCCTGCTTGTTTTTCTATTGCTTGGTGTTTTCTTGTATTTCCATATTCCCATCACTTCTTCCAGTGGGTGCAAGTGGTGTCCCTCTCTTTTTCCCTTTCTCTCTCTCTGGTCCTCCCCCAGTGGGCTTAGGTGGGTCAGAAGTTCGATGTCTATAGCTCTGGCTGATCCAAGCTCTCTATAAGATCTCTCCTCAGGCAGGGGCCAGGTGGTGGGGGACAAAGATCAGGCTCCAGTAGAGGCCTGGCAATGGGTGTCAAAGATCCAGCAGGTAGGGAATCACGATAATCCCAAGGGGATAGGCAGATCTCTGGGAGGGGCCTTCAACTCCAGCAGAGAACAGGCAGTGGGGTTCAGGGATCAGGCAGGCTGGGATTCCATGTGGTCCTGCATGGATAGCCAGGTCTAGTGTGATCAGTGCAGCTCCAGGTGGTTCCCTGAAAGTGGCAGGATTGTTGGATCCGCCCTCTGTCCCAGTATTCAACCAGTGCTGTGAGATATTCAGCAGGGTAGGGCATAGGGTAGGGTGAGGGCAGGCTCTTTGTGGTGGTGGTTGGGTGTGTATTAGACCACCAGGAATGCTCTTTCTGGGGACAGTACACGGGGTGGGGGGGGGTAGGCAGATTCAGGGCCAATCCAGGGAGTTCCCAGGTGATGGGAGATGTCATTCTGTAAGAAATGGGTTAATAATTAAGACAGAGCTAGCCAATAAGAAACTAGTAACTGGCCAACAAAATTATATCTAATGCAGTGTCTCTGTTTGTTATTTGGGGCTGGTGCCATGGTGGGTCCCCGTCGGCTGAAAAAACCTTACTCATAAACCCAGGGAAAGGTGTTGGGGGTATTCAACTGCAATTAGTCCAGACTCACCTCTAGCAGAAGCCCGGTGATGTAGGTAAGGCAGGGACTCAGGATTTTTCCTAGCGGGCAGATAGGTGGATCTAGCTGGGGCCAGCACTTTCCAGCTGAGGCCTCTAGCAAAGGCCCATCTATGAGGGGTCAAGGATTCTGCAGGCAAGGACTCAGGGTGGCCCTGTGCAGATAGGCCTTGTTTTATTTTTTGAGATGGGGTTTTTCTGTGTAGCTTTGGAGCCTGTCGTAGAACTAACTCCTATTGACCCAGATGGCCTGGAACTCACATCGATACATATGCCTCTGCCTCTCAAGTGCTGGGACTAAAGAAGTACACCAACACAGCACAGACTATCTTTTATATTGTGTCTTCAATGCCTGAAATTCTCTCTTTAATCTGTTCTACTCTTTTGAAGCTTGTGTCTGAGGTTCCTGATCAAGTTCCTGAACTTTTCATTTTCAGTTTTCCCTCAGGTTTTTTTTTTTTTTTTTTCCAGTTTGTGTTTTGGATAGTTTTCTTAATTTCATTCTACTGTTTGTGTTTTCATAGGGTTCATTAATGTATTTATTTATTTCCTCTTTAAGGCCCTTGACTATATTCACAATAGCTTTCATTTTAATTTTAAATCTTAACTTTTGTTTCAATTATGTTGAATTTCTCATATCCTTCTCCTGCTCGACTTTGGTGGAGACATATAGTATGACTGTTGTTGCTTGTGTTTTTTATGTTTTCCATCTAGTCATCCGTGCTTGGGATGACTGAAATTCTTGATCTCATTATCTGGTACTGTGTAAGGAGTAAGGTTTTTCTGCCGGCGTGGACCCACCATAGCGCCAGGCACAAATAACACACAGAGACTCTGTATTTGATTGTATTTGATTGTATTTGTTGGCCAGTTACTAGTTTCTTATTGGCTAGCTCTCTCTTAATTATTAACCTATTTCTATTAATCTAAGTACTTCAATGTGGTCTCATCTCACCAGAGAGTGGGGGCTGAAGGTTCTATTCTCTCCAATCTCCCCATGCTGACTCCTTACTACTTCCTCAAATCCTCCTTGATTCCTAGTCCCACCTATCTTGCTTTCCTATTGGCCAACAGTGCTTTATTCATTAACCAGTATGAGAAACATATTTACAGAATGACATCTCCCGTCATCTTCTCTTTTCTGTCTAAAATAAAAAGGGCTTTAACCTTAACACAGCCAAATATATCACACAACAGTTATCAAATTTTAATCACAGTTAACAATATTTAGTCCATTAACATTTAGTAAGATTTAAGAAAATATTTCATCATTTATTCTATCTTTGTGAGTCTAAAGTCCTATATGTAACTTATCTTTAATCCTAAGGAAATCCATAACCATAACTATTTGTCTTCAACTCTTTCAAAGACCACAGAAGGATAATATATAAACTCTAGAAATGACAGAGACAACTCACCTGGTTAGTCACCCAAAGTTCTTCTGTAATGTTTCATCTTTAGGTCATAGTGTGTCTATCAGACACCTCAGCAAAGCAGGAAAGTTTAAACTGTCCACCTGTATTGGCAATTTGTCAGTCACTTTTCTCTGTGTCCTGCTGACTGTCTGACAGACTCTTCAATGAAGCAGGAACTCTGTAGCAATGTCTGTCTTGAATCAGCAGTCACTTTTCTGTGGGTCCTGCATATCCAGTAAATACAGCATAAAGTCAAGCAGTCCAGACAAGAGCAGTATCTTGCCCAAATGGCTAGTCTTGCCATATTGGAAGTAAACTTCATAATGTCTTTCTTTGATGCAGGTGGTGTTGCCAGGAGCATTTATGTCTCACTGTCATAAAAAAAAACCCTAAACCATTTTAAATGCTGTATTCTGTAGGTCTGTGAAAGGTTTGAAGAATGCCTATTTATCTCAAATACATGTCTGTATATCTAGAAATCTTAACTAACTTAACTATAAGATCTGACTATCATAGGTACTATCTATAATCTGCATTGAATTATACATTACATTTCTAACTGAGCTATATAAACACAATTCCTAAACAAGAGGAGAAATATACATATCAAAACATTGACCTTAAATTGTATCAATAAATGAAAATCCATTCCAACACAAAGTATTCACATCTATACCATAATCCCCATTTTTACCTTTAACAAGATTGGTTGTGGTCATTAACCGTTTATAACCAAGTCCATTTAAATGAAAGCAAATATTTATAAACAATATTTGGTAATTTGGGAGTCATTCTTTCCAAACTGCTTCCTGCTGATAAAAGGCGCTGTCATGGGGGATCCTAAGAAGACACTGAAATCCTGGCTGTAGTCTGCAAGGCTGCCTTGTTCAAGCTGTTTTGAACGTTGGATCACCAGGAACACTGTTTTGGGGGGTCTTGCTTGATCAAACCATGTTTGTGTGGGAGGAATCCACAGCTTTTCATTTTCTGTGGAAACAAAAATAGAAATCCTTTTCCCCAGTAACTTGTCCCTAGACTTAAATTTTGAAGTCAAAGTATTTTTAAAAATATATAAATTGTATCGCAGGTACGTGATCCCAGATTAAAGAGGTCAGGGTTTTCTATGGGGAGATCTCCTTGGATTTTGGCAGGAGAGGCAAAGGGATGAGATAAGGATAACTGTAAGAGAGAATCTGCTTCTCTTGTCATATTCTTAATGATTAGGATCTGATTCCATATTGCTCACCATTGTACCCATTTGTATTGAAAACATTTTATTTATGGTGGTTCTCCTGCAGGTTCTAAGTTTCAGTCCATTTTGATTATGATGGAGAGCATGGCAGTGTGTAGGTAGATGTGGTACTGGATCTACATCTTCCAGGTAATAGGAAGTCAACTAACTGTCATGCTGAGAGATGCTTGAGAAAAAGACCTCAAATTTCACCCCTTTTCTGAGATACTTACCCCAACACAGTCACACCTCCTAAGAGTGAAGCTTCCTTTGGGGGCCAATTATATTCAAACCACCACAGGATGCATTTGAAAAGTTAAATTCTCTTATGTTCTGCTAAAGTACTAAAATAAAATTCAATTAAGCTTATAATATAATAATAGTAATAATTATAATAATAACATAGTAGTGAAAGTAAACTTTATAGTAAATCAAATAATAGTAACAGTTTTCATAGTAAAAGCAAATACTGAAACTCTTTTTTGAAGAAACTCTGCTTTACCTAATTTAAGTGTTTTGTGCATGACCTATATTAGTTTTCATAAGTTGTTTCTCATATAGATAGCACATACACTTTGATTTTACAAGCAGATAAACTAAGTTGGTCTACTTAGTCACACTGCCCATGGAAGGTTTCAAACCTCTTGGTGCTTTTTTTGCAATGGATGTCTTTTTGTATGCTATGTAAAGTCCCTGTCCTTCCTCATCAGCCTAAGGCATCTTCTGGTTGCTTTAGATTTGTATATTTATTATATATTCAGTGTTCTGTCTGCATTCATGCCTGCAAAGCAGAAGATGGCACCAGATCGCATTATAGATGGTTGTGAGCTACCCTGTGGTTGCAGGGAATTGAACTCAGGGCCTCCAGAAGAGCAGCTGGTACTCTTAACTTCTAAGCCATATTTCCAGCTGATTGCTTTAATAAGGAGCTAAATAGCCAATAGCTAATCTAAGTCCAATATTTAATAATTAATGAAATCTTTGTGTTATTGTTTGGGATCTAGTTGTCCAAAGAAAGACGTGGTACAAAGAACTTTTTAAGTGTTTATGTGGTCTTACATATAATCTCTTATTTATTCCTTAGCCATATGATAATAACTAAAATCGCCCATAATTTATTTTCTAATATTAGAAACACAGTGATGAAAATCATGTACCCATTTGTCAAGTAACATGGAACTAGAACTGGTTATTAAACTGAATTCTCTCTAAATAAATTATATGAACAGTGTATAGAGAGGAAGCAAAGCAGCTTTAACACTATCTGAATAACTGTAAAGTTCTTTAAATATGGCAGCTCTGGCAAGTCTGAGGACTGTAGGAAGGTTTTTGTCCTTGAGACTACCTCTGTTAATCACAAATCTTCTTTCTGGAATGCAGCCTTGATGATTGGATACCAAAATTCTAGGTTTTGGAATCAAAGAAGGATCCATTTCTTATCAGCAGGATTGGGGAGGCATTACCAAAAAAATAAAAGAGACAAATATTGTATAAAATGATGAGAGTAAGAAAAAGACTATCACACTTTCAGAGAGAATACCTAATACAGAAATCAGAGTTAAGGGATCAAGGAAATAATCATCTAGAAAAGTGTCCAGCAACAAAATTTCCTTTGATAATTTAAGTTCAACTCCAGTCAATTGAAACATATAGGTAGAGGTTGATTGTAACTGAAAATTTGAGCCATTATTGCCATGGTTTCTTTTTTTGAAGAAATTTATACAGTAAGATTTGCATTGAATATAAAAGTAACAAATGCATTAATTGTGACATTCAAAAATGTATGAGTGGGTATTTTGCCTTGCATTTGGCTGTGCACCACATCAGTGCCTGGTACCCTTAGAGGCCGGAAGAGAATGTTGAATTCCCTGATACTAGAGTTACAGATGCTTATGAGCAACCATGGCCATGTGCTACTCAACATTCCTCTCTTCATAGAATACCAAAGCCCTTCTCATTTGTTCCCAGAGCATGTATACATTGCATTTGAACAGAAAGAGTAGTGTTTATTTATATATGTATACTTCTAGATCACATATATATATACATATATATATATATGAGAAAATATGCAGTATTTGTCTTTCTTAATATGGCTAATTGGGCTTAACATAATGATTTTCCATCAATTTCATGGAAAATGGCATAATTTCATGAATTTCATGGTTCACTGTGGCTGGATAAAGCTCCATTCTCTGAGTGTATGAATGTGCCTTTTGTGTGTGTTTTCGAGAGAGATTTTCTTTATTCACTCATCAATGCATCTAAGTTAGTTGCATGTCTTGCCTACTGTGAGTGATGCAGCAATAAAAATGTATGTTCAGGTTTCTCTGTGAATAACTTTTTGAATTAAATTCATTCACCTAAAGAACAATAATGAAATAAAAATCAATGAAGAGTCAAGGTTTGTTTTCTTTGCACTAACTGATAACTCACTGAGATGTCATTATTAACTTTTCTAGGGAATATAATGACATCCCTTGCATAAGGTTTCTTGTATAAATGAGCAGAAGGGACCATTTTATACACACATTACTCATAGGTTGTAATGATTATATGTGGAAATTCAGTTGAAGGAATGAACCTAATACCCAAGAAGGAACTGAATCTACCCACTAAACATTTTCTGATGGTCTTTCGTCATAGAAAATGTTCTAATTATTTCATTGAAACATTTTAGATATAGAGTTCTTTTTATGTTTTCATTGGTTTTGGTTCAGTTGAGTGGAAATCTAAGTGTAGGAAGGTATCAATAGTTATGTATTTAATAGGTCAACATATGGTTTCTACTTTCTGTGACTTTGGGAAATATTTATGGGTAAATACTTAAATATATCATTAGTTCTTCATCTTCAGTGAAGATATTTAATAGGATTGAGATGCATATTAATCTACCAAGAGAGTTTTAGGTATCAACCTATACTGCAGGAAATAGTCTTTTCAAGGCACAAAATAAGGCTACAATTGGATATACACATGCTAAAAAGAACGATTTCATATAATGATGAGAAAGTACCATTTACTTTTTTTCAACCATATAATCATTGCAGACAAATTTGACAGCTGGCAAGAAATATTTATTTTCTAAAAATTTCTTTTGAACTGGGAGACACAGCCTAAATTGCTTGGATGGCAAGCTTCCAGTTCTCTGGCTTTGCAATATGATCTATGTCAGGAAGATGAAAAGGCCCTTCCTCAGTAGCATGTCGGTCAAGATGAGCAACCTGGCATTCAGCTCCAAAGTCTTAGGGAAAGTAAGCCTTCTTTTCTGTCCACTATTGAGAAGATTATCAGAAAAGAAATGATTCACTACTGTTTGGATTATCACATTCACAGAATTGCTTCAAACAGCAGAAAAAATAGCCAATTTTGGATGGTGAAGAAAATATTTGAGGTTATTTTTTTTATTTCTTTAGCTTAGCATTATAGTGAAGATTAGGAAAATCATCCTTAAACATACACACACACACATATATATATATATATGTGTGTGTGTGTGTGTGTGTATGTATATATATATATATATGTGCATTAAAAATTTATTATGAAAAAGATACTTTATCCTTATTAACCATTCATGTTACAAACTTTTGTTAAGTCAGGCAAAATGACCCTTACACACACACATGCATGCATTTGTGATTTTGTGTGTGTGTGAGAGAGGGAGGGGGAGAGAGAGAGAGAGAGAGAGAGAGAGAGAGAGAGAGAGAGAGAGAGAGAGAGAGAGTGTGTGTGTGTGTGTATTACAGGGGTCATGGGTCCTTGACAAAAAGTTCAAAGTCCTTTCTAAAGGTATTCTCTCATATTTACGGTAGCCACTCTATGTCTGTCTTTCACAAATTTAAGAATTCCATTGCTGGCCTAGATACCTCACTGCATGGATTATATTTTGTTGGTTTACTTAAGTCCAGCCTAAAGCTATATTAACAATCCCTTTATGAATCTATCCTAAACTGTGAAGTCTGAGTATTCCATCTAAACAAAGCCCCACCTGAAATACAAGGAATTCGCTATCTACTTTTCCCTTGAGTTTCAGAAACACTGAGCAGGAGTTTCTTCCTGTTGGCAAATAGGTGTATTATTAAATTTAACAAATGAAAAAATAGAAGTTTCTCACCAAACAGATTTAGTATCCTTCAGTTCAACACACATAAATGATATTCCCTGAATATGAGCAGAGTGAGTTATTGAATGGAGTAAATATATGAGCTGTTATTAATTTCACATGAATTAAAATATCTCCTGCCCAAGGGAAGACTTACAGTATAGCCCTGACTAGTGATAAATAGCCAAATTTTCCAGGAAGTATATGTACAACTCTCCTTGTAGCTCTGTGCACAGAGAGCTACCAATGCCATAACTATTTCGTGTTAGACCTAAAGCAAGTGATCAGCTGTAGTTCCATTGTGAGCTTTCCTAGGAACCTGATGGTGGAAAGGACAGTGGAAGTGCTTGCATTACTGTCCTTAATATTTCAATAATATCACATGAGTACATAATATAGGCGAAAACAGTTCAGGCTTTAAAACAAGATGGGCTCTATTTTAAGGCAATCCACGACCTCCAGTCCTTAAGCAAATACTTTACTTCGAGCAATGATTTCCAGAATCAGTAAGTGAATAAAAGTAAACAAAAGTTCAATTTTTAAGACTATAAAAGCAAAATTATACTCATTCATACAATACTAGCACCTATAACATTGTTATCACAGGTTAAGATGGATCATCAAATCTTTACATACCAAAGAAAATATTTTACATATCAAAGATGCTCACTATACAACAACAATATTCTTTTTCTTAGTATATAGCAACTTTCTAGTTTGATATTTTTTCTTATTTTATACATTTTCTCTTCTCCTTCATTTTCTCCTCCTTTTCTTTATTCTTTCTTCCTCTTAAAATTGAGCTAATTTATTTGTGTATTTCTTTGGGGTTTTGAGATAGGGTCTTGCTTTTGGTACAGGATATCCTTGATGGTACTGTGTCTCAGACTAGTCTTGAACTCAGAATTATCCCTCCTAGTACTTAAGTGCTGCCATCACAGGTGTTCTCTACCAAGTCTGCTCCCCTTTCTCCTGCTCTGTGTTTCCCCATCTGTAATTCTTGGACTTTATCCTCATCAAACACTACGGTGCCCTTATTAATAGACTGCCCACTTTTACTAACTCAGATTCACTGGTCTTATGGCAGTACTTCCTCATAATCTTCCACTGTTTGCTAATTCTTTTATTTTTTTCTGTTGATTGTATAGATAATGACAAAATGCTAGAGAGATTTTTCAATAAGAGATAAATTCCTTGACTAAATAAACTCACTCTTATTGACACTTAGTTTTCTCTTTCATGTAAATAAAATACACCTTTTTTTTCAAAATCACAAAGTCATGAACTATTTTTTTAAATTTTGTTTCTGTTTTTATTTGTATTATTGTCATCCACATTTCATCCCAGCCATAGCTGCCCCTCACTTCACTCCTCCCGGTTCCTCCTTCCACCTCTCCTTGGCCCTAGACCACTCTTCTTTCATTCCCCTTCAAAAAAAGGAGCAACCCTTTCAGGGATATCAATCAAACATTATATAACAAGTTACAATAAGACTGAGCACAAACGCTCATATCAACCTGAACAAGGCAACCCAGTAGTAGGAAAAGGATGCCAAGTGCAGATAAGAGTCAGACACCCACTAGGATACAAGGTGGATTCTAAGAGATTCATATAAGGTCCCTCACAGAAGGGGGAAGGGACAAGTTCTCCAGAGCACATGGGGAGTGGGGGGGAGGGCAGTGAGTGGACAGGGAACTAGGAGAAAGAGAGGAAAGCATGTGGGACTAGGAAGCTTGAGTCAGTGGAATAGAAGACAGAAAACAGAGAGGGAGAGAGAAAGAACATATGTCCAGAGACCTACAAGACTGACACCAACTAACAATTTGATCAAAATTGGAAAGGCTACCATAAGTGCCCTTCCCTGATAGTGAGATCAACGACTAACTTATCCACCATCATGGAGCCCTCATCTAGTACCTGTTGGAAACAGAAGCAAACAACCATACCTAAACACTGAGTCGAGCTAGATGCAGAGAGAGAGAGGGTGGTCAGGGTGCATGTGAGGGGGGAAGAGAGGGAAAGAGGGAAGGAGGGAGGAAGAGAGGGAGAAAGAGGGAACTGAAATCGATATGTAAAATAAAAATTAAAAAATAAAGAAAAAAAAAAGAGTCAGACACCCTCCACTCCCACTGTAACACTGTAAAAAGTTACATAAGAACACCAAGCTTTCCAAACTTAAGATATATATATGGGGCGGGGGGACCTAGATCAGACTCAATCCCAGGATTGACTCATACATGACAGGCAAAAAGAAAAAGCCAATGAAATGATTCTCATGATATTCGGCTGCACTCGCAGCTCAGTGTCTTGCCCAAATCTTATCAGAGAGGCATTATTCAGTAATAGATGAGAGCAGATGCAGACACTCACAGCCAAACACTAGGCGGTGCCAGGGCAACACTGCAGAAGAGGGCGCTGGTAGGAACCAGAGGTATCGGGAACAGTATGAGAACATGGTCCACAGAATCAGCTGAGCATTGTTCATAAGGGCAGCGAGATTAAAGGTACAGAAACGTGATTTATTATGGCTTAAATGTTTGTGTTTGCCACAAAATTTGAATCAAAATGTAACCTTCATTGAGAGCTTTTGAGTGATAAGGTTTTTAGAAATATATTACACCAAGAGACCTTTACCTTCTTAAACTTAATTAGTGTCATTCTAAACATTGAATGGTATGAATTTAGTCCTTGTCACCCTTCTACTCTCCCCCCCCCATATGAAAGTACAGCATTCAGTGGGCAACTGTGATAACAGTGAACAAGCATAAAATTTTTGGCACCTATATCTCCATTCTTTATAAATTACCTAGTCTTGAGTATGTTGCTATAACAGCACAGACTATATTTCACAACATATAAATATATGCACATTTACATGAAAACACTCCTCAAACACACACATATACACAGAGACACATATTCCCACCTCATTTAATTTTAAAGCATTTTCCGTGGATTGTATTTCCAAGACACTTGCTACTTTTCCCATTAAAAATATCTATTTGTGAATTGGATAAATGTTTGTATTAGTTACTTTTCTATTTCTGTAATTAAAAAAAAAAAACATAGCCCAGGTTAGGAGAAAGAGTTGATTTGGCTGATAGCTCTAGGAGGATGAGTATATGGCAGAGAAGCTTAGCAACAATCAGTAGGCATGGTAGCTGGAACAGATGCTGAGGGCTTATATCTGGATCACAAACGCAAAGCAGATAAATCACATTTAGAATGACACAAGGCTTTGGAACCTCAAAGCCTGGACCCAATGACTGGGGACAACATACATATCCATAGGCCCCACCTTCTAAACTTACCCAAAAATTCCCACAAAGTATTTACCAAACTTCTTATTCTACAGGAGTGATTCTTATGCAAACCGCCACAATAACTCAATGGTAGAGTACGTGCCTGCCATGTGTAGGATGTAAGGAACATAGCACCAAAATCCCCCATACACAAAAATTTGTAAGTCCAAGATCCATTGATTCACTTTTAAGAATTCCATATGTTCTTTGTGAAAAAAATGATTTTAGCAAGCAAGGAAGAAAACTTAAAATTCTTTTCTCCATTTGGCTATTATATAGAGTGGACAAAATAGTAACTTTTATTATAGAATAATTTATTTAGTGAACATTTTTAAATCTTTATTATTGCTAGGTAAGCAAAATGATGAAAGGAAAACAATAACTGTGAGAGAGTCTTTCTGTCTCAGGCTTGGTGTTGTACTAAAGTAAAAGGTAATTGCTAATCATAGCATTAATTGCAGACCTCTTCCCTCCAACAGTTTGCAAAATTAGCACTTGTTACCTTCTTTTGATGTTATCCCTCATATCCCACGTTTTAGACGTTAGCATATAGCTTTTATGAATCAGAAGTGAGGGTATTGAACATTGAGCTTTACTATAAACTTGCTCAAACCCAGGGATAAAAGGTACTGAGAAAATTCAGCTTCTTTTTGTGTGAGCACTGAAAGCAAACAGGTGCTAATTTGGAAGGTAGAGGAGACTAACATTGGAACCATTTTGAGGTTAGGAAAAATAAAATTATCTTAATTTTTTCATAGAGGCATGCTCTAAACACCACATGACTAGAGTGCTTCTGTTGTGTGAAAGTAAAAGTCAAAACTGCACCAATGGTATTATAAAATCAATCGCATGCAATCATTTCTTATTGATTAGTCATGCATGTAAAAATGTGACTGTATTCATTGATACCAATGCTGTGAATCTGTTCAAATATCAGGTTATCCTTAACAATATGATATTTTAATGTCAAAGTACAAAGTTGCTGAAGCAAGTGTTAGTCAATAGGCAAGGAACCAAATGCAGTTGTATATTTTGTTTTCTAAATTACTATCAAATACTTTGAGTTAGAATGAGAAGATTTGACATGATGTTGTACAGTATTTGTTGCTGATATTAAAATGTATCATAGTCTACTCACATAAAACTATTCAACTGAGGGAGAAAAAGTGTTAGATGCCTCAGAACAGATGAAAGAAATGTCAAAGCATGAGAAATTTAAGTGATCAATGTTTGCACTGCCAAAAGCTATCAACAAAGCATCCTATCATAGCTTAACTTATCTAAGTGGTGAACAGAATAATAGTCTAACTATAGTCAATGAAGTCTTAGTCAATGAACTATATTTTGTTCTGGAACTTTTATTGCCTTTGGTGATTTGTGTGAATTCAACTTTGTTAGGAAGTTAGATTGGTACTACTTCTGAGGGAAAATACTTGTATCCATTTCATGGAAAACTCTCATTGTCTAGGAAAAATTATATGCAAGTCTGGATTGATTTTGTTTTGTGTTAAGACATTTGAGAGCTACAAATTTCTTGGCTTCTGTGGAAAACAGAATGTTCCCCGGTAATTATGAATAGCCTGGGCAGCTAGGCTGAGGAACTTGTCTTTTTCTTTCTCTGTCACTCTGCTTCTGTGTGTGTGTGTATGTGTGTGTGTGTGTGTGTGTGTGTGTGTGTTAACATTGTGCATGTGTGTGCATATATGCACACATATGTATTCAGTGGGAAACATTACAAAAGCAGCATTTAAAATGATTAAGTATTATTGACTTCTGTCTAACAATTTACCAATATAATGATGTATCTTAAATACGATAATTAAGAAACATACACCAAAGAATGCTATCAAAAAATGCAATTCTTTGTGAAGATTTTGAAATTGAACTTAATAAGAAAAGTATCTCATTCAGTCTTCTTTTGCTGTGAAGAGACACCATGACCAAGCAACTCTCATGAAATAAAGCATTTAATTGGGGGCTTGCTTACAGTTTCCAAGGTTTGATTCAATAGTATGTATGGGAAGGTTTTTGCTGACTACCAGAGGTAGCAGCCCCCCATGCCTGGCAGCATTCCTCAATAGCTCAGAAACACGGGACTCCCTCCCTCCCCAGCAGAGCCTCCCACCTCTACCTTCCCTTATCAGGAGAATATCCCTGGGTATGGAGTTCTGATCTTAGCTGAAAGCTGTCTCTAAGCAAGATGATGCATGATTTATCTTTAGCTTGACCCTTGGCAAATATTCTTGCTAGAAGTCTTCCCTGCTGCTCATGTAACTAAGACATGTGTTAGAAGCCTTATGATAGGAATGTGCTGCTTAATGCAAATTAGGGTTTGTTCCCAGACTTCCCAATCCTATGCATTCCTTTTACTCTTGAATAAAGTTGAGCTATTTCACCAAAAGCAGTTTCCCTGAGGGCTTTCTCTGTCCTTATTCTTGAGCAGCATACAAAGCTTCCTATTACATCTTCTGCCCCTCTTGGACCAATGGCCAAAAGGCCAGTAGGGATAGGAGG
The DNA here is from genome assembly GCF_943737965.1 of Phodopus roborovskii. Lineage (NCBI taxonomy): Eukaryota > Metazoa > Chordata > Mammalia > Rodentia > Cricetidae > Phodopus > Phodopus roborovskii. The sequence goes on from NW_026126567.1 coordinate 26,108,961, forward strand.
ATCACCACAATTATCATGGTGGAGAACATGGTGGCAGACAGGACTGTTCTAGAGTAAAAGAGCTGAGATCTACATCCTGATCTGTAGGCATAGAGAGAGAACCTGGGCATGACATGAGGACACTCAAGTCCATCCCACCTAACTCTTCTAAACACCTTTCAAATAGTGGCACTCCTTAGAAACAACACATTCAAATATATGAAGCTATTGAGGGATATTCGTATTCAAACCACGACAAAAATAGTATTTAAAACTGTTGTTATGGTGAGGTCTGCTTTCTTAGACTTGTAATAAGAGCAGTATGAGGCTCAGTGAAAGATTTCAGGTCAACATCTTATTTAGCTGCAGAGCAAATCCATGTATAACCTGGGCAACTCTTAAAAAAAAAAAAAAAGTCTGGTGATAGTTTACCTTTAGAACATGTGTCCAGCATATAAAAAGTGCTGCAATCAATTCCCAGTGATGAAAATGGTTATCTTACCTACCCATTTTATTTAATCTAATGGCTCTTTAAAAATTAACAATCCTCCAAAAGTATACCAGGATACTAATGGACACTCAAGACTTAATAAAGTGTCTAATAACCAAAATTAACATCTCTGTCTTCTCATTCTTGGAAGGGCCATGCAATTGCTCTGTAAGTGATTTGTATTTTTGTCATATGACTAAAAGCCTACAAGGTACAGGGTGGCACCAAGATGTCTCCAAAAGTCACTTTTCATTAGTCTATATGTACAGGGTATTTTCTGTTTCTTTGGCAAACCACAATGACCCAAAGCAACTCAGTGTAGAAATGAACTCATTTGATTATGGTCTACCATCTAGGGTTCAGGCATGAACTCCTGACAGAAATTTGAGGCAAGACTTGAAACAAAGTCCTGAGAGAAAGGCTGCTTACTGGTTTGCTTCCCCTAGCTTGCTTCCCTATATTTCATACACAACACAAGATGGACTGCTCAGCATTGACAACCCCTATTATGTCCAGGGCTCTCCTCCATCAAGTACAACCCCCCCCCCCAGACATGGCCACTAGAAATTTGGAGGAAATTCCTATTTTGCAAATATCTGTTGGTAAGGAAGATTGGCCACCACACAACTTTAAGGAATTTAGCTGGCAGTGACTGGAACATCTTTTCGTAAGGACTACATCTTCTGATAGTACTGGAAGGTGCAAGGGAAACTAACCATGAAAGAAAGCAATCAATGTCTATTAACCACAACAATGAACAGCATGTCAATATATTCCCAAACATGAAATTGTGGGACCTATATATTAAATGCAAGCAAGAGCTTAACTCTTACAATGGTGCTATAGCAATAATGGAGTCCTTTTCTTTTTCCTTTTTTTATTTATATTTGAAACAAGGTTGTTTTACATGTCAATTACAGTTCCCTTGCCCTTCCATCCTCCCTTGTCAACCCCCCCCACCCCCACCCCCCACTCACCAGCCCATCCTTTTCTGCTCCCCATGTGTCTAAGCTGAGGGAGTGTCCCTCTATGTGAAGTGGGCTCCCAAAGTCCATTCATATACTAGGGATAGATACTGATCCACTATTAGAAGCCCCGTAGACTGCCCAGTCCTCCTAACTAACACCCACATTCAGGGGGTGAGGAGAAATTTGGCAGTAGGGAAATGCTCAGAGATCTACACAGATGAATCCACCTAACAATCTAAGCAATAGTGGAGAGGCTACCTTTAATGCCCTTCCATGATGAAATTGACGACTACCTTATATGCCATCCTAGAGACTTCATCTAGTAGCTGATGGAAGCAGAAGCAGACTCCCACAGCTAAACACTAGCTGAACTCCTGGAATCCAGTTACAGAGAGGGAGGAGTGATGAACAAAGGGGTCAAGACTAGAATTCCACAGAATCAGCTAACCTGAACAAGGGGGAGCTCATGCACCCCAGTTTGCTAGCTGGAAAACCAGCATAGCAGAGATGGAGCCTTAAGGTTGATCCTCAGCACCATGTAGTTGGAAAGTCCATTCATTCCTGCTTAATCCAGAAATCCCCTTCCTCTCCCTCCCACACTCCACCCCCAAACCACAGACTTGGGAATCTCCAAACAAATGGAAGGCACCAAAAACCCCAGTTCTGCATTCTTGGTGGCTATGGCAGCTCCTCCCCTGAAGTTGGCAGTCACTCAAGTCCTGCCTATAAGGTTCAGCTTTTGACCACAATTGATCGTAAATGTAAACCCAGCTGGGGCTGAGACCTCATTACCCCTTGCCTACAACCTGTATACTCCTTGCTATAGTTCAGGCATATGAAATTTCCCACCTAGATATTTCCGGCAGGAGAACTCATCCAGGACTTGCTTTGTCCAAATAAACCTGTTCTTAACTGAGGGGACTCTGGGGGGGGGGGCATGGGAGGATGGGACGGAGAGCTAACTGGGATCGATATGTAAATAAGAAAAAATATTTAATAAAAAATCCACTGTGTTCCATGAGATGCAACTGGTTATTATCCTGCATTTATTATACAATAAATTCCAGTCTTTAAAAGAATAAAAAGGGAATTTAAACCTGTTCTTTTACTTTTATGATTTGTCTGTGATCTTACTGTTGTGGATGCTATTATGGGGAGTACAGAAAACCTACTAAGCATCATATAAACCAGGTTACACATACCTATAATCTTAGCACTTGTAAGGCAGAGGCATGAGAAACAGGACTTCAGTGTCATCCTTGAAGAAAAACAACCTCAGATTTCCCATAAAGTATTTTAATTATCGTACATGTATTAGTCTAAAAAGTACCGGCAAGTCAAATAAATCTCACTGGGTCATCAAAAAAAAAAAAAAAAAAAAAAAAAAAAAAAAAAAAAAGGAAATAGCAATGGGAAAACTTGATGAGAAAAGCAATATTTTCAGGTTGAAAGAGGCTTATAAAGGAAAGAATATGGACAAAATGCATGACATAAATGTATAAAACTGTCATAATGAAACCCAGTATTATGAATAATTGATACATGCTAGTATAATCCTTTAAAAGGAACTGAGAGACTGAGAGCATCCTGGCTAAAGGTTCATATAAAAGGAACTTTACATTATTGAATATAATATTAAATAATATATATATATATATATATATAATGCTCTTAATTGCTGTAATTAAAATTACTTCTCATAGTATGTGACAAATTTGAAAATGTTAAATCTCAAAAGTAAACCACCAAAGATACTGGCAGATTAATTTTTTAGGATATTTCTCAAAATAGGAGAGCAATCAAAGGTTTGACAAGGTTCATTTATAGAGAATGGTGTCTCAAAATAACAGGAGTACTTTTAGTTATCTGAGGAAAAAGACAAAGATTGAGGAGAATACAATGTAAAGGCATAAAATAACACAGCAGCAATTTAGAAAGCACAAAAAGGATTTAAAACTGTGTGGTTGAAATATTCAGAGGAAATTAGAGTATGCCAATAAAGATAAGTAAGGCATAGAAATAAATAAATATAAGAATTTTGTTATAACAGCTGGCCATGGTGACACACATCTTTAATCCCAGCGCTCAGGCAGAGGCAGAGAGGAGGCAGAGAGGCAGATCAATTTCAATTTGATAATAACCTGGTCTACAATGAGAGTTTCAGGACACCCAAAGCTGTAACACAGAGAAACCCTGTCTTAAAAACAAAGCACAAAACTCTAAAAACAAAGAATTATATTGTACCAATTAACTTAAAAATATGACAGGACCTCACACATGAGAATGGACACAGCAGAAGCAGCCCAGAGCTAAACTGCCAGACCCCTAAAGAAAAGTAGGTTTAAATTGTTTCAGTTAATCATTACAGTTTGGGTTTTTGTTTGTTCTGTTTTGTCTATTGTTTATGGTATTCTAAAACTGTAGAACTTCTAAAGGCCTTAAAGGCAAAAAAAAGTCCTTTTTCTTACCAATTTGGCCAAGAATTTTTTCCAATGTTAATAATTTGTAAATGAATTTTTTGGGACAGAAGATGACAGGATATAGATCTGAACTTTGGTTAAAAAAAAAAAAATTCAGATAAATCTGTGTGAAAGACAAGCAATGAAAACATCAAATAATGAAAACCAAAACGTTCCGTCAGTAATCCTTTCCTCCTTTTTACACAAAACAATACCACAACAGGGTGATTTTTCGATATGTTGCAAATATCTTGAAAAGATTTCCTATTTCGTACTCATAGGAAAATAAGATATTGAAGTTTTACTTTTGAGTTGTTTGTGTTGTTTCTGAACGTTATATGTCAATTAGTTCATGCCTATATTAATCACCTTCTTTATTCCTTGACTTTTTAAGAGTTCCTTGTTTTAGGAGGAGCCAACAGGACACCAGACTGATAGCTGGGAAGCCAGCATGGGACTGACTCAGGCACCCCTGAATATGGGTCTCACCCAGAAGGACTGAGCAGTCTAAGGGACTTCAGACAGTGGAGCCAGGATGTATCCCCAGAGCACAAAAGGACTTTGTGAACACATCCCCCATGGAGGGATAACTGCCTTAATCTAGAGACAGGAGAGAAGCCCTAGTCCCTAGTTCACATGACCTGTCAGACCTACATGACCCCTACTGAATGACATTCCCCTACATATGGAATTGGGGTGGGGGGATGGGAGAGTGATTAGAGTGCATGTGAGAGAGCAGAGAGGGTAAAAGGGAGGGAAGGAGGGAGGAAGGAAGGGAGGAAGTGAGGGAGGGAGGGAGGGAGGGAGGAAGGGAGGTAGAGGAAACTGGGATTGACATGTAAAATAATAAATTAAAAAAATAATGCTTTGACTCCAAAATTTAAGTTCAAGGACAAGTTACTGGGGAAAAGGATTTCTATTTTTTTTTTTTCCCACAGAAAATGAAAAGATGTGGATTCCTTCCAGACCAATGTGGTTTGATCAAGTCAGACCACCTGAAACAGAGTACCAGGTGATCCTACATTCAAAACAGCTGGACAAAGCAGCCTTGCAGACTACAGCCAGGATTTCTGAATCTTCTTCGAATCCCCCATGACAGCGCCCCTTACCAGCAGGAAGTAGTTTGGAAAGAACAACGGCCAAATTCCCAAGTATTGTCTATAAATGTTTGTTTTCATTTAAATGGACTTGGTTATATAAAATAAAATAAAATAAAAAAAGAATTCCTTGTTTTTGACAAGTGAGATGTCGCTTATAAATAGGATTTATGGATTTTTTTTTTTTTATGAGAAATGAGCTATGGTATTGAACTAGAAAAACAGAAAGGTGATCTTGCATTTTGCTGTCAGTCTTGGTTTATGGAGGCTGTGATAGCCACATTTTCGTTCCAAATATGCTTTTAGTACTATATTTCTAAGTAAAGAAAGGAAGTGAAAGATTTAAAAAAAATTGATGAAAGCAAAATAAAATACTTGTATCCTTACAGCATAAAACCAAACTTCTATGCTAGAAAAACATCATTTTTATCTTTATTTATTTTTCTTACTTTACATATTGATCCCAGTTCCCCATCCCTCCCTCCTTCCTTCCCTTCCTCTCTCCCTCGAACAGAAAACTTCCTGATAAAACTACTGTGTTTAAGACTGGAGAGATGGCTCAGAGGGTTGGAGAATGGACTGTTTTTCCAGGTAAAACCGTTATGCTCCCAGTACTGATATGATGACTAAAATTTATATGTAAGTCCAGTTCTATCTCTAGACCCACTTCTACCTCCAAGGAAACCACACATGTATGTGGTGCAAAGACATGCATGTAGGCACCAAAAAAACACAAAAATACATAAAATGCATAAAATCAAAACACATAAAAAATAAGATAGATAAGATACAACAAGATGAAAGAAAAATACCAATCTTGGCTTGGCTTATTTTGTCAAACCGCCTTTTTGCTTCTTCTTAACATGATGGCCACAACATTGTAGGCCATCTGGTCCAGTAGATGGGTTCTGGTATTATCATATTTACAATGAGTCTGACCATTATTTTTAGATGTTCAATGTGAATTAACCCAGAAACATGATTAATCCAAAATTCTATACAAAGACAAAATAGGAACATTGGCAAATTTCAATGGTGAAATTTCCCTATTTTATAATTATTAGGAAATGTTATTAATAACCTATTAAACTAAAATATGCCAGTATTAATTACTCATTATATATCAAATCATTTGTATACTAGAGGTAAATACTGATCCACTACCAGAGGCCCCTAGGCCTCCTAACTGACACTCACATTCAGCAGGTCTGGGTAGGTCTTATGCTTATTTCCCAGCTATCAGTCTGGGGTCCATGAGTTCCCCCTTGTTCACATCAGTTGTCTCTGTGGGTTTCTCCAGCCTGGTTTTGACCCCTTTCCTCATCACTCCTTCTTCTTGGCAACTGAATTCGAGGATTTCTGCTAGTGTTTAGCAGTGGGTATCTGCTTCTGCTTCCATCAGGTATATATCAAATCATTCAAGAATTAATTCCCTCAGCTGACCATTTCTACCAGGAATCCAGATGTGATGGAGGAAACTGGATTTCACACATATTATAGTGAAGGAGAGTATATAGCACGCAGAGCCAATCCAAAGTAATCTCAACCTCATTATTTCAAACAATACTGTAATAAATAAGTATACTTTGTTATTTCATATCTGTTCTGATATGACTATTTGAATAAAATCATTGAGATGACATTAGTTCCTATATACACACTCTTCAGGGATAAATAGCAAATCAATAATAAATATCTTCATCTGAATTATGAATATGAAAACCATAGTAAGAGGAAAATTTGGTATTTATCTTACTTAATGATTTCTTATAGTGAAACAAAAAAAAATGTGTCAAAATAGAAAGTACTTGATATATCTAAAGCAATAAGACAACAAAAGGAGATCAAGAGGATACAAATTGGAAAGGAAGAAGTCAAACTGTCACTATTTGCAGATGATATTATAGTTTACATAAATGACCCAAAAACTCTACCAGACAACTCGTACAGCTGATATACACCTTCAGCAAATTAGCAGGATACAACATTAACTCATTTAAAAAAAATCAGTAGCCCTACTATATACAAATGACAAAGGGGCTGAGAAAGAAATCAGAGAATCATCACCCTTTACAATAGCCACAAACAACATAAAGTATCTTGGGGTAAAGGGTACCAAACAGGTGAAAGACTTATATAGCAAGAACTTTGTGTCCTTAAAGGAAGAAATTAAAGAAGATACCAGAAAATGGAAAGATCTCCCATGTTCTTGGATAGGTAAGATAAACATAGGAAAAACGACAATCTTGCCAAAAACAATCTACAGATTTAGTGCAATCCCCATCAAAATGCCAGCACAATTTTTCACTGACCTTGAAAGGATAATACTCAACTTTACATGAAAAAAAGAAAAGACCCAGGATAGCCAAAACAATTCTGTACAATAAAGGAACTTCAGGAGGCATCACCAACCTCCACTTTAAGTTCTACTGCAGAGCTATATTCCAGAAAACAGCTTGGTATTGGCATAAAAATAGACAGGAACACCAATGGAATTCAATCAAAAATTCTGATATTAACCCACACACCTATGGACACCTAATTTAAAAAAAAAAATCTAAAAGTATATGTTACCAGTAGTTTTCCCTGCCAGTCAGTCTGGTCCCACTGCCACGCCAGCCCAAATAACACACTGAAACTCTGTATTTGATATAATAATAATAATTCTGTTGGCCAGTTACTAGTTTCTTATTGGCTAGCTCTGTCTTAATTATTAACTCATTTCTATTAATCTAAGTGTTTCCACGTGGTCTCATCTTAACGGAGAGTAAGGCCAGCGTTCTGCTCTCTCCAATCCTCCTTGTCTCCTAGTCCCGCCTATCTTGCTTTACTATTGGCCAACAGTGCTTTATTCACTAACCAGTATGAGAAACATATTTACAGAATGACATCCCATCAAGTATACAATGGAAGGAGAAAAGCATTTTCAGCAAATGGTGCTAGCACAACTGGATGATGGTGTGTTGAAGACTGCAAATAGACTCATGTCTATCACCATGCACAAACCGAAATTCCAAATGGATCAAAGACCTCAACAGAACCTCAGCCACACTGAACCTCATAGAAGAGAAAGTGGGAGGTACCTTGAACAAATTGCTACAGAAGACTGCTTCCTAAACCTATCACAAATAGTACAGACACTGAGATTCACAATAGGTAAATAGGACCTCCTGAAACTGAGAAGCTTCTGTAAGGCAAAGGACAGGGTTGACAAGACCAAATGGCACCCCACAGACTGGGGAAAGATCTTCACCAATCCTACACCTGACAGAGGGATGATCTCTAAAATATACAACGAACTGAAGAAACTAGTCACCAAAACACCAAATAACCCTATTTAAAAATGGGGTACATAACTAAAGAGAGAATTCTCAATAGAGGCTGAAAGACATTTAAAGTGTTCAACATCCTTAGCTATCAGGGAAAATGCAAATCAAAACAATATTGCTATACCATCTTACCCCTGCCAGAATGGCTAAAATTAGAAACACCAGTGACAACTTATGGTGGAGAGGATGTGGAGAAAGGGAGTGCTGGTGGGGGTGCAAACATGCACAACCATTTTGGAGATCAATATGGTGATTCCTCAGGAAAATGGAAATCAGTCTACCACAGGACCCAGCAATCCCCCTCTTAGGCATATACCCAAATGATCCACCTCCATGCAACAAAGACATCTGTTCAACTATGTTCAAAATAGCATTATATGTAATAGCAAGAACCTGGAAGAAACCTAGATGCCCCACAACTGAAGAATGTATAAAGATGTGGCACATTTACACAGTGGAATATTACTCTGCAGAAAAAAATCAATGGAATCTTGAAATTAGAAGGCAAATGGATGGAATTTGAAGAAACCATCGTGAATGAGGTAACCGAGTCACAACAAGGGGACCATGGTATGTACTCACTTATATATGGATTTTCGACATAGAGCAAAGGATCACCAGCCTATAATTCGCACTGCCAGAGAAACCAGGATCTTCTAAGGAAGATTCTTAGAGCTCCATACAAATTCCCTCACAGAAGGAGAAAGGAATAGGATCTTCTGAGCATATTGGGAGTTTGGCAGCAGTGAATGGAGCTGGAGTTAGGAGAAAGAGAAGGGGAAGTGAGGAGAGCATGTGGACCAGGAAGATTGAGTCTGGGGATAAATAGAGGGCATCGGGGGAAAAAAGAGATACCATAATAGAAGCATAACAGGTTTGAAGAGAAACTGAGTCTAGAGAAATGTCCAGAGACCTACAATGGTGATCCCAACTAACAATCTGAGCAACAGTGGAAAGTAATACCTTAAATGCCCTTCCCTGATATTGAGATTGATGAATAACTTATATGCCATCATAAAGTGCTCATCTAGAGGCTGATGAAAATAGAAGCAGACACCCACAGCTAAATAAATACTGATCCAAACTACTGGATTCCAGTTGCAGAGACGACGGAAGATTGATAACCACAGGGGTCAAGACCAGGCTTCAGAAATCCACAGAGTTTAGCTGGGAAACCAGTATTGGACTGACTCAGACCCCCTGAACATGGGTCTCAGTTAGAAGGCCAGGGCAGTCTAAGGGTCCTCTGACAGTGGAACCACAATGTATCCCTGGAGTGATGGCTTATATTTCATCCTTACCTCACACGCTGAGAAATTCATTCTTCATTTTTCAAGACTAAAGGCATTAATGAAATTCTGTATTTTATTAACAAAATTTTGTATTGATTTTTTGGGGGGATTTCATATCATTCACCCCAATTCTGCTCATCACCCAGTCTCCATGTATCTGCACCTCTCCTTTGCAGTGTCCCCACAAAAGAAAATTAAGAAAAATTAAACCAAACAAAACAAAATGAACAACATTATAAAAAACAAAACAAGGTCTCCTGTCCCCATCGAGAGCACCCTTGGAGCTCTGATACACCCCCACCCATCCCCATCAAGAGCCTGCTGCCTCTACCCTATGCTCAACCCTACCCATGGTCCTGCTTCTCTGGTTGAGCACTGGGACAGAGGATGGAGTCAACAGTCCAACCTACTTCGGAGACTTCTCAGAGCAACTCCGAACAAAGGAGACCTGACTATCCACGCAGGACCACCCATAATTTCCACCTGCTTGGTCTCTAACCCCACCTTCAGTCCTCTGCTGGAGCCCTGGGCCCCTCCCAAGATCCGCCTATCTCTGCAGGTCCACTCTGAGTTCCTGCAGGCAAGATCCTTGACCCCCAAATCGGGGCCTCTGCTAAAGAAAGAGGCCTCAGCTAGAGAGTTCCAGTTTCCAGTGAGATCCGATTATCCTGCAAAACCTTCTCAAGTTTCAGCTCAGCCCTTGTACTCTTCTGCCAGCTATTGGCCAGAGGTGAGTCTGGGCCCAATCAGGCCTGCCTGTCCCCTACAACCTCATCCCCCTCCACCCCAAACTCCCTGGGTTGGCCCCTGACCTACTGCTCCTTTCTCCTGTCCCCATCAAGAGCACCCTTGGAGCTCTGATACACCCCCACCCATCCCCACCGCAAGCCTGCACCACTACCCTGTGCCCTACCCTACCCACAGTCCTGCCTGTCTGGTTGAGAACTGGGACAGAGGGTGGAGCCAACAGTCCAGCCTACTTCGGAGACTTCTGGGAGCAACTCTGAACAAAGGAGACCTGACTATCCACACGGGACCACCCATAATTTCCACCTGCTTGGTCTCTGACCCCACCTCCAGTCCAAAACTGGAGTTCCAGTCCCCTCCCTGGCTGTGGAGAGACCTCCTAGAGACCTTGGACCACAGAGAGAGCTACAGATATTGAATCTCAGACCCACATAAGCCCACTGGGAAAGTACCATAGAGAGAGGGGGAGACCCCACCAACACCTACTAGAAGAAGCTATGGGAAGAAGGCGATACAAGAAAACAAGCTAACAACAGAAAGACAAGAATGACACCACCAGAATCTAGGGAATCTACACCAACTAGAACGGAACACAACACAAAGCAGAGGAAGCAGAAGGGAATGACTTAAAAATTACCATCATAAAAATGATAGAGGACCTCAAAGAAGATGTGAGAAAATCTCTTAAAGAAATGGAGGAAAAAACAAACAAAAAAGTGGAAGAAATGAACAAATTCCTTAAGGAAAGTACAGAAAGCCAAGAAAAAAAAAATTAAGCAGGTGAAGGAAACAGTTCAAGACTTGAAAACTGAAATAGAGAAAATAAAGGCAACACAAACCGAAGGAATGCTGGAAATAGAAAAACTGGGCAAAAAATCGGCAACTACAGACACAAGCATACCAACAGAATTAAAGAGATGGAAGAGAGAATCTCAGGCACAGCAGATAAACTAGAAGAAATAGATTCATCGACCAAAGAAAATCATAAATCCAACAAATTCTTAACACAAAATATCCAGGAAATGTGGGACACCATGACAAGGCCAAACCTAAGAATAATAGGCATAAAGGAAGGTGAGAAAGCCCAGCTCAAAGGTGCCGAAAACATATTCAACAAAATCATCAAGGAAAACTTTCCAATCTGAAGAAGGACACGCCGATGAAAGTACAAGAAGCATACTGAACACCAAATAGGCTAGACCAAAGAAAAAAGACCCCTCGGCATATAATAATCAAAACATCTAGCATACAGAATAAAGAATATTAAGAGCAGCAAAGAAAAAGGACAGGTACATATAAAGGAAGACCTATCAAAATTACACCTGACTTCTCCATGGAAACCCTCAAGGCCAGAAGGTCCTGGATAGATGTAATAAAAGTATTAAGAGAACACAGATGCCAGCCTAGGCTACTATATCCAGCAAAACTCTCAGTCACCATAGATGGAGAAAACAAGATATTTAATGACAAAACCAGATTTTCCCAATACATATCTACAAATCCAGCCCTACAGAAAGTACTGGAAGGAAAACTCCAACCCAAGGAAGGTAACTAAGACCACAAAATGTAGGCAACAGATAATCCAACTACACCAGAAACCAAGGGTAAAACAGAACTAATATATTCACAATACCACTGGTTAGAGTACATGTGAGAGATCAGAGAGGGTAAAAGGGAGGGAAGGAGGGAGGAAGAAAGGGAGGAAGTGAGGGAGGGAGGGAGGGAGGGAGGAAGGGAGGTAGAGGGAACTGGGATTGAAATGTAATATAATAAATTAAATTTTAAAAAAAATGCTTTGACTCCAAAATTTAAGTTCAAGGACAAGTTACTGGGGAAAATGTTTTCTATTTTTTTTTCCACAGAAAATGAAAAGATATGGATTCCTTCCAGACTAATGTGGTTTGATCAAGCCAGACCACCTGAAACAGAGTACCAGGTGATCCTACATTCAAAACAGCTGGACAAAGCAGCCTGACAGACTACAGCCAGGATTTCTGAATCTTCTTTGAATCCCCCATGACAGTGCCCCTTACTAGCAGGAAGTAGTTTGGAAAGAACGATAGCCAAATTCCCAAGTATTGTCTATAAATGTTTGTTTTCATTTAAATGGATGTGGTTATATAAAATATATAAATAAAAAATAGAAATGTAATGTATAGTATAGTACAGATTATAGATAATTACCTATAATAGTCAAAGCTTAGAGTTAAGTTAGTTAGGCTTTCAAGATACACAGAGATGTATTTGAGATAGATAGGCATTCTTCCCTTTCAAAGACCTACAGAATATGGCATTTAAAATGGTTTAGGGTTTTCTTGACAATGAGACATAAATGCTCCTGGCAACACCACCTGTGTCAGAAAGGAAGATGGACATTAAAGAAACAAGTTATGGAGTTTGCCTCCATTATGGCAAGACTAGCCATATGGACAAGATACTGCTCTTGTCTGGACTGTTTGACTTTATGCTGTATAAACTGGACATACAGGACCCACAGAAAAGTGACTGCTGATTCCAGATAGACATTGCTACAGAGTTCCTGCTTCATGGAAGAGTCTGCCAGACAGTCTGCAGAAAAAAAAAAATGACTGACAAACTGGTAATACAAAAAGACAGTTTAAAGTTTCATACTTTGCTGAAGAATCTGCTAGACACACTATGGCCTATGGGCTGTAGATGGAAGATTACAAAAGAACTTCAGGTGACTGATCAAGCAAGATGTCTCTGTCATTTCTAGAGTTTATATATTATCCTTCTGTGGTCTTTGAAGGAATTGAAGACAGATAGTTAAGGTTATAGTTTTCCTTAGTTAAGCTTAAAGATAAGTTACATATAGGACTTTAGACTCACAAATATAGGATAAATGATAGAATAGTTTCTTTTAATCTTGCTAAATGTTAATGGACTAAATATTGTTAACTGTGATTCTTACTTGATAACTGTTGTGCTATATATTTTGCAATGTTAAGGTTAAAACCCTTCTTTTTATTTAGACAGAAAAGAGGAGATGATGGGAGATGTCATTCGGTATATGTTTCTCATACTGGTTAATGAATAAACAACTGTTGGCCAATAGGAAAGGAAGATAGGAGGGACTAGGAGATGAGGAGGAAAGAGGAAGGAGGAAGAAGGAGTCAAGATGGAGAGTCTGGAGAAAGTAGAATGCCTGCCTGCTCCCCGGTAAACAAAGACCAGGTAGAAATACTAGATTAACAGAAATGGGTTAATACTTAAGACAGAGCTAGCAGATAAGAAACAAGTACCAGGCCAACAGCATTATATCAAATACAGAGTCTCTGTGTGCGGCAGCAGGACAAGACTGGCAGAGGGAGGAAAAACCTAACTCCTTACAGCTGGTCATCAAAAGAAAACCACAAAACATCCCTTCTTCCCTTGCAGTCAGCTATCAGCCTGTCCCTCTCCTTCCCCATGAATTCCATGTTCCTAGTGGAAAGGTGGGTCTGACCTTGTCTCTGTTTCACTGTTTGGCTAGTGTTTAATAAAATACCTTCATTTTATCAAAACTCAAGTCAATTTTCATATTCCATGGGCCTCCTGTGTTGAGCCCTTCTTTGGTATCAGAACTAATTAAAATTCCTGGAATTTTATTTGTATACAAAATAAGTAGAATTTAGAGGGTGATTTATAAGACGAAACTATAGTTCATTATTTGTTGCAATGTAAACATGGCATGCAATTGGGGAACATTTGTAAAAGCACCAAGTAAAACTTGGGATTGTGACTTGCTTTTACTAACCAGAACAGCTTACTGTGAGTTTGAAAGAACACACATTTTACAAAAGCAATTATCCTTTTTTATTTGTTTACATTGCACTGAAAATTTACATCATACTTTTACAAAGATTTTTTATCATAAAAATATACTTCTTTACAAAAGTGTATGCATTAATATAAGAGGAGTAGCCAGTTGCAGAAGAAACGTTGTTTAAACAAGATCTTAAACGTATTAACCTTAACATTAGTGAATGAATCATTGTTATTGCAGTCATTTGAATAAACAAGAATAAATAACAGATGGCATAAAATTTAAAACCGCATCCTGTCAGTAGAATACAATGTTGAGAAAAATCATATGAATTTCCAAAACAGTGTATCTCGAAGTGTTTTTCAAGAGATTCACTAAATGTAGAGAGATAGCTCCAAGCGGTGCTCCCAGGTGCAATGGTTTCTCATAGGCACTCTTGTCTCATGATACAAAAAGCAAGATCCTTCACAGAACAATCCATATTTGAAATGGACAACAACAGAGAGTTCACAATGGATATGAGTTTTATTTGGTGAAATGAAACATGATAAAAATAAAAAATTAAGACAATGTCCTATGAAACAAAAAATGCCAACACTACCACATAACGTAGCTTTTAATGACGGAACAATAACATATAATCTAGCTTTGATCAGACAATGAAAAACACTGTACCTGATACCTACTTGTTAAAAACAGGGTATAGACAGAACATCCAGAACCTGTGAAAATTTGATGAGCACATATATTTGGGAAACAAATGTATATTGTTGATTGGAAATATCTTTTTGGTTCTTTGAGTCATTAGGTTAAGGGGTAGATCAGACTATGTTGTACTTCTTGCTTCAAAGAATCTATAAAGTACCAAAAGTGGTAAAATCGAAATTTCAGCTAAAGAATAGGCAGACATCATAAATTAAATGTAGATATGATTTACTTATTCTATCAGGGCTTTCAACACCATTGGAGTATTTGCTTTAAAAAGCTGATACCCAGCTGCTGTCTCAGATAATGGCAAAATAACCATCTTCATATATAGTTTTTGTGAGCCAAAGTACTTTTGGGATGACAATGTATATTGAGGCCAACATTTAAAGAGCATCGTATAGCTCAAGATATAAAATTCTTTCCTTGATAATGGTGAAATAAGAAAGGTCACACAATGACCTTGTCATTTGCAGAAACTTGAAAATGATTCAAAAACAGTATTAGTTGTTCTATTATTACAAAATTTGAGTGGGCAACATTATTTCTTGTATGTCATCAATAAGCTCATAAATATTTAAAGGCATGTGTCATTCCTAAATATCCAAGGAAATGAGGAAAATAATGCCTGGGATAAAAACAAGAATGAATTGCAGGTATGTGGTGTGAACTACAAACATTAGGTGTGATGTAGCTTCTGACAATAAAGAGAAATCAGTCATCTATTGACTCTGGTAAATTATAGCTCTTATTTTCTACCCTATATCATTTTTAACCCAGTCCCTCTAATATAGTTTATAAAGCACAGAAATACTGATAGTGGATGCTCCTCCAATATATGCAAATAAGTTTATGTTTTAGAATAATCTCCTTTTTAAAAAAAGCAAATAAACTGAGTAAGCACTCCCAGAGTGCAGCCAGATCTCTGTAAAACTCTCCATGGGACACATGAAGAAGAATTTTGATCCAGTTTATGAAAAACAAAAACAAAAACCACTCTTCTCTGTCATTCCTCAGGAAAAGGTGACTCCGCATGTCCTGAAAAGTGTGCTTTGTTTAGCAGTGAACTAAAAGTGCACTGTTCAGTGTATCGATTTCCAGGGTTCTGAAGAAGGCAACATGTTGCCATGTTATACCATTGTGCAAACTGTGTTCAAGTTGGGATCAAATCGAACTGCCTTCCCCTCCACGGACTTGGCATTAGTGTCATACATGGGATTCTCAAAGGCTGCTTGTCCGTTGTTATTTTCATGAACAGAACATCCTGTGTACTGTGTTTTGGGTGCAGTCCTGTTTAGAAGAACAACATTGATGGTTGCATATTAGAGTGGTTCTAGAAACAGCAGACTAGCATTCAGATAATATACTTTCATTAGCATTGGTATGGGCTAATATTACTTTAAATTGCTAATTAATAAATTGTAAACATATATATATATATATTTATAAATAGTACCTATAAGAATCATATCAATATTACTGATATGATATTGATTGAAATTTTCTTGAGAAGTAAAAACAAATTACTCTTTATATTTACTATAAAGCAGGATAGTGTATTGCTATAAATTCACTTATACTTACTGAGCATCTATCTGTTTATGCTCTAAACATCATTCTTGACATTGAATATATAACATCCTCTCAAAGCTTAGAAAGTCATTAGTTTTGTGGATTGAAATTGAAGTGACAGAAACAGAGTACAAGCTGATCCTACATTCAAAACAGCTGGACAAAACAGCCCTACAGACTACAGCTAGGATATCTGAATCTTCTTCGAATCCCCCAAGACAGCGCTCCTTACCAGCAGGAAGTAGTTTGGAAAGAACGTCACCCAAATTCCCAAATATTGTATATAAATGTTTGTTTTCATTTAATTGGACTTTGTCATATAAAATTAAATAAAAAAAGGTAAAAAAAAAGAAATTAAAGTGACAGACAACAATGATTATGGGTAAATAAAACAATAGATCATGATAATCATTATGACACAAAGGAAATCAGTGAATATGCTATGGAATAACCTCACAATTATCTTAGAAAAGACAATAAGACAAAAGCTTTCTGGGAATCAAAATTCTATTTGAGACTTGAAGAATAAAGATTGTAATCTATGCTAACATGGAAGGGAATGCATGAATAGATAACAAATGTTTTCCAACCAGAAAGCTGATGTAGTCACCCCATAAGTGCAAGTCTTCAGCTTCACTATCAAATTGTATAAGGAAAAGCCTATAAAATGGACATTCTTAGGTTCTTGTCCCTGTCACTAAAACTTGTGAATAATTTCTCCTTTCCAAATCATATTTTATAATTTGTAGAATGTGCTGAATGCTCTACGAAAAAGGATAATTTTCAGATCCTAATACTTAGTTTTTGTATACAAATAAATTTCATTCTTGACTCCTTTTTCTTCCATATTTAACACTACAGTTTTCAACTATCAATTACATTGAAATTAATGTTACACATTCTAAACCCCAGCACATTTTTGGTATAGGTATAGGCATATTTGGTATTGGTATAGGTAAATTCAGTGGAAATAACCTTTAAAGCACTCTTGGAGCTTAGTTAAGTTCCTACTCAGAAGAACATAACAAAATTGCTCTTTTACCAGTTGAATCTCTTTTACCAGCTGATTCTTTGATCAACTACACTTAAACAAAAACTAGGCAATAGGTTATGATCATTTCCCTCTTTTATTTTAATTGGGTAAGTATCAAGAAAGACAGGAATCAAGACTCTATGCCAGAATTGCCTCTTCTTAAAATTGAAAATCTTTTTTTTTTTTTTTTTACGAGGAGGGGATTATACTTTGGAAGAACTCACTACATAAGGTGACAAAATTCCAAAATCGAATTACATGAAAATATACATCGGAGTGTCTTTGTACAATAGGTGAGGAAAATGTGCACTAAAGAAGAAACAAAGAATTATGAAGGACTAACAAGAAGGGTAAGAGAACAGATAGCATTTTTAATAGCAATTCCAGATGTAGAAAGCCTGGAGAAGTTCATGCTTTATACATCCAATCTTAATATTAGGCAAGTTATGGGCAACAAGAAAACCAAATCTGGATTTTTTTATTGTTTGGAATAAAATTCACCAAGTTGAACTTACAACAAACTTGACTTTGTATTTTTCTTTTAAAGTTCTCAGGAGATAATGACTGGGAGCAAGAGTTCTCAACAGCCAGAAAATGTTATTGTTACATCCAATTCAAGAGCTGGATGACTCTCAGTACAAAAGGACAAAGCACCTAGTGATGACTCCACCTCTGAGTCATCATGGAAAATCAAGTAAATTACAAGTATTTCAGTATTTTAATTAAGTGATTTGAGAACTTTCTGGCAGATTCTAATTACTAATCTTTTGTATTTGTTTTGAAATGCATTTACTTTGAGACAATGTCTTGTGCATCTCAAGCTGGCCTTGAATTCTCCATATTCAAGGATGACCTTATATTTCTGATGGTCCTGTTTCTACTGCCTTTGTGTTAAGTTTACCAGCATGCAGTACCACACCCAGTTTATGTGAGACAGAGATGTTATCCAGTGTCAAGGTTAATGGTCAAGCACTCTATACCACAACACTTGGGCTACATTTTTACAAAAAAGTTTCATCACACTTTAGAAAACCAAAAATATTATATTGTGAACATGGATTTGATCAAATTTCATCGAACACCAAATACAAGTGCTAAATCTATCCAACTCTTAAGAAAAGACATGTGCGTAAGACATAGTGACCTACAGTTTGATGATCACTTCTCAGATATGGCAGAAATATCAAAAGTAAGATAAAGCAATAGGAAAGAAAAAAAAATAATTTGTATTTCAAGATGCTGCATCAATAAAGTGAAAAGAAAACCTACAAAAAGACATTATATTCAAACTCTTTATTTTATAAATGCTTCATGTCCAGAATTAATAAACCACTCTCTCAACTTATCATCAGTAAGGCATAATAAACTCAGTTTGTAATTAAACACTACTCAGCAGCTGCTTGAAATTCCAAAAAGAAGAATCTCTGGGATGCCTAGCCCCAACTAGTAAATCTACAAAACAGTTTCTACAATTGAGCCTCAGCAAAGTCATGGGAAATGGGGTATGGGGTTTTCAAGAGTCAGCCAACCAGATTTTAGAGTCTTCTAGATATAACAGGAAATGCCACCCCATGAAATCTCAATGCTACGGTTGGCAAAACAAGAGCAAATAATTTAAGCACCAGTAGACATGCCAGTACTGACAGTGGATTTCAGAAGATCTCACCCACAGATGAGAGCTAAGAGCTATTGTTGGGTGCTAAGAAAGGGAGGATTAGTCTTCCTATGAAAAGCCCCCCCCCCCGATTACTTTTCCCATTCCAAGTGGCCAGCCCTAGACATATAAACATAACAACACTAAATGTACTCAGATTTTTGTTTGTTTTGGGAGTGTATGTGTGTGAGAAAGAGGGGTGTTGTGTGTGTGTGTGTGTGTGTGAGTGTAATAATATATGTAGAACAATGATTCCCAACCTTCTGAATACTGTGTTATTTTAATGGAGTTCCTTATGCTGTGGTGACTCACAGTCATAAAATTATTTTGTTGGTATTTCAAAACTGCAATTTTGCTACTGTTATGAATTGTAATTGTAATTGCTACTGTTATGAACTGATACGTCAATTGGGGCTGTAATCCATAGGGTGAGAACCTCTATACAGGAAGAAGTCAAGAATTTGAGAGGAAGTGAGGATCTTAAATAGATGGGAATGGTAGAAGCGATGTAATCCCTGTATAAGGTACAAAATTATTATAAAATTTTAAATTAAGTTAAAAATGAAAACTGAAGATACTTGACATCAGAAGTCATAGAAATAAAAATCAAAGCTATAATGAGACACTATTTGAAACATACTATCATAGATACTATTGCAAATTAAACTAAATATAATGGACAATAATAATTGGAGCTATGGAGAGCTCACCCATTGTTACTGAAAATGTAAAATGGTGTGGCTCCTATATAAAATCATTTGATGCACTCTCAGTAAATTAAAACTAGAATCAAATACACACTAACAATCCCCAATTTTTACTATATACTCAAAAGAAAATAAAAATGTATGTCCAGGAAACAAAAACCGGTATCCACAAATGAATATATTAGACTATTCACAGTAACAAAGGTTACGACAACTCAAATGCCAAAGAGTTTATGAACAAACCTATTCAAACAAAATAAAATCCCACACAATGTAACATTGTTCATCAGGAACTGAGCAAGGATGAAAGATATCACAAGTAAAATCTTAAAAGATTTACTGTGTTTAAGGAATAAAACCAAATATCACACATTCTATAACTGAGTTCATATGAAAGATCAAGAAGAAAAAAAAGGATACTTGTAGTTCCTTGTGTTTAACTGACATTTGAAGTGTGGGAACTAGAAAGTAACTGTTAATGAATTCACATTCCCTTTGTATTTAGGAATGCATTCTGCAAATATATGGTGATAAATTTCTGGTGACACAGTGGATATCCCCAGTGTGACTGAACTGTTGTTAAAATTATTATATAGTATGTCAAAATTTTCTATGTATATAATATTATTTAAATTAGAGAATGGTCATAAGTAGATAAGTGTATAATTGTGTAAATCTATTTAAATATATTTAATTGAATTATTTGATTGCCTGTAGACTTTTACTTGATAGGGCCTTTTCCAAATAATAGAGAATTGAATAGTGAAGCTCCTCCCAAAGGCTGTATCACATAGAAAATATATGACTGATGGATCCATATGCTATATTGGATCCATCACAAACATAACATATTCATTAAATAATCTTTAAGCAACAGATTACCATCTGTCAGCCAAGGTAAAATTATACAAGACTACCATGTGGACCTGAGTTTTGGAGTTTCCACCATAAGCCTGTCTGCATTTCATATCTTTTCAATTTCAATGTTAGTATAGATTCTGTATCTCTAAAATACTGATATGAATAATGGATAAATAACATATACACTAAGTTGTGTACCAAGAAATCTAAAGACAAAATGACAAAGGATGAAGTTGAATCACATGCAGTCGTAATGGAGTGATTTCTGCTATGCACAGGTGGATCATGGGATGAGTGGTAAAATCAAAAAGGCTTATACCAGTTCAGCACATAGATTTTAACAAAATATAAAATGGAGATGTCAAATCAAAGTAATGCAATAGAAATGGCATGAAAAGAAATCCTGCATAAATTTTGTCATGGAAATCAAATATCTTACCTTTGTTTATAAAGATAAAACCCAAATCCTGCAAATATAAGTGCAAAAAAAGGCACAAGAATTGCAATGGCCACGGAACTACTATTTGTACCATGAGGTTGATTTGAAGAATTGGACCCTTCTGAAGTATTCAGACCTAATGGAAATAACACAAATAAGTCATGCATATAAGTTCAACTCAAGCTAATCATTAATTTTTATATTTGATAACCAATTATTTTCTTCCATTTTTTCAAGTGTGAGAAAGAAGGCTTTCCAAGATTTAGATAGGAAGGGAGAATAGGAAACAACTAATAGCTCTTCATGTAATGGAATTGATTCTTTGTATATGTTTGTCTAAAATGTAGTTTTAGGCACTCATGTATGTCATCTGAAAACCCTGTATTCCCTTCCATTACTATGTAAACAACCAACATCAGTGAGTGATGTATACTGTTTTCAAAACAGTACAAATTTGGTGGTACAGACACAAAAGGATAAATTATTGTCTTTCATTTACAAAGAATTAATATATTATTTACTTTTACTAATTTGTATCTATTGGCCTAAAATGGAGTATGAAGTTTTAAGTCATATTTATTATTTAAATATTTCATATATTTATACAATGTGTTTGATCATATCTATCCCAATACTTCCTTCCACCTCTCTTTAGTTCTCCAGCTTAGTTCACAACATTACACATTACAATGAATGTTTTTATTCAAAGAATTTATAAATATTGTTACATTTGTTTATTCCTAAATCACATCTCTTTATCTATTTTTTCCAGTGACTAGGTACATTTATATCAAGGTTCTAAAGCCATGATTTAAGATAAATATTATACAATAGCTTTTAGAGTTATAATTCATTGTCTATATATCCATACAACCATTTAATGATGGGAACCAGTGGACCTCAAGAATATAAGAAGATAATTAAATATGTGTGTCTCACAAGACCTTGTGCACCATAGTACACACAAAATGTGTGTGTTTGAGAAAAGCCATGCTCTGAAAGAGAGCCATTACTCAAAGTTAGTTTTCCTTCCAAGATTTAAAAATTTCTCCTAGTACCACTACATCTTCTGAGAGGTAAGGATTTTCTCTAATATTCACTGAAAACAAGTAATATAGTTCTCAGGAGAAGATGTAACAATAATTTACAGTTTAATATTACCATGTTATCTATATCCCTTTTTGTTCTTTATATTTGCTTAGGGGCAAGACAGCTTATCATTTTGATGCCAGATATAATAAAACACTAATCTTTGCAGAGTTATTACATAAAGAAGTTATAATTTAAAGAACATGGTTTAAATGTAAATGCTTAAAATGGCTAAATGTATAATCCTGATAACACATAATTTGAGATACTGTAAGTGTGTAAAAGGTAGAGAAAGTACAGAATCATTTGTCTTTTTATGTCATGTATAGTATCAAAGGGATTATTAGAAAATAAAAATGAAAATAGTACCGAGTCTTTGTAATCCAAATTGCCCGTAATCTTTGCCTTTAATAAATCCTTGGAATACATAAGTAGCTCCATCAGGCTCTGCAGAAACCTGAAAATATTTGTAAGTCCATTGAAATATGAGGAACAATCACAGCTTTATTTTTATACCAAAATAAATACTCAATATATTCTAAAATGAACATCAGCTGTTGTTCTTTCCTTAATCCCCCTATGCAATGAGCACATACCACACATTTTCTATCATAAATACGAAAGTCAAATTTGTGATTTTAAATAATTGTGATATTGATAAACAGGAGATCGTGTATTGCTATACCACAGTTTTATAAATCTCTTGTAGGCTAAGGAGTACATTATTCAAAACGTAGAAATTGAATCACAGTGTGGTGAGATGGCTCAGAATCAAAAAGCTGTCATTCCACAGGACCTGTTCTCAGTTCCCAGCCCCCACATTGGGACAGTCACAACCACTGCAGCTATAGGAGATCCAACAGCATTACTATGTTCTGTGAGCAACTATAGGGCACAAGAATATCCTCAGGCACACACAGACACAAGTAAGTAAAATATAAGTCATAAATTAGGTTCTCAGTTATATTGGCCCTTCTTCCACTCCAGAGACTGCACAGAAAGAAGGTAATGTCTGTTTCATCAGGCTGTGTTCATTCCCAGCCTCACTTTCATCCACAGGCATGTGAGTGGAAGTGATAATGTGTTAATAATAATTCTATACCATATTATACTAAATGTAAGAGGTCAGGGACAAAAAGATCACATACAATATCACTTCAGTCATTAAAAAAAAAAAAAAGAATTCATGTGTAACTCTATAAAGACTGAAAATAGATTAATGGCCAGTGTTGAGGAAAAGAAATAAAGGCCATAGGATGTGAAATATCTTATAAAAAGTGATTAAATTTTTCTAAAGTGAGTTTTCTCATGACTATACCTCTCTGTACACATAATAAGGCCCACCAGGGTGTATGCAAAAATTGTTTAATTATGGAATATATGACAGTTGTTAAAAGTGAGCTGTAATGGTCAATATCGATCCCAGCTCCCTTCTTCCCTCCCTCCCTGTCTCCCTCCCTGTCTCCCTTTCTTCCTCCCTCTTGCCCTCTCTGCCCCCTCACATGTGCCCTGACTACCCTCCCCTCCCATCCCCCCCCACTCCACATGTAGGGCTATGCCATCCAGGTGGGGTCATGTAAATCTGACAAGTCATTTGAAGTAGGGACTAGGACTTCTCTCCTGTCTCTAGGTGAAGGGAGTATCTCTCTATGGGGGATGTGTCTGCAAGGTCCTTTTGTGCACCAGGAATACATCCTGGTTCCACTGTCTGAGGTCTCTTAGACTGCTCAGTCCTTCTGGCTGAGACCCATGTTCAGGGGGTCCCAAGTCAGTCCCATGTTGGATTCCCAGCTATCAGTCTGGGGGGGGCCTGTGAACTCCTCCTTGTTCGGGAGTTCAATCTCTGCATCTGTATTCTAGTTAGACTCAGTGTTTAGTTGTGGCTATTTGCTTCTGTTTCCAACAGGTACTAGATAAGGGTTCCATGATGGTTGATGATGATTTCATTATCAGGAAAGGGCAAAGGGCATTTATGTTAACCTTTCCACTGTTGCTCAATTGTTAGTTGGAGTCAGTCTGGTAGGTCTGTAGAAATTTCTTTAGGTTCAAGGTTCAGTTTTCTCTTTAAACCAATAATGGCTCCCTCTTAAAAAAAAAAAAAAAAAAAAAAAAAACAGTTCCCAACAGTTCCCAATAGGGCCTCAACTTCTCCAGGCTTTTGTTTTTTTTTTTTTTTTTTTTTTTTGGCTGAGTTCAGGCCTCAGACAGATCTAAGCAGAGAGCAGTTTGTTACACCTCTAACAGGAGTGCCACTGTTACAAAGTGAGCACATCTTGCTTGGCAAATTGGTTTCGAAGCTGAGTAAGATCACTGATGCAGTCTTTCCTCCAGTAGCCTACACAGCACCCTCTAGCAGTATGGAAGCTAACCAACAGGGAGAAAAATTCCAGCTCAATACCAGCTTGTTTTAGTTCTTTCAACCAAGGTGAGTGTGTGTGTGTGTGTGTGTGTGTGTGTGTGTGTGTGTGTGTGTGTGACCTTAAGCAGTGAGATCTTATCATCTGGTTTTGTTGAGCAACTAAGAGGAATGACAAGAGCCTGTATTATCTAGAGGACTTCTGAGAGCTAACCAACAACTCATCTGGAGATATAACATACATAGTACTTGAATTTTTTTTTTTTTTTGAACTTCTAATTGGTATATTTGGAAAATTTCCATTCAACAAAATCACTAGTATATGAAGACTTAAATCTTCCTTTCCTATTTCTAGCTATTCTTTCTATTTTATTAATCACTTTGTTTTCTTTGTCCGGCTTTCTTAGAGATTGTTTGAATATTTTTTCAGTCCCATATAGATGTATCTATACCTTTCTGAGTGTATTTTTTTTCTATAGAAATTCTTAACCCTAAGTAGCACACTCCAGGGTACAGTAAATGAAAAGAGTTGCCAGCATGTATATGCTTTTCAGATATTATTGTCAATGTAGAAGTATCCTTTTGCTTATTCAACTTTTTCCTGTTTATTTATTTATTTTAAAATAGGCTCTTTCTGTGTAGCCAAGGCTGACCTCCAAAAAACAAAACAAAACAAACAAAAGAAAAAAAAGAAAAATAGAATGGCCAATATCAACTGGGTAAAGTGTTGTACACCTCACCCTAGCGAGGGAAGATAAGGAAAGAGGGGTGCAATGTGAGACTAACTGCAATATGGGACAAACCTTCACGCCCAAGCAGAAAATATGCCAATATATTTGAGAGTATTTCAGAGCTTTCTGACCATATGAAAAGGCTTCCAGGGAGTAACTCCTTCTCCAGCCCCAGCCCCAGAGTAAGACTGAGCCTTAAGCAGGAAGAATCAACTACTGTTGAAATTATGGTTGCATGTGTTGTTCCTAATGTTATAAATGCTGTCTACCATCTGTATCTTACATATGTATGCACCCAATACTGCTTTTAACAGTTTCATATGTGTTACCATAAAATAGGAACTGATACACTTCAGTATGAATTTATCCACAGACATTAACCAATAACTGACAGTTAGGTACCTAACTCGTGGCTGTTGCTATAAAAGTTACTTTTAGAAAAATTTTGGATACTCAACTTAAAAAGCAAATTACCAAACTATGGGAGTCTGACAT
This sequence comes from Phodopus roborovskii, assembly GCF_943737965.1. Taxonomy (NCBI): domain Eukaryota; kingdom Metazoa; phylum Chordata; class Mammalia; order Rodentia; family Cricetidae; genus Phodopus; species Phodopus roborovskii. Next base: position 26,134,730 of record NW_026126567.1, read on the forward strand.
GATTCTCAGCAAAAAGTCCTTCCTGTATTAGATGCTGTGGCCATGGCCACATAAAATCAATTTTTTTAAAAAAGAGCAGTTTAGACCCTGATATTTTAATGAATGGGCCTAATTTTAATACATGGCCTAAGTAATTCAGCAACCTGTATAAAATGACAACCTGACTTCCCAACTCTGCAAATGAGAATAGAGGATAGCAAAAGAAAAAAAAAATGGCTGGACAGTTTCTTTAGAAACAACTTATTGACACCTACCTACTGAATATTTTCTTTCCCATGAACGACACCTACCTACTGAATATTTTCTTTCCCATGAATGACTATATACATAATGTCAATTATTTTAAAATGCAGTCTGATTTCACATGTTTATCACTAGCAGAGACTTTTTAGCATTACACTTATTGATGTCAATGATCTACTTAGATTTTGAGAAAGTCATTATATATCTCGAGTTTTTCTTGAACTCAAAAAAATCTCCCTTCCACAGCCTCATGAGTAGTGAGATTATAGATGGTCAGTACCACAGCTGGCTTTAAATTGTTCTTCATATATGTTTATCATTGTTGGTGCTAAAATATATTTGATGAAATTAATAAAACAATTCATACTACCAAAGAAAAACTTCTATAATAAAAGTAAATAAATATCAAGCTTATTCAAAATTGATAATATTTTATATATATTAAAAAGTGGGATTCTATGTATACATATATAATTATAGCTGGGTAGTGGTAGCACATACCTTTAATCCCGCACTTGGGAGGCAGAGGAAGGGCTGATCTCTGTGAGTTCGAGGCCAGCCTGGTCTACAAAGCTACACAAAGAAACAAATAAAATCAAAATATTAATAAGTATATGATTGTGTGTTCAAATAAGCTAAATTTAGGAAAATTCTACTTTTCTGGAAAGAAATCTGTGTTTCTCATTAAAATCACACATGTGCTTTTAAGGAACTACACTTACGAAGCCATCCATGGCCCAATTTTCCTCTTTCATTTTCTTCACAGAAGCATGGGCTGGTACTTTAATAAGATATATGTGTAACATTAGGCGAGCTTCCTGGCTTTTGTAGACCCCTGAAAAATGTAAAGATAGTTACCTAACTTTGTAAATAGTTATGATGTATTTTACTATCAGTAACATCATAAATACATTTATGAAAATGTATGGTATACAAAAGACTAAGGCAATTCTCAACTCAAAGGTGACTTCACATACAGTGCCTGGTACTCTGCAATATATTCCTGTCTCTCAGCTGAAATCACAAATTAAAACTTTTCTGAATTTTTAAGATTCCTCAAAGCTAGGTCCAACAAAATTATTTCTTTCTGAAGTCAGGACTGCAGATGTAAAGATACAAAACAGAAGTTTAAATTCTTACTGTATGTAAAAATGAATTACAGGCTAATTTTGTGTCACAGATATTACAGGAATCACAAAGATAATTGTGTGTGTGTGTGTGTGTGTTTTTTTTTTTTTTTTTTTTTTTTTGCTTATAGGTTTTCAATAGAGTAGAAACTGCAACCAAAAGACTCAAGTAACTAAAATATATGAGGAAATTTGATAAATCCCAGGCTGCCATAGAGAACTATTTTCACTCTGGTCTATCTGATAAAGAACATGGAAGTACGCCTTGAAACTTAAGGTTTTAATTCCACATGATAAACACAGACAATTATAAAAACACAACAAGCAAAACCATCTACAGTTCTACAGTGATTCTTGTAAATGAGTATTACAAGAGTTGGAGTAAGCTGGAATATAACAACACTTTGTGATAAGCCATGCTTGAGAACAAAACATTTATGATTGACTATTGGTTAAAATTTGGTTCATGTTGGCTCACAGGCTGTTTTACATATTAGTGGGGCACCAAAAGAATGTGTCAGAGATAGAAAGGTAAAGAAATGCAAACCTGACCTAAAGGAAACTATAATCAATGAAAAAAAAAAAAAAACACAAATGTACCGACATATAATATATGTGGGAAATAGTTATAATCATATCTATAGTCACCGTAAGTGAAAAGTGATGAAACTATTATAAACGTCAATATTTATTTATACTTATGGGGATCTATTTGGATTGTTGTTACTTTGTAACAAACATATTTTTAGCTAGTTTAGAGGAAAACAAAAATGTTAATAAAATTTAAGTACATTTCAAATCCAAATTAAGCTTTTCTAATTCATTTATGTTTAAAAATATAGCATATACTAAATTCTGATAAGTGAGCTTACTAAATGGTACAACAATACGTAGAAATGATAATGTAATTTTGAAAATTAATCATAAATGAGAGTCCAACATAAGATCTCTAACTCTGCGTAAAAATATTCTTAAAAACGTTTATTTAACTCCACAGTTTTAATTCTGCATTTATATAGTAATATATATTCACCATTCCAAAACTTCAAAATCCTTGATTCTAAATAAATCAAGACATCTCTCAAAATCAAATATAAGAAATAGCTCTTGGTAGTTAATGGTGACCTAGTGCACGCATGTCTTCTTTAGCTAGATTTGAACTCTATACCTGAAAGCAGCAGTTCCATGTCACGGTTGCTGAGTGTGGCATTGACTCTGCCAGTGGAAGCATTGAAGCTGGTCACTGTCAGTGTCATGGGCTGTTTCCTTCCTTTGAAATTGTAAGAGCCTTTCCATATGTAATTCTGGGCAAACACGTCATCAGGAACTGTGGGTAGATGAGATAACCGCCACACTTTAACTTCACAGTGCTCTCTCAATATGATCATCTGCCATTAGATTAAATCCTCTAGTCTGTTGAACAAATAACCTATCCCTGAATGAGTCATCTTTGTTGAGTATAACTGAACGCATTCTTGATTTTATTACAAATTTCAGAGAATAAAACATGATTTTTGAAGCCTGACTTTGTTCAGGAGCCATCAATAGGAAAGCCAACTAAAGACATGAGGCTTGTACTTATATTTGGTGGCTTCTAATGTTTTTTGAGTTTTTTTTTTTTCCTTCTTCTTTCAGAAAGAAGATGAGATGAGTTATTGAGCCTGCAAACCTGTGAGTATGTCTCCGGAGACCTGGTTATTTTCTAGTGCCGTGGACAAATTCATTGGAGAAAGAATGTCAACCATATCCTCCTCTTTCCAATGGCCCTGGAGGCAGCCTGGAGGTAATGGCTCTTTGTCCCTTTTACAAAACACCGAGTTCAGTAAGTTCAATAATAGAAGACGAGCAGAGCTGTGCAAAGTTGACAGCTTTGAGGTTAACAAGTATTTTTAGAAAGAAAAGAATTGTCACTAGAATTGCCCAGTTCTTATGGGACAGAAAAGACTGGTAGGATATAGCACAAGGTATAGGTGAGTAGATCCTGGAGGTACACTACTTGTATTTGACAGTCTCTTCTATAATGAAAATCTAGGTCATTCTGCATGCATTTCTCAATTCCAAACCTCAATTTCCTCATGAATAATATGAGATTAATATATATATATATATGTATATATACATACATATATATATATATACACAATTTAGAATGTTAAATAAAATAAAGAATGCATAACACTTATCTAATTGTTACCTAAAATCATTAACTAAAATTTTAAGTATTATTCAGATACAAAAAGGGTTACTGGGGCTTTTTAGATCACTAAACAATTGGTGTGTATGTGTGTATCTGGTTAACATGTACTTTTTAAAAAAGATTTATAGGAGAAAAATAGTAACATGTCCTACAGGCTGTATCTGGTAAATGACTGACACAGTAATTACCATTTTTCACATTGCTTACTTCTACTTGTCTCAATTGTGATGATTCTTGACCACTCCATACCTTTACTAATAATCAAGTATTAGACAAGTTAAGATTGTTAACTAAAATATATGAAAGTAAAACACTCATTTTGATTTTGAGTTAACAGTACTAGCAAAAGGTATGTGGGTATACCAATATTATCAGTTATATTAAGATGAATAATCGCCTAGTAGAAATCATTAAGCAATGGTCCTTAAGAAAATACTTTGTAGTAATAGCTACTCCGTGTGGTAGAAATATCTCATTAATTGCAGATTCAAAGCTTACAATGATCATAAAAAGAACAGAATGGAATGCACAGAGAGACTCTGTGTTGACTCCATGCTGCAGATCCTTCTTCACTGTATGTGTGAATCAAGAGCAGAGTGAGAGCTTCACAGAGTTTTGACTCTTATGCTAGCTCAGGAGCTGATATCACTCTCTCTAAATGTTGAGATTAAAAATAATTAGGCATTTGACAGGTCTTTGTAAATTTGTAAGGATCATCCCACTAAGGCTAATTGATGAGAGGATATAATGGCCACTATTCTTGGTGTAGTTGTTAGTTTGGGGGACTGTAATTTCATTGTATTCCTCCCTTCCCTTTCTTCCCTCTATCCCAGAAACCCCTGCTCATTTGCTTTCAAATTCATGGCCTCTTTTTTTGTTAACTGATTGTCATTGCATACACATATGTATTTGTACATACACATGCATTTCTAAATATAACCAGTTAAGTCATAGAACATTACTTCTGTGTGTGTGCTCAGGACTGATTGTTTGGCACTGAACAACCAGTTCATATACTTCATTGTGAAAGACTGGAAGAAATGACAGCAAATCTTAGAGGGGATGTTGGGGTATTGCTAACCAATGCAGCTACTACGGTAACCAGTGCGGAGAATTCTCAGACAGCTAAGAATAAACACCACATAAACCTGCTGTACCATACTATGAAATGTGTCTAAACAGCTCAATATTGTACTTCACGGATACTTTCTCAGCCATGTCCATTGCAGCTCTGATCACAATAACTGGGAAATGGAAATACCCTACATGTTCAATCATCAGCCACTGGGTAATGAAAACATGTTGGCCTTGCCCATCACCTTTCATTAAAAATATGCATTTAACTTTTGTTTGTATCCAGGTTTCATCACATTGTTAAATGCGTGACCGTGATGACCTATGGCCAATTTTTCATGTCACACTTAATCACTGTGTCCAGTTGTGCTGTGAAAACAGTGCAGCTTAGTGTGTTCTTAGTTCCACAATGATTGGTCTAGGTTTTGTGTGTGTGTGTTTGTGTGTGTGTGTGTGTGTGTGTGTGTATGTGTGTGTATATGTGTGTGTGTGTGTATGTGTGTGTGTGTGTGTATGTGTGTGTGTGTGTATATATTTTACTGTTTGAAGTTCTTCTCTCTTTAATGTGCTGAGAATATATTAAAATCGTGAATTGTTGTTTATTCTGGTAAGTGTTTCTTTTATAATTAGTTAAATGGTCATATGTTTTGTAAAGTAATTTCTTAATATACTTCATTTTTTAAAGGCCATTGATAAATATGATGTGAATCTGTTCTGTGATTTTTTTCCACAATGTTAGCTTTTATTTGGTAAAATTTCAAATATAATATAGAATTAAAGAGAAAATTATAGGTCATTTTAGAGAGCATGACTTCTAAAACAACAAATTACTTACCACTTAGCTTTGGACTAGGTGTTCCTAGTGCCGGTCGAGGGTCTTTCACCAATATTTTGGAGCCAGCTGTGGTAAGAAAACAGCATTTTGAAAGGTTAATATAATATACATAATGTGACACATTATCAATTTTCATCTGAGATATTACATAATTTCCTCCAAAATTCTCTGCTCATTCCACCTCAATCAAAATACTTCTTGATTAACAGCTTTAGTAATTACATCATAGTCCTTTGGGAAAAGGACTGCTATTTAGTCCTCACAGGGAACTGTATCTTTGATTAGAGGTGCTTGCTCTTGTTGAGAGAAAGGAAAACGAAAAAACTGGTTGTGCTGGGATCACACCTAAAGATCAGAATTTGCTAAAACAATTCACTGTGCATCTGAAATTGAAAGGCAAAGTTAAAGTTTTGAATTTGCTGAAGAATGACTCGTGCCAATAAGACCACACATTGTGAGGCTGGAGAGGAAGAGAAAGTGTAAGAGATGTGAACCAGACAATTTTGTACACCCTGTGCCCAAGGACCACTGCCATGTTCTTAAGGACATTTAATGAGAGGCAGTATTTGAAAGGACTAAAAACTGAATGGAGGAGGCTGGAGCAGCAGTTCCACTAGGGTAAACTGCTGTCTTATTAGTGACTTGAAAACAAAAACAACAACAACAAAATGGTTGCTAAGAAAGCTTTGGAACCGTGGTGGGTTTCAATGGGATAATGTCTAGGATGTTTATGAAGTTTGCAATGCTATGTGGTGGAAGTATTACAAGGAATACAAAAACACCCTACTAATTTAGACAATTAAGTTAATTGTTTTCAGTTGTAAACCTATAGAATGGAAATGTCTTTGAGGGATTTAAACAGACATGTCATGTACAGACTTGAATGTAATTCTGCGGCTAAAAGAAGCAGGTTGTGATAGGAAATCTAATTTAGAAATGATTACCATAGAAGAAATGAAGGGCAAGAATGTGATGACAAAAGACAGTGAAAAAGATAAATGGAGACAACAACTGAATTCTAAGTCTTTAGAGAACCCCAAGTGAAAAAGACTTTTGTAAAGGATAGCCATAATGCTGTAAAATACTGATACAGGAAAACATATATACCTTAACACTTTCAATGGTTTTCAAGATTGTGTTTACTGATCCATTTGGGATCACTAAGCAGGGTTTATATGGGGTCTCAGAGACTGAAGTGCCAGGCATGGAATCTGCATGGATCTCCTCATGTCATAAATATATATATATTTATTTATGTATTTATATTTATATACTTATGGATGTTAGCTTAGTGTTTGATGGACTCCTAACAGAGGGAGTGAGTGTATCTCTGACTCTTTTGCCAGCACTTGGGACTCTTTTTCTCCTATTGGGTTTCCTTGTCTCACCTTGATATACGGCTGTTTGCCTTGTCTTACTGTATATTGTTTTTCCCTGTCTGGCTGCTGTCTCTTATAGGTCTGCTCTTTTTTATGAAGCGGACATGGAGGAGAGGGCAGATGGGACGAGAACTAGAAGAAGTGGAAGGGAGAGAAACTATGATTTATATACATTGCATAAGAGAAGGGAATCTATTTTCAATAAAAATTAAAAAACAAAAAGAGTAAGTGTCACAGGGTTACAGTCTGGCTAAGAAAGGAATTAAAACATTTGAAAACAGTGATGAAAATTTGTGCCTGCTGGAAGAGATCAGGTACAAGAAGTTCTGAAAGGAAAGTTTATCAGATGTAAAGAAAAGGCTTTATATAGCTAATCAGCAACTACAGAAAATCTCCTTCACTGTGCCTTATGGTAAGGGTTTGTGCATTCCACTGATAAATTCAGTTCATCAGCACCCAGTAGGAATTTTTCCTGGTGAAGCAGCAACAAGTGTAGACTCTTTACCTAGAGCTACTTAAATTATCGCACTACATTTACTCCATTCAAATTTGTAAAAATTAAAGAACTGAGTTCTCATTTCTAAGCCGAAGTGAGAAAGACTGTATGTATTTTGAGACAATGCTATGGAATAAGTGACATTGAAACCCCTGTTCCCTACCTCACTGAATCAAATAATATACTTTAGAAAACCCATGCTTCATTAGGATGAACTTAATTTAGAAATGAATTGATTGTAGCTATAATTAACAGGTGTTATCAAGATAAAATAATTCTGAATTTAGACTAAGTCCTATATATAACAAGTTTCCTCTTAAAAAAATGGGATGAACACGAAAAGAAAAGTACCACATATGCAGATGGAGGCAGATATCACTGGGTGACTATCAGACAAGGAATAGCAGTGTTTGCCAGGAGAGAACAAAGGGTAGGGAGAGGTTATGTCTCCGGACATGATAGAATAAATAAAGGGTAAATTTTTAGCATGTGAAGTCACCAATATTTAGGTGTCTTGTTATAACAAACCTAGAAAATGAATACACTAATAAACACATTTTACAGAGAGAATAGGAGAGGGAATGAAGACAAACAGAATCAAGTTAGCATTGAAACAATGTCATAGACAGGTCTAAGTGTGTCAATTTTTCTGGAAGAAAGAAACGCCCACATAATTTTCAATGTTGGACTTGGGCAACAAATAATTCTTCTTCTAACAAGACCTAAATAGCATATGCTAATATGTTAAAGCCTCTGCTACAGAAAATTACCTTCACAGACAGGAACTTTTCCAGTCCAGGTGTTATCAGATCTGCACACTCTGTGTTCAGTTCCCCCTGCTAAGAAGAAGCCAGGCTGGCAGGTGTAGATGAGTGTGTACCCATGCGAGGGAAGGTCCATTCCTACTACATTTGCATGAGCAGGACTCTCTGGCTGTTTACAACTGTGAGCTATATAAAAGGAGAGACTAATGTTAATTTTTTTGAGGTTCATCATTAAAATTTTAAGGCAAAAGTAAAAATAAAAGGTTATCATTACTCTAATTCTATTGTGTAAGTTTGTATTTCAAAAGTCATCCTAATGAACGATAATAATATGTCAGTGAATATGCACTATATTGTTTTTATGTCCTGGTATATTTGTAATAAAATATGTGACTAACACTGGTATATGTTAACAAAAAAAAAAAAAAAAAAAAAAAAAAAAAAGAAAAGAAAAGAAAAAAGTAAGAAAGAAAGAGCACTCGAAAGGCAGAGGCAGGAGGATTTCTGTAAGTTCCAGGCCAGCCTGGTCTACAGAGATAGTTCGAGAACAAGTTCCAAAACAATACAGAGAAACCCCATCATGAAAAACAAATAATAATAATAGTAATAAATAATGGAAGAGGGGAAGGGAGGGAGGAAGGAGACACATTTCTGAAGAGTGTGGATATTTTCATGTGCTTTGCTGTTATTCTTCGCAAGAAATTTGGAATTAAAATGAAGTGGGAGAAAAAGGGATTTACTGGGGAAAATGAAGGACAAGTATCTGACTAGCTCTAATTTATTCCAGTTGTGATAAAAAAAAAAAAGATCACTTACTGATTTTAAAATTGTTTAAGAGAATCTGAAAAGTTCTTTTCTCGCATAATTTTTAGGTATACTTTGTTAACTTATATTCTCAGAAAACCTGTTCACACATGATTAAAAATCATTATGATTAACTAGTATATATCATCGTGTATTTCAGAGTACTTCAGTTTATAGCGCAGAACCATGAAATGAAAAAGTTACCGTCACAATGCCAGATGGCCAAACTCACACCACTATATGAGCTTTGCTAAAGGGACAAAACTTATGCCTCTTGACATCTGGCTTCTTTGGAAATTGCCTTCCAATGATCATGGTAAATAAAATATGTTTTGTACTAATCTAAATTAATTTTATATGTCTCTTATATGGACACAGAATTGTTTGTATTATTTGAAGGAAAGTATATATGCACTCTGATCCATGACACATGTCATGTAAGTGCATGATTCTTACGTAGGCACTCAGGTTGAATTCCACTCCATGTGAGATCAGGAAGGCAGGTACGTGTTGTAGATCCTTGAAGCAAGTGTCCCTTTTTGCAGTGGAATTGTATAACACTTCCTACCTATAGTGAATGAAATAAAAGCCATAATGGGATTTCAAAACCAGCATTAAGTAGGAAAAAATTGGTGAATTAGAAAAAATATTTTCTGAAGAAATGAAAAAAATCAAAATAAAAATTTTAAAAGGAAATTGATGAAAGAAATCAAGATTAAAAATAATTAGATGTGTGGTCTAATGTATCACAAAATACTAGAATACCCAACATATGCATAAATGTCCTACATTTTTCTCATGGAAATTTTTAAATTCATACAGAAGCTATCATAAGAATAACAGATCATGAGATGTGAAAAATGGCAATGATACAAAGACAAAATAAAAGTCAAATGAAGACTGAATATGCCAAAATACAGGGTGAAGTCAGAGCATGTGCAGTTGGTGCAGGCTGTAGCTATCATAAAAATAAACTAGATTGGAAGCACAGGAATTTGTACAATGCATAAAGGATGTAAAACATAGGTAAATAAATTAGCAATAGATTGTTTCAAACCATGAACAACAGCTAAGTACTTAATAATACAGTTTCTAAGCTCTGTTTCAGTCTTGTCTAATCAGGATGTCTCATGGAGACTTACGCAATAAACTCTTCATGTGGCTTTACATAAGCATTAAGATTGATAATGATCATAAGTATAGAAAAGAAGAGACCAAGCAGAGGATGCTACTCAATTTCTGGAGTGTTTGTTGAGCATGCATGAAACATTCAGTTGGATCTTCAGCACGATGTTGAGCTCTACAGAACAAAAGACTGTCTGTAATCTTAGAACTAAGAAAGCTGATGAGAGTCAAAGACCATCCTTAACCACATTAGGAGTTGAAGGCCAGCCTAGCCAACATATGAACATTTCATAAAAACAAAGACAAATGACCAGGAACTTGTAGAAAGTAGCACATTATTTGTTTCGAGGGGGTGGAGAATACATCTTACTGATTTCTCTGGATGGTTCAGAAAATTAGAAGCAATGTGAAGGAAAGATTATACCACAGGCAGCAATAGAACAGACTACAAAATGAGTTCTGAAGAGTCTCAAAAGCAAAGGGATGAGTAATAGAGTCCTAATTCCAGTTATGATGATGCCATTATCATTTGATATTTCAATAGAACAAATGCTATATTTGTTTGAGGCAGGAAAACTAGGAACCAAGTCAATCACTCATAATGTATTACAAGGAAAAAATTAAGATTTATTAAATTATTAGGAATTGATGACTAGATTAGTTGTATGTAGGGTTGGTCTGTTTAGATTCCCTAGAAAATAACCTGAGAGAACTCAGTCAGTTGCTGGTGGCAATGTCAGAGGAGTAGCAGGTGGCAATTGACTTCAGAAGATAGGTTTGTAAGAGTTCAAGGCACTGATGGGTGAACCTTCCATTAGAAGGCCAGAGGGTTTTGCCTCCAAATGTCTCCAGCTCCTACATTCCCTTTACAAGTTTGCTGCTGCCATTATCTCTCTGGTATCTGGCATGCTGTGAATGGGTGTGAGGATCTCATGAAAATATTACTTTCTACTGTGTATTTTTTGTGCATTATTATGAAAATGATTTCCTCTTAAGCTGTAATGTTTCACTGAAGCAATGATTTTATAGAATAAGTAGAACTTTGATTATTAAGGTCTTTTGAAAATGTAGTAAAAAATTATGATAGAGGTTAGTTTAGTGGTATAGTTAATATAGGTAAAGGTGAGATATAGTGTTGTGCTCACCCCTGATAAAGCAGGAGCTGCAGAGGATAAAAAAACAAAAACAAAAACAAAAAAAAAAAAACAAGGAAACATTATGCAGCTGAGACACATAAACTATGACTTTAGTTAATGATTAAGGAAAACAGTTGTGTTCCAGAATCTGGGATGGCCCAAGAATTTTAATTGTAATATTGGAAGATGTGTTCATGGGTTTCAGTGTATATCATAGCTAAAACAAAGCTTTATATATAACTTGAGGTGAGATTAATCGCTTTGAGGTAGAAAATCTTTGTGAACAATTTAGAGTTTAGAAATGGACACTTTTAAAAGTTGAGTGAAGGACTCATTAAAGTCAGGGGACAAAACAATGGCAGCCTTGCTATTGCTGGTTGCTAAAATGGCTTGTTGATGATTAATTCTTTGTGCCCACTTCTGCCCTCAGCTTCCTGATTAAAAAACAAAGCAAAACAAAACAAAAAACTATTGATGAATGGGTATGCTCCCTGAGGATTTAAAGTATACAAGTTTAGATTTGTCATTCTTTTAAGATTTTTTAATTATAAGATTATATTTTTGAGCCTGGTGTTGGTGGCACTCAGGGGGCAGGAGCAAGAGGATCTCTGTGAGTTCGAGGACAGGCTCCAAAACAATATAGAGAAAACCTGTCTCAAAAAAAAAAAAAAAAAAAAAAAAAAAAGATTACTTTGATTACTTTTTGAGATAAATAATAAAGTGATCAAGCCTTTTTTTCTAACTGAAAAGGCACCCTGCACCCTGCCAATAAAAGAACTGGCTGAGAAAAACACCTTGCTCACTTATACTCTTATTCAATAACAAGTTGCTTGGACATGGTCTTATATAGGTTCTTGGGGATAATTAGTTTTTCACCTGAAATACATAAAATGCTTAATCATTCAGGAGATATGGAGAAAGATATGGAAAATATGCTGTTTTTTACTTTCTCTCATTGTTATCATTCACTTAAAGATAGGCTGTAACCATATTGTAATTTTTAGATTGCTTGAAAGATTCTGCTGGGGTGTATAGTTGTAAGAGAAAAGGTAAAGAAGTCAGAAGGAAAACACCAGGAAACATGTAGAAGAAAAGGGTAGAAGGAAGACACCAGGAGGTAGTGATGAAGGAAGTCATCAGGAAAGAGAAAAAAGGGAAACAGTGGGGTAGAAGAATAGAAAGTCATCAAAGAGTAGAGTAGAAAAAAAAGCAACAAAAAGAATAGAAAAACAAAGAAGCTTTGATCCCTTGGAAAGGAACTGGTTTTTCTCATTGACTCCATATCTCATTCCCAGTCTCTCTAACATGCACATGGTGTGCCCTCGGCAGTCAGTGGTTAAGAAAGTATTACTGCTTTCTCCTGTCTGTTTTCATTATCAATATTAGTTCTGAAATTCTTAGTTAAAGGAATGCATAATAATAAAAATATTCTAATAGAAATAAATATGCATGTATACAGACTTATAATTTATATTAGCCTGTATATCACTTCAGGTACTATTCAATATATGTACCCAAATTTATGTTCAAATATATTAATTTCCATTACAAAGTGAATGTCACCATTGTGATTTGATAGGCTCTCTTGAGATTTAATAGCTAAAGAGTCAACCTGAAAATATTCAAAAGCTATAATTACTGACTTGTGTTGGTGGTGCTCGCCTTTATTCCCAGCGTTGGGGAGGCAGGTGGATCTCTGTGAGTTTGAGGCCAGCCTTGTCTACAGAGCTGGTTCCAGGACAGACTCCAAAACAATACAGAGACCTGTCTCAACAAACAAAAACAAAACATAACAAAAAACTATAATTACCTTATGTAATAAATATTAAATCCAAATAATGTATCTTCCCTTGCCCAGAATCTACCTAAAGAATTATACAGCAGTTAATGAAGAATTGGCTCATAATGTATCATTGATCTAGATGTTTTATCAATCATTCTGACAACTCTCTTTCCAGCCTCAGGGCCACTGTTAACCACTGACTATTTCCAGTGGAAAACATTCTCATTTGTAAAATTTTGAGTAGCAAAAAATTTTGATGGACACTGCCATTTCCAGAAAATTGTTTAAACATCTGTAGCAACAGATGGTATATGATACATGTAAATAACAATATCTATATCCCCAACTCTACTTCAAAACCCTACATGTACAATATAGTGTGTTTCAAAAGTACAATATTTTTTTAAATGGCTTGAATTCCTCTGCAGTACTTGATTTTGTCTCTTATTTTCTATACTTATCTTCCTATAGTTATAATTTTACTTACAATGAGATACCTGTCAAATGAGGATGAATAGGAAGATTACATTTAACTCTGGGAATGTGGGAGTTTCATTTTGCTTTTGTTATTTTGTTTGGGTTTCCTTTGTTTTTCTTGCTGTTGCTGCTGCTGTATTTTTTTTCTCCTTTATCCCCCCATACTTGGGATAGAACCCATACATGTCAGACGAATGTCCTACCACTAAACTGTATTTCTGACTGCTTCCATTAAGACAGACACTTTGTACATGGGATTGTGAAATAAACAGAGATGGCACACTCTTGGAAATATGCCTCATTTAGAAAAATGAAAATTAATACATAGATATAGAGTAGACAAAAACGTCACTGTTGTTCAATGCCTAGATTGTAGACTTGAGGCAGCTCATTATCTCTTAGGAACTTGCATATTCTGGTACATGGTTTAGAATATCTGTGTGTTGAATGATTTTCTTTTGATTTGCAAGCAAGAGATTTTTCTCAAATCTAAAGTATAACTTTGACATAAGAAACAATATTCATTTGGTGTCTTCCAAAAAAAAATCCTTAAACTTATGTAATTTGCATAGTGATAGTTCTATATAGACTTAGTGAACATATTTAGTATTCATATGCTTATATTCATGTATGCTGACCATATGCTAGCAAGAATATTCATGCCTTTAATATCCACACTATATTTTAATTATAATAAACCTAATACAATAATAATATAATTTGAAACTCACATTTATCTAGGTAGAATATAATAAAATAGAATATATTTATTTTCAAGGTTATGCTGTTTGTTATAATATTTTTCAATGAGTATAAAAGTAAAAAAATCAAAAATTCTGTGTTAATGATCCTGTTCCTTTTATTGTATTGCTATTCTGAATTCAAGTCTTCCTATACCATGATCTTTAGGATTTCTGAAAAAAGCCTCATAAATATCAGGTGGATTTCATGAACATGAGCCCATGTTCCATAGGGCTGGCAAAATGGTTCAGTAAGGAAGGGTTTTGCTAAAAAAAAAAAAAAAAAAAAAAAAAAAAAAAAAAAAAACTTGGTGGATTGAGCTCAATCCCCAGGACCCAGATAGTAGAAGCAGAGAAACAAAACTTGAATCTGTTCTCTACTTTGCACAGGTATGCCCCAGTAACCCACTACCCACAAATCAATAAATCTATTCAAATTACATGTCTGTGCATATCATGCATGCTCTAACCAACACACACACACACACACACACACACACACACACACACACATACACACGTCAGCTCAGCTAGAATGTTATCATCAATTCCTGATGTGCTTAAAACAAGTCAAACAGGGATTCAATTTCTTTGTCTTGATGCTGTGTAACTAGTTCCCCATTTATCTACAATTATATATGTTTGTAACAGTTTATAGTTCTCTGAGGCTAAGGCTTTCTAAAATACCTATATGTAGCAAAGATAGCAACATGTTTTTGCAGTTTGGTATTATCTGGAACATACTGAAGCAAACCAGAAGAACTGAAAACACTCTGAAATCAATGTTCGTACTGTGCCTGAAAAAGTAGATAAGTGGAAACTATTTTTAGCATCAAAACTATGGCACTGTAGATGAGCTCTTCCCTTAGAAATGGGCATTTTTCAGGTTCACACTGAATTTTCCTCAGAATAGGACAAATTGAAAACCCTACAACAGAAAGCAATTGTGTAATGTGGAAATTGTCGATTTCCTTTTGGAATCAGCAAGTATTTTGGTTTCCCTTTGACATTTGTAAAACGTTCTGAATCTCTGCATAAAATCTAAATTTTTAAAAAAAAAAGGGATAAAAAAGTAAACCACACATGAGTGGGCTTGCTGAAGGACTCTCATAGGGCAACTCAAGTATGAATTTGAATTTTAAAATCATGGGTTGGGTACAGATAGTTTTTCAGCAATTTACCATGCCAATAACTAAATAAGCACATGCTTGTATGATTGGGCCATTCTTTAGGTATTTTTCATTAGCCTCCCACATCTTCTGATAGAATCTCCTTGATAACTTACTATAAACACTCACTTCATAAATGCTGCTTAAGGATTTTCTAATTATGGTTGCCATTAGTTTCCCATTTGTCTTATTCTCAAGTTCACTTTGTATGTTTTCTGAAAGCATATTTTTATTTTCATTAACCACCCTCCTGCCTCAAAGAATATCTTCATTCATGTATATGTGAATGCAGACATGAGTTGAGCATTATTTTCTATTTATGTCAACAGAAATATAAACTCATTAATCACATATGACCAACTTTTTGGATAATTTCCATACAGAATATAAAACTCCAGTGGAATCCAGGGTGGTAGTAATGCCTTCAATCTTATACATGGAAGGGTGAGACAAGAGAAACAAGAATTTGAGGCTGATCTAGAATCTATAGTAATGTCAAATCTCAAAGAAACAAAAAGAAAGAAAGCCAAACAAAAGACAGAAGAAAGGCATGGGCATTTAAGAATTCTCCCTAGCATTTTTTTTTTCCTTTGATGATAGCCAATCTGAATAGAGTAAAATGCATCCTTAAAGCAGTTGTAATTCACTTTCCCTGCAGTAATAAGAATGCTGAAGACTGTTTTTTATATTGATTGGCCAGTTGTACTTTAGGCATCTATTTATTAGCTCATTCAGCTGCAGAGAAGAACAAAATTATGATATTTGAAGGAAAGTGGATCAAATCAGAGAACATTATGCTAAACTAAGTCCAACTCAGACAAATAATACATGTTCTCTTTCATGTGTGGGGGACAGAATTAAATAGTGTTCATATGTAATGAAACAGATAAACTATGAAATCATAAGGCAGAATCTATTTGTATAAAAGAGGGGGAAGCAACAAGAGGGAGAGATTAGGAATAAGTGAGTACAGTAGAGTTCTTTTAATAAAAATACTTTGCAATAATATATACAAAAGTATCAAACTGAGATATATTTCATGCTATACTATACAGAGAAGTTATAATAAAATAGTACCTACTTGAAATCCAAATGTGTTGTTTTGAGATCCATGCCTTGGTACTCCAGGATTTTCACAGGAGGTCCTACTGGGCTCTAAAGTAAAAATTAAAAATATAACACTTCTTTATGAACTAAAAATAGTGTAAAACACATGCATGAAACTTGTGCAAGTCCCAGACAAACAAAATCCCACAGTGGAGATGGGAACATAATCCCAACCATAGTAATGTAACTATATAGCAATCCCTAGCTGCTTAAAGAGGGTAGAAATTGTCTCTAGGAAGGTAGCTCCTTGAGGACCAGCCAGGCTCATACTTAGAAGAAAATTTGGACAGTACAAATTGTTCACAAAATCACACAAAAAGGCATAAAGTTGTGTGGGTGGGGAGGGGTGATGGGTCTAGGAATAGTTGAGAAGGTGCATATGTTGAAAGTACACTGTGACAGTTTGAATGACAATGCATTCCATAATCTCATTTCATTGAACACTTGGTTACCAGTTAAGGGTGATGTGGGGAAATTTTGGTCGTGTAGCCTTGATGGAGGAGGTATGTCACTGGGGGGTTGCTTTGAGAATTTAAGTATTATACTCACTTCTTGTTCACTCTCTCTGCTTCATTCTTGTGAATTAACAATTGAACTTCTGATCTAGATACCATGTGTTGGGGATAATAATCCTTTACACTGTGTGAAGCAGTGTCACTGTGATTTATTTAATAAAGAACTCAATGGTCATTAGCTAGACAGGGAGAGCTTAGGCAGGATTCTGGGAACAGAGAAGGTCAGAGAGGAAGAAAGCAGGGTTGCCAGCCAGATGCAGAAGGAAGATGGGTAAGAGGAATAAAGGTAAACATGTCATGTAAAAGAATTTAAATTTAAAATATTGGTTAATTTAAGTTATAAGAACTAGTTGGGCACAAGCCTAAGCTAAGGCCAAGCTTTCATAATCAATAATAAGTCTCTGTGTCTCTTAGGTAAGCCCCCCAAAAAAATCTATTTACAACCAGCCCTGCAGTTTGTTGCCCTATAAATCTCCAACACCCAAAAAGTACCCTTACCCTTCTCCAACTGTAAGTTTGAATAGGCCTTTTCTTCTAGAAGTTGCTTTGGTAATTGTTTTTTTAATCATACCGATAGGATAGTATTTCATATACAAGTACAAAACTCTTGAGGAACTAATAAAAAAAACCTTTACAAAAAAAGAAACGTTGTAACAAGTGTATTTCTCTAATGGAAATCAATTTTAAACAAGCATAGATTTAGCAAATGTGCCCTTGATAATAATAATGAATGCAATACTAATAGAATCTCCAAATGAGCAGAAGCTGGCTAATCTTGAAGCACAAGAAAAAAGAAATCAGGATGAGGCTGGAGAGATGGTTCAATGGCTAATAACACATATTGGCTTCCAAAAACTCCTGATTCAGTTCTTACCATAAATACATCCAGCCTCTTCCAACAGCCTGTAACTCCAACTCCTAGAATATGTGACAACTGTGACCTCTGCTAGCTCTGTTCTCACATGAACATACCCACACAGGGACACCCACACATATACATAATTAAAAATAAATCTTTAAAAGATGGAATTTGAGTTGACTTCATTTATATGTGTTATGTGGTTCTTGAACTTTGAAACTTTTTTTCGGAAAAAAAAAAAAAGTACTTAATACCAAAGCAACTCTATAGATGAAAAGTTAAATAAATAAATAAATAAATAAATAAATAAATAAATAAGTACTGGCCATTCATGTGTGATCTGGGTGTTGGTGATGCACACCTTTAATGTCAGCACTCGGGAGGCAGAGGCAGGTGGATCTCTGTGAGTTCGAGGCCAGCATGGTCTACAGAGCTAGTTCCAGGACAGGTTTCAAAACAATAAAGAGAAACTCTGTCTTGAAAAACCAAGAAAAGAAGGAGGAGGAGGAGGAAAAGAAGAAGATCATGTGTATGAATTTGCTTGAGATATATGATAGGGTAATATTCTTGTGAAGAAGCAAAAGCTATTCCTGGAATTAGAATTGATAACTTGGACTGTATAAATACTTGTAGTTCATTCATCTTGGGAATGTTAGGGCCAAGTTGACTGCTTCCAAGGGAGCTAGATGTTGAGACATGAAGTGTTAGGATAGCCGATCTATATGTACAGTCATTCAACAATCTATGTTTGGGGGCAAGTTTCATTTTATTTGAATGTGTTTTGATTATTTAAAAGGGCTTTTAAAATAATACTGCTCTTTAATGCTACTATTCTGAATGGCTTTTTTTTTTTCATTTCACTTAGATATGGCCAAATTATTATGTCAGTGTTCCTTCCAGGAGTTTAAAATGATAAAGATAATGACATAAACCACTTATATTTATTCAGTTTTGTCTAAATGGTTCTATACTTCTCCTCCCATTTTTAGCCTCCTATATGTTTACATCGTAAGACAACCATCATGCATGCATTCCACCTATTATTTTTCAGTAACAGAACTTAACCACCTCTTATATGTATTACCTATGCAGTGAGGTGATGAGCCACTCCATGTGCCATCAGCTTGACATAATCTCGTGCTTGATCCTACTAGTATGAAAGGGGAGTTGCAACTGAATGAAACCTCAGACTGATATATAAAGCTTTTGCCTTCTCGCTTTCCTTGGGAAGGTACACCAGGATCACCACAAAACTTTGCTAGAAGTTAAAATGGAGACACTTATCACAAAAGTAATAGATACAGTAGAGTAAAAACCTCATAAAATCCATGAAAATTAACTGAAAAGTACACTAACCTAACATTTATAACCTCTCCCATTGAAAAATTTTTCTAGTTCATACATAAATTATATTGTTTAAAAACAGAATATTTAGATAATTAGTTGGATGTGTTCTGTCTAGTATGCTACATAGTGTAGGCCACATGCTTTGTATTTTTGTTGACTTAAATTCATCAGAATCAAACAATAGATCTCCAGTTGCATGTTACAAAGCTGTAATCTATCTACATCTGGTTCATAGACAACTCTATCAGCTGTAATAATCAATTTAAAGCCTGCACTGTACATATATGCTTGTATGTATACACACACAAATATGCAAATGCATACACACATGCATATTTGTGTGTGCACAATCATACACAAATACGGTTGCACATACATACACACACACACACACACACACACACACACACACATTTACTTACATACACAAAGAAAACCACAAGCACATGTACATGGCATCTGCTTATGAAACTTAAATGATTTAAGGAAAAGTACCACAGAGATGTACCCAGCCACTTAAGTTTTCATTTATTACAGATGTAGTCAAGTTGACAACCAAGAATAGCTATCACAATATGCATAAAACATATATATGTAATGGAAGTCTCTTTAGTGTTATTCTTATGTATATATTTTTTAATTGGACAGCCATTTAGGAGATATTTACCAGAATGACTTACAGACTGTGGTCACACTAGCAAAGGCATACATCCTTATAAAGGGAAGATGTAATAATCCAGTAGCTGTTTAGTCCAAAGCTGAATGTCTAAGCTGATCTTTAGTATGCATTAGAAACCCAAAATAGTCTAGAATGTCAACAAATAATGCACTTGCAAGCAGGTGAAAGCAAGTAATCAAGAGAGGACAAGCTTCCTTACTCAATCTTTTACAAAAGCTGACACTGGCAGGTGTGGCCCAGATTAGAAGTGGATCTTCCCATCACCAAAGATTTGAGTTAAAATAGATTTAACCACTTCAGATAATTTAATAAAAAAAATTCCTAGTGTATGGATCTGCTTAGATTTTAAATAGTAATGTACTCAAGGTGATAACCACTCCTTTGTAAGAAATTCAAATTTAGTAAAACTGTTATTTTCCTGTAGTTAATAATTGAATGTGAGTATATAGGCATTTCTTCTTCCTCTTCCTCCTCCTTGTTATTATAAAAAAAAATCTCCAAAAAAAATAAATCTCCCCCTCTTTCTCCTCTCCTCTCTGCCTGTTTTCCCTTCCTCTCTCCTCTCCTCTCCTCTCTGCCTGTTTTCCCTTCCTCTCTCCTCTCCTCTCCTCTCTGCCTGTTTTCCCTTCCTCTCTCCTCTCCTCTCCTCTCTGCCTGTTTTCCCTTCCTCTCTCCTCTCCTCTCCTCTCTGCCTGTTTTCCCTTCCTCTCTCCTCTCCTCTCCTCTCTGCCTGTTTTCCCTTCCTCTCTTCTCTCCTCTCCTCTCTGCCTGTTTTCCCTTCCTCTCTCCTCTCCTCTCCTCTCCTGCCCTGCTCTCTCCTTCTCTCTCTTCCTTTCTCTCTCTTTCTATCTCATCCTGTGGAATAATTCTAGAGACTCTTTCATGCTAGTAGACAAGTGTTCCAAAGCCAAATGGCACCTTCTCAGGCTAGTAAACTCCTAGATAGAAATTGTCATTCTCATCGAAAGCGATTAACTCATTTCTGTCAGATTCTCACATGCTGTCTGTGTTGGACTTGGCTGTGTTACCACACTGGTGCTTTTCAAGATGATCAAAACTATAAAAAGAGTATGAGGGGCTAATGCATCTTCCAGCAAGACGGGGGAAGTCTAGAAATAATATTTCCTATATGGGTCTCTTCTGAATGCCATGTAAATCCATATCTAACAGAAAACAACAACAAATGTAATTAAATTCTCAATCTGATTGGTTAGTAATTCTTCATAAGATGATCTCTGTCTTCAAGAGATTTTTTTAAATTTTATTGAAATAAACCACTGCTGTTCAAATATTTTGAGACAATCTTGGAAGAATATAATGACTTGAATAAAAGAAAAGTAGCTACATTAATAAAAACTGACTTTTTAAATTGAAATCTTAAGTGTGTATTTGTAGGGAGCTTGGCCTCTTCAGGGATAGCCTAGCAAACTTGAAAGGTTTAAACAGCAAAGGTTACCTGAATACGTTTGGATATCATAAAAATGCCACTACTTACGTAAGCACTGCGGGACCTCACCACTCCAGGTACCATTGCCTACACAGGTCAGAACGGCAGGAAAGGACAGTTCATATCCTGCAGAACAGATGTAGCTAATGCTAAAGCCCCAATCGAAATTTGTTCCTTCCAGCCTTCCATTAGAGATCTGGGGTGGAGTTGAGCAGGTAACAGCTGCAATTACATTAAAAGTAATTAGACACAGCTGTTGAAATGCCCTCAGCGTGAAATAAATAAATAATTATCATTAAGAGCTACATATGTGCTATTTAACCTTTTGGAGGACAAGGCAGTGTGGCATGTTTTATCCTCCTATTAGTCTTCTGGAAAGATCCCTGAAATGAAACCCTGGAGGAGGATGCTTGAAGCCATTGGCAGCACAATGGCTTACAATTCCATTTACAATATAGCAAGCTCCCTAATACTGATGGGGAGACTGAGAGAGTGAGCTTCCATCTGGTATACTGTAAGGGATGACAATAATGTGTTTTATAAAATATTATTTCCAAGGCTAATGAGCTGGGTAACTTGGCTAGATTTCCATTCAGCATGGAAAGTGGGGGATTTAAAGACATTTTTTAATCATTATTTTTTTCAAATACAGACAAACTGTGTGTCTGATTACAGTATTCAGTGTGTATCCTGAAAACATGCAAATTTGTATTTTAAAGCCTATTATCCTATTTGTAAGTATTTAATTAATTTTAAATTTTAAGTTTGACCTACTTGTGTTGCATTATCCCAGGGGAAGAGTCATGTTGGAAAAGAGTCATGTTTGAGAGGAAAAGAGAGGTAATACATCTCTAAGCATGGAAATGAGAAGGTTCTGTTATGATGACTAACAACAAGTAGAGACAAACTTTTGAGTTTGCTTATATTTCAATTTTCATTATACATACAAATGAAGGTAGAAAATAACTTTTGAAACATAAATACTTATGTATGAACCACTATAGTGAACTACATATAGGTTAATATAAATATGCAGGCAATAAAATGAAACCCTCTGGGATTTTGTTCAGAAAATATAAAACACCAAAAAAAAAAAAATTGGAATCGTTGTATTTGTGAATATATGTATATACTAAGTGATCAACCCCCAGACACATAAGAGATGCATGAATAAGATACATGAACTAATAAAAATAAAACTAACAAAACTATCTATTATCTGACATGATGAAAGTTTTCTTTAACATAAATATAAAAACACCATTATTCGCATTGGCTTTACTAAATTATGATTTATTTTACTCTCTGAATAAAAAAAAGGCCTTAAATCTCTCAGCAGATTAAAGTTGCAACTTGTTCAAGTTACATCCTTTTGCATATATCCCCCACCGGTATGAGTATCAGGAGTATCAGTGGTGAACATATACCAGTGTTAAGCCTTGTTCACTTCTGTGTTACAGCTCATTGTCACCCTCACAGTCAAAAATAAGTTTGGTAAAAATACTACTTTTAAATGTTAGCATGTTACAACAGGACTTTAAAATACCCTACATTTTTGTATCAAAAAAAGGAACATAATAAGTATATACTTAAATATATATTAACTTTTCTTATAAACAGGAAAATGTACAATGCTTATTACTTTGCAATGCTGACAGAAATGTTTTCATACCTCTACATGTTGGCATAACTCCACTCCATGTGCCATTAGTTGTACACATCCTGATTCTGGAACCATTTAACTCCATAGTGTAGCCTGGCTGGCACATGTAGGAAACATTTTGCCCGACCACAAAATCATCTCCATATCTCAATCCATTGGCCGGGATACCTGGGTCTCCACAACTGATGACTACCAATACAAAATGACAAGGGCAGACGGTTAACATGGCCCATATTTAACATTAAGTTGGGTTCATAAGACATGCTTAACATACATGTAGAGAAAAGAGATACCATGCTCATTTTTAGCCATAAAACATAAGCATATTTAAATAACACGTTGGTAGGTCTCGATTATAGATGTTCTGTGTGTTGTTCAGAAACAGGCACAGTGGCCCAGCAGGTAAAGTTCTTGTCATCAACCCTGATGACAAGAACTTTATTCTCAGAACCAACATGCTGAAAGAGAAGTGCTGATTCCTCCAAGTTGCTACTGAGGTATGGTGCTGTAACGTGTGCATCCCCACACATACACACATGGGTACATTTAATAAATAAGTACATTAATGTGTTAAAATGAAATCAGATTTTAAAGCCATCTGATATCTATGCTTCTCTTTGTGGCCACATTTCAAATATCAAACACCTTCTTATGAACCTCAGCTGAAAGAGAACCCTTAGGAATTTGCCGATTGTAAAATTAATGTGCTAGGGGTACTATGGAATTGGGCTTGCAAATCCAAAGCTTTTTATTTTAATTTTAATTTTAATTGAAAATAGATTTTTCTCTCACACAATATATCCAGACTTCAGATGTTTCTCCCTGCAACTCATCCCAAACCTTCCCGCTACCATAGGTCCACTCCCCGTTTCCTCTTCAGAAACAACAGGCCTTCAAGAGATGACAGCCAAACAGGAGAAAACAAGACACAGGAAGACTAAGCAAAGACCTCAGACAGAGGCTGGACAAGGAACCCAATAGGAAGAAAAGACTCCCAAGAGCAGGCAGTCAGAGATTCACCACTTCTCACTGTTAGGAGTCCCATAAACACACCAACCTAACAGCCATAACATATACATAGGGGACTCTCCAGTGTTGAAGTCTAAGAGAGTCATTGCTTTGCTGTGCCTGAACCTTAATAATTTTGACTTTCCACATTTGCACTATTGTTCACATGGAAAATGGAAACTAGTGTGGTGAGGACCTTTAACACACATGACATGTCTTCCTGTTCTTGTACTGACTTCACAGTAGAAAAGTAAACAGGGAACCCAGACGAAGCAAGGGACACAAGGCTCTGAGGATCTGATAGACCGAACACTACCTAGGTCCTGGGTCAAAGACAATAGCCCTCAGCTCATGCCCATTTCCCCATAGTATTCATTTACAAAATAAACAGATCAGAAACTGTGATGGCTATCAAAGAGAACTGAACGCTAATCCAGAATCCTTATTCAACGTGGGTTTTATACTCATTGCAGTGAGGTCTTGGCCATACTGTTTGAATACAAAGTGATTCATTTAAACTGTTACCATAAAGACTTTCAGAAACACTTGGGACAGCTGAGAAGCAGAGATAACACAAGACACAATTCAGAAACAAGCAAACAAACAAAAAGCAGATTTTGTTATACCCAAAAAGTGAAAATTGTTTTAAAGTATGGTGTTTAGTATGAGTTGGAAAATAAATTGGTTAATAGATTCCAGACATCTAAGAGAAAGTAAAAACACAATTTATGCTGATCATTTTATGCTGATAAAATATCACCTGGTACAATTAACTCTAATAGGCTTATCAAATTGTCTGTTTGCAGTAGCATAAAATGTTGGTAAAGGTAAATACTTTCCAGAAGGGCACTGCCAGTTCTACATCTTTTTAAATTCACTTTTTCTGTTATTTGAAGGTTATAATGATTAAATTATATTTATTTGTTTTCTATTAAGACTGATTAATGTCAATATTCTTTATATATGATTGTATCCTCTTGTAGCCTATGGGTTTTTAAGAACATGAACATTGGCATTTAAACTGAAGAATCATGTAAAGTACATGTCTTATATAATCCTTTGCCTTGTATAGTAGTTCTTAGGATTCCAAATAGTCAAGTTTAACCCAAATTCTATTCCTAAACTAATATCAAGGAAACTTTATTTCCAGGGGTGGGAGAAGAGGAAAGGGGGAACTGGGGTTGATATGCAAAATAAAAAAAAAATATTAAAAATCAAATTCAAAATTATAATAAATAAAATGAGCTCAATTGGTTCCAAATTTATAACCACATAAAAATGGCTACAGACTTTAGTTTTTTTTTTTTTCCTCTTATTTCTTTAGGTTATTTCTTGCTTTCTTCTCATAGATGTGATGGGCCTCTGGTTGTGGATTAATATTTATCTCTAGTACATGAATGAACTTTGGGAGCACATCCCAGATAGAGGGATATTCCCTCAGCCTAGACATTTGGGGGAGGGCCTGGGTCCTGCTTCAAATGATATGACATACTTACAAGAGTCCCCATTGAATGCCTCACCCTCCCTGGGGAGCAGAAAGGGGACGGGGTAGGGGTTGGGGGGAACAGGGGAGGATGGGAGGGTGTGGGAACTAGGATTGATATGTAAAACAAGCTTGTTTCAAGTTTAAATAAAAAAAATTATATAAAATAAAAAATATGATTGCATAGGAAGTACAAAAGAAAAAAGAAAAACCAAAAAAGAATTTCCACCGAGCACCAAGCTGTACATTGGAAAGCTTTACCCTGAAAAGGTCCAGCCCTTCGAGAGGAAATTTACAGAAATACTTCCTGTTTAATTCTCTGTGGCTTCTTGTATGAGCAGACACATTCACACTGCTGGATTTATCCCTCCGAATAAATCTCTTGTTTGAGTTTTGTTATCGGGGAGAAAAAGAAAAAGAACCATTGTTGCAGGGTTTGGGCTGGCTAGAACTCTTTGTTTTCTACCTTCTGCTACTGAAGGACAAAAACCATCTTGTAAGACAACAGCTGTCATTAGACGTGGAATCTGATGACTCCTTGATCTCAGACTCCTTATTCTCCACAACTATGAAAAATAAGCCTACGATCTTTATGAATTACATGATTTCAGATATTTTTATAACACTGTAAAGAGTGGTCTTTGTAGCAAAGTGGCCACCATTCTCCTGAGATCAGATTTGCTTGAATGCAAAAGAACAGCAAGGCCAGGCCTGTGGATTGTTGGCATTCCTTCCTAAAAGGAGGGAGGAGGGGCAAGGGAGGGTTTATTGAAACATCAATTGATGTCTAGGCCACTCCCTCCTATACCTCAAAGCCTTCAGTATATAGTTCTACCATAATTGTATGTGGCTATTTTGTCTGGGTGATATTGAGGGCATGTAGCATAAACTGAGTATAGGCTTGAGGAGGTTAACTGAATGGATTATATCTATGGAGCTATGCGGAAACCATAATTTATGCTAGATTAGACCACCCAGTGCAACTGCCTTAACTTCCTCCTAAGGAAGGCTAGACATTGTTTACATCTCACAAAGTGAAAGACTTCCCACAACATAGTTATGTAATTAAACTACATTATTTGCCTTTCCATAAAATTGTGCTGTCAGGTACCATTTAAACATTCAATCAAATATTTTAATGTCTTCAAGGCTAGCTAATTTCTTTAACATTAATTCATAAACCCATGCAGATAGTCACTATAAAAAGTTAAAAAGTAATACCACTGGCATATGAGAAAAATCAAATGTATTAAATCATCTCTCACTTGAATTTAATCATTTTGGTATATGTGAATAATAATCAATTTAAGTGATATTTTTTTCATAAATGATAGACAATAATATTTAGAACTGGGTTCGGCCAGTAATCTAGAGGTCGTTGAATGCTGGCATTTCTCCAGTTTTTTTGACCCATACAATGAAAGTCTGCAATATTATTTAAAGATTTAGGACTCTACCTAAGGAGTACTATCCACTAATAATAAAGAAATATGAAACATGGGTTCTAAGTTGTTTTCATTGTAAAAGTTTAGACTATTTAATTTTTACTGAAACCTCCTTGCTTCTTCTTAGAGAAATTTTTTTTCTTGTTCATGGTTTAGGGTGTTATGAACAAATTAATCATATTGTGGCCTATACCATGGTCAACATGTAGCAATAGTTGAATTACCTTGTTTAGTACAATACTTTTCTTTGGCATATTAAAATAAAGAGGTGGATATTGTATTTTCAATGCAATGTTTGAAATCAGCCTAGCCTTACTGAATGAATTTCAATGTTTTCCCATCTTTACTCATCTCAGTTCTTCCTACCTTCCTTCTCATCAAGATTCATCCCTTTCTGTCTCCCCTTAGGAAGGAAAAAAATCAAGCATTGAAGGGACAACAATAATATAAATCATCATAAGATAAAACAAACAAATTGGAGAGTGTCAAATCAAACAGAAGATAGCAAGCCCAGGTAAACACACAAGAAACAAGAAACAGTGATATATATATATATATAGACCTACTCATTCACACACTCAGGAATCCCATAAAAACATCAAAACTGAAACCATAATATATATGAAAAAAAACTGTAGGAGATTAAGACAGAGAACGGAGAGGAAGAGAGAAGAGAGAGAGAGAGAGAGAGGGCTCCTTCAGAAACACATTTGAAATAGTTTATTTTGGCTATCTGCTGTGGAACATGGGCATACTCATTACTCATTCTTGGATGAGAGGAAAACTATAATGAACTTAAAAACCCACAAAGCCAACATCATCATCTTCTAAGGATGTGTTGATTAAAATACTTGCTCTCATCTACTGTTTTCCTTTCTACCCCCTATTTTATATCTTTCTGTTATCCTTCTTCATACCCTTCCTTCCTTCTATCCTCCCTTTCTGGCTTATATCTTTTCTTCTTCCTTTCTTTATTTGACCTACTTTACCAACTATTTTGGGAATAGACTCAAGACTTCATATATGTTTGGCAAGAACTGAACCCTAAATGGCATTTTATGCCAGACATAGACATTGGTGTATGAGATTTTTAAGAATTAATCACTGTGGGGGAATATTTGCCCAGGCACAAAGGGCCTGGCGACCCATATGCCCTTGCTGGTCTAAACTGGACTAAACCAGCTATCTGAGTATGCAATATGTTAACTTCCCCAAATTGAGCCAACCAATGGAGTTCTTAGCAACTGTTGCTGTGCTATGAGACAAGATGACCTGAACCAGTCTCCAGCCACCAAACCTGATGTCAGCACTACAGCTTCCCTTTCCCCTGATCAGGTGGATGTATGTAAGGCTTTCCCCTTTCTGAAATAAACTGAGCTTGCTACACCAAGCATACATTCCAGAGTCTATGCCATTAACTTTGGGCCCTCAAGGGGAAGTTCAGTCGAACAAAGCAGTAGATCAGAACCACACATCAGAACTGGCCAGTTATCAGAACTGGTTTTTCTCTAACAGATCACCAATGAATTGATTTACAGTTGGACATTAGAGGTGCACACCTTAAATCCAAGCAATGGGGAAGCAGACACAGGCAGGTCTCTGGGTTTAAGGCCAGCTTGGTGAACAGAGAGAGTTCCAAGAAAGCCAGGGCTACACAGAGAAATGCTTTCTCGGAAAACCAAAACAAGAAGAAAAGTTAGCACATCAAAATACCTATAAGGTCTTTCTGTGTTAACAGGAGCATCTCTAATAATGACCATGTTTTCACACATCAAGATGGATATGGGTTTGAGTCCATTAGTGAACAAAGAATTAAATCCATTGTAAGTTTATCTTGACACATTCAATAACAATGTCTAAAGTTTGTTAAAATATATATAAAATAAGGCTGATTTTCTTGGATTCCTCTTTTTTCACTCAGCACTCAGTCAATACAATATCTTGGTGAGACTAACAACTCTTGAAATCACTAGTGTATAATTTACTAATAAACATACATAACCTTCTAATCTCAAAAAGGTAACATTTGGTTTAAACCTGATGACACCTTAAACATTTTCATGTGAATGAAACTTTTGAAGCATTAAGAAAACACTTACTTGTACAGTTGGGCAAACTTCCAGACCACGTTCCATTGGCAGTGCACTGTCTTACAGAGGGTCCCGAAAGGATATAGCCTTCCATGCAGGAATAGATGACAGAATTGGAAAATGCTGTACCATCAATCCGGAAAACTTTCCCATTTGCTGTTGTTCCTGGGTTGCCACATTGTACAGCTGTAAAACAAAAGGTTTATGAGGATGTTCACAAACAATTAAATAGAAGTCCTTTTGCAAAGAGTTAATGACTAACGTTCCTTTGAAAGTATTTGAATAAATAAGAAAATTCTCCAAACTTTGCAGTGAAATATCTTCCTACGTAGTTGAAATTCAAGATGAATTCGTGTTGATTTTGTTTCCTTAATCACTAATTTCAAATCAAATAATGTTTTAAAAACTGTTAGTAGTGTTAATAATTTCAGTACAACTATTGAAAAGTTTAATGAGGGTTGCCTTCAGATAGCATGAAGTTTTTCTTTTGCCTAAAAACCAATTCATAGAAATTTAGAAAATTAATAATATACAATAGATTTATTATATGTGTATTTCTTGAGAACATCTGTTTACTATATACATATATAATTTAAATATTATACACATCCATACATATTTTACATGAATATATAACATTTCCATTGTTATTGTTCCTCTCTTTAGGCAATTGTGCACATAAAAAGAACAAAGTAAATAGAAAGTAATGAACTAAGTTTTCAATAAAGAATCACAAATTCACACTGTCTTAAAGACTAATAAGCTAATAAAAATAAATATACTGTATGATCCAGCTATACTACTCCTCCTCATAGGCCCAAAGACTTAACATCCTACTACTAGATTCTTGGTCAGCCATGTTGATTGCTATTTTATTCACAATACTAGCAAATGGAAACCCTAAATGTCCTTCTGCTGATGTGATGAAAGCATTATAAAAATTTGGTATGTATTCACAGTGGAATACTGTTCAGCTTTAAAGAAATATAAAATCAGAAAACTTACAGGAAAATCTATGGAACTAGAAAATATTGTAAAGCAAGAAGTGACTCAGACCCAGGAGCCAAACACCATATATCCTGGCTTATTTGTGAATCCTACCTTAAAATCTAGATATTAGTACCTTATGTGGAGTAACAAACAATGTTAACATCACTCTTTACTACATCTACTCAATATTTTGTTCTACAGAAAACAGATGGCTTATAATTCACTTATATAGGATGCCACTTTTTTGATAGCATCTTCATTGTTATTACAATAAAGAAGGCCTTGGATGATATTTTAAGTTTCCGCAAAAGCTGGATTTCCATTTTCTGCATTTTAATCAGCTACTTCATTCTGTATATCATCTGATTTTCCATTGTTTCTGAAGATTGTGAGAATCAGTCATACTTTACTATACCATGGATACTAATCTTAAATATGATGAAAACATTTTCACAGAATCAATCAAAAGTAGAAGACTATTGCATGGAAACCAATTCCCATTTCTAAATCAACATGCTTGGTACAACATCAAATAAGTCTTCTAAGTAACTTTGCAAATTTTGATTTCAGTATAAAGCAATGACAAGCATAAGCTAGTTCTTCCAGGGGAGTTTTTTAGTTTATTTCAGTGTCCATCTAATATTAAACATACATTAATATCAATTATGAACTTAACACATTAGGGTTAAAAATGTTGGTAACAAAAAATTGTGTTCTACAAATAAAAACCTAATTTAAGTATTTTTATTCCATTTATAGAAATGTGGGAAATTAAACATAATGATGTGAAGTTGATATTAGAACA
Organism: Phodopus roborovskii; assembly: GCF_943737965.1. Classification (NCBI taxonomy): domain Eukaryota; kingdom Metazoa; phylum Chordata; class Mammalia; order Rodentia; family Cricetidae; genus Phodopus; species Phodopus roborovskii. The sequence goes on from NW_026126567.1 coordinate 26,165,517, forward strand.
AATTATTTTTCCTACTGTGTATACCACAGATAACTGGCATAAAAAGAAATTTCTGGTTGTATCTTTTAATTTTTCACTCAAAGTGCTTGTTTTTGTGTATTTTTCAATTGTATTTTTTATTCATTTTATATTCAGACTGTACTTTCATCTCCTTTGTCTCCTCCCATTCTCTTCCCTTACCTCTCCTTTGCCCCCTTCCCCATCCACTCTTCTATTTCTATTCAGAATGGGGCAGGTATCTCATGGGTACCAAGGAAGCATGGCATATCAAGTTGCCATAAGAATAAGCCCATCCCATTGTATTAAGGCTGGGAAAACCAATCCAGTATAAGTAATAGACTCCAAAATCCAGCCGAAGCATTAGGGACTCCCGTTGCTAGGAGTCCCACAAACTCTCAGATATCAGTAGAGGGCCTAGGCTGGTTTCAAACAGGCTCCCTGGTGGTTGGTTCAGACTCTGTGAGTTCCTATGAGTTAGGTTAGTTGTTTCTGGGGGAGAGGAGTGGTGTGTGTGTGTGTGTGTGTGTGTGTGTGTGTGTGTGTGTGTGTATGATATCCTGGACCCCTTTGGCTCCTACCATCCTACTGTACTGTGTTCAGCAGGATTTCCCAAGTTCAAGCTGTTGATTGACTGTGGGTCTCTGTATCTGTATCCATTAGGTTACTGGATGAAGGCTGATGACAATTGGAGTCATCAATCTCATCACAGGTAATGGCCAGTTTAAGCTACCTATCCTCTATAGCTAAAAATCTTAGCTCGGGTCATCCTTGTAGGTCCGTGGGAGTTTCTCTTTTCTTTGCATCATTTCAGGATCAGATGTATTATTATTATTATTATTATTATCTTACACCTTAAATTCCAACTGATTCCTCCTTCCTCTGCTCTCTCAAGTTTTTGCATACATCTACTCTACCTCAAATCCATTCCTCCATGGGACATCAACTGAACACATCATACCATGTTACAGTACAGCTTGGCACAAAACCTCATATCAGGGTTGGATAAGGCAACCCAATAGGAGGAAAAGTGTGTATTATTTTTAAATGACCAAGCATGTTTAAATATGATTATTATATTTTATAATTCTCTGACAAAACATTGTTAATAAAATATTGTTCTAAGATGAGGATCTGAAAGTTACAGTAATATTAGTATATTAGTATATAGAAATGGTATCCATGTGAATTTGAATACATATTAAGTTAGAATTCAATACTAGTCAGCCTTTTGTGTTGAAAAAGTATCTGGCATATACAACTTAAAGGGGGAAGGATTTGTTTTGGCTCACAGGTTCAGAAATTTTAGCATAAACTCAGATGACCCCTCTATCAGAGGGTTCTGATGAATGAGAGCATGCTGGTGTTGGGTGCAACGGACAGAGCGAAGATTCTTACTTTGAGGTAACAAGGAAAGAGAGAGGAAAACTGGAGCCAATATTCACCCTTCAAACACAAGTAGCCCACCATCTACTTCTTAGAATACAGCCCATCTTCCATAGTCCACCACCTCCCAATATTCTACTGAAAATTTAATTTGTTGCTGGTTTAATGAAACCATTACAGGGATCAGAGTTGTCATGATCTAATCCAGTCACTGAAAATAGCCTCATGGACACACTTTGAATTAAGTTTTATTAATTTTCAATTCAATGCAGTTAATAATCAGACTGAAGTACTAGTAGCACTCTTAGTACAGTTAGCTTCAATTTGAGATTACCTTTGCACTCTGGCTGTCTTCCAGTCCAACTGCCATTTGCCAAACATGTTCTCTCTTCAGAGCCATAAAGGATATATCCAGTATCACAGGCAAAGCGTACAGTGCTTTTAGTTCTGAAATCACTTTCCCGTCTAGAGCCATGCCCAGGAGTACCAGGATCCCCACACGTACCAGTAGTGTCACCTGCTTGCAGAAAAGAGCAAATTAATTTATTATAATATGCATTTATTAAGTTATCTGGTAGGCATTAATTTTGTGCATGCTATTTTCACACAACTTGATTGCAGAGACATGTTTCTCACCTGACCACATTCATATGAAAGGAAGCACAAATGAAAAAGAAAATGGTTTCTGAGTATTGAGGTATATTTCTTATTGGAGATTTGTAGACATGATTTTCAAAGATTACGGATATGTCATTATTATTCCAGATTTTAGTTAGTAATGGAATTGATGGCAAATTTATAAGTGATAGAAATATGGATTCAACCAACAATGCATTCATATAAAATTTAAAAGACTGGAATCTGTAATCACATAATTCACTGGACCACCTAATTATTGATGCATATTCAGCTGCTATTCTGGAATTACTGCATGCTAGAAACATGTAAATACTTAATAGAATTATTCCTATATGTTTATGATTTTGCCTTATAAATTTCCTCTTCTAGTGGCTGTCACAAAAAGATAATCAACCAACTACATTTTTTCATGTGTGAAAACTCAGAAATAAATTGTCAACAACTATGAGGTGGATGCTGGGTATTAACTCTGCAATGAGATTTCATTCATCCCTCTCATCTCTAGGATCTTATCCTTTTCCTTCAAGGTTACTGCTCTCACTCTCTACACTATTTACCCTTCTATAACCACAGGATACATAGTACTAACACAGAACCAAAGAGGGAGAGAGGGGAGTTGCCTGTGAGAGCTCCTAGAACACTTTCTACAAGTTGACATTATCTATGGGGAATCTTTCCTTGATCTTCCTCTTTTACCAAGGATGTAATGCTAATTACTCACACATTTGCGGGCCACTGTTTACTGCTTAGACATATGCAGCAGTTAATTCTTTAATTCAGTTTTAGGTTATAATATACTATATACATAAGGAGGAGAATGTTTGTGTGTACTATTGGTCTTCTGGGACTTTATTTATTATGAGAACATTACAATGGGACTAATGTTACATGGAAAGCAGTTTTAAAACTAAACTAATTTGTAGAATAAATTTGAAGTGCCAATCACTGCAAAGAGACTTGACAGTATTCAGATGTGAGTGAAATCATTTCACCCTTTTCACTTCTAAAGGGAAAGTAATGTAAAACTAATACTAGTCATTTACCTACATGATCTCCACAAATTATAATTATGTAAAAAGGATGTATTCATATGTAAATGTAGATAAGTGTAGAAAAATAGCATCATACCTAGCTAATGGTGAACATAAATGGTATCAACCAAAGTTTTACTCTATATTTAAATTCTACATATTCCTAAAGAAAACAAATAAGTTATACATCATAGTAAAATGCACAAAATACTCTGTCTGCTGGTTATTAATAAAACCTGTTTTGTATATATTAATTCAAATATAACTGTGATAATTATAAAGGATGAACTTATATGATATCAATAATAGATAAATAAGTTTGGTATTCATAACTAGCTTTTATGAAATTTGTTAGGTCACTTCAATTAAAACTATTTAAGACTATTTTAAAATTTTGTCAATAAAGAATCATTGCTTAGAAAGAAAGAGAATTTAATTCTGATAAAATTAATCATATAGCTTTTCCATCTTAGGAAAATCAAATTGATATGTATTAAAATAAAATGTCTTCTTTAGCATAAGAAGTTACAGTCATTATGAACTCATATAGAATCATATTCTAAAACCATGTAATTGTTTCAACCCAGTCCAGAAGACATATCTGAAACTTATCATCTGGAACTGTAGTTCTCAACCTGTGGGTAAACAACCCTTTCATGGGTTTACATATCAGACATCCTGCATATCACATGTTTAAATTGTGATTCATGACAGTTAAAAATTACAGTTTTGAAGTAGTGACTAGAGTACAGTCGAAAATTACAGTTTTGAAGTAGTGGCCCACCGCAACATGAAGAACTATATTGAACAACTTGTAGAACTATATTAAAGGGTCACAGCATTAAGAAGTTTGAGAACCAGTATCCTGGGGAATCAGCACTCCTTGGTCACTCAATTTCCATCACCTTAGAAGCATTCTATTAAATGATTTTCAATCTTCATTAAAATTTTTTTCAGAGGGATGACCAAGTCCTTAGATTATACAATATGGATTAGTAATTATAATTTATGACACACAGTATTCCATCTTCCAATGGTACCTGAACAATGAGGCTGAGATCCACTCCAATGTCCATTTAACTGGCAAGTTCTAGATGACTGGCCTAGAAGAGAACGCTTTCCTGTGCAGGAATAGTGAACTGTTGACCCAAAAGTATACTTCTCTCCAGATAGGACTGCATTAGGAGGAATGCCAGGGTGTCCACAGTCAATCACTACAATACATAATTATTGAATATAAAATTTTTTTATATCTCCTATCGAACAACCTGAATCAGTTTGTTAATAAAATAAGAGCAAATGTTCTATTCAAAATATTAAAACTAGCAGTTTGAAGAGTACAAGTGACCAAAGTGAGGTTTGACTCTAGATGAATACAAAATCAGAAATTTACCTAAAACATTCTTATTTATTTCTTTATTTAAATATGTGCTGTTCTCAACTGCAAACTTTGTAGATGGCAGCATTATGTTGCAATGTCAAAATATTAATTTCAATTTAAGTTAAACTATAACATGGACATGTACGAAGATCTTAAAGACTCTAGAAAATATACCCCTAACTTTATAAAAGTTATCTTTTTAAATATAAAATAGATGTCATGGTTATTGGAACTATAGGGTTAAATGATTCATCCTGGGGATGAGTTTAATTGAAATTTGTAAGTATATACAAGTATGTTTGTGTAACTGTAACAAGATGCAATAGTTGTGACTATAACTGGAGGTGGATGTCTAATTAATTTAGAACACTGGGGTAGATGGACTAAATAAAAATGTAAGGAAGTCAACTATGAGTAAAAGTTGGTCCACACCAAAATTAACAGAGAATTTTGAGAGTAAGAAAGATGGAGAAAAGATGTCCTATGATTTACAATCTACTTGAGTCTGGGACCCACATGCCATGCAAAGAAGATTCAGAAGCTTGGCATTCAAAATATTTCTAGACATATAAGAATCAAAATGCAAAGATAGAAATCTTGGAAATTAGTCTACATCCATTATTAAATCAAGCTTAGAAAAAGATGCAGCGCCATCCACTTCTATTACAGCAAAATATGCAAAAGGAAACATCCACTTGAAAGATGATTTTGGTATTTAACAGACTTCTATATAGTGTCACATATTAAGCCAAATTGTCTATTGACCTAAAAATAAAATATTTTAAAATGTATATGTTCTCAAAATTTTAATATTAATGGTTAATAATAAAGACTATGTAATTTATTTATGCAAATCATTGGGTTAGTCTACTAAGAGAAGTAAAATATATCTTGTTCAGCAGGTCACATAAGTAAATTAATTACAGAGAGTCAGTAGTTTCATGGACAGACTGAAAACTCTGATTCACCAGTGTGCACCAGGGTTGTCACAAATTTTCATTAAAACTCTCCTAATAAATATAAAAGAATTTTCTCCATTGAAAGCTATCCGTCTTTGACTCCTTTTAATAGATTTTTATATTATATTAAAAACAATCTTATTTTACATATTCTTTTTAATAGATTTTTATATTTATTATAAATTATTTTACATACCAATCCCAGTTCCCTCTCCCTCCTATCTTTCCACTCCTCCCATCATCTCCCCATTCCCCTCCCCCTCAGAGAAAGTGAAATCTCCCATGGGGAATCAACAAAGTCTGTCACATCATTTGGGGCAGGACCAAGGCTCCCAGCCTGTGTCTAGGTTGAGAGAGAATCCCTCCACAGGGTATTTACTCTCTCCACAGGGAATGGTTCCAAAAGCCCATTTATACACTAGGGATAAACACTTTCTATTCTAATGGAAATGCTTTTAACTCAGGAATTTAAAAGTCCCTGAAACTGACCAGATTTTGTATTCCTCTCCCTTCCCAAGTAAATATAAGCAGCCAAACTGCCAGAAGACACTCTGAGACTAGGAACTAAAAGAAGCTGTAGAAGGGGTCCTGTAAAAGTCCCCAACTATCTGAGCTGCTTGAAAAAGATATCCTACAATCCAGTTAAGCTTTACAAGAGATGTTCAATGCAGTCTGGGTTTCCAGCTTTCTTTAGCTGTCCTTCATGGTGGAGTGATTTTAAATGATGCTCCTATCTATTAGTCATTTCTGCTCCTGTTATAACCCTTCACTGAATTCACTGCATACAATCCCATTGGTAGTTTCCATACTTTACTCTATGGTGGTTCCCTCTCAGCACTAAGTAGATATTTGCTGTCTTCTCTCTAGAAATAGTGATAATATTATAGGATATTATAGAAGACTTTACATAATTTAGAAAAGAAAATGATATTATAGAAAAAAACATTTTTACAAAGAATTGACAAAACATATAGATTTGTAGTTTTGAAACAAATTAATCCATTTAGTCAATATAATTTCTTCTGGTATATAGATTGACTCTATGATGGCAATAACCACAAATATTGTTTCCATGGCCGCTTCTTATAGGAACAATTCATATTATCTACTTACTGATACATTCAGGTAAAGGTTTGTCCCATTGTCCATTTGGCTGGCAAATCAAAACAGAAGAGCCAAATAAAAAATATCCTGGGTTGCAGTCATAGAATACCACAGTGCCATAGGTGAAATTCCCATGTTCTATCTTGCTTTCTCTTTTGGAATTGGCTGGAATTCCAGGATCAGAGCAGTTGACCACTACATAAGTGAAAAAGTAAACAGTTAGTTTGAAAATAATATAAATATACCTAGGTGTAATTCTGTTGAAAAATTTAAAAACTTAGTTTCAGAAGTAAATTTAGTTAAGAAAATCAATTATTCTAGAAATTTAGCTAATCCATGAACTATTGAAATAACAGTCTAAAATTCATGTAGGTGGAAACACAGGAAAAAGACTTAGCAATTTTAAGGATCATAGATGTGTAAGAATTATGATAAGTATATATTAAAGGAACATCCCACTTAAATTATTTTTGTTGAATACAGAAGAGAAAGTGGAATTTTGGAAAAATGATCTTTATTATATTTCATTGAAAAATAAGAATTTAATAAAAATATACTCATTAATTTGTGACTATCTAGTCGACAACAAAAAGAATTTGTGCAAATAGCATGGCAATCCAGGTATATTTTGCAAAAGTAAAAAGAAAGAAAGCAATGAATGCCAAAGAAATTAATACCAAAAGCACATTTCAGCAGCCATGAACAGAAATGCAATTTAAAATCATCTTAAGTACTGTATATATGCTCTCACAAATAGCTGTAACCTAAACCTATTAAGTGGAAAGAAAGCCATTTTTAGACATTCTAATGAGGAAGGTTGAAAGTTCCCAGGGGTCCACCCCTAGATAAAGAACTGCAGGGAACCATATAACTGCTGAGAGAGGGAGAGGTTGTCTTTCTTGGGATGAGCCCCTAATTGGTTAAGCAGTGTAAAGTGATAAAGCAGTAAACCATATGCACACAAACTTCTAAAACAGATTCTGCAAGTTGTATTTACTTATTTGGGAATAGATCCCTAAACCTTGAAAATGCAGAGAAGTCATGGGAGGAGTATGGAAGGCTTTGGAGTGAGGAAAGTGAGGGATAGAAATGGTGCAATTCTACTTTTAAATGTATCATAAGTAAATGGATAAAAATAAAATGAAAAATTAATCATTAAAAACATGAGATGAGGCTATACCGATATTGAAGCCTTTTGTTTTTATTAGTTAATGATTCCCTACAATTCTGCCTTGAGCTGCTGAGATTTATCACCTGTGTCTTTACAGACACTGCTTCATGACCCAGATGGAATGTGATGAGCTGGTTACCTTTGCACACAGGCGGAGGGTGGCTCCACTGCCTGTTGGCCTGGCACTGGGCCTTGGTTGGCCCTTGCATAAGATACCCAACATTACAAGAGAATGTTACCACATCATTAAAGTTGAATCCATTTCCACTTGTCCTTCCATAAATTGGACTACCGGGGTGACCACAGCTAACAGCTAAATCGTTGGGGAAAAGAGAAGAATATAACATCAATTATCACATGACAATTATCTTTAATCATTTCAAAATAGAAAAATACACAAAGTATTTTTTTTTACTAACAAAGATATAGAAAATCAATAACACATATTGAGGTACACATATTGCGTGTTTTTTAGAGACTGCTTTGTGTGTGTGTGGGGGGGGTAAGAGTGCATGTGGTGTATTTTCACATGTGTGTGTGCAAATGTATGAATAGAGACCAGATTGGGGTGGGGGTTTTCCTCCTGTCACTCTGCCATTCTCCCTGTACCTAGAGCTCAAGTCTTTTGACCAGGCTGAAAGCCTACGAGTCCCAGCAATCCTTCTGCCACTCAAACACAAGGGTTACAGACTCTGGCAAGACCAAGACCATATCTTCCTAATTACATGGGTACAGGGTGTAGGATTCAGTACTTCATGGTTGTATAACAAACATTTCCTAGCCTGAAACATCTTTTAATCCACTTACTTATGATAATTTCAATAAAATGCTACACATGCTTAATATTTCATAAGCTTGGTTGTTCTATACAGTTTTTTTTATTGAATTTATTATTTTACGTGTCAATACCAGTTCCCTCACCCTTCTTTCCTCCTCCCCTCCCTCCCTACCCCCCTTCCTCTTACCCTCTCTGTCCCCTCACATGCACCCTGACCATGCTCCGCTCCCATCCCCCCACGCCAATTCCAATGTAGGGCAATGCCATCCAAGTGGGGTCATGTAGATCTGACAGGTCATGTGAAGTAGGGACTAGGGCTTCTCTCCTGTCTCTAGGTTAAGGCAGTTATCCCTCCATGAGGGATGTGTTCCCAAAGTCCTTTTGTGCATCAGGGATACATCCTGGCTCCACTGTCAGAGGTCCCTTAGACTGTTCAGTCCTTCTAGCTGAGACCCATATTCAGGGGGGCCTGAGTCAGTCCCATGCTGGATTCCCAGCTATCAGTCCCAGCCGTTATCTCCTCCTTGTTCAGGTCAGCTGTCTATGTGTTTCTGCAACCTGGTCTTGTCCTCTCAATCTGCATCTGGGTTCTAGTTCAACTCAGAGTTTAGGTATGGGTGTTTGAGGATGAGGGCTCCATGATGGTGGATAAGTTAGTTGTTGATCTTGCTATCCGGGAAGGGCATTCATGGTAGCCTTTCCACGGATGCTCAAATTGTTAGTTGGCAGCAGTCTTGTAGGTCTGTAGACCTTTTTTGGGTTCAGTTTTCTCTTCAAACCAATATTGGCTCCCTCTTTTATGTTCTCTCTCTCTCTGTCTCTCTCTCACTCTCTCATCTTCTATTCCTACCCTGACTCAATGTTCTATACAGTTTTTATGGTTGTTTTTTGTTTGTATATCTTGAAATAATACTGAAATACACACACACACACAAAGATTTGCAGTGACTTGTATTTCCACAGCAAAGATCATCTGACCAGTTAATTTTAATGGCTGTGATATTTGTATTCATTTTTGATGTAATTTTGAAATAAGCCTTTTGATATTATTTAGAAAAAGTTATCACGAAAAATTGACAGCCCAAAGTGTTGTAGTCTTTACAAGACAAGTTAACATGGACAACAGGGATCAACACATGGTGCTACCCTAGAAATTCCAATCATGTTTTGAAATGAACAGTGCTATAATTCTCCAATCCAATCAGTCTTACTGGATATTATTTGATAATTTAGCACTTATTACTGTGAAATTATATGCTCAGTAGAATTATTTAGAAGCTGTTTGTGTTCTGGTCATGGAATTATTTCTATGAGGTGTTGGATTTTCCCCAACCCTGCATTTCTAGAAAGTGTCTCACTGTGTCAGCTCACTCTGCTAATCGGAGCAACCAGCAATGATGTTCCATAATTGGGTACAGAACAGACTAGAGCTGCTCTTGGCACTATTTAAATGACCCAGGGGCAATTATTTTTCAGCTGCGTTGTTAATGTCAACCTACTCACTTGGAAATTTAGCTGCATCTTATTCTTGCTTAAAATTATCAATAAAAAAAAAAGTTTAGCCATCCCCCAGGGCCTATTCTCATTTAAAGACCTAATTATTTAAAAAAAAAATAGTGACATTATTTGGTTATGCTTGATTTTAGATGAAAAAACAAAACAACTCTAATACACATCCAACTGAATACTGCTCTCTTTAAATTACTTAGTGGTGGTGGTAGTAGGGTAGTGCTGTGTGTGTAAGTGTGCATGTGTGTGTGTGTATGTGTGTGCTTAAGACAGTGATTTTAATTGTTTATTATGGCTTTCTTATCCAAAAATCTCAATATCAAACACATTTCCCAGGAAATATCAGTTTATTTTTTAAAAGGAAAAAGATATAATTTATAAATATTACTTAAATTAGTAGTTGATTAAATAAGTCTTTTGTGTACCTGATATTAAAATAATCACATTACTTCTCTTAAGTTTGTAAAACATTTATCCATATACTATGATGTTGAAATTGAAAGAGTTGATGTCTTTATTGTCATTTACTAGACAATATTCATAAAATATTAATGTAAGTAATTGGGGATGGAAATTATTAGCAAAAATTAAAAAGTATATGGATAATCAGGGAAAATCAAAATGAATCACAGTATTATACATGTACATCTGAGAATTAATGACAATAAGTAAATGTAATAAAATTATCCTTATTAAGCATAATTTTACTTTTTATGTAGCACTTATAATAAATATGAATACTTCAAGGGTAGAAGTAGTCTAGAGAAAAAATATGGCTTATGAAGTCAAGCTCATCTCCAATCAGTAGCTATGAAAGGAGACGGGCTGGGGAAAGGTCTGTTTTCCTTGGAAGATATAGAAAGCACGTGGTAGGAAGGTACAGTTGGCTATGAGAGAGAATTGTTAAAAAAGGAAAACTTCAAGCAAATCTGCACTTTATGCTATGCCTCACAGCGGTAGTCTGACTTAAACCCTCACCTGGACTCACTTAGAGATGAGAATTCAGAAAAGTTCTGCCCAAAGGATGGCTATGTACCCATGTGGCAACACTTGGCTAGCATGCCAAATGCTCTAAGTTTGATCCTACACACACACACACACACACACACACACACACACACACTCACATACACATATACACACACTCACACAAACTCATGACACTCAAACACATCCACATATACACACATACATACACACACATTTATGTATACACACATATGCATACAACACAAGTGTACACACTCTCTCTATGTTTCTCTCTCTTACACACAAACACACACACACACACACACACACACACACACACACCACGTGAAATTCTGCCTTAAAGGTGTTTATTTCTGGGGTAGATGGCACACCTCTAGCCTGAAAGATTCAAGCATCACTTTAGGACTCATGAAGCAAAGATAAGAAAGGAAAGTTTTATCCCATTTGTGGTTCTTCAGCCCACTGAGCCTCAAAGCTATTTCTGCTCACCCCTTCACCCCTGTCACAGTACACTGCTCTCTACTTCCCAATTTAGAGTACCTCAGGCCCTTTACATATGAGTGTTCCACACCCAGGCTGCCTTCCCTTTCGTCCTCTGTCTTTTCTTGTGATGAAGAACATCACCATGGCCATATTTCATGTATGGAAAGTAATTCCTTATAACTCAAGAACACAACTGTAACTATTTAAGAAATTAAAATAAGATAAAAATGTCAAAATCTATTATATATATACATATATATATGTATATATATATATATATATAATGTGGTAGGGTGTTTTGTGTTTGTATTTGCTTGTATACCACTTGCATGTAGCAGCAACCAACAACAGAGAGCCTTAGACACCCTGAGTTTGGCAGTGCTCATGGTTGTAAAGCTACCATGTGTGTGCTGGAAATCAAGCTTGGGTTCTCTAAAGGAGAAACCAGTGCTCTTAGCCACTGAACCATCTTTCCAGTATCTCTAATATGTGAATTCATACATAAATTTGTCAAAAGGTTTGCTGAAATGTCAAATGTTTTCATTCAAATGTCGTTTTAAATTCTTAATCATATTTGTAGCCAAACAATTTATATTTGCTTTAAAAAATTGTAAATATAGCTACAAAAACTTTCTAATATTGGTTAAACTATTTTAATTACTTACCATAATATATTATTCATGCTTCATATACATAATATTAATATTTTAATAAAATGATTATTTCTGAAGGTAAAGGGAAATATAGTGATAAGCACTTTGAAATGTTTATGAAATAGAGTTCTCAAAGTGCAAATTACTTGAATTAACTGACATAATTACCAGTGGGTCTGACATCAGTACAATGGCTCACCATATGATGTCTGCTGTTTCTTTCTCCACTAATTACAATTTATCAGGATACTATTTGATGAGCTAGCTATAGCATCCTAATTACTGAAACATACCACCAGAAGAATTTACCCTGGAAAAAGCTTTGTAGTCTCACATCACAAGAATGCTGACATTGTTATACAGTGGTGTCAACAACTTGAAATCCTTGTGTTAAAATCATGCTGAGACTATGTCATACCCATACAAATGTTCTCTTGTAAATACTTACAAAAATGCTGAGATTCTAAACTTAAATTATGTCTTCTTGAAAAAAGGAAGGGATATAAAATTTAATAGTATTCCCATACATAGTTTTATATGATCCTGAAAGATTATTGCACAGAAGTGTACATGAATACATTATAAAAACTTAGATTACAATAAATGTTCTTATCTTGCTTAGTAAAATGCTTTATTCATTGGCTATTTCAGAACTAAAGAGGTCCCTAATTTCTTTTGTCGTGCTTACTTACGCACACAGGATGGAAGCTGACCAGACCAATTGTGATCCTGCTGGCAGATCCTGACTGAAGAGCCAATCAAACGAAAACCAGGATTACATTGATACACAACCGTGTCTCTGTATCCGTAATTTTCTCCAATGACTTGACCATTCACTATGAGTTCTGGAATTCCACAGTGGCCCGCTGAAATTTGTCAAAAAAACATTGTAATAATGTGACAGTAAATGATTTATTGTTTACATATATAATTAGATTTATTAAATATTTCAGCAATCATATGAAATTAAGGAACATAAAGGTAACTATGACACATTCTACAAACACCAAGAATTTAGAAATAAAGACAATCACCCAATGGAATGGGGTCACAGAGAAGCATTTCATAGATCAAAATGAAGGTCTGACAAGTAAAACTTGGATAAGTAAAGACTAAAACAGCATTTAGGAAAACAATTCAGTAGTATAACTCTCCCGGTGCATCTCTACAGTAGAACGGTTTGAACACAGGACCTGTAGAGCCTAACTTAGTGAATACAATCCCAATATGGGTTACATATTCTAATTAGAAAGTAAAATGTTGTATAATCAGTACTTTTTTTTACAGGTCTTTTCTTTTTTTAAGAGGAAAATAAACAACAAATTAAAGAAGATCCAACGTCCAGGCTCAGCCACTACTGTTGGCTGATGAAAGCCAACAGAGAAGAATCTACTACTGACACTCTGCTAAACCAGTACAAGTCCCAACTGCTTTGCAAATAAATATGTATAACACCCACAGGTAAGTATAATTCTCATGTCTTGTCAAATAAGTTTTTTTTTTTTTTTGAAACTTATGAAGACAAAACAGGTCAAAATCCAGACAAGACCTGACTATGGTGTGCAGATACTGATACATCAACAACACAACCTCTACAACCAAGGCTGAGGGAAGACATTACAGAAGGGGCAGAATGATTATAAGAGCTAAACAATTTGGAAACTTGCTGTGAAATCATGTCTGCTATATATGACAGGGAGTGATACCACAATATAGCATGGTGTTATGGATAGGGGAAGCATATCAGGGACTCAATCCTAAATGGAGAACTATAAATAATTAACACATGCAAGTGAAAAAGTGTTAATCTTCTTCAGGGATGAGCCCTATAAATTGATATCCAATACATAGTGATTAGCCATAAAATGCAGTGCTGGAATAGAAACAACTAATGCAGATACCTACAACAGTAAGGTGGAGGAGAATTAAAGAAGTTTTAGCATATTTAGGATTTCATTCATACAAATTTCTATAATAGGAAGAACTAACATATGGTGTAAAATGCCTAAATCCAGCTTCAGACTGAGTACAAAATACACATATATCATTGTATTGTGTGTGTGCGTGATGGGAGATGTCATTATGTATATATGTTTCTCATACTGGTTAATGAATAAAGCACTGTTGGCCAATTGGAAAGCTAGTTAGGTGGGACTAGGAGACAAGGAGGAAAGAGGAAGCAGTAAGGAGGAGTCTAGATGGAGAGACTGGGGAGACAAGACACTGGCCCCTTTCCCCGGTAAGAAGACCACGTGGAAATACATAGAAATGGGTTAATACTTAAGACAGAGCTAGCCGATAAGAAACTAGTACCTGGCCAACAGATTTATATCAAATACAGAGTCTCCGTGTGTTAACTGGTGCTGGCGCAGCAGCAGGACCAGACCAGTGGCAGGAGAAAAAACCATACTCCTTACATATGGCGCCCACATGGCTAATAAGAACTTCCACTTAAAATTTAACAAAACCTTAAAAAAGGGGTTTTACAAACGAACAAACAAAAAAAAAAAACCAGAGACAAGCAAGGTTTCAGCATTTTTCTCGGTTGGACTCTGCTTTGCAAGAGACAAGCAGATATTCGCACGGCTCCTTTAAGAAAAGTTTCCTGACTCTGGATAAGCAGCAAAACACCACAGGGCTTTAAAAAAATCATTGCTAACAATTTATTGGTATGTACAAGAGCTGGCAATGGCACTGACAACATCTTCAAGCTGGCAACATGCGGCTTGATGGCAATGTAGACCAAGGCAGTGAACACAGCTCTCAGTGCTGGCGGTAAAATAGCCGCCGCCATCTTTGATAAACCACAGCAGAAACAACTAAGACTTTCATTTTAGCAATGTTGTTGTTTACCAGATAAAAGACTCGTTGCCAGAAAAAGATAAAGATTTAGAGTAAAGACAGATTCACATAAAAAAAAAAAAAAATCTGTAAAGGTTTACAATGTGTTTTAAAATATATGTAGGCTTGGGAGACAAAAGAAATAAAATGGTTTTAAATAGACAGAGAGGAGCTGGGTGTGATGGCACACACCTTTAATCCCAGCACTCTGGAGACAGAGGCAAGCAGATTTCTTGTGATTTCAAAGTAAACCTGGTATGCGGAGTAAATTCCAGGACAGATAAAAGGTACACAGAGAAACCCTGTCTCAAAAAAAAAAAAAAAAAAAAAAAAAAACAAACAAAAAAAAAAAAAACAACAACACAGTAATAAAAAAGCCACAAATGGAAAAAATCTGGACACTGTACAATATTATATTGTCTTTGTATTGTTTGATTGCTGAGGAAACAACAACTGTTAAAGGAGATGCTGCTAGATCAATTCAATTTATATATTTTAAAAATGCTTTGACTCAAAAATTTAAGTCTAAGGACAAGCTACTGGGAAAAAGGATTTCTATTTTTGTTTCCACAGAAAATGAAAAGCTGTGGATTCCTTCCATGGTAATGTGGTTTGAGCAAGCCAGACCCCTTGAAACAATATTCCTGGTGATCCAACATTCAAAACAGCTTGAACAAGGCAGCCTTGCAGACTACAGCCAGGATTTCTGTGTCTTCTTAGGATCCCTATGACAGTACCCCCTATCACCAGGAAGTAGTTTGGAAAGAACGACGCCCAAATTCCCAAATATTGTTTATAAAGGTGTTTTCATTTAAATAGGGTTGGTTATAAATGGTTAATGATCACAACCAATATCTTTTTAAAGGTAAGAAGGGAATTATGGTATAGATATGATTACTTTGTTTTGGAATGGATTTTCATTTATTGATACAATTTAAGGCCAATTTTGTGATGTGTATATTCTCCTTTTGTTTAGGTATTGTGTTTATATAGCTCATTTAGAAATGTAATGTATAATTTAGTACAGATTATAGATAGTTACCTATAATAGTCAAAACTTATAGTTAAGTTAGTTAGGTTTTCTAGATATATAGAGATGTATTTGAGATGGATAGGAATTCTTCAAACCTTTCAAAGACCAACAGAATATGGCATTTAAAATGTTTTAGGGTTTTTCTTGACAATGAGACATAACTGCTCCTGGCAACACCATTTATGTCAGAAAGGAAGATGGACATTGAAGAAACTCATTATGAAGTTTACTTCCAATATGGCAAGACAAGCCATTTGGACAAGATACTGCTCTTGTCTGGACTGTTTGACTTTATGCTGTATAAACTGGACATGCAGGACCTATAGACTACTGATTCAAGATGGACATTGCCACAGAGTTCCTGCTTCATGGAAGAGTCTGCCAGACAGTCTGCAGGACACAGAGAAAAGTGACTGACAAACTGCCAATACAAGAAGACAGTTTAAGGTTTCCTGCTTTGCTGAAAAGTCTGCCAGACACACTATGGCCTATGGACTGAAGATGGAAGATTACAGAAGAACTTCAGGTGACTGACATGGCGAGTTGTCTCTGTCATTTCTAGAGTTTATATACTATCCTTCTGTAGTCTTTGAGGGAGTTAAAGACAGATAGTTATGGTTATAGT
Organism: Phodopus roborovskii; assembly: GCF_943737965.1. Taxonomy (NCBI): domain Eukaryota; kingdom Metazoa; phylum Chordata; class Mammalia; order Rodentia; family Cricetidae; genus Phodopus; species Phodopus roborovskii. The sequence continues at coordinate 26,182,097 of NW_026126567.1, forward strand.
TTTCCTTAGTATTAAAAATAAGTTACTTAGACTTTAGACACAAAGATAGGATAGATGATGGAATATTTTCTTAAATCTTACTGAATGTTAATGGACTAAATATTGTTAACTGATTCTTATTTGATAACTGTTGTGTTATATATTTTGCTATATTAAGGTTAAATCCCTTCTTTTTATTTAGACAGAAAAGAGGAGATGATGGGAGATGCCATTATGTATATTTGTTTCTCATACTGGTTAATGAATAAAGCACTGCTGGCCAATAGGAAAGGAAGATAGGAGGGACTAGGAGAGAAGGAGGAAAGAGGAAGTAGTAAGGAGGGTCAAGATGGAGATTCTGGAGAGAATAGAACTGCCAGCTGCCTCTCGCTTTGAACACCACGTGGAAATACATAGAAATGGGTTAATAATTAAGAAAGAGCTAGCCGATAAAAAACTAGTAACTGGCCAACAGAATTATATCAAATACAGAGTCTCTGTGTGTTAATTGGGTCTGGCGCGGTGGCGGGACAAGACCAGCGGCAGCAGGAGGAAAAGCTTACTCCTTACATGTGTGTTTTTGTAGGCATCATAGTTTCACGTGCTAGTGACACATGCCTTTAATCCTGGCAATCTGGAGTCAGAGGCAGGTGGATTTACATATATAAAGAGAGACCCTCTAAAGAAAAATATGAAGAAAAAAAAGTAAGAATCATAATCAAATATTGATTTGTACCTAATAATACAGATGCTGAGATATAAATATTGATTATATGATTTACTTTAACATTGACTGAGGAGGTACACTGGCAGGTATTTTTTTAAAGCTTTGAAAGATAGATGGGTATTGAAGCAAATACAACAAAAGGCTTGTTCTGTAATGGATAAGAGACATGTAAGCATCTGCTGTTGATTGATCTTCTAACTAAGAAATGCACACAAATCACTGAGAACTAGGAAATAAAATCACTGTATCCAGACAAATGATCAAAAAAAAAAAAAAAAAAAAACCAAGAGTTTCTGGGTTAGAAGGACAATTTGACAGTGAATGAACACTTTTGTCAAATTCTAGTGCAAGACAGGAGGATTACATTGTTTGCATCCCTTCTCTACAGCCCCATTACAGATTCATATTAAGTGCCAGCAATATAGCCATTACTATATATTGCTCTACAATGATATTGTCTTCATAGACTTAAAATATGGTTTGTTCGTGTAGATTTCTTTAGTACTTTTTCCAGGGAATATAGTTAGAACATAATTGTGGTGGTAAATCCAAAAACTTCACACCTATCACAAAATAGAATATAAAATACAATGAAGTGAATTGTGTAACAAAATATATTACTTAGACATCTTGCATACAAATCGTCCAACTTATAAATGAACTAAGACATCTTGACTTGAAATAGGTATAAGTAAAATTATTTCAGATATATTAAAATATCATTTTGATCACTAATTCACATATTAATATGCTACAATTGTATTTGCCTTTTGTGGAGTTGTCTTTAGTAGATACTGTGGAATCCTCCCCTATTAAAAAAATATTTTACAATTATAGCTGTTAAAAATAATATTTTACTCTAACTAAATCTTTTATATTTCAAATATTATTGTATTCATGCAAATATTTTCAAACTTATTAGAAATATGGTATATAACAAATGATAGACTCTTCTACCATTTACTCTAAAATAGCATTTTTAAAAATATATATATTATGAAACAGTGTTAAAATTAATACATAAAATAGCAAGTGAATGGACAAACATTATTTATCACTTAAAATTTTTATGTAATATCTTCAATTTTTGAATAAATAAAACAAATACAAATCATAGTAATTGTTAATTTCAAGGAAATTGCTGAAGGTATTCCAAGTGTGGGTGTCATATAAACCATAATATACTTTGTATAATAAAAGGAAATGGATAATAATCACTTTTCTTTTGTTTTGTTTCTGAATAGAATTTGGAGAAAGCTCTAAGTACAGAAAAGAATCCAATTGTCTAAAACCAGATTAAAAATGGGTTTTAATCTTGCCATTTTATAAAAGAAAATAGAATATTGAAGTGTAGGTTTGTTTTTCGTCTTTAATCATATTGAGCAATACCTTGACAGGAGAACTGAATTTAGCTTAGAATGAACTGGCTAGTGTTAATCCAGTTCCTATGTACAGATATTTTCCGTAATTAGTTGTACCTTTTCACCATCAAAAGCAAGCCTCCCCCATAATAGCCACAAGATTCTCATTAAAAACACTATCTGCCTGAACTGTCCTACCCCTTTAATATTAATACCCTAGCTATCATCACAGAGTCCTTATCCAGTAATTGATGGAACCAGATGCAGATAGCCACAACCAAGAACCAGGCCAAACTCCAGGAAACCAATTGAAGACAGAGAGAGAGAGAGAGAGGAGTGATTATATAAGCAAGGGAGGCCAAACACATGATGGAGAAATCTACAAAGATAGCTGAACAAAGCTCATGGAAACTCATAAACAAAGTCTAGACCCACAACTGTGGAGAGTCCAGGGGACTGAACTAGGCCACTGCATGTGGGAGATAGTTGTGAATCTTGAACTAGCTAAAGACCCCATGATACAAACCTGACACATTTGCTAGCTTGTTGAAACCTATTCCTTAGGGTGGGGTGCCATGCTCAGTGGCAGTAGGACCACGATATTATTCCAGTGCATGAACCAGCTTGTTGGAGTCTATTCCCTTTGATGGGATGCTATGCTCTGTCTTAATGCATGGGAGAGGGGTCGGCGGGCCCTGTCCCAACCTAATGAGCCAGACTATGCTGACTTATTAGGGAAGCCCTTGCCTGTGACTGGGGGTGGGCTAGGGAGATTATGAGAGGGATGGGAAAGGAGAGGAAGAGTGGGGTAGGAGGGAGGACTATAGTCATAATGTAACATAAATTAAAAAATGAAAAATAAAAGTTACTATCTGAATGACTTCAAGTGTTATCTGTTTTCTGTCATGAGACATGTTAGGGTTGAACTTCTTCTGATTTTTTTACAACCTTCCCACATGAATCTAAGTTGCTACTTTGTGTCAAGGAATAGGTTCAGTTTTCTCTTGTGTGGGCTTTTTGGGAAGGGAGTAATGTAAAAAGTGAGTTAGAAACCCATACCTAGACATCTGGTTTCTGATCCACTCCACAGCCCAGAGGAAAGGCATTCCCTGACAGCAGAACCAACAAGCATGAATCCCACATCACATGTAAAGATGGCTGTGGATCCATAGGAAGTTTGTGTCCCAATCTTATTTCCATTTGGAGGTGTTGGTAATTCTCCACAGGAGATAACTTAAAAACAAAACACACATGGTTAAAATGCACTTGTCAAAATTAGCATGCTGCTTACATTTTGAGTTGTCTTTGAACTGATTTTCTTAAATCTGAAAATTGGCATTTCCAAATCAAATTTAAATGTGAGAGAATGGAAAGTGGAAATGACATAGTTTAATATTTAAGGTTTATGTTTGAATAGAGTATAATTAGTCCAAGTCTTCCTTTAACTTTGAAGGTTGAGCATAGGTATCTGAATTTGAAGCTACTAAGACATCTAGAAATCTATTTTCATTGTCATTATTTTTTAACCTTATTATCTTATGCCACAAAGCAAGCAAAAATCTATGTTAGCATAGAGATTTAGAAAGAAAACTATAAATCACACATATGCTTACAAGATGTTATCTCAGATACTTCTATGTCTGCTAGAGATATAGTTAGTTATGTCTAGTGTAAATTTATTAAAAATCATACAAAATTTATTTAAAAAATCATATACTCACTTCATTATTTTTTAATTTATAAAATATGGGTGTCTAGTGCTCTTTTATTGACATAGATTTGTTTTCAGATCAGGTTAAATGAATGATTTAATCTAATGAGTTCTGGGACAAATTAACAAAAAAGCTAAGGAAGTTAGGAAGAATTTCAACTGACTATCTTCTGTTTATTTAGGTGTTTTTTATTAGTCCCTGATCTCTCTCTCTCTCTCTCTCTCTCTCTCTCTATATATATATATATATATATATATATATATATGTATGAATAAACAAATAAACTGATAATTTTCAAGTTGATCAAATAATATTTTTAGGTTCACATGAGGCTGGATCAGGTATTTCAAATATGTCCTAACATTAAATCATCTCAACACTTTTACAAAATAAGTATATTTTTCTTATTTAGGAAATTGAAAATCAGAAAGAACAAATATCATACAACAATGCTGTTGAAATTAGATGCTTTAGATTGCCTGAGGTCGAGATCATTGAACTCTGTGGCTTGTCTATAACATTAACTCATCATTTGCTTTTATTTAAAAAAACAAATTCAATGCATATAAAAAAATCTAAAGCACTTCCCAGCAAGTGTTAAAAACACTATGATTATTAATAAAATATAGCTTTTATTTTTCAGCCATATCTCACAAGTTATTTTATTCAAAATATTTAGTAAACATAATGAGTAAACCTTAAAGTGGAATGAGAATAATTTCATTAATGACATTGTTTCACCAGTTAACAATAGTTTACACCTGATGTCCAAGTACTAAGGAGGCTTATTTGAGCCCCGGTGGCTAGGTAGGTGGATCAACAGTCAGATGCCCCATCTAAAGGGAACACTCATAAAGACAGAGAGAATCAATCATTCTAATTATTGATGGTTCTGTTTTGAAAAAGTAGTAATTCAAGAAGTTCAATCCCCCCCAAAAACTTCTAAATTAAGCTAGGCATACTTTGGCAGTATGGTCTTTCAGTTCTCCAACTCCAAGTACCATTAGGAAGGCATTCAATTGAAGCAGGACCAAGTCCATGATAACCAGGGTCACAGCTGAAAACCACCTTAGTTTTATATTCGTAATGGGATCCATTCACAATTCTCCATCTTCCATGTTCCAAGGTAAAGGAATTGATGCTTGGACATGTAACAACTGTACAAATGAAAGAATATTGATAGTAACAAAGTAAAAGTATCCATCCCATTACTTTCAGATACCCAAAATGTATTAGATTCTTTATGTTGCCTTTGTCTTAGTTCATTCTCTATTGTGGTCTACAAAATAACATTTCTTCATTATTTCCACATTAATCACTTATTATTTCTTTTCCCAGGGTACTGACAAAGTTTAGTTTATTGATAATAAACTTAGAGCTTACATTATTGAAATAGAACATTACTAAGGCAAACATTATACTTTTAAAAGCTCTGTAGAGTTAATTAATAAATGCCATTTTATAAAACAAATGAAGCTTAGTTACATAAAACAAAAATATCAAAATTAATACCTACACATATTTTGAAATTTCTAAAAATAAGTAAAATGCATGTTTCTTGTCCTTCAGTCTTTCATAGTACAAATGAGATTATAAATTAACTTTTATTTCCATCCTAGAACGCTTCAGGGATTTACTTGTAAAAGTCAGCAGTACACACACAGTTTCAAGCAATACATTCAAATTGCACACCACTGGCAAGTTTCAATGGCTTTGCATACCAACACAGCGAGGGGTCTTGTTATGATTACTCCACGTTCCATCTGACTGGCAAGTGGCTGTGGTGAGCTCCTTGGATGACAGTCTGTATCCATCATTGCAGAAGTAGGTAACTCGAGTTCCAACCAAATAGTCTGTTGTCAGTATTCCTCCGTTTATTGGAGCTTTTGGGATCCCACAGGAAATTGCTAGGATAAACACACACAATTATGGCAACAGGGAATGCAAAACAACTTCATGAAATCTTTAACTGTCAAACATGGGAAATTATTTGTGATTCTATCATGCTTCCAAAAGACAGTCACAGTAGGTCTCAAAAGAGCATTTCTGAACTGTACATTTTGAATAATTTGTTTTAAGCTGATAATAAGAATTTAAGTTGGTGACTCTGTATACTATTCTTCCTTTGTTTCTTGATCTCTCTTTTTCCTTTCTGTAGTCGCGAGCTTGGTATTAGTGTTCATAACGACTACGTGGGTATGCAAGTTGGGTGTTGTTTGTTGATGCCTGGTGCTCAGTCTACAGAACAAGTAAGATTGCCCAATTTGCTAATGCTAATCCATAATTACTAAACACTAGGTAAGGGGAGTAGAAATTCTTGTTCCTATGTTGTTCAGAAATAAAAGAATAAGGGTACCCCAAAGCGTTTCTTTGTCACGGGTACAGTCCCAAGGTATGATAGGCACTAATGATAGTACAGTTCACATCGGACTTGTTTGATAAATAGAAGGCCAGGATTCATTCTCTCAAACATAGCTAGAACCTTTCTAAATTTCATTTTAGATGCTTAGTTTTAAACTATAATACATTTACTTTAGGAGAGCATTAGTTTTCCTATGCTATGTTGTCATAGTTATCTATCTACACACACACACACACACACACACACACACACACACACACATGAAGTGATATATATATGTATATATATATGCTTTCATATATGATTTCAAAATACTATATAGAAATTCTATAGACTTACTCTTGTCCATGTTTACCCAGCAGTTATACAACCTGCATATCCTAGATGATAATCATATAATTACCCCAACCAGTATCTGGCTGCATTTAAAACCATAAATAAAATAAGAATCTTTTACCCAGCTTTAAAGACATTGATGTCAATGATGTCCTACTGCAAGATATTCCAGTACAATGATAGCACAAACCTTGTGAGGTTAACAAACAATATATGATTTTATGTAAACCCCATTCCATGAGTTGGAACCCATACACAACACTGCTTTGGATAAGCAAGAACCAAAGGCTAGAAAACCCAGGTACCTAATATAAAACCAAACAGTACTTTCCTAAAGAGAAATAAAGCAAAATAAAATAACAGCACAGCTTCATCAGCAAGCTTTCCCCTGCAGCAGAGAACACATATAGGGACCAATAGCCAGACATTAAGCAGAGAATGAGACATTTTAGATAGCCCAAAATGGGAAGTCTCCATCAAATTCCTTCCCTCAGGAGTAAAGGAACCCAGGGGAAAGGGAGGCAGAAAGATCCTAAAAACAAGAGAAGATGGAGAACATCAAGAACACAAGGCCATCTAAATCAGTATCAGTAATACTCATGAACTCACATACACCGAGGCAGCATCCACAGAGCCTGTACTGTTCTGTCCCAGATAAAAGGAGAAGTAATCACACACCCCTATCCCTAATCCAGAAGCTACCTCTAATTGATAACCACTTACAAACAAAAATTCATGTTTTTTTTTCAAATGGAGTCACATAGGGAAAGAAGCTACTCTTATGGGTGGGCTACATGGCCAGAAGTAGATAAACAACAATAAAAGGAACTCAATGACATCTTTGGAGGTTCCACATAATGTCTTGTCATTGTTATCTTTTATTTTTTTAAAAAATTTCATGTTACTTTTATTTTAGTTGCCTATTTTATCTCTCTACCCTACAGAATTTTCTGTATATATTTTGGCTTCCAGTTCTGTGATATAGTTCTTGACTGTGTGAAGATATTGGTGCATTTTTCTTGTTATTCCTCTTGGGCTCTTTTTCTCCTATTTGTTTGTTCTGTCCTACTTTGATGTGTTAGTTTGTATCTTAACATATTATGTTTTGTTTTAGTATTACTCATTAGATGCTTGTTTGTTGTCTGATGAAAGACAGAAAAGGAGAAAATAGGAATTGGAGGGGAAGTAGAAAGGAATGGGAGAAGTAGAGGATGGGAAACCATAGTCAGGATATATTATCTGTGAAAAATGCTCTTTTTCAATAGAAAGGAAAAAATAATAATATTTGTACCTCCACTTGTCATGCTTATTAAAACATATTAATATAATTATATAAGTATCACATCAACACCAAGTAGACTTAGTTTGTATCATCTGGTATATGTACTTTAATGCATTACTTTAAAAATCAAAATAGGTTTGGATTCTGAAATAGGTCACATGTAAATAATTCTACAATACTTTTCTCAACAGAGCAAAATATACAAGGGATAGAAAAGTGTGTATCCTGAGCCAAACTTCTGGAATCCAGTTGCAGAGAGGGAGGAGAGATGAGCAAAGGGGTCAAGACCAGGCTACAGACACCCTGTGAGAGACAGCTGACCTGAACAAGGCAGAGCTCATGAACCCCCAGATTGATAGCTAGGAAACCAGCATGGGACTAACGCAGACACTCTGAACATGGATCTCAGTTAGAAGGCCTGGTCAGTCTAAGGGACCTCTGACAGGAACCAGGATGTATCCTTGGTGAACAAAAGGACTTCGGGAGCACATTCCCCATGGAGGGATACTTCGTTAACCTAGAGACAGGATGGAGGGCCTAAGCCCTACCCCAAATGACTTGACAGATTTAGATGAAGGTGTCACCCTCCCTGTGGAGTGGGTGGGGAATGGGATGGGAGGGGGTGTTGTGAGGGGCATGGGAGGATGGGAGAGATAGGGAACTGGGATTGATATGCAAAATAAGAAAAAGCAATGAAAAGAAAAAAAAAGTATGTTATATTTAAATATTATGGAGGTCATTTCTGTTCATCAGAAAAGTGTGTATCATTTAAATATTATGAAGACCATTTCTGTCTCTTAATCCTTTAATTCAGAACAAGCTTATTATTTATTTTGTACAATCCATCATGTACTTCATTCATATATATATACATGAATGTAACATAATGAAGTATAACTTAAGTCAATACAAACAATGTAAAACTGAACAGAAGAACCAACATTAAAGAATGGATTGATCTGTTGTAATTTCCTGACCTAAAGATTCTGAATGGAAAAGTAATGCTGAAGCAAGAAATTACATAAGCAATTTCAATTATGTTATTATCCTTGCTATAATTACATAATCTCTAACCTACTGTTGGAAAAGTAAATAGTCCCATGATATCTATTTCATCAATATTTATATTTACATATATTCATGTGGGTAATTGTAATTTTAATAGGCTCTTTTCCCCCAATACTCCTTGCCAATGATCAGGTATTTACTGAGTACACATACACATGCACGCACACACACTCACACACTCACACACACACACTCACTCACGAACATAGTAACATATGAAAGTATACATGCCACCCATGCACAAGTACATGAACATTAACATATAAACAATGTTCAACATAGGTGATGATAAAATATTAAATAGTATAAATTCCTGGTATGTCTAGAAAAACTGGTTATATTTTAGAGCTAGAGTAAACTATGCTATAGTTGAATGATTGGACAAAAATCTTGTTTGCAGGTATCTCAGTTACAATTTCTATGTTGTTTTGAATGAAAATGCCCCTCATACACTTCCATGCTTAGTCCTCAGTTGATGACCCATTTGGAAAAATGACAAGGTGTGACATATTGGAGTAGGTGTGTCTCTGGAGATAGGCTTTGAGGATTTCAATGCTTATGCCAGGTCAACTATCTCTCTCTTTGCCTGCTTGTTCTCACTCTTGATTCACTGGTGTAAGAGGCTTCTTCTTTAGGACTCTGTGGTATACTAAAGACCAACTGAAATACCCATCATAGTGGCCTGAAAAATTACTGCAACATTGGATGACAGCCTTTGCTGGACTAAGTAAACCACAGCTTCTAAGGCCATATAGTTCCTATAAAGAAATTTGAATAATACAACTTCCCAGCTCAAAAAAATAGAAAATCTGAATACAACTTGTTCAGGAGAATGATCTCTGAGAGGCTGACATTGTTGCTTCTCTACAGAATGCCAAGGCAACAGAAATATAGTGGGGCTGAGACGGTGATGTGCAGAAGCCCAGAACTTATGCAGGTTCTACTCCGCAATGTGCTGCCCAGCCATCCAGTATGATCACCCTGACACTGAGCAGCAACAAGATATCCAAGATGAAGAATGGCCAATTTTCTTTATTAAGCTAGCTGGAAAGACCCCCATGGTTTGGTGGCCATCCTTGTGTCTGTGACACCTGCTGCTGCTGCTGCCTGTCATTCTATATTGTGCCAGAGAGCAAGTTGGTGTCAGTGATTCTAGGCCACGTTGATATCCAGGGTCTGTGTTGCCAGTGGAGATCATGAATATCTTGGAGATCAGGGCTGCCACCAAGGAACAGGTTGACAACCAAGTTCCATGAAGCCCCCCAGTGGCTGTGTGGAATCCTTGATCCATGTTGTCACTGACTGTGGTAGCCAGAGAAGCTTCTTTTGCAGTGGTATTGATGACAGCAAACTCATAATTGAGTATGAGGGACATTGTGTGCCTCTGTGGCAATATTATCTTAATGCCTACCTCCCAATAAATAAATCATAAGTGTAGAAAGATGAAAGAAATAAAGAAGGAAGGAACTGATGTAGAGAGCTCATGGATAACATATGTATTTAAGCAAAAACTTATTAATTATATAACATAAAGAAAAAGTTAACAAACTTAATGTCCCCCAAAGTCAATTTGATGTCTTCATCATTCATTTCCAGAAACAGCTCTATGATGTGCTTCTAAATATATGTGTTGGATAAAGTCTATTTTGTGCTTAACGTAGAAAAAGTAAGGTGTATATTTCCTTAATGCCTCTTTCTATTTTGGGATGAGATACTTCACCTTGACAGGCAGGCACTGGAGCATCCCAGGAATGATACCCATAGGAGGACTTTCTACACACGGCACTGCTCTTGCCAACAAGTCGGAAGCCTCTATCACAAGCCCAACGAACCACACTGTTCAGTTGTCCACCTGTCTGACTGATGATATATCCATGTGGTGGGGATTCTGGTGTGCTACAGTAGAAAGCTTTTCAAAGGGAAAAAATAATCATTGCTTAATTAACAATTAGAAGTTCTCTGTCATCCAAGCTTATAAACAATTCTATGTGTTAATACTTACTGCACATTATATGTAGAGATACGTACATATTTATGTGTGCAATTTTAAATATACATAAATTCATATAAAAGATGGGGTATCTAGTCTATCAGTAAAATGCATCTTGATATGAAATATATATCTTGATCCCACAACTTTAGAAGTTATTACTCAATTCAAAGGAACAATAACAAAAATTATAATTGTGATTTTTAAATGTGTTAAAGTTCTCTTTCAAAATTAAGAGAATTATAACTATTATAAAAGATGGAGGATAACTAATATAATTGGTTTTGCTAAAACTCATTTAATGTTAACATTTAAAACATCAATGATTGATAGACAACTCTATAACATTTTTCTGAAAGTTAAAGGAGACAGATCTATTTTTAAAAAAAGAACAGAGACATTCAGTTTAATTAGGCAAGTTGTAAATACCTTATGAGCTTATTTTCCAACATAATATTTCTATTTAATAATTGGGAATTTCATACATTGTGTCTAATCATGCTTGCTCCAATTCTTACCAGGTTCTCTTTCCCATCCTTGTACCCTCTCCCAAAATAGAAAAATCAAAGACAAACAAACAAACAAAAATACCAGTTCCAATTTGTGTTGCCCATATAGTAGCCAGCCTCTTAAAGATAATTGAGACCTTCCCCACCCTATTCCCTACAATGTGGTAGATAGTTAAAGGAGAGGGTGGAATTATTTCATCACAGAATGAAATTGAGGCACATAGAGATTACCCCAAATTAATTAAAAAGTAATTCTTATTAACATCCAACTGAATATGTAGATTCCTTTATCTCTTTTTGATTTGTTTATCTCTGTGTATAAATGTTTATCTTCATGCATGTGTGTGCATTAAACCCATGCCTGCTGCAAGCTGATATCAATAGTGTCAGACCACCTGTAACTAGAGATATACAAAATTGTGAGCCACCATGTGGAAGCAATACAGATCCTACCAAAATCAATACATGCTCTTAACTGCTGCTCCTTTCTTAAATTTATTTATTTGTATTTCACATGTATTTGTGTATTGTCTGAATATATGTATGCATATATCTGTGTTAGGGTGTCAGATTCACTGCAACTGGAATTACAGACAGCTGTGAGCTGCCATGTAGGTGAACCTGGGTCATCTGCAAGAGAGGCCAGTGCTTGCTCTTGACTTTACAGCCCCCTGTTGAGCCTTTCTTTATCACCGTTTTAAGTCTTTAATAACAGTCTTAATGATGAGGTGAGGTAGTTGTACAAATTCGAAACATCACATACCAATGTATCTTATCCTGAAGCCTTTCTTATTATTGCCATGATCTGCAGACCACTGAAGAAATACTTCGTGACCATTGCTTGTTACATTAAAAGCAGCAGAATAATCTCCACTGAGGGAAATCAGCACTGGACTCTGAATATTTGGACCTATAGAGAGAAAATAACATAATATATATATGCAATTGTATCCCCGTTTATAAGCTTCAAATAGTATGAAGCACTAAAGTGGTTTTACCCTGTATGTACCTTATGAATAGTAAGGGAAACCTAATACAAAATGATCTTACTAAACACTTTAAATGTTTCTTTAAACTACAATTCATAAAAATTATCATGACAACTACAGTCTTCCTATTGAATGGAGTCCCTATAATTAAAAAATATCTGTAATATCCTGAGTGAGGCATCCTTGAGCTTTAAACACTGAAGAAACTGGAAAATGCAACATGCCACATACTGAACTGAAAAAAGTCTGTGTTTTGTGTTTCCTTCCTTCTTTCTTTCTTTTTTGTTTTTTAATAAAAATTTTCAAAAAGTTAATAAAAGGGTTGACTAAAGGGAAAAAAATATCTGTAAGGTAAAAGTGACACAAGCAATTGTGTATACTGAACATTTGTATGTACAGTATTTGAAATAAATTTTTGAGTATCCAGGAAATATAACCCATGGTTACCATCATACACCTGAAGAACATCAAACTCTTTTTCTGTCTGGAAGAATTCCACAAACATGCTGATATTATAGCCCTTTTCCACGGAGATGCTCCATGTACACATCTGCAGATTTGGGTAACTGTCCGGATACCCGGGACTCAAAATGACTCCTGTAGAATCCAGTCGTAATTCATTGGCAGGGCACAGCACTGTGAAAGGAGGCATCATTATAAACATTTTCAAATGTAAACAGAAACTGCGATTTTACTACCAAATGTTTGTTTTATGTTCACTAAGTGCAAAGAAGACAATAGCTGGAATTCGTGTGAAAAGCCATTTTCATTAAGCTACTATTTAAAACATGGTGTGAAGGACTAAACATTTAAAGTGTGCATTTCTCCCTTCCATTACATTGAAAATGCCTTCTTTATGAAAAAAAAACTAAAAAAATTAAAGATAATTTTTATTGCCTTTTACTACTACACATTTTCTTAATTATTTTTGTACCTTCCTTCTATAGATATGCTAGTCCTATAGTTTATTCTCCTGTGTCTCACCTCATTTTCTTTTTATTCTAAACTTACAAGTCACTCAGGTACATGGTCCAGTAATAAAATACCACTCTCTCAATGTGTATGTCATGCAAAGGTCTTTCTGGTCTTGGGGAAGTAATTAAGCCATAAGAACTTCATATAGTTCCCAGTTTCCAGTTATCTTGCAGCTCCTGGTATTACATCATATATGTTGAATAACACACAATTTCTTAAAATATATTGCTGCTTCTTTCAATAGAAGACATGCAGAGAACAACAAAACAATGTAATTATGTTCTATTACCTCTACCCAAAGGCAACAAATTTTAGTATTGGGTTCATAACATTTGTGTATTAGAACAAAGAGTACAGATACGTATTTTAGTTTAGGTTACAAAAAGAAATATGTGAACTAATAGGTCTTTATTACTCCAAAGATGTCATTTAAAAAGTAAACAATCATAGGGTTTTTAGTGTAACATTGTTCACTGTGAATCATATTGTGCATAAAAAAATCCATATATATAAAAAAAGATTAAGGATAGCATAAATCAAAGCTTTCTATTAAAATGAAGGACATGACTAAAACAAAATATCTTATAAAGACACTGTTAAATGTTGTTAAGTTTAGGCTATGCCACACTTTCAGCGTTTTCAATGGGGATACATTAGCAATCAAGATAACAGCAGAACACAAAATGTTTAACGTTTTGATAGATAGGAAACAAATCATATATAATTTTCCAATTCAAAGCATGCATTAATTACTACAATGTTGGTATTAGAACTCTTTTGTATCACAATGATTAGATGATGATGGGAGATGTCATTCTTTAAATATGTTTCTCATTCTGGTTAATGAATAAAGACTGTTGGCCAATCGGAAAGGAAGATAGGAGGGACTAGGAGACAAGGAGGAAAGAGAAAGTAGGAAGGAGGAGTCAGCATGGAGAGCCTGGAGAGAACAGAACCGCCATTCCTCCGCTCTCGGTAAGACCACGTAGAAATACATAGAAATGGGTTAATAATTAAGATAGAGCTAGCCGATAAAAAACTAGTAACAGGCCAACAGGATTATATCAAATACAGAGTCTCTGTGCATTATTTGGGGTAGTGCGGCGGCGGGACAAGACCAGCAGTTGCAGGCAGAAAAACCATACATCTTAAAAGATGATGATCTTAATAAATGAACTATAATTGAAAATGTCAACTGTACTAGAAGAATTTACTAAAATAGATTTACATATTGATTTCAGAGTGCACTTTAATATTTTAGACAATTTAATATTAAGGGTTAATGTTTCAATATAGTACAGGAATAGAAAACATACATAATGACTTGTAGTAATGCAAAGCTACTCTTTTACTATGGAAAACTTGAAATACTGGAAAAGAAAATGGGCCAGAACTAATTTTCAGATTTTTTTTAAAAGTGGCTATAGAGTATAGTGAGAGACAACTATTATTAAGTCTAAGTGGGCCATAGAGTTAAATATGAAAGTAATACTGCCTCTTTAAGAAAAAAAATGAAAAATATAAAATAATTTATACATTGACTGAAAACAATTTAGATTTGTTCTAGAAAATTTAAAATCAATGAGTACTTTGGATTGTTTGTGAATTTTAGGTTAAAACTATTCCAGTTGTTTTCAACTGTACTTGAATACATGAATATCCATCCTATACAATCCTAAATGACTATAGAAAAGTCTTCTATGCAGGAAAGAGTTGAATGAATGACAACTGTCTTATGGATATATGATGGTTAATGTTCTTCTGTGTATATGTTTGTCTTATTGGTTGATAAGTAAAACAGTGGTTGGCCAGGTAGGGTGATAGGTAGGATGAGGAGACAAGGAGGCTTCTGGGAAGTACAGGCAGAGAGGAATCATCACATGATTTCAGAAGTGATATAACTGGGGAAAAACCTACAACTAGCTAACCATAGAGGTCTGGAGGTCTGAATAGACAGGCAGGAAGTGACATAGTTGGGCATAGTCAAAATATAAGCAGGAACAAACAGAAAATTGCTCTCTTCTCTGTGGAAATGCTGAGCAGTCACCATGTAGGCTGCCAGAGGAGTAACACCATGCTTGGCATAACCATAGCCTTGTGCAATACATAGACTGATTTATATGGGTTAATAATTAAGACAGATCTAGCCAATAAGAAACGATAGTCACCAGCCAATAATTTCATAATTAATATAGCATCTGTGCATTTCTTTGAGTCTGAGAAGGGTGGCAGACCTGCTGGGCAAGAAATCTTACATTACAAACATAAGTTTAGACTTCAGAACCAATGCTTAACAAACTTCAAGTTCTGGCAGCCTTGATTGAGATCATAGGACATGGTCACAGTATGACATGTTCATTGTTGCCCTTCTTTCAGCTGCGTTAAGACATTCCTTGGATGGTTATTTCATATAAATTCAATTAGGTAGAAAATCAAATGCTAATTCTTACATATAGCATGCTTAGAATAATAAACAATGTGTTACTGTTTTTTGAGGCAAGTTTCATACTTTTCTCAACTTCAATATGTACCCTGGTTGGCCTGTAGGTTGTCATGATCCTTTAACAACAGGCTTTAATGAATTAAGCATACAGATATGAGTCACACTTGACTCATTATTTTTCTTTCAGATTTTATATGATACTACTCAGGAAACAGAATTCCATACATCAGAAAATAAATTCCAAGAAAGGAAGTAATCCAAGAAACTCTAATGTGGTATAATAGTTTATATTGTTCAAATTAGGAAACATTTATAATCAGTTACTATGGGTTAGATTTATAGCCATCACAAATCAACAGTAAATGATGTTTGAATATCTTAATTATATTAGTCTTTCAAAATTTTCCTTAGTTGTCTGGGTAACACTAAATTCCTTAAGTCCCTGTCCAGTTCTTTTGTGTCTCTTTGCATGTTCAACAGATAGTAGACAACCCTTTCTCTAAAATTTTTCTAAGAAAACTTTCATTATCCATTTGGAACCCAGGGTAACTCCATTAAGCAGTGTCGAACACACAAATAGTTACTTGTGCATCCTGAGTTGTGTTCTGAACATGGTATTTACTGTCACTTGGAAGATGGACATGGCCTTACACTGTGATACATATATAACTTTATTCAATAAGGTTGTTTGCTTTTTGTTTTTTTGGTGTGTTGGTATTGAATCCTCATCTTCTCACTTTTTTATTCCATATATATATATATATATATATATATATATATATATATATATATGTTTTCTTATTTTACATATAAATCATAGTTTCCTCTCCCTCCCATTTTCCCCACAGACACCCCCATCCCATTCCCCATCCATTTCCAAGGGAGAGTGAAGCCTTCCATGAGGGATTATCAAAGTCTTTCAAATCATTTGGGGTAGGACCTAGGCCTTCCCCTGTGTCTCCAGGATAAGGGAGTATGCCTCCATGGGGAATGAGCTCCTGAAATTCATTCCTTCACTAGGGATACATCCTGGTTCCATTTTCAGAGGTACCATAGACTTCCCAGGCCTCCTAACTGAGACCCATTTTCAGGGGTTTTGGGTCGGTCTCATGCTGGTTTCCCAGCTATTGTCTGGGGTCCATGTGAGCTCCCCCTTGTTCATGCCAGCTGTTTCTGTGACTTTCTCCAGCCTTGTCTTGACCCTGTTGCTCATTATTTCTTCCTCTCTGCTACTGGATTCCAGTAGTGATTACATTACTTTTTTCCTAATAAAAAGAATTTTCACCTCAATATTTATTTGGTATTTTTGGTTTTACCCTTTTTCTTTACCCCTATTCATACCCCTTGTAGAGCTAAAACTTCATATAGTTTGAACTGACTTCAGGCTAATTAAATTTCAGAAGAATGAAAAATTTCTTAAATGAGAATATCTGAGAAATAATTGAATTAAAAAACACCTCATATTAATGATATGTCACAGAATCATATTATCAGGCAAGTACTCAAAACTGGAATGACATGTATTTTCTTTGAAATTTTGTCTTTTCTGACTTAAATACAAAACAAATGTATAAGAAGTTACTGTCCCAGTGCTCAGGATGCAGAGGCAGTTGAGACTCAAGTCAGAGGCCATCCTGGACTATATGACAAAATCTTGTCTTAAAAGAAAGGGAAGAAATAAAGTGGGGAGGGAGGGAATGAGGGACGGGGGGAGGGAGGGAGGGAGGGAGGGAGGGAGGGAGGGAGGAAGAAAACAAATAACTGCAAAACATCCATACCTTGACAAACTGGAGGAGCCCCATCCATCTGTAGTCGCTCTCCCAGTCTGCATGTGAGAATTGCATTTCCAACCAGTGTAAATCCTGGAAGACACTGATATCTGATAATATCCCCTGTTTAAAAGAAGAAGAAGAAGGAGGAGGAGGAGGAGGAGAAGAAGAAGATGAAGAAGAAGATGAAGAAGAAGAAGAAGAAGAAGAAGAAGAAGAAGAAGAAGAAGAAGAAGAAGAAGAAGAAGAAGAAGAAGAAGAAGAAAAGAGAGGACCTTTTAATTTTAGAAACAAAATTCTTTTCATGTACTCATTTCTGTTGCTTTCTTCTTCTTTTTGTTCTGTTTTCTTTTTTTCCAGTCCTAGAACTGTTGTAGATGAGGCTGGCCTCAAACTCTTAAACATACTTGGCCATACCTCCAATGTGGGGCTTAAAGGAGTGCATCACCACCACCTGACAAGACTCAATTCTTTCTAATAAGTACCACTGGAGCATTTACTCATTTCTTATCAGTGTAAGAATACCATCAATTGTAAGAAGGGGGTGACTCTTAAACAAGGTTTGACAATACTGTTGAACCACCAATAAAGACAGGAGTAAGCTACTGATCTGCTTTTGATGAGGGATACCAGATATGTAGAAGCAGCTGCCACAAGGAATTTTGTTTATATAAGTATGATCTTTCAGAACTTGCCTACATGCTAGAAGATTACCATGCTATTGTTTATTACTAAAGTATGCAGGCATGGTTCATGGCATTTCTTCAAGCTCACAACACAGACCTAATATGCCCTCTCCAAATTCTTGGATAGGTTATGTTCCCTGTTTCTGTTCCTCTTTTGATTGTTTTACTTCCTTCATAATCTCAGCAAACTGTAGCAACCCACAAACTGCTGCAACAATGCATTGTTTGTTTTGTTTTAGTTTTTGTTTTCTTTTTAAGAAGGGTAGTTCTGTATTTTGGAGACATTTGCAAAGCTTGAACTACCAGAGAGGCCCCTGGCAGCTAGACCATGATACAATCCTGGCATATGAGCAAGCCTGATGGAGCCCATTCCCTATGGTGAGATGCTATGCTCAACCTTAATGCACGGGAGAGAGGCTTGGCCCTGCCCCAATCTAATGAGCCAGACTGTGTTGACTCCTCATGAGAGCCCTTACCTGTGAGGAGTGAATTAGGGGTGGGCTAGGGAGAAGGGAAGAGGAGGTGCAAAAAGCAAGGAAGGGAGGGCTGTGGTTGGAATGTAAAATGAAATTAAAAAATTATAATGGAAAAAAGGATAGCTCTTCTACTAGTGAATTATTTTAAAGTAATTCTAAATACTTTACCTATTTCAAATTCATCATCTTCTGTCAAAATTTCTGCATTAGGTACAGGCGGTGGAGGCTGGCACACTCTTAGTTGGTAGGCTATAAAAAAAAAAAATCAACAATTATTTATTAGTCCTTTTCAGAGAAACTGAACATGTCCAAACACACATCACAAATTATGCAAAAATTTAGAAGGAATTAAATGTATTTTTACTTGTAAGCTTTCAATTACATTTAAAAACAAGATTGCAATTGAGGGAGTAACTTCTTAATTATTAGAATAGTTTTGTCTCTTACACGGTATTTATGCCCTTTCGTTCATCTTACATGGTAACACCTTATCATTTTTCTTTTTCTTTTTTTTTTTTTATTAAAATGATCACATTTGAAACATGTATTTGTGTCTATTAATTCAATGCTTTTCTACCCTCAGGGTTCATCATAAAATTCCTTGCTCTTAGGAAAGTGACTTACATCTAATAACAGCTCAGTTCGTTGGTCTTTTTAGGAAATATAAGTACTTTGCTAATAGTATCTCAATTGACCTTCACAAAAAATTTATATCTACATTACTAGCTCTATAATGATTTCCATTTGACCAAAAAGAAAATTATTAAAAGGATAAAATGTACATGCATCACACAAATGTTGTGTGAGTGAGCTTGGCATGATTCTACTTCATCTAACTTTATGTTAAGTCATCCTGGAACATTAATATACATGTGAGACACAAGTGTGTGGAATATACTGTGTCTAATGAATGCCATTTCCTTTAAACCTCATGCACCTGGTTTAAACTTGTATTTTGTGTCATTTAAAGACCATCAAAAAAGTTGCTGAATCCAATTCTCATAGAAACTAACTCAAGGCAATACCTAATATCAATAGTACCACTAGCTGAGCGGTGATGGCACATGACTTTAATCCTAGCACTTGGGAGGCAGAGGCAGATAGATCTCTATGAGTTCCAGACCAGACTGGTCTATAAGAGCTAGTTCTAGGACAGGCTCCAAAGCCACAAAGAAACCCTGTCTCAAAAAACAACAACAACAACAGCAACAATAATGATAATATCACTATACGTTATTAAATTTTATTTTCTCTAGGAATTTTTACAAACATTATAAATTGTTCATTTGGGAAACTGTTTTGTACCTGAGTCCAATGGATGTGGGGTGTTTTTACACATGTTAAATTTTGCTACTAAAACTGAAATGAAGGATGTGTAGAAAGAATGTGACTTAAAAACATACTAATTTATATAACAAGCAAAGTAGATAGAATAGTGAGAACATGTAAATTTCCTCTTATTTGAAAGACTACATCTTCTATGTTTCACCTATTGCTAGTGTATTACTAGAACACTGGGGAACATCAGCTTGACCAGCTAAGGAAAACTCCTGTAAGGGGAAATTATTGGAAGAAATGAAACAAACAAGTAAGCTTTTTCCAGTTCTAAAGGGTTACAACAAACACCCAGAGACCATTATAGATTCAGAGGGGAAACAAAAGGAAAAGTAACCTTGCACATAAACTTCAGTAATGAATTCTTGCTGATTTACTATCATCTAACTTAGAGCCATTTATAAGTGGCTAATTGTCCATTCAACTTCCAAGTTAGGAAGGACAAAAAGAGGAACTTTAAAATATGTAAACAAGAGAGTGATGACTAACACAGAATGATGGATTAGCTTCTGCAAACTGCTGCCTACACTTCACTGAAAAATTCTTCCTGCTTGCTCTTTAACTTGTTTACAAAATAACTTGCTGGTAGAAGATATTTTTTTTTTCTGAGTAAAACAATACATACACAGAAAAAAAAAAAAAAAACACCATGCCTTACTAAACAAAACAATTAGTTGACAAGAAAGCCGATGGCAGAAAAACATACTCAGAGTCTTTTTAGGTTTAATGAAACATTAATAGAAACTTTGAAAAGAGACTTCCTGAATTTAGATATTATAGAGGCCTCTCTAAAAATAATGAGGCCTGGTATGGTCTCAATATTCTTACAACATTAATAAAAACAATAATATTTCTGGGTGCTGGAGAGATGACTCAGCATTTAAGAGTACTGGCTGCTCTTCCAGAGGTCCTGGCTTCAATTCCCAGTATCCACCTTGCAGATCACAGCTGCATGTTGGATCAGTTTCATGGGAACTGACATTCTCATGAATAGACATATATGCAGGCAAAACACAAATGCTCATGAAATAAAATTATAAAAATCTATTAATAATATTATCTGATTTATGGATATGAATTCTGAACAAAACTTTTTTGTGTGTATGAGTTTTTTGTTGCTGTTGTTGTTTTGACATTGGTTTTCACTATATAACAGCCTGGCTATCATGGAACTTGCTTTGTAGACCAGGCTATCTTCAAACTCACAGAGAACCACCTACCTCTGTCTCCCAACAAAATTCCTTTTGAATAAAGTTTTTCTATCTCCATCTCAGTGATTTCACTAATTCCTTTGAATTCATTTCTAATTTTATGCTTCAATTTCCAAATCTACAACAACAAGCTAATCATCTCCTCTATGATCCTCATTGTCTTTGTCTATCACAGTATATACTTAAAAAGCCACAAAATTGTATTTTATGTATAGTACATATAGTCATGGCTGGTTTTGAAAAGAAGTATTATTCATATTCTAATTTTTCCTTGTTTGAGTCTCCATGTAGACTCACCTGAGGAAGGATAATTGTTTAACTGCCTTTTATACAACCTGATAATTCCCACCTATCACTATGTCGAATTCCACAAATATGAGCTAAATGAATGACAGGTTGTAGGTTTTCTGAATATGCAAAGTCTCAAAACAAACAACTATTCTTTTCAAAAATGTCTCCCAGATTTAAAATTTAAAAATGAGGATACAAAGGATGAAACCATGAGTTAGAAAGTGCCTAAGGTAGCAGCCAAGTAAGATCTTAATGGAAAGATATTCTAGGATAGACCATAGAGTTTTGAATAAGAAATAAGGGTTGAAAGTAGTAGAAGAAATAAGGTTCATCTGTGTGTCCTTTGACATTGATACAAACTACTAAAAATTAGCAAATAGTACAAAGCTTACAAAGTTCTTTTCTTCTCAGTTTCTGAATATCCTCTCCTTGTGATAATTCTAGAATTTAAAGTTTTTGCTGCCAACGACTTAGGGTGATCACATACCATTTCATACCTGCTATGCCGGATTGAATAGAGTACTTTAAACTAGTGTCTTTCTTAGAATCTCAGTTTGTCCTATGAAATGGAGTTAGTGTAAATAGAACTAGTTACATTCCATTGATAACATATTAGGGTGAATTATTAATAAAATAACTGATATCCTTATAAGAAAAACATAATGAGACACAGAGCATGGCTATGCTTCTTCATGAAAAGAATGTGGTGATTTGCATAAAAGCTTAGAAAACAATGCAATGATTATTGACTGATACCCAAATGGTAGGGGAATGCAGGGAACTCATCCAGCCTTCAGGGAAGGCATGGAACTGTTTGAAAACAATCACTCACTTCTGAGACCTCTCCCTGCTTCAATGATTTGGCTTTCTGCATCAATACATTTAATTAAATCAGCTCAACAGACTATATTTAGATACATATTTTTAGATACATATATTTAGATACAAATTCATAAAGGCATATGATATCAATTTTGAAAAGAGGCTATTAATTTGAAGAAAAGCAAAGAAGAGTGTTTGGAAAGGGAAGGGAGAAAGGTTGTAAAACAAAAATAAATTTCAAAAATATACAAAAACTTGGACTGTCTTTAGGGAAATATGAAGGAAGGGAGGGATGGATGAAGGGAGAAAAGTTGGAGGGAAAGAGTGAAATGTGAAGGAAAAGGAACAGGAGAGGGAAGGAAAGAAAAGAAATAAAGGAGTTAGAAATGTAGACATCAAGATAAATTTCTAATCAAGTCAAACACCTGTACACCTTTATAACAGTATCACTTGTGACAATACAATGAGAGGATTACAAGTCCTAGGCCAATATCAAATTAGGACAAGATTATGCAGAAGACAGAGGGGGAAAAGAGAAACTATCTGTTGCTTTAATCCCCCCATAGCTCATAGACTATTAAGTTATTCCAGAAATCCTGTGAAACCCATCATTCATATTATTAAATAGGAATTCAGTGCGTTGTTTGTTTTGTATCTGTCTTACACTTCACTAAACTGTTTATAAATAAACTAGAGAGCACTCAAAGACCTTGCTCCTCAAGCATGAAGACAGGAACTCTGGTCCCCAGAAGCTATGTATAAGCTGGGCAAAGATATCTGGTCAGCTAGTTTGCTGGAATTGATGAAATCTAGAGGCAGTCACAGAGCTTCCTCAAAAGAAAAAGAAAAAGAAAAGAAAAAAAGAAAGGAAAGAAGAAAGAAAGTGGAGAGAGATTGAGAAAGACATCCACTTCTGCCTTCTGCATATGTACTCACACATGTAAATGCTCCCCCTCTCTCCTCCTCTCCTTCTTCCTCCCACCCTGCTTCCCTTCAATCTTCATCCTCCCTACCCCTCCTTCAGTCTCTGTTTTTCTCTCTCACTAACATGTATTTACACACACCACACAGTTTCACACACAAAAAGAAAAGATAGAATTTAGTCTGTTTTCCGGGACTTTGTTCGTCATTGATGAGAATGTAAACTGATAAAACTACCATGAAAATCGGTATGAAAGGTTCTCTAAAAGGAAAAAAAAAAAAATTAAACTACCACATGATCCAACTGCAATATTCTTAAGTATCTATCCAAAGGACAATAAGTCTTATTTGTACATTCATACTTATTGTTTCATAATCCATAATGGCACCAGCCTAGATGTCCACCCACAGAAAATGGATAATAAAAATGTGGTATATGTACATAATATAATTGTACTCAGCCGTAACAAAAAATGACTTCATGATGTATGAAGACAATGGACTGACTGGAAATTGTTATCTTGGGCTCATTCTCCTGGACATAGAAAATCAAATACTGCATGTTTTCTTCAGATAAGACTCCAAGCTTTAAATTAGCATGTTTGTATATATGCATGTGGTATATTTTGCGAAACTAGGAACAAGAACATGAGAATGTTGGGGAAACTTCAGTGAAGACTTGGGAAGGAGTAAGGGGAAGGGAAAAGGGGTTAGCAAAGCATAGGTGACATGGAAGAAGACAGATGATTAAGGAAATAAGGGTGGGACCAGCACAGAGGGGCATGGGACTGGCAAAAAGAGGTGATGTAAGAGAAGTAATAATAAATATGTAAGAAAATACCATCATTAAACATTTCTCTCTACAACTGCAGAAAAATAAATAAGAGCTGGAGTAATTTTCCTAATTTCCCTTTTATTGATTACAGTGAACACACACTGAATGCCATAGGCAACAGACTGAGTTCATATTCCAAGACTGAGAATGCTAATTACTTCTATTATCGCAGTCCCTCTTTTGAGATGTCTGCTTCAATTCCTATGCATCCTCTAGGAAGCTTTTTATTTGACATATGATGCCTTACCCACAGTTTCACTGGGGGAAGATTTGTTAGCCCAAAATTTGTCACTATACTACTTAGAGTTCCACAGTTTTGTACTCTTCCATTCTTAATCTCTCAAATATTACCTCTTGCTCCATAAATAGCTTATATGAGAGTATTTAGCACATCTTTTCTTTTGTATAATTAATACTTAGCATGGCTCATTAGGTTGTTCATCAAGTAAGTTAGTATTGAGTTCATACTGTATGTCATATATGATGACAGAGATGAGAAGTATGCATGAAAAAGGTACTTTTAATATTTCTCATATCCACATTGGCAATGGATAAGAAAGATGTGAATCAAACAACTAAACAGTAGAATTTGACTAATGGAAGCAAACCATGTGTGTGATGGTTGTAATGACATGGTGGTGTGGTGGGGATAGTGGCGGTGCTGGAGTGTGTGTGTGTGTGTGTGTGTGTGTGTGTGTGTGTGTGTGATTGGAAGAAGGAAGAGAAGACTCAGGGAAGAATGAACTTTCCCAAGAAGACAACATGAATAGACACAGAAAAGAAAGCATGATGATAGGGTGTGAAAGGCCTAGGAACAGAAAAACGAAAAACAGAACTGAGCTGGAAAAAAATGAACAAGAATGTGAGGACCAGACCTGAGCCCTGCCTGCCTGATTTTTGACCCCCATCTCCCGGCCTCTGCCAGAGGTAAGTCTAAGACCAGTTCAGGTGAACCCCCCCCCACGCCCACACACACATACCCTTCCCTGGGAACTCCCTGAGTTAGCCACAAATCTTGCTCACACCAAAACCTGTCCCTAGATCGGACAGTCCTAAAACTCTGATCCACATACCACCCCTACCACTCTCACTTCTAGACAGGACCACCAGACAGAAATTTAACAAAGAAACAAAAGAACTAACTGAAGTTATGTCCACTCTCTCTATATCTCTTCAATATTGTACTTGAAATTCTAGCTAAAGCAGTCTAGCTAAAGGAGATCAAGGGGATACAAATTGGAAACAAAGAAGTCAAACTGTCACAATTTGCAGATGACATAATAGTTTACATAAGTGACCCAAAAAACTCTACCAGAGAACTCCCACAGCTGATAAACACCTTCATCAAAATAGCAGGATACAAGATAAACTAAAAAAATCAGTAGCCCTACTATATACAGACGACAAAGGAGCTGAGAAAGAAATCAGAGAATCATCACCCTTTACAATAGCCACAAACAACATAAATTATCTTGGGGTAATGCTTACCAAACAAGTGAAAGACCTATATAGCAAGAACTTTGTGACTTTAAAGAAAGAAATTAAAGAAGATACAGGAAATGGAAAGATCTCCCATGTTCTTGGATAGGTAGGATAAATATAGTAAAAATGGCAATCTTGCCAAGAGCAAATAACAGATTCAATGCAATCCCCATCAGAATACCATCACAATTTTTCACAGACCTTGAAAGAAAATTCCTCAACCTTATTTGGAAAAACAAATGACCCAGGATAGCCAAAACAACCCTGTATAATAAAGAAACTTCCAGGGGCATCACCAATTCTGACTTAAAACTCTATTGCAGTCCTAAAAACAGCTTGTTATTGACCCAAAAAAGACAGGTTGTCCAATGGAATCAAATTGAAAACCCTGATATTAACCCATACACCTACAAACACCTGATTTTTTAAAATAGAGCTAAATTTATGCAATGGAAAAAAAGAAGGTAACTTCAACAAATGGTGCTGGCATAACTGGACAGTGGTGTGTAGAAGACTGCAGATAGATCCATATTTATTCCCATGCACAAAACTTAAGTCCAAATGGATCAAAGACCTCATATAAATCCAGTCACACTGAACCTGTTAGAATAGAAAGTAGGAGTTACCTTTCAAAGAATTTGTATAGGAGATTGTATATAACACCTGAACATAACACCAATACACAAACACTGAGATCGACAATTAATAAATGAGACCTCCTGAAACTGAACAGCTTCTGGAAAGCAAAGACACAGGCAACAAGGCAAAATGGCAGCCCACAGAATGGAAAAGTATATTCACCAACCCCACATTTGACTGCTGTCTGATTTCCAAAATATATAAAGGACTCAAGAACCTAGTGACCAGAACAAAGAATCCAGTTTAAAAGTGGGGTACAGAACTGAAGAGAGAATTCTCAATAGAGGAATCTAAAATTGCTGAAAGACACTTAAGAAAGTGCTCAACATCCTTAGCCATCAGGGAAATGCAAATCATAGCAATTCTGAGATACCATCTTACTCATGTCAGAATGGATAAAATAAAAAACACCAATGACAGTTTATGCTGTGAGGATGGGAGAAAGGAGGACACACCTCTACTGCTGGTAGAAGAGCAAACTCATACAGCCACTTTGGGAATCAGTACTGTGGTTCCTCAGAAAAAAAATGGGAATTCGTCTATCTTAAGATCCAGTAATTCCATGCTTAGGCATATACCCAAAAGATGCACTTTCATACAAGAAGGACATAGTAGCATTATTTGTAATAGCCAGAACCTGGAAGCAACCTGCATGCCCCTCAACTGAAGAATAGATGGAGAAAATGTGCTACATTTACACAATGGAGTACTACTCAGCAGAAAAAAAAAAATGGAATCTTGAAATTCACAAGCAAATGGATGTAACTAGAATAAACAATCCTGAGTGAGATAACTAATCTACCCATAAAAAGACAAATATGGCATTTGCTCTGTGTCTAAAAACTCATGTATGTTTTTTAGTCACAGCACAAATGATTACCAGCCTATAATCCACAGGGCCAGAAAATCTGAGAACTAAGAAGGATCTTAAGAGAGACATACATGGCCCCCAGAGAAGGGGAAAGGGAAAAGATCTCCCAAGCAAATTGTGAGCATGGGGGAGAGGCTAGGGAGTAGAAGGAAAGAGGAGAGGAGTAGTGAACAAGAGGGAGCAGGGAGTCAGGGAAAGAATAGAGGAGAGAGAAAAAAAAAAAAAGAGTACAATAAGAGGGAGTCTTTATTGGTTTTAATGGAAATATGGCACTAGGGAAATGTCCAGAGATCTACAATTATGACTGCAACTAACAACATAAGCAATAGTGGAGAGGCTACTTAAATGCCCTTCCCTGATAATGAGATAGATGACTACTATATATGCCATCCTAGAGCCTTCCTCTAGTAACAGATGGAAGCAGCAACAGACACCCACAGCTAAACACTGACCCAAACTACTGGAATCCAGTTGCAGACATGGATGAGTGATGATCAAAGGGGTCAAGATGAGGCTGGAGAAACCCATAGAAACTGCTGAGAGCTCATGGACTCCAGTCTGATAGCTGGGAAACCAGCATAGGACCAACCCAGACTCCCTGAATGTGGGTGTTTGTTAGGAGGACAAGGCAATCTATGGAATCTCTGATAATGGTTCAGTATTTATCCCTAGTATATGAATGGACTTTGGGAGCCCATCCCACATTGAGGGGTACTCCCTTAGCCTAGACACATGGAGGATGGCCTAGGCCCTGCTCCAAATGATATGACTGACTTTGAAGACTCCCTACAGAAGGCCTCTCCCTCTCTGGGGAGCAGAAAGTGGATGGGATGGGGATTGGTGGGGGAACAGGGGAGGATGGGAGGGTCAGAGAACTGGGATTGACATGTAAAACAAGGTTGTTTCAAATTTTAATAAATAAAATTATCAAACAAAAAAGAATAAAAAAGAGAAGTTAGCAAAAAACGCAAACATATCAACATCCCAGCTGGTGCCAAGGATTCCTCTAGTATACAGTCATAAAATTCTAAAAGGGTTGGCATGTTAATATTGATAACACTGTGAAATATTTCTGTTCTAACAGTTCTTCTAGATTGCTATCACTTCACTTGTGGTGCTATCTCTTATAATTTGTCTTAAACAGAGATGATCTCCCCACTGATCCTATTAGATCAAGGTGATATATGGCATTCTCAGTTTCACAACTTCATTCTCCCTCTGGCAACTTTCATAATATAAAATCCATGAATTTCAATATGAAATTCTTAATGTGAAATCTGTATTGAGCTCGATAGAGTTTCAAGAAAAGTGAGACTTTTGGTAATACTAATAACTTTGGCCTTTTCAAGGGTATAACTGGAGCACAAAATATTCAATAAACAACTAAGAAATACTTATTCTACATAATCCAAAGAAAATGACCCTTAAAGACCCAGCTAGGAAAAATTTCTAGGGGCCCAATCACCAAGTAAGAGTCACTTTTCATAGTTAGCGGTTTCTCATCGCTTGCCGTGGGAAGCAAATGATATTACAAGCATTCATGGTATCACTGATTAGGTTCATTAAAAAAAAAAAAAAAGATAAAAAATTGGAAGAAAGTTGTGTTGCTATGGATCCCAGGAATAATTGGAGGGAGGAGACAGAGGGTGGATATGAAAAATATAAAATATATACTGTATGCAAGTATGAAATTTTCAAACAATAATAAATTTTCAAAAATGAATCTTTTCCTTGTTTTTCCTATTTATAAAATGGACATAAACTGAAGTTGCATTAAAATCCTTTAAAGACTTAGAATGAAGACACACATATCATTTCTATTGAGCCTATCTGCCTCATCCAGTGTTAGCATCAGTATGACTACTAAAGTAATTCTTCAGTTCTACAATATGTAACTTCCATATTAGCTACTCTTCCACATAAACATCAAAATGCTCGCCAACTCCAAACACAGAGCAATAGATTCATTCTGGCTCCACCCAGATTGAGTGTGCTTTAAAATCTCTGAGATTCTGTGCTATTTTACATAGATTTATCATACACTAGAACATGTAAACCAGAAACATATTTTATGGCTGAGCATAACAAAAGTGCATTATATGGTCCTAAAACTAGTGGCTTATCACTGAAAAAAATGCTCAAAAATATTTTTGTGCCAAGAATGTTAAATTTGTGAGGCCCTCAGTGTTACAACATCTCCAGAATCAATCATATAAAGAGGAAACCCATGAGGAATCTTTACCAACTACATATCTAAAAGAAATTAATATACATGATATATAAAGAACAATACTACCAACAAGAGTCAAGATAACATATGTCACAATTAAAAATGGGATATATATATATATATATATATATATATATATATATAGAGAGAGAGAGAGAGAGAGAGGGGGGAGGGAGAGGGAGAGAGGGAGAGAGAGATTATTCACTATAATAAATAGATATGTCTGAGAAATAGTTTAATAAATATTCATCTAGGATGATGGAAACAAGCTCTAGAAAAGACTTTTGGTTACTATTCACAAATTAATTGTAACATTCTATTACTAAAGACAAATCTTACATAGCTCATTGAATCTTGAGTAGTCTAGCTGCTGCCCACATTGAGAGTTCAGGCCCACTGACTAGTGGCCACAGTATTGGGACCTACTCTGCTTTCTAGCAGAGATGAAAGGTAACCAACAAACCAGCATACTTGCTTGCAAGCTATACTGGCATGATAGACCTACAAACATTGTAGGAGTAATCAACTACTCTCTAATTGAACTTAAATATCACTCTATGAAATGGAGGCAGTGTCTCACACTGCTCAGATGTCCAGTAATCTGAGACTTGGATAGTCCATGGACCTAGGGGGAAAAATTGCATTCTATTACTCTGCTAAAAGAACACAGAAATAAAAAAGACTCATAACAACAGTCTGCTACATACAAAGATCAGTGCCTTGCTCATCCATCATCTGAGAAGCTTCCTCCTAAAGTAGATGAGGATTAAAACAGAGATCCTTAACTGAACTATGTGCAGAGAGTAAGAGATTGGGAAACACTTAGAACACTAAATAGGATGTCTTCATCAAACTCTGTCACCCAGGCCTCAAGGAACTATATAGAAAAGGAGGCAGAAAAGTTTAAGAGCCCAAGGACCAGGAGGTCTTATGTGATAGAGTGTATCTTGAAAATCATGAGGAAGCTACTCATAATACCTCAACAAAATCCCTCCCTGGAAAAATGACAATGCCAATAAACATGCTGATGTAGGAAGGAAGAAGCACATGGAGCACTACCCTTAATACAAAGAACTACAGACAACTAACGACTGTTAAGATTGAGAGAATTAGCCTTCCATAGGAATCAACCTCCTAGTTGGTTATCCAGTACCTACAGGTCTGCCCTGAAATCACATTTATGCAGGCAGTACTGAATGTACTTAGTGCACGCACACACACACGTGTGTGTGTGTGTGTGTGTGTGTGTGTGTGTGTGTGTGTTATGCATTTGATAGATAATGGGGGCATAGGAGAAGTTGGAAGGATAAAAGAAAGGAGAAAATTATGTAATTAAATTTTAACTGAAATGTTAAAAATAGAGATGATATTATTATTCTTCAAACCAACAGGACTTCATACTTCACATAAAGCATGCTATAGTTATTTCAGAGAATGATATGAAGGTCTAGTACAAGTATCATCAATTTAACATGGGTAAAAACATACATTATTTCTGAACTGTAAACAACCTTATGTCTCTGTATTTGGGGCTGTGTGGGAGAGAGCAGTTGACCTGGAACAGTAAATGGTGGCAGACAAAGCAACACATCCACCCAGACAGGGGCAAGCAGTATCAATGATGTCACCTCCATTTTAAATAGTCTATGCACATATTTTATTCCAGACATTTCCTGGAGTACTCTGCTTCAAAACTTTCCCAGTTATGACTACTAAGAGAAAAGATGCATACAATATCTCTTTTTGGTTTTCAAATTCACAATTCATCTTCATCTCTATTCTTCTCAGAGGAAGCATTGTATTTGATATGTCATTCAGCTTTAAAGTATCATTTTACTCTTTAACAACAACTTAGAGGCTTTGTATTCTATGTTCCAGTATCTTAGGAGATGGGCGTGATTTAAATAGTGCTGTGTTTAAATGTGCATACATATCTGGTTCCTGGCCCAATACATTTACTTCTTGCAGTCGTTTTAGAATTTCATTCTGACCATATTTTTGGTTATTTTTAATTTCCTATTTTCTCTGCAGTGCAACATCCAAACCCAATTCCAGAAAAGAATGCCACATTTATCTATGTCTATTCAACTGAGCTATTAGAGGCTGTTACAAAAAAGAAAACAGAACTAGGCAAATTGCCATTTTTTTTTTCTCCAAACCAAAAAAAGCACAAGTACATAACCTTTTTTGCTAAGTAAGGACATACTTTTCCTTGTAGATGATCAAAATAATGTTCTCACTCCATTATAGGCACTGAGTCCTGGGTTAGTTCACTGGTGACTCACATTAGGTCAAATACGATTGTCTGTAGATATGAGAAAACTCAGATGGGAGACAGGGAGGTATTGATAATTATGTACTAGGTTTTGCAACTTTTAGCAGTATCATTTTTTAGAATAAACTAAAATTAATTTAAAGTTACATTTGAAAGTGTATTAAGAGTTCTTTAATAAATGCTTTCCAAATTTTAAAGGAGATGGAAAATAGAAATATCCATACGCATACATCTACTTACACACATCACATCTGGCTAAATCCTGCTAAAGAATTAATGTGAACCCCAGAAGTGTTCCTGTTGTGCTTGTGTTGTGTCTAGATGAGGCAGGCTGTCAGAGGGAAGCAAATACTAACCCTTGGCTTAAAGGAGAAGAGGAGAATCTGTGTATTAGAAAGATAAGAGGAAGCAACTTTAATTACTTTATGGAAACCAGGTCACAGAAAGCTCTGGAAACAAAGGTATCAGGAGCTTTCAGAATAGCACAGGAAAATTTCAGCATCTGTTGCAAGAATAGACACCCTCCTATGCCCATGGGTAATTGAAGGTATTGTGACACAGCACTGAGTCCATTAAAGTCTGGAACAAAGGGCGCTGTTCTTTCTGGTTGAATTCCTTGCCCATTAGCAGATAACAGAGAGCATTAGCAGCGATAGTGTTTCCTTTGCAGGCCTCAGTTTCTGCTTGCTGTTCATTTATCACCACAGCCTGTGGGACTTGTGCAATAACATACCATAGCTATCATTAGCTGTAACTCCAACCCACTGTGAATATTCAGAACTGTAATAAAAATGTGGATATCTGGAGCTGACATGTCTGATGGGAGCTGCCTTCTAGTGAATAGAAAGAGTTTCACTAAGAATGGACAGCAGACAATGTAATTATTTGACCCTATTGGAATAAGATGCAAACAAGTCCTTGCCATAATAAGAATTACCAAACCAGAATACTGTTTAGGCCATAGCTTTTGGGCAAGCTTGTTCTATATCAGCTAATGTGACAGAATGTTATACCCATACCAATTACATATGTGGACATTATTCCACTATCAAGGAAAACAAAAGATGTACTAAGATGCCTGATTATAAAACTACTCTAATTTGGGGGCAGCACCTAATCCAGAAAAGATTTATGTTGCTATGAATCTTTCCAGCAAACCACCTCACACAATTCACAACATATTACTCATCTTGCTAGAGTGGGTTTTGAGATGCCATAGTGTCCACCATTAATGAACTGTCCCCCTAAATAAAGCAAGTCAGTCAACTCAATTCTGTTTAATAAAAGCTATGCTGATGATGATCTTTGACAGTAAGATAAAAAATAGCAGACATAGTGATGAATATATTAACATAAAAAGCATATAGCATATGCTTTTGATGAGACATCTACTTACTGGGTTCATTTTTACTTATCTAAATAATAGTAAATGGAATTACATTTTGCTTATACAGTGGGTCTATGTAGTTATAATTAGGTTTGGACACTAAGTTTACATATATACATACACACAATCCATTTTAATATCCACATTCTTTCTACATTTTAAATATCTAAATATGAAATCTTTTATAATTACTGTTTTCTCCTCTGTTGGTCTCTAAGTCTCTCTTTGTCTTTCTGTCTGCCCCTTTCTACCTCTGTCTCTGAATCTTTGTCTTTGTATGTTTGTCTTTCTTTCTCAACTGAAATGTAAGTATAGGTCATTTTTCTACCTTGTATAAGGCAAAGAAAGGGGTCATGCAGTTAAAATCATCCTAAAATATTTTGTATTTTTAGTTGTGATCATATCCTTTAATGGCTGAGCCTTCTTTCAATAAGCATTACTTCAGCATAAGTCTGATTCCTGATTTATTTTTAACAGAACAGTAGCCAGAATACCTTGGGTAAACCATCCTGAACAAATGCAGCAACCTGTCATTTACATGGCAGTCACTGCCCTACACACAGCCTGTGGATCACAGTGACAGAAACATTGACACATTTGGAGGTCATGTTAATTAAGTAGGGTATTTTATGAAAAACGGAGAGAACAATAAATTTTCAGCTATTTTATTGTTGTCTTTAATTTCTTATGAGAAAAACCATTCTTTGGAGACAGACTGACCTATTTCTACTTACATTCTATGTCTAGTCTATAAATCCATTCCAGCATGTGGATTGAGATTATGCTTCACTACTTATTATGTATTTTTTCATTAACCTTTAAAATTATTAACACCAGATTAATAACATCTCAATGTAAACTAGAAATAAATAACATAGAAAGCCAATAGTATGGTCCAAGCATGCCGTGTTTTTACTGAACTACATTATTAATATTACAATAATGATCATATGATGTCACTGATAGCAAAGGCTACCAATTAAATGGATTTTATACAGTTTACACTCAAGAGGTCATTGCATAATATGTATTTTTTATCATTTACCATAGGCCAACTTCATGTTGATCCTGTAATAGATATCTAGGACTTCTCTAATTAATTGTAGGGAATTATGGTTGCAGTAATGGAGAGGAAAAAAAAAAAAAAACATCTCCTCAAATGAAGAGGACCTCAAGTATAGTTCTTTTTGTATAATTTTTTTGTTTGCCTTTTTGGGGGATTTTTTGTTGTTGGTGGTGGTTTGTTTGTTTTGATTTTTCAAGACAGGGTTTCTCTGTGTAGCCCTGGCTGCCAGAAACTTTCTCTGTAGATCAGGCTTGTCTTGAACTCAGAACTCAGAGATCTACCTGCCTCTGCGTCCCAAGTGCTGAGATTAAAGTTATGTGCCACCATCTGGCTTTTTTTTTTTTTTTTTTTTTTTTTTTTTTTGTCCCTAAAGTGTTTTATTTACTTATTTGTTTTTGCTTTTTGGCTTCTTGGTTGATTGGTTGGGTTGGGTTTTTTGTTTGTTTGTTTGGTTTGGTTTGGGTTTGGGGGTGCTTGTTTGTTTTATTGCTTATTTGCTTATTTATTTTAATTATTTAGTGAGTTGGTTTGGTTTCATTTGGTATGGTTTTGTAAGACAGGGTTTCTCTGTGTAGACCTGGCTACTCTGGAACTTACTCTGTAGACAGGCTGACCTAGAATGCACAGAGATCATCTTGCCTCTGCCTCCCAAGTGCTGGAATTAAAGGCATGTCTTGCTGTGTTTTGTATTGTAGTCAATACATATAACTTTCATTTTTAAAGGTTTTTATGAATGCTGTTTTTGATCTGAAGAAAATTTTGGATGGTAATGGGAAATGTTTTATAGAAGACAAGCTGGCTATATCTTGTAACAGAAGAAGAATAAAGAGGGGGAAACCTATTACTTTTTAAAAATACCAAAATACATTAATAACTAAATCCTAAATGAGCAATATAACTGTAAGAAAATGCATGAAAATCTTGAACTGTCAAATTAATAAAGTGAACATATAATACCCCCCCAAAAATGACTTATAAGACAGCAGGGGGCATAGGGATCTTTATAATCAACAGAATTTAAAGAAAAGGAAATAGATGTATTAATTTAGATGATACTTTTAGATTTCATTAATTTATTTCATATTTATGGGATTCTAGCTGAATGTCTGTGCATCATGTGTCTGCCTGGTACCTGAGCAGGTCAGAAAAGGGTTTTGAATCCCCTGAAACTCTAGTTATGAATCATCGTAAGCTGTCATGTGGGTACTGAGAATAAAATGTAAGTCCTCTGCAAAAACAATGTGTTCTTTTAACCACTGAGACATCTTTCAAACCCCTATTTAATTACCAAAAATAAAAACAAATAATTACCTATCTTGTAATTTATAAAATAGAAATACAAATTCGGGCCATTTTGATGGCTTAGGGTTTTTTGTTTTGTTTTGTTTTTTTCCTTTCTTATTTTACATATCAATCCCAGTTCCCTCTCCCTCCCTCTCCTTCCCAACCATGCTTTCCCACCCCCACTCTTCCAACCCTCTCCATTCCACATGGAGAGTAATGCCTTCCAGGAGTGGTCAACAAAACCTGTCAAGTCATTTGGAGTAGGGACTAGGCCCTCCTTCCTGGATGATTTAGAGGTTTAAGGCACTTGACACCACACTTGATGACCTGGGTTTGTCTCAAGGATCCTATAGGACTGGAGAGACAAAATATTCCCACAGGGGATCCTCTGATCACCACACACACACACACACACACACACACACACACATGCACACACAAAAGGGTGAATAAATACTAAATGGAAAGTAAATAAATAAATACATAAAAATAAAATCAGCAAATGAGTAACTTTCAATGACTAAACCATCTCATTCTAATAATGAGCAAAGTAGGAATGCTTAATGAGAAAAGGTAACAAGCCATGTGGATAAGAAATATGGGTTAATTTAAGATGTAAGAGCTTGTTAGTAACACCCATGAACAATAGGCCAAACGGTTTATAATTAATATAAGCCCCTGTGTGTTTATTTGGGACTAAATGGCTGCAGGGGCCAGCAGGACAGCAATATCCATCTACATTAAGCTATGACATATTAAGGTGTATACTAATATAATCAGCAAAGTGCTGTTGTCCAGTTTTAATAAAACTTTTACACATTTAATTTAGTAGAT
The DNA here is from genome assembly GCF_943737965.1 of Phodopus roborovskii. Classification (NCBI taxonomy): domain Eukaryota; kingdom Metazoa; phylum Chordata; class Mammalia; order Rodentia; family Cricetidae; genus Phodopus; species Phodopus roborovskii. The sequence continues at coordinate 26,218,244 of NW_026126567.1, forward strand.
TATAAACCCCATGAAACAGTTTTGATATTCTGACAATGTTATGTAAAGCAGGATGTGTTTTTGTAAGACGATGGTCATAAGCCATAAAAATATGCAATTGCTATAAATAAACATTTGTTGTTTACAATGAAAATGATTGGAAGCAGAGATAATATCTTCTCAAAAAGTGAATGTTCTGAAGATAGTACTCAGAACAAATCTATATAACTAAATAAAACTGAGACCCCGTAAGTAATTTCATAGGGATAAAAGCTGTGAACTTAATGACCTGGTATCATAATCTAAAAGCGTAAGATTCTTGCACAGATACAGCTTTGAAACAAGAGCATAAATGAATGAGTAATGTGATCCAGAGCATAAAGATATTAGATGCTAATTTTGGAAAAATTCACAGCAGGTTGACTAGATTAAACATTTTTCGTACAGAGAATCTATTGCTGTCTCCAAATTACATGCAGTAAAATATGAACAGCTGGTTCTCTTTTATTGGTTTCCATGCAAAATGATTATTTTCCGCTGGGTAATTACTGGCTGATTTATTTCCTATATCCATTTGCTCACACATTAATGTCCCTAAGTACTTAGAGGAGGTCATGGTTTGCAAGTAAATGTGTTTGAAATGCATAAGTTACACTGATGGTCAAAGTGTCAGATTTTAATACATTTTCAATCATTGGATAAATATATATCACATTCAATTTTTCAGGACAATTTAAATGTACCAAATGAAATAAAAACACTTAGATAATACCAACCATGATAACTGAGCACAAAAAAGCCACTTGTTGTGAAGTCACTGTGGAATTTGATTAGGATCTGATTTGAAGTGCTGTACACTGATTCCAACGCGGTGTTGCCACTGAACTGGCCAATCTGGGGTGAATTTTGGTCAGGTCCATCCCTATCAGAAAGGAATCAGGAAAGAGAGAATGGTATTGATGGTTAATAGAGTTTTGAGTAAATTTTGTGAAGGTATTGAATATAATCACATATAATAATCACATTAAGAGCAGAGTAAAATACCCATTAAATAAATTTAAAAAAAAATGATATTGGTATGCCATGTACCTACACAAATGATAACATACCAAAATATGAGATGCCAAAATGGGTTGTGTTTGTACCTAAATGAAATGTCCCTGTATTAATGGTAATCAGTGAACTGACTTTAGTTTTTAACCAGCAATAAGAATTTCTTAAAGCTTGTGGTGACTTCTGTTACTTTCTTTGACAGCAATCTTGAGAATCATAGGCTGTTGCAATTAGTGTTCCTGCAACTCACACACGGTTCCTGTTTGTGATTAATTCAAAGGTTTTCTTTTTACTTTTAATAAAGTTGCTTCAATTGATATAATAATAGTACAATTATTATATGATATAAGAAATTATTATGACAAGAATTTAATAGTCATATAATATGATCATGATCTGGATAGAGGATCTTAAATTTCACTAGATTTTATTAATACAGGGCTTCCTTAAACATATTATGGCAATTGCCTGCCTTATACATTTTCTAATAATGACTTCAATTTTTTTCACTCATGAAGCTTCTGCTAATTTATAGGACAATATTCTAAAATATATTTGGCATGTTTATATCACTTCAAAAAAAAAAAAAAAAAAAAAAAAAAGCCATACTGCCTCCCTCAGTTAGCATAGCATGCCACTTCAAATGTCAGATGGAAGTCTGTAATAAAATAAATTGTGATTCATTTTCATCTTGACCTAATTGCATTCATAATTTAATCAAGCAAAAACAACAGTACTGACTTACCATACAGTAATGAAGTCGTAGATGGGTTCTGTTTGAAGAACAGTAAAATTGATGTAGATTCCATTCCCTGGGGGGACTCTCACAAGCCAAAAGCAGTCTTGGAAGTTTGGATACTCATCGGGGTAACCAGGAGAATAAATGGTCCCGTTCATTGCTGTTATATTCCCACCACAAAGAGCTATGGGAAAGGATCCATAAACAACTTTTAAATAACAAACTTGTGCCAGATAAATGACACCGCCATCATAGTTCTTCAGCAGTTACAGCACATCTGTTTTATCTTATTAAGAGAAAATGTACAAAATGTAGTCGTTTTAAAAAAATATTTTTCTGTTCTTTTATTTTAAATAGAATTTTGTTCCTTTTTTCTAAGATTTATTTACTTATTATGTATATAGTAATCTGCCTCCATGTATGCCTGCTGGCCAGAAGAGGGCACCAGATCTCATTATAGATGGATGTGAGCCACCCTGGGTTTGCTGAGAACTGAACTTAGGACCTTTGGAAGAGCAGCCAGTACTCTCAACCTCTGAGTCATCTCTCCAGCCCCCTAAAATATTTTTTAACATGAGGTCTGTGACATATCTGTTGTCCTCGGTGACCACAAAATTCGTTAATCATTTAAACTAATGAACATTAATGCACACACAACTTTTCTCTTATATATACATATAAGGGTAGACAGATTGCATTTTTTATTTTCAATATTATTTTTATAGAATAGAACTTAAAATAAAAAACTGTTTCTTGATTCTGTTAACCATACTAATGCTAAAAACAAATGATCCTTTTCCCTTCCACATACATAAGAAAAGTTCTAAAGTGATTAAAATGTTAATAGACATGGCTTCTACTCTCACTGGAATGTTGCTATTATTACTAATGTAATATATATTCAGTGTGGGAATTTTGTTGTTTGCCATTATTATAAATTCCTTAACTGAAAACAAAAATATGCAGTCATGCTTTATGGGATAAAACAAGTAAGAATGTCACCAAAAGAACTGCTAAGAAGTGACATCATCTAAAATAATATTTCATTTTAAAAGCATACCTTCACACCTTGGAAGTGGATGATTCCAATTCCGACTAACTCCGTGAAGACATGTGAGAGCGGAGTTGCCAATCAATGTGTATCCTGGGAAACATTCAAATGAAATGGTTTGACCCACAGTAAAATCATTGCCAATTACAAACCCATTGCGAAACGGGCGAGGATCAGGACAGCTTTGCAACTGGTAGGCTAGAAAATAAAAATGAAAAAGAAGGACATTTACCTTTCCTTATTTTCAAAGACCACAAATGGTACTATTAACTTAGTAATCTATAGGATAACTGCTCATGGTTATTTATTATATAAATACTGATTAGGGCTATGGCAAAGATGTCAGAGACAGCATAATGAGAATTTCTTCTCATATCTATAATTTTCATATTTAAAATGAACCCTGCCTTAGCCACTGTTGCAATTTATCTAAATTGTGGCCATGGATAGAAATGTAAACTCTTCTTACAGCCACAATTTTAATCAAACATATTATGATTCCCTAAATAGAATTGTAGTTGCTTCTTGGTTATGCCATTGTAAATGGAATAGAATAACTACATACATGTAAGTCTAATTCTCAGTCTTTTGAAATTCAAAGTAGTTTCTCTAAATGAACAGCATGAAGTATCTCTGCCAAACTTTATATTTTGATTATTGTGAGTTGTTTAATATTGAAATATATGTGTTATTACTCTTTTCATTTTGAATATGATAATATTTTCTTTTTGTTAGTATTTGGCGGCAGAGCCTCTCCTATTTCCTTTCATGGTGGGGTGGTTTTTAAGCAGTATTTAACACATTTTGTGGTTATGAATTGCATAAAATCCTAAAAGTATTTGATGACTTATAATTTACATCAATTAGTAACATAAATTCCAAGGAATCCAACATACTCGTCTAGCTATGTCTGCACCAGGTATTCAAATGATACACATATGTTCATGCAAACAAAATACTTGTATACATAAATAAATACTCAATGATCCAAATAGAATTTATCACACACATGGTTCTGAGTTGCCTAGTAGCACAGAAGAGTTAAAAAAAAAAAAAAAACTCTGTTTTTAAAAATACACATTTACCCATGTGTTGGTGGTGCATGCCTTTTATCCCAGCCCTCGGGAAGCAAAGGCAGGCAGATCTCTATGAGTCTGAGACCAGCTTGGTCTACAGAGTTGGTTCTGGGGCAGGCTCCAAAGCAATACAGAGAATCCCTGTCTCAAAAACCAAACAATGACAACAAAAACATATTTGTTGAAAATTAAAGCTAGTTCTGATGGGAGATGTCATTCTGTAAATATGTTTCTCATACTGGCTAATGAATAAAGCACTGTTGGCCAATAGGAAAGCAAGATAGGTGGGACTAGGAGACGAGGAGGAAAGAGGAAGTAGGAAGGAGGAGTCAAGATGGAAGACGGACAAAGCAGAATGCTGGCGGGCTCTCCAGTAAGATAAGACTACGTGGAGATTAATAGAAATGGGTTAATAATTAAGACAGAGCTAGCCGATATGAAACTAGAACCTGGCCAACAGCTTTTTATCTAATGCAGAATCTCTGTGTGTTAATTGGGGTTGGCCGGGCAGCAGGATCAGACCAGCGGTGGGTAGAAAAATCATACTCCTTACATAATTCTACATTTCATGGAGATGGTGAAGTGTAGTTACTGGTGTAGGCATCTAAGGAAAGTCAATAAGCAATTCAAAGATCCCTGAACTCAAGGGGCAACTCCAAAAATATCACACATTTATGACATCCTTTAATAACTAGGCAAAGATGTAACATAATTTTACCATTTCTATACATCTCAGTCATTACAACTATTTTGTGTAAATTAACATTTTAAGTTTTAACATCAATCTAATAATGCTTAGATTTATAAGATCAGAGGTAATATAGTAGGTAAATATATTTAGTAATCATTCATGATATACATAATGGTATATACTTTATAATCATTTTATCACATCAAATTCAACTTGAGTTTCAGGAATATACTACCCATAACAATATTATACTGCTGAGGAAATGGAGTAGACCCATAATACAGTAGCTTGAACAGGGAGAATTTTAGCCCAGCTCAACTTCAGTCTAGGGCTTTCCCTCAAAGGGGATAAAAATGTTTTTCAAAATCATTCAATGTTTATTTAAACATGTACCTAATATAATATGGCCTTCATTTGTTTGCTTTATATTCTTATGTCAATATAACAAAACAATGTCATTCTACCTCAAAATAAGTTCACGTGTAACATAAGGTCAAAAATAACTTTCAACATTCACTTTCACTTAAAAATAAAAAAAATGTATCCTCGATGTCAAGCTTTCACTTTTAAATTATTTTGTATTGCTTAATATAATCATGACTTACATAAATTAATTTTTCCTAGTATTTTATGAGTTCTCAGAAAAAAAAATGCATGAGTGGAGTACATGGTATTTTTTAAATCTTCCCAACTGAAGCTTGTTTGGTTTTTCCTTCATCTCCTAAAATGACTACAACCTGCTTATATTAAGTTAAATAGCTCCTGAGACGCTGTCCAGACCCTTGCATATGCTCACCCATATTGCTACCACTGAACTACCTTTCATGTTTTATCAATCATCTTACCTTGATACACAATATGGAAACCCTGTTTGTTCTGTGAATAGTCACTGTGGAAATACAAGCTGGTTTCATGGGTTGTGCTAAACAGGGAAGATGGTGTTTGAGGACCGCTAAGCCGGCCAATAACAGTACTAGTTTCTGAGGATCCACTCCGTACTTCCAAGTAATCATGTATGGTTTCAGTAGAAAAATTTACAAACTGGAGATGTACACCTAAGGAAGGAAGAGCAAACACAATGCTAGTTGGAATTATTGCACACATGTGTAAACAGAAACACACACACAAATGTTCATTTTTGTACCTAGATATGTTTCCATTTATTTAAGAAGGCATATTCACGTGTTCATGGTGATACATGCTTGCAACATTTGGAAGGTAAAGGCAGCAGGACTAGGAGTACAAGGCTACCTACGCTGTAGAGTGAGTACAGTGCCAGTTAAGGCTGCACGATACTGCCGAAAAACTAAGCAACATATCTGAACTCTGAGCTTGCTGTAAACAAAAAGCTTTGCTAAAGTTCTTCAGTGAGTACATGCTCATCCTAGGCTTCTAAGAGTCAACAGACATTAAATTCAATTGTTAGATATGTAATACCACTTTGTAGATTTAAATTATGACTTAACATATGGAGATAAAAATGTGATAAATTTAATAATTTCCCAAAACAATAGGCTTATCTGTGTACTACTTGTTTATGATAGTAAGAAAAGTTACAAAAATAATGTCACACAATGTTAGGTTTACCCTCAATGCATGCTTCTATCTCAGACTATTTGCATAACACACGCCATGTATTTATACAACCATCCTAATTCTGTAAATAATCCAAATGAAGTAGAATGTGTATGTCAAACAGTTGCATGTACTTCAACGGTCACTGCAGTTTTATTTTCAAACACCAGGAAGTGAGGTCAATCTACATATTTAGTGCATGATAAATGCCTAAAGAAAATGTGGTGTGTGTTTATACACAGGAAATACTGTTTATGAGTAAGGAAGGAATTCTTATCATTTTTTGGCAACACAGATATCAGATGATCTTGGAGCACATTGTGTTAAATGGAATCAACCTGTCATGGGAAGACACAAGTCACATGATCTCACTGAACCTGAGAATCTGAACTTAAATCAGCAGAGAGTAGAGTGTGCTCCTTGAAAGCCAGGGAAGAGAGGAGACAGGGAATGTGCTACAGTTAAAGTACATCAATGTCAGATAAAAGGAAATTGGAGAGGTACATTTTTCTACATGGTGACTGGAAGTAATAATATAATATTATGTTCTTTTATTTGTGTGTTTGTTTTTCTTATTTTACATATCGATCCCAGTTCCCTCTCCCTCCCTCCCTCCTATGCCCCCTGACCCTCCCCCATCCCATTCCCCCACCTAAAAGTGCTAAGAAAATAAAATTTAAACTGCTACTTTTCTTAAAAATAAGAAAGCCTTGTGCATAATGACAGAACAAACATCAATTTGATTAATTTACTCTTTTTATGATATATTCCTATTGTGAGACATCATGTTTCATATATATATGTGTGTGTGTGTACACACATACATATATATTTATGTATCACTTACAAAATAAAAGTTAAAAAACACCTATGTATCTTTAAATAATGACATAACAGACATCAATTTGATTAATTTATCCATTTGATGATATATTAATATTGTGAGACAACATGTTTCATATATATATATGTAAATATGTATATATGTATCACTTCAAAATAAGAGAGAAAAAACACCTATATCTCTTTAATTATTATAACAACAATCCAAGTAAACTATATTTTGCTGAAATAAAAATTATAAAATTATATTCTACAATAAATATAATTTAATATACTTGTGAATAGAACTTCAACTTGTAAATATTTTGCATGGTCTTATTGGACATATATACTTCTTAATGCATTTGCATTAATAAATATTGAGACTTCTTTTGTATACTTATATATACCAAAGCCGATGGGCAGCTTTATTGTCCATGTGCAATCCAAGCTGCTCGGATAGTTTCCAGGAAATCCAGGGCTGAGGATCACGCCACTGAAATCTGACATGGCACCACCACACTGGGCTGCAGAACAACAGGATTCTCATGTAAAGCAGAATTATGATATATATTTCTGCATCAGAAAAGCATTGCAATCACTTTAAGTCTTCAAAAAGGGTCTAAAGGAACACCATTTGATAAAATTAAGTATAGTCCTAATTCTTTTTGCAAATGTTAGTTAATTGGCAATTCACTTTTTTAAAATGGCAAAAACGGCATAATTACTCAGGAAAAAAAAGTGAGGCTTAAGTCAATTATTGTTCGGGGAACAGCAGTTCGCATGTAATGAATACACTTTAAGCAAAAAGGACATGCTCCTTTCAGAAGTGGAAAGCAAGCAGGCAGCTTGTTGTTATTTCTTAAGTATGTCTACTGCTGTTCCAAGTCCTTCCATAAATGAAGTCATTTAGACTAAAAGAAAGTCAACTGTTTCAGCTGTCAGTTCCGTATTAAAGAGGAAGTCGTCTTCATAACCTTCTTTTTCCTGTTTGTAAGAAAGCTCAATAAAGAGCTTTAAGAAAACTGTTAGCTTCATTCTATCCCAAAGGAATCAAAACAAACAAACACAGAATATAAACAAAGAAACACATAGATTTGAGAATTTAGTCAGATACAAGAAGTAATCCTGTGTTGGAATCACCTTGGAATTACTATTGATAATCTAAGGGAACATTATAAAGTGGTAAATTGTTAATTTCATTTTGTCCATAAGTTGGATATAATTATTTAATGTATATTAAAGAATATTTTATTTTAGAAGCCATTCCTTACTCTAAATGTGCAGATTCAGCATGCTTTCTTAGTTGATATATAAGTATAAGACTATTAATTGTTGTATAAGAAGTCAAATTTAATGGCTATTACCTAAATATTTATTTTTAATTTTGATTTAAGGTTTCAACCAGTATATATTCAAATTTGGGTTGTATTTCATAAATACGGATCCATAAAATGTTTTATCTATGTGTAATGTCCAATAGCTAGTCTGAAATGTATACTCTAAAATATATGGTCTCCTTTTCTCTTTCTATACATATAGATGTATACAGATTCAATATTCTTATAAACTGTTCTTTCAAAGTTGAGTTACCATTAAGTTCTAAAATGATTTTCTTCCTTTGAACTGTCAGTTCACTGGTCACTAAATCAAACTTTTACAACATGTTAAAAGTTAACAGCATCTCTGCTTCTGGACTGTGATGGAAGATATCCAGGTGCTGCATGCTCCTGTCTTGAGTTTCCCACCATAGAAGACAATTTATCTTCAAGCTATAAATTAAATAATCCTTCTCTCCCTTAAACTGCTTTCAGCAGAGTATTTTTAGAAAAAAAAAAAGAAAAGAAAGAAAGAAAACTTTGTTCATTGTCTTACTAATTCTGGCCATTGTTCAGTTTCAAACACCTTAATTGTCTGCCATTTATAACCCAAGCTTACTGTGTAAAACATAAGCAGTAAAGTTAAGAACACAAAAAGTACCATCCTCAAAATATAACACTCACAAATAAACCATTCAACTCGTGTTTTCTTCCTAAGCTTATGTATTTCTGTGTGTATATGACAAAGATAGCACAACACTGTGAATTGTTTTAAATTTTCTTATATGTAGTTTTATATGATACATTTATTGCTAGTCATTAATATCCCAGCATCTTGTTTATTAGAATTTTAAAGCAGCTCATACACTACTTTAAAACCCTTAACTTGTATTCCACTACAATAGCTACCAGTGAGTGTATATGAGCCAATTTCAGAGCTAAACACTTTAATCACATTCTACCTCATATCCTCAAAAAGAAACCTGAAAGGCAAGCCATTACTATTTACTTCAGCAGGGCAGCAAACAGAAACTCAAAGAAGACATTACAAAGCTACTTTGCATTGAACTGACATTTGAATACACTAATGCTGGACGTCAAAGTCTGTTAAGTATCCCATGTGTTTCATTACATTCAACATATACATTGAAGTTTAAACTCTGTACTTCAACACTTCAATTTTATTTAAAGTGTTACTGCTATACCATATTGGATTGGGGATTTTTTTTTCTTTTTGTTTGTTTGGTTGGTTTTTGGTTTTTTTTTTTTGTTTGTTTGTTTGTTTGTTTGCTTTGTTTTTTGCCTTTTCCTTGAAAATTAGCAATAGGATATTCACTTATTATTCTGAGTTATTTGTCACTTTTATGGCATGTTAAGAAAATGACAAAGAAATAAAAGTAAATTTATTTTATTTTCTCACCCACTGATGTGTATTTAGGGTTAAAAGTTGTAAACATTTAGGATTAAAAAAGAAAACATTATTTGTCAAAGTGTCTTTCTATAAAAGACAGAGAAAGACAAAACAAGTTAGAAGATGGGTAAAAAAAAAGTGAAAATCTTACATTTGAGAAAAATTTTACAGTCTTTTCACTTACCTAAACAAATGGGGATTGGGTAATTCCATCTTCTTACAGGTCCAGGCATACATGTAATATGAGAATGACCCTACAACAAATGAGACAATGTAGTTCAGTACACACAAAAGACTGAAAGGAATGTAGTGTACTGAATGATTAATGTAATATATACAAGAAGGTAGAGTAGACACTGTCACTTTTATATCTGTGAACGTAAGCATTACTTAATAGAGGTAAATTCACATACTTGGTATAAAATTTGAAATAACTACAAAGTCTCAATAGAAAAATACACTTTGTAAGCACAGAATTGTGTTTTTAATATTCTTCTATCAAAAGATGGTCCACTATTAATAAAATGGCTGGAATTACTGTGTGCGTAGTGCTTCATAACACATTGGGAGAATATGTAAGGTGAGATACATAAAGAACTCTCATAGTTATTTTTTAAAATGTTTTAAAGCTTTAAAGTGTATAACATTTCATAAGTATTTTTTACTTATCCATACAAGAGTAACTTGATTCATTACAGCAATTTCTAAGATGCATATTTTACATATGAATTAAGCATTGTTTAGTTTAAGACCAATCAAAGTAGCTATAAATCACAATTATGCCAAAACCTGTGGACTAGCAATTACTGATTTGTTGAAATATCCCATAACCACTAGGATGATAGAATCTTGAAAAGATTCAGGTTTTATAACTGACTTACTTGGAGAGAGTAGCCTTGATCACATTGGAAAGACACCACATCACCAACCATGTATCTGTCTCCAACTTTTATTCCACTACTTGGAGTTTGTGGCTCAGGACAGGAATCCAAACCAATTGCTAAGATTAGTTAATGAGAATAGTATGAATAACTTACGATTGATGACTATTTCAATTATGCATATTGAGTGGCCTAAATTGTATACAGATACAGTTTAGTTTTTTTTATTGTATGTTTTATTATTTAAAACTACTTCAAGTTTAAAAATACTTTGATCATATATTTTCCCACTCTGGAGTCCTTCCAGATTTTCTCCGCCTCCTTACCCACCCAAGTTTTTCTGTTTCTAAAGACAAACTCTCACTACAACAAGGAAGCCCACAAAACCAAGCAAACAAAATGAAACTATATCCAAAAAAATAAAACAACAAACTGTAACTAAGTAAAGCTTCTCTCTCTCTCTCTCTCTCTCTCTCTCTCTCTCTCTCTCTCTCTCTCTCTCACACACACACACACACAAAAAAAAAAAAAAACCAAAAACTGTGGAGTCTGTTATATGCTGGTCAACTACTCCTCAACATGAGAATTAACCTGGAGCTGTAGATTTACCTATGATACTCTATTAGAGAAAACTGATATTCTCTCTCAGAGCAGGTATAACTGACAGGTGAGGGAGAGGATGAAGTAGAAAAAGCATTTGAAGCCAGCCTAGTCTACATAGGTAGTTCTAGGACAACCAAAGATACACAGAGAAACCCTGTCTTGATGCTGAGTGGGCAACAAAATACCAGAATCCCTGATAAGAGATACTATCTTTTATGAATTTTCTATAAAAGATAGGGAAACTACATCTATGAAATCTCAAAAATATGGTCACATCAACAAAACATTCAAAGAGATAAAACCAGCTGACATGCTGAAGTGGATTGGGGAACCCATACAAGACCCTTTCCTCCACAAAGAGCTGTCGGCAATTAATTGCTGCTGAAAGAGGTTGAATTCCATATTACTAGTGATGGACTCCCTAAAGAGTTATCTAATCATTAGTGGTCAGCCAAAAACTATGAGAAAACACCAAATGAACTCAGGTGGCTGTATTTAAACATGCACATGTATTTATTTATTTATGTGTGTAAATAGCAATAGACAAAATTGATCCATAAATTTGTAAAGGAGTTGGAAATGAACAGGCCTTGGAAGTGGGAAATGGAAGAGTAGGAATGAAGTAAACTAATGCACACATAAATGAAATTCTAAAAAAAAAACTATTTTCATGCATATTACTTTGTTGTTGTTTACCCATTTTTGCCTTTCCTTATTTCTCTTCCCAACTAACAGACTCCACACCTCCCACCAAAGTTCTTCCCTTGTACTTTCATGACACATACTTCGGGAGCCTTTCTTGCTTCTACCTGCCTTCACAATCTTTCAGAAACACTAAATCATGAAGAAGAAAGCCATGTGTGTGACTCATATCTCAAATCTCTAAAACACATATTTTTTTCTAAGAATTAAATAATGGCATGACTCAAACACTTTCATATTTTATATTCATGTTACTTTTAAATATAAAAGTATAAAACATTACAAATGCAAAACTTTGTCCTAAAATTAGTTTTCTAAGTTTTACTAATTTATTTTAATTTTTCACAGCTACTTTTCAAAAACTGTGGGATATGAATCTATTTTTATGCTCAATAAACCAATTGTTCAATGTTTACTTCTTTGTAGCTCACTCTGAAGAACTAATCCAATACATAATCAAATGTATTAAAAGATGGTCACCAAATATTCAAACATATTTACACACTATTTTGCTAATAGACTTAAAATGCAAAGTATGACAGCATTTTCTATAGTTCCTCATCTCTGTCCAGGATGTTTCTTGTTGGTAGATGGGTTGATGGTGTCACCATACACATTTCTAATGATGAATAAGTAATTGTGCAATTGTCTAATATTTATCACTATTGTTTGACTGGAAGCTCAAAGGGGAGTTTAATATTTTGAGGCTACATTCACAGAGTAATGTATACATGCAAAAGGAGTGCAAGAAAGGGGAAGGGACTATGTTTATGATGATTATTTCTTAACAAATTTAATATCTACTTTTAAAAATGGAAGACATTTAAAAGAAAGTGCAGAGTACATTGTGGTTGAAAACTTAAGGCTATAAAATACTGAATAAAGTTGAAATGATGGCAACAAAGACCAGTACTGTGACTATAATTTGGGAATGTATTTGATATGGTCCTGAGTCTGATAATGGGCTTGTTTAGTATAGGCAATGCCCAATGCCATAATTATAAAAGTTTCATGTCTTGATCTTTGTGTAATCTTGTGTTTATTTTATATATCTATAATTACTAGTTGCTATCTGAATTTAACTCACTTAAAGTAATCTTGATGGGTTTGACCCTCTCTTCCTCTATTATTATTCAAAAACCAAAAGAGAAACATGTCTTGTGTTTTCTTTAAGCTGATTTAATACCCATTATTAAGATCTACACATTGAAATTTTCAGCTCTTTTCATTTATTACTGAATACAGTAAGTGAGTTTTGATTTAAACATATCTAACTTGTCAGCATGATTTAATTTTTCCTTGTTATTTCCTAAAATTTTTTGGAAAAAAAATGTATTACCTTTCAGCATTTAGGATATCCCTGTAATCATTCTTTCTATAAGCACAAAACGTTTTACCCCTTCATTTTTTCTTGTATTTTCCATTAAACAACTGTTTTAGGTTGTTACTGAAAGTTATTAATATGAAGCTATAGATGTTTTCTTTTCTGGGCATAGGATGAATATGCTATCAGACAGCAAAACAGCAGAATACTGAGATTTTTGTTGCAAAACAAAGTGTTAAAAAATATTTGGGAATGTGACAAAATGGATGCAAAGTATTTTAAGTTAAAAATGGATAAAATCTCTATCTACTAAATCATGGCAATTTTAAGTTAGCCATTCTTGCCTGAATATAATCACATATAAAAATGATAAAAGGAATGATACCAAATCATGGAATCAATTCCATGGATATCAGACTCCACATGTTTAAATAAGACCCCTTATTAATGAATCATTTCATAATTCTGCATGTTCAGATTATTTATAGCAACATGAAATATTACATTATTGCATACAATAAAAGAGAATCAAATTACAATACCATCAAAGAAGTTTTGGGTAAGCATTGATATTCTCTTTTACTTTTCTAAAACATACTGTCTTGCACAAGATAATTCTTTTGAACTCATTTGTTTTAGAGAAGGCAGTTACCTAGACCAGTGTGAGAATCAGATAAGTCAGCAACACTAGTGGTCATTTTTTATATATTTATAGCAAAACAATGTAAAATATTTGATAAGCTTTTAACATTATTGAGATGTTAATTTATTCAAATAAAATTATGAGTTCTTAACTATTCCTTCAAGAGAGTATATACAGGAATGCCAAAGGAAAAACAAGTATTGTAACAAATGTTGGCAGTTTCCCTTATATTTAACCAGGGTTAAATATCTACTTACCAGTGGCACTAAAATAATTGAGATATTTTAAGCTTCATGAATGGAATTTTGTGTCTTTGAATTTCCAGAACCCTCTCAGGATGAGTCATTTTTAATAGAATTGAATCAATTAGTCTTCTTTATTAATAAAAACACAAGCAAATTAATTCAAGGTCAAATCCATGTTTTTTAAAGAAAAATAACAATTATTTATGCTGTTAAGTCATTACCAATCATTATCCTGGCTGAACAAGCTAAACCCATTTTCTCAAATTGCTAGTATTATGAGTAACAAACATTGCTTTTTTTCTCCTGTTGCTTTCATCAGCCTAAACAATTTTAGGAATAAAATGTCATTACTTATGTTATATTTTCAATGTGGATAGAAAGATGGAGAAATAGATTGTAAAAGATGTTAGATACATGATAGATGATAGATATATGGTATACAGATAAGCTACATAAATAGTAGATGAAATATATATAAATAAATAGATACATACATATATATATAATATATCCATACATATATACATACATACACACCTAGAGAGGTGATAGATAGATGATAGGTAGATTTATTGATATGTGACAGATGAATTATAAATAGGTTTTAGAAAGAAGATACATTTCCTTATATTTCATCATCACTTAAATGTTTCTTTATGGTATTGAGAGACAGGGAAGAAAACACAACTTGATCTAAGAATCCAATTTTCTTTGTTTGTTAATGAAAAAATTCCATTCACAAATTTGAATCAATGTCTTGAGTAGACAAAATATATTAGCTTTGTTTAGCTTTGTTTATAGGGAGAGAAGGAACAGAAATTGAATCATTTGTGTTTTACACAAAGGTCTACATTATGTGTAAAATATATATACTCAACACCAAATGTTCCCTTACATAATAAACATTACTTATCAATAATAATACAAATAATTATTTTGGATATTAAACTATTGGTAATTATTTTAAATATATGCCCAAATTATAATATAGCATATCACATTTATTAATTTCAAGATAAAAGTTTGAGATTAATGTAGGCATTCATACTCACAAAAGGACACATTAATTAGAGTCATTAAACCAATCTGAATATTTGTATAAAGTTGTACTGCTAAATATGCCAATAATATTCCCTGGCATTACTTGCTTCAAAAGTAATCAGTCAATTAATATAATATTTTTCAAGCACCTAACATGAATCATACATGTCTCTTGGTTAACATAGTGGGTCAGGTTTGTAAAAGAGTGATTCCGAACTTTTCTAAACATTGATGGCAATTGTGGTTGAGCATATGGGTTTTGTTTATATTATATGAGCATATTGTTTATAACTTGTTTCTTAATGTTCTCCTTATTAATGTGTGGATATTCTCATTAATGTTTAGCATATTGAACAGGAAATCATGCATTACTTATTTAGAATTTCATACTGCTTTTTGCATTTTAACCTGTAGAGTAATATGTTGAATCATAATATGGTAATGCCATTCACTTGTTCACTAAGTAATTAACAATTAATTAAATAATTGTATTGGCCTTTTCATTACATGAGACACTGGGAATGCAAGATATACATACATATGCTATAAAATCAATCACCCTCCAAATAAATGTCTGGTGGGACAAGAGTGTGGCTTGATGTTAAAAAATAAAATAAAAAGTTGTAGGAGTTCAGTGTAAAATAGCAAATAAATGTAGACCTTTACTGAACAAATTATTTTATGAATAATAGATCCTATGAGTGCTGAAAGTTTTATATATTTTATTAAAATCATTAAAATGAGAGGCCCAGTGTATGTGATATATGATTCCCTAGCAGAGAAACAATGTTTAAAAGGAACAAAAGTCAATAATATCTTTCCCTTTGAGAAAAAAAGGAATGAGAAATTGCTTTTCCTCAAATTATGTGCTCTGGGGAAAACAACTAGAAATGAATATAAGTCAGGAAACACATTCAATTATAAATTGTCCTCTAATCTTGATAATTTTTTGTCTTATTAGGGATGATTTATGTTAAAATATATTCTCATGAATGTTCTGGCCCAGTAGTTGCATTATGATGTTTTGCTTATTATATTGATTTTATTGAGTTTCAGATTCCTGTGCTTAAGTTCTTTAAATAATAAAATAGGATGAGAAAATACTGACTTAATGAACATGTTTCTGATTTGAAGAAAATAATATATATGTAGTCCTTGAAATAAGCCACAAATATCTGAACATATCCTTTCCCCACGGTTATTTAAGGGTTTTAAGCACAGAAGTCAGAAAAGTGATTTGAATTTTAGATAAGCTTATTACAGAGTATTCCTGTTAACATAAGTCTATTTCTTTGAAAATGAATATATTTCATGAGGCACTCTAAGAATATGGAAACAAACAAAAATAAGTAAATATAACGTTAAGATCATATGAAATACAATTATTTAAAAACCCTTCTATATTGTATTGGCTCAATATGAGAGGTCACTTCATATTCAGAAAGTAAAAATGTAGCTTGCTTTATGGGAAAAGAACAATAGGAGGAGGAGCAGTGATATTAAGATGTCACTAGAAACTTTTATAATGACAATAGAACAGGGTGAAACTACAAAGCATCTTCAAAAAGGTGTCACTCAACAGGATTAACAAGAAATAAATTTTAATAAACAAAGAAGATGAAGTATGATTAATCTGTAAGGGTTTTATAGGTCAAGGGATGAAATATATTTAAAAAGATTAATTATCCTTATTTCACGGGTTATATTCAGACATAGTAGCAAATAAAATTAGAAATGACAAATGCTAGTAATATAATTTGGGTGGGGAATGTTTCTACATTCAATAATTTATGAGATACGAGTTACAACAAGAAAATTACTGTGAGTAAAAATATAATTAATCTTAAAATCCCTGTTTTTCTCAAATAATCAATTATGTAATTAGCTCAAGGGAAGAGAGCATTTTAGTGATTGTCAAAATAAACTCATTAAGTCCTACTGCATTAAGGCGGAAGCAAATTGCTTAGGGACAGAAAGCAGTAAAATAATAGCACTGAAACAAAGCTTTGATGATAAGATAGAGTCAAATAGATAAACTTCTACATATACATGGTTTGGGGTAGTATTTTGTGATCTTAGGTATTCACTCTTGCCCTACCCTTACTGAGAAGGGTAGACAGACATCTTTAGACCACCTTATTTTCTTGAAATTTTAGAACAAACTTATTATTGGTGAGTAGCAGAGAAAATTGTATTCATTATATGAGTTGTACCTAGAACTACCTAGGAGACTTATGTTCTTGGATCTTAGAAGACACCTAAAAGTCCCTCAAAGGACTTAAACAATTTAATTCATTAATGTATATGGTTCCTCCTTTGTAAAATGTGTCCATTATTAATTAAAACCAGAAATATTTACACTACATTATAAATGCTACAAAGGTCATCAATGGATTCTGCATTAATAAATTTTAAGGTTTTTCACTATAGAAGTTAAACTGTGTGGTTAGATTCATTCCTAGATATTTTTGGTACTAGTATGAATAGGATGGTTTCTTGATCTCTTTCACAGTATATTTGCTAGAGCAGCTCCTAAATTTGGAACTTGATTGTTTATCCTCTCATTTTTCTAAGAATGTTGATCATTTCTGGTTTCCCAGTGGAATTTCTGTAATCTCATATAGATAACAGTATATAGATAGATAGATAGATAGATAGATAGATAGATAGATAGATAGATGTGTGTGTGTGTCTGTGTATGATTTTATATACTATATATACCTTATATATATTCTCAATCATCTGCAAATATGGATAATTTGACTTGTTTTAGTACTTGTATTCTTTATTTTTCTTCTCTTGTCTCATTTAGTGTTTCCAAAACTATACTGAAAGCAGTAAAAGCAGTGGACAGCCCTGTCTCATTCTTGATTTAAATGACAAAGTTTTCAAAATTTACAAAGATGGGTTTAGTGGTGCATACCTTTAATCCAAATTCAGGAGTAAGAGGAGGATGGATCTCTGTAAATTCTAGAACAACCTAGTCTACATAGTGAATTTGAGGATAGCCATAGCTATATAGTGAGATCCCATATCAAAAAACAAAATAACACCCACCTATTATTTTTGTCCATTTAGGATCATGTTTGTTGTGGGTCTGTAATATATAGATTTTATTAAATGTATGCTTGAGGAAGTTTAAAGAAATAACATGATTATTTAAATTACATACATATTTTAAACCCAAACTAGAGATTCAGATGTTCTATAAAAATCTAAGTAATTGAGTGACTAGAAATTGAAAAATTCTAAAATGGAGAAGCCCACAAATAATTGATATATTTATTGATAACCCATCAGTTAAATGTATTTTCTTTTGCAACAAATAGTTATCAAAGAGGTTTAATTACAACCAGCAACCAGGAGACCATTTCATTTAAACAAAACAGACAAGCCATATAACAACAGAAAGCAAAGCTTGTAAATTCATTACTGATTCCTATCATCCAGTACTCTTGTAGACAAAAAAAAAAAAAAAAAAAAAAAAAAAAGCCCAAGCATAAATAAAGAAAGAAGAAAGAAAGACTATCAGTGCCTGTTCCTGATCTATAGTCCAGCCACATTTATCTGTGTAAAAGTTGAACAATAGCCCCTATGCAAAGAAGGGTGTAGCTTATGGCAACACATAGGAGCCAAGGTCATAAAATAACAAAGTACAAATCAGAGATCTCAACTAACACTATAATATTTCTAACTTGAAGGTCAAAATTAAATAGCACACAAATATGATTTAATAATTTTTTTATATCAGGCCAATATAATTTTCTTCATTCTACAAGTCTCCTTCCTATTAACATTAATGACTATTAATTATTATCAAAAGGACAGATTGGCTTCTTTTCTCAGTTTTTATATTATATATAAACATATATATATAAGTATCTACAATAGTTTCCTAAAAGTATGAACATTCAAAAAATGTATTGAAGAAAATTTCAATTAAGAAGTTTTTATGTAATATCTCACATTTTAACTCTGTAATTTGAAAAGCCTGTTAATTCTACTATTTGTAAATCTTTATAATATTTAAAGAGAATAATTTGTACAGAATGATTAAAACTGTTAGTCAACTCACTACAAGGTGAAAGATCCATATAAATCT